>NC_135331.1:168435597-169685597 GCF_023851605.1 Tamandua tetradactyla | reverse complement strand
ATTATATTGATATTTTTGTTGGTCTTCAGTGTCTTGGAGTAGCTAAAAAAAAAAAAAAAAAAATCATGAAACAGTAACCCTTACCAAACTTTAAAATCTGTTCTATAACCACTTGTTAAAATGTACTTGGAAATTTATAGCATATATATATATATATGTTATATTTCGCAATAAAAAATAGTTTTAAAAATCTTTAAAGATAGTGTTGCAATGGTGGTTCAGTGGCAGAATTCTCACCTGCCATGCCGGAGACCCGGGTTCGATTCCCAGAGCCTGCCTGTTCCTTAAGCATAGATCTAGCTGATACTGACAGACCTTTCCTTGACTGTCAGGAGCTAACAAAATAAAAGAAGAAAAAGGAAAACAGGAAAATACCTTTCCCAGTCTTTGCAGATTGACCTGTATGGGTTCCCTCCTTCAGGGTTTCTCCATACAGTACGTTTAGAGAATCATTCCAGACCAAAGTATAGGCACCTTCCTGATCCTTTTTGAACATCTATGTTGTCTTTGAGTGTACACATGTGGCCCTAGGCATTCCCCTCTTCATATGTTTCTGAATGCTCCTTTTTTCCTTAAGAAACAGTTTCCTCTTGGTCCTAAGCACTGCACTGTATGTCATACAGCCAACAATTCCTTGCCCCAGGCAGCCACAACTTGACTGGTCTCCCATAGCATTCTGTAGGAGGGCTCTGTGAGTTGCTTTCTACCCACAAGGCAAGTTCTGGGACAGCAGGATTGCAATGAGTGCCCTGATTGAGTCCACCCCACTGACCCTCCAGAGAGACAAGTTTCCTGTATATGCATAAGGGTTACTCTGCTCTCTCCATTACCAGAACTAGTGTCCCATGCTGGGATTGCAGGCCAGAACTACACTGAGCCAGTGAGGGAATGGAAGAGGGGCCAGCCAGGGCACCATGAGATCCTACCTCTCTTAAGATGTCTATTTTTCTGGGTTCATGACTTACTGTGTCTGTTTGAAAGTATCATGAACCCCAGAAAAGCCATGTTTTCATCCTGATCCAATCTTGTGAGCACAGCCATTTCTTTTAATCCCTATTCAGAATTATCAGTTGGAAACGTGATTAAATTATGTCCACGGAGGTGTGACACACCCAATGGTGGGTGTGACTTTTGATTAGATGGAGATGTGACTCCACCCATTCCAGGCGGGTCTTGATTAGTTTACTGGAATCCTTTCTAAGAGAGGAAACATTTTGGAGAAGCCTCAGAAAGGACAGAGCCTAGAGAAACTACAAAAGCCTCAGAGTCCTGAGAGCTTACAGAAACTTCACAGCAGAGCTGACATAGATCCAGACACATGGAGAACAGAGACAAGGATGTTTGAAGATGCTTGGAGCCCAGTGCATATTGCCTTGAGATGTTAAGCAAGCCAGAACCTGGAGAGAGTGAAGGTAAGCCAAGAGATGAAAGTCAGCCCTGGAGAAGCAAAGTGAGGAACCCCTACAGGAACAGAGGCTGAAGGCATCAGACCCCATGAGCAAGGGACCAGTGTGCCTTCCCAGCTGACAGAGGCATTCCTGACACATTGGCCTTCCTTGAATTAATGTAACCTCTTGTTAGTGCCTTAATTTTGATATTTCTATAGGTTTAGAACTGTAAACTTGTAACTTATTAAACTCCGCTTATTAAAAAACGTTCCGGTTTTGTTATATCTCATTCCAGCAGCTTGCACTAACACACCATTGGAATTCTCTGTTCTCTGGAATTTTGAGAAAAAATGTTTCTGCCAGTTCTTCTGGTTATTCAAAGCTTCTGTGGGGAGACAGAGCCCTGAAGCTTCTCACTCCACCATCTTCATTGAGGCTGGGCCCAAATCATGAATTATCATTTTGGGGTTTCTTTTTAGTGTAATGAAATGTTCTGGAATTAGTGATGATGGTTGCACAACTCAGAGTATACTAAAACCACTGAACTGTACACTTGAAAAGGAAAAAAAATTATGGTATATGAATTATATTTCAATAAAACTGTTTTAACAAAGGCATAAAAGCAGTTAGCTTTAAACTGAACAGGGAGAAGGAAATTGCTTAGGGGCAATCGTGGACAAAAACCTTTGAAGGTCAGATCAGTGTCAGGTACCAAGGCATCTGCATAGCAGAAATATAATTTGACCTTGGATCAAAAAAAAAGATGGCTTACAGGCCCATGTTTATTTTTTGTTTGTTTTAATTTTTCATTAAAATTTTTTTTATTGATAGAGTTTCACAAACATATAGTCCATACATGGTTTACAATCAATGGCTCATAATATAATCACAAAGTTGTGTATTCATCACCATGATCATTTTTAGAATATTAACATCACTCCAGAAAAAGAAACAAAAAGGAAAAATTCATATATCCCATTCCCTTACTCCTCCCTCTCATTGACCACTGGTATTCAATCTACCCAATTTTTTACGCTTTACCCCCCTTTATTTATTTATTTATTTATTATCCTAGTTTTTTACTCATCTGTCCATACCCTGGGTAAAAGGTACACCAGACACAAGGTTTTCATAATCACATGGTCACATAATCGTCTTCAAGAATCAAGGCTGCTGGAACATGGCACAATAGTTTTGGGTACTTCCCTCCAGGTACTCCAGTACACTATGTATTAGTTTGAAAGCTTCTGGAATGTGTTCCAGAACTAGAAAGTCTTATAAAAGGGGGAATTTAATAAGTTTCAGGTTTACAGTTTTAAGCCAACAAAAATGTTCAAACTAAGGAATCCAGGGAAAGATACTTTAATTTAAGGAGGTCCAATGTGTCAGGGTGGTCACGTGGCTGGCATCTGCTGTTCCCTTACTCCTGGGCTCCCTTGCTTTCAGCCTCTGTTCCTTTAGGGACTCCTCACTTTGCTTTTCTGGGGTAGACTTTCATCTCTTGGCTTTCTTTGACTCTGTCCATGTTCTGACCTGCTTAGCATCTCATGGTGATGTCTGCTGGGATCCAAGCATCTCCAAACATCCATGTCTCTGTTCTCTGAAGCAGCTGTTCTCCAAGCATCTACATCTGCTCTCTCTGTTGGTTCTGAGGCTTCTGTCATTTCTGACTCCAAAATATTTTATCTTTTTTTAAAAAATATTTTATCAATAAATCTTAACATACAAACATTTCAACCATGGTGTACAATCAATGGCTCACAATATCATCACATAGTTGTGTGATTAATCTCCATGGAGATAACCTAATCAAGTTTCCAACCTATAGTTCTGAGTAGGGATTAGAAGAAACATTTGAACATTTGCATCACTCCAGAAAAAGAAAGAAAAAAAGAAAAACTCATACATACTGTGCTGGTTTGAAGGAAACTTGATTAGGTTATCTCCACGGAAATGTGGCTCAATCAAGTGTGGGTATTAAAGTTGATTAGATGGAGATGTGTCTCCACCCATTCTACATGGGTCTTGATTAGTTTACTGGAATCCTGTAAAAGAGGAGACATTTTGGAGAGAGTCCCCTTTGAGAATGAGGAGAGAGCCACAGAACCATGACAGAAGGATGAGAGAACCACAGAGACCACTAACCACCAACCTTTGAAGATGAAAAAGGAAAATGCTTCCCAGGGAGCTTCATGAAGCAAGAGGCCTGGAGGGGAAGCTAGCAGATCTCGTGTTCACCATGTGTCTTTCCACTTAGAGAGAAACCCTGAACTTCATCAGCCTTCTTGAATCAAGGTATCTTTCCCTGGATGCCTTAGATTAGACATTTCTATAGACTTGCTTTAATTGGGACATTTTCATGGCCTTAGAACTGTAAACTTGTAACTTATTAATTTCCCCCTTCTAAAAGCCATTCTGCTTCTGGTATATTGCATTCCAGCAGCTAGCAAACTAGAACACATACCATACCCCTTACCCCTCCCTCTCATTGACTGCTAATATTTCCCTCTACCCAGTTTATTTTAATCTTTATCCCACCTAGTATTTGTTTATTTTTTATCCATATTTTTACTCATCTGTCCATACCCTGGATAAAAGAAGCATCAGACACAAGGTTTTCACAATTACATAGTCACATTGTAAAGCTATATAGTATATAATCTTCTTCAAGAAAAAAGGCTAAGTCAATTTTATTAAAATAAAAAAGCAGGAACATTAGGTCTCAGAAAAGGAACTTTTCATATAAAATGGACTCCATAACCTGGAGATCTCTCAGCTTCTTTCTCTCAGCTTCTTTCCCTAAGCTTCTTTTGCAAAGCCTGATGTTTGAGAGACAGAGCAGTGTGTTAGTAACAGAGCAGTGTGTCAGAATCCCAGTAATCAATCAAATCATAAGTTAACAAGCCCCCATCCAATTAAGGGATGACACACCACCTAGTAGGCACCCTCCCCTCCCGACATCACTGTACCTTTAAAACACAGCTCCCAGAACAAAGATCTAGAGACATTTTCTCTTTCCTTTTCCATTTTCAGGCTCCCACCTGCTTTTTCTTTTAGTTCTTCCACCTACCTTCTCTCTGCTCCCTCACCTTCGAAACTTGTTAAGCTTTGAAAAAAAGAAAGAAAGAAAGAAAGAAACAAGGCTACTGGAACACAGCTCTACAGTTTCAGGTACTTCCCTCTAGTCACTCCAATACACCGTAAACTCAAAAGGGATATCTATATAATGCATAAGAATAACCTCCAGGGTAATCTTTTGACTGTTTGAAATCTCTCAGGCACTGAGACTTTATTTTTTCTCATTTCTCTCTTCCCTTTTTTGGTTAAGAATGTTTGCTCTGTCCCTTGATGCTCAGTCATGGCTGCATCTGGGATTTCTGTCCCATACTGCCAGGGAGATTTACACCCCTCGGAGTCATGTCCCAAGTAGTGGGGTAGGGCAGTGAATTCACTTGCCATGTTGGCTTAGTGAGAGAGGCCACATCTGAGCAACAAAAGAGGTTCTCTGGGAGTTACCCTTAGGCCTAATTTTAAATAGGCTTAGACTATCTTTTGCAGAAATAAGTTTCATAGGGGTGAACCCCAAGATTGAGGGCTCAGCCTATTGATTTGGTTGTCTCCACTGCTTGTGAGAATATCAGAAATTCTCAAAATGGGAGCTGAATATTTCTTCCTTTCTCCCCAGTGCCCCAAGGGGACCTTGCAAATACTTCTTTATTCACTGCCCAAATTACTCTGGGATATACTGGGGCATCATACTAACCTGGAAAACCAACAAAGTACTTATGGTGTTCAACTAAACTAATCATACAAGTGAAATTAGGAAGTGCATACCCAACATATAAATTTTGCACCAAATAAACATCTCTCCCTTTGGTGTCACACAGAAGTTGAAGTATTAAAATATGGATGATATCATCCTTTACTCTGTATTCTGATTTATCTTAGTCCTATCCATATCAGCTTAATTCATATCCCTAGTCAAATCCTGATTATTTTCTCAGCTTTTTTTTTTCTTTACATGGAGTCTCCTTTTATTTCTCATAAGCTTTAATATTTCTGACTGGTTCTTCAAACCATTCATGCAAGCAGGGGCACTCTCAGATGAACCCCCCAAGGACAACCCCCTCTCTAGAGGTTTTGATTTGTATTTCTAATTCATAGGCTGCTTCTCCACCCCTCCAATACTGCTACCCTTCTGTACCACCTGCCTTTTGACATCCACACTGAATAGTCTGAAACTGAGGCCGCCTTCTTCCTTTAAGATACGACTGATATTTCCCCTTCCAAGTTCCAAGAAGAAGGTCTCAAATGTGCTTACCCACTAGGCACACCTGTGGCAGAGGAATTTCAACTTTTTGGACAATTGCTGTATGGGGCAATTTGCTGCTTTTCATAGCTTCAGAGCGCTAACTCTGAGTCTCAGTGGTCACATAGATATCCAAAGTTTCTAGGTATGACCAGATTATATACAAACAGCTCAGCATCTCAGACTTTAGAAATAACAGTTACAACTCCTGAGTATACGTGAATGTGGTAAAAGCCTACAATATAGGAACCTTTATAATGGGTCCCAACCTGATAATCCATGCTCTTGACTTCAGTTCTCCAAGTTTGTACACTATAGTTAGTCCATATGAGCGAAGCATATCATTTGTCTTTTTGTTTCTACCATTTCATTCAGCATACTGTCCTTAAGTTTCATTCACCTAGTTGCATGCCTCACAAAGACCCATGTATGAAGCGGAAAAAGTTGGTAAGGGCCAAGTGTTATTGAGAAGCTGTTATAGATGAAGGCACATTGAGTCTCATCACAGTACAAAGGAGATAATTATTAGCAAGAGTGATGTTTGGATTATTTAACAACTGGTAGAACAGTAGCACTTGGCCACGTGAGAACTGAATCCTGAGAAAGCTGGATTGTGGAGAAGTCTAGGGCAAACAAGGGGCTTGGGGCAGCTGCTTTTAATTAGCTGGTATGGAACAACTTCAATAATCAAATAACTGATATGGCTTTACCAGTGTAGACAAGCTAAATAATAGCCCCGATTAATCCAACTTCCGTTTTACAGATTAGGAAACAAATTTAGAAAGAAAACTTAGTTGTCTGAATTATTCACTATACTTTTGCTTCTTCTGGGGAAGCAGGGGAACCATTACAGGCTTGGTAGGGATGTTCTGCTGGTTTAAATATGTTATAAACCCCAGAAGAAAACATGTTCTCTTAATCCATTCTCATGGGGACAGACCTATTGTGGTTGGGACAGTTGGTAAGGCTATTTCAATTGAGATGTGACCCAGCCCATTCAAGGTGGGTCTTAATCTTCCCTGGAGTCCTTTATGAGAGGAGAAATGCCCAGGGACATTTTGAGACAGCAATTGAACCCAGAACCAGGAGAGAAAGACCAGCAGGTGTCACCATGTGCCTTCCCATGTAACAGAGGAACCCTGGATGTCAGTATTCTTTCCTCAGAGAAGGTATCTTCCCCTTGATGCCTTAATTTGGACATTTTCATGACCTCAGAACTGTAAATTGGTAACCTAATAAATCTCCATTGAAAAAAAACAAACCATTTCTGTTATATTGTATTCTATCAGCTTTACCAAATCATAACAGATGTCAATCCCAGTCTGCATCAGCCTTGGAGCAGAGGGATGTGATCAAACATCCAGCCTTAATGGAGTACGGTGGGGGGTCAGGAATTGGGGAGCTGCACACCTAACAAACACTGATCAGCCACATCATCCTGCGGGAAAATTTCAGTGAGATTACATCCAAAACACAAGTTCTGAGCTTATCCATTGCTATCTTCTCTATATTTTTGCTTTGTTCTTTACTATATTTCCTAGTGCAGCTGGTATGAATTGCAACTGCAAACTTGAAGAGTAATGCTTCTTTATTTCCTTTAAATCAAATTAAGCTTGACTCTGAGTCACTGTCACATTCTGCTGGCAGGAAAATTCGATCTTTTTGTCAACTTCCTCCCCTTTACACACCAGATACTTCATTGTATCTCATAACATGAGATTCCCATGTTATAAACCACACAGATCCTTGAAATGCAGGGATTCTTTCAGCAGAACATGGAAATTCCTGTTATGGTTTGGAACCCTGATGTTTAGAGATCAGAATTTTCTAAGACCATGCTTGAATTTTGGTACCTCTCTGGGATTGTTTGGACCCAGACTGAACTTGTACAAAGCGCAAGCTGATGCTGCTGCAAGACCAAAAATCACACCAGGCACAGAAATAGACATAGATTTATTGGAACTTATAAACAGGAGAGATTCTCTGGTGGTGGTTGGTCTGGAGGAATAGTGCTCTGCAAGGTACAGGAGGGGTGCAAAGAGCAATATGTGATTTTAGAATAAAGACATCCCATATGGTAAGAGGACATTGGGTCTCTAGTATGATCATTAAATGATCAAAGACCTGATTTGTCTAAGATTAGGGTATAATACTAAGATACAGTCAATGCCATTTTCTTTTACATCACTGGTTACATTCTTTCCCCTCTGGGGAGATTGTTTACTTTCTTGACTTTTGTCCTTGGGTAAAGTACACTTGTTACAGGCCACTTAGGAGGGGGCCTGGGCCCTCGGCCACCACAGGGCTGCTGCTAGCTGAGTAAGGCCACAGCAATTTACACTTCTTCCTAGCCTGAGGAAATCTTCATTTTCTTCTCCAGTTCTTAATAAAGGCATCCTTCTCCTTTTCCCTCCTAGACATCTAGCATAGTTCTTTAGTGAGCTCAGACTCTAACAAAAGACAGAAAAAGTTATGGTCTTCAAGTAGCTCCGGCTTTACAGTCTTTAAATATCATGGGAAAAGGAATAAAAACAGCCTGGCTAGCTGCTTGGAATGGGTAAAGGGAAAAGATGCAGGGCATTAGCATCTGTATTATTATCCTGTCATATCAATAACCTTCTTTGAAGTATTTCACATTTTCTATTGTTGGTTTTTAAAGTCAAAGGGATTTCTTTTTCACACCTATGTAAACTGAGCCTGGGAGCTTGAGAGCTCAAGTATCCATTAAAAAGGGATTTGGTAGCAATAGCTATTCCTGTGATCTTGCATGGTTCCTGGGGGAGTAGAAGAAAGGCAGTGTAATGAGAGTAGTAAAGGATAAATACATGGGTGGTATTAAAATCCTATAAATGGAGAAAACTCATTTCAAAGTCTTTCAAGTGACAAAGTTCTGCTAAGAAGTTAGGGTAACAAAATGAGGGAAATTTTATGTCAGATTAAAAAAAAAGACAAATTTACATGGCTTTCTACAGGCACAGCTGCAGTTAGTGAAGAAAAATCTCTGTGTGTGTTTTAATGGGAATGAGAAACTTCTTTCAAAACAATTTTTATTATGGTTACATGTACACAACATAATATTTCCCATTTTGATCACTCAAGTAAGTATTCAGGGGTGTAAACTGCATTCACAACATTGTGCAACCTTCAGAACCATCCATTAACAAAACTTTTCCGTCATCTCAAATGGAAAGTCTGTACATATTAAGCATTAGTTCTCCATTCCTCACCCCAACCCTGCCTCTGATACCATGTAATCTTTCTGATTCTATGAATTTGCATATTTTCTAGTTATTTCATAAAAGTGAGATCATATAATATTTGCCTTAACTTTTTTACTCAGTATAATGTCTTCAAGGTTCATCCATGTTGTCGTTTGCGTCTGAACTGCCTTCCTTTATATGACCAAATAATATTCCATTATATGTACACATCACATTTTGTTTCCTCCATTGATGGACACTTGGCTTGCTTCTATCTTTTAGCTATTATGAAATATGCTGCAGTGAACACTGGTGTACAGATATCTAAGTCCTTGTTTTAAATTCTTTAGTTTATATTCCTAGAAGTGGGATTGCCAGATCATATGGTAATTCTATACTTAACTTTCTGAAGAAATGCCAAACTATTTTACACAGTGGCTGCATTTTACATTCCTCCTAACAAAGCATGATGGTTCCTGTTTTTCTGTATCCTTGTGTGCTGGTTTGAAAGGAAATATGCCCCCTAGAAAAGCCATGTTTTAATCAAAATCCCATTTCATAAAGGTAGAATAATCCCTATTCAATACTGTATGCTTGAAACTGTAATCAGATCATCTCCCTGGATGACATGATTTAGTCAAGAGTGCTTGTTAAACTGGATTAGGTGACAACGTCCATTTGGGTAGGTCTTGATTGGTTTACCGGAGTCCTATAAAAGAGGAAACATGTTGGAGAATGGGAGATTCAGAGAAAGCAGAGCAGAACGACATAGCCACAAGAAGCAGAGTCCACCAACCAGTGACCTTTAGAGATGAAGAAGGGAAATGTCCCCCAGGGAGCTTCATGAAACAGGAAGCCAGGAGAAGAAGCTAGCAGATGATGCTGTGTTCGCCATATGCCCTTCCAGATGTGAGAGGAACCCTGACTGTGTTCATCATGTGCCTTTCCAGATGAGAGAGAAACTCTGACTGTGCTCACCATGTGCCCTGTCACTCGAACTTCATCAGTCTTCCTGAACCAAGGTATCTTCCCCTGGATGCTTTAGATTGGACAGTTCTATAGACTTGTTTTTTTTTGGTTTTTAAAAAGGGAATTTAATAAGTTACAAGTTACAGTTCTAGTGCCAAGAAAATTTCCAAACTAAGGCACCCAGAGAAAGATACCTTTCAAGAATTTAACTTGGGGAAGTTGAATTCCTCCCTGTTCTCACCATTCCCCAAAGGGGACTTGGCAAATACTTTTCCACGCAGTGATCAAATCACTCTGGGATTCATTGGGACATCACTCTGGACAAACCAACAAAATCTCATGTCCTACCCAAGATTCCAAGTACTTATGGTGTTCAATCAAACTATCTACATAATTTATATTAGGAAATGCACTAGTCAAAATATAAATTTTGTACCAAATAAATATTTTTTTGCTTTAATCTCACACATAAGGTGAAATTTTAAAATATTAATTACCATCTATTTTCAGCACCCTGGAGTAATGACATTCCTTTGTTCTTCCTCATGCACAAACATTTTTAAAATTTATACATTTAGTCACTATTATTATACACTCTAGGCATTCCTAGCTTATAGACTTGTTTTAATTGGAATATTTTCTTGGCCTTGGAACTGTAAACTAGCAACTGATTAAACTTCCCTTTTTAGAAGTCATTTCATTTCTGGTATATTGCATTCTAGCAGCTAGCAAACTAGAACACCTTGTAAATACTTGTCCTTTTCTGTTTGTTTTTTTTTAATATTTGTCATTAGAGTGAGTGTGAAGTGATGCCTCATTGTGCTTTTGATTTGCATTTCCCTGATGGCTAATAATATTAAGCATCTTTTTATGTGCTTATTGGCCATTTGTATATATTCTTTGGAGAAATGTCACCCAAGTCCTTGGCCCATTTATTAATTGGGTTGTTTGTCTTTTTGTTGTTGAGTTGTAGTAGTTCTTTATATATTCTGGATATTTAACAATTTTCAGATATATAGTTTCCAGATATATTCCCCCATTCTGTAGTCTACCTCTTCATGTTCTTGATAATGCCTTTTTCTTTTGCACAAAAGTTCATTTTTACAAAGATCGTTTTATCTATCTCTTTTCTTTTTTTGCATGTATCTTTGGCGTGAAGTCTAGAAATCTATTACCTAACACAAGTTTCTCAAGATATTTCACTATTTTCTTCTGGAAGTTTTATACTTTTAGTTCTTGTATTTAGGTCTTTGATCCATTTTGCATTAATTTTTGTATATGGTGTGAGGTAGGGGTCCACTTTAATTCTTTTGTATATGGAAATGCAGTTTTATCAGTACTATTTGTTGAAGAGACTATTTCCCCCACTGAGTAAATTTGACATTCTTGTCAAAAATCAATTGGCCATCAACCTCTTGATCTTGAGGCTTGCTCATGTGAAGCTTATGTATGTAGTGGAAAAGCTTAGACTACCTATAAGTATGCCTAAGAATCACCTCCAGAGGACCCCTTTTGTTGCTCAGATGTGGCTTTTCTCTCTCTTAAGCCCAACTCTGCAGTGAAACCGTTGTTCTCACCTCTACATGGGATATGACATCCAGGAATGAAAGTCTCCCTGGTGGTATGGGAGATGACCCCTAGGCATGTGCCTGGCCCTGGCACCGTGGGATCAACAATACCATCCTGACCAAGAAGGGAAAAAGAAGTGTAATAAATAAGGTATCAGTGGCTGAGAGAGTTCAAATAGAGTCAAGAGGCTACATTGGAGGTCACTCTTACACACGCTTCACTTAGGCATTGCTACCTATCATAACTTGCCAAACCCCAACCAAAACCATTCCTGCCAATCCTAAAGAATACCTAGGGCATTATATAAGATTCTACAAAGTTTCCATACACTAGAATGACTCTCCAAAACCTAAAACCTTCAGATGGGCCCCTGAACCAGATAAGTCCTGAAATGCAGAGAGGCCAGCCCTTCCAGAACATCAAGTAGTTCCATCCCCCTATCCCATATTATCAACAGCCCCTTCCAATATGAAAATGTTAGAATGGCCATAGCCTAGATACCCCTAAAGAGTGGGAGAAAGATCAAAAGTGATGGTGGAGTTATACAGAGAAGGTAGGATTTAACAAGTGAGTATTAGTGCCGAATCATTATACTGATATTTCTTTTAGGTTTCAGTACCTTAGAGCAACTAGAAATACAAACCTAAATTTGTTGAATTGCAACCCATACAAAACTCTGAAATCTGTTCTACAACTAATTGTTGCAATTTACTTTGAAATTTATTGATTTTATGTATATGTGTTATTTAAAAAGAAGGAGGAGTTTTCTAGTTTGCTAGCTGCTGGAATGCAATATACCAGAAATAGAATGATTTTTAAAAAGGGGAATTTAATAAGCTACTAGTTTATAGTTCTAAGGCTGAGAAAATGTCCCAATTAAAACAAGTCTATAGAAATGTCCAATCTAAGGCATCCAGGGAAAGATACCTTGGTTCAAGAAGGCTGATGAAGTTCACAATTTCTCTCTTAAGTGGAAGGGCACATGGCAAACAGAGTTAGAATTTCTCTCTCACCTGGAAAGGCATATGGTGAACACAGTCAGGTTTCCTCGCTCATCTGGAAGGGCACATGGCGAGCACGGCATCATCAGCTAGCTTTCTCTCCTGGCTTCCTGTTTCATGAAGCTCCTCGGGAGGCATTTTCCTTCTTCATCTCCAAAGGTCGCTGGCTGCTTCACGTGGCTATGTCGTTCTGCTCTGCTCTCTCTCAGATCTCTCATTCTTCAAAATGTTTCCTCTTTTATAGGACTTCAGAGAGTAATCAAGACCCACCCAAATGAGTGAAGACACATTTCCCCAATCCAGCTTAACAACCACTCTTGATTGGGTTACATCTCCAGGGAGATGATCTGATTGCAGATTCAAACATACAGTATTGAATAGGGATTATTCTGTCTTTAGGAAATGGGATTTAGATTAAAACATGACTTTTCTAGGGGACATACATTCTTTCAAACCAGCACAGAGGAGTATAACCGAGAAGATAGGCGTTAACAAATGAGTATGATGACTGAATCATATTGATATTTCTTTTGGTCTCCAGTGTCTTGGAGCAGCTACAAGAAAAAAACAAAAAATCATGAAACTGTACCCATACCAATCTTTAAAATCTGTTCTATAACTACTTGTTAAAATGAACTTGGGAAATTTATTGCTTTTTTGTATATATGCTATATTTTAAATTAAAAAATTTTTTTAAAAAATCAGTTTGCCATAAGAACCAGATGCAAGATGGGGGCAAGTAGGAGACATGAAGGAGCTCAAAGAAATCTGCAAATATGGAATGAAAAGCATCCATAACATCCAGGTTGATGAAGCTAGTTTATTAACTTGGCAAGGGCTTATTGTTCCTGACAACCCTCCATATGATAAGGGGGCCTTCAGAATCAAAATCAACTTTCCAACAAAATACCTGTTCAAACCACCAAAGATCACATTTAAAACAAAGATCTACCACTTGAATATCCATGGAAAGGGGCAGGTCTGTCTGCCAGTAATTAGTGCTGTGAACCAGAAGCCAGCCACATAATCCAGTCCCTCATTGCACTGGTGAATGACTCGCAGCCCAAGCACCCTGTTCTGGCTGACCTAGCTGAAGAATACTCTAAGGATCGTAAAAAATTCTGTGACAACACTGAAGAGTTTACAAAGAAATATGGGGAAAAGTGACCCGTGGACTAAAACCTGCTTGACTGATCCCAGCAAGTATGAGCAGAGACCCCAGGCAGTGCATTCAGACATGCTGCAAAACAGGACTCTGTGGAAAACTGACACATGCCACTGCCTGGTATTCACTTGTGACAGTTACTTTATACAGTTCTCTTAATCAAAAATGGTCTAGGTATCTGCAAAGAAAGGATTAAAATTAAAAGAAAAAATCAATTGGCCATCATGCCTGTTTAAAACTGTTGTGGGGGTGCAAGGGTAATTCAATGGTAGAATTATTGCCTCCCATATGGGAGACCTGGGTTCAATTCCCAGTCCATGCACTTCCCCCCAAAAAGCAAACAAACAAAAACAAACCAACCAAATAAAAAATTCAACAAATGGTGCTGCAATAACGGGATACTCATACGGAAAACTAATGAAATGTGACCCCACCATACAGCATACAACAAACAAACACACAAAAAAACTGTTGTGTACCCCAGAAAAGCCGTGTTCTTTAATCCTGATTTAATATTGTTGAGTGGGATCTTTTTGATAAAGGTGTGTCCATGGGGATGTATCTCTACCCATTCAAAGAGGGTCACTTACTGTAGTCCTTTAAGAGAGAACCATGTTAGAAAAAGCTTCAGAACTTACACAGAGAGAGGCCTTTCAGATGCAGAAAAAAAATGCCCCTAGGGAAGCTGTTTGAAACCAGGAGCCAAAGGACCAGTAGACACAAACCATGTGCCTTCCCAGATTGGTCTTTCTTGAGTAAGGTATCTTCCTCAGTGTGCAGGCTTGAAAGGATTATGTACCTTAGAAAAGCCATGTTTTAATCCTGATTCATCTTGTGGAGGCAGCTGTTTCTTTTAATTTCTATCAGCACTAAAGGTTGGAAACTTGATTAGATTATCTCTACAGAAATGTGGCTCTGCCCATTTCAGGTGGGTCTTGATTAGTTTACTGGAATCCTTTAAAAGAGGGAGCATTTTGGAGAAAGCTTGAGAATGACAAGAGAGCCCTGACAGAGCCCATGCAGCCAGAGATCTTTGGAGATGAAGGAACACACCTCCAGGGGAGCGTCGTGAAACAAGATTGGAGAGAAAGCTAGCAGATGTTGCCATGTTCACCATGTCCCTTTCTAGCTGAAAGATAAGCCCAGAACATTATTGGCCTTCTTGAAACAAGGTATTTTTCCATTAATGCCTTAATTGGACATTTTTATATCCTTGCTCTAATTGGGACATGTTCATGGCCTTAGAACTTGTAACTTATTTACTTCTGCCTTTTAAAAGCTTTTCTGGTGTATTGCATTTCCAGCAGCATTAACAAACTAAAACAGCCATGGATGTGAAGACTTATTTTTGAACTCTCAATTCTTTTCCATTTGTCCTTATGCCAGTACCATACTGTTTTCATTCCTGCAGCTTTGTAATAAGTTTTGGAAACAAAAATTGTGAGTCTTTCAGCTTTGTTTTTCTTTTTCCATATGTTTTTGTCTATTCAGGTCTCCTGCCACTTCCATTTGAATTTGATGATTAACTTTTCCATTAATGTGAGGAAGGCTGTTGGAATTTTGATTGGGATTGCAGTAAATGTGTAGATTGTTTTGGGTAGAATTGACATTTTAACAATATTTAGTATTCCAAACCATGAACATGGACTGTCCTTCCATTTATTTAGGTATTCTTCTTCTTTTTTTTGCATGGCCAGGCACTGGAAACAAACCCGGGTTTCTGGCATGACAGGCGAGAACTCTGCCTGCTGAGCCACCATGGCCTGCCCTATTTAGATATTGTTATTTCGTTTAACAATGTTTTGTAGAATTCATGTAAAAACTCTTTATATCCTTAGTTAAATTTATTTCTAGGTATTTTATTCTTTTAGTTGCTTTTGTAAATGGAATTGCTTTTTTTTCTTTTCTTTTTTTTTAATTGCTAGTGAATAAAAACACCAATGATTTTACTGCCTTGGTCTTGTTCTCCACCACTTTGCTGAATTTGTTTATTAGCTTTAGTAGTTGTCTTCTGAATTCTTTGGGATTTTATATTATATATGAACATGGCATCTGTGAATAAACTTTTACTCCTTCCTTTCCAATTTGGATGACTTTAATTTCTTTTTCTTGCCTGATTGCTCTGACGAGAACTTCCAGTACAATGTTGAACAGCAGTGCTGAAAGTGGGCATCCTTGTCTTGTTTCTGATATTAGGGAAAAACCTTTCAGACTTTTATCATTGAGTATAATGTTAGCTGTGGGTTTTTCATATAGCCCTTTGAGTTAGGAAGTGTTCCTTCCTCTTCATTTTTTGGAAGACTTTGAGCAGGATAGCTGTTAATTCATCTTGGAATGTTTGGTAAAATTCACCCGTGAAGCCACCTACTCTGGGTCTTTTCTTTTCTTTTTAATGCAATTTTATTGAGATATATTATACATTTGTACACCATATAATCATCTAAAGTGTACAATCAGTGGTTCACAGTATCATCATATAGCTGTTTATTTGTCATCACAATAGATTTTTTTTCTTGTTTATTTTTGGTCTCCTGCATGGCAGGCAAGCACTGTACCACTGAATTACCCTTGCACTGCCCCACAATAGATTTTTGAACCATTTTTATTACTCCAAAAAAATAAAAATAAGAATAAAAGTAAAAATGAACACCCAAACATTCCATATTTCCCCTCCCCCTATTATTTATTTATTTTTGTCTTTTTTTTTCTTACTCACCTGTCTACACACTGAATAAATGGTGTGTCAATTACAAGGGTTTCACAGTCACATGGCCACACCTTAAAATGCTATAGTTATTCATTGGTTTTTGTTTTGTTTTTGCATCAATATCACTGGTTATTTTGAACAATAAAAGCTTTCTGTAGTTGCTTCATTTATCAGAAAAGAACATTTGATATTATGGTATATTATTTCCTTTGCATTAGAGAGCAGATTTTCTAAATGTGAGAAAAATTTCCATAGTCATTACTGAATCAGAACTTGTGTTTAGCCCTATATATGCCTATGGAGACCATTCTGACCTTTCTGCATTTTCTGTTTGTGTGTGTGTGTGTGCATGTGTTGCGTATAAATACATATGTAAATTTTTTAAAATTATTTTTTACATTCATTGAAAACAAAACTATTAAAGGAAATGGCATTTCACAACTGTGGATAAGTCCATGGTGCTTCTGTGATGCCATCATTCTGAGCAAGAAATCACTTCAAGTTAAATTGAAAATTTTCCTAAAGTCAGAAACTTTCAAATCATATAGATGATTCAGTAATTAATTGGACAATTTGAATATAATACAATAATTTATATAATTTGAAGTGGCCAGAGCAAAATCCATGTCTATATCTTTTAATCGTATAAATGCAAAATATTTGCAAAACTCTGAGAAGAAACTCTACCACAACCAACAGTCTCCCCATCCAAATGAGAAAACAAAGGTAATACTGTTTGTTTTCATTAGTCAAACAAGGTGTAGTTAAAAGGCCATTTAAAGGTTCCTTCTAGAGAGCCATTCTTATATGGAAAGTTGAAATCCCTGTGCTATATTGACTAAAAAGGTCATGATTCATAGAAACTTAATCAGATGGTTAAAGATGTTGCAATTTAAGACCTGTTGGCATAAATGGGTAAACCGATTTGTAATCTACACTGTTGACCTGCATATTTTTTTTTACCTCAACACATTCCTTACATGTATGCTCAGTCTTCAGTATTTGGGTTATTGGTTCAGCAGAAGCCAGAACAAATTGTATATTGTTTGCTTTTTTGTAAATACTGGTGAACAGTGGTCAATACATAGTTTTATAGTCCTTAAAAAAAACTCTATAGTTATTCAATCATCTTCAAGAATCAAGGTTATTGGATTTCAGTTCAACAGTTCCAAGTATTTACCCCTAGCTACTCCAATACTCCCAAAACTGAAAGGGGATATCTGCATAAGAATAACATCCATAATGACCTCTTGACTCTATTTGAAATCTCTCAGCCACAGAAACTTTCTTTTTGTTTCATTTTTCTTCCCCCTTTAATCAAGAAGGCTTTCTCAATCCCATGATGCCAGGGCCAGGCTCATCCCCAGGGATCATGTCCCACATTTCCAGGAAGATTTATACTCCTGGGAGTGATGTCCCACATAGGGGAGAGGGCAGTGAGTTCATTTGTAGAGTTAGCTTAGATAGAGTGGCCACATCTGAGCAACAAAAGAGGTTCTCTGGAGGTGACTCTTAGACTTATTCATAAGTAGGCTTAACTTCTCCTTTGCAGGAATAAATTTTATAAGGGCAAATCTCAAGTTCAAGGGCCTGGACCATCAAATTGGTAGACCAAATCCTAGTCTTTTTTTAGTTGAGAAATTTTTTTGTTATTGATTAAATCTCTTTACTTGTTATTGGTCTGCTGGCATCTTCTATTTCTTCTTAAAGTCAGCGTAGTTAGTGTATTTCTAGTAATTTGTCCATTACCTTTTGGTTGTCTAATTTGTTGGCATACAATTGTTCTTAGTATCTTTTATTTTTTAGCTCAGATGTTAATTACTTTATTGCAAATGATGAAAGAGTCAAGATATCTCCTTTCATCTTATAGATTTCCAAGGAAATTCCAAATTAAAAACCTTCTCCTAATTTTCCCACTACAAACTCCAAAAAAACTGCCACTTAAGAATAAACCAGGAGAACATAGCTGCAAGTTTTCATGCACCAAACGAATCTACAGAAAGAGCTAGTTTCAATGCTCCTGTTTTAAAGAATTTATTTTATATCTATCACACAACATGGCATTTTTTTTTTTTTTTGCATGGGCAGCCACCAAGAATCTAACCTGTCTCTGGCATGGCAGGCAAGAACTCTGCCAGCGAGCAACTGTGGCCAATCCCACATAACATGGCATTTTAGAACACTGACATAGAACTCCCTAAGAAGATAAAGCAAAGACAAAATTGTTTATCTTATCAGAACAAGATACACCAACACTTTATAGTCTTCAAACATTATTGTACTTTAACTTTCATAATTTAACAATGTATATATTTTCATGAAACAGTCTGCAGACAACTTCTGTTTAACAAAAAACACTTTTAAGTAAACATGAGTGTCCTAAATTGTTTATTAGGTATGAAGTTTACAAACATTACTTATATTAGTGGTAATGGGGGAGCTTTGGAATCCTTCTCCAAACTGCACAGCAAGATAGTGTAGTGGAACTTGTGGCCCTTTCCAAGTCCACAGCTACATCAGCCCACACATCTCCCTGTGCTTGTGGACTGGCTTGGTGATCCACTGAGTGTCAGGATTTTTTCTGATAGCTTTTTGGAATGGATCAATGAGGATAACCACAAAGAATTTGTATGTGGAATCTTCACCAACTCTGGTAGTTAGGTTCAGGTGTCAGCTTGACCAGGTGAAGGTATCTAGATCTATTGCTGTGGACATGAGCCAATGGCGTGTGAACCTCATCTGTTGCTGACTACATCTGCAACAGCTGGGAGGCAGTGCCTGCTGCAATGAATGATGTTTGATTTAATTGGCTGGTACTTAAATGAGAGAGCTCAACATAGCACAGCCCAAGCAGCTAAGCATACCTCATGTCAGCACTTGCAGTTCAGCCCAGGCCTTTGGAGATTCAGGAAGGAATTACCCTGGGGAAAGTTGTTGGAACCGAGAAGGCCAGCAGAGATTGTCCTGTGCCTTCCCATGTAAGAAAGAACCTCAGTTGAAAGTTAGCTGCCTTTCCTCCGAAGAACTAACAAAATAAATCCCCTTTTATTAAAAGCCAATCTGTCTCTGGTGTGTTGCATTCTGGCAGCTAGCAGACTAGAACACCAACTCAGTATGAATTCAGGACTCTCAGCATCTCACAGTAGCATCCAGTTTGCTCTTCAGCAACAGTCTGAAGGCTTCTAGCAAAGTTCTTCTGGTTCACACCATGATGCACAGGCTTGCCATAGGTTGCACCCTTAGGAACCAGGTGTTCATGGCCACCACAGTGCACTCAAACTCTATAAATGACATAACCTTGTGTGCTGGTTTGAATCTGTTGTGCACCCCAGAAAAGCCATGTCCTTTAATCCTCATTCAATGTTGCTGGGTGGGAGCTTTTTGATTGTTTCCATGGAAATGTGACCCACCTAATTGTAGGTGATAACTTTTGATTAGATTGTTTCCATGGAGATGTGTCTCTGCCCATTCAAACTGGGTTTGCGTATTGGAGTCCTTTAAGAGGGAACCATTTTAGAAAGAATAGACAGAGCCCACACAGCCAGAGACCGTTGGAGATACAGAAAGAAAATGCTCCTGGGGAAGCTGTTGAAGAAGCCTGGGTAGAAAGCTAGCAGACATTGCCATGTGCCTTTCTAGCCAAGAACATTATCAGTTTTCTTGAGCCAAGGTATCTTTCCTTGGATGCCTTAATTTGGACATTTTTATAGCCTTGCCTTTATTTGGGCATTTTCATGGTCTAAGAACTATAAACTTGCAACTTAGTAAATTTTCCTTTTTAAAAAGCCATTCTGTTTCTGGTATATTGCACTCTGACAGCTTTTATAAACTAAAACACCTTGCTTGTCCTTGTATCACAGTCTGTGTGCTTTATCAGGTCAGGTGGGATGAGGGGCCCTGTGGAGTACAGAGAGCTGGTAGTACTGCCAGTAGTGAACTGTCAGAAGAAAGCACATTGCATTGAACTGCTTCTTCCACCATAGCTCCTCTATGTACTTACAAGCACCCAACTTGTACTTATAAGCAACCATCTTCTGATGGCTGCCACCAAACGGAACGTCCTTCATATCTTCTCATAATCCTTTTTCTTTCTATTGTGTCAGTAGTAGTGGTCCCTGTTCTGGTTTGCTAGCTTCCGGAATGCAATATACCAGAAAAAGAATGGCTTTTAAAAAGGGGAATTGAATAAGTTGCTAGTTCACAGTTCTAAGGCAGAGAAAATGTCCCAATTAAAGCAAGTCTATAGAAATGTCCAATTTAAGGCATCCGGGGAAAGATACTTTGGTTTGAGAAGGCTGATGAAGTTCAGGGTTTCTCTCTCAAGTGAGAAGGCACATAGCAAACACAGTCAGTGTTCCTCTGTCATCTGGAAGGGCACATGGTGAACATGGTGTCATCTGCTAGCTTCCGCTCCTGGCTTCCTGTTTCATGAGGCTCCATGGGAGGCGTTTTCCTTCTTCATCTCCAAAGGTCACTGGCTGGTGAACTCTGCTTCATGGTATTACAACATTCTCTGCTCTCTCTGAATCTCTTTCATTCTCCAAAATGTTTCCTCTTTTATAGGACTCCAGAAATTAATCAAGATCCACCCAAATAGGTGGAGACGTGTCATCACCTTATCTAATTTAACAACCACTCTTGATTGGGTTACATCTCCAGGGAGATGATCTAATTACAGATTCAAACATGCAATATTGAATAGAGATTATTCTACCTTTATAAAATGGGATTTTGATTAAAACATAGCTTTTCTAGGGTCCATACATCCTTTCAAACCAGCACAGCCCCCCTTTCTTTTCTGATTTTAGTATTTGCATCCTCTCTCTTTTATTAATCTTTTGAAAGACCCAATATTTGGTTTCATTGATTGTCTCTGTTGTTTTCTATTCTTTTTTTCATTTACCTTTCCTCTGATCTTGGTTACTTCCTTCCCTCTGCTCACTTTGAGTTTAATTTCACCTTATATTTCTTTTTAAATGTAAGCATTTAGAGCTATATATTTCCATCTCAGCACTGCCTTTCCTGCATTCCATAAGTTTTAGTATGTTTTGTTTTCATTTTCATTCATCTCAGTATATCTCCTAATTTCCTTCTTGATTTCTATTTGAGCTGTTGATTTTTTTTAGAGTGTACTGTTTAGTTTCTGCATATTGGTGAATTTTCTAGTTCTTTGCTATTGATTTCTAGCTTCATTCCATTGTGGCCAGAGAAGATACATTGTATGATATTAAGATTTTAAAATTCATTGAAGTTAGGTTTTTTTAATTTAAGGTATGGTCTACTCTGGAGAATGATCTTAAGATGTGTATGCACTTAGGAAGAGTGTGTAATCTGCTGTGATTGGATAAGGTGTTTTTTATAAGTCTATTAGGTCAAGTTGGTTGAAAGTGTTGTTCAAGTGTTTTATTTCCTTATTGACCATCTGTCTAGACATTTTATCCCTTATTTAAAGTGGTGTATTTAAATCTCCTACTAGTTAATGAATAACTGTCTATTTCTTCCTTAAAATCTTTGCTCCATATATTTTGGGCTCTGCTGTTATGTGCATATATTTATAATTGTGAAACTTTGTTTTAGTTTGCTAAGGCTGCCAGAATACATTACACCAGAGATGGGCTGGCTTTTATGAGGGAATTTGTTTAGTTACAAATTTAAAGTTCCTTGGAGGAAAGGCAGCTAACTTTCATCTGAGTTCCTCTGTCACATGAGAAGGCATATGGGGACGTCTGCTGGCCTTCTCTCCTAACTTCTAGGGTTCAATGGCTTTCCCTAGGGCATGTCCTTTCTGCATCTCCAAATGTCTGGGTCTGAGTTGCTGAACTCTCTTCTGACCTCTCTCTTTTAAGCCTCCACCTAACTAAATTAAACATCACTCATTGCAGGGGGCACTCCCTTTAGTGGACCACAGATGTAATCATCCCTAGATGAATTTCACATGCTGATGATTTAAGTCCACGGCAACAAAACAAGAGGGCACCATCATCTGACCAAGTTGAAACCTGAACCTAACTACTACAGTCTTCTTATTGAATTTACCCTTTTTTCAGTACATGGTTTCCTTCTTTGTACCTTATCAATCTGTACTTAAAATCAATTTTGTCTGATATTAGTATAGCCGCCCCAATTCTCTTTTTATTAGTTTTTGCATGGAATTTTTTCCTGTCCTTTCATTTTCAACCTATTAATATCTTTGAATTTAAGGTTAATTTCTAGCAAGCAACATATAGTTGGTAATACTTTTTTATCCATTCTACCATTCTTTGCCTTTTGACTGGAGAGTTTAACCCATTTACATTTAAAGTAACTACTGCTAATGCAGACTTTCTTCTGTCATTTACATTTGGTTTTTTAATGTCTTATACCTTTTTTTTGCCCTCAATTCTTTCATTACTGCCCGAAGTTTTATTAGTTTATCTTTTGTAGTGAACCATTTAGAGTCCCCTATTTCCTTTTATGAATATTTTTCAGACATTTTCCTTGTCATTACCTTGAGCCTTAAAAGGGGGACTGTTCAATTTTAATTGTAGTTAATAAGTACAATCTTATGGGAAAATTCAGAAATACAATTCTGAGAAATACAGATATCTACCACTAGGAGGAGACAAATTAATTAAAAATTATTTCATTTGCATGTATTCATTTAGAATACACTTTCTTACTTAAGAAAAGCATGCATGAAATATGGTTGTTGTAGCAGGATTTTAGCAAAATGTAGCCTTTAATGAGTACTAACATTTTCTCTTAAAAATGAGCATTTTGCACTTAGCTAATGGTTTACATTCCATTGAAGGAAAATAATGCCTATTTTACCCATATTTTGCTCTATTTTATCCTGAAAACAAAATGCTAGACCAGTGGCTATCAAATGTTAGCTGGCTCAGAATCACCTGAAGAGCTAGCTTATCCCCCACATCCAGAGTTTTGATTAGATAGGTCTGGAATAGATACAAAAATATGCATTTCTAACAAGTTCCTAGGTGATGCTGCTGCTACTCATCTGAGGAACACATCCATTGTGCCAGATGACCATGACGGTAGAACCAAACAACATGTGCATCAGCATAATAATTGATTAAATATTAAGAACATACTACCTAAAGTATTCTGACTTGCTAGGAAGTAACTGAGTATTAGAAAATAGGATTGGAATGATCATTTTGTTATGGGTCTGAATTCAAAAGAAAGCAGCTTATACTTAATTTGATAGCAACAGGGCAGCATTGGAGGATATTGGAGCTGTGTTTTATGAAGATTGACCTGGTAGTGGTGAGATGATATGGCATAAAAAAGAGACTAGGGTAAGAAAAAACAGGTAGGAGTATACTGGAAGCCTTCTCAAACCAGGGCAAGTCACTCTACATGAAGTCACTGATAAACAGAAAAGGTTCCCTAAATATCAGTCTGGCTTTCTGACAACTAAAACACTAATTTCATGTTAAAACAAAAATAAATGCAGGAAAACAACTAAAAGGCAAATAAACAAATTTTAAAATGGGCAAAGGACTTAAATAGACATTTCCCCCAAAGATATAAAAATGGCCATTTAGCACATAAAAAGATGCTCAATATCATTAGCTTTTAGGGAGATGCAAACAAAGCCACAATGAGATACCACTTCATATCTACTAGAATGGCTCTTATTTTTTTTAAAAAAAGGGCTGGCAAACATAAGGAGAAATAGCAACCCTTGAACAGTGTTGGTGGAAATATAAAATGGTTCAGCCACTGTGGGAAACAGTTTGGTGCTTCCTCAAAAATTAAAAATTGAACTACCATTTGACTTAGAAATCTCATTTTTAGGTATATACCCCAAATAATTGAAACCAGAGACTCCAACAGGCATTTGTATACCAACGTTCATAGAGCATTATTTGCGTAGCCAAAAGGTAGAAGTAACCTAAATGACCATCAGCAAATGAATGGATAAACAAAATGTAGTATTACATACAATGAAATATTATTCAGCCTTAAAAAGGAATAATATTCTGATACATGACATTACATGACTGAACTTTGAAGACATCATGTTGAGTGAAATAAGTCAGCACAAAGGGGCAGATATTGTATGATTCCACTTATATGAAACAGAAAGGGTATGCAAACACATAGAAACAGTAAGTAGGGTGGGGTGGAGGGAGAATGGGAAGCTAATGCATAATGGGTGTAAGATTTCTCTTTGGGGTGATGGGGAAGTTCTGGTAATGGGTGGTGGTAAGGGTAGCACAATATTGTGAATGTGATTGATCTCAGTGAATGTTACACTTGGCAGTGGTAGAGATAGAAAGTTTATGATATATATATATATATCTCCACATTTTAAGAAAAAAAGGAACAACCAAAGAGACAATGACAGAAATGCAATACCTAATCCTGGCCTGGATCTAATAATGGAAAAGAAAAGGCCTAATTGACATTATTGGAACATATAAAAACTTGGAATATAGGCTGTAAATTTGAATTTGTTAACTGTACTTCAGATGACTATATAAATGATGATCCTTGTTCTTGGGAAAAGTACATGAAAGTATTACCTTTTCAAGAAGCTTGACATACGCAATTTACTTCTCAAATGTTTAGAAAATATATAGATGATAGACAGAGAAGGTTAGATAGAATGATACAGCAAATGTGATAAAATGTTAAAATTGGTGGATTTGGTTAACTGGGGGGTGGGTTATATTAGAGTTCTTTGTATGGGTTTTGTATTATTTTTGAAACTGTCTTGTAGGTTTGAAACTATTTCAAAATTAAAAAGTTTTTTAAAAAATGGATGGAGGAGAATGCAAGACTTGTATGAATTTTTAACTACACAAGAGTCAATCTAGAAATTTTTCCAGCGTGGGTAGAGGAGGATTTAGGGGTTGCTTAGGGCTACATTCCCTCTCTACCCTTTATATTTTCTCTGCTATTAAAAGTACTTCCAATGGAGGAAGCTAAATATGGGGTGGCCATATGATCCCACAATCCTGGATCATACTAGGTGTGCTGGTTTGAAAGGATGTATGTCCCCTAGAAAAGCCAGGTTTTAATCTAAATCCCATTTCCTAAAGACAGAATAATCCCTATTCAATACTGTATGTTTGAATCTGCAATCAGATCATCTCCCTGGAGATGTAACCCAATCAAAGTGGTTGTTAAGCTGGATTGGGGGAAATGTGTCTTCACCCATTTGGGTGGGTCTTGATTACTCTCTGAAGTCCTATAAAAGAAGAAACATTTTGAAGAATGAGAGATCTGAGAGAGAGCAGAGCAGAACAACATAGCCACGTGAAGCAGCCAGCGACCTTTGGAGATGAAGAAGGAAAATGCCTCCCGGGGAGCTTCATGAAACAGGAAGCCAGGAGAGAAAGCTAGCTGATGATGCCATGCTTGCCATGTGCCCTTCCAGATGAGAGAGGAAACCTGACTGTGTTCACCATATGCCTTTCCAGATGAGAGAGAAATTCTAACTCTGTTTGCCATGTGCTCTTCCACATAAGAGAGAAACCGTGAACTTCATTGGCCTTCTTGAACCAAGGTATCTTTCCCTGGATGCCTTAGGTTGGACATTTCTATTGACTTGTTTTAATTGGGACATTTTCTCGGCCTTAGAACTGTAAACCAGCAGCTTATTAAATTCCATTTTATAAAAGCCATTCCATTTCTGATATATTGCGTTCCAGCAGCTAGCAAACTAGAACACTAGGTTTATAATCAGAAGAACTGAAAGCAAGGACATGAATAGACATTTTCACACTGATGTTTATGGCAGCATTATTCATGGTTGCCAATGGATGGAGGAAGCAAGCCCAAGCGTCTATCAACTGATGAGCAGAAGGGCGAATGGTAGTGTATACGCATGATGGACTATTGTGCGGATGCAGAAAGCAATGAAGTCGTGAGGGATGCAATGAGGTGAATGAAACTTGAGGACATTGTGTTGAATGAAATAAGCCAGAAACAGAAGGACAAATATTGTACAGTCCCACTAATATGAACTAACTATAATGAGCAAACTCTGAGAATTAAATTTGAGAACAGGTTATCAGGAGCTAGAAAATGGGCAGAGATTGGGCAATCAATAATTAAGGAGTACAGAATGTGCAATAAGGTTCATTGTAAAGGTTCAGAAATGAATAGCACAATACTGTGTGATGGTAACACAATACTGTAGTGTTATTAACAAAGCAGAGTGTGAGTATGGTTGAAAGATAAAGAGTTGTGGATGTCACCAAACAGAAAGCTAGAAGATAAAAACTGGGATTATGTAAATAAATGAAACCCAGAGTGGACAATGATGGTGGCTAATTGTATAAATATAAGAGAGTTCTTACATGAACTAAAACAAACGTATGTCACTATTACCAGGAGTTAATAATAGGGTGCTGTATGGGAAAAAATTCAATTAATGTAAACTAAAGTCTATAGTTAATGTTAACATTGTAATATTCTTTCATTAGTTGTATCAAGGTGCTATACCAAAGCTAGATGGCAATAATAGGGGGGTTATAAGGAACATGGGATTTTTTTTTCTTCAGAAGAAATGAGAATGTTCTCATATTGATTGTTGTGCTGAATGCCTAAGTATGTGAATATAACAAGAGTCATTGATTATACACTTGGGATGGGTTATATGGTGTGTGAATAAAACTGTTTAAAAATAAATTAAAAATAGAGAGAGAGAGAGAAAGAAAGTGCATCTGTGGAAACAGTTTGAGAAACACTGGCCTACGTCAAAAGTAAATGACAGTTCAGGATATCCTGATGACATTTGTAGCAGAAGCTACAGGTTCTGTGGTAGAATCTATAGGACATTGTTTTTAATTAGATGTAGTGGGATGAGCTGAAGTGAGAAAGGAAGAAGGGCAGATGGTATGGTAGCATGGAGCTATATACCGCAGAAAAACACATTCCTAATCTTAATCCATTCCTGTGGGTATGAACCCATTGTAAATAGGACCTTTTGATGAGGTTACTTCAGTTACAGTGTGGCCCACTCAGCTCAATCAGGATGGGTCTGAAACCTATTATTGGAGGACTTAGAGAGAAGGCCCCAGCTGAGAAAGCCACAAGTAGCACCCAGACACTGCAAGTCAACAGAGGGAGGAAGAGAAACTAGAAGAGTCTACCATGTGCATTACCATGTGACAGAAGGGGCAAGGACCAAGGGTCTCCAGAAACCAGCCCCAGAATGCCACTCTTTGGAAGAAAGCATTACCTTGCCAATGCCTCAATTTTGGACTTTGAGTCTCAAAACTGCAAGCAAAATAAATTCACATTGTTTAAGCCAATCCATTATATGGTATTCATGTTGGCAGCTAGGTGACTAAAACAGATAGAGAGAAGAATCCAACTTACTATGCTTAAGAGCCTTGATGACTGGTAAAATGGGTGTTTTTAAAATAGAAATGAGAAAAACATGAAGGAAGAATTATTATAAGGGCGTAAATGTTGAGCTTGGCTTTGAGACTGAGTTTGAGCTCCTGGGAGTACAATTAGGTGGCGCTAGCTACTAGCAGTTGAAAATGTAGTCATGGAACTTGAGAGGGTTTAGAGGTTCCAATTCCAGAGTCATCTTTATTAAAAAAAAATAAAGCTTTTTTCTTAATATCTGTCCCTGAGAGGTCTCAGGTAAGTGAGTTCTCAAGGAAATGTGTAGGAGGTCATGGTAGAAAGGGAATATCAATGTCAAAAAACAAAAATTAAATATTATTACGAGCAAAAGTTTAAAGATGCTTTAAAGTTTAGTTTAATGTCACAAGCAAAGAGACCCAATGCAAGTTATTCAGAGAAACCACAAAGAATTTGAGAACTGTCAGTGAAGAAGGTAAATTGGCAGCTGTGTGAGGTGGTTCAGAGCAGGAAGCTTTTCTATAGATATTCAGATATGAATAGATGAGATCCTAGATTAGGGAGTGACTGAGGAAAATAAAAAGAGAGATTAGAGACATTCCATGGGTGAATGCCTGATGGCCAATAAGTGAAGAAAGTTGGAAAAAGCCTCCAATTATGAGCCTGAGAGTTAGTTCAGAAAAATAGTATTCACAGTATGAGGTAGCTTGCCCCAACTGCTCTGTCCAAACAGATAGATAAAAGAGTGATTAACCAGGCCAGTGGTTCTCAAATGCAGTCCCCAGACCAGTGTAGTCAGCATTCCCCGGGATTTTTTTAGACATGCACATTTTCAGGCCCCACCCTGCAGTGGCAAATCAGAAATACCGGGAATGGGGCCCAGCCATGCTGTTTTATAAACTCTCCAGGTGATTCTGATGCACACTGAAGTTTGAACTGAGCCAAGTCAGCCAGATTGCTTTCCTTTCAAGATTTTGAACTGGGATGTATGAAAAAAATTAGTCTGTTGATTGTGGGGGAGAGAAGCTGAAAGTTGGTTATAGAGAGAGTATGAGTAAACTGGAATTATGAGTAAGCAGAAGCTATGACTAAACGAGGTAGTTGGCTGGTAGTCATAGAGATAGAGAGGAATAGTGACACCCTCTTGGGTGACTGTTGCATTCCTGCTGCAGGCAAGAAGGACAAGATAACCAGGATTCACACATAGGTGTGTGTGGAATTTGTCCAATTACATGCTCATTCTCCATTCCAAATGAAGTCCAACCACATTGCTCTTCTTAGGTGTCTGTGATAGTCTTATCCCCTTTATTGTCAAGTGCACCCTTACAATAGATAGAAATCCCATTACTTAAGATGAGTGAATCTGTGTTCCAAAAATATAAAAACCTGATATACCTCCAAAATAGATGGAACAAAAGTCTTCTGATTATGATGTTCTTTTTCTAATTTTCTTCATAGTTTTCATATTGATCTTCAAATAATAACAATCATGCTATTCAGGTAGAGTTGTAAACCTAAAGATTACATCAGCTTGGTGAGGCAGCTGCCTTGCCTGGCTTTTTCAATAGCTGCTATGTGACGTTACACAGGACCCTGCATCGTCTGATCTCTTACCTCACCTGGTAAGAGAGGGGTTGAATCAGAAAAAATAATCTGTAAATTCCTTTCTATTCCTGACATTGCCTTCACCACTTTATTTTGCTTGTGGCATTTCCCTTTAATCTATTAATAAAATATTCATTTTCAAATAGGTCTTTTAGAATTAACTATTTGTTATCAATGTGTTTTGAGAAAGGATGTGAACGTTCTATGAACAAAACTATTGTACTCAGTGTTAAAAATGTTTTAACTTGCATGACAGTTCGGTTTGTAGTAGAGCCTGCCATACCTTATCAAACCAAGCACTCTTCCTTTTCACCCCCAAACTCACCCACTCACCCCTCTTGTTCTAACCAAGCCAATCTGTTGAAATGCTCTACATCCTGCCTTTTTTTTTTTTTTTAACTTCCTTCTCTTTTTTTGCCTCTATTACTTCCCTTGCTCAGGAAATTTGTCCTAACTAGCCCACTCTAATTTTACATTCATTAAACCTACATTTCTTTTTTTTTTTCTATTAAAAAAAATTTTTTTTATTAATTAAAAAAAAAAACTAACACAACATTTAGAAATCATTCCATTCTACGTATGCAATCAGTAATTCTTAATATCATCACATAGATGTGTGATCATCATTTCTTAGTACATTTGCATCGATTTAGGAAAAGAACTGCAAAACAACATAAAAAGATATAGAATGATAATATAGAGAAAAAATAAAAATAATAATAAAAATAAAAAATATATAAAAAAGAAAAGACAAAAAATACAAACAAGCAAACAAAAAACTATAGCTCAGATGCAGCTTCATTCAGTGTTTTAACATAATTACATTACAATTAGATAGTATTAATTAAAAAAAATTACAAGAAACAAACATTCCCAACACATACACTCAGCAATTCACAATATCATCACATAGTTGCATATTCATCATCATGATCATTTCTTAGAACATTTGCATCAATTCAGAAAAAGAAATAAAAAGACAACAGAAAAATATAACAAACAGAAAAAAAAAGATTTTACAGCCCATACCCCTTACTGATCCCTTTCATTGATCACTAGCATTTCAAACTAAATCTATTTTAACATTTGTTCCCCCTATTATTTATTTTTATTCCATATGTTCCTCTCATCTGTTGACAAGGTAGATAAAAGGAGCATCAGACACAAGGTTTTCACAATCACACAGTCATATTGTGAAAGCTATTTCATTATACAATCATCATCAAGAAACATGGCTACTGGAACACAGCTCTACATTTTCAGGCAGTTCCCTCCAGCCTCCACGTTACATCTTGGATAACAAGGTGATACCTACTTAATGCATAAGAATAACCTCCAGGATAACCTCTCGACTCTGTTTGGAATCTCTCAGCCATTGACACTTTGTTTCATTTCACTCTTCCCCCTTTTGGTCCAGAACGTTTTCTCAATCCCTTATGCTGGGTCTCAGCTCATTCTAGAGTTTTTCTCAATCCCTTGATGCTGAATCTCAGCTCATTCTGGGATTTCTGTCCCACGCTGCTAGGAAGATCCACACCCCTGGTAGTCATGTCCCACGTAGACAGGGGGAAAACCTACATTTCTTAATATTTGTCAGGCGCTTCCTCCACTTTTCCTATGAATTTCCATTTGCAACTTCATATCATATTGTTCATATTCTGTTTGGTATTTGTTAGTTTGTGTGCTTATATTTTCTCTGTGCGTCTGATTTTAGGTGCCTTGCATTAAATTTGTTGGCTTCTTTTACAGTATTGTGTGTACATTAAAGTTATTAAATGAATAATAGTTATTTAATGAATGAATAAATAAATGGGAAACTGGTTTTACTCAGAGGAATTTGAGGGAAATACTTAACTAGTATCTAATTTCAAGCCCAAGCAGCTTTGAGGTTTACAATGTAGATGATCGAATTGAGTGCCCAGTTTCTGCACTGTACACTCCCACCTAAGTATTTTTGGTAGGAATTACCCATTTTTGACCCTTACCCATTCACTGTTTACATTATTTCTTCTCAATAGAAGTGAGTTGATCCAATGACTGACACATGGCAAGGATTCAGTAAATGCTTGTGAATTATTAAAACTATTTAATGCACATTATGTTTAGTGCAATAATTAAACATTGTAATAATTGTAGAAGTTCCATGAGGAGGGCAGGATTCAAAAGGATTTGAATCTGTTTTAGTGTCTATCATTGTTGGGCATATAGAGGATGTTTAATAACTATAGTACTTTAATGAATGAAGCCTAAGAAGGGTTTGGCAGGAATGGAGAATACATAGACTTTAGAATATACTGTAATTTCGAGTTTAGAGTAGGTACTAAATGAATGTTTCCTGAATGAATAAGTAAATGGCAAAGAGAGATACTTTTTCTTTCCCTTGGGAGAAAGAATCCTCTTAACCCTTAACTCAGTATTTCTCAGTGTGGTACTGTAATAGAATCACTTGGAATTCTTGTTAAAAATATAGATTCTTCAGGCCTACTGGAATCAGGATCTTGATGGTGTTTGGGGGGAGGGGAGTAAGGAGCAGAAATACACATTTTTAACAAGTGCCTCGAGTGACACTGATGCTCTCCTAAATTTGAGCACCATCGTCCTAAGTACTTTGGAGGACTAGTGACTCATGGAAGGTACAGCTCAGTAAGAGCATGGACCCTGGAGTCAGACATCCTGAGTTCATGAAACTCCACCGTTTACCAAATTGATGTCCCTGGGCAAGTCATTTAACCTCCCTGTGTTTCAGTTTTCTCATCTGTAAAATGAGAAGAACAGTGTACATACCTCATAGAATTATTGTGAGGATTAAATGAGTCAATATATGTAAGGTACTTAGAACAAAGACACTGTATCCATACTAGCTGCATGTTTGCTATTATTAAAATTATTAGTGTCCACTTTCAACAAAGTACAGTGCATTTCTGCAAAAAGTTTGTCTTATTATAGAAAACCCAACCCAGATATGTGTCCTTTCTTCCTTTTAGAGAAGTAGACACTTGATACCTTATGACCATGTAAAGCTTCCCAAAGAAAGCTGAGCTCACCACACGCTGATGAGCCAGAGGATCAGTACTCAATCTTTTGTACTCAAGCTTCCCAAACCCAGTTCCCACAATTAAAATCACATAAAAAGGGCAGGGATTCAAATGAGTCTTACGTGTTTTCTCACTTACCGGAAAGTGTCTGGGTAGCTGCAGCGGCTAACAAAGCACAAAGCCCATCGTGGCAACAAGCCTATGGCCAAGTCATCTCCTGCCCCGAATCTCTGTAGAGAGCGTGTCCACTCCAGGGCTGCTCCTGTCCCACTCCCATCTCTAGGAGGTTTGCTACTCTCTGACAGGTAAAAATATTCCCAAGACTAAACCAAAGAGTTTATAACTCTCCAGCCCCCACATCTTGGAAGGCAAGAAGAGCTTTGGCAACTGATCAGTCAAGGATGGATCCTTGAGAGCAGGTGTGTCCTGAGAAGTTTAGAAACTGTTTTTCTACAATGGGCTCCTTGTCGGTGTATGTTTCCAGTGTGGACAGGATTAATGGAATCTCTTACAGTTAGGCTTTCCTCTTATCATGTGACTTGTGGAGAGTTACTTAAGATTAGAATTTCTACTTCCCTTTTTGTAACTAGGAACTTACAATAGGATGTTAGTGCTAGAAGGAACTTCTTAGACAATTTAATATAACTCCCTACATTTTATAACGAGGCTAGATTCAGAGAGGTTGAGGGACTTGCTCAATGTCAAAGAGCTTGGAAATGGCTGGTTCAGGAGTAAAACTTGCTATTAATAGAGGGCTAAAATTGGGAGATTACTGAAGTTTTTGCTTGAAAGGCAAAAAAATGTAAATGCATCGGTATTTTACTTTTTTTGGTATTATTTCTGACAGTCTAGCTAATGAATAAAAACACAAGGAATTATTTTCCAGCATTTCATCTCATGAAAGTTCACAGAAGGGGGTGGTGCAGCCTGAGGAGGCAGAGTGGACACGGCATTCTGGGTCCTGGCCTTGGCCCCAGACCCCACGGTGACGCCCACCAGCTGCTGGGGCTCCTGGCCGCTCTCCTGGCCAAGGCCATCCACTCAGGTACTGTGCTTCTGCCAACGGGTCACCTCGGGGGCCAGGATGGGCCTCACCTTCGCGGCCAAGTCGGCTTCCTGGACATCCACTTGCGATTGCAGGACTTGATAAGAAAGGAATTTATAAAGGAGACCGAGAATCCGCTGGGCAATACACACTTGCTGCTCGCATGGCTGGAACACAGTAGTTTTCTTTTACCAATAGAATGTCCACCAGGATGCCAAAGATGGTGGTGCTCACCAGTGATGTTGGGGAGGCCCCAAAAGCACAAGGCATCGAAAACGAAGCTCACCAGAACAAGCTCGAAGAAATGACTAATGTGCTAGCAGTGGCGATGTAGCTGTGAAGCATGGACAGGGGCACATGGAAGTCAGGGAGGGAAAACAAAGAGCGATCAGTAGCCACCCAAACAGCAAGCAGAGTGGTCCTTTGGACAGTCTTTGAAATTCTTGTTCTAGTTCCCATGACATTGGGGCAAATCGATGATCCGAAGAAATTTTTTTGAAGACAGGAGGGTTGTTTGAAAGCCTTTTTCCCATGTTTCAGATTACTGAACATCTTGGTCATAACAATGTCACTAGTTTCTATGTTTTCATTTTCTGAACTGTACATTCGCAACTTATGTTTCTTTGTTATTAATAGGTATAAGGGGGAAAACACCTTTTTAGGAAAGTTATAATGAAAATTTGACATTTGAGTGGCATTCATTCTTATTTGAATTCTGCCTCCATTCTACCAGGTCCTTCTAAGAATTCAAACAGTGTAAATGAAATACAGGAGCATAGTCCTTTTATGACTTTTTTTTCTTTTGTTTTCATGATAAAATGCAGTTTGTTCAAGAAACCAGCACAAAGGCTGATTAGTACTTCACTAAAATGACTTCATTCTTTGGATCCTCCTCCTGCAGTTCATGTCATTATAACTTAATTTTGTTGAGTTCTTATGAGAAACAACAATCTGCACCTTGACATTTTCTGCTCAGCTTAATGGCACAGCTCTCTGATTTTTGTCATATGCTATCATGTCTGGGTACGTTTATACATTAAAGATAAGACTTGCCCCCAAACACCTCCACCCCACTAAATTTTTATATTGAACCTTAAGACTCACTCACCTCCACTTAAATTGATGACACAAGTGGTGAGTAATCAATTTTTTGTTTCTGTCTAACCTCATATGAAGTTTCTTTTAAAGCCAATTCTCTGGGTCTTTCAGCAAATGGTAGCTCTTTCTTTGCTGGAATGTCCACCTTCTCTGCTCTTGGCACATAGGAAGTGTATATTCCATAACTGGAAAAATCTGGATTTCTAATGCCAAATGGTTAAAGCCTCTTGGATGTAATTGCAATGATATATTATTTTATTTTTAATCAGTGGCATTTTGGGCCACTATTTAATTAGCTCACCAAACATCAGTGTCAGTACTAGAGTTTTGTTTTTGTTTCTCTTGGGTCTTTCATTTTTATACATGTGAATTTTGTATAAAAGGAAATGACTTCCTATCTCTGATGATGTGTTTAAAATTAAAGGGGCATCTTGTTTGGTTGTTGTGACTGACCTGTATTAGTTACTTCCTCATTTGGGGAGGATCTTTGAAAGGGGAAAACTATAAGTAATGAGTCTTATATAATTAATTTAAATTTGTTGCACACAGTTATGTTCAGCTAAACAGTTTTTTAAAAAACTTGGGTGGAATACTTGCAACAGTTTTTTGATAAGGTGACTTTTTCACCTTAAGATAACTGTTGCATGCCAGTTATTTTGTGTGTATGTGAAAATACTACAAAACTGAATTAAAAGATGTAAATTTAAGATTAGTTGGGTATCTAATGTGCCCCAGGTTCAGTAAATAAACAATTCTTTAGAAAAAAAGTTTAATAGAAGCTTTACTATCAAACAAAAGACACAGAATTAGGAAAGTTTCCCTATATATATCGTTTTCATAATAAATTAGGATCAGAATAATTTTAACTGATGTTTTAATGGATCTTGATTTTTTTTTCTGGATTTTTAAATTTAATTTTTATTGATACAGCAACGTACATACATTCTTAACATACAAGCATTCCATACATGGTGTATAATCAATGGCTCACAACGTCATCACATAGTTGTATATTCATCACCGTGATCATTTTTTAGAACATTTGCATCATCACTCCGGAAGAAGAAATAAAAAGAAAAAGGAAAAAACTCATACATATCATACCCGATCTTGAGTCTTTAAAAAAAAATTATTCCATTATGGTATATGAATTATATATCAATTTTAAAAATGATTCCAATTTTCCATTTTTAGTCAATAATATATTTCACTTTCATGAACTTAATTCTACTTAAAGATTTTTTATATAATTTCAGACAAATAAAATGTTGCAAAAATAATACAAAGAATCCCCAGATACTCTTCTTTATATTATAGTATTATATATTTATATTTATATACTTATATAGAAAGACACATATATTTAATATTTATTTATACATTTCTTTTATTTCTCTCTCTCTCTCTCTCTTTTTTTTTTCCCCTGAGCCATCTTAGAGTCAGTTGCAGACATTATGCCCTTCTAACCTTAATTCTTAACTTGGAGAATAGACCACACCCAGTTAACTATAGAGTAATCTAGTATCGGTCTTTTCAGCAACACCTACTCAGGCAGATAATAAATTGTAGCATCTTCTGACATGAACAGTGGTAGATAAAATCTGGCTGTGGCAACAATTAATATAGTCTTTTAGCTCAACATATATTTACAAAAGAATATGTTGGTGCTCTAGTAGATGGAAGAATAAAACGTGTCCAGATTTTCCTCATTTGAGAGATGCTGAGTTCAACAAAGATGTCTTTTTTTTGGTCCATTTTTCCCTTATATACGGAAGCATTTTCTCTCAGAGTGAGAAGAGACTTTGAAATAAGATGGCATTTGCTTATAGAAGAAGGATCAAAGCATCAAATCAGAGATCTAAAATGACCAGTTCTGAACTCTCTAAGGATTCAGTTTTGTCTTCAGTAGTTTTGTGTTTCCTTGTTAGCTCTTTCTGTTTTTGTTAAAGTAGGAATGAAGTTAGAGAATGTCCAAAGGTTCTTGAACCTAACAGAAGTTTCTGTTTCTTGCTCCTAGTGCATTGCCTTCCAATGACGTTTAACATTGATGAACATCTATTCAGTCCAGTGGATGTTTGCAGTAGTAAGAAAACCTTTTACCTGTCACTTTGAAAGCATTCTATCCAGGTGTCCATGTGAGTTCTGATCCTCCTGACATCAATAGCCATAGGTTTTTGTGAGATCATATTAAGTCTACAGTGGATAATTCACACAGATGCCTTCATATCAAACTGCCATAAGAGCTCTGAGTAGAAGAAGGCAAAGGGTCAATAATACTACCTAGCATTTATATAAGCATAATGGATTTCCAGTGCTTTTTTTTTCATGGATACAGCACTACTGTGTTGGAAGTTAGTTTCATCACTGTATAGATCAGCATAATATAATGAAAGTTAACAAAATGGCCTCCTGTCAGCAGGAGAATTTTATGGCAGCAATTAAACCCTTTTTCCTAGTTCTAATGATAAATTTTTGGTACATGCCTATTTCTTATATTTAAGGGGACAAATCTGTGACACATGTCTATAAACTTAGCTATAACTTTAAATGGGAAACTGACTTCCTACCAGATGAATGGAACATAACTTCCTGTTTGGATAACTTCTGATGTATTACTGTGAGATTACTGAAATCTTCCTGGTGCCAATGTTGCTTTGGTTGACGAAGGTCTGGAAAAAATTACTTTATATTGTGAGCACAAATAAAATGTACTTTATTTTTGTTGAGCTGATAGTCAAAAGACTAGTGGTAAAATTAAAAAAAAAAATCCCAACTGAATTTATTGTCTACTGTAGGATTGTAGTGGCAGTTAATATTTATCAAGCACCCCAGGTGCATGATACTCTTTTATGTACTCATGAATGTGGAAATAAACAAATGAGCTGATGACACAATTTGATTAAATTGCACTATGATTTATGAGGCTTGGATTTTCCCACAAAGATAATATTTCTTTTCATGCTTTGGGTGATGCAGGATAGCAGCTACTTAAGGATGAGAGCATCCAACACTAAATAAAAATTTTCCAGTGTATAAAAAAATGAACTTGCATAAATGGTTGTTGTTGGCTTTTCCTCTTATTTTTGTCTCACCTCATTCCTTGTTTAAAATGACATCTTTACTATGAGCAATGAACAGCCCTAAGTATCATCTTAGTTGGATTTTCTCATGTGCCAGTTTTTAGTTTGTACCTATATTCTCAGATGTTAATACACACAGCTGCTCTTTGTTCTGTTTTGCTGTAAGGAGGGAGAATTGCTTGCTTCATTGCCACAGAGCTCCTATAGTGACCACATAATTTTTCTAATGAGAGCAAGAGATGGAATTCACTCCATTAAAATGGGAGTCAAAATGGGCATCACCAGTGACTTTTCATAAGCCACTGATAATTTTAGACACGCTTTAAAAGAAGGAAAAATATTTTACTCATATTATACTAAGTTAATTGGGTCTATTTATCTTTCATGAAACTTCTTGCATATGTCCGTCTGCCTACTCTCTGATAAGCACTTTGAGCATAAGGGACTCTGTCTTATTTTTGTGTCCTTTGTGTCAAGCATAATATAGTACATGTTGTAGGAGTTTGGTATTTATTTGATGAATTGGAACAAAATCCAGTTTTCAGATAAAAACTCAGTATATAGGTCCTTCGGGGAATGGTGAGAGTGGGGAGAAATTCAACTTCCCCAAGTTCAATTCTTGATATTCTCACAAGCAGTGTGGACAACCAAAGCTATAGGCTGAGCCCCCAGTCTTGGGGTTTGTTCACATGAAACTTAACCCCACAAAGGATTGGTCAAGTCTACTTAAAATTCAGGCCTAAGAGTCACCCCCAAGAGAGCCTCTTTTGTTGCTCAGATGTGGCCTCTCTCTCCAGCCAACATGACGAGCAGTCTCACCACCCTCCCCCTCTCTGCATGGGACATGACTCCTAGGGGTGTGGACCTTCCTGGCAACTGTGGGTCAAGGATCCTGGAATGAGCTGAGACTCAGCATCAAAGGACTGAGAAAAACCCTAGAATGAGCTGAGAATTAACATCAAGGGATTGAGAGAAACTTCTCGACCAAAAGGGGGAAGAGTAAAATGAGACCAAGTGTCAATGGCTGAGAGATTCCAAACAGAGTCGAGAGGTTATCCTGGAGGTTATTCTTACACATTAAGTAGATATCACCTTGTTGTTCAAAATGTAGTGGAGAGGCTGGAGGGAATTGCCTGTAAATGTAGTGCTGTGTTCCAGTAGCCATGTTTCTTGATGATGATTGAACAATGAGACTCTGTGAATGTGAAAACCTTATGCCTGATGCTCCTTTAGGCTACTATATCAACAGAAGAGTAGAACATATGGAATAAAAATAAATAATAGGGGGAACAAATGTTAAAATAAATTCAGTTTGAAATAGTGGTAAATGAAAGCGAGGGGTAAGGGGTATGGTACGTATAGTTTTTTTTTCTCTATTATCATTTTATTTCTTTTTCTGTTGTCCTTTTATTTCTTTTTCTAAATCGATGCAAATGTACTAAGAAATGATGAATATGCAACTATGTGATGATATTAAGAATTACTGATTATATATGTAGAATGGAATGATATCTAAATGTTTTGTTTGTTAATTTTTTTAATTAATAAAAAAAGTTAAAAAAAACAAAAACAAAAAACAAGAAAAAAACCCCTCAGTATATAGGGGCAAAGAAGGATTGACTTGGGGGAAAAAGCAACTTCAGTTTTACTAAATTTCTTAACACTAAAACCTCATATAACTGTACAATACAAAGATGAACCCTAAAGTAAACTATGGACTATGGTTAAGAAAATAATTATAATAATATTGTTTCTTCTGACAGGCACAACACTACTGCAAAAAGTTAATAATAGGGAAAATTGTGTGTGAGGCTGGTATATGGGAATCGTATACTTAACACATGATTTGTCTTTAAATCTATAACTTCTCTAATAAAGAAACATGAGAAAAAACCTCTATTCAGAAGTGTATTACCAAATCTAAATGGGTCTCACTTAAAGTTATAGCTTGGGAAAAAAGATAATATATACTAATATATATACTAATAAAAATAATTTTAAGTTCCTTACGTATAATTATGTTGAATAGTGTTCGCATTCTCTTGAGAGAAATAACAAAAGTTGTTTTTTACCTGGCATGAAAAGGTAGTATCGCACTACTAATGGAGATGTGGAGGTGGCTATAGAAATTTCTTTGAACATTGATTATATGAGTGCTAACTGACACACATCTCCTCCAGGACTATTCATGAAATAAGAAGTTAAAGAAATTTCTAACATAAAAGATGTGGTAATTAGATTTGGTTGTCAACTTGGCCAGGTGAAGGCACCTAGTTCTGTTGCTGTGGCCATGAGCCAATGGTATGTGAGCCTCATCTGTTGCTGATTTACATCTGTAGTCGGCTAGGAGGCATGCCTGCTGCAATGAATGATGTTTGACTTAACTTGCTGGTGCTTAAATGAGAAAGCTCAACGTAGCACAGCCCAAGCAGCTCAGCATACCTCATCTCAGCACTTGCAGCTCAGCCCAGGCCTTTGGAGCTGCAGAATGAAAATCACCCTGGGGAAAGTTCCTGGAACTCAGAGGCCTGGAGAGAAGGCCAGCAGAGACCACCCTCTACCTTCCCACGTAAGAAAGAACCCCAGTTGAAAGTTAGCTGTCTTTCCTCTGAAGAATTAATGAAATAAATCCCCTTTTATTAAAAGCCAATCCATCTCTGGTGTGTTGCATTCCAGTAGCTAGCAAACTAGAACACAAGACAAATTGTGATATAAAACTTAAATATGTGTCTCTCTTACAAAGGAAATGTACAAAAGAGAAAGCCTCATGATCTTAAGTTCTCATTCGCCTCATTTAGAAAATGAAAAAACTGGATTGGCTAAGGCTAATACTGAGGTTCTTTTCACACAGCTTGCTTCGTTGTTCCTCAGAAACAAAAGGTCTCCTGGCTGAGACAGGAACTGACAAACACCTGTTACAATGAGAGTTATGATAAGGATGAAAAAATAGTTTATAACATCATCATTCAATGAGGCAAATCAGTGAGCCTTAAGCAGCACTGGACCAGGTACTCTGTTATTCACTTGGCGTCACCACAATGATGACATTTTTGCCATAATTTGCCATTAAAGGGATTTGCTGTGTTCCAGAGATAGACAACACAACAGTGCAGTGGTCAGGAAATCTTTGTCCCAGCTTTGCGGTTCCAACTCTATGAGCTTCCTTCACTCACAAGTTATTGCTTAGCTACTTACCTGTTGATATTCTCTATGTCTTGGAGGGCAGGAATCATACCCTGTTCATGTCTACATCACATTCTAGCTTGCATAGTTTTCTGCAGACAGTAAGTACTCAGTAAATGTAATTTGAATGGTTTTCTTTGCCTATAAAATAATGGTAAAATCTAGTTTTCAAATGGCATTTCGCATTAAGGAATATACTATTCATACAGTATCCTCCATTTAAATTATTTGCTTTTCCTTATGTGTATTAAACATTTGACCCCTTCTTCGGGGGTCAGATTAAGTTCATCCTTTTTTTACGAAGCACTAATTGGTTATTACAGCTCTTACTGATGGCTTCCTCTTATTTTTTGTGCCACTCAGGTGGCTTAGCACATTGTGTGGGGTTTATATCACCACATTAGATTTTCAGTTCATCACGGGAAATAAGCATTCAGTATCTCCTTGTATCCTATAAGAATGGTGCCTTCATGAAAAAGGTGCTAAATAAATATGTCATAATGATCTTTTTTTTTTAAAGAAAAGGGAATTTATTAAGTTTCAAGGTTATAGTTCTAAGGCTGTGAAAATGTCCAAATTAAGGCAAGGTTATAAAACTGTCCAAACTAAGGCATCAGAGAAAGATACCTTCGTTCAAGAAGACATGACTTTCAGGGTTTCTCCCTCTGCTGGAAAGGCACATAGTGACGACTGCTAGCTTTTTCTCCAGGCTTCTTCAAAGTCTTCTGTCATGGTCAGGTTCATGTGTCAACTTGGCCAAATCATGGTACCTGTTTGTCTGGTTGGGCAAGTGCTGGCCTATCTGTTGCAATGAGGACATTTCATACAATTAAGTAATGAGCACGTCAGCTGCATCCACAGCTGATTCCATTCGTAATCAGTCAAGGGGAGTGTCTTCTGCAATGAGTGATGCTCAGTCTAATCACTGGAAGCCTTTTAAGGAGGATTCAGAAGAGACAGGCTCTCTTCCTGCTTTGGCTGGTGAGCCTCTCCTGTGGAGTTCGTCCAGACCCTCCATCGGAATCGTCAGCCTGCCCTGCGAATTTTGGACTCTGCATTCCCATGTCATGTGAGACACTTTTATGGGTTTTATATTTGTGAGTGTTCCCTGTTGATTCTATTTCTCTTGAGAACACTAACTAATACATCTTGGTACCAGGAGTGGTTCTTAAGAAACAGAAACTTAAAAATGGGTTTTTATGAATGGTTTTCTACTCTGACTGGACCCATAGGCACTAAGGACTCTAATTCCCATAATCAGAATGACACTCCCAATCCATGGAGTGAGTTGGCAGAAGAAATAGTCAAAATATCACCATTCGATTCTCCTAATGCTTCGCTTATATGGAGCCAGGTTCTGGGGGATAATGTTTTTGACACCTTTACAGAGTTTTGTGGAAATAAGAGGTATAGAGATGTTGGCTGGTTATTGTTAGATACACTGGCTACATTAAAGAGTTAAAGTGATGGGCTTAAGGCTTCAAATGAGAAGCTTAAGTGCTCTCTGACAGATGTAGAAGTTTCTATGAGTGTCCTGAAGGAAAATCTTATTTCCTGTAGCCGTAGACTTGAGATCTCTGAAAATCAGACTCAGAATCTTATTATTAGAGTAGCAACTTTACAACATAAACTGAAATCTCAGTGTTGCATGGTGTCTACCATTAAAGTGACAGCATTGATTGGAAAGGAGTGGGACCCTGAAAAATGGGATGGTGACATATGGATTGATAATGATGTCAGGGGTGAGGTTGAAACCCTAGGTCATGCTGAGTCTTCTCTAGATAACCCTCTAATAGTTTGCCCTGAGAACATAACCACCCCACCTCCAGCCTGCCTTCAGGAGTTGGCCACCCAACCTCCTCCTGAAGGGATTAGCCCTAGAGTGATTAATCCCGTTTCACCAGTTGAAACTGCAAATGAATGCCCTGAAGCAAATGGCTTGGAAGATATTTCTAATTTTTTTCATGACCCAGAAACCACCCATCATTTCTTCCAGACCTATAACTAAAGTCCCAACAGGCCCCTAAAGGTGAGGTACCAAGTATCACACATGAGGAGGTACGTTATACTACAAAAGAACTGTGTGAGTTTTCCAATTTATATAGATAGAAATCAGGGGAATATGTGTGGCAATGGATTTTAAGGGTGTGGGATAATGGTGGGAGGAATATAAGGCTGGATCAAGCTGAATTTATTGATATGGGCCCACTAAGCAGAGATTCTGCATTCAATGTTATAGCTCGAGGGGTTAGAAAGGTATTAATAGTTTGTTTGGATGGTTGGTTGAAACATGGATCAAAAGGTGGCCAACATTACCTGAGGTTGAAATGCCAGAACTTCCCTGGTATAATGTAGATGAGAGGATCCAGAGGCTTAGAGAGATTGGAAGGTTAGAGTGGATTTACCATGCAAAGCCTGGTATTACACCCCAAGAATGTCCGAAGGATGCACCTTTTACCAGAACAGTGAGAAATAAATTTGTGAGACTAGCACCATCATCCCTGAAGAGCTCTGTAGTTGCACTTCTCTGTAGCTCAGATATTACTGTAGGAACTGCTGTCACTGAGCTGGAATCCTTAAACACAATGGGGATGATGGGATCCTGAGTTGGCAGAAGCCAGGTGGCAGCACTTAATCACCAAAGACAGGGTGAACGTGGCTATTATAATAGACAGCAAACTCAAAGCAGGAGTCAAAATTATATGACTCGCAGAGATTTGTGGCATTGGCTAGTAAATCATGGGATAACTAGAAGTACAACAGATAGGCAGTCTACTAAATTCTTGTTTGAGCTGTATAAACAAAAGAGTTCTAGGTCAAGTGAATAGAAGTCTAACCTGAATTACAAAAACACAGAGTCATGACCCCTTAATCAATTTCCAGACTTGAGGCAGTTTATAGACCCAGAGCCCTTTGAATGAAGGGAAGGCCATGTTTGGGGGAGAACCCTGTTACACTGCTACAAATTTATACTGTTAATCTTCCTCCAAGCCTTCCCCAAGGAGACCGACGGCCTTTTACCAGGGTAACTGTGCACTGGGGAAAAGGAAATGATCAGATATTTGGGAGATTATTAGACACTGGTTCAGAAGTGACATTAATTCCAGGAGACACAAAACATCACTCTGGTCCACCAGTCAGAGTGGGGGCTTATGGAGGCCAGGTGACCAATGGAGTTTTAGCTCAGGTCCATCTCACAGTGGGCCCAGTGGGCCCATGGACCCATTCTGTAGTTATTTCCCCAGTTCCAGTATATGTCTATATTATAATTGGTTTAGACATACTGAGTAACTGACAGAATCCCCACATTGGCTCTCTAACTCGTGTAGTGAGGGCTATTATGGTGGGAAGGGCCAAATGGATGCCACTAGAATGGCCCCTACCTAGCAAAATAGTAAATCAGAAGCAATACTGGATTCCTGGAGGAATTGTGGAGATTACTGCCACTCTTAAGGATTTGAAGGGTACAGGGGTGGTGATTCCCACCACATCCCCATTCAGCTCTCCTATTTGGCCTGTGCAGAAAACAAATGGGTCTTGGAGGATGACAGTGGATTATTGTAAGCTCAACCAGGTGGTAACTCCAATTGCAGCTTCTGTTCCAGATGTGGTATCATTGCTTGAGCAAATGAATACATCCCCTGGTAACTGGTATGCAGCAATTGATCTGGCAAATGCTTTTTTCTTAATAGCTGTTAGTAAGGACCACCAGAAACATTTTGCTTTCAGCTGACAAGGCCAGCAATATACTTTTACTGTCCAAAGGTATATCAACTCTCCAGCCCTATGTCATAATCTTGTCTGCAGGGACCTTGATCATTTCTCCCTCCCACAAGACATCACACTGGTCCATTATATTGATGATATCATGTTGATTTGACCTAATGTGCAAGAAGTAGCAACTACTCTAGACTTACTAGTAAGGCATTTGCGTGTCAGAGGATGAGAGATAAATCCAACAAAAATACATAGGCCTTCTACCTCAGTGAAATTTCTAGGTGTCCAGTGGTGTGAGACATGTCGAGATATCTCTCCTAAGGTGAAGGATAAGTTGCTGCATCTGGCCCCTCCTATGACCAAAAAAAGAGGCACAATGCCTAGTTGGTCTCTTTGGATTTGGGCAACAATATGTTCCTCATTTGGGTGTGCTACTCTGGCCCATTTATCAAGTGACCAGAAAAGCTGCTAATTTTGTGTGGGGACCTGAACAAGAGGAGGCTCTGTGACAGGTCCAGGCTGCTGTACCAGCTGCTTTGCCACTTGGACCGTATGATCCGGCAGATCCAATGGTGCTGGAAGTGTTATTGGCAAATAGAGATGCTGTCTGGAGCCTTTGGCAGGCCCCAATAGGAGAAACACAATGCAGACCCTTAGGATTTTGGAGAAAAGCCTTACCATCTGCTGCAGATAACTACTATCCTTTTGAGAAACAGCTTTTGGCCTGCTACTGAACCTTAGTAGAGACTGAATGCTTAACCATGGGCCACCAAGTTACCATGAGACCTGAGTTGCCTATTACGAGGGTGTTATCTGACCCACCAAGCCATAAAGTTGGGCATGTGCAACAGCACTCTATTGTAAAATGGAAGTGGTATATCTGAGATAGGGCCAGAGCAGGTTGAAGGCATAAGTAAGTTACATGAAGAAGAGGCCCAAATGCCCATGGTCTCCACTCCTGCCACATTACCTTCTCTTTCCCAGATCAGAGCTATGGCCTCTTGGGGGAGTTCCTTACAGTGAATTGGTTGAGGAAGAGAAAACTCAGGCCTGGCTTGCAGATGGTTCAGCACGATATCCAGGTACCATCCGAAAGTGGACAGGTGCAGCACTACAACCCCTTTCTGGGGTGTCTTTGAAGGACAGTGGTGGGAGGAAATCCTCCCAGTGGGCAGAACTTCGAGCAGTACACCTGGTTGTTTGTTTTGCTTGGAAGGAAAACTGACCAGAGGTGCATTTGTATACTGAATCATGGGCTGTTGCTAATGGCTTGGCTGGATGGTCAGGGTCTTGGAAAGACCATAATTGGAAAATTGGTGACAAAGAGGTCTGGAGAAGATATATGTGGATAGACCTTTCTGAGTGGGCTAAAAACATGAACATATTTGTGTTCCATGTGAATGTGTACCAGAGGGTGACTTCAGCAGAGGAAGGTTTTGATAATCAAATGGATAAGATGACCCATTCTGTGGATACCAGTCAGCCTCCTTCCCCAGCAACTCCTGTCACTGCCCAATAAGGTCATGAACAAAGTGGTCATGGTGGTAGGAATGGAGGTTATGCATGGGCTCAGCAACATGGATTTCCACTCACCAATGCTGACTTGGCTACATCCACTGCTGAGTGCCCAATCTGCCAGCAGCAGAGACCCACACTCAGACCCTAATATGGCACCATTACCCGAGGTGACCAGCCGGCTACTTGGTGGCAGGTTGCTTACATTGGACCACTCCCTTCATGGAAGGGGCAGCAATTTGTTCTAACTGGAATAGACACATACTCTGGATATGGGTTTGCTTTCCCTGCATGCAATGCTTCTGCCAAAACTACCATCCGTGGGTTTACAGAATGCCTTATCCATTGTCATGGTATTCCACATAGCATTGCTTCTGATCAAGGAACACACTTCACAGCAAATGAAGTGTGGGAATGGGCACATGCTCATGGAATTCTCTGGTCTTACCATGTTCCCCATCATCCAGAAGCAGCAGGATTGATTGAATGGTTGAATGGCCTTTTGAAAACTCAATTACAGTGCCACCTAGGTGGCAATACCTTGAAAGGCTGGGGTAGTGTTCTCCAGGAAGCTGTATATGCTCTGAATCAGCGTCCACTGTCCCTGCAACCCTGAGCTCTGCAGGTCTACAGGTTTTAGTTCCAAAAGGGGGAATGCTTCCACCAGGAGAAACAACAATGATCCCATTGAACTGGAATCTAAGACTGCTACCTGGTCACTTTGGGCTACTCATGCCCCGGATCAACAAGCCAAGAAGGGGATTGCATTATTGTCTAGGGTGATTGACCCTGACTATCAGGGGGAAATAGGACTGCAACTACACAATGGAGGTAAAGAAGAGTTTTCTTGGAATATAGGAGATCCTCTAGGGCATCTTTTAGTACTACCATGCCCTGTGATTAAAATCAGTGGAAAACTGCAACAGCCCAATTCAAGCAGGTCTACCAATGGGTCCGAAACTTCAGGAATGAAGGTTTGTATCACCCCACCAGGCAAAGAACCATGGCCAGCTGAAGTGCTTACTGAGGGTAAAGGGAACATGGAATGGGTAGTGGAAGAAGGTAGTGATAAATAAACCATGTGATCAGTTACAGAAATGAGGACTGTGATGCTGTTTTGTTCCTGTTATACTATTTAAGTTGTAAAATATCAAGTTTAAGAATGAATATTACCCAAGGACTTGCATCCTATTCTGGAGAGAGTTAATGTGTTTCCAGTTATATGCAGGACAGTTGAGTATCGTTAGGTGAAAGAAAAAAATGTGCATTTTAATGTTTTTTATTTAGAAATTAGGTATGGTTTAAGGTGATATATATAGCTGCCAAGTTGACAAGGGGTGGACTGTCATGGTCAGGTTCATGTTTCAACTTGGCCAAATCATGGTACCTGTTTGTCTGATTGGGCAAGTGCTGGCCTGTCTGTTGCAATGAGGACATTTCATAGAATTAAATCATGATTACGTCAGCTGCATCCACAGCTGATTCCATTTGTAATCAGTCAAGGGGAGTGTCTTCTGCAATGAGGGATGCTCAATCTAATCACTGGAAGCCTTTTAAGGAGGATTCAGAAGGGACAGGCTCTCTTCCTGCTTTGGCTGGTGAGCCTCTCCTGTGGCGTTTGTCCAGACCCTGACGCTTGATGTTGTCTCATTTTGCTCTTCCCTCATTTGGTCGAGAAGATTTTCTCAATCCCTTAATGACAAGTTCCAGCTCATTCTAGGATTTCTGTCCCATGTTGCCAGAAAGGTCCACACCCCTGGGAGTCATGTCCTACGTAGAGAGGGGGAGGGCAGTGAGTTTCTTACTGTGTCGGCCGAGAGAGAGAGAGAGGGGCTACATCTGAGCAACAGAAGAGGTTCTCTTGGGGTTGACTCTTAGGCCTAATTTTAAGTAGGCTTAGCCTATCCTTTGCGGGATTAAGTTTCATATGAACAAACCCCAAGATTGGAGGCTTGGTCTATTGCTTTGGCTGTCCCCACTGCCTGTGAGACTATCAAGAATTCTCCACTTGGGGAAGTTGAATTTTCCCCCTTTCTCACCATTCCCCCTAGGGAACTGTGCAAATACTTCCCTATTCACTGTTCAAATTGCTCTGGGATTTATCTGGGCATCACTCAGGACAAACGTACAAAATTTCATGCCCTACGCAAGTTTCCAAGTACTATGGTGTTCAATTAAGCTTTCCACATAAGTTATATTAGGAAAGGCACTAGTCAAAATATAAATTTTGTACCAAATAAACATTTTTTGCTTGTCTCACACAGTTAAATTTTAAAATATTAATTACCATCTATTTTCCACACCCTGCATTATTGACATTCCTTTGTTCTTCCTCATGCAGAAACATTTTTAAATTTGCACATTAAGTCACTATCATTATATACTCTAGGCATTCCTAGATTATACCATTTCAGTCTTTATTGTCTATCTTTCCTTCTGATTTCATTTGTGCCCCCAGGCATCCTCCCTCTATCATTCTCACATTCAGCCTTATTCAGTGTTCTAACATTATTGTATTACAGTTGGGTAGTATTGTGCTATCCATTTCTAAATTTTTACAATTAGTCCTGTTGCACAATCTGTATCCCTTCAGCTCTAATTACCCAATATCTACCCTATTTCTACCTCCTGATGGTCTCTGTTACCAACTGAAATTCTCCAAGTTCATTTGCTAATGTCAGTTCATATCAGTGAGACCAACCATATAATATTTCTCCTTTTGTCTCTGGCTAATCTCACTCAGCATAATGTCCTTAAGGTCCATACATGTTGCTACATGCTTCATGACTTTATTCTGTCTTACACCTGAATAATATTCCATCGTATGTATATACCACAGTTTGTTTAGCCACTCCTCTGTTGATGGACATTTTGGCTGTTTCCATCTCTTTGCAATTATAAATAATGCCGCTATAAACATTGGTGTGCAAATGTCCATTTGTGTTCTTGCCCTCATGCCCTCTGAGTAGATACCTAGCAATGGTATTGCCGGATCATATGGCAATTCTATACTTAGTTTCCTGAGGAAACGCCTCACTGCCTTCCACAGCAGTTGTACCATTTGACGTTTCCATCAACAGTGGATAAGTATGCCTCTTTCTCCACATCCTCTCCAGCACTTGTCATTTTCTGTTTTATTGATAATGGCCATTCTGGTGGGTATGAGATAATATCTCATTGTGGTTTTTATTTGGATTTCCCTAATAGCCAGGGACGTTGAGCATCTTTTCATGTCCCTTTTGGCCATTTGTATTTCCTTTTTTGAGAAGTGTCTGTTCATGTCTTTTGCCCATTTTGTAATTGGGTTGTCTGTCTTTTTGTTGTTGAGTTGAACAATCTCTTTATATATTCTGGATACTAGACCTTTCTCTGATATCTCATTTCGGAAAATTGTCTCCCAATGTGTAGGCTGTGTTTTTACTTTCTTGACAAAGATCTTTGATGCACAGAAGTGTTTAATTTTGAGGAATTCCCATTTATTTATTTATTTCTCCAATGCTTAGGCTTTGGGTGTAAGGTCTAGGAAACCGTCTCCTATTGTAAGATTGATAAGATTATTTCTCTGCATTTTCTTCTAACAGTTTTATGGTCTTAGATCTAATGTTTAGGTCTTTGATCCATTTTGGGTTAATTTTTGTATAGGGTGTGAGATGGATCCTCCTTCACTCTTTCACATGTGGATATCCAGTTCTCTAGGCACCATTTATTGAAGAGATTGTTCTGTCCCAGGTGAGTTGGTTTGACTACCTTACCAAAGATCAATTGTCCATAGATGAGAGGGTCTATATCTGAACACTCTATTCGATTCCATTGGTCAGTATATCTATCCTTATGCCAGTACTATGCTGTTTTGACCACTGTAGTATTGTAATATGCCTTGAAGTCAGGTAGTGTGAGACCTCCAACTTCATTTTTCTTTCTCAGGATATTTTTAGCTATTCGGGGCACCCTTCCCCTCCAGATAAATTTGGTTATCGGTTTTTCTATTTCTGAAAAGTAAGTTTTGGAGATTTTAATTGGTATTACATTGAATCTATAAGTCAATTTAGGTAGAACTGACATCTTAACTATATTTAGTCTTCCAATCCATGAACACCGTATGCCTTTCCATCTATTTAGGTTTTTTGTGATTTCTTTTGACAATTTCTTGTAGTTTTCTTTGTATAGGTCTTTTGTCTCTTTAGTTAAATTTATTCCTAAATATCATATTCTTTTGGTTGCAATTGTAAGTGGAATTTTTTTCTTGATTTCCCCCTCAGATTGTTCATTAATAGTGTATAGAAACACTACAGATTTTTGAGCGTTGATCTTGTGACCTGCCACTATGCTGTACTTATTTATTACCTCTAGCAGTTTTGCTGTGGATTTTTCAGGGTTTTCGACATATAGTATCATATCATCTGCAAACAGTGAGAGTTTTACTTCTTCCTTTCTGATTTTGATGCCTTGTATTTCTTTTTCTTGTCTAATTGCTCTGGCTGGAACTTCCAACACAATGTTGAATAACAGTGGTGATAGTGGACATCCTTTTCTTGTTCCTGATCTTAGGGGGAAAGTTTTCAGTTTTTCCCCATTGAGGATGATGTTAGCTGTGGGTTTTTCATCTATTCCCTTTATTATATTGAGGAAGTTGCCTTGTATTCCTATCCTTTCAAGTGTTTTCAACAAGAAAGGATGTTGAATTTTGTCAAATACCTTTTCTGCATCAATAGAGATGATCAAGTGGTTTTTCTGCTTTGATTTGTTGATATGGTGTATTACATTAATTGATTTTCTTATGTTGAAGCTTCTTTGCATACCTGGGCTGAATCCTGCTTGGTCATGGTGTATATTTAATGTGCTGCTGGATTCGATTTGCTAGAATTTTGTTGAAGATTTTTGAATGCATGTTCATTAGAGAGATTGGTCTTTAGTTTTCTTTTCTTGCAATATCTTTGTCTGGCTTTGTTATGAGGGTGATGTTAGTTTCGTAGAATGAGTCAGGTAGCTTTCCCTCCTCTTCAATTTTTTGGAAGAGTTTGAGCAGGATTGGTACTAATTCTTTCTGGAATGTTTGGTAGAATTCACATGTGAAGCCATCTGGTCCTGGACTTTTCTTTTTGGGGAGCTTCTTAATGACTGATTCAATTTCTTTACTTGTGACTGGTTTGTTGAGGGCATCTATTTCTTCTTGAGTCAATGTTGTTTGTTTATGCCTTTCTAGGAAGTTGTCCATTTCATCTACATTGTTGAGTTTATTAGCATAAAGTTGTTCATAGTATCCTGTTATTACCTCCTTTATTTCTGTGGGTTCGGTGGTTATGTCTCCTCTTCCATTTCTGATTTTATTTATTTGCATCCTCTCTCTTCTTCTTTTTGTCAACCTCACTAAGGATCCATCAATCTTATTGATTTTCTCATAGAACCAACTTCTGGGTTTGTTGATTTTCTCGATTGTTTTCATGTTCTCAATTTCATTTATTTCTGTTCTAATCTTCATTATCTCTTTCCTTTTGTTTGTTTTGGGGTTAATATCCTGTTCTTTCTCTAGTTCTTCCAAGTGGACTGTTAATTCCTCGATTTTAGGCATTTAGGAATGCCTAAAATCTCTGTTCTAGTTTGCTAGCTGCTGGAATGCAATATACCAGAAACGGAATGGCTCTTAAAAGGGGGAATTTAATGAGTTGCTAGTTTATAGTTCTAAGGCCAAGAAAATGTCCCAATTAAAAGAAGTCTATAGAAATGTCCAATTTATGGCATCCGAGGAAAGATACCTTGGTTCAAGAAGGCCGACAACGTTCAACGTTTCTCTCTCAGCTGGAGGGGCACATGGCAAACATGGTGGCATCTGCTAGCTTTCTCGTGGCTCTACCAAAAAGAGACTCTCTCCAAAACGTTTCCTCTTTTAAAGGATTCCAGCAAGCAACTCCACCTTCAGTGGGTGGAGACACACCTCCATGGAAATCATCTAATCAAAAGTTACCACCTACAATTGGATGGGTCACATCTTCATGGAAACAATCAAAATGCTCCCACCCAGCAATACTGAATGAAGATCAAAGCACATGGCTTTTCTGGGGTCCACCATAGATTCAGACCAGCACACCTTCTTAGCACTACCTTTGCTGCATCCCATAAATTTTGATATGTCATGTTTTCATCTTCATTTGCCTCGAGATATTTACTCATTTCTCTTGTTATTTCTTCCTTGACCCACTGGTTGTTTAAGAGTGTGTTGTTGATCCTCCATATATTTGTGAATTTTATGGCAATCAGCTTATTATTGATTTCCAACTTCATTCCTTTATGATCTGAGGAAATGTTTTGTATGATTTCAATCTTTTTAAATTTATTGAGACTTACTTTGTGACCCAGCATATGGTCTATCCTTGAGAATGATCCATGAGCACTTGGGAAAAAGGTGTTTCCTGCTGTTGTGGGGTGTAATGTTCTATATATGTCTGTTAAGTCTAGCTCATTTATTGTATTATTCAAATTCTCTGATTCTTTATTGATCTTCTGTCTAGATGTTCTGTCCATTGATGAGAGTGAGGAATTGAAGTCTCCAACTATTATGGTAGATGTGTCTATTTCTTTTTTCAGTGTTTGCCTTATGTATTTTGGAGCATTCTGGCTCGGTGCATAAATATTTATGATTGTTATGTCTTCTTCTTGAATTGTTCCTTTTATTGATACATAGTGTCCTTCTTTGTCTCTTTTAACTGCTTTACATTTGAAGTATAATTTGTCGGATATTAGTATAGCTACTCCTGCTCTTTTCTGATTGTTATTTGCATGGAATATCTTTTCCCAACCTTTCACTTTCAACCTATGTTTATCCTTGGGTCTAAGATGTGTTTCTTGTAGACAGCATATAGATGGGTCCTGTTTTTTAATCCATTCTGCCAGTCTGTATCTTTTGATTGGGGAGTTTAATTCATCAACATTTAGTGTTATTACTGTACGGGCAGTAATTTTTTCTACCATTTTGCCTTTTGCATTTTATATGTCAGATCTAATTTTTCTTTCTTTCTTTTTTTTTTTTTTTTTTTTTACCTTTACTGATAGTCTTCATTTCTATTCTCTTCTCCACACCTCTCTCTCCTGTCTTTTCTTATCTGTATCTAGTGCTTCCTTTAGTATTTCTTGCAGAGCCAGTCTCTTGGTCACAAATTCTCTCAGTGAATTTTTGTCTGCAAATGTTTTAATTTCCCCCTCATTTCTGAAGGGCAGTTTTTCTGGATATAGAATTTGGTTTGCAGTTTTTCTCTTTTAGTATCTTAAATATGTTATCCCACTGTCTTCTTGCCTCCATGGTTTCTGCTGAGAAATCTGTGCATAGTATTATTGGGCATCCCTTGTATGTGATGGATTGTTTTTCTCTTGCTGCTTTCAAGATTCTCTCTTTCTCTTTGACATCTGACATTCTGAGTAGTAAGTGTTTTGGAGTACGTCTATTTGGATCTATTCTATTTGGGGTATGCTGCACTTCTTGGATCTATAATTTTTAAGTCTTTCATAACAGTTGGGAAATTTTCTGTGGAAGTTTCCTCCATTAGTTTATCTCCTCCTTTTCCCTTCTCTTCTTCTTCTGGGACACCCACAACACATATATTCATGTACTTCATGTTGTCATTCATTTCCCTGACTCCCTGCTCATACTTTTCCATTCTTTTCCCTATATGTTCTTTTGCTTGTGGGATTTCAGATGTTCCGTCCTCCAGTTCACTAATCCTATCTTCTGCATCTTGAAGTCTGACATTGTAGATTTCCATTGTTTTTTTCATCTCTTCTACTGTGCCTTTCATTCCTATAAATTTGCTTTTTCAGACTTTCAATTTCTTCTTTTTGTTCATTCCTTGCCTTCTTTATATCCTCCCTCAATTCATTTATTTATTTTATTATTATTATTTTTTAATGGAATGCTTCACGAATTTGCATGTCATCCTTGCGCAGGGGCCATGTTAATCTTCTCTGTATTGTTCCAATTTTAGTATATGTGCTGCTGAAGCAAGCACCATTGATTTATTTCTGATGAGGTTTTCCATGCCTGTTAGAACATTCTGAATTAATTGTTTCAACTCCTGTATCTCATTTCAACTCCTGTTGGTTTGTTCCTTTGACTGGGCCATTTCTTCAATTTTCCTAGTATGATTTGTTATTCTTTGATGGCTTCTAGGCATTTAATTACCTTAATTAGTTTATTCTTGAGATTGTTTTCACTTTTTTTCCCCCTAGGATTTTCTTGCTGGATGATTTTGTTGTCTATCTGTTCTTTGACATTCTGTTCAGCTTATCCTAGTCCTCTAGCTTAAGTTTGTTTATTAGATCAGAATTTTTCAGTTCCTGTTTTCTTTGTTTCTTGCCCTGCCTGTATGGTGCCTTTCCCCCACCCCCTAGAAAGGTCTACTTAGGCATTATAGACCCCAGCCAGATTTTCGCAGACCAAACTCATCTCCTCTCAGGAGGAAAGAGTCACCTGCATCAGTTTTCCCTGAGGGTGAGACCCAGCAGATTAAAAGGCTTTCCTTTGAAGTCTCTGGACTTTGCATTTTTCCTATCCTGCCCAGTGTGTGGTGCTTTCTGCCGCAGGTCCCACCAGCATAAGATGATGCAGTACTTTTAACTTCAGTGTACTCTCCCTGCTGGGGGCATGGTGGAGATGGAGGAGAGGTTGTAGGCTGGTTTTAATTGCTTCACTTTTCCAGACCCTGGGGTCTGAACTCCTTGAGGGAGGGAAACCACCTGAGCTGGGACCCATCCCTCTCCTGGGGAAGGTACAGGCTCCAGACAAGCTCTCAAGCAAGCTCAATTCTGCCTATGACTGGGGCAGTGGAGTCCAAGAAGCCTTGCAGCTGTATCCAAAGAGTAATCAATCCGCAGAAACACAGCCACAAAAAAGTAAAAGAAAAATTCTTTTCAGAGCAGGACCCCATTCCTCAAGTTTACCAATCAAGAGCTTAAGTTGGTATGTTGCCCTGTGTATCTCCAGGTCCTGTGTGCCCCCTCCTTTCCTGCAGGGCCCAGATGTTTTTTATTTTTCTTTCAGCCCTGCCACCTCTGTGCCAGGGCAAAAACCAGTGACCTCTGCTTTTACTCGAGGGTCAGCTGAGCTGGGGGTCTATTTTTAGTAGTCAGAATTTGTTAATTAATTCCACATTTGGAGTTTTGTTGTGCTCAGCCCCTGCTGCTAGTAAAGTCCCTTTCCTTTCCCCTCTGGGAAGCAGCCTGTGAGGGAAGGACGCCAGCCACTGCGGCTTGGGGGACTCACCGCTGTGGGGGAGCTCTTAGCCCATCCAGTTGGTCCAGATTGGGGTACGCTGTGTGTCCAATCACTGATGTGGCCCCAACAATTGTTCTGTACTGTTCCTGGCTATTCACTAGCTGCTCTGGAGGATGAACTAAATCCCACAGCTTGCTAAGCCGCCATCTTTATAACTGCTTTTTAAAAACTGAAGTGCTAGGACTGTGTGCTGCTATGTTTAATACATCTACCTATCCATCCACCCATTCATGCATCCATCCATCCATATATTTGCCTGTATATGCATAGCCTCTCAAGCAGTTCATAAAACAAACAAACAAACAAAAAACTGGCAAAACTGCATGCCTCTGTGTAGGGGAATTGGCTAGGTGGGGAATAGGGGTAGGAGAGTAACTTTTTCACTTCCCTCGTATTTATTTTATATCAGGTGCAGATTTTACTCAAAAAAAATATTTTTTAAAATAGTAAACAGAAACGTTGGAATGAATAGAGGTTTAATGGAGAAAAAGATTCCAAGAAGTTTTTTTTACATGTTTTATTAAAAATAGTGTGCTTTCTCTAAGTTGTAACTTTTCCCAGAATTAATTTTTAAAGGAAAAAGTATAGGTGGGAGTGTGTGTGCAGGTGATGGATGGGGCTGTGGGTTGGAGGGGAATCAACAAAACTTTGGTGTTTGTGAATATAGGAGAATTGAAATATTTGGGCCTTTGGCTAATGTGGGAAAAACTCCTCAGCTATCAAAACTCTCCAGATAAGGTTTCAAAAATGCCTAAGGCAGTTTCTCTTCATACAATAGATGCTCTGTTGAAACAGGTTCAGGTGGTGGCTAACCTCCACCCATAGGCTGCAAGATTTTTGTGCTTTCTTGTATAACTAACTAACCCCGACATGACATCTTGTACTGTGCTTTAAATCTGAATTGATCCATGCAATCCCAAACAAAATGTGAACGATATTGTGAGACCCAAGATTTTTTCATGAAAGGAGGATGGTCAACCTGGTAAAACCATGATTGGAAAATTTAATTGTGTTGCTAGAGCTATACATAACTTTTTGTATTTTTTTTGAAGGGTACTTTAAAAATCAACTTACTAAGATGAAACATAAAATAGAATTAACCATTTTAAAGCAAGCAATTCAGTAGCTGTTCTAGTTTTCTAGCTGCTGGAATGCAACATACCAGAGATGGATTGGCTTTTAATAAAAGGGGATTTATTTCATTAGTTCTTCAGAGAAAAGGGAGCTAACTTTCAGCTGAGGTTCTTTCTTACACGGGAAGGCACAGGGTGATCTCTGCTGGCCTTTTCTCTAGGCCTCTGGGTTCCAACAACTTTCCCTGGGGTGATTCCTTTCTGCATCCCCAAAGGCATGGGCTGAGCTGCGAGTGCTGAGATGAGGTATGCTGAGCTGCTTTGGCTGTGCTATGTTGACCTCTCTCATTTAAGCTTCCAGCCAATTAAATCAAACATCATTCATTGCAGCAGGCACGCCCCCTAGCAGACTGCAGATGTACTCAGGAACAGATGAGGTTCACATGCCATTGGCTCATGTCCACAGCAATAGAACTAGGTGCCTTCACCTGGCCAAGTTGACACCTGAATCTAACTACCACAGAAGCATTTACTACATTCACAATGTTATGAAGCTGTCACCACTGTATAGTTGCAAATGTTTCCTCCCCTTTAAATTTTAGAAAGTTTTATGGATTTACCTCTTATATTTAGGTTGTTGATCCATTTTCAGTGAATTATTGTATATGGCATGAGGTAAGGGTCCAAATTCATTCATTTGCATGTGCATATCTAGTTATTCCAGTACCATTTAATGAAGAGACCTCTTTCCCCAATGAATGGTTTTGGTACTATTGAAATCAGTTGGCCATAGATGTAAGGATTTTTAAAAACAGATTAATTTAGGTAAATTAACATATATTAATTGTACATTTTAAAAAGTGTACAATTTGATAAATTTTGGTGTGTACAACTGTCACTCCACTCAAAATAATGAATGCATCTAAAAATATCCTCCTGTCTTTTTGTAATCCCTCCCTCCTGCAGCCCCTGTTCTCTCCCATCTCTAGACAACCACTGATCTGTTTTCTGTCACTAAAGAATAGTTTGCATTTTCTAGAATTTTACTAAATGGAATCCTACAGCATATACTCTTTTTTTAATCTACTTTTCACTCAGCATAACTATTTGAGATTCATGCATGATGTTGTGTGTATTAAGAGTTTATTTCTTTAAAAAAAAGAAATTTTTTATTGAAATAATTAACAGGTTCCCATTTGTGAGGAACACTACAGAGAGATGGCATATACCATTTACCAAGTTTTCCCAAAATGGCAACACCTTGCAAAACTATAGTACAATATTACAACCAGGATACTGACATCGATAAAATCTACTGATCTTACACCTATAATCTTGTGTGTGTGTATGTGTGTGTGTATATTTCATTCTATGCAATTTTATCACATATGTTATGGGTTGAGTTGGATCTCCTGCCCCACCCCCACCCCATATAAAAAATGATGAAGTCGTAACCCCAATGCCTCAGAATGTGATCTTATTTAGAAAAGGGTTGTTACAGGTGGATTTAGGCAAATTAACATGAAAAATGAGGTGACACTGGTATAGGGTGGGTCCTTAATCCAATATCACTGCTGTCCTTATAAAAAGGAGAAATTTGGACACAGATTGGAAAACAGACACATGGAAGAATGCCATGTGTTCACTGAGAGAGAGACTGGAGTCCAAGGATTGCTGGCAAAGTGACACAAGCTAGGAAGAAGTAGGCAAGTAGTCTCCCTTATAGATTTCATACTTCTAGTGGCCAGAGCTGTAAGACAATGAATTTCTGTTGTTTTAAGCCATTCAGTTTGTGGTACTGTGTTATGGTAGCCCTAGCAAACTAACACAATTTGGTAGATGCATTTTTAACTTTTTAATAAATGGACAAACTGTTTTTCAAAGTGGTTATACCCAAAAGCAAGAGAGAGTTCCAGTTGCTACACATTCTCTCTACACTCCAACCTTTTTTTTTTTTTTTTAACTTTTTTTATTAATTAAAAAAACTCCAACCTTTTTTAAACAACAGATTTATTGAGATATAATTCATACACTATACAAGTCAACCACTTGAAATGTACAATTCAGTTATTTTTTTGTATATTCAGAGTTGGGCATCTATCAACAAAATGGATTTTAGATCATTTTCATTACCCCAGAAATAAATCTTTTACTCATTAGCGGTCACTCCTCATGCTCTCCTACCCCCTCACCCCACTCTGTGCAACTACCAATCTACTCTGTCTCTATAGATTTGCCTATTCTGGACATTTTACATAAATGAATCATGAAATATGTGATCTTTTGTTACTTGCTTCTTTCACTTAGCATAATATTCTCAAGGCTGATCCAGGTTGTAGCATGTTTCAGTACTTCATTTCTTTTTATAACCAAATAATATTCCACGGTATTGATATATCACATTTTCTTTATTCATTCATCAGTTGATGGATATTTGGGTTGTTTCTGCACCCCAACCTTTTAACTTGTAGTCATACTAATAAGTGTGTAGCAGTATCCTGTTATGGTTTTAATTTGCTTTTCCCTAATAATTAGTGATGTTGTATGTTTGAAAAATTCTCTATTTCTCCTAGGTTTTGAAAAGATGTTTTCATTCGGTAGAGAATTCTAGGTTGAGAGGTGTCTTTAGTCCTTTAAAAAAGTTATTCTACTGTCTTCTTGCTTGCACTGTTTCAGATAAGGTATCTGCATTCATCTTTATCTTTGTATGTAATGTATATTTTCTTGTTTGGTTATTATTATTACTATTTTTACTATTTCTTTTTTTTAGATTTTATTTATTTATTTTTATATGCGGTATGGTGGGGGTCACATTTCATTCTTTTCCCATGTAAGCATCCTATTATTATAGGATTTTTTTCTTTTTCTTTTTGGGGAAGGGCACGTGCTGGAAATCAAACCCAGGTCTCCCACAGGGCAGGTGAGAATTCTACCACTGAACTACCCTTGCACCCCTCTGGTTATTTTGTTTGTTTCTTTGTTTTTTACATGGGCAGGCATCAGGAATCGAACCTGGGTCTCCGGCATAGCAGGTGAGAACCCTACCTGCTGAGCCACCATGGCCTGCCTACCTCTGGTTATTTTTTGAATGGTCTTTTTACACTTGTTTTAATAAATTAAATGTTTCTTTTGTTTGAGGTTTGTTGAAATTCTTGAAACTTGGAGTTTTTAGTTTTCATCAAATCACAAATTACAGGCCTTGCCCAAATAAAGATGGCAGAATGATAAGTTCAGGGCTCTGTCTCCCCCTAGAAGCTCTGAACAACCAGCAAGAACTGGCAGAAACTTTGTTCTCAAAGCTCTAGAAAACACTTAAAGGACAGTAGTAATGGGACAAGCACCAAATCATGAAAGAGTCTGTAAAAGTAGTAGGATCTTATAGTGCCCTGGCTAGCCCCTCTTCCACACCTCACGTCTTGATGCAGAGCTTGCCTGCATTCTCAGAGTAGTTCCCTGGTCCTGGTTCTGGAGACAACAGAGAAACCCTGTGTCCATATTATGTCTGGCCCAATTGGTCTGATGGTGACCTAAGAGACTCACTATCTCAGAACTTGCCCTGTGTATAGAAAGCAGCTCACAGAGTTCTCCTACAGAATGCTGTGGGAGAACAGGCTAGTGGCTGCCTGGGGCAAGGAAATGTTAGCTATGGGGCATATAGAAAAGGGCTTGGGATCATGAGAAAATTGTTTCCCAGGGAAGAGGGGGCATCTGTAACTGTAGAAAGAGAATTCCTAATGCCAAAAGTGCATGCCCAAGACAGGATACATGCACAGCAAGGGTCAGGGAGAAACTTATGCATTGACCTGCAACTATTATCTAACCTCATTGTATAGCTAAGCCCTGAAAGAAAGCACCTGGATAGGTCAATCTGCAAGGACTTGGAAAGATATTTTCTTTTCTTTCCTTATTTTTTTTGGAAACTATTATTTTGTTGGCTCCTGGCATTCAAGGAAAGCTCTGTCATAACACTAACTAGATGGACACTTAAGGAACAGAGGCCTCCATGTCTAAATTCCGGCAATAACACATTAAAATGTCAAAATGTCCAGGTTTCATGTGATGTGAAAAACATTTTGGCTGATATTCCCTTTAAGCAGTGTGTGGACAGATGAGTAAAAAAATAAGGACAAAAAATAATAATAATAGAGAGCGATAAGGGGTATGGGATGTTTTGGGTGTTCTTTTTCATTTTTATTTTTACTCTTTTTTTTTTTTTTTTTTTTTTTTTAAAGGAAAGACAGAGAGAAGGAAGGAAGGATAGAAGGAAGGAAGGAAGGAAGAAAGGGAAACATTTTTAAACATTTTCTTGTTTTATTGTATTCTGTTTCTCCGTTTTTGTTACATGGGCTGGGGCCGGGAATCGAACCGAGGTCCTCCGGCATAGCAGGCAAGCACTTTGCCCGCTGAGCCACCGCGGCCCGCCCTTTATTTTTACTCTTATATGTATTTTTTGGAGTAATGAAAATGTTCAAAAATTGATCATGGTGATTGCACAACTATATGATGATACTGTGAAACATTGATTGTAAACTTTGGATGATTATAGGGTATGTGAATATGTCTCAATAAATTTGCATTTAAAAATGACCAGGTATACAGGGGATGCAAGGATAGTTCAGTGGTAGAATTCTCGCCGGCCACGTGGGAGACGTGGATTTGATGCCTGGTCCATGGACCTCCCGAAAAACAAACAAAACAAGCAAACAAAAACAAACAAACAAACAAAAATTCAGCAATGGTGCTGCAATAATGGGATACTCACATGGAAAAAGAATGAAGTGTAACCCTGCCATACAGCATACCAAAAGAAAAAAAGGTCCAGGTTTCAACAAAACATTTAAAAATATACAAAACAAAACAAAAACCAGGAAGCAATGGCCTGGGCAATGGAGAATAATGAAAGTATTAAAAACTATTAATGAGGAGGATCAGATCAGGGATATTCCAGACAAAGACTTAAAAAAAAGAAGATCCTAACTATGTTCAAAGAGCTAAAGGAAAATACAGACAAAAAAATACCCAACCAAACAAAATAAAAACAACAAAAAAAGAGAAAACCCTTGGGAAAAGATAGAAAAGTACAAAGACAATATCAATAGAGAGATGGAAATTATGAAAAGGAAGCAAATGGTGCTGAAAACCACAGTAACAGAAATTTTAAATTCCTTAGAGGAGGGTCAACATCAGATTGAAGCTGGTAGAAGAAAGAATCAGAAAACTTGAAGTTAAGACAAGTGAAATCATCCAGCTGAGTAGCAGAAAGAAGATGGAAGACAAGTGAACAGAGCATGAGGAACCAGAGAGACATCATCTAGTATACTAATATATGCATTGTGGGAGTCCCAGAAGGGGAAGAAAAACAGAAAAGGGCAGAGAGACTATTCAAACAAATAATGGCTAAAAAGCCAACTTTAACAAAAGACAGAAATATACATATACAAGATGCTCCATGAAATCCAAACAGGATAAACCCAAATAGCCACACTGAGCTATGTTATAATCAAACTGTCAAATGCCAAAAAATAAAAGAGAATTCTGAAAGCACAATAGAAAAGCAACATGTCATGTACAAAGCAGTCTTAATAAGATTAATTTCTGATTTCTCATTAAAAACCATGGAAGTAAGAAGGCAGTGGGAAGACATTTAAAGAGTTAAAAGGAAAAAATTGTCAATCAAAAAGTCTATATCCAGCAAAACTGTCTTTCAGAAATGAAGGAGGTTCCAGGTGCCTACCCATTCAAAAAGAAGGAAAAAAAAAGTTTTTATAAAAGGAGGGATTAGGATATTCCCAGATAAACAAAAGCTGAGAGACTTGGCTACCACTACCACTATAGGAAATGCTAAAGGAAAATGCATGTTGAAAGAAAAGGATGCTAGACAATTGAAAGAAGCCACATGAAGAAACAACAATCTCTGGTAAAGATAATTACATGGGTAAATACAAACAGCAGTACTATCATATTTTTGATTTGCAACTCTACTTTTTATTTCCTAGAGGAACTAAAAGGCAAACACATAAAATATAATGATAAGTCAATGGTTTTGGACCCATACTATATAAATGTGTAATCAGTGACAAGAACTATACAAAGGTGGAGGGAAGGAGGGGTATAGGAATGTCGTTTATGTGTGTATTGAAGTTGGTATCAAAGCAGAAAAGATTGTTAAAGATTGAGGATGTTTAATTTAAGCCCCATGGTATCCACAAAGTAAGTATCAGTATCAGGGAATATGCAAATTCATAAAGACAAAATGTAGAGTACAAGTTTCTAGAGTGGGAGGCAAAAGCAGTGAGGATTTAATGCACAATGACTGTATGGTTTCTGTTTGGGGTAACGGATGGTGGTGAGGGTACTGCAACATTGAGAATGTGATCAATCCCACTGTGTGATAAGTCTGGGAGGGGTTGGGATGGGAAGACATATGTTACATATATGTTTCCACAATTAAAAAAACAAAAACAAAAGATAAATTAAAGAGATAATGACAATTAAATGCAATATATGATACTGGATGGAATCTAAGAATGGAGGAGAAAAGGATCAAAAGGACATTATTGGGACATAATAAAAAATTAGAATATAGAATGTAAGCTTTATATCAATGCTAAATTTCTTGAACTTGATAACTGCATATAAAGTGATTACCTAAGTGAACATCCTTGTTAGAAGGAAATGTACATGGAAATACTATGTGTTCAAGGAGTATTATATGTGCAACCTGCTCTCAAGCATTCAGAAGATAGACAGAAAGATAGATAGACAGATAGAAAGAATGGCATGGCAAAGGTGGCAAAATGTTAAAATTGGTGGATCTGGGTATCTGGGGGGATGAGGGTGGGACATGTTCAAATTCTCTGTATGAGGTTTGTATTATTTTTGCAAGTGTCCTGTAAGTTTGAAATTATTCCAAATAAAAATTAAAACAAAAACACCTTCATCCCATTAAAACATTGAAAAATAAAAAATTAAAAGAAAAAAATTTCAGCCACTTTTCCTTAAAATATTGTGTTCTGTCCCTCTGTCCTCTCCTTTGCAGACTCCAATTACATCTATATTAGGCCACTTGATATGGTCCCACAGTTCAGTGATATTCTGTTTTCTTTTTTTTTCCTCAGTGTTTTTTCTGTTTTGGATAGTTTCTATTGCTCTGTCTTTGACTTCACTCATCTTTTCTTCTGCAATGTCTAATACGCTATCAATCTCACCTAGTAAAGTTTTCATCTCAGACAATGTGGTTCTCATTTCTTGAAGTTCACTTATGGTATAATATATACATTTTTTCCATGTTTCTATTTAACAAATCAATCTTTCCTCTAGCTTCTTGAACATTCAAAATAGTTATGTTTAAACACCTCCTTATTTACTAATCTTATCATCTGAATTATTTTGGGGTCTGTTTTGCTTGATTGATTTCTCTTCTGATGAGTTGTGTTTTCCTGTTGCTTGACATGCCTGGAAATTTTGTATTGGATATGAGACACTGTCTATTATACCTTATTAATTTCTCAAGCTTTGTTCTGTGCAACAATTAAATTATTAAGAAATAACTTGAGCCTTTTAGATCTTGCTTTTTTGGACTAATTTTATCTCATTATTAGCATTTGGATTAATTTTCTCTCATCATTAAGGCAAAACCCTTCTAAGTACTCTACCCAATACCTAGTGAGTTTTGAGGTTCTGCAGTGTAGCGACTGAGAGTAAGAACTAGTCCTGTTTAAACTCCAAGGAAAGTCCCTTTTAATCCTCTTAGGTGGTTCTTCTCTCACTGTCTGGTAGTTTCATCACATTAACGTTCTAATTAACATTCAACTGAATATTCAAGGGGATCTTCTGCAGATCTTCAGATTCTTTGTGTGCATTTCTCTCCTCTATGATATTCTATCCTGTGAATTCCTTGGCCTCCCAGAACATACAACTCCATCTTCTCAACTCAGGGGCACTGCCAGGCTCTGCATAGATTCCCCCTCCTATGTTATTTTGTCTAGGTAGTTTGATGATGTAATCATAGGATTTACCCTGTTTGTTTCCTGTCTCTTGTTCATTTTCTTTTATTGACTGAAGACCAGGGTCATGAAAACAGTTTAATATATTTTGCTCAATTTTTTAGTTGTTTCATGAGGGGCAGTAAATACTTTCCCTGTTATTCCATCTTGGAAAGAAACAGGTATATCTCCAACTTTTAATTTTGAAGAAACATCATGTGCCTACAGAAAATTTTATTCATAAATTATATAGGCAAAATGACAAAGATGATACCCTAGGGTACCTTCTCATCGTTAAGAAGGCTCAAAAATGTATCTCTGCCATACCCTACAATGCCCAGCTATGTGTGAGACATGTATAGTAATGAAAGGTGGGAGTCCATTCTGTGGGAAGGGGAATGACTTTCCCTTCACAGAGCTGTACTTCACACTCCTGCCCATCCTTATCTTCTCTTCCTAAAATTTACCTCCTCCTTCAAAGCCTACATTGTGTTAAGTGACAGTAATCAGGCTGATACTGAAAGTCATGTTACATCTGGCAACCTTGCCCCTTCCTTCCTCAAATATTAAATGCTCACTATGTGGCAGGTACATAGTTAGAGACACTTGGTATTTTAATAATCCATTACCGTGTAGGAAATTACTACAAAACTTAGAAGCTTAAAAACGAAAATACCAGGATGCAGGAATTATTGTGGGCCATTTTGGAGGCTGGACTCCGGACTTGGGATACATCAAGAAACAAAACATAAATACCTGCCCTCATGAAGTTTACCTTCTAGGAGGGGAGCTAGATGATTAATAATAAACATAAATAAACATGGTATCTAATGAAGATAACCAATGAAGCAGAGTAAAGGGGATTAGAACTGCATGAGGGTCTGGTTAGAATTTAAAGTAGGATGGTCAGGGTAGGTTTTATTGAGATATTTGAGCAATCACTTAGGTTAGTGAGGGAATGGCTATGTAGATATCTGCAGGAAGAGTGTTCCAATCCAAAGACAGAAGCGTGCCTGGTGTGTCTAGGAAGAGCAGGGAGCCAATGTTCCTAGAGAGGACTGGGCGAGGGGGCAGTAGTAGATGAGAAGCCTCAGGTAGATCATAGAGGACCTTGTAGGCCATTTGAAGGACTCTGGCTTGTAACTAAGTGAAATGAAGAATAATTGGAAGATTTTCAACAGTCTTAAACATCATTTTTTCATTCCCTCTCACTGTCTAGCACAATGTTTTGCACTAATACTTGTGGATTAATTGATTTCAATGGGAGCCATGGGTGAAAATGCCCTAACACAAAGGAGTTATATGCTAACAGTGGCAACTATTGGTGGCCCCAAGGCAGCCAACAGGGGAGATCTTTTGAGACAGGCAAAACATGGTGGACTCTTCAGACAACACCACAACTAAAAACAACTAAGAAATACCATTGAGATTTTTCCCAAGAGGATATTTTGAAAAAAAATGTAAAGCGGTGATTTACTTAATTCTGACACCAAACTTTTTACAGCGAGGACATTCTTATCTTCTGAATAGCCTGTGATTCTTAAAAATAGGACTCTGGTTCCACTGACTCACTTATTCTTTGAATGGAAATACAGAGGGTTCCTTTTCTTTCCTGTGATAACACTTGATAGCATTTTTTTATGATGACTACACACACACACACAAAAACAGTACATACAAGTATTTAGTGCTATTTATTGACTATGCAGTATTTCCTAAAGGAGAATCCACAATGTTAATCTGATAATTTGGTAAGGAAAAATTGATCAAGTTTCCTTCCAGAGCATAAAACAGTTACTAGAATAGGGATGTATTGAACTTAATTAACAGAATAACTGGTACAAGAGAGATTAGCTTGTGAAACAACTGCTTCAGTAGGTTCTATAATGTCCTTGAGAAAACTTGCCCGGGTATAGTAACAGTGATAATGATAATTTTAAATGGGATGATCTACTCTTCAGCTCTAAGAAGTTAAGAACGCTTTGTTCTTCCGGGAAGTGGATGTTGTGACACTTCCTTATTTCGTGTGTATTTTCATACCATCTTCTGTAAATGCCTCATAAAAATTCTAATTATAGATAATTAATCCACCCCAGCAGATAGAGTTCATCCTTAGGACAGGTAGTACTAACACTCAAAATGTGTTTTGAATAAGCACAACAATAAATGAAGAGTGAGCTCTGGATGGTAAGGTAGAATCTCACGCCAAATGCCACTTTGGATCCGTGCTTCTACATCAGGGTGGCATGACCTCTACAAAGAAAGCCAGGAAACTGACCCTTGTGTCATGTCTCCCCTCTTCCTTTTCCTAGTTTCTACTTTTTGAAGTGTATCAAGCTCTAGAACAGTACTACAAATGTGGTCTGCTGACCTGTATTAGTCTCAAACTATTGCCAGTGTGCAATAAGATACGTATTGAAACTTAGGGTAAGGGTTTAGAAAGTTTTATAACTATTTGGCAGAGTAATTTTGTCTGCTGAATATCGTGGCTGCTGTTTTATAGACATTTTTAAACATTCATTTTCATAGCAACTGACTTTTTTTTTTTTAACTTTTTTTATTGTATAGTATAACATATATACAAAGCAAAGAAATAAAAAAAAAAAAGCAATAGTTTCCAAAGCACTCTTCAACAAGTGGTTACAGGACAGATTCCGGAGTTTGTCATGGGCTACCACATGATCCTCCCATATTTCTCCTTCTAGCTGCTCCAGAATATAGGAGGCTAGAGGGCTTAAATACTTTTTTATCATCACAATCGACTTTTTTTTCCTTCTTTTTTTTTGTGAACAATAACATATATACAAAAAAGCTATAAATTTCAAAGCACAGCACCGCAACTAGCTGTAGAACATATTTCAGACTTTGACATGGGTTACAATTTTACAATTTTAGGGTTTTACTTCTAGCTGCTCTAAAATGCTGGAGACTGAAAGAGATATCAATTTAATGATTCAGCATTCATATTCATTTGTTAAGTCCTATATTCTCTGTATAACTCCAACATCATCCTTGATCTTTCCATCCTTCTCTTTAGGGGTGTTTGGTCTATTGCAATTCTAAATCTCTCATATTGGAAGGGTCTTTCACTAATATGGGGTAGGGAGATGGAACTATTTGATGTTCTGGAGAGGCTAGGCTAGGTTTCAGGACTTATCCGATCCAGGGACCAATCTGGAGGTTGTAGGTTTCTGGAAAGTTACTCTCGTGCATGGAATACTTGTGGAATCTTATATATTGCCCTAGGTGTTCCTTAGGATTGGCCAGAATAGTCCTGGTTGGTAGTTGGCAGGTTATGGTAGGTAGCAAGGTCTACCTGAAGCTTGCATAAGAGCAGCCTCCAGAGTAGCCTCTTGACTATTTGAACTCTCTCTGCCAGTGATACTTTATTAGTTACACTTCTTTCCCCCCTTTTGGTCAGGATGGGATTGTTGATTCCATGATGCCAGGTCTGGATTCATCCCTGGGAGTCATCTCCCACGAGCATTGGACTTTTATTGTGGTTTACAAAAATATCAGCCTGAGGCGGGCCGCGGTGGCTCAGCGGGCAAAGTGCTTGCCTGCTATGCCGGAGGACCTCGGTTCGATTCCCGGCCCCAGCCCATGTAACGAAAACGGAGAAACAAAATACAATAAAAACAAGAAAATGTTTAAAAGATGTTTCCCTTTCTTCCTCTCTTCCTTCCTTCTATCCTTCCTTCCTTCTCTCTGTCTTTCCTTTTAAAAAAAAAAAAAAAAAAAAAAAAAAAAAAAAAAATATCAGCCTGTGACAGATTGGAAATAAAAACTAGTGCTTCACCACAAAGTTTAAGAAATACTGTACTAGATGATCATTTAACCCAGATACCATCAGAAAATTGCTCAGGGACTTCATGAATCAATTCAGCTTTGTCTTCTTCAAAGACTGAAGGTCACTGGCCTCAGTCTTAATCTTGGCTTCCATCCTGCCTCTGCAACCAGGACAGCTACATTCAATTATATAGTTTTGCACTGCACAAAGGAATACAGGCCAGGGGCAAAGGGGCTGAAATCCAGCACTTGCTTAGCTCAGCTCAGCAGCCCATGCCTCAAATGTGCCGCATTTGCCCGTTTGCTGAGAGGGAGTTCTGTCTTATAACTCACAGTGCTGGTCGGCGTGGGCTAGGTTGTGATAAATGGCTCAAGGATGAGCAACAGCACAAGCACTCTGGAGTTAGATATTTTTATTTACTGCATAAATAGCTCATGTACATTGTAAAAATAAAAAGGAAAAGCAAATCCATAGTTTCATCCTCAAGATGATACTATTGAAGTTCTTTTATCTATTGTTCCATATTTCCATGCTCATCCATAAATATCTATGTAGAGAATTGTATGTGCATGTTTAGTTAAAACAAAAGTTATTTACTATTGTCTATATCTTTTCGTACTTAACGAATTATAAAAATCTTATCATGCCAATATATCTCTATCAGTTTTGATGCCTTCAGAATATTTCACTGTATGTTTTTTAAACTAATCTCTTAAAGTTGCAGTTTTATTAACCACCGTAAACAATTTTCTTTTAAATTAGTCATAGGTAAATCACATTAAGAGCTTTGCAGAAAAGGCTAAACACCCTTTTTGAAGATACCCATAATCCCACAATTTTAATTTTAGCACAGCAAACTTGGTTGTCTTTATCCATCTTTTTCTCATTGAACTCAAAATATCCAAAAGCAAGTCTATTATTTCTCCTGGTCATCCTCCCTAGTGGAACCAAACCAGAAGACTCTTGAAGCCATTTACTTTCATCTCTTTAGTATCTCTTTTTTTTGACTGTTCCTACCACTTTCTCAGGTTGGCCCTCTTATGTATTACCTGTCGTCTTGCAACTGGTCTCCAGACATCCAGCCTCTTTCTGTAATCTATTCCAAAGCTGCCACCAGGGTATCTTCTTTTTTGCCTTTTAAAATTTCTCAAATTAAGTTTCTTCAAGTATTTTTTTGATAGAGATATTACAAAATAGTAGGTTAAAAAGAATACCCATTATCGCACTCACTTAGATACTGGGTAGCATTTTGTTGAACACTTCTGCCAGATTTCATGTAACTTCTAAAAGGTAAATCCAATCATACAACTCCCCTACTTACAATATTGTAATGGCCAAAAAAAGATTGGCCTTAGAATACCATAACCTTGTCTGTCATCCAGTGGATCCTCTTGCAAAAGTTAACTCAACCAAAACCATTCCAGTCAACCCTAAAAAACACCTAGGGTGTTACATAAGAGTCTACAAAGGTTCCATGCACTAGGGTAACCTGCTACTTCCAGAAACCTACTACCTCTTACCTGGGCAAGGTAAGTCCTGAAATGCAGAAGGCCAGCCTCTCCAGAACATTGACCAATTCCATTCCCCATCCAATATTATCAACAGCCCCTTCTAACATGAAAAAGTTAGAATGGGCATACCCCAAATACCCCTAAAGAGTGGAAGAAAGATCAAAGGTAATGGTGGAGTTATATAGAGAAGATAGGGTTCAACAAACGAGAATGATTGCAGTCATTATGTTGACATTTCTTTTAGTCTCCAGTATCTTAGAGCTGGTGGAAGTAAAAACCTAAAATGGTGGAACTGTAATCCATACCAAACTCTGAAATCTGTTCTATAGCTAATTGTTGTGATGAGCTTTGAAACTTATTGCTTCCTGGTATATATGTTGTTTTTCACATGCACAAAAATATATTTCTAGCCTCCAGTGTTTTGGAACAGCTAGAAGGAAAAATCTGAAATAGTGGAATGGTAACCCATAACAAACTCTGAAATTTGCTCTGTATCTACTTATTGAAGTATACTTTGAAAATCATTGTTTTTTTCTTTCTTTCCTTTGTATAAATGTTATATTTTACAATAAAAAAAAGTTTAAAAAAATAATAAGGTCCACTCAGACATGACCTCCTCTATTAAACCTTTCACAACCTCCCTAGGCAGAGGCAGAGACACTCTGTACTCTTGCAGCTCCCAGTACTTGCCTCTATCATGGCCCTCATGCTATTTGTTTACATGTGTACTTCCTTTACTAGCTGAGTTACTTGAGGGAACAGAGATTATGGTTCATTCATTTTAAAAACAATTTTTATTGTGGGAATATATATATATATATATCTTGCCATTTTTAAGTGTACAGTCCTGTGGCATTGCATATATTTACCATGTTGTGCTACTATCACAACCATCCATTGCCAAGACTTTTACAGGTCATTTATTTTTATATTCTCCGCACCTCAGACTATTACCTGTATATAAACCAGTCAATCAGTGTTTTTAACTGACAGCATTCATGTAGTTTTACTTAGCTAGCAAAGAATTTCCTTTAAAAATTTTATGTAATTGACTAGATGTTATGACCACATTAACTAACCAGCAACCTAATGTTTGACTTTTACATAGCTTCTATGAAGTTTTGCATATGGAGTTTTCTTTTTTGAAAAGCATCCTCAGGCTATAAGTGCATTGCCAAATTATCCTCCCTAGGAACTATTTACCATACTACCAGCATTGAACTGTGTACTTATTTTCATAAAGCCTCACCAGCCTGGGTTGCATTATTTCTCCTTATTTTGTCTTGAATATCAATAAGGGCTGGTAGAAAATGGGTGAGACACCTGGGAGCACCACAAACAAGGACAGTCAAGGGTCAAGGAGGCTTTTCTAACTTGCAGCTTCATCTCAACACACCTTACCACTAAAATACTTAGGTTGAGTTACTGGAAACAAACATGCGATTAATGATGGAGAAATTATTCCTTAAATTGTATGTAAATTGGGATATGAAATCATTGAATTCCTAAGTTTTAAGTAAACATGAACAGGGAGAAAAACTTGGAAAAGGAACTTTAGGTGCGATAGCGTAAGTAGTTACGACAATGAGCTCTGAGGTCAGACTGCCAGAGTTTCAATTTGGACTCTGTCATTTCTAGCGGTGCAGCAGTGACCAAATTATTTTAACATCTCTGTGCCTTGTTTTCCCAACTTGTAAAATGAGACTAGTATATTTTATGTTTTAAAAGGATTAAATAAATTAAAAATATGTAAACAGCACAGAACAGTGACTTGGCAAATTAGTACATATATTTAGTATGTATTTATTAGATATTAATAACTCTAAGGTATTATCTGAAATTTGAAGATTAAGTAGGGTTCATCTCCCCAAATACCATGTTATGAGAATATGCCACTTAATTTAAAACTCTTCCAGTTTTCTCTGGGAATTCAGGATGTAGGCAGATTATTACACCTTAATCTCAAATTCTTTTTTTCACTTGCTTTAATAGTAACTTAATCTCTACAAAATTTATATTTTAATCTGATCCTTTTTATGATTTAATTTTTTAATATCATTTTTGGCCTTTCTACAATTCTCTTGCCTTTTGGATTGGCTCATATTTATTTACCTTTCCTTTCTCTCTTGCAAATTACCTTATAATGAAATCCTTATTCCAGGTACCTCCTTCCTTATTCCTTTTGTTCAATAATGGATATGATTCAAACCAACTGTCAATTCAACTCTAAAAGCATCAAGGAATTCATGCTTTTTGTTTGTTTTGCATGGGCAGGTACCAGGAATCAAACGTGGGTCTCCGGCATAGCAGGCAAGAACTCTGCCTCCTGAGCTACTGTGGCCTGCCCAGAATTCATCCTTTTTAACTGTTTACAACTTCTCATAAGGGGATTCTCGAAGTTACATGCTAATTGAGACCTCAAAAGTCTAGGAATCTCAATTCTGGATGTTTTGTCAGACATATAATTATATGGAAGACATACTGTCAACTGTCAAATTATTTTATTTCTAAAGTGTTGAGCTACAAAAAAATCTAAAAAACTAGTTGATTTTGATCGACAAGACCAACTTGGGTACTACAGTAATTTAGTCAACTTTTTATCATTCAAACATAAGAAAAACAGGACTTTTTTTCATCTTTTAACACCAAAGTGATTTTCAATCTAGACCAAATAGGTGTAAGGCATACTTTCTATACCTTACAAAACTTGTTAATTATCTCCCAAGTCGTAGATGAATCCTTATTTTTTAATATCATTGACTCCTTTCTTGAATGATTCTAATTCCAAAAATTTAGTATTATCCTTATTATGGAAAGAATTGGATGAATAACATATCCTTAAGTTTTTACAGATTCATCTTAACACTGAATATTGATAATATTGGCAATAGAAAAAATGAAGTTTCTCTTCACTTTGCTTTAGAAAATAAAAACCCTATGCTCCTCTATAGCATGTTGCTTCTCCTATATGAATAGGAAGCCCAAATAAAGTGCCATGACTTGAAAAATCTTAGGAGGATCACATATTGGAAAGAAGATGGACCTTGGGACCACTATTTAGCCATATCACAAATAATTTTTAAAATTGCCTAAACATAGTAGTAATTCAGAAAGTTCCAATTTTTCAATTTGCTTAACTACATCTCTATTTTTATTCCCCAAATAGTTTTTTAGAGGTTGCCAAAAAATATCATTGCCTTTATCCACAGAACCTTCCTGTGGGAGTTACTTAACTACCTCTAGATGCCTGTTAAAACAAACTGACACACACACACACAAACTAGGGCAAAGCAAGGAAGAGGGAAGAAACTTTGGGAAAGAGATCCTGAACAAAGTTGCTTCCTCAGTGCAAAGGCTTTAAAAGGTTAACAGAACTTAAATGACTACGCAGCGTCAAAACCGAGTTAAGTTGGCCAAGGACATTTCTTTGTGAGTCAAGACTGCAGCAATGTGTCAACTACCAAATAAAGCCTTTTTGTTCTATTTGCTCAACGTGTTATAGGCGAAGTTATTAAGAGTGAAAAAAGTCGGGAGCTCAGATTCTAATTGTAGCACTGCCAGAAACTGGTTGTCATGTTATCCTCCGTGTATGGTTTTCTACATGTTGAGTTGTTCTAGATGTGTAGGATGCTTGTGCTCTGCAATTAGGTCACTGGGAGACACCCTTTAAATCTGTGGAATTTCCTGACAGATGATAATTGATAGTTTATGCTAAGGAGATGACTCATGCCTATATAGCATCTCATAAAAACTGGACACTGGGAGCTCAAGTGAGCGGCTTGGTTGGCAATACGTACCAATGTGCCCACATACTGCGAATCCACAAGAGGACACAGCTTTGCATCTAAAATCCTCCCAGACCTCGTCTTATGTATCTCTTCCTTGAGTTTTTGTATCCTTGCTATAATAAAACTATCATGTTCTCCTGAATTGTTATAGCAAATAACTGAACCTGAGGGTAGGGTGGACCTGAACTTGTAACCAGGTGGTCAGAAGTGAACCCGTGAATTTGTGACTTTCATCTGAAACGCAATCTTGTAAAGGACTGCTTTAACCAATAGAGTCTGGCTATATTCCAAGTTGAACGGTATCTTCGTTAGTATCAGAGGTTGTTACCATTTACTCTCCCGTGTGCCATGCACTGTACTAGGGCTTTATATAAATTATGCCACATAATCTTGACAATTCAGGGCAAGGTTGAACATCATTTCCAATTTAAAGTTCAAGAGATGGTAGCACATCATGTAAATGCCAATTTCTGTAAATTGGTCAAGACTAGCCTTATCAACACATTGGAAAAGAACCTTCTGAAAGTATCTCAAATGGTGTGACCTAGGGATCATAAAACGAAGCCTCCTGGAAGTAGAAACCAAATGGGGGTAAAAAAGGTATTTTTCAAAGTGGTAGAAGCCAAACTAAGGTAATCTGAAAACTGGTAAATTCCCAAGATCTGACAAAAGGGCAGGTGAGGTAACTAGTAAAAACCAGGAGTGGGATAAGCTTAGTCTAGAGTGATGTCAACAGGGGCCTAATCATGGTCAAAGGAAAAAACGCTCATTGATGAACACAGGATATCAAGCACCAGAAGTCTGCACCAGACTTTTTCTCTGGTAGAGAAAGTCTTAAATAACTACAAAGAACTATCTTTTGGACCTTTCTACTTCCTTTGCTTTTTCCTGAATCCAAGTAAATCTGATTACTGAACTAGGTTTCTAAGGGGCCAGGATTTTATCAAGGGCAAGGTACTCCTATATTCAACAGACTCCTACTAAAAATTGTGTTAATAAATCAGTAAATCACAAGACTGGCATCACGGTAACCTTACCAAAATGTAATACCATGTGAAACCTGTCACTTCTCACCAACAACTACACAATCCATGCTCCAAGACCTTATGCTGTGTAAAAGCATTATGAAGAGAATATACTATGTGATTCTACTTTATTTATAAAAAGTTCTAGAAAAAATTAAACTATGGTGAAAATCCTAGGACAGTGGTTAACTTGAAGAAAGTGGTAGAGTGCTTAACAGCCTGGGAATGACAATGACAACCTTTTATCCTGATAGTGGTATGGGTTTTAAAAATGGTCATGTGGGGAATGGATATACCAAAGCAGAGTGAATCTTTGAAGGCAGGATACAATGTACTGTGTTTACTTTTTGTTTGCAAATTCTACCAGTCAATCTTTCTAGGTTCCCGTTCCACATATTCAATAGCCTACTGAACATCCACTGACACCTGTAGTGTCTCATTGGATTTTCTTCCCACTTTTGACAAATGCCTTCACCTATGAATGTCTGTTTCATGTTTTGAGGATGTAGGAAAATGGTGTAAAGCACAGGAAGCAGTCTGGGAGGTAAAGTGAATCAAGAATCTGACACTTGTGATCTAAGAGATGAGCAAAGTCTGTGGAGGATTCTGAGAAGGAACAAAGTGAGATGAGAGGAAAACTAGAAAAGTCTAAATACATGGAAACGTTTTAGAAGAGAAATGATCAACAATCCAAATCCCTGCAGGACACTCACAACTGAGTCAAGAAACTGAATGAAAAGAGTAAATTCATGAGGCAAAGTGTCTCAAGAGAGGAAGGGATGGGATGGGATCCAAAGAAGCACCACCTCTTTCACTATAGGAGAAAGTGAGACAATGTAGTTATGTTCTAAGGTGGGGAGAGAGAAACTCAGGGAGTTGGTCACAACTTTCCAGTGGCATAATAAAGCACATTAATCTGTGCTTTTTCATTCATTAGTGACCACCAATTCACTTAACTGTTCCTATAAAAGAACCTTGTAAAATAGGTACCGAACATTTAACATTTACTTTTCTAGGATCATCCATTTCTATTTTACTCAGATTATGGAAAGTATTTTAAATGAAGTTAATTCCATTGAGAAAAATCAGAAGATGCAAATTTTATTATAAATGAGTTCTGAAATTTTACCAAGTAAAAAACAAAACCCCCACCAAAAAGCACTAAACCATACCCATGTAAGGGCAAAAGAACAAAGAGCTTATGTATTCTCTTTAAAAAAGAGAACGGACAGTTTCTATTGCTTACAAGTTGGGATTCAGGCAGGGGAAGCATTGAAATGAATTATGGACCCGCATGGCAAAATAATCAAGCTTGTAACCTTCTCCCGTCAAAACTCTTTCTTTAACCCATAAATGCATACTCTGATCCTGTTTCTTATGATACCCCTTTCTCTACTTCTCTCCCTTTGATATCCTATTATATATATATACATACGTCAAAATGAATGTACTATTTTTACATTCAGTAATGAAGATGAGTAACAAATGTTGAAGCCTGAATAAAAATCAGCCAGCTGTTATATTTAATTATAATAAATGTTTTTTTAAATAAAAAAGGGAACCCTAAACTATGGGCTTTAATTTAATAACACAGGTTCAATTTGAACAAATGTACCATACTAATGCAAAAATAATAAAATGAAAACTGTTTGGGGGTATGGGGTATGTAGGGGAATTCTTCGTGATTTTTTTTTATAATCCTACAACTGTGATGGAGTTTTGTTTTTGATGTTGATACCTGAATGCCAATTCATCATACATTCTTTCCAAGATTTTGTCTTCATAATAAACCTGTCACGAATTTCAGAAAATAAATCAGTTTCCTCAATTATAAAAACTTTAGGTTTAAAAGATTTGGCCATGTATATTATTTTGAGAATGTCGACAGAAAAGTGTTTGAATGTTACTAGACAATGAATTAAGCAAACTTTTATTGAAGCATAAATCGTGGTACAGAAATACATTTCAACTGATTTAAATCCAACACCATGAAGGGAGAATTTATGGCACCAAAACTTCCCCTCCTCTATCACTCTATTTAGAATAGTATCCATCTACAGTTTTCATTTTCTAGACAAATTTGTGCACTTTATCAACATTAGGCAGAATTCTACTTTTTAAAAAACCAGACCTCAAGCCAACAATATCAACAAATTTGCTGGGATACTGTTCAAGAACAAAATCCACTGTGAGTATTGGTCCTCAAGAAACCAAAACATCAGGTGCTATACTACTTACAGGATCAAACTGAATACACACTGACTGAATGCTTCTTTAATGACACTTTCAACGTGCTTAAAATGTCAAAACAGTGTTCCAGCCACTTTGGTTTCAAACCAAGTTAGATTTTGTTTAGAAACCTCTAAAAAAAGGTGTTTCATCTATAAATATGGAAGGAACAACACCATGGCAGCAATCCAGAAAAGAATAAAAAATAGACAAAAAATAGGAAATTTTGTTAGCTTCACTGTTCTCTCAGATGCTTAAATTCCACAGAATCTGCTTTTTAAAAAAAGATGCCTACACTCCTGACAGTCTATATTTGTTGTCATTTCCTATTTACTATTTTGGAATTTCATGTTATGTTTTATAAACAGCATTCTGCTTTTCTCTGAAAGCTTGAATAACCTGGGCAGCTATCATTTCAAGCAGCCACTCTGTTTATCCTATCAAATCGTGGTGAAAGGAACACCAGTGAGAAGAGCAGATGAAATCAGAACACTATTACATGCATCTCAAAGTTACAGAACTTTAAGTCCAGGAGAGAAAAGACCGATTCTGCTTTGAACCAAAGCTTTCTGTGTACTATTAATGGAAATCAGTGGTAATGGTTGCTAAAGTAAAAGTTAAAAGTGAGCGATCCTAGCTGACTTCACTTACCTGAATTTCAGGACAACTTTTAAGCTAAACTGCCCTGCTAGTAAGTTTTGTGATAAACACCATTTATACTTAGCAAGTTAGTAAAGGCACGGTGCTGATGATAAGCTAACCTTATTTACTGATTTACTAGGGAACATGGCAAGGTTTAAGATTTCCATACAGTTCTGCCCATGCACTCTAATCTCAAGCTATAATACTTAGTTACCACCTGCCCCAAAAAAGGAGACCAAATTCATTTCACCTTTAATGAAAACTGGAACCAGGGTCCACTACCCCTTCCCCTCTGGGGTATAAGGTTACTATAAACCCACAGTGTAAGTGTATTGCTTTATTGGGGGGGTGGGGGGTGGGGGGTGGGGGGGTAGGGCTGAGGGGAAGGAACTCCATGGTAAGGACTACAAATGGAGGGAATAATCTTAAAATAATTCACAAAATGAATAACTGCAATCATTTTCTTAAGAGGACTTGACTTGTGGAAGAAAAACTTTAATTGCTGTTGCAAAAAACATCTGTATGAAGTAGAAAGTGGTTTCAATAACAGTAGTAGAGAATATGTCCTAGAAACTGGAGGTAACTGGATGTAAAATTCAGGCAGCAATTTAATAGAACAGTCCCAGATGGTTAGGCTGAGGTCAACCCCTAATGAGGACGAAAGCCTTGTCTGTGGGGAATTTTGGATGATACCTGGAGAAATATTATACTGTGCATAAACCAAATTGAATTGTTTTCACAAGTGTTGTAAAGTTTCATACAGTAAAAGGGTTTTTCTACATGCACTTCAATTTCACAGCAAGAGTGGCATAGAATACCTAAACACAGAAAAGAGCATTCATGCAAGATACCTAATTCCTTGATATAATAATGCATACAACAATTCAAAGTGATTACACTATGATTACAACTAGGGCTTCCTGCAACTACAAGGTGGTGGTTATGGAAAGCATGGCCCCTGGTATCAATATCTAGAAAGCAGCCACCACCTTCTTCTATGAGTGTTTTCTTTTTTCGTTTTTTCTTCATTTTTCTTAATCAACTTTGCTGTTGTTGCTGATTCTTAGCAAAACTGGTAAAGACAAAGTTGTAATCATTGAACATAGCACTCTGACAATCAAGACGTTTAAAACCTTCAATCTTCTGGGGTGAAGAAAGCACTGTGCGACATTTAGAACTCTGGGGAAAAATGTAAATAACCATTAGTACTTGCAATGTGTTTACATAGTTTCAAACAAATTAATCATGCATAAATATTAAAGATTTCTATTTTAGCAAAACTGTGACATTTGAGTATTTTAGCTGGCTTCTTAGGGGCTGCACAGATATTGGACCTCTTTGATGTCACTTCCAACCCTCAAGCCTGACAACAGGGAAAATAACTAGGACAACAGGAGCCCATACTTGGGGGCTGTTTATAAAGCAAGGACTGATAGAAGTTTAATTAAACACATAAACCTCAAATTTATCAGTAACCTCAACTAGTAGTACCACCAAAGAATGAATGTAATGCCTTGTTATCCTGATTTCCTAGAAGATTTTATTGTCAATTAAGCAAATTACCTGATTTACAAACAAGGTGGTCACGAATTTTCCTGGCTTGAAGACTTCCACAACTTTCCTGATCAGTTCATCATAGGAGGTCTGACTTAAGTTTGTTTCAAAGCTAACATAAGAAAATTCTGGTTCTGGAGTGATGTGAATAGTCCAATAAGTTCCCTTGAGAAAGAGTTTTGTGTTAATAACAGAAAAGGTACGTTAAAACTTTACATAATTACTGAGGCAAGATATGATTACTCACATCTGATTTCATTCCATTCATTGAATACCCACAAGGATTGAACAGTGTGGCATCAATGACAGAACCTGGTATCAGGTCACGAATTCCACTCTCCTGGAAGAAAAGGCAAAAGACTGAATTAAAAACAAAGGAAACGACAAACTGACAAACAATTTAGTCATTCACGCAGAAGAATTCAGCAAATAATTATTTTTGAAATGCTTACACGAGTGACATCCTTTGCAGTAACACCATCTTTCATGTAGAACTGGTCCATAACTGCTGGGTCAAGCTCACTCATCAGAATTTCCAGGGTTTGATCTGGCTGACTGATTACACGACTCTCTGGGAAATCCAGAGTATACAAGTACCTACATAAAAGTAAAAAGTTTCTAAACATGACAATTGAGCTTAAAATCACATAAAACTAAAAATTTCACAACACTGTGTCACATACCAACAGTCAGAATTCATCCGTCCCATACAATATGCTGCTCCGTCTGTTGAGAAGAAAATGTAAAATAAGTAACATTTATTTTAACAAGATGGCTTATTACCACCCTTTCAACAAGCAGGACAGACTATTTGCCACCCATGAGAAACATGAGTGAAGGCAAATTTAAGTAGACTATTAAAATAACTAAGTATATGAATTCACAGGTAGACAAGATTCCCAACCCTTACTCTTTTAAAAATATATACTGGCTGAAATTTAGAGATACACTTCAGCCAGAGGGCCATAGCCTAAGTGGTACTGAGGAACTCACCTTTCCTTCAAACTCCTTTAGGAAATGGAATTTGGTCACCCATTTACCTCTTTTCCCAAGTAAATGCAAGTCATTTTATGCTTCTTTCCTTCCCACATTATTTCAAAGCTTCATTATCACAGTAAATGACAGTAGATAATAACAGATACTCTTACTGAATGTAAATTTTTCTCTTTATTTTTTAGGAGTTCTAAAAAAATCATGCCTGTGCCTGACTGAGATAACTTATTAAATCATCCTAGGTTTAAATAAAGTGTGAGATCAGGTTAAAGCTTTGATCCCTGCATTAAGCTCAATTTATAAAAAAGGAAAGGCCCTATAAATAACAGGTATGTCAGAAAAATTTGCACTCTGGTTCAAACAATACTATGATAATATAGTGTAATCATTATATAAGTTTAAGCCAGTTCAATGTCTGTACAGAATGAGTAGAATCCAGGGAGTCATTGAGCATTCTTTTCAAAGTAGAGACTCATAACCTTCTTTATACTATTCAAGATATATGATCCATATGTTGAAAATTACTGAATGAGGCATAAATTAGAATAACTGGCTAGATGAACATGACAGGTGATTTGGTGATCAAATCCTTGATCTTTTTAATGCATCACATTCAAAAGCACTGAACTCAGAACAATTCACATATTTTTGCACGCATGTATGCACACACAAGATTTGCAATTTTGTACAAAAAAAATTTTTAAACTGATTTCTATGAAGTTAAGATCATACTAAACTCATTTTTTAAAAGATTGATGATTTTAAGTCTTTGTAAGTTCTGAATATTCCAAATTGAATGTCACTGAAAAGATTACTATTATACTGATAAAGACATCCAAGATAAAGTTTAAAAAGCAAAGGATGGGGCGGACCACAGTGGCTCAGTAGGCAGAGATCTCGCCTGCCATGCTGGAGACCCAGGTTCGATTCCTGGTGCTGCCCATGCAAACAAAAAAAAAGAATCAAAGGATGAAAGAGTATTCATGTAGCTGCTACATTTGCATAGATACATATAAAAGATCTCTAAAAGGGTGTACAAGAAAATTGGTTAGTAGAAAGAGCCATTTCTGGGGAAGGGAACTTATTGGGAAATGGGGAGTCAGGGATAAAAGGGTTTGTCTGTCACTCACTGTTCTTTTTACTACATTGTACACTATTTTAAAAAGGTCATGGTATCAGCATTGGCTTTCTTTATCCTGCAACTTTAGAAACAAAAACACATGTCAATTCCATTTATTTGACTTACTTGGGAAAATTGCATTAAGAAACTCTATTTCTTCCTGGAAATTCCGGTGTGGGTACCCTTGGTGAGAAGGCTTCATGAAATTCTTACGAGAATAAAAGAAGCTCTAAAAAAGATAGATGAATAACATAAGACAATTACACTAAACAACTGTTTTCTGCACATGTGTATCAGCAAAGCAAACTCAAAATCCTAACTCTACAAATCTTTTTCACCATGCTGTACTTCTAGCTACTTGAGTTGATTCTAGTAGTTGTACATTAATATACATGTACAATATTGCAATATTTATTTTTCTGGAATACAGAATAACATTTTTACTTCAATGTGCTAAATGAATGAACTTCTTGTTCTAACACCAACAAAAATGAGGGCTACCATGTTAGAAGATAAGGGCAGTTTCAGACCTTATTTATGAGTTAGTCTGGCACAGAGCAATAAGAAAAAGATGTCTCAATGCTATAAGTGTACAGAAACTAAAAATGCCTAATTTTATTGATGATGGGTCACAACTGCAGAGACAAAGTAAAATATTTCTTTGTAGAGTAATAGAGCTACTAATCTGGGCTTTTAAATAGGTATTTAAGAGAAAATTTTTGTGGGACAACTGCTCATTAGAACAATTATACCATAAATAGAAACAATTTTTAAAGTTATCAGAATCAACTCAATACTTTCCCCTTAAAAAACTTCGCTCTTGAACATAATGTGGTTCATTATCACAAAAAAGCATCCTTGGGCGGGCCGCGGTGGCTCAGCGGGCAAAGTGCTTGCCTGCTATGCCGGAGGACCTCGGTTCGATTCCCGGCCCCAGCCCATGTAACAAAAACGGAGAAACAGAATACAATAAAACAAGAAAATGTTTAAAAATGTTTCCCTTTCTTCCTTCCTTCCTTCCTTCTATCCTTCCTTCCTTCTCTCTGTCTTTCCTTAAAAAAAAAAAAAAAAAAAAAAGCATCCTCACATTTACTGTCCCCCAAAAGAATGAATAATGGTTTTCGTTTACTTACTTGAATTGAGTCAAACCCACTGTAATCCCTAGCAAGCTTCAACAGGGGAACCAGTGCTTTCAGTAAGAGGGTGGTACCACATGTCTTCAAAATGAAACGTCTCTTGGAGACAAACATGCTACTCTCACTGCAGATGAAAAAAAGCCACATCAACGTTACATTTATGTACAACTGAGGATGCATCAATCTAATTTTGAATTACCATCTACAACATGATTTTTGGCTAGTATTCCTAATTGTTAAGATCTCGAGAAAGCAAAAATTTGGCTACACTATTCTTCCTCTTCTATTATACAACAATCAGTTTAAAGTTCTTAAGCCCCACGGAAAAGACCCTGAATTTGGTATAAAGCATTATTATCTCATTACACAAACCCTTTTTTATGACTAAACTTTCTCCTCACAAGTGACAAAGCATGTTTATCAGTATGGTAGGATGCTAGCATCTTAAGATGCTGGAAGATCTTCTATGCCTTTTTTTGGGATAGGGCAAGGTATTCACGTATTTAGATATAAAACTTTTCAGATGGCTGACTATACATTAAATTGTTTGCTTGTGCTCTCATAAATACCTAATACTACTTACTAAATCCATAATTTGTCATCTTGCACCACTCTCACTGCTATTTCTGAAATCACATCATTACTTCCTCCACAAGACAAATAAGAACACAGGGATGCTTATTTTTACTTATCATTATAACCCCAGGGCCTGGCACATGGTAAGCATTTAATAAATGTCTATAGATACTAAACACAAAGCTCAATAAAGATCAGGGACCTTATGTAATTTGTTCAATCCAGCAGCCCTCAAAAACCACAATATATACTGTAAACATTCTAAGTATTATTGAAAAATAAACTTTACAACTGTGTATAAAGGCTGAATGGCTGTTTTCTTTTGTATATTCAATACAGTGACCCTATTTGTACGATGAAGCTAATTTTTACCTTGCCAGAATTTCTGATATTGAGAGATGGTGCTATAAGGAAGGGGTCTCCATCTAGGCTTGGGGTAGAGGTACAATGCCATTTTATCCTTTGCAGACACTCCCTACTAACTACAAGGAGGTAAAGATAGCAACAGCTTGCAGAGCTATTAGGTATGGCTTTAAAGTCTTCTGCCTAGGGACATCTGAAGCAAACATTTTATTTTACTTCTATTTTTTACATTTTATTTTTACTTTTCTAGTAGCTGACACTTAAAAAAATCAGACAATAATTATAGCATATCTGGGCAACACAACCATTTTTAAGGTATAAGAAAAGCACAATAGATAAAAGTTGATTCATGTTCAATTAAAACAGTATAAACAAAGACTAATTAGAAAAATATTTACTTGTTAAATTTTTAAAAAAGATAAAACTCATTGTAGAACTTTAAAAAACTGAGAAGAAAACCTTGATATTCCAGGTGAGCAAGTCTAATACTTGCTTGACAACACCTACCTGAGTACATAAGCTTCCTGCTTGTCAGTTTTTGTCACACTTATGATTGAACATTGCACATCCTTCAAAAGTATGTCCCACTCAGATCTATTTAAAAAAAAAAAGACAATTCAATTCATAATACTATTTGTTTACTTTCACAATTATAAATCTCTCACACAGAGAAGTTTTCTAAAAAGACTGCATATTTTATATTTATTGGCATTCTTTGTGTTGTTCCAGCTTCTGTGGCATACCAACATTAGTTTTGACTGCAAGTCTATGTTGACATTTCCACTGGATAAAAGACAGATTTATCTTACTATACAAATATCAAAAAATTTTAAAAGCAAACTTGAAAATAGGAAATTATGCTGTACATCTTTCAAGTCTCTAAGAAAAACCCCTAATAGAAACAGACAAAAACGAGTAAGCCATTTCACAGAAGAAATTCAAAAGCACCCATAAGCCAATGAAAATAATTAGCTCTCAAGTGATTAAAAAAAATTCAAATGAGCTAGTTTAACAAATTAGCAAAATTTTCAACATTTCTAAAAGAAATACAATTTTTAAGAAAAAGCATCATTTTTTACCAATAAGACTGGCAGATTTATTCGTGATAATGCCAGTTTAACTGCTCACTGATGGTTCTCCCCAACCTTCTCTTTGTAGATGGCTGTTTTGAGTATTAACGTTTTTAAACAAAACTGTAAACATCACCCATAACTTTTCACTGAGTATCTTTTAGAAATGTATGCTAAGAAAATCATGTAATAAATATTTACATACATCCATGTCTGCCTTTCACAAGACAATATTTGCTGAAAATCAAACACAACCAATAATAAATTGTAATACATCTGCATAGGCATTTTAAGGTGCTAACTACAGGACAATGGGATAAAAGGTGATTTTTGTGTTCATCTGTCCTAATGATAATTATTTCTTTCTAAAAACATCAACAAAACTAAAAAGTCATGTAATAACTAAAGAAAAATATTTGCAATAACAAAAGCAGACACTATTTCCTGTGATCATGTCACAAACAAACAAACAACACGCCCGAATAAGAATTACCTTTGGAAATTCAACAGTACAAGTACATCCATTATATTTTGGAAATGCTATTACAGCTCTCTAAAGTGATGGGAAAATGACCATTTCAAAAAAGTGTAAAATCTACACTACAGGCAGGCAGTGCAGAGGTAGGCAAAATGAAGTTGTATCAAGACTAAATAAATTAGTCTTAATTTACCTTACTTCCTAAGAAGGTACTTCTTTTCATTAGTGTGCCCACTATAAATATAAAGATAATTTTAAATGGGCAAATAAATTTAATAAAGAACTTGGCTAGTCTTTGCCCCCTGTTCCTGGATGATATCCTCTAAACCTTTGGTATTTCCCATAACAAAGGTGTACTATTCTCGATGGCCCCAAATCACACCTAAATAATGCTGTTCCCTCATTTCAGAAAGATCCTATTTTACCCTCTATCCAGGGAAAAAAGCTCTTCTGATCTTCAGACCTTCCTGGTATTCTCCCTGACTTTGCCTGACTCAAGACAATTTTATAACAAAAACAATTATCTAGAAACAAGAAAAATCCAGTTTGATCAAACATACTGCTGGCTATATAGGTAATTAAATATAACCCCATTTTCTGCACTCCAGTCCCAACAGTGGGACTTTCCAAATGTATCCTCTCTTCCTAGAAACAGGGATACCCAAACCAGGCCACTTGAGAAAGACATTAAAATTCTGCCAGGACAACATAAGTAAACTATAACTATTCTGGATACTGGAATGTTATCGTTCTACCTAGTTAAGTCCTACTTATCCCACACATTTCACCTCAAAATTTCCCACCTCACATCCAAAGAACAAGTCCATCATTAAAAGGCTTTAAAGCTCACAGGGCTTAACCAAGCATTTTACTGGTGTGGCAATTTTGGTATTCATGTCAATCCCATAACCGTCATTTCATGTGGTTAGAGACTACATGTTTAAAAATTCACCACTGTTAAAATACCCCCAATGCCTAGGCCAGTTCATAACATAAAAGGCCCTCAAATATTTGTTCAATCTGGGGATAATTATTCTTGATTAGATTTTTCAGACTTACTGGAAAACCATAAAGTCTTAAATTTTAAAATCTAAAATTTCTGTTACACAATCCTCTACTGTTTTTTACTTTTATCATAATAGTTGGGATATTTACAGGACAAGTCCTTGAAAAGATAAACTTATAGATTCATTTAACGGAATTACTCTGTTAACAACAGGTGTGTTATATATTTCACCTGTAATGCCATCTCACTCTAATTTCCTACCTAAATGACGCTTACTCATTTTACTGCAAAATAATTTGCTATAGAACACACTCATAATGATGTGGATTATTTTTTCAAATAAATGTATGCAACACTCACCTCATTCCTGGGAATCTGTTAACCTGGGAATGTTACATTTAGTATTGTCCCAGTCTCCCTCGACCCCATCTTTTTTCCCCGACGTTGTTCAGATTGGGTAATTTCTACTGATCTTCAAAAGTTCACTGCCTCTTTCCTGTCTTCTCCATTCTACTAACATCCATCCAGTAAAATTTTATTCCAAGTACTGTATTTTTTCAGTTCTAAAATTTCCATTTGTTTCTTTTATATCTTCTATTACTATTCAGGTCTTTCTCACTTATATGCCACCTGGTGGGCACATGCTGTTAAGAATCAGATTTATAAATGAACAGCTTGGGGGTGTTCAGCCACACATTTATGGATAACTTTCTTTGATTCCCTCTTCCCCATCATCTCTCTGACCTTTTCTGGCTCTCAGGAGGACACAGCCTTATTGATCCTCTGGTTAGAAAAGCAAAAGGGTACCTATGATGCTCCTTGCTCTTGACACTACAGTTCTTCTGGTTAAAGACAAAGTTTCCTTCCCCCTTTTTAAGCACCTGGCCAGCTGCCACCAACAGCACAGGAGAGAACAGAAAAAAACAAAAATAAAACAAAAGAGGGATTTCCTCTCACTCTCTCTAACCCAAAGCCCCTCCTCCCCCTTTCCCTCTTTGAGACTAAAAATAGAGGGCTTCTCTTGGAGTTCTTTCTGTCTACATCTGGTACCCAGTTCGGATTTCCGGATGCCTTTGAGACCAGGACAGGTGATAAAGAAAGGAAACAGGAAATTCACCACCAGTTCAGTGATATTTTGAGTTCTGGTTTCCTTTTCCAATCCACCTGTTAACATTTACTTTTCAGAGTCTTTAGATAGCTGCTCCACACATTCTGACATATTAGTTCCATTTAAGAACTAATGGACTAATGTAAGAGTCAGGGTGGCGTGCGGTCACCATACCTTGACCAAAACCAGAACTCTTGTACTCATTTACCATTAGTTTATAAACTCTGCAGCTTTAATCCTTTCTCACCTAATAAAAACCCTCAAATAGGATTTTTCCTAAATCATTGAATAAAAATAGTTGGATGGTCTATCAGCCAAGTGATTAATCCTGAGAGTTGCCACGCTAAGCCAAAAATTTAAAAAAAAAAAAAAAGGAAAAAGATGTAATAGAAAAAGAAAAACAGAGAGAGAAAACAATATAGTATGCAACAAGAGAAAAGTGGAAACCAACCCTCAGCTAAAATTTCAGTAAATTATTTTATCATATTTTCCACCGAAATTTCTGGAGGTTAGCCTACTTTCGTAAATAAAGTTTTTTTTGGAATCCAGCCCCACCCATTCATTTATATATGGTTTGTTGGCTGCCTTTTCCCTGTAAGGACAGACTTGAGTAGTTCAGACAGACGGTCTGCCTTGCAAAACCAAAATTTTTACCGTCAGCTCTACATGAAAAATTTTGCTGAGTCCTGATTTAGAGGAAAGGTTTACTGTACCTTGCTTTCTATCTAAATTCATGTTTTGGAAAAGACAAAGTGCTTTATATATAGGAACTGAGACATTTTCCACACTAAAGTGCTATGGTTTCAAAGTTAGATATGTCATATCAAGATGAGTAATGGTGGAAGGTTATTTGTGTTTTGTTCCCAAATATTTTACACAGTAACTGAGGAACACTAGTCCATAGTAGGAATCATTTTACAAAATTGATTTATTTGGCAACCTTTACCACTTTTATTATTTTTATAACACAGAAGGGTTCAATAAAGCATAAACTATAAGAGATAAGAGGTTTGGTACATGTTACTATTACAGGATTACAAAACATGACCTAACAATTGGAAAATATTTTAAAGCTATTCAAACATGTTACAATTATTTGGTAGATGCTGTTGTGTCTGCTTACCAAGCTTCCATTCCCTTTTCAGTTAACACCCCATTTTCTTTTCAGAAAATACCTTCATGTGGTTCAAATGCAGACCTTGCCACTCATCTCCCAGAGGCAGACAAAAGACAGATTTGGCACACTAATCACAATGTTCAGGAATGAGCAAGTTACCCAAGTTGGACCCATTAACCAAAGAGCATCATTGCTGGAAATATTAGAAAAGAAGCACTTTCCTCTGGACAAGGTTGCTAACTTGGAAGACTGAATGCCTGGAATTGCTGTGGCCATTTGCCTAAAAATGAAAGAAGACTCTGCCTTAGAAGGATGAAAGCAGAGACGCAGAGCCTGAAGGCATTAGAGTCCCTGAACCTAACCACACCTGAAATCAGTCTACTCTGTCCCAATCTTTCAATACATTACTAAAAATGTCCTTCTGAGAGAGAGAGAGACAGAAATCTCTTTCGGGATCAAGAACAAGAAGACAAGGGTGCTTACTACCACCATTTGCATTCAACACTGAACTGGAGGTTCTATCAATTTCAATAATGTAAGTAAGAAAAAGAAAAAGGGTAAAAGGTCAATACAAAACACACACACACCAGAAGAAATTCATAGATAGACTGAAAATATTTCCTGATTTGAATTATTTTTTTTTTCTGAGCTTAACTGTCACTTCCTTATTGACACAACTAATGGTTTTCAACAGGGGATGGCTTTACCACCCATATGTTTGGCCATGTCTGGAGACATTTTTGTTTGGAGGGGACAGTCGCTCATATGTAGTGGGGTAATACCATCCTTGTAGTGGCCAAGGATGCTATTTAACAATGTTCAACTAATGGACAGACTCCCACAAAGAATTATCCTACCCCAAATGTCAAATTGTCCAGGCTGAGAAATCTTGATTTGTTTAGTTTACAGAGTATTAAAAATACTAAAATCAAGATAGAGCATCCTGAATGATCTAGCAATAGGAATAGCATAATAATGCAAAAAAACAGTAACACAGTAATGGCATACCATATTTTATATTGGAAAATTTTCTTTAAAAAAAGCTGAGGCTAATAGGTGGTATGACAGTGGCTCAATGGCAGAATTCTCGCCATACCAGAGACCGGGTTTGATTCCCGGTGCCTGCCCATGCAAAACAAAACAAAACAAAAACAAAGAAAGCTGAGGAATTTGCACTTTAATATTTCAACTTTAAACACTGGGTGAAAATAAGTCAGTTTTAGAAATCTGTCTAGATCAGTTTCTTTAGTCATCTGAATATACACAAACCGTAAAAGTTTTCTCTATCATACTGAACAGTTTTCTTTAACCCAAACCACCCAAGGTGGGGGAGGGGGGAGTGTGTGTGATGCTTTCTCTTCCTTGAGAAATTAGTGCAAAACTTTTAATATTATGTAATTTTTTTAGGATTACATTCAAGGTACATTATATTAAATGGTCTTCAGGACAGTGGGAAATGTTGAGCAGAACACCTGAACATTCAGAAGGAGGGTTCCAGTTTGGCTTGGAGAGATGAACCAATTGTTGCTTAAATGCAGTCTATACCCTGTACCACAAATCTATTCCACATGGATAATAGATCTCAATATGAAAGGTAAACTAAAATGTTTTTTAAAAAGAGAGATCTTCATTGACCATAGGATAAAGATTTCTTAATATATTAAAAACTGCTAACCATTAAAGAGAAAATACTGGTAGGACTTCATTAGAATTTTCCTTTCTGCTATAGGTCCTCTGGTGGTTGCTGATCAAACCGGCATGTTCATGAAACCCAAGAAGGTGGTGCTTGCTTGTCCTGGCCCTGCAAAGCCATCACTGTGAACAACGCTGATGAGGGGGTCATAACTCAGACCACCCCACCCTGCTACAGTCATGCTCCGTGACTGGAATCTGACTGCTATCTCCACAAAGTGATAGCTGCCACTGGCAAGAAGAAAACCACCAAGATTAAAGATCCAATATTTCGTGAAAGTTTATAATTACAGTCACCTCATGCCCACACTGTACTCTGTGGTTATTCCATTGGATAAAACCACTGTCAAAGAGTACAGCTTCAATGACCCTCCTCTTAAACTCAAGGCCTGAGTAAGGCCAAGGTCAAGCTCGAGGAGAGGTACAAGATGGGCAAAAGTAAGTGGTTCTTCCAGAAGCTGCCATTTTACTTATTTTAGTTTCAATCATTAAAAATAGTAATTAAAAAACTCCAGTGTTTGATTGCTGCAAGGCAACACTCTTGGGATGAGACACTGGTGGTGGATGAGGTGCTTAAAGTTAGATCTGCCTTTAAAATAAACTTCTGTTTATAAAATAGATACCATCAAGAAAATGAAAGCCATATAGTGGGGGTTAAGATATTTGTAAAACAACGGATTCATCTAAAATATATAAAGAACTCCCACAGATTGAAATTCAGCACAAACGCAAAATGGGCTAAGAAATTTGAACAAGCACTTCATAAGATAGCCAAATAGGCAATAAACATGAAAAGGTGCTCCACTTCAACTCCATTAGCCACCAGGGAAATACATACTACTAAATACCCACAACAATGACTAAAATGAAAGATGATGCCAAGTGTGGTAAAGACAGAATAACTAAACTCTCATACACTACAGACAACTTGCAAATCGGTTCACACACTGTGCCGTTTTGAAAGGATTAAAGACCCTAGAAGAGCCATGTTTTAATCTTGATCCATTTTGTGGCGGCAGCCCTTTCTGTTAATCCCTATTCAGCACTGTAAATCGCAAACTCGATCAGTTTATCTCCACAGAGATGTGACACATTCAATTGTGGGTATCAACCTTTGATGAGAGGGAGATGTGACTCTACCCATTTCAGGTGGGTCTTGATTAGTTCACTGTAATCCTTTAAAAGAAGAAGCATTTTGGAAAAAGCTTTAGGGCCCACACAGCCAGAGACCTCTGAAGATGAAGAAGGAATATGTCCCTGGGGGAGTTTCATGAAACAAGAAGCTTGGCGAGAAAGCTAGCAGACCTCATCATGTTCACCATGTGCCTTTCCAGTTGAGAGAGACTCTGAACGTCATCAGCCTTCTTGAACCAAGCTATCTTTTCCTGGATGCCTTAGATTGGACATTTCTATATCCTTCCTTTAATATGGACATTTTCACAGCCTTAGAACATGTACACTTGCAACTTAATAATTCCCTTTTTAAAAAGAATACCGTTTCTGGTATATCACATTCTGACAGCTTGCAAACTAAAACTGTAACACACACACTTTGGGAAATCTGTCTCTAGCTCAAGTTGAACATACGTATAACCCTATATTCTTACTCCTGAATATCTAAAGAAATGCATACATACTGTTTACTGTTCACTAAAGGCACACACAATAATGTTCACAGCAGCGCTGTTATAGCTACTAATTGAAAAGGCTCAAATAACAAATGTGGATTAAGCACAATCTTATTTTTGAGCAAAGGAGGCCATACAATGATTCCATGTTATATAACACTCAAAAATAAGGGCAGCTAATCTACAGTGTTAGAAGTCAGAAGAGTGGCTACCCTTGGTGGTGAGGGGTAGTAGGATAGTGATTGGAAGGTGATATATAAGGTTCTGGCTAGTTATACTGCCTTGATTAAGTCTGGGTTGCATGGGTGTGATCAGTTTGAAAATTCAAGCTGTACTTAAGACTGACATAATTTTAAATGTTATCAACAAAAAAATCTGTATTTAGACATTTTACTGGTAATATCCAGATTTTTCATACCATACTTTCTTTTGCAGATTACTGCACTTCCTCAAATTCTGCTGGAATATATTTACTTTAAAACGGGTTTTTTTTTTGGTTCAACTCTGGAATAATTTTCATAGCACAAATTCCTCAACCCCCACACTGCTTCCAATTTCTATTACTTCTTTCATACTCTCCTTCGATTTGTAACAGTCAATAAAACATGCCAACAATAACTAGATCACCATTTCCATAAGCAAGGCAACCTAGCCATATAAGGTGAGAAACATTGAGAAGATGAAGTTACTAGGCAAAAAAAGATCAGATCCTGCTTATCGAAGGAATGCATCCATTTATTTTAACCTGTGTTTATAACTTTAAAGTCAAGTACTCATCTCTTCATTTACATGGTACCCACAAGATTTGACATACACATCCATAAAACTCACCCAAACCCTCTCCATCACTCCCAAAAGATCCAAAGATCACTCTTGTTTCTCTGCACACCACCCCTCCTCCCTCTACCCCCACATCCTCAGTTGTGCAAGGATCTGCTTTTTTGTCAACTTAGTGGCAGTTATTTTTCCTTTAAAGCTTGGTAAAACACTCCATTGAAAACATGTGGGTCTGGAATTTTCTTTGTGGAATATAAACAATTCAATTTATGTAATGGTTATAAGACTATTTACATTTTCTACTTTCTGAGTCAGTTTTAGAATGGTATTTTTCTAGAAATTTTTCCATAACTTCCTTGTCATCTTTATAATGACATCTTTATGTCTTTAGCATCTGTAGTGATACCCTCTTGGGACAACTGCATCTTCTCAATCTGTTTTTCTTCATTTTTTTTAGATCCTTACGTGTCTTTTGAAAACAGCAAGCATACAGATAGATTTACTTGTTTACTTTAATCTGTATGTCTTTAAACCACAGCCATTAGCCTACTTACGTTTGAATGGAACCAATACCCATGCATAGGATATGAGGCAGAAGACCTCAATTGTTTAGGGGAAAGATCTCCTGGATACCCCACCTTTGGCCCTGATGATAGGGCTTCCTCTTCCTGGACCTTGCGAAGCTCTGAAAACTAAAGTTCAAGTTTCTCAAGTTAGGGGAAAGCCCCAAAACAAAAGTGGATTGATGAAGAGAACCTCAACAGGTTCCTTTCATTTAGAGTTTGGCCTAAAAAAAATTCATTGGTGATATTAAGATGTTGAATAAGCATATCAAAGAGGATATCAAAAAGAGCAATAAACATATGAAAGGATGCTCAACATTAGTCATCAAGGAAATATACTACTATACTCCCAAAAGAATGGCTAAAGTCAAAAGGAATGACAAGTGCCATGTACTGGTGAACAACCTGAATTCAAACTGCTGGGAAAAGTATTTACTGATTCATAAAAACAGACGGACAAAACAACCGTCATAAAAATGTTTAACGATAGAATTAAGAAGATAGAGCAAACAGGAGTTCTTTCTATTATTGCAACTTCTCTAAGTTTGAACCTATTTTTAAAAAACCAAAAAAAGAAGTCAGCGAAAAATGCAATGCAATAGTTCTTCTAAAATATTTCAAATTGCTTCAGCAAGATAGTTGGTTCCCTTACCCAACCACTCCTATTTTCAGAAACTAAAGCCCCTACGAGTAGCAACTAAATCTTGATTCCCTAAACGAAATTCGTCTTACTTCAGGGATGTACAAAATCCAATTCATGAATGTGTTCTTAAGATATCTGAACTTTTGTGATGCAAAAGGGACATATTTCTATTATCTGAAGTTTTCAAACATTAAAAACTCAAAACAAGAAAGTAAATCACATGCAAGGTACACTTTAAATCTCAGTAAAACCTATTAGTGCATAAAGCATTAAATCTGCATCATTTCATCGCATGATGAGACTTTCTTATACTAGGAAGTACTGCTGCTCCCTATTAAATTGCCTTTGGTTTTCCTGGGCTTATTTCACTCATTTTCTTCAAGGAACACAATTTTTGTTACTCGTTTTCTAAGACTGTTTTTACTCCGTTATTTCTTGTCAGGATTTTCAAGGTAATAATCGTGATCACAATCGTTTTGTCAGATGTCCATCAATCTCACCAGGCAATTTTCCACCTCTGTGAAATGGAGGAACTAAGCTTCCCCATACTTGTTACGAGAAAAGTAACCTCTTCCTATAATATAAAGTGCCAGAAGTGGGCATAGCCAGTGCTGTTAAACGTCCTAAGTGACACATAAAGCTTGAAAAAATAAACCTGTGACACTAGCTAACATGATTCTTTTTCAATCACAGTACGAATCCTTCAAGATACACCGCTAGAAACTGGGTTGCCCAACGTGCCTTGTCTTAATCTTGGCAGCACGTGTCCTCCTAGATTCCCGTCCCTTCTCCAGTTGCTTGCAGTCGGGCGAGAGCGGCCGGCTAATCCAACATTCCTAAAACGCCCATTGGCCCACACCCTGGGGCCAGGCTCTCGCTCGGCCCCAGGAGCTCATTGGACGTCGAATCTCAATGAATCGCCCCGCCACTCACCGCACTGGTGCACGGAGAAGCCGGGGGAACTGGGTGTGGGGCCTAGAAAGGCAAGGGCTTGCTAAGGGTAGCAGAGCTGGGAACAAGGCCTAGGCATCTTCGTTATGGCTTGTACAGTTATTTGCGTGTGAATATCTATAAAGACCTCTCCTTCTCTGCGCGATCTGCCCAGAAGCTATCTCGCGTGAATGCCCGCGGTTGGAGGCTGGGGCCCCAAGATCCCTTTGCTGAAGCTTAAAGGCATTAAAGGTATTATGTCCCGGGCAGACGGGCCTCTGTCCCACAAACAGAGGCAAATCTCACTCCACTCCCCACCCTCCCTCCGCTCCGCTCTCCCAGATCCCCGCCGACTCCGTAACAGGTTATACAAACCAAGGTCAAGAGACGCGCCAGGAACGCTCGGCCGCCCTCCCCGAAATGGCTTTGGTGCAGAGCACGCGAAGGAGGCGGTGGGGCCCAGCGACTGCGACACGACCGCTCCCGCCCAATCCCCGCGGCCCGAGCGCCACACGCAGCCAGCGGGGCCCGCGGGCGGGAGGCCTGCTCCGCCAGCCCCTCGGCGCCGGCGGGAAGCGCGAGTCCGGCTCAGACCCGCTCCCTCCCTCCCTCCCTCCACGGCCCGGAGCGAGCACGCCCGAATTAGCGCCTGACTAAGCCCGCCGGGCCACACCTGCCGAGAAGGAATCCGCGGGGCCCCCGAAGCGTCCCGGCCAGTGGCCACGCACCGCCAACTCTGGAGGGGACAGTCGGGAGGCTCCGGCCACAAAACCACCCCAGGCGGCGCCGCCCGTCGCCCCCCACGCCCCGCGGCGGACGTTACCTGAGCACGCGGCGCCGCCGACCTCCTCCCCTCCCCCAGGGCAGCGCCCGGCCGGGCAACGGCGGCGGAGGAGCCAGTCCCGCCCCGCGTGGCCACGGCCGCAACCCACAAAATCGCGCACGCCGTCCGCGGCCGCCGAGGACCGCGCCCGCGGACCTATCCCCACTTTAGGTCTGCGCGAACGGTCGCCGCACGCCGCCCGGGTCTGGTGCCTCCCCGGCGGCGACAGTCCGGAGACCCGGATCAATGGGCGGAGAGCCCCGAGCACCTACCTCGGGATGGTACGAAGATCCCCAGACCCTTGGTTTGCGTCGGGCTGCTGCCGGGAGAACCAAACCTCCAGCAGCTTCTCGGTCCCTTCGAAAAAATGTGCAGCTTCCATCACTGTGAGACTAGCGAACAACCAACAACCACAGAAAATCAACTAAATTAAATCTTTTCTCCCGCCGCTGCGGATTGTTCCAGCTGTGTTACTAAAGTTCAGGTTCCTTTTTTTTTGCTATAATTTTATATTAACTTTTTTTAAAAAAAGGATTAATAAAATTTCCCCGGCTTTTTTGTGAGCGAAAGTTGAACGTGAGTCTGTTGGAAATAAGAGGCAGATACAGTTCAGTCTCTTGTAGTCCGCTGCTTCCCCGTTACAGAGAGTAGAGCGAGCGCTAGCTAATGTCGCCGGCCATACTGTGTAAGCGAGGGTGCTGCGTGAGCACCGAGTTTATATACCCCGAAAAGCCAGGAAGTGACGAATGACATCCCACCCCTGCCGCTCATAGCTGCAGCTGCCTGTCAATCACTTGCCGCCGGGTCTGCGGCTGGCTGGCTGGCTGCCTGCAGGGAGCGCGGGTTGTTGCCCGCTGCGTTGCGGTTCGAGCTTGTGCTGTCCCTTGGGCGGGAGACGGCGCTGTGTTGTCCGGCTGGTGACTTCGAACTAAGGGTTGAAGGCAAAGTGGGTGGGGAAAGCAAAGAGTAGAATGAGAAAGGGCTGTGCAGCGTTCTTACAAGAACCGTGCAGCGAGCGTGGGTGGGTCCTTAGGAGGGTTGGTGGGGCTCGGCGGGGGCAGTGGCCGCTGCTGGGCTGACGGGGTGCTTTTGATCCGGTGCCGTGCACCACGGCTGCTCACGGACTTGGCGGTTCTCTGAAGAGTGATTCCCCGAGGTGAACCAACCCGGCCATTAAAACTCACTGTTTGCCCGTGACGCATACGTTGCCAAGGGTCCGGCTAAGAAGGCACTTTAATTCTGCTTTAGCTGATGTGCGAACGAACGTAGTTTTCGACCCGTTTACACAATAGGCAGAAGCGCCGTCTCCCTTTTTAAAAAGGGAAAAGCAACGTGGCGCCCAGCCTGGAAGGCCCCGGCTCTACCTACCGCCCACCATGTGGCTCGCCGAGCCTTGGCGCTGGCTGAGGGCAGCAGCCACCGGGAAGCCCTGGCAGCTCCGTGCTCGCCTAAGTCAACTGGGGGGGATTTATTCTAGGAAGCTATTTGTAGAAGCTGAATGTATTAAATAGAATCTGAAATTAATTGCTAATATTTTCCTTTGAATTTCCTAAAACCGATGAGCTAATTGAAAAGAATTCGCCCACTCAAAATTGACTAGCATCTCATGTTTTCGAAGGATTTATATAGAATTTAATACAACGGGAATTCCAGGTCTGTCTTTAACGGTGATTTAAAGAACCGTCAATTTAATATTTTAGTAATCAGCGTGAAGTGTGTAGTAGTTGCTAAGACGCGGTCAAAAAATTTAACTTGAGGTGACAAAACTGCAGTAAGGAACTTACAACTTTTACGAGGAAATACGGGAGAAGAAACCCAACCTGACAAAAAAAAATACCATTGTTACAATGGTATTTTCTCTATTATTCTTAGAGAAATACTTCACTTAACTACAAGTGAGATAAGATCATGTATTCGGCATGAAAAATTTGCTGAAAAGGCCCTGGCTTGAGTTTGAACGCTAGATACCCCGCAGGGCATTTACTTGTGTTGGAAGAACGTGGATTTTTTTTTTCTTTCACATTTCTCCATGAAACTTGTTGAAAGAAGTCAGGTTGTGAGGTGGATACATATGTGTATATACCAGTCTTGCCATGTTGCTTAAAAGGATCTGACTCAAACTGGAGTTATGAACTCTGTGTACATGGGAGAGGGTGTTGGGATGAAAATTAATAAATGCTGTTTATTTATTATAATATCAAAAGAAATGTGGTTGTTGTACTTGGAGTAAAGATAAAAGAAGTATTCCTGTGTTTTACAAGCTATTTGACAATTTGATGCTTATTGAAATGCAGACTCAGTCTACTAAACGACCTCAAACACTAATTGTGTTATAAACATAACTTGGCTTATAATTGCTTATAATTAGTTGCTTTTCAATTACTGTTATGCTTTTTTCCAAATGCAATTTAAATTAATATAAAAGTGCCAAGAATCCTGGCAAAGTAATTCCTTGTTAACTTGATATAGGATAATTTAAATAGTGTCTCCACTGGGATTGGGTCTTCGTAAAATTTATGATTTATCTTAAGTAGTGTTTATTATCTTGAAGCTCAGAGCCCCTTGTACTAGTTACCAAGTTGGTCAGTTACTTTTTCCTTAAATATTTCACTGAACTCAATATGTATAAAACATATTTATCATTGTTCCTAAACTGGTTTCCTTTGTCATCAGCTGGAGTCAGCGACCATTGTCCGCACTTTACCAGATTAAAAGGAAATGCTTATTGAACAGAGCACTCTGCACATAAAGGACTGCTAAAATCCCAACCCCTGGCACTTGTTAAGGCATCTGTAATTGCACCCCAACCCCCCTCCCCTTCCCCATCCATCTCTCCTCTTACTCTCTTTAGTAGTCATTCCTATTGGGACCCTTATACCAATTTTTAAAAATCCTCGTTTGATCCTACTTGATGTACAGCAATTGCCTAATTTCTCTATTCCCCTTCACAGCAAAACTCCCTAAAAGACATTAAGACATGTCTATACTTGCGGTCTCTACCTCCTCATTTCTCTCCTTCAAGCCCTATCACTTGAGTGAAGTGACTCTTCTCAAGGCCCACATCTTGGCCTTTGCCCAAGTCACTAGTATGTCTCAGTCCTCGTTTTAGTTATCCTAAATTAGCACCTGACCCAGGTAACATGTTCCTTCTTAAAATAATTCTCCAGACTTTTGTGACACCTGCTGTTTCTGGTTTTCCTTCTATGTCTGGGTATTCTAACAAATGCCAGCATGCCTTTGGCTTCTCTGCTCTCTTCTCCATGTACGCTTTTTCCTTAGATGATTCCATCTAGTCCATGGCTTTGTGACCCATCTATATACTAATGACTTTCACATTTATATGTTCAGTCTGATTTCTCTTTCAAATTCCAGACCTTTGGGACACCTGCCTACTTCACATTTGTACTTGAAGTCTAATAGGTGTATCAAAGCCAACATGACTCAAAGAGAGCTGTCCCTTTTCAGGAAAAAATCTGTCCCTCCCCACAAAAACAAAAAGATAAGTTGTCCCCAGCTCAAGCATCCTGGCTGACTTCTTTGCATCCACTCTTGCCTCCTTGTGGTCCACACAGCAACCATTTCATGAAACAGCAGTTGTTCAAGTTCATATTAACTCCATGCTTTTTTGTACCCTCCCCCTCCCCCATACCATTATTAGTTTTATTGATGAGACAACTAAAATATTTCAAGAATAATTTGATGAGGGTGTGTTTATCAGTTATTTTCTCTTTGGATCAATGAAAATTGTCTAAAATCAAGAGTGTTGATGATTGTATAACTAAGTGAGGATAACGTGAGACATGGATTGTTGAATGTGGACTTTATACATGATTCCCAATGGATGGGAAGTAGAATGGCAAACTATGGTGAATACATTTGATGGAATATTGTGTGGCTACAGAAAGGAACAAAGTTGTGAGACATGCAATGAGGTGAATGAAACTTGGGGACATTATGTAGTGCAAGATAAGCCAGAAACAAAAGAACAAATATTATAGGATCTCTTTTAGAAAATACCTATAAGAAAATTGGGCCCTAGATTGTAAGCTCTTATAGCAGTCTTTAGTCCAGAGCTGTAAAGACTATTTCTAGATTTTAAGATGCTGTGCTATATATGTATACGTATAACCTGGTATCTCCCTGGAACTTTGGCTACCTCTGTGGTATTGTACTGGTTTGCTAAAGCTGTTGGGATGCAATATGCCTGAAATGGAATGACTTTTAAAAGGGAATTTATTAAGTTGCAGATCTAAAGTTATAAAAATGTCAAAACTAAGGCATGCAGGGAAAAATACCTTGGCTCAAAAAGGCCAATGGGTCTGCCACACCTGTGTAAGCTGGGAAGGCAGGTGGCTGGCATCTGATGGGATCCTTGGCTTCTTGTTTCAAGGGACTTTCCCCAGGCATTGTCCTTCTGCATCTCCAAAGGTCTCTGGCTTTGTAGGCTCTGAAGCTTTTTCCAAAATGGTTCCCTCTTAAAGGACTCCAGTAAATGACCCCACCTTGAATTGGTAGAGACACATCTGCATGGAAACCACCTAATTAGCAGGTCCACCCAAAACTGGGTGGGTCACATCTCCACGGAAGCAACTTAATCAAAGGGATCCCATGTAGCAATATTGAAACAGGATTAAAGAACGTGGCTTTTCTGGGGCACACAACATTTTCAAACCGGCACAGACACCTAAGACTTAGAGTGGGAATTCTGCAGCTCTAAAAGTCAGCACTGCAGCATACTGTTAAAGAAACTGAAGAAGAGATTAGGCTTCAATTAGATATAAGAACAAAGCTGATCAGGTTGGGACTAAAGTGAATCAGAATACAGGGTTAAGGGTGACTTTGTCTGTGTTTTAGAACTTCACTATTGTATGAGACCAAAGAAAGAGAGGTGTATGTTGCCCAAAACCTAAATTAGATTATGTGCTGTAGCACATAATCTAATTCAACCTGTCTTGATAGCTCATTTAAACAACCCAAACACATGGAGCCCAGAATAGAATGAGGGCTTGAAATTCCGCATAGTTTAAGGTAATACCTGGATACATCTCAGAGTACTTTGGCAGGTAATTAAAAAGTACTGGCAAAGTCCCTTGAGGGATGGGAGAAAACATGTGGAACTATTAAGCTTTAACACGGGGGAGACCCCTGATACTATCTCAAAAATTAGGACTCCCCCAGCCAACACAACAAGCAAACTCACCACCCTCCCCCTGTCTACGTGGGACATGACTCCCAGGGGTGTGGACCTTCCTGGCAACATGGGACAGAAATCCTAGAATGAGCTGAGACCCAGCATCAAGGGATTGAGAAAACCTTCTGGACCAAAAGGGGGAAGAGTGAAGTGAGACAAAGACTCAATGGCTGAGAGATTCCAAACAGAGTTGAGAGGTTATCCTGGAGGTTATTCTTACACATTAAGTAGGTATCACCTTGTTATCCAAGAGGAAATGGAGAGGCTGGAGGGAACTGCCTGAAAAATGTAGAACTGTGTTCCAGTAGCCATGTTTCTTGATGATGATTGTATAATGATATAGCTTTCACTATGTGACTGTGTGATTGTGAAAACCTTCTGTCTGATGTTCCTTTTATCTACCTTGTCAACAGATGAGAACATATGGAATAAAAATAAATAATAGGGGGAACAAATGTTAAAATAAATTTAGTTTGAAATGCTAGTGATCAATGAAAGCAAGGGGTAAGGGGTATGGTGTGTATAATTTTTTTTTTCTGTTTTCGTTTTATTTTTCTGTTGTTTTATTTCTTTTTATGAATTGATGCAAATGTTCTAAGAAATTATCATGATGATGAATATTATAACTATGTGATGATATTGTGAATTACTGATTATATATATAGAATGGAATGATCACATATTAAGAATGTTTGTGTTTCTTTCCTGTAATTTTAAAAAAAAAAATGTATTAAAAAAATTAGGACTCCCAAGTTATTAGGCCAAGCCCTTGATTTTTTTTTTCTGGTTAAGTTGTTTTTTTTTTTAAATTTTTATTAAGAAATCTTGACACACACAAGTCCAACCATATTAGACAATCAGTGGCTCACAATATCACCACATAGTTGTGTATTATTCACTGTGATCATTATAAGAACATTTTTATCACTCCAGAAAAAGAAAGAAAAGGAAAAAAGGAAAACGTCATACATCCCATACCCCTCACCCCTCCATCTGATTGACCTCTAGTATTTCAACCTACCAATTTTTTTACTCTTTATCCTCCATCCATTCATTTATTTTTTTAATCCTTATTTTTTTACTCATCTGTCCATACCCTGGATAAAAGGAGCATCGAACATAAAGGTTTTCATAATCACATGGTCACCTTGAAAAGGTATATAGTTATACAATCATCTTTAAGAATCAAGCCAAGCCCTTGATCTGTTTTTTAAAATATTTTTATTGATTAATCTTAACATACAAACTTACAACCATTCTTAGCATACAAACGTTCCATACATGGTGTACAATTAATGGCTCACAATATCATCACATGGTTGTGTATTCATCACCATGATCAGTGTTTTGAACATTTGCACCACTGCAGAAAAAGAAAGAAAAAAGAAAAAACTCATACAGCTCATAGCCCTTACCCTCCCTCTCATTGACCACTAGTATTTCCATCAACCCGATTTATTTTAACACTTGTTCCTCTGTTATTTATTTTTTATCCATATTTTTTACTCATCTGTCCATACCCTGGATAAAAGGGGCATCAGACACAAGGTTTTCACAATCACACAGTCACACTGTAGAAGCTCTATCATTATTCAATCATCTTCAAGAAACAAGGCTACGGGAACACAGCTCTACAGTTTCAGGTACTTCCCTCCAGCCACTCCAATACACCATAAACTAAAAAGAGATATCTATATAATGTGTAAGAATAACCTCCAGAGTAACTTCTCAACTCTGAAATCTCTCAGCCACTGACACTTTATTTTATCTCATTTTTATCTTTCCCCTTTTGGTCAAGAAGCTTTTCTCGATCCCTTGAGGCCAATTCCTGGCTCATCCCAGGATTTTTGTTGCACATTTGCCCCTGGAGTCATGTCCCATGTAGAAGGAAGATCAGTGAGTTCACCTGCCATGTCAGCTGAGAGAGAGAGGCCACATCTGAGCAACCAAAGAGGTTGTCTGGGGATGACTCTTAGGCCTAATTAAAAAAAAAAATTTTATTGTCAATTCTTAACAAACAAACATACAAACATTCTTGACATGCAAGCATTCTATACGTGGTGTACAATCAGTGGCTCACAACATCTTCACATAGTTGTATATTCATCACCATGATCATTTTTTTTGACATTTGCATGTCTCTAGCAAAAGAAATAAAAAGGAAAAAAGAAAAAAACTCATACATACCTTACCCGCTACCCCTTCCTCTCATTGACCACTAGTATGTCCATCTACTCAATTTACTTTAACCTTTGTTCCCCCTATTATTTATTTTTTATCCATTTTTTTACTCATCTGTCCATACTCTAGACAAAAGGGGCATCAGACACAAGGTTCTCACAATCACACAGTCACATTGTAGAAGCTATATCATTATACAGTTATCTTCAAGAAACATGGCTACTGGAACACAGCTCCAGTTTCTGGTATTTCGCTCCAGCCACTCCAATACACCATAACCTAAAAAGGGATATCTATGTAATGCATAAAAATAATCTCCAGGATAATCTCTCAACTCTGTTTGAAATCTCTCAGTCACTGACACTTTATTTTGTCTCGTTTCTCTTTTCCCCCTTTTGGTCAAGAAGGTTTTCCCAATCCCTTGATGCTGAGTCCCAGCTCATTTAGGCCAAATTTTAAGTAGGCTTAGCCTATCCTTTGCAGGCACGTTTCATAGGGGTGAACCCCAAGATCGAGGGCTTGGCCTATTGATTTGGTTGTCCCCACTGCTTGTGAGAGTATAAGACATTCTCCAAATGGGGAAGTTGAATGTTTCCCCCTTTCTTCCCAGCCCCTCAAGGGGGCATTCAGCCCTTGATGTTGGTGCTTGCTCTCGTGAAACTTATTTCTGTAGTGGAGAAGCTAAGCCTACCTATAGTGATGCCTAAGAGTTATGTGCCAGTTTGAAAATATGATGTACCCCAGAATAGCCATGTTTTAATCCTGATCCAATCTTGTGAAGGCAGCTGTTTCTTTTAATCCTAATTCAGTATCGTAGGGTGGAACTTTTGATTAGATCATCTCCACAGAGATGTGACACACCCAATTGTGGGTGTGACTTTTTGATTATATGAAGATAATGCCACCCATTCCAGGTAGGATGTTGATTAGCTTACTGGAGTCCTTTAAAAGGGGAAACATTTTGGAGAAAAGTTAGATGCAGATACAGATACAGATGCAGACATTTGGAAGAGTAGATACAGAGTCTTAGAGAGGAAACCACTGACATCAGAAGCTGGAAGCAATGGAACCATAAACAAGGACCAGCAGACGCCAGTTATGCGCCTTCGCAGATCAGCCTTCCTTGAGCCAAGGTATCTTTCTCTGGATGCCTTAATTAGGACATATTTATGACCTAAGAACTGTAAACTTGTAACTTAATAAATTCTGTTTTGCAAAGCTGTTCCATTTCTGGTATACTGCATTCCAGCACCTTAATGAACTAATACAAGTTACTTCCACAAAACCTCTTGTTGCTCAGATGTGGCCTCTCTCTCTCTCTAAGCCCAACTCTGCAAGTAAAATCATTACCCTCCCCACTACGTGGGACATGACAGCCAGGGGTGAAAAACTCCCTGGCAATGTGGGAAATGACTCTCAGGGATGAGCCTGGCCCTGGCACTGTGGGAACTACACTGCCTTCCTGACTAAAAGGAGGAAAAGAAATGTAACAAAGTAAGGTATCAGTGGCTAAGAGAATTGAAATAGAGTCAATAGGGTATTTTGGAGGCTACTCTTATGCTAGCTTCAGCTAGATATTGCTAATTACCAGGGTTAGCCAAGCCCCAACCAAAACATTCATGACTACCCTAAAGAACACCTAGGGCTCTATCTGAGGTTCACAAAATTTTCACGTATTAAGATTTCGTTACAGAAACATAAAACCTCCAGCTGGTTCCCAGTCCTATAATCCAGAGAGGCCAGCCTCTCCAAGAACATCAACTAGTTTCATCCCCAATCCCATATTATCAATATCCCTTTCCAACATAAAATATTTGGAATGGGCAAAGCCAAAATACCCCTAAAGATGATGAGAAGGATCAAAGAAGAAGGAGAGGTTTTAACAGAGAAGATGGGATTTAACAAATAACTATGACTGCTCAATCATTAAATTGATATTTCTTTTAGTCTCCAGTGTCTTGGAACAACTAGAAAGAAAAGCCTAAAATTATGGAACAGTAACCAATATCAAATGCTGAAATCTGTTCTATAACTACTTATTACAATGTACTTGGAAATGTATTCTTTTTGTATATATTTCACAATAAAAATTTTTTTTAAAAAGATACAAGTAAAAAAATATGTGTATATATATCCTCTTCTCTCTTCACTACTACCACCATTCTAGTTCAGTGTACTAAAATTAGTTCCCCTGGTATGGGAGGACTAGGGTTTTCCCTTTTATTTTATTTCATTTTTTCTGGAATAATGAAAATGTTCTAAATTTGATGATGGGGCTGTATGCCCAACGATGTGATGATACTGTGAACCAGTGACTGTGTACTTCAGATGGTTTCTATGCTGTGTGACTGTATCTCAATAAAATTGCATTGGATATAAAATTAGTTCCCCTGGATTACAGCAGTAGCTTTCTAACTACTCTCTCTTTGGCCCTTCAGTTGATTTGCCACAGAGCAGCCAGAGTGATGTTTTTAAACATAAACCCCGTTATGATAGTTCTCATGAAAATTCCCTGGTGGTTTCCCATCACACGTAAAATAAAAATTCCTTACCCTAGTCTTAATACCTCTACGTGATCTAGTTCTGGACTAGTTCTCCATTCTCATCTCCACCAGCCACTCCCTGTACTCTAGTCATACTGACTTTCTTTCTCTCCTTAGGGCCTTTTCATTTGCCTGGAATGCCCTGTCTCTTTCTCTTCATTTGCTTTTTTTGTATTTGTCATTGAGGTCTAAGCTTAAATGTCGCCTATTCTGAGATGTTACCTGTGGTAGTCAGGGCTATAAGTTGCTGACTTATATTGCTATAGCAATGAGATCCCAAAATACAGAATCTCAAAAGAGATTAAAGTTTATTTTGCTCTCAAATAACAGTCTAAAAGTAGGCAGGTGGTTCAGAGTGAGAGAACAGCTCTGCTCCATGAGGTCATCCAGGGACCCAAATTCCTTCTAATTTGCCGTCCTCCATAGCATTTGGTCTTAATTCACATGATTGAAGCTAGCTCACATCTGTCCACCATTCCATCCTGGAAGAAGGGGAAAGAGGGAAAGTGGAGTAAAATTGATTTCTTTATAAAAAAAAAATGTAAAATGACTCCTGTTCACATGGCCATGTTCACACCTAGCTGTGAGGGAGGGTTAGAAATACAGTTACCAGTTAAGTGGCTACTGGGCCAGTCAAAACTCAGGGGTTCTATTACTAAAAGGAAAAGAGGGAGAGGGTGGTGTGACGGTGGCTCAGTAGCAGAATTCTCGCCTGCCATGCTGGAGACCCGGGTTGGGTTCCCCGTGCCTGCCCATGCAAAAAAAAAAAAAGAGGGGGAGGATAGAAATGAGGGAACAGTCAACAATCTGAGGTCCTGCCAAATCTTTCCTTACCACCTAATCTATGGTAGCCAGCTAATCATTCCCTAGCACACGATTCTGTTTTAATTCTCTGCAAAATTCTTATTACTTTCTTATATTTACTCCTGTTCTCATTTGCTAGCTGCCAGGATGCGATATACCAGAACTGAAACGGCTTTTAAAAAAGGGGAATTTATTAAGTTGCAAGTTTACAGTTCTAAGTCCATGAAAATGTCCCAATTAAAGAAGTCTTTAAAGATGTCAAAATCAAGGCACCAAGAAGAGGTTACCTTCACTCAAGAAAGGCCAATGAAGTTCAGGATTTCTCTCTCAACTGGAAAGGCATCTGGCAAACATGATGATATCTGCTAGTTTTCTCTCCAGGCTTCCTGCTTCATGAAGCTCACCCAGGGGCATTCTCCTTCTTCATCTCCAAAGGTCTCTGGCTGCATGGACTCTCGTGGTTCTCATGGGTCTTTCCTCTCTTGGACCTATGCTCTCTCTCCAAAATGCTTCCTCTTTTAAAGGATTCTAGTAAAGTAATCAAGACCCACCTGGAATGGGTGGAGTCACATCTCCCTCTAATCCAAGGTTAATACCCACAATTGGGTGAGCCACATCTCCAAGGAGATAACCTAATCAAGTTTCCAACCTATAGTCCTGAATAGGGATTAAAAGAAATGGCTGCCTCTACAAGATTGGATTAAGGTCAAGCCATGGCTTTTCTAGGGTTTATAATTCTTTCAAACCAGCACAACTCCCTTTCACCCTCAATTAGATTTTAAGCCCCATGAAAACTTCCTTGTCTTTGTTAAATGCTGCATAGCATTGTACAAAAAAGCATTTGGTCTGAGGTTAGGACTTAGTCAATGCTAATTCCATAAACGAATAAATGATTTTTTTCAATGCCCTCCTAATATGTCCTACTCTTTTAACCTAACCTGTCTCCCACCATTCCTTCAAGGCCTTCCACTCTCTCTACTACTGAAATCTTATTCAACTTCCAATACAAGCTGAAGTTATAATCCCATATAACACTCTTTAGGATGATACTCCAGCATAAGCTGACTGTATTAGCTATCTACCACTGCATAACAAACCACATAAACTTAGCGACTTAAAATAATACACATTTGTTATCTCACAGTTTCTGTGGTTTAGGAGTTTGTGCATGTCTTAGCTAAGTCCTCTGTTTTAGGGTCTCTCACAAGGCTGCAAGCAAGGAGTTGGCCAGTGCTGTGCTCTCATTTCAAGGTTGAACTGGGAAAGAATTTGCTTCCAAGTTCATGTGACTGTTACCACGATTCAGTTCTTATGGACTGTTGGACTGATGGCCTCAGTTTCTTGCTACATGGGCCTCTCCATAGGTCAGTTCACAACGTAGCAACTTGCTTCATCAAAATCAGAAAGGGAGAGAGTCTACTATCAAGGCAGAAGCTAAATTTTAATATAGTCACAGCCAAGGTATCCTATAGTTTTTGCATCTTTGCCATATTCTATTGATTAATAGGTTAGAAGCAAATCATAGGTTTTGCCTACATTTAAGGGGAGTGGATTCCACAAGGACATGAATACCAGGAGATTGGAATCACCGAGGGCTGTCTTAGAACCTACCCATCACACTCAGTCTCCTCTGAGAACTCCTAAAGCACTTGTAGATAAGACCACATATTTTACCACTTACTCTCTTCATATTGTTGGTTCAATCTTCCAACTAAATTGGCACTCCCATATATTTTATTTAGAAGCCCCAATTTCAAAACCAGGCATATATCTAAGTTTTCATATATTTCATATTGTATTTAAAGTGACCCAGTGTTGTGCTGACACTGGCTCCTTCTTTCTTCCAAGAACCACTTTTACATTTTCAGGAATTTTTGGAGCCATTTGACATCACATTGGTAGCTTAAAATTGGTCATGGTGGAAGTGTTTACTTCAAAGAAATTAGCAAACTCTACAGTTCTGGGACGTCCACACCCTCAGAGAGGGTGAGTACATGACTAGTTGTCACAAATCTGTCACACGGATGGTGTTAAGATATGGTTCTAGCACCCCAGACTGTTGTGTGGCTTCAGTGAGACAGTAAGTGACAAAAGTGGTTTAGAAGCTGTAAAATAGTATACAAAGATAAAATATGCAATTCATACTGCAGAATACATAAGAAACAGAGTAAAAGTAGTGAAGAAAGGAAAAACAGTGTAATGTCTTACATTAAATTGTGTAACTAAATTGCCCAGATTTGTCCCCAAAACTTTTTGACTTCTTTGGTGTACAAATGTGGCTAAGAAGAGATAGCCCAAAAATGAAAAAGCAATTTTATTTTGAATGACTCCCATTTAATAGTCTGCCTTGAATTTCAACTTATCAAACATTGGTGAAATTCAAGTAACAGAAGAAAGTGAAATTAATAAAAGAGTATAGTATAATAAAGCACTTTGCTAGTCTTAGGAGAGTTTTATTCATGGTGGGTCCCTGAGCATGCCTGAATGGTTTATGCTAAAGATGACAGGGTATGAACAGTCATACCTGTAGGCTGAGGGTGGGAGCTGTCATCAGAAAAACCAACCATATGATTAGGGGTGAGGTCCATGAACCAGGTTTTATCAGTCCAGCCTGCTAGAAAAGGAAGGGGGTTGGAGATTGAGTTCAACCACATGGGCACTGAACCTACCAATCATGCCTATGTAATGAAATCCCACATGAAGTTGGAGAGAGCTGTGTGATGGAGATATATCACTGTACTGGGAGGGTGACACAATCTGACTCCATTTGGAGAGGACAGGGAACATTATACCCTCCCAGAGCTCATCCTGCACATCTCTTCTTTTGGTATCTTCTGATACTTCTGATACTTTTTCACTCTAATAACATTATAAACTTAAGTAAAGTGCTTTCAATGAGTTCTTGAGTTGTTCCAGTGAATCCATCACACCTGAAGGGGTGGTTGAAACTGTGGATTTTGTAGCCAGTTGCTGAGCTGTGTGGGTAGCCTGGGCCCCCAAACTTGCAGCTGGTGTGTGCAGGGCAGTCTTGATCAGGATGGTCCTTAAGTGTGGCATGTGGCCTAACTCCAGGCAGTCAGAGGCAGCATTGAACTGAATTCTTTTGAAGCTGCAATTGGGTTATTGCAGCTATTTGCAGAGAGGCTAAGACATTCACAAAGTAAAAAAATTCAGTGATGGTGTTTCTTAGAATGAGTTCAACATTTAACAAAAGATATAAAGTTAAAAATAAAAAAAGATAGACCATAAGCCTAATGGAAATGGACAAGACCATTTAGAAGCAAAGTTACTGACCATTGTCCTGGCAGAATATGCTAATATTGGCTTACTTATTTTCATAAATAATTAAATATTTAGTAAACAAAGAAATCCTAATATGCTGTTTGCAAATTTTATGGTGGGCATGGACTCTTTCACTGCTTCAGTTTTAAAATATTTAAGCAAGTCATGTCTTTGAAATCTTTTTATTTCGTTTTCCTTTTAGTACTTATTTTACTGTTTTTGAACTGTACTTGCATTTTCTTTTACTATCACGATCTCAGCTTATCTTCATTCCGTCATCTAAAGAATTAAGAAAGTGTTTTGAAACTGTATTTTCTGTGATAATTAAAATTTATATAAAAGGCAGGTTCTGGGAAGATGGTGGAATAGGGCAGATCAAGTTCTGCTCTGCTCCAAGGAAAAGTTAGAGAAGTGAGGAGAGGCAACTGAGACAGTGATTCAAGAGAGCAAATGACCTGGGAGAACCTTCTGCACCACATAGGACAGCTTTTTGCAAATACTGTGGAAATGAGGAGCAGAAAACTGGAGCCTAACACAGAAGTCCGGAGCCCACAGGAGTGCAGGGACTGGAAGACAGGGTCTTGGAAGTAATCCAAGCCACATTCCTTGAACACGCTTCCCTCACCAACACAGCCCCATGACCCATGACTCACCCCACAACCCACCCATCCATCCCCACTCCCCGCACCCCAAGCACCCCTGCCCCACCAACCCCCAGAGTGCATACCTGCCCCCCACCCCCACCCCAAGTGCAGCCCAACCCACCTCTCTTGCACCCCTCCGGAGCACTCCTCCCCCTCCCTCCTCCCTGCAGGCTGTGGCCAGCACATAAAGGCTGCAGGGCATTTACCTCCTTACTCAAGTTTTACACTGGCTCCCAGCCCAAAATGTCTCACAGTCTCACCCTGCACCCCCGCCCCACCAAGCCCTGCACATCACTTAAGGGCACTCCTAGACCCGCGCATATGCATGACTCCCAATCATGCCCCTCAGCTCTGAGAAAGCACTTATCTGCGCAGCAGGGTCACATCTGCCCCCACCCCATGCAGGTATAACACTGACCCGCAGCCATAGTTCTGCACATGCACACGAAGGGCTCCATGCCCTAGACCAGTGCACACCTGGGTTACGCCCCGCAGACCTGAGCACCTGCACAGCTACATCCTCCCTGGCCGCTGGGTGCCCAAGTACACAAGCACTAGTGTAATGTACTCAACCTGCACCTATGCAAGGTGCAACTCTACGCTGTTGTGCCCCACCCTGCACCCTGCATCCTCCTACACATCCACCCTGCAAACACAAGGCTTTAGACTACTGAAGAAGATCAACTCCCGAAGTGAATCAGTCAAGATATTACATGAGATGAAACAACACATCACTAAGCATATCACAATACAGACAGATATAGCCCAGCCTAAGGACCAAATTAAACCACAAGAAGAGACACAGATGTTAGACCAACTAATCAAAGGTGTTCCTATAACTTGACTTAAAATAAGTGAGATGGCTAATGACATAACAGAGATAAAAAAGACAGCAGAAGAGCATAAAGAGGAATTTGAAAGAATAAAGAGAAAAATAACAGATATCACAGATATTAAAAACTCTGTTGACCAAATAAAAAACATACTAGAGGCACACAACAGCAGATTTGAAGAGACAGAAGAAAGAATAAGCAAACTAGGAGACAGGATAACTGATTTTGAATGCACAAAACAGCAAATGCCAAAAAAGTTGGAAACATTTGAATTGGACCTCAGGGAAATGATAGACAAAACAAAGCACACAAATATAAGAATCATTGATGTCCCAGAAGGAGAAAAGAGGAGTAATGGACTAGGAAGAGTAGTTGAGGATATAAAGGCAGAAAATCTCCCAACCCTTATAAAGTACTTACATATGCAAGTCAAAGAGGCCCAAAGAACTCCAAACAGAATAAATCCAAATAAGCCTTTCCCAAGACACACACCAATCAGTCTGTCAAATGCTGAAGAGAAACAGAAAATTCTGAAAGTGGCAAGATAAAAACAATCTACTACATACAAGGGAAATCACAGAAGACTGAGTTCAGACTACTCAATTAGCACCATGGAGGTGAGAAGGCAGTGGTATGATATATTTAAGATCCTGAAAGAGAAACACTTCCAGCCAAGAATTCTGTACCCAGCCAAGTTGTTCTTCAGAACTGAGGGAGAGATCAAATTTTTCAAAGACAAACAAACCCCGAAAGAATCTGTAAACAAGAGACCAGCCCTATAAGAAATATAAAAGGAGTTCTGCCATTTGAAAAACCAAGACAGGAGAGGGAGGTCTGGAGGAGGGCACAGAATTGAAGTAAGGGTAACTTAAAGGATAAAAAAGAGAAAGAGGGAAAAGAATATACAGATCTGACGAAATACAAAACATAAGATGATGGATTTAAGAAATGCCTTTTTAGTAATAACTTTGAATGTTAATGGACAAAACTTGCAAATTAAAAGATAAAGATTGGCTAAATGGATTAAGAAATATAATCCAGCTATATGCTGTTTATAAGAGACTCATCGTAGACACAAGCATACAAGTAGATTGAAAGGGAAAGGATGGAAAAAGATTTTCTACACAAGTTGTAACCAAAAGAAAGCCGGAGTAGCTATGGCTTTAAATGTAAAGACATCATAAGAGACAAAGAAGGACACTATATATTAATAAAACGGACAATTAACCAAGAAGATATAGCAATCATAAATGTTTATGCTTCCAATCAAGGAGCTCCAAAGTACATCAGACAGACATTGGCAAAACTGAAGGGAGCAATAGATGTTTCAACAATAATAGTAGGAGACTTCAATACACCACTCTCCTCTATAGATACAACAACCAGACAGAAGATCAACAAGGAAATAGAGAACTTAAACAACTTGATAAATGAATTAGACTTAATAGACATACACAGGTCATTGCAGCCCAAAGCACAAGGATATATATTCATTTCTAGTGCTCATGGCATTCTCCAGGATAGATCATATGCTGGGGCACAAAATAGGTCATTAACATTTAAAGCACTGAAATTATTCAAAGTACTTTCTATGAGCAAAATGGAATGAAGCTGGATCTCAATAACCACCAAAGAATGAGAACATTCACAAATATATGGAGATTAAATATCACACTCTTAAACAATCAGTGGGTCAAAGAAGAAATTGCTAGAGAAATCACTAGCTATGTGGAGATGAATAAAAATGAAATACAACTTATCAGAACTTATGGGATGTGGTGAAGGCTGTGCTGAGAGGGAAATTTATTGCCCTAAATGCCTATATCAAAAAACAAGAAAGAGCAAAAATCAAGGATTTAACAGCTCACCTGGAGGAACTTGAGAAAGAACAGCAAACTAACCCCAAAGCAAATAGAAGAAGAGAAATAACAAAAATTAAAGCAGAGTTAAATGAACAGGAGAACAATAGAAAGAATCAATAAAACCAAAAGTTGGTTCTTTGAGGAAATCAATAAAATTGATGGGCCACTGGCATCACTGAAAAAGAAAAAAAGAGAGAGGATGCAAATAAACAAAATCAGAAATGACAAAGGATCTTTTACCACAGACCCTGAATAAATAAAAGAAATCATAAGGGGATACTATGAAAAACAATATGCCAACAAACTAAACAACTTAGGATGAAATGGACAAATTCCTGGAAACACACAAGCAAGCTGCCCTGACTAAAGAAGAAATAAAAGATCTCAACAACCCAATATAAGTAAAAAGATTCAATCAGTCATCAAAAGTCTTCCTGCAAAGTAAAGCCCAGTAGCAGATGGCTTCAAAGGGGAATTTTCTCAAACATTCCAAAAAGAACTAACATCAATCCTGCTCAAACTTTTCCAAAAAATTGAGGAAAAAGGAACTCTACCTAACTCATTTTATGAAGCTAATATTTTAATACCAAAACTGGGTAAAGATGCTATAAGAAAGGAAAACTACAGTCCAATCTCCCTAATGAACAGAGGTGTAAAAATTTGCAACAAAATATTAGCAAATCAAATCCAACAACATATTAAAAGAATTACACACCACGACCAAGTGGGGTTTATACCAGGTATGCAAGGATTGTTCAACACAAGAAAATCAATTAATGTAGTACAGCACATTAACAAATTGAAAGGGAAAAATCACAATTATCTCGATTGATGCTGAAAAAGCATTCGACAAAATTCAACATCCCTTTCCGATAAAAACACTCTAAAAGGTAGGAGTCAAAGGTAACTACCTCAATATGATAAAGGGAATATATGAAACACTGATAACCAGCATTGTACTCAATGGAGAGAGACTGAAATCTTTTTCCTAAGATCAGAAATGAGACAAGGATATCCACTGTCACCACTAATATTCAACATTGTGCTAGAAGTTCTAGCTAGAGCAATAAGACAGGACAAAGAAATAAAAGGCATCCAAATTGGAAAGAAAGAAATAAAACTCTCATTATTTGCAGATGACATGATACTGTACTTGGAAGATCCTGACAAATCTACAGCAAAGTTACAGGAGGTGGCAGGATATAAAATTATTGTGCAAAAATCAGTAAAGTTTCTACACACAAACAATGACCTAACTGAGGAGTCAGTTAAGGAAAAAAAATCCATTCAAAATAGCAACTAAAAGAATCAGGTACTTAGGAATGAACTTAAGTAGGATGTAAAGGACTTGTACACAGAAAACTACATAACATTGCTAAAAGAAATCAAAGAAGATCTAAATAGGTGGACAGAAATTCCCTGCTTATGGATAGAAAGGCTAAATATAGTTAAGATGTCAATTCTCCCTGAATTGATCTACAGATTCAACACAGTACCAATCAAAATTCCAACAACCTATTTTGAAGACTTGGAAAAGCTAGTTACCAAATTCATCTAGAAGGGAAAGAGACCCTGAACAGCTAAAAGCATCCTGATAAAGAAGAATGAAGTGGAAGGATTAACACTCTCTGACTTTAAAACCTATTGTAAAGCCACAGTGCTCAAAACAGCATGGTACTGGCACAAAGATAGAAGCATTGACCAATGGAATTGAATCAAGAATGCTGAAATAGACCCCCAAATCTATGGTCAACTGATTTTTGACAAATCCTCTGAGCTGGGACAAAACAGTTTTATCAATAAATGGGCATGGAAGAACTGGATATCAATAGCGAAAAGAATGAAAGAGGACTCCTATCTTGTACCCTATAAAAAAAAATTAACCAATGTAATCAAACATCTAGATAGAAGAACTAGCACCAAAAAGCTTTTAGAAGAAAATGCAGGGAAACATCTTCAAGATGTTTGAAGCTACGGGAGGTAGCTTCCTAAACTTTGCACCCAAAGCACAAGCAACAAAAGAAAAAGTAGATAAATGGGAACTCCTCAAAATCAAATGCTTCTGCACCTCAAAAGACTTTGTCAAAAAGGTGAAGAGGCAGCCAACTCAATGGGAGAAAATATTTGGATATCATGTATTGGACAAAGGTTTGATAACCTGTATGCACAAAGAAACCATACACTTCAACAGCAAAAGAACAAACAACCGAATTATAAAATGGACTAAAGATATGAATTGGAATTTTTCTGAAGAGCAAATACAGATGGTTCAAAAGCACATGATGAGATGTTAATTTTCATTGGCTATAAGGGAAATTCAGACCAAGACTGCAATGAGATAGCACCTCACACCCGAAAGAATGACTGCTATTAAACAAACAGGAAACTAAATGTTGGAGAGGATGTGGTGAAATTGGGACACCTATGCACTGCTGGTGGGGAATGTATAATGGTGCAGCCACTATGAAAGACTGTTTGGCGGTTCTTTAGGAAACTAAATATTGAGTTGCCCTATGAGCCGGCAATAGCACTACTTGGTATATAACCAGAAGAGGTGAAAGCAATGACACAGACATTTGCAAACCGATGTTCACAGCAGCATTATTCACAATCCTCAAAAGATGGAAACAAAGCAAATGCTTATCAACAGATAAGTGGGTTAACATAATGTGGTATATGCATACGATGGAATATTATGCAGCAGTAACATGAAGTGACATCCTGAAGCACATGACAAGATGGATGAGCCTTGAGGACATAATGCTGAGTGAAATAAGCCGGTCACAAAAGGATAAATATTGTATGATTTCACTTTTATGACCATGGTAAAGGTACAATCAGAGGCTTATAATACAGAATATAGGGGACTTAGAGATACATAGAAGCTAGAGATGGGTGAATGGTTAGCTAATGAGATTGAACGCCAATGTAAGGGAATAGATAGATATGAAGGCAGTTCTCTAGTGGGTCTATTAGTAATATTACCATATTGAAGATGAACAAGATTGAAAGGGGTTGTATAGACTTATGTGTCCTACTGGTTAACACCAGAAATATGTATTAGTTCTTGCAAGAACTACTTCAAAGGTATGATTCATGTACAAAGAGTGTTTAAGTCCAGGGTACGGGGGAAAACTGCTACTGCATGCTATGGGCTATGTTTAAAATGAAAATATCAGCACTACCACAGCAACAGCAGAGGTAAATAATGGGGGGGGGGGGAACGGGCAAGAATTAAGAGGGGGGTTAGATTTCCTATTTGGCGAGGGTGTGTTTATTTGTTTTCTTTCTCTTGAGAACAATGAAATTATCTAAAATTGAGAGTTTTGATGGACTGTGAACTTTGGGTGCTATACATGATGCCTGATGAATGCAGGTGGCTGAAGGATGCACTGACTGAGAAGTAGATTGGCGAACAATGCTGTATACTTATGAACGAATGTTGTGCTGCTACAAAATGGAACAAAGTCATGAGGCATGCACCGATGTGAATGAACCTGAGGGACATTTGGTGAGGCAAAATAAGTCAGAAACGAAAGAACGATTATTGTATGGTCTCATTTAGAAAATGCTTATAAGAAAGCAGGGCCTAGATTGTAAACTCTTATAACAGACACATTTAATCTGGAGTGGTAATTATTATTTCTGGATTTGAGAGGCTGTTTTATATGTATATATAACCTGATGCTTAGAGATAAGAATGAAACCATCAGGTTGGGATTAAAGTAATTCAGAACACAGGGGTAAGGAAGACTTTGTCTATATTTTAGAACCACACATATTCTTTGAGACCAAAGGAAGAAAGTTTTATTTGGTCTGGAACCAAAATTTTCTATAGCACATAATCTAACTCAACCTATCTGTATAGCTCATTTGAACAATTGAAATACAGGGAGCCCAGAATAAGAAAGAGGTTCTTTAATCCTGTATAGCTTAATGTAATGCCTGGATACATCCTAGAGTATATTAAGCAGATAATCAAAAAATATTGGAAAAGTCCCTTGAGGGATGGGCAAAAAAAATATGGAACTATTAAATTTTATCATCAGGGAATCCCCTGATACTGGGTCAAACTTTAGGGACACCCAAATCAATAGGCCATGCCCTTGATCTTGAGGCTTATTCTTGTGAAGCTTGTGTAGGTGGTGGAGAAGCTTAGCCTACCTATAGGTAGGTCTACGAGTTACTTCTGGAGGACCTCTTTCATTGCTCAGATGTGACCTCACTCTTCTAAACTCAGCTCTGCAAGTGAAATCATTGCCCTCCCCGCTACATGGGACATGACATCAGGGGTGAAAGTCTCCTGGCAGCATGGGAGATGAGTCCCAGGGATGAATCTGGCCCTGACACTGTGGAATCTGTGGGATCAACAATTCCATCCTGACCAAAAGTGGGAAAAGAAGTGTAACTAATAAAGTATCAGTGGCAGAGAGAGTTCAAATAGAGTCAAGAGGCTACTCTGGAGGTCACTTTTATGCAAGCTTCAGATAGACATTGGTACCTATCATAACCTGCCAAACCCCAACCAGGACCATTCCAGCCAATCCTAAAGAACACCTAGGACAATATACAAGCTTCCACAATGGTTCCATGCACTATTGTAACTTTCTAGAAACCTACAACCTCCAGATGGGTCCCTGGTCCAGATAAGTCCTGAGACCTAGCCCAGCCTCTCCAGAACATCAGATAGCTCCATCACCCTACCCCATACTATTGACGGACCTTCTAACATGAAAAAGTTAGAATGGCCATAGCCCAAACACCCCAAAGAGAGGGATAGAAAGATCAAAGGTGATGGTGGAGTTGTACAGAGAAGATAGGATTTAACAAATGAATGTGATTGCTGAATCATTAAATTGATATCTCTTTAGATATCAGCTGGAAGAAAAGCCTAAAATTGTGGAATTGTAACCCATGCCAAACTCTGAGATATGTTCTACAAGTAATTGTGGTGCTGTGTTTTGAAATTTATTGCTTTTATATATATATATATATATATATATATATATATATATATATATATATATATATATATATACATATATGTTATTTCACACAAAAAAGAAAAAAAAGTCGATTGTGATGATAAAAAAATATTTATGTCTTCTAGCCTCCTATATTCTGGAGTAGCTAGAAGGAAAAATCTGAGAGGACTGTGTGGTAGCCTGAACAAACTCTAGGATCTGTCCTTTAACTACTTGTTGAAGAGTGCTTTGAAAACTATTGCTTTTTTATTTCTTTGCTTTGTATGTATGTTACATTATACAATTAAAAAGTTAAAAAAGCAATCAATATATCAATCTAATTAATGTTATAAAAACTTAAAATTACAGTTATTAGATAAAGCTAAAGTTTAAAAAAATTTAAATGTAACATTTGCAATTTTAACCATTTTCAGTTATACAAACTATGAATTATTGGGGTCCCAGAAGAAGAAGAGAGAAAAGGAAAAAAAAGAAAAGTCAAAGAAATAATGGGCCAAATTTAATGGAAAATATGATTATACACTTCCACGAAGTGCAACAAATTCCAAACAGGATTAAACTCCAAGACAGTGACACCCAGACACATAAACTGTCAAATGCCAAAGACAAAGAATCCTGAAAGCAGCAAGAGAGAAGCAATGTGCCACGTACAAGAAGGCCTCACTACGATGAAATGCAAAGTTCTCATCAGAAACCATGGAGGCAAGAAGGCAATGGTGGGGGGCATATTGAAGTGCTGAAGGAAAATAATTGCTAACCAAGAATTCTTTCTAACAAAAGCTAAAGTTTTCATGTTTAAGTTTTTAAAAATTCAGTGAAATCTTATTTTTACAAAAATGAAACTGTTTTGCAATTATACTATTCCATGTCCACCTTTTTACTAAAGACTCACTATCACATTTCCTGTTCAGTATTGCAAAGTATTCCTCAGCCTCCATATGTGACCATTTGAAATTTCACCCTAATTTATGGGTATCTCTGGTATCCCAAGAAAAGCAAAAAAAGGGGTACTTAGCACTAGGAAAAGATACTTCACTAGGCCAAAAGCTATTGCATTCACTCTATCTGAGAAATGGTATTTGTCTAGTTAATTATTTCTTCTTTTCTGTTATCTAAGTGTTTCTGCTGTTCAAAATTCTCCTTATATTCCAAAGTAATGACTCTCTTCAATGTTTACAATATAATCCATAAACCTTCATGGCATTCGTACTCACTTGCCTTTTGCTTTGCTGACATAGGTCAAAGATGTGGAGAAGTCTTTCCCAAGAGCCTCAATGGTGTTATTCACTTATTCACAAAACTGAATGTTTAAGCTTATGGGTTTCATTATGCCCACAGTGGGCATTGGATTCCAAGAGACAGAGGTGCCTGTGTGTTGTTTAATAAGTGCATTTTTTTTTGGTGTGATTGTAACAAGCAGACGCCAGGGCCATGGCCCCACTTGCTGGGACTGAGCGTGGCACTGATTCCAGAGTTCACAGAATTGTTGTCTTTGGGCAGTAACTTCTAAATTCTTTTTATAGCTGTAGCTTGAAGCCTAAAACCTCCCAGTTCTTCTCTTGTCTTCCTATGCCACTGGAGTCAGAACAATGTTTTCTTAAAGTAAAGGTTTTCAATCTTTTGGGTTCCAATCAGCCACTCTAACTCAAAAATCCTATTACATTGAAATGAAAAAAGCCGATTATTTCTGAGAAGACCATATTTAGAGGAATTCAGTTATTATGTTTATTAATTATGATAAGTTTTTAAGTACAGTGTTATGGGGAGAAATTTTTTTGAATATTTGGGAAAACCACCCTATTTTCCCTCCTCTCCAAAACCCCAAGTCTAATTTCAGAACACAGAGTCTGTTTGTATCTTCCAGTCAGGAGTTGGAGGTCTCTGCTCATAGAAACTGAGTAGTCCCAAGTGAATTCATATTTTACTCCTTGTATTACCCCTGTTCCTCACAGAGCACTAAATCTCTGGACAGCTGCCACCAGAGAACCTCTCTGTTCATAGGTCCCAATAATTCTGTGTCTACTTCCTGCCTGGTGTATTTTTTTGGTCTCTTACAGCACCAGCCTGTGCTTTGCATTAATTCATTCTGGGTCTGAGCACCCTATAAAACCCTATTAAACCCTATTTACATACAGACATGTAAGGCTCATTCCAACAGAAAAGTTATTTGGTTTCCTGTGGTGAAGTCCATGAGTCTAGAAAACCTACGCATAAACCAAGAACTTGCAATCTGTTTTATAGGGTGCTGAGACCCAGACTGAATTAATGCAAAGCACAGGCTGGTGCTGTAAGAGACCAAAAAAATAGACCAGGCAGGAGGTAGATGTAGAATTATTGGGACCTATGAACCGAGAGGTTCTCTGGTGGCAGCTGTCCAGAGATCTAGTGCTCTGTGAGGAACAGGGGTAATGCAAGGAGTAAAATTAAAATTTAGAAAAAGACATTCCATATAGTTTGAGGACATTGGGTCTCTAGAATAATTATTGGTGGTGCCTTAAACTTGATATTTTACTAAGATTAGTATTTGAGACTAAGAGGCAATCAATGCCATTTTTACATCTGTAGGAACCTTCTTCCCCCTTTGGGGAGATTGTTAACTTTCTTGACCTCTATCCTCACCTAAAAAGGTATGTTATGGGTCATTTAGGAAGGGCCCCAGGACACCCCCCAGTGCTTCACAAATAAATATTAACACAGCCAAGTATCATATATTTGAAGAAACCTTCAACATTGAAGAAAGAGGTTAAAGCAACTAGAAAAATGAAACAAAACAAAAACCAGAGAAAATAGAAATGATGCAGGAGTTAGAAGAAAACTTCCAAGAGAAAAAAGACCTGCATTATTCCCCGTTGGGGTTCCTGTTTCTTGTAACCAAAGAATCCTTGACTCAACAGTTTCAAAGAGTTCTTTTTCGGGATCTTCTGCCCCTCATTTTCCATACCCTCTTCACCACCCAGATCCTTCAGATCCCCTATGATCTGTTTTAAGTTGGTGAGGAGCATGGAACTTTCAGGGCAGAGAAAATATTTCTTTAAAATTTCTGAGGTAGGAAATGCCTAGATATTTTTAGTTTCAGGAATTCAGGAGTACTTACAAGATCATTTTCTTCAAACTTCTGCCCACTCTTCAGTGGATCTGGTAGCTGTTGGAAGAAACAAACAGATCAGTTCCTGATTGTGTGAGTTAGATTCAGTTGTCAACTTGGCCAGGTGAGCATACCTAGTTCTGTTGCTGTGGACATAAGCCAACGGTACGTGAACCTCATCTGTTGCTAATTACATCTGCAGTCATCTAAGAGGCGTGTCTGCTGCAATGAGTGACCTTTGACTTAATTGGCTGGTGCTTAAATGAGAGAACCCAATGTTCTAGCAGCTCGGCATTCCTCATCTCAGCACTAGCAGCTCGGCATTCCTCATCTCAGCACTAGCAGCTCAGCCCAGGCCTTTGGAGATGCAGAAAGAAGTCACCCTGGGGAAAGTTGTTGGAACCCAGGGGCCTGGAGAGAAGACCAGCAGAGACCATCTTGTGCCTTCCACGTAAGAAAGAACCTCAGTGGAAAGTTAGCTGCCTTTCCTCTGAAGAACCAACAAAATAAATCCCCTTTTATTAAAAGCCAATCCGTCTCTGGTGTGTTAAATTCTGGCAGCTAGCAAACTAGAACACTGATTAACAATTTTTATGTGTTTTATGCCATTTATTAATTACTCATTTTATCAGACAAATTTTGAATACATATTATAATAAGTGTCATGGTCAGGGACATGTGTCAACTTGGCCAAGTTGTGGTACCTGTTTATCTGGTTGGGCAAGTGCTGGTCTGTCTGTTGCAATGAGGACATTTCATAGAATTAGATCATGATCATGTCAGCTGCATCCACTGCTGATTCCATTTGTAATCAGCCAAAGGTGAGTGTCTTCTATAATGAGTGATGCTTAATCTAATCACTGGAAGCCTTTTAAGGAGGACTCAGAGAAGACAGGTTCCATTCCTGCTTTGGCTGGTGAGTCTCTCCTGTGGAGTTCATCCAGACCATCCATCAGAGTTGTCGGCTTCACAGCCTGCCCTGTGGATTTTGGACTCTGCGTTCCTGCAGTCACGTGAGACACTTTTATAAATTTTATATTTGCAAGTGTTCCCTGTTGATTCTGTTTCTCTAGAGAACCTTAACTAATACAATAAGGTTACTAAATATATTATGATTTTCTGTTCTTTCAGTAGTCATTTATAAAATAAACTTATTAATTTTTTTTTTTTTTTGCATGGACAGGCTCTAGGAATTGAACCCGGGTCTCTGGCATGGCAGGTTAGAACTCTGCCACTGAGCCACCGTCGCACTGCCCTCCATTAACTCTTACATTCTAACTAGTAAGTGTCTTGGAGAACGCCTATTTGGGTCTAATCTCTTTGGGGTGCACTGCACTTCTTGGATCTGTAATTTTAGGTCTTTCATAAGAGTTGGGAAATTTTCAGTGAAAATTTCTTCCATTAGTTTTTCTCCTCCTTTTCCCTTCTCTTCTCCTTCTGGGACACCCACAACACGTATATTTGTGTGCTTCATATTGTCCTTGAGTTCCCTGATACCCTGTTCAAATTTTTCCATTCTTTTCCCGATAGTTTCTGTTTGTTTTTGGAATTCAGATGTTCCATCCTCCAAATCACTAATTCTATCTTCTGTCTCTTTGAATCTATCATTGTAGGTATCCATTGTTTTTTCTATCTTTTCTACTTTGTCCTTCGCTTCCATAAGTTCTGTGATTTGTTTTTTCAGTTTTTCTATTTCTTCTTTATGTTCAGTCCATGTCTTCTTCATGTCCTCCCTCAATTTATCGATTTCGTTTTTGAAGAGGTTTTCCATTTCTGTTCGTATATTCAGCATTAGTTGTCTCAGCTCCTGTATCTCATTTGAACTATTGGTTTGTTCCTTTGACTGGGCCATATTTTCAATTATTTGAGCGTGATCCGTTATCTTCTGTTGGCGTCTGCGCATTTAGACAGATTTCCCTGGGTATTGGATCCAAAAGTTTGGAAGATTTTTCTGTGAAATCTCTGGGTTCTGTTTTTCTTATCCTGCCCAGTAGGTGGTGCTCGTGGCACACGTTTGTCTGCGGGTCCCACCAGTAAAAGGTGCTGTGGGACCTTTAACTTTGGAAAACTCTCGCCGTCCGGGAGGTTCGCTAGCCGAAGCGGCTTGAGCTGGCCTGGGGTCCGAACGTGGGGAGGGTTGCTGGCCGCTGCAGCCTGGGAAAGCGCCCGTCCGAATTTCCTAGTCGGCCCGGGGCACCAAGTGTGGCGGGAGGGCGCCAGCGGCAGCGGCCCGCCCGGGAGAGTGCACATTCCCGGGGAGTCACGGCTTTCGGAGGGGCCTCCCCCACCCGTCACCGTTCTCCGTGGCCAGGGGATTTCCGATCCAATTCTCTCAATTGGTCTGGGGGGCTGCGTGTGGTGTGGGCGCCAGCCGCCGCGGTTTCAGGGGACCGCCTCTCCAATTCTCCCAGCCGGCCCGGGAAGGGGGAAGGGAGTGACTCCGGCCACTTGCCGCCCCGCCCGGTGAAGCCCGCGCGCCTCGGTGATCTCACCCGAGTGGCTTCTCTCAGCCAGCCAGCCGTTCCAGGATGGGGTACGCTGTCTTTTTTATCTCTGTCGTGGCTTTGGGAGCTGTTCTGTGTCGTTTCTACTCCCCTAGTAGCTGTCCTGGAGAAGAAACTAAGATCCGTGCGTCTTACTAAGCCGCCATCTTCTCCGGAAGTCCCTCCATTAACTCTTGGTTGCAGATTCTTAACCATCAGTTTCCTATCAATTTATACTTAAAGTTGTGGGGTTTTAATTATACATGAAAATCTTCAGGAAAAAGTCATTTGTTTCTTGATCTCAACATTCTTAAATTCTGAATGAAACTGATTTCTTCAAAAACCCCACAAAAGTATTGTGTTAAAGTATCAACCTAGATGGGCTTTACTGGTAGGGAGACCAGATTCTAAAACAATAATGGGGAATTTGCAATGAAGAAAATTATTGTTTAAAATTATAACCTTGACACATTTAGTAAATTTAAGACTTAAAACAGGATAAAACTCTCCATCGTACATAGACACATTAATGGAACTTAATTCTTCACCATTAGACTTCAAAAGTACTGCTTGCCAATAAGTCAGACAACCTAGATGAAATGGACAAATTCTTAGAAACACAGGAACAACCTACACTAACTCTAGAGGAAACAGAAAATCTCAAACAAATGACAAGCAAAAACCCATCAACAAAGAATGCCCAGGACCAAACAGCCTCATTGGTGAATTCTAACAAATATTCCAAGAAGAATTAATACCTATCCTGCTCAAACTCTTCAAAAAAAATTGAAGAAGAGGGAACACTACTTAACTCATTCTATAAGGCCAACAACACTGAATACCAAAGCCAGAGAAAGATACTATAGGAAAAGAAAACTACATAACAATTTCTTTATTGCATATGAATGCAAATATCCTCAACAAAATGCTAGCAAATTGAATCCATCAGAACATTAAGATAAATATACACCATGATCAAGTGGGTTTTATTCCAGGTATACAAAGGTGGCTTAATATAAGGAAATAAATTAATGTAATACAGCATATTAACAAATCTAAGGGGAAAATGACATGATATCTTGTGTGATACAGAAAAGCATTTATCAAAATCCAGCATTCTTTCTTTTTTTTCTTCCATGCATTTATTTATACTTTATATTTTTACTACATATGTATGTATCCTGAAATAACATGAAATGCTGCTTTGCATGATTTAAAACTTAACTTAAATGCTTTTATGCATACTGTTTTTTCCTCTGCAATTTGTTTTTTTCACTCACTGCTTTATTTTATTTATTTTTTTGCTTTTATAAGAGGGAATTTACTAAGTTGCAAGTTTATAGTTCTAAGGCCATGAAAATGTCCAAATTAAAGCAAGTCTATAAAAATGTACAAATTAAGACACCAACAAGAGGTTACCTCCACTCAAGAAAGGTCAGTGAAGTTCAGGGTTTCTCTCTCAACTGGAAAGGCAGATGGTGAACATGGCGATGTCTGCTAGCTTTCTCTCCAGGCTTCTTGTTCAGCATTCTTTGTTGATAAAAACACAAAGGTAGGAATCTAAGGAAACTTCTTCAATATGATAAAGACCTATATGAAAATCCCACAATTACCACTGTACTCAACACTGAGAGCCTTAAGGCTTTCCCTCTGAGATTGAGAACACGTCAAAGATGCCCACTGTCATCATTGTTATCCAACAGCATGTTCGAATTTCTGGCCGGAGCAGTTAGACATGAAAAAGAAATAAGTGACACCCAAATTGAAAAGGGAGAAGTAAAACTTTCACTGTTTGCAGATGACGTGATTTCATATACTAAAAGTTTAAAAAAAAAAAAAAACCTACCAAGAAGCTACTAGAGCTAATAAACAAGTTTTACAAAGTGGTGGATGCAAAATCAACATGGAAAAATTGGTAGCATTTTCATACACTAATAATAAGCAAGCTGAAGAGGAAATCAAGAAAAAAATTCCATTAACAATAGCAACTTAAAGAATCAAATATCTAAGAATAAATTTAACCAAGGATGTAAAGGACTTATACGCAGAAAACTCCACAAAACTTTGCTAAAAGAAGACCTGAATAAATGGAAAAACATTCCATGCTCGTGGTTTGGAAGGCTAAATACATTAAGATATCAATTCTAATTAAATTGGTCTACAGATTCAATGCAATACTGTACTGGTCTGAAAGTATTATATACTTTCAAAAGCCATGTTTTAATCCTGATTCAATCTTATAGGGGCAGCCATTTCTTTCCATTCTTATTCAATACTGTAGACTGGAAACTTTTGATTAGATTATCTCCACGGAGATGTGACATGCCCAATTATGGTTGTGACCTTTTGATTAGATTGAGATGTGACTCTGCCCATTAAAGATGAGTATTTATTAGTTTACTAGAATCGTTTAAAAAGGGAAGCAGTTTGAAGAAACCTCAGACCTGATTAGATGTTTGGAGATTGAGACAAAAATAGTCTGAGTACTAAAGAAGAACTTACAGAAATAGCCAGAACCTGAAGAGAAGAAATCTATGGCCCTGGCAGATGCTAAGCTGAGAGATGAAACCCAGAGTTTTGTCCTGGAGCAGTTAAAGTGAAGGCCCACAGACGCTTAGAGAGGAAACCATTGGCATCAGAACCTGGAAGCACTGGAAATGGGAACAAGGACCAGCTGACACGAGACACATGCCTTCCCAAATCGAGCCTCCTTGAGCCAAGGTGGTGATGGAGTCATACAGAGAAGGCAGAGTTTAAAAAATGAGTATGATTGCTGAATCATTATACTGATATTTCTTTTAGTCTCCAATATCTTAGAGCAGCTAGGAGTAGAGACCTGGAACAGTGGAATTGTGACCCATCCAAACTCTGAAATCTGCTCTACAACTGATTGTTGTGCTGTGCTTTGAAATTTATAGCTTTTTTTGTATATATGTTATTTTTCACAAAAAGAAAATAAGTGATGATAAAAATCATATATATTCCCTCTAGTCCCCAAAGTTCTGGAGCAGCTAGAAGGAAAAATCTGAGAGGACATTATTTTAGCCCATGACAAACTCGGATCTGTCCTGAAACTACTTGTTGAAGAGTGCAATAGTTGAAAACTATTGCTTTTTTGTTTCTTTGCTTTGTATATATGTTGTATTGTACAATAAAAAAGAGGACCTCTGGAAGTACCTCTTAGGCATAACTATAGGCAGGCTAAGCTTCTGTGCTACAGAAATAGGCTTCACAAGACCACCCTTAAGATCAAGGGCTTGGCCTACAGACTTGGGAGTCCTTAATGTTTGAGACAGTGTCAGGGGTTTCCCCAGTGATAAAGCTTAATAGTTCCACATTTTTTTCCTCCCACCCCTTAAGGGACTTTGCCAATATTTTAAAATTACCTGCTCAACACACACTGGGATATGTCCAGGCATTGCATTAAGCTACACAGAATTACAAGCCCTCACTCCCATTCTAGGCTCCCTGGGTTTGGGTTGTTTAAATGATGTGTCCAGACGTGTTGAGTTGGATTATGTGTTACAGAAAATTTAGGTTTTGGACAAAACAAACCTGTCTTCCTTTGCTCTCATATAGTAGGTGAAGTTCTAAAATAGAGATAATGTCATTCTTACACCTATATTCTGATTTACCTTAGTCCGGATCCTATTGGCTTCATTGTTATTTCTAATTGAAACCTGATCTCTTTTTCAATTTCTTTAGCAGTTGTATGTGGCAATGCTGATCAGACCTGCAGAACTCCTACTCTGAGTTTTAGATGTCACACAGTGTGCTGATTTAAATCTGTTGTGGACCCCAGAAAAGCCATGTCCTTTAATCCTCAGTCAATATTGCTGGGTGGGAGATTTTTTTATTATTCCCATGGAGATGTAATCCATCTATTCAAGGTGGGGTGGTTTACTGGGGCCCTTCAAGAGGGAACCATTTTGTGAAAAGTGTCAGAGCCACGAGAACCCATGCAGCCAGAGACTTTTGAAGATGAAGAAGGAAAATACCCTCTGGGGGAGCTTCATGAAACCAGAAGCCTAAAGAGAAAGTTAGCAGACTTCGCCATGTTTACCACGTGCCTTTCTAGTTAAGAGAGAAACCCTGAACTTCATCAGCTTTCTTGAACCAAGGTATATTTCCCTGATGACTTAGATTGGGCATTTTTATAGCCTTGCTTTAATTTGGATATTTTCACAGCTTTAGAACTGTAAACTAGCAACTTAGTAAGTTCGCCTTTTTAAAAGCTGTTCTGTTTCTGGTATATCGCATTCTGGTAGCTTGCAAACTAGAACACACAGGTACCCAAAGTTCCAGGGAAATACCAGGTTAAACATATATAGCACAACATCTCAAAATTTAGAAATAAAAATTGTAGCTCTGGACTAAATGTGACTGCTATAAGAGCTTACAATCTAGGCCTCACTTTTCTCATAAGTATTTTCTAAAAGAGACCATACAATGTTTGCTCTTTTGTTTCTGGTGCATTTTGCATCACATAATGTCCCACAGGTTCATTCACAACGTTGCATGCCTCACAACTTTGTTCCTTTCTGTAGCAATACAATATTTGATCATATGTATACAACACAATTTTCCATTTTACTTCTCAGTTAATGTATCCTTCAGTCACCACCATCCATTGAGCATCATGTATAATGTCCATAGTCAATATTCCCTGTCTTACATTATCCCTACCTAGTGATATGATCAACACTCTCAATTTTAAATAATCTTTGTTGTTTCCAAGGTAAAAATAACCAGTAAACACACCCTCATTGTATTTGTTTCCTAATGATGCTGGAAAACAATATACCAGAAATGAAATATCTATTTAAGGGGAATTTATTATATTACAAGTTTACAGTTCTATGGCTGTGAAAATGTCCAAATTGAGGCACCAACAAGAGATTACCTTCACTCAAGAAAGGCTGATGCCATCTGGAACACGCCTCTGTCAGCTGGAAAGGCATGTGGCTGGCATCTGCTGGTCCTTGTTTCTGGTTCTATTGCTTCCAGCTTCTGATGCCAGTTGTTTCCTCTTTAAACATCTTTGGGCCTTTACTTAATATATCCAGGATGCAACTCTGGGTTCTAGCTTGTTTAGCATCTGATGGGAAGGCACATATTAATGTCTGCTGGTCTCTGCCTGTGTCTAGGCATCTGCTCTTTCTGTCAGCACTCCAAACATCTCCAAACATCCATGTCTCTGTCAGCTCTGAAGCGAGTGTTCTCTAAGCATCTTCATTTGAGGTTTCTCCAAAATATTTCCCCTTTTAAAGGATTTGAATACACTAATCATGACCCACCTTGAATGACTGGAGTCACATCTCCATCTAATCAAAGTCCACACCCACAACTGAGCACATCACATCTCTGTGGAGATAATCAACTTAAAAGTTTCCATGCCACAATATTGAATCAGGATTATATGAAATGGCTGTCCCTACAAGATTGTGTTAGTATTCTAACATGTCTTTTCTGGGGTACATAGTAGTTTCAAACTGCACACTCACCAAATAGAAAATACAAACCTCCCCTTAACTCTCTTTCTTTCCCCTACAATTATTTACCCCTTGTATTGCCGTGTGCTGTTGATGTCTTCCTGTTAAACATAGCCCATAGCAGGTGTGCCAGTTTGAAATTGGGTGGTTTGTCTAGAAAAGCCATGTTTTAATCCTGATCCATCTTGTGGGAGCATCTGCTTCTTCTAATCCCTATTCAGTACTATAGGTTGGAAACTTGATTAGTTTATCCCCATAGAGATGTGACTCTCCCAATTGTGGGTATTAACCCTGATTAGATAGAGATGTGACTACACCCACTCAAGGTGGGTCTTGATTACTGGAAATTTTTTAAAAGAGGAAACATTTTCTAAAAGGCTTGAGATCTGAGAGAGCAAGAGAACCACAAGAACCATGAGAGCCAATGCAGTCAGAGACCTTTGGAGATGAAGGAAAAAAAACATCACTGGGGGAGCTTCATGAAACAAGAAGCCTGGAGAGAAAGCTAGTACACATTATCATGTTAACCGTACATCTTTCCAGTTGAGAGGAAAACCCTGCATGTCATTGGCCTTCTTGAACCAAGGTATCTTTCCCTGATGCCTTAGATTGGAAATTTCTATAGCCTTGCTTTAATTGGGACATTTTCATGGTTTTAGAAGTGTAAACTTGTAACTTAATAAATTCCCCCTCTTAAAAGCCACTCCATTTCTGGTATATTGCATTAAGGCAGCTAGCAAACTAGAACAGCATGCAATAGTACTTCCCTCCTAGACCCCGGTATTAGAAACTCTTTGTACAAGATTCATACCTTTGAAGTAATTCATGCAAGAACTTATTTATATTTGTAGTGTTAATCAGTGGGATTCATGGCTCTATACCACCCCTTTCAATCATGTTCACCTTCAATATGGCAATATTATTTATAGACCCACTAAGTCCTTCACTTCTATCCATTCCCTTACATTTATGTTCAACCTCTTTCGTTAACTCTTCACCCATCTCTAGTGTGTATCTCTAGTTCTCCTATATTCTGTATTGTAAGTCTCTGAGTTTACCTTTACCATGGTCATACAAGCAAAATCACACAGTATGCATCTTTTTGTGTATGACTGATTTCACTCAGCATTATGTCCTCAAGATTCATCCATCTTGTCATATGCTTCAGGACATCATTTTGTCTAATGTTGGGTAACATTCCATCATATGTATATACCACATTTTGCTTATCCACTCATCTGTTGATGGACACTTGAATTGTTTTCATCTTTTGGCCATTGTGAATAATGCTGCTATGAACATTGGTGTGCAAATGTCTGTTTGTGTCACTGCTATCAGGTCTTCTGGGTATATGCCAAGTAGTAGTATTGCCAGGCCATGAGGTAACTCGATATTTGGTTGTCAAAGGAGCCACTGAACTGTCTTCAATAGTGGCTGTACCATTATACATTCCCAGCAGCAGTGCATAAGTGTTCCAATTTCTGCAAATCCTCTCCAATATTTGTAGTTTCCTGTTTAATTGCAGCCATTCTTATAGGTATGAGGTGGTGTCTCATTGTATTCTTGACTGCATTTCCCTTATAGCTAGTGAAAATGAGCATCTCCTTATGTGCTTCATAGCCACATGTATCTGCTCCTCAAAAAATGTCTATTTATATCGTTAGCCAATTTTGTACTTGGTTTATGCCCAGAAGATCTGAAAACAGGAACACAAAAAGACATCTGCACACAGATGTTCATGGTGTCATTGTTCACAATCGCCAAAAGATGGAAACAACTATGGAATATTATTCAGTGATAAGAAGTAATGAAGTCCTGAAGCACATGACAACATGGATATGTGGATGAACCTTGAAGGCATTATGTAAGTGAAGTAAGTCAGACGCAAAAAGACAAATATTGTATGATCTCTCTGATATGAATTAGTTATATGTAAACTCATAGGCATTAAATATGGGTTACATCCTGAGGAACAGGATTGTGGGGTCATAAGGCAATTCTATATTTAGCTTCCTGAGGAACAGCCAAGCCATCCCCCACAGAGGCTACATCATTTCACATTCCCACCAGAAGTGAATGAGTTTTCCAATTTCTCCGCATGCTTTCCAACACATATCATTTCCTGCTTGTTTAATAGCAGTCATTCCAGCAGATGTGAGATGATATCTCATTGTGGTTTTGATTTGCATTCCATGATAGGTAGTGGAGCTGAACATCATTTCATGCACTTTTTAATTATCTGTACTTTCTCTTAGAAAAACATTTATTCATGTTTTTGCCCATTTTGAAATTGGGTGGTTTGTCTTTTAATTAAGTTGTAGGATTTCTTTATATATACTGGATATCAAACCCTTGCCAGATATGTGGTTTCCAAATATTTACTTCCATTGCACATATTGTCTTTTCACCCTTTTCATAAAGTCCTTTGAAGCACTGACGTATTTGATTTTGAGGAGTTCCCATTTGTTTATTTTTTCTTTCATTGCTTGTGCTTTGGGTGTAAAGTCTAAGAAACTACTGCTTATCACTTGATCTTGAAGATGTTTCCTTACATTTTCTTCTAGGAGTTTTATGGTACTGGTTCTTATTTTTTTAGGCCTTTGCTCTATTTTGAGTTAGTTTTTTAATAGGGTGTGAGATGGTGGTCCTCTTTCATTCTTTTGGTTCTTGATATTCAGTTATCACAATATCTTTTCTTGAAGAGACTGTTCTGTCTGAATTCACTGGACATAGGAGCCTTATGAAAAATCAATTGATCATAAATACAAAGCTCTATTTATGAACTCTCATTTTAAGTACACTGATCAATAAGTTTATGTTTATGCCACTACCATGCTGTTTTGATCACTGTGGCTTTATAATATGATTTAAAGTCAGGAAGCATGATACCTTCCACTTCATTCTTCTTTTTCAAGATGTTTTTGGCTATCAGGAGCCCCTTACCCTTCCAAATCATATTGATAATTACTTTTCCATTTCTGAAAAATGGTCTGTTGGAATTTTGCTTGGTATTGCTTGAATATGTAGATCAATTTGGGTAGAATTGACATCTTAATGGCATTTTGCCTTCCAATCTATGAACATGAAATATCTTTCCATTTATTCATGTCTTTTTTATTTCTTTAGCAATGTTTTTTGGTTTTCTGTGTATCAGTCCTTTACCTCCTTGGTTAGGTTTATTCTTAGATATTTGATTCTTGTAGGTGGTATTGTACATGGATTTTTTTCTTGATTTCCTCTTCAGATAGCTTGTTACTAGTGTACAGAAACACCATTAATTTTTGTGTGTTGATCTTGTATCCTGCCACTTTGCTGAACTTGCCTATTAGCTCAAGTTGCTTTGCTATCACCTATTCTGGATTTTCTAAATATAGGGTTATGTCATATCCAAATGTAACAGTTTTACTTCTTCCTTTCCTATTTGGATGCCACTTATTTTTTTTCGTGCCTAATTGCTGTAGCTAGAACTTATAGCACAAAGCTGAAGAGAGCAATGTTGTTGACGGCATCTGTTTTGGTTTGCTAATGCTGTCAGAATGCCATATTCCAAACATAGATGGGCTTTTAAAAAAGGGGATATATTGAGTTATAAATTTACAGTTCTAAGGCCATGGAAGTGCTCAAATTAAGGCATCAACAAGTATATACCTTCTCAGAGGAAGAATTTCCAGAGAAACTTTGTCAGCTGGGAAGGCACATGACCAGCATCTTCTTGTCATTGCTCCTGTTCCATTGCTTTCAGCTTCTGATTCCAGTGGCTTTCTCTCTAAGCATCTGTTGGTCCTCAGTTAGCTTCTCTGGGGCGACTCTGGGTTTTATCTTTTGGTTTAGAATCTCCATATTTCTGTGTCTGGGTTTCTCCAAAATGTCTCCTCTTAAAGTACTCCAGTAAGTGGATTAAGCCCCATCTTGAATGGGCAGGGTCACATCTCCATGGAAACAATCTAATCAAAAGTTCCCACCCACAATAGCTCTGCCCCCACAAGATTGTATTAGAAGAACATGTCCAGAAACCTACCTTGCAGAAGTAGAATAGCCAGTAACCAAATTTATTTGGAAGGGCAAGGTGCCCTGAATAGCTAAAGATATCTTGAGGAAGAAAAATGACGTGGGAGGTCTCACACTACCTGACTTTAAAGCATATTACAAAGCCACAGTGATAAAAAAAAAAAAAAAACCACACAGCATGGTATGGGCATAAAGATAGATATACTGACCAATGGGATCAAATCAAGTGTTCAGGAATAGACCCTATACTCTACAGACAATTGATGATAAGGCGGTCAAGCCAATCCAACTGGGACAGAGCAGCCTCTTCAAAAAATGGTGTTTGAAAAACTGGATATCCATTGCAAAAGAATGAAAGAGGATTTATATCTCATACATTATACAAAAAGTAACTCAAAATGGATCAAAGACCTAAACATTAGAGCTAAGAACATAAAATTTTTAGAAGAAAACATAAGGAAATATCTTATAAATATGGTGATAGAAGGTGGTTTTATACCCAAAGCATGAGCAATGATAAAAGAAATAGATAAATGGGATCTCCTCAAAGTTAAACACTTTTGTGTTCAAAGGAATTTGTCAGGAAAGTAAAAAGGCAGCCTATGCAATGGGAGACAATATTTGGAAACCAGATTTTATATAAGGGTTTAGTATCCAGGATACATAAGGGGGTTCTACAACTCAACAACAAAAAGACAAACAACCCAATTTAAAAATGGGCAAAAGAAATGAACAGACATTTTTCAGAAGAGGACATACAAATGGCTAAAAAGCATATGAAAAGATACTCAGCTTCACTGGCTATTAGGGAGATGCATATCAAAACCACGATGAGATATCATGTCACATCCACTAGAAGGGCCATTATAAAACAAACAAACAGAAAATGACAAGTGCTGGAGAGGATGTGGAGAAAGGAGCACACTTATTCACTGTTGGTGGGCATGTAAAATGGTGCAACACTCTGGAATGCAGTTTGGCGGTTCTCAGGAAGCTAAGTATAGAATTGCCATATAATTCAGCAATTCCATTACTACGTATATATTCAGAGGAACTGAAGTCAAGGATACAAGTAGACATTTGCACACATATGTTTATAGCAGCATTATTCATAATTGCCAAGATATGGAAACTGCTCAAATGTCTGTCAATGGATGAGTGACTAAACAACTGTGGTATATATATATATATATGATGAAATATTACACAGCTGTAAGATAGAATAAAGTCATGATGTACCTAATAACTGTGGATAAACCTTGAGAACATTATGCTGAGTGAATTTAGCCAGAAACAAAAGGACAAATACTCTATGGGTCTCACTAATATGAACTAACATTAATGAATGAACTTTGAGAGTTGAAGTCAAGAACACAGGTTATCAGGAGATAGAAAGAGGGTAGAGATTGGGTATTTGGTGCTGAAGAAATACAGATTGTACAGGTTCTGTACAATACAGATTGATTGCATAGGTTCCAAAATGGATAGTACAATACTATCTGATGGTAGCATAATAAAATAAATACATTGAAAGAAGCTGAATGTGAGTATGATTGAGGGAGAAGGGCTGGGGACATGTATGACACCAGAAGGAAAGATAGAGGATGAAGGCTGAGATGGGATAACTTAGAAATACCTAGAATGGACAATGATAGTGATTAAATATACAAATATAAGAATGTTTTCACATGAAGGAAAACAAATGAATGTCAACATTGCAAGGTGTTGAAAATGGAATGGTATACAGGAAAAAATACAATCAATGCAAATTAAGGTTTAAAGTTAACAGTAACATTGTAATATGGTTCCACTGAATGTAACAAAGGCAAAATGCCAAAACTAAATGTCAGCAGGTGGGGGATATGTGAGAGGGGTATGAGATGCTTTGCAGAAGAAAAGGGAATGTTCTCATTTAGATTATATTGGCAAAGGCATGGCTATGTGATTAAACCAGGGATCATTGATTTTTTTTTAATTAAAAAAATGTTCTGTTAGTTTTATGTTTTTTAAATTTATGACACATATCCACTTACAAACACAATTTCTTACCATATGATCATTCCATTCTTGTTATATAATCAATAACTCACAATATCATCACATAGTTGTATATTCATCATCATGATCATTTCTTAGAACATTTGATTCCATTCAGAAAAAGAAATAAAAAGAAAACAGAAAAAAATTCATACATACCATACCCCCTACCCCTCCCTCTCATCTATCACTAGCATTTCAATCTACTAAATTTATTTTAACTATTATTTATTTATTTTTAATCGATATGTTTTACTCATCTGTCAATAAGGTAGGTAAAAAGAGCATCAGACACAAGGTTTTCACAATCATACAGTCACAATGTGTAAGCTATATCATTATACAATCATCTGCAAGAAACATGGCTACTGGAACACAGTTCTACATTTTCAGGCACTTCCCTCCAGCCTCTCCATTACACCTTAACTAAAAAAGTGATATCTATTTAATGCATAAAAATAACCTCCAAGATAACCTCTCAACTCTGTTTGGAATTTCACTCTTCCCCCTTTTGGTCGAGAAGGTTTTCTCAATCCCTTGATGCTGAGTTCCAGCTCCTTCTAGTACTTCTTTCCCACATTGCCAGGAAGGTTTACACCCCTGGGAGTCATGTCCCATGTAGAGAGGGGAAGGGCACTGAGTTTGCTTGTCATGTTGGCTGAGAGAGAGAGGCCGCATTTGAGCCACAGAAGAGGCTCTCTTGGGGGTGACTCTTAGGCCTAATTTTAAGTAGGCTTAGCCTATCCTTTGCAGGGTTAAGTTTCATATGAACAAACCCCAAGATTGGGGGCTCAGCCTATTGCTTTGGTTGTCCACACTGCTTGTGAGACTATTAGGAATTCTTCACTTGGGGAAGTTGAATTTTCCCCCTTTCTCACCATTCCCCCAAGGGGACTTTGCAAATACTTCCTTATTCACTGTTCAAATCACTCTGAGATTTATCGGGGCATCACTCTGGAAAAACCTACAAAATGTTATGCCCTATTCAAGGAGGAACCATTGATTTTTAACTTAGGTTGGATTGTACGATATGTCAATAAAACTGTTTAAAAATGAACAGAAAGATGCAAGTGCTGGAGAAAATGTGGAGAAACAGATGTACCTATTCACTGTTGCTAGAGAAACTGAGAGGTGCAGCCCCTCCAGAGAGCAGTGTGGTGGTTCCATAGGAGACTAGGTGTGGGGTTGCCATATGATCTTGCAACCCCGTTGCTAGGTATGTACCTGGAGGAGCTGAGAGTGGGGACATGAATGGACATTTGCACACTGGTGTTTATGGCGGCAGTGTTCACAATTTGCAATGGATGGAGGTGGCCTAAGAGTACATCGACTGAGGAATGGGATGTATACTAGCAACAGGCTACTGAGTAGCTGTAAGGTGGAATGAACTTGTAAGGCATGCAACTAGGTGAATGAACTTTGAGGACAGTATGTTGAATGAAATGTCAGGAAGAGATATATAATCATGCTGCACTCATATGAATGAACTGTATTGAATTGAAGTTAAGAGCATGGGTTGTCAGGTTGGGCCCTATTGTAAAGGGCCCTAGATCGTAAGCTCTTATAGCATTCACATCTATTTCGGAGTTGTAACTGTTATTTCTAAATTCTATTTAGAGCTATTTGTGTATAACTTGGTCATTCCCTGGAATTTGGGGTATTTGTGTGACACTTGAGACTCAGACTTAGAGCTCTGAAACTATGAAAGTCAGCATTATCCCATACAGCAACTGTTTCAAAAGTTGAAAGAGTGATCAGACTTTGACTAGAGATATGAATGAAGCTGATCTGGATAGGACTAAGGTAAATCAGAATACAGGATAAGGGATGATATTGATCATCTTAAAACTTCAACTTCTGTGTGACGCCAAAGGAAGGGGTGTTTATTTGGTGCAAAATTTATATTTTGGGTAGTGCATTATCTAATTTAGCTTGTATGGTTAGTTTATTTGAACACCATAATTACATGGAATCTTGAGTAGGGACTAAGGTCTTGTTGGTTTGTACCGGTTAGTGTTTTGCCCTGATTTATCCCAGAATAATTTGATCAGAGAATAAAAAAGTATTTGCAAAGTCCCTTTGAGGGACTGGAGAGAAAGGAGGAAATATCAAACTTCCCCATCTAAAGAGTTCCTGATATTCTCACAAGCAATTCAACAGGCTGAGCCCTTGATATTGGGCTCCCCCTTATGAAATTTATTCCTGCCAAGGAGATGCTAAACGTACTTGTGATTATCCTTAGAGTCATCCCCAGAGAATCTCATTTTTTGCCTAGATGTGGCCTCTCTCTCTAAGGCAACTTGGCAGGTGAACTTACTGCCCCCCACCCCCTACATGGGGCATCATGTCCAGGGGTGTAAATCTCTCTGGCAATGTGGGACGTGACTCTCAGGGATGAGCTGTAACTTGTTATCATGGGATTGAGAAAGTCTTTTTGACCAAAGGAGGGAAGAGAGAATTGAGACAAAATAAAATTTCAGTGACTGAGAGATTTCAGAGTTGAGAGGTTATCCTGGAGGTTATTTTTTCGTATTTTCTAGATACCTATTTTTAGTTTATGGTGTATTGGAATAGCTAGAGGGAAGTACCTGAAACTATTTGACTGTATTTCAGTAGCCTTGATTCTTGAAAATGATCGTATAATTATACACCTTTCACAATGTGACTGTGTGATTGTGAAAACCATATGTCTGATGCTCCTTTTATACATGTGAGTAAAACCATGACAAAAGGTAAATAAATAATAGGGGAGGATAAGGGGAACAAAAAATTGGGTAGATTGCATGCTAGTGGGCAATGAGAGGGAGGGGTGAGAGGTATGGGATGTATGTTTTTTTTCTTTTTCTGGAGTGATGCAAATGTTCTAAAAATAATCATGGTGATGAATATATGACTATGTGATGATATTATGAGCCATTGATTGTATACTTTGGATGGACTGTATGGTGTGTATGTATATCTTAATAAAAATATTTAAATAAAAGAAGAACATGGCTTTTCTGGGGTACATATCAGTTTCAAATCAGCACAGCATCCTTGTCTTGTTCTTGACCTTAGAGGGAAAGTTTTCGCTCTCTTACCATTGTGAATGATTTTAGCTGTAGGTTTTTCATATATGCCTTTTATTACGTTGTGAGCATTTCATTTGATTCCTACCCTTTGAAGTGTTATCATGAAAACATGCTGAATTTTGTCAAATGCCTTTTCTGAAAACACTGTTCTTACATGATTTTTCTGTAAATCTACAATTTCTCTAATTTTAAAAAAAATTATAAATAGTGCTCCTGTCAGAATGAAAATGATTACTTTTTTTTTTTTGGCATGGGAATGTTCTTTTGTTGACACACTTTTTAAACAAACCATATAGTATTGAAATTTGTATTTTGAGAAAATTTCTTCAGAAATTATTAAAAAATGAAAATCTTACCCATCCACAGAGAGAATGCGGAGAGAGCCTATGCAGTTTCATAAGCATATTTAACCTTCACTTTTTTTAACGTAAGTAACTTACATTCTTTATTTAAAATCTACAAATTAGTACTTTTTTTCAATAATCATCATCATGATCATTTCTTAGAACAGCAAATGCACTTTTTAACATAGTAGATGTTTGTTAAGTATCTACCATGTACTTAGCACTGTGCAATAGGGCCATCTGAGGAACCATTCCTAAAATGCATGAAACTAGGGTTTTATAAGTTTTCCAAAAACTCAACTATCAAATATTTTTCTAAAAATGTAAAACTTAGAAAATTTGAAGGAGGAGACTGCAATATTGTTCAGGAAAGTCCGGTAGAAAATATTTTTTGGGCTCACATTAGATAATTATGGCTATTTTGGTTCTTTTCATGTCTCAAGGTATACACTTCTGAAGGTGCTTCTTCTTTACATGACCTTCAATTCTGAAATAAAAACCATACATTCATTTTCACATCACACTGTTTACAATGATCAAATCCTTATGAAAGAAAAAGAGACCCAAAATGAGTCCTAGTCATTTGGATTTCTGCCCCTGCATAACTTTAGATTATTTTATAATTTTAACTATTTATAACCATTTAATTCTTATCAATCTGAATAGCAAAGCCACATTATTGTTTATTTAGTTTCACATCTTAAGCGAAATGTGGAAACTTTCCACTAACTTCAGTATTTCTACAGCCTATTTCATATTTAACATTACTCTCAGTTTTAAAGTTCAGCTATGAAAATAGAAACACTATTAAAAAAAAGAAAGCATCTTTGTTTCTGAGCACTATCGGCTTTGAAAATGATCAAAGCCTTAAAAAGGATACAAGGCGTTCCTAAGATAAACAATTTTGAAGCAGGTAATCACTTTGATTAATCCAATTACCACTTTAAATAAATTAATGCCAATGGACATTTTGAAGTATAATTTTTTTAAAAGAAAGCAGTTATGTGAAAAATTTATCCTAGCTTTGTCCAAATAAGTTGGTGTTGATGTATTTGTTGTATCCTTTCAGAATTATAATTATACCCAAGGAGTTGATTCCTTTCTCCTTCGTATTCCTTTATTTTCCTTTTTTTGTGCACTTTGGTAGCCTACATAAAAGTCAGTTGTAACTCACTTAAATTCAGGTCTGCAGTATGAAGTAGTGTATTGCTTAACTCTCCAGGCTGTAACCCTGAGTGTTAGAAGGGGAGTTTCAGTGTTTCCCAACATCGATGTCTTTAGCAATTGAGGTGTGGTGTCACTCATGCTACGGAAGCCCTATTCCTGTCAAACATGTTTCTGTTCTGCATCTTCCATTGTGCCGTGAACTAACTACTCTATAAGTTCTAATCCTTAAGTAAAGAAAGAAAAACAATAAAAAGCAAGCTCACAAATCTATGACCAATTGCTTCTGACAAGGATGCCAAGTACTCTCACTGCAGAAAGCACAGTCTCTTCAACCAAGGGTGCTGGGAAAACTGATAGCCACATGCAAAAGAATGAAAGCAGACCCCCACTTCACATCATATACAAAAACTAACTCAAAATGGATCAGTCACTTAAAGATAAGAGCTGAAATTGAAAAACATTCAGAAGAAAACATAGAAGAATATCTTCAGGACCTTTTTTTTTTTTTTTTTTTTGCCTGGGCAGGCACCGGGAATCAAACCTAGGTCTCAGGCATGGCAGGCGAGAACTCTGCCTGCTGAGCCACTGTGGCCCACCCTCTTCAGGACCTTTTAATAAACTATGATTTATCTTAAAAGTCTTTATCTTTAAAGTCTTAAAGTCTTAGACTTCAAACCAAAAGAGCAAACAGCAACAGAAAAAAATGAATATATGGGACTGCACAACAATTAAAAACTTTGTATATCAATTGCACATTATCAAAAGAGTGGAAAACAACTTACAATGGGAGAAAATACTTGCCAACCATGTATCTGATAAGAATTTAATATCCAGAAAATGTGAAGAACTCCTAAAGCTCAATCACAAAATGACAAACAACCCAATTTAAAATATGGGCAGAGACTTCTGGGAAGATGGATGAGTAGGATAGGCTGAATTCACCTCTGCTCCAAGGAACAACTAGAGAAGTGGCAGGAAAACAACCAGGGTTTTGTTTTTTAAGCAGTTCCAGGGTGTGAGTGAACTAAGAGGGCCTTCTACACCACATAGGGATGTCCTGGATGGAAGGGGGAGGAATTTGGATGCAGAGAATGGGGTGAGTGAGCTTGGATGAGACTCAACTGGGAACAAGAGGCAGCACCCAAGAATGTGCACCCCCCCACCCCCACCCCCACCCCGTAGCTAGCTTGGGAGATCAGCCCCATCAGCTCCACATCCTGGAGTTCCCTTGGGGAACCCAGAAGCCAGTAAACTTGCTTTCCCTGCTCATAGAGGCCGTCTAGCTAGTTCACAGAACCCAAAATGCCACATTCCATATGGAGGCCTGGAGCCTTCAGGAGTGCACAGACGAGGAGGTGGCAACAAGGAAGCAAGCCATGCTGTGTCCTGCTCCCCTGCATCCCCATACACCATGCCCCACATTACGCACCACTCTATGCCTCATCTGGCGCCCCCACATCTAGTCACACCGTGCCCAGAGCACATGCACTGCAACACATGCTCCCCATACCCTGTGACCCGTGCCCTGTCCCTGAGACTTGAACCATGGTCCTTGCCTCACACACCTTGCACCATGTCCTGCACCACCACACCCTGACCCGTGGCCTGTGCCCCTGCACCGTGCTGTGCTGCAGTCCTTGCCCCCATGCCACTCCATGCCCTGCACACCTGCGCCCCGTGCCCTATACCATAGGGCACTGCACAGTACCCTGCCCCACAACACAGTGCTGCATCTGTGCCGTGTCCCCAGTCCCCTGTGCTACTCCCATGTCCCTATACCATGCCCATGTGCCCTTCGTCCCTGTGCCTCCATGCCCCTGAATCCTGTGTCCTGCATCATGTCTAGCCAGCATGCATTTCCAGGTTGATTATGGACAGGAGCAGCTGACATATACAGACCCATTGCCCAAGGTTGTTCTAACAGGAGCCTGGGGGCTACCAGACGCATTGGACCCACAGGTGAATCACCACTGAGATGCCCACTGTCCACCCCTTAGCTCTGGGGTTGACAGCTCTCAGCATGCGCTGAGAACAGCAGACCTGGCTGGAATTCCCCCAGGTCTCCATCCAGCTCACCCTGCAGTCAGGGAGAGGCAGGCCTAAGGGGAAAAGGAGGCCCAAGAGCACCATCTGCTGTGAAGATAGAGAAAGTGCAGTCTGGCAAACTGCCTATCTTTCTATCTTCAAACAGATCCTCAAGAAGAGTTGCACCCCCTGCATGAGGTTTAGGCCTTGGTTTGGGAAGGAATTATTGGCAAGCCAAGTGCGAAAGGAGACCTTGAATGCAAACCCAAGCAAATGCAAAATCTTAGATGATTGAGAGAAATCAACTTTCAAAATAACCCTATCACGATAATCAAATGCCTTGAAGTCAACAGAAAATTATAGAACATGTGAAGATGCAGGCAGATATGATCCAGCCAAATGACCAAATTAAAACACCAGAGCAGACACAGACTTTGTAACTAATCAAAGATGTTCATACAAATCTCCTAAATAAATTTAATGGATTGGTTAATGACATAAAGTATATCAAGAAGACACTAGAAGAACATAAAGAAGAGTATGAAAGAATAAGTAGAAAAATAGCAGATATCACAGAGATGAAAGATACTGTAGAAAAAATTAAAAGTATACTAGTTTTAACACACACACATCAGATGTGAAGAGGCAGAGGAAAGAATAAATAAACTAGAGGACTGCACAATTGAATTCAAATGCACAAAGGGACAAATGGCTAAAAAGATGGAAAAATTTGAATTGGATTTTAAGGAAATGATTGCCAACACAAAGTGCATAAATATAAGAATCATTTGTGTTTCAGAAGGAGAAGAGAAGAATAAAGAGCTAGTAAGATTAGTTGAGAAGATAATGGGCAAAAATTTCCCAATCCTTATAAAAGACATAAATAGACAAATCAAAGAATCCCGAAGAACCCCAAGTAGAATAAATCCAAATAGACCTACTCCAAGACATATATTAGTCAGCTGTCAAATGTTGAAGAGAAGTTGAAAATTCTGAAAGTGGCAGGATTGCTAATGCTGCCAGAATGCAATGTACCAGAAATGGAATGGCTTTTAAAAAGGAAATTTGCTAAGTTGCAAGTTTATAGTTCTCTGGGGTTAGGTTTCATCTCTTGTCTACCCTTGGCTCTCTCTAGGTTCTGGCTTGCTTAGCATCTCATGGGAAGGCACATGGCTATGTCTGCTGTGCTCTGCCTGTGTCTAGGCATCTTTGCTCTCCCAGCATCTCCAAACATCTGTGTCTCTGCCAGCTTTGAAGCAATTGTTCTCCAAGCATCTGCATCTGAGGTTTCTCCAAAATGTTTCCCCTTCTAAAGGACTCTAGTAAACTAATCAAGACCCACCTTGGATGGGTGGAGTTACATCTCCATCTAATCAAAAGGCCACACCCATAATTGGGTATGTCATATCTCAACAGAAGTAATCTAATCAAAGGTCACACCTACAACTGGGTGTGTCAGATCTCCATGGAAACAACCCAATCAAAGTTTCCCGCCCTAAACAATAGGTCTGGCCCCACAAGATTGGATCAGTATTGAAACATGACTTTTCTTGTGTATACAATAGTTTCAAATTGGCACCTTTAGGTCATTCTTTTTTCCTCAAATTTTCTGAGGAGTTTGAGCAGGATCGGTGTTAGTTCTTTTTGAATGTTTGATAAAATTCCCCTGTGAAGCTATATGGCCCTGGACTTTTCTTTGTAGAAAGATTTTTGATGAATAATTGAATCTCTACTTGTGATTGATTTGTTGAGATATTCCATTTCTTCTCGAGTCAGTGTAGGTTGTTTGTATGTTTCTAGGAATTTATCCATTTCATCTAAGTTGTTGGTGTATAGTTGTTCATAATATCCTCATGACTTTTTTATTTCTTCATTTCTAATTGTATTTATTTGCATCCTCTCTCTTTTTTTCTCTTTATCGGCCTAGCTAGAGGTTCATCAATTTTACTGATTTTTTCAAAGAACCAAATTTTGGTTTCATTGATTCTATTTTTATTTTATTCTCCAATTCATTTAATTCTTTTAATCTGCTGTTCTTTCTCTAGTTCCTCCAGAGGAGCAGTTACGTCTTCGATTTTCGTACTTTCTTCTTTTTTAATATAAGCATTTAGAGCAATAAATTTCCCTCTGAGCACTACCTATGTTGCATCTCATAAGTTCTGTTGCATTCTCATTTTCATTCATCTCCAGATATTTACTGATTTCTCTAGCAATTTCTTCTTTGACCCACTGGTTGTTTTAGAGTACATTATTTAATCTTCATATATAATATTTGTATGGTGTATGGTAGTGGCCACATTACATTCTTTTTCCATGTGAATATCCCCTGTTCAGCACCATTTTGCTGAATTTTTATTTGTTTGGTTTTTGTTTGTTTGGGAAGTGCATGGACAGGAATCAAACCTGGGCATCCCACATGGCAGGTTAGAATTATATCATTGAACTGCCCTTGTACCACCTCCATTTATTTTTGAAAGTTCTGGTTCTTTGGTGGTTGCTGATTTCCAACTTCATTCTGTTGTGATCAAAGTGCTTTGAATAATCTCATTCTTTTTAAATTTATAAAGACTTGCCTTGTGCCTCAGCCTATGATCTATCCTGGAGAACATTCCATGAGTACTAGAGAAGAATGTGTATCCTGGTGTTTTGGGATGTAACTATAGATAGAGATAAAGGTGTAGATATAGAAATAGAAGTAGATATAGATATAGATACAGATATAGATATAGATAGCTGTCAGGTTTAATTCATTTATCAAATTGTTTAAGTTCTCTATTTCTTTGTTGATCCTCTGTCTGGTTGTTCTATCTATACAGGAGAGTGGTGTATTGAAGTCTCCTATTATTACTGTTGAGGCATCCATTGCTTCCTTCAGTTTTGCCAATGTTTGCTCATGTGCTTTGGAGCTCCTTGATTGGGAACATAAATATTTATGATTTTTATTTCTTCTGGATGAATTGTCCTTTTATTACTATATAGTGTCCTTTCTTGTCTCTTACGACATCTTCACATTTAAAGTCCATTTTGTCTGATATTGGTATAGCTACTCCTACTTTCTTTTGGTTACAGCTTGCATGGAAAATCTTTTTCCAGCCTTTCACTTTCAATCTATTTGTATACTTGTGTATTGGTTTTTTAAAGCTGCCAAAATGCAATATGCCAGAAATGAGTTGGCTTTTAAAAATGCAGTGTATTACGTTTTACGTTTACAGCTCTATGTGTCTAAACTTAGGCATCCAAGGAAACATACCTTGACTCAAAAAAGGCCAAAGGGTCTAGAGCACCTCTGTCAGCTGGGAAGGCATGTGGCTGGCATCTGCTGGGGTCTTTGGCTTCTGGTGTCAAACAGCTTCCCTGGAGGCATTTTCTTTCTGCACCTCCAAACATCTGGGTCTTGTTTGGGCTCTCTGTCAGCTCTGAAATTTTTTCCAAAGGCTCCCTCTTAAGGTACTCCAGTAAGTGACCCATTTTGAATGGCTGGGGATACATCTCCACGGAAACCACCTAATCAGAAGGCCCCATCCACAACTGGGAAGATCACATCTCCATGGAAACAACTTAATCAAAAAGATATCACTCAATAATATTGAATGAGGATTAAAGAACATGGCTTCTCTGGAAAACATAGTAGTTTCAAACCAATACACCCTGGGTCTATGATGAGTCTCATGTAAGCAGCATACCGATGTATATTTCTTAGCCCATTCTACCAATCTGCATCTTTTAATCAGCAAATTTAGTCCACTAACATTCAAAATTATTACTGTAAAGGCCTTTCTTAAATCTATCATCTTATTCTTTGGTTCTTGTTTGTCAGATCTATATTTTCTTTTTCTCTTTTTATCCTTTAAGTTACCCTTACTGGTACTCTTCAATCTGTGCCCTCCTCCAGACCTCCCTCTCCTGTCTTTTTTTTTCTTTCAGTAAACAGAAATCCCTTTTGTATTTCTTGGAGGGCTAGTCTCTTGTTGACAAATTTTCTCAACCTTTGTCTATCTGTGAAAATTTTAATCTCCTCCTCATTTTTGAAGGACAATTTGGCTGGATGAAAAAATCTCAGCTGGAAGTTATTCTCTTTCAGGATCTTAAACATATCATACCACTGCTTTCTTGCCTCCATGGTCCCAGCTGACACACCCAGTTGTAGGTGTGACCTTTGATTAGATTACTTCTGTTGAGATATGACATACCCAATTATGGGTGTGGCCTTTTGATTAGATGGAGATGTAACTCCACCCATCCAAGGTGGGTCTTGATTAGTTTACTAGAGTCCTTTAGAAGGGGAAACATTTTGGAGAAACCTCAGATGCAGATGCTTGGAGAACAGTTGCTTCAAAGCTGACAGAGACACAGATGTTTGGAGATGCTGGGAGAGCAAAGATGCCTAGACACAGGCAGAGCACAGCAGACATAGCCATGTGCCTTCCCATGAGATGCTAGGCAAGCCAGAACCTAGAGAGAGCCAAGGGTAGACAAGAGATGAAACCTAACCCCAGAGAACTATAAACTTGCAACTTAACAAATTTCCTTTTTAAAAGTCATTCCATTTCTGGTACATTGCATTCTCGCAGCATTAGCAAACCAAAACACTAACTCATTTTATGAAGGTAAAATCACTCTAACACCAAGACTGGGTAATGATGCTGCAAGGCCAATCCCCTAATGAATATAAATACAAAAACCCTCAACAAAAATACTAGCAACGCAAATTCAAAGAAATTCAAAGAAGGGAATTATTCCATGATCAAGTGGGGTTTATACCAAGAATGCAAAGGTGTTTCAACACAAGAAAACTAATCAGTGTAAAACAGCACATTAACAAATGGAAAGGGAAAAATCACATAATCATCTCGATTGACACTGAAAAAGCATTTGAAAAAATTCAGCATCTTTTCCTGATTGAAAAAAAAACACTTCAAAAGGTAGGAATTGAAGGAAATTTTCTCAATATGATAAAGGGCGTATATGAAAAACGCATAGCCAGCATCATACTCAATAGTGAGAAACTGAAATCCTTTCCTCTAAGGTTGGAAACAAGCAAAGTTGTCCTCTGTCACCACTATTATTCAACATTGTACTAGAAGTCCTAGCTAGAGCAATCAGGTACAAAAAAGAAATAAAAGTCATCCAAATCAGAGAGGAAGAAGTAAAACTTTCATTATTTCCAGATGACATGATACTATACTTGGAAAATCCCGAGACATTTATGATGAAGCTGCTTGAGAATAAACAGATTCAGCAAAGTGGCAGGATACAAGATTAATGTGCAAAAATCAGTAATGTGCTTGCTTTGGCAGCACATATACTAAAATTGGAACAATATAGAGAAAATTAGCATAGCCCCTGCACAAGGATGACACGCAAATTTGTGAAGCGTTCCATATTAAAAAAAAATCAGTAATGTTTCTATACATAAGCAATGACCTAATTGAGGAGACAATTAAGGAAAAAATTCCATTCAAAATAGCAACTAAATGAATCAAGTATCTAGGAATAAACTTAACCATGAATATAAAGGACCTGTATACAGAAAACAACAAAACATTGTTAAAAGAAGTCAAAGACTAAACAGGTGGAAAGACGTTTTCTACTCATGAATAGGAAGGTTAAATGTAGTTAAGATGTCAATTCTACTGAAATTGATCTACAGATTCTAGGAAACACCAATCAAAATTCCAACAACCTACTTTGAAGACTTGGAAAAGTTAGTTATTAAAATCATTTGGAAAGGGGTGGGCCACAGTGGCTCAGCAGGCAAGAATGCTTGCCTGTCATGCCAGAGGACCCGGATTTGATTCCCGGTGCCTGCCCATGTAAAAAAAAAAAAAATCATTTGGAAAGGAAAGAGAGCTCAAACAGCTAAAAAAATCCTAAAAATGAAGAATGAAGCGATAGGACTAAGACTTCCTGATTTTAAAGCTTATTATAAAGTCACAGTGGTCAAAACAGCATGGTACTGCCACAAAGATAGAAGTAATGGTCAATGGAATAGATTTGAGAGTGCAGAGATAGACCACAAAATCTATGGTCAATTGATCTTTGACAAGGTCTCTAAATGCACTGAATTGGGACAAAATAGTCTTTTCAATAAATGGGCATGTAAGAACTAGATATCAATAGCCAAAAGAATGAATGAGGACCGTTACTTTACCCCCTATTCAAAAATGAATTCAAAGTGGATCAAAGACCTAAATATAATTCCTGGAAGAAAATATAGGAAAACATCTTCACGACCTAGTAATAGGAGGTACTTTTCTAAATTTTACACTCAAAGTAAAAGCATTGAAAGAAAAAAACAGATAAATGAGAACTCGTCAATATCAAATGCTTTTGTGCCTCAAAGGACTTTGTCAAAAAGGTGAACAGCCAGCCAACTCAATGGGAGAAGATATTTGGAAATCACATATCAGATAAAGCTTTGATATCCTGCATAAATGAAGAAATCATAAAATTCAACAACAAAAGAATAAACAACCCAGTTATGAAATGGGCTAAAGATGTGAATACGCATTTTCCTGAAGAGCAAATACAGATGGCTAAAAACACATGAAGGGATACTTGTTTTCATTAGCTATAAGGGAAATGCAGATCAAGACTGCAATGAGATATCACTTCACACCCATAAGAATGGTTGCTATTAATCAAACAGGAAACTACAGATTTGGAGAGGATGTGGAGAAATTGGAACAGTAAGGAACTGCTCGTGGGAATGTATAATTGTACAGCCACTATAGAAGATAGTTTGGCAGTTCCTTAGAAAAGTAAATATCGAGTTGCCCTATGACCCAGGAATATGACTACTTGGTATATCCCCATAAGGGCTGAAAGCAGTGATGCAAACAGACATTGTTAATTGCATTCACAATGCTGTGCTAAATTCCCAGCATCCATTACCAAAACTTTTCTATACTTTGCCTATTTAAAATTTTTTATTTTTGAACATTTTTGTTGTAAAATATAACATATATACAAAAAAGAAATACATTTCAAAGTACATTATTACAAGCAGTTATAGAACAGATTTCAGAGTTTGGTATGGGTTATAGTTCCACAATTTTAGGATTTTCCTTCTAGCTGCTCCAAGACACTAGAAACTAAAAGAAATATCAATATTAATGATTCAGCAGTCATACTCCTTTGTTAAAACCTGTCTTCTCTGGTATAACCCTTTCTTCTACTTTGATCCTTCTATCAATCTTTACAGGTTTTTGGTGTATACCCATTCTCATTTTTTTTCTTGGAAAGGTGTATGGAACTAGTTGATGTTCTTGGAGAGATTGGCACCTCTGGGTTTCAGGACTTATCTGGTCTATGAACCATTTGGAGGTTTTAGACTTCTGAAAAGTAAATTTAATATATGCAACTTTTGTAGGATCTCAGTTAGAGCCCTGAGTGTTCGTTAGAGTTGACAGGAATGATGTTGGTTAAGGGGTAGGGAAATGTTGCTAAGTGCCATGGGGTACAGTTGAGTAGAGGGCCTATCATATGGCATTCAATGTCAAGCATTGTGCAAGTTGAAGATCAAGCTGCAATATGTGGGCACTACACAAGATTCAGAAAAGGAAATAGAAAAATCCTAAGCCTCATTGTTAGTTCCAAAAGGGCGGTTACTTTAAGAATGATATGGTTACTTATACCTCTGAATCTTTCTTGTTAAGTTTCCCTCCCCCCAAGAATACTCTTAGGTTTAGATATTATCTTTTATTTTTTGTATATTAATTAATTAAACCATTTATCCATTTAACAAGTATTTATTGAGTACATATTATGTCACAGTGTTATCTCCAATTTACAGACACTAAAATTAAGGTTAAGTAATTAAGTCAAATCCACACAACTATTAAGCTACAAAACCAAATCTGGGCACCTCTCCAGAACCCTTGCCATTAAACACTGTGCTGTATGATACCCCATGAGCTTCAGTAGATCTGAAGTTTAACTTTTTGAGAATTTAAATTTCATATGGCACATCAGGATATCTCTAACACTTTAAAAACACTGAACTAGAGAACTATAGTGTCTATTAAGTATAGTTTGGATTTTCATTTACTGGGAATAAAATCCATCCATATCTGCAATGTGTTAATCACAGAGAAGTGCTTAAAAATAGCACCAAAAATCTTTTCTCTTGCAGCATCAAGTAGAAACAAGTATCTTAAATTATAAAAATAAACTCCAGTGATTTTTAAAAAATGTTTTTGTTGACAAATCTTCACATACACACTGTCCATACATGATATGCAATCAATGGCTCACAATATGATCACATAGTTGAGTATTCATCACCATCCATAGATTTTTTTTTTTTTTAACATGGGCAGGCACCAGGAATTGAACCCGGGTCCTTGGGCATGGCAGGCAAGCACTCTTACCTGCTGAGCCACCGTGGCCCGCCCCATCCATAGATTTTTGAGGGCAAAATGCACAAATTCTTATATCAGGACACAAATGCATGTTTTTTGTTTAAGTTTTTTTTAATCAGTGCTGAGAAAAAGCATGTTTTATGATACTGATTTAACCACAAATTGAAATTATTTATAAAAGTTGTATAAATACATCTTTAAGTTCTCAAAAAGTTAAATATATACAAAGCACAGAAAATAAATTCAGTTGAAAAAAGTTCTGTCACATACACTAGAGAGAAATCGTATGAGTGTCATCTGTGCAGGAAAGTTTTTGCTCATAGTTTTGCCCTCAGTCAACATGAGAGAATGCACAGTGGACAAAAGCAATAGGAGTGTCATATATATATATGGGAAACCTTAATTTTTCTATCCTTATACAACATGAAATCATTTAAACTTGAGAGACAAATCTATGGATGTCATTAATGTTGGAAAGCCTTCAGTCAATGTTTTGACCTTGCATGGAATGAGAGAACTCATACTAGACATTTTGAGTAGAGAAGAGATTTTGGCCATAGCTTTATGGCTTTACCCTTTAAACACACCAGAAAACCCAATTACTGAAGAAACACTATGTTTGTATTCAATATGCTAGTGCCTTTAGTCATCAGTACTATTTTAGTTAACATAAGGACTTTTGTATAGGAGAAGATCCATATGAATGTCATCTATGTGGCAAAACTCTTAGTGGTTGGTGATGATATACCATATGAAAGAGACCACAATATGAATCTATTGGGCGTGTAGTCCTCATTTACTACTCTAACTCATAAGCAAGCCAGAGAAATTACATGTGAGGAATTCTATATCTGAACTCAATACGTAAGTGCCTTAACTTGTAATTTATTCCTTAATAAAATGAGTGGAGTCCATAGGAATGCAAAAAAGTTTTGACATAGTTCTAAATGTTACATGGAGTCATAGATTCTAAAAAAATATGGCAATCATTATCCAATCCAATATTAAGGATAACAAAGAGGTGTTTGATCTTAAACGTAATGTCAAACATATACTGTCTACTATGTAACAAACGGTCAGAAAGAAAGTATAACTGGAATTCCTATCAGCAAAAATTAAGTTAGTTCATAAGTATTACATTTGTCAATGAAATAAGAAAACAGATCAAAGTATGAAATATTGGACAGCCCTGGCAACCAAGTTACCTTAAAGGATAGTTTTTTAGGATGGCTAAAATGAGCAATGATAATGTTCTACATATAATTGAAATGTCCAATATTAAAATTGGAGCCAGTACTTTTATTTGTAGAATTCACACACCCAAATAAACACAAACTATGTGTTTTTTCTTCTCTGACGCAAGTGACACAAATCCAGGCTTTCTATGTTTATGACAATTCACTTCCTTTAATTGACGAGTTCCTTTCATGGTGCGCTGTTTCTGAATCTGGCTGGAGATGGACTTTGGTAGATATCGGTGACGAGCTATATGTTTTATCTAAGGATGATGTTGAAATTTCTCTTTCAACTTCTGATTATAATCCTTGGCAGCTTTTTCTCGTGATGTAAGCACATCCAACTTTTCAGCAGCATTAGCTTTTCATAGACAAATGTTCATTTCATCAAATTTACGCATAATGTACTTGCTATCAGAAGTCCATTTTATGCAGATAACATGCTGCATTCTCTTTGTGTGATAAATTTTCCTGCTTTGATCATTGTGGACAGGAAAGATTCGAATAGATTTATCAAAGCTAGCAGACACAAACTCTTTCCCCGTGGGAGAGTAATCCATATCAAGCACTGCAGATTCATGATCCATATGTACCATTACAGGCATGCCACGTACCCACATATCAAAACTTTATTAATTTTAATCTTTATTTGCTGTAAGAATGAAAGCCTCCATAGGATTCCAATTGATTATATTTGTTCTCATATCTAAGATAACATTTTTCAGAGGAGTAGCTTACCTCAGATCATATAGTACATAGTCCCGTCAGAAGCACAACTTCCCAAGAGAAATGTCTCAACTGGGTTATGTTTAAAAGTACTGTCAAATCCTTTGAACAAATAGGATTGATTTTGTTCATCCCAAATGTCCACTTGCTATCCACATGTGGCAAAACAGGGTCTTTCCAGTGATGATCAATTCTAGCATGCATCCTCTTTCCTAACACTGGATACAGTGACTTCTCCTCTTCTCCATAGCCTGGCCTGTCCATTTCCAGTGCTTCAGTTTGTTGTCACCAATCGTAAAAAAATAAGTCCCACAAAAGTGAGTACGAATACATACTCCTCATACCAAAACCTGCATGTGCATGTATTGTTTGGATACATTTCCGTTTAGTCACGTTCCGAATTTTAACCTGTCCATCACGTGCCCTAGAAAGGATGGTGGCCAGGCTGCTTGGATGCTTTGGCAAGCAATTGACTCCATCTGGAGGACCATCTAGGAAAGAAGAAAGGAATGCTTTTGCAAATACCAGTTTGGTAGCATTTAAAGCTCTTGCATATTCTCATGGAACTTCAAAAGGATGTAAGACAGGATTATAGTTTCTTGGAACTCTTTGTTAAGTCCAACTTTGTTTCGCGGCTGTAGTTACCAGATTCAGGCTCAGCATCTTCATCTTTGCGGCTTGTTCTCACCCCGGACCCTTTCCGTCGAGATTCCTGTTATCCTTTACCTCTTTTTGATGTCATAACAGGAAGTGAAATTTCAGTCTGCATTTCATACGCATTTTTTCCGAGAAACGAAAATATGTCAAAAAATGTTTAAGCCGCACAAATTATGCTCTTCTTTTTATATAATGAATTTAAAGTAAACTAAAGAGCATGGGTCTCTTGTGAAGTGGGAAAATTTTCCTTTTCTGTGAAGAGGATTTTACTAGCCTATCAATCTCAGCTTCCCTCTTCCATGCACCCCACTAAAGGCAAGGAATCTGATTGGTGAATTTAGGGGAAGAATCTGAGATAATGTATCCAACACTTCTACAGTTTACCTAAGAGCTAGCCTTCTCAAGGAGGGTCTGAGTTCTGCCATAATGGGAAAGGAGTCTGTCCCTGCAGAGCAGTCCTGTGCTTTTCCAGCACTGCCTGTGAGAAGATGGGCAAGTCTGCCCAATTTTGGAGTTCAGAATTAGAAATCCCACATGCTCACAGATAGAAGCCGTGTTTCCTAGCGTCAGCTTTGATCACTGATAAAGAAGGTATTTTGGTTCTTCACATGTCTACTCTTTGGTTTTATCTCTCAATTAGTTCAGAGCTCCAGTGGGAAAGAAGGATACCATTTATTTGGTTCCCTCAAACACTAACATGTGTAATTAGTTTCATTAAAGAGTATATGAAATGAACTTTCTAACATTATCTTAAGTTTTTATACTTTAAAGTGGTACTTCATCACAGACCATATTAAAATTGTGAAATGAACTTTTTAATTTCTAAGGAAGAGTGATATGATTACATATTTATCTGGATGATCATATGTATTGATGATCAATACAGTTGAAAAACATAAATCTTAAGCAAAATCAAGGGAGAATAGACAATTTCCTCTACATTACTATATAGCAATGAATCTGGCCTCCAAAAAAGAGGAATGGGCTTTTTCTTGACTTCCTGGGGGTAGGAAAAGGGGTGGGGGCAGGGGTTATCTCTAAATCCTTCGAATGCCCTTGATAGAAGTGTCTTTGGTTAATCAAGGTGGGCCCTTGAGCACATCTGGTGGTTGATGCTAAGGGGATAACCTTTAGTCTTTCCAGGAACTAACCATATTGAAGAAGGTTTTGAGCCATGTCATATCAGCTCAACCTTCTGGGGAAGACAAGAGGGTACTAGAGACTGAATTTAACCAGGAGGGCACTGTTTCATCAATCATGCCTTTGTAATCAAACCACAGTAGAAGCTCTAGACACAAGTTTGAGAGAACTTCCGTGATTGATAATATAGAGCAATGAGCCAGGAGCCGGGAGGCATTTTGACTCCACGTGGAGAGGACACAGAAGCTTGTGTTTCAGACCCTCTTAGAACTCGCCCTATATGTCTCTTCTTTTGGCTTCTGATTTGTATGTTTTTTTTTTTTTGCCATAATGAAATTATAATCATAATTATAGTGTGTTCCTGAGTTGTGCATTTCTTTTTCTAGTGAATTATTGAACCTAAGGGGGTGGTAGGTACCCTCAAAATTGTATTCAGTTGGTTAGAGTGGCTCTGGGAGTCCCTAAACTTATGACTGTGATCTAGAGTCAGAATTGCATGTAGTTGGTGTTGGAAGTCATTGTAATCAATTGCAGCTACCCTTTCCCAAACTTCCTTGTTGATATGACCTTGGCATTTGTCAAATTTGTGGATTATCAAGTTTCTTGCCTGCATCCTGATTCATTGAGTCTTAATTGGCGTCCAGGAATCTTTTTTGAAAAACAATCCCCTACTTCATCTAGAAATATGAATGAAGCTAACCAGGATAGAAGTAAAGTAAATCAGAATACAGATTAAAGGATGATATAATCTATATTTAAAAACTTCAACTCATATGTGAGACTAAAGGAAAAGATGTTTATTCATGGCAAAACTTAGATTTTTGGTAGCTCATCATCTCATTTAACTTGTACAGTCAGTTTATTTGAACACCATAATAACACAGAAACTTGTATAGGGAGTGAGGTCTTATTGGTTTGTACAGGTCCATGTGATGCCCCTGATACATCCCAGAGTAATTTGGGCAGTGAATAAGAGAAGTGCTTGCAAAGTCCCTTTGGGGTACTGGGTAAAAAGGAGGAAATATTCAACTCCCCCATCTGGGGAATTCCTGATATTATCACAAGCAGTGGGGACAACCAGTTCAATATACTGACCCCTTGATCTTAGGGCTTGCCCCTATGCAACTTATTCCTGCAAAGGAGAACCCAAGTCTACTTACAATTATGTCTAAGAGTCACCCCCAGGGAACCTCTTTTGTTGCTCAGATGTGGCCTCTCTCTCTCTAAGCCAATTTGGCAGGTGAAATCACTGCCCTCCCTCCAACACAGGATATGATTCCCAGGGGTGTAAATCTCCCTGGGAACATGGGACAGAAATTCCAGGATGAGCCAGGACCCAGCATCAAGGGATTAAGAGAGTCTTCTTGACCAAAGGGGGAAGAGAGAAATGAGACAAAATAAAGTTCCAGTGGCTGAGAGATTTCAAACAGAGTTGAGAGATTACCCTTATACAGTATATAGATATCCCTTTTTAGTTTCTGTTGTATTGGAGTAGCTAGAGGGAAGTACCTGAAATTGTTCAGCTGTGTTCCAGTAGCCTTGATTCTTGAAGACGATTGTATAACTATATAGCTTTCACAATGTGACCATGTCATTTTGAAAACCTTGTAGTTGATTCTCCCTTTATCCAAGGTATGGACAGATGAGTAAAAAAATAAGGACAAAAATAAATAAATAATAGGGGTGGTAAGGGGTAAAAAAAAAGGGTAGATTGCAATACTAGTGGTCAATGAGAGGCAGGGATAAGAGGTATGGGATGTATGGGTTTTTTCTTTTTGTTTCTTTTTCTGGAGTGATGCAAATGTTCTAAAAATGATTGTGGTGATGAATACACAGCTATATGATGATATTGTGAGTCACTGATTGAATACTTTGGATGGACTGTATGATGTGAGAAGATATTGCAATAAAAATATTTAAAAATCTCCTAGGTAAGGCTTATCATTTTGGAAATTTGAAAAAATATTGCCTTTCATCAGAAACAATGAAGAAAACATATTTTGATAATATACCAAATACATGAAATATAGATATTTAGCTTTGCATTATGGTCCCTATTAATTATTGTGTGCTTGTTTTTCTAACACTTCAAAAACAAATCACTTATTAACAGAAATCTTATAGTGTTAAGCACAATATAAATTAAAGAAAAAATGTTTCAAGATTACTCCTTGGTTCATATAATTTGTACACAAAATATTGGGTATTAGTCAATAGTTTAAGTTCAAATCCCAGCTCTACCACTTCCCATCTAAGTGACCTTGGGCAAGTTACTTTACTTCTCTACTCGGCTTCTTCATCTGCAAAATGTAGATTGTGTTAGCAGTAACTTCCTATATGGTTGTTTTGAAGATTAAATGAGATAATTAAATGTAAAGTACTCATAGTATATATAATGAGTATTAATTGTCAAGCACTTTATTAGGCCTTATATCAATTAACTGAATGAGTTATTACATGTAAAGCACTTAGAAGGGTGTCAGGCACATTCTAAATACTCGAACATGATATAAGTTATTATTAATATTGAGAAATATTAATAATATTGAGAAAATAATATTGAGAAAATGATGACCTTTATTTCTAGGACTGTATTTTAAATCCACTTTCATATAACTAGCTCCTTCCATCAACCCTGTGAAGTAGGTATTAGTAGCCCTTTCTTACTAATAAAGAAATTGAGATACAGATTAAAAATTCACTCAAAATTCACAACTACTGAACTCGGTTCAACTTAAAAGGTTGAACTTGCAGGACTTTGTGAGGTGGGTGTGTTTCTTTGATTTTATTAGTATCTCTACAAAGGAAATGCTGTATAACTGTTGACTGGATTTAAATGAACTACATCCTTTCTCAGAACTGTAGTATTTCCGGATCACCTAATAAATCAAGTATGAGTTCCTTTGAGCTTCTCATTTCATTGCCTTGTCTTGCCTTATCTGATTTCACTCATCTGACATATCCTCACCCTCGCCCTCTGTTTGAGTCAGACAACATGCTTCTTGTTCTTAGGACCTAATTATGGCAACCATATTCTTCAAATCTAAATTTGGGACATATAATTTGATAGTCCAACAGTGGAGCAGAGCATTGAAAATGGTTCATCCCAGAAAATTTTGGAGGTATAGTCCCTCTAAGGATGACTCTTGTTCTTCTACTCTTGGTCTTTCACTCTTGGTAGTAACATAGCCTATTCTGACACTTAGTCCATATACTTCTAACTTCCTAGAAATGTGCTCACATACCATTAGAAGTCAGGGTTCTTTGATTAACCTGAACTATAATCCATAGCACAATTGAACTGACTCAGCCTACATGGAAATACTGAACCCGATACTAGTATTGTGACTTTGCACAGGCCTTTGATCCTCTCTTTCTCTATTTAAATACCAGTTTTAAAAATTGAGATATATTTCACATAGCATAAAATTTACCATTTTAAAGTTTATATTTCAGTGGTTTTGAATATATTCACTATGGGTTTTATTGCACAGCATGACTGATGCAATCAATGCCCAAGTGTCTGAATTTAATCTCCAGCACCCACCTGCCTCCCACCTGCCCAAAGATAGGGAAGGTCTGGTGATATGCCTCTGCTGGAAGATCCAACCCAGAGTCAGCTTTTTACCCTAAGCTATTCAGGTGTGCTCAGGGGCCCACCATAAATTACAAAAGACATTCCTAATGCAGAAAATTCCAAAAATTTAGAGGATGTTTCTCTCCCAAGAACTTGGAACAAAGACCAACAAGTTATTTATTATATTATAGTCAATAATAGTACTTACTACATAGGGATGATATGAATATTAAAGGAAATAACTCATGTAAGATATTTGGGGAAATTCTTGGCATATAGTGAGCAAGTGTCTAATAACTGGCAGTTTTTACTATCATTATTCAGTGGTACTCAGGTAACAATTTTGGATTTATGTAATGTGATATAGTTATATAGCACACTCTATATTTTCTATTAGTGTTTTTAGAGCAAATATATATTAGTTGTTTTTTTAACTTTTTATTAATTAAAAAAAGTTACAAGAAACACAAACATTCCCAACACATACACTCAACAATTCACAATATCATCACATAGTTGCATATTCATCATCATGATCATTTTCCAGAACATTAGCATCAATTCAGAAAAGAAATAAAGACAACAGAAAAATATAACAAACAGAAAAAAAAATTTTACATGTCATACCCCTTACTGATCCCCTTCATTGATCACTAGCATTTCAAACTAAATTCATTTTAACATTTGTTCCCCCTATTATTTACTTTTATTCCATATGTTCTACTCGTCTGTTGATATGGTAGATAAAAGGAGCATCAGACACAAGGTTTTCACATTCACAGAGTCACATTGTGAAAGCTATATCATTGTTCAATCATCATCAAGAAACATGGCTACTGGAACACAGCTCTACATTTTCAGGCAGTTCCCTCCAGCCTCTCCATTACATCTTGGATAACAAGGTGATATTTACTTAATGCATAAGAATAACCTCCAGGATAACTTCTCGACTCTGTTTGGAATCTCTCAGCCATTGACACTTTGTCTCATTTCACTCTTCCCCCTTTTGGTCGAGAAGGTTTTCTCAATCCCTTGATGCTGAATCTCAGCTCATTCTGGGATTTCTGTCCCATGCTGCCAGGAAGATCCACACCCCTGGTAATCATGTCCCACGTAGACAGGGGGAGGGTGGTGAGTCTGCTTGCTGTGTTGGCTGGAGAGAGAGTCCACATCTGAGCAACAAAAGAGGTTCTCTTGGGGGTGACTCTTAGGCTTAATTTTAAGTAGGCTTGACCTATCCCCTGTGGGGTTAAGTTTCATATGAACAAACCCCAAGACTGGGGACTCAGCCTATAGCTTTGGTTGCCCACACTGCTTGTACGAATATCAAGAATTTAACTTGGGGAAGTTGAGTTTTCCCCCGTTCTCACCATTCCCCAAAGGGGACTGTGCAAATACTTTTCCACTCACTGATCAAATCACTCTGGCATTTATCAGGGCATCACCTGGACAAACCAACAAAATCTCATGTCCTATCAAAGTTCCATGTATTTAAGGTGTTCAATCAACTATCCACATAAGTTATATTAGGAGATGCACTAGTCAAAGTGTAGATTTGTACCAAATAAACATTTTTTGCTTTAGTCTCACACATTAGTTGAGATTTTAAAATATTAAGTACCATAGTACTTTCTTCTACTATTTTGCCTTCTGGATTTTATATGTCATATCTAATTTTCCTTCTTTTTACCTTTACTCATAGTCTTCCTTTCTATACTCTTCTCCACACCTCTCTCTTCTGTCTTCATATCTGTCTCTAGTGTTCCCTTTAGTATTTCTTACAGAGCTGGTCTCTTGGTCACAAATTCTCTCAGTGATTTTTTATCTGAAAATGTTTTAATTTATCCCTCATTTTTGAAGGACAGTTTTGCTGGATATAGAATTCTTGGTTGGCAGTTTTTCTCTTTTAATAATTTAAATATATTATCCCACTGTCTTCTCGCCTCCATGGTTTCTGCTGAGAGATCTGCGCATAGTCTTATTGGGCTTCCCTTGTATGTGATGGATTGCTTTTCTCTTGCTGCTTTCAAGATCCTCTCTTTCTCTTTGACCTCTGACATTCTGATTAGTAAATGTCTTGGAGTACGTCTGTTTGGATCTATTCTCTTTGAGGTACGCTGCACTTCTTGGATCTGTAATTTTAAGTCTTTCATAAGAGTTGGGAAATTTTCAGTGATAATTTCCTCCATTAGTTTTTCTCCTCCTTTTCCCTCCTCTTCTCCTTCTGGGACACCCACAACATGTATATTTGTGCGCTTCATATTGTCTTTCAATTCCCTGAGTCCCTGCTCATATTTTTCCATTTTTTCCCCTATAGTTTCTGTTTCTTGTTGGATTTCAGATGTTCTGTACTCCAGTTCAGAAATCCTATGTTCTGTCTCTTGAAATCTACCATTGTAAGTTTCCATTGTTTTTTTCATCTCTTCTACTGTGTCTTTCATTCCCATAAGTTCTGTGATTTGTTTTTTCAGACTTTCAGTTTCTTCTTTTTGTTCTTTCCTTGCCTTCTTTATATCCTCCCTCAATTCATTGATTTGGTTTTTGATGAGGTTTTCCATGTCTGTTCGTACATTTTGAATTAATTGTTTCAGCTCCTGTATGTCATTTGAATTGTTCATTTGTTCCTTTGGCTGGGCCACATCTTCAATTTTCCTAGTGTGATTTGTTATTTTTTGCTGGTGTCTAGGCATTTAATTACCTTAGTTGGTTTATTCTGGAGATTGCTTTCACTTCTTTTATCTAGGGTTTTCTTGCCGGATGAATTTGTTGTCTATCTGTTCTTTGACATTCCGTTCAGCTTTATCTGGACCTTTAGCTTAAGTTTTGTTTAAACAGAGGAGAATTTTTCAGTTCTTGTTTTCTTGTTTCTTGCCCTGCTTGTGTGGTGCCTTCCCCCCCCCCCCCAACACTTAGGAGGGTCTACTTAGATATTATAGACCCCAGCCAGATTTTCCCAGACCAAACTGGCCTCCTATCAGGAGGAAAGAGTCACCTGCATCCATGTTCCCTGAGGGTGAGACCCAGCAGGTTGAAAGACTTTCCTGTGAAGTCTCAGGACTCTGTTTTTCTTATCCTGCCCAGTATGTGGTGCTTGTCTGACTGCAGGTCCCACCAGCATAAGATGATGCGGTACCTTTAACTTTGGCAGACTCTCCCTGCTGGGGGCGTGGTGGAGACAGAGGAGAGGTTGTAGGCTGGTTTTAATGGCTTCAAATTACCAAGCTCTGGTGTCTGAATTCCTCGATGGAGGGATTCCACCTGGGTGTGGCTTCACCCCTCCCCTGGGGAAGGCACAGTCTCCAGATAAGCCCCCAAAAGAACTCACTTCTGCCTATGCCTGGGGCAGTTGCAGCCTGAAAAGTCCTGCCGCTGTATCCAGAGGCAGTCAAGCCTTTGTAGATACACAGCCACAAAAACCTCTGTTTCCTTCTTTTTTTTTCCCCCCTTTTTCTGTCAGTCCTGCCCCCTTGGCACTGGGGCAAAAATGAGCAACCTCCACTTTGAGCAGGTTCACCTAAGCTGGGGGCCTATTTTTAGTAGTCAGAATTTGTTAATTAGTTCTACAATTGGCATTTGATTGTGCCCAGTCCCTGCTGCTGGTAAAGTCCTTTCTTTTCCCCTCTGGGAAGCGGCCTGTGGGGGAGGGGCGCTGGCCGCCACAGCTTTGGGAACTCACGGTTCCTGGGGGTGCTTGCAGCGGGTCCAGCTGGTCCAGACTGGGGTACGCTGTGTATTTGGTCACTATCATGGCTCTGGGAGCTGTTTTGTACTGTTTCTAGTTATTTAGTAGTTGTTCTGGAGGACAAACTAAAATGCGCACATTTTTAAGCTGCCATCTTGACCCAGAAGTCCTATATTAGTTTTCCATCTTATATTTTCACCATAGTATCTAACTAAAGTTGTAATAATAATGTGGAATAATACATATATATTTCAGACACAATTCCAAGCATTTTTCAGTAATATGTTAATATAATTAACAAAAAAAAGTTCTTAAAAGGTGCTCTAAATATATTGTTACTTATCATAGCTTGCCAAACCCCAACCAAAACCATCCCTGCCAATCCTAAACAACATTAGGACATTATCTAAGATTCTACAAGGGTTCTGTGCATGAGGGTAACTTTCTAGAAACCTGCAACCTCCAGATGGGTCCTTGGACCAGGTAAGTCCGGAAATGCAGAGAGGCCAGCCTCTCCAGAACATCAACTAGTTCCATCTCCCTATACCATATTATCAACAGCCCTGTGCCAGTTTGAAAGGATGTATGTACCCTAGAAAATCCATGTTTTAATTCTAATCCAATTTTATAAATCCAGCCGTTTCTTCTAATCCCTATTCAGTACTGTATGCGTGAATGTGTAACTAGATCATCTTCCTGGAGATGTGATTCAATCAAGGGTGGTTGTTAAACTGGATTAGGTGAGACGTGTCTCCACCCATTTGGGTGGGTGTTGTTTAGTTTACTGGAATCCTATAAAAGAGGAAACATTTTGGAGAAAGCTAGAGATTCGGAAAGAGCAGAGAATGCTGCAGCACCATGAAGCAGAGAGTCTACCAGCCAGTGACCTTTGGAGATGAAGAAGGAAAACGCCTCCAGGGTAGCTTCATGAAACAGGAAGCCAGGAGAGAAAGCTAGCAGATGACACTGTGTTCGTCATGTGCCCTTCCAGCTAAGAGAGAAGTCCTGACTATGTTCTCCATGTGCCTTCTTACTTGAGAGAGAAACCCTGAACTTCATTGGCCTTCTTGAACCAAGGTATCTCTCTCTGGATGTCTTTGATTGAACATTTCTATAGACTTGTTTTAATTGGGACATTTTCCAGGGCCTTAGAACTGTAAACTAGCAATTTATTAAATTCCCCTTTTTAAAAGCCATTCCGTTTTTGGTATATTGCATTCTGGCAGTTAGCAAACTAGAACAAGCTCCTTTCAACATTAAAAAGTTAGAATGAGCATAGCCCAAATACGCCTAAAGAGTGGGAGAAAGGTCAAAGGTAATAGTGGAATTATACAGAGATGGTAGGGTTTAACAAATGAATATGATTGCTAAATCATTACATTGTTATTTCTTTTAGTCTCCAGTGTCACAGAGAAGCTAGAAGTAAAACCTAAAATTGTGGAATTGTAACCCATACCAAGCTCTAAAATCTGCTCCACAACTAATTGTTGTGATGTGCTTTGAAATTTATAACTTTTTTTGTATATGTGTTATTTATTATTATTATTATTATTACTACTACTATTGTATGGGCAGGCACCAGGAATTGAACCCGAGTCTCTGGCACAGCAGGCAAGAACTCTGCCACTGCACCACCATCCCCTGCCCTATACATATGTTATTATTCACAAAAAAAGAAAAAAAAGTCAATTTTGTGATGATAAATGCACAGCTATATGATGGCATTGTGAACCACTGATTATACACTTTGGATGATTGCATGATATGTTTATATATGTATATATATATATATATATAAATATATATATAATTAAAAATAAAAAGTGCTCTAAATAATTGGTCATTATACTTAACGTGAAGAAATCCTTCTAAAGTCAGCCCTAGGCATTCACTGCTAGATTATGTTTTTTGTTCAGCCAATGAGAACAATTATCTGCCTAGAATTTAAAGTTCAACAATATGGTTCAGAATGGGGAATGGAAATAATTCTTTTATTTTGAGACATAGTACATGTGGAGACCCAGGGTGTGGCTCCCCCTCCATATTGAGAGTAAGTTGCTGCGTGTAGCCACCTACATGACCAAGACAGAAGTTAAAGGTCAACAGACATCCTCTGGGAGGGAGGAATGTACAAGTGGTATCGTAAAGCACTTATCTTGTAAAGCACTAAAACGCTTCTCCCCTCATCACTGTTGATAACAAATCTCCAGACTGTGTCATGAGATGTTGCTGAAACTCTGTTCTCATACCCCATGGAATGTCTTTGTCCTAATCCCTTATAAGCTGCCCCTGCACTCCTGCCTTTGCAGGGCACTATTTCCATTTTCTGGATGGCTGCTACCAGAGACCCTTTCCTGTTCATAAGTCCTAATAAAACTCATGTCTGATCTGTTCCTAGCATGTTCTTTGGACTTGGGGCTGAGCTGACCCAAGGCCTTCAAGAGCTTGGCTGGGGCTGTGCAAATCTTTATATTTAAAGCATATGATGGTGTCTGGCTGATCACGTACTTTCATTGGCTTTCTGAAAACAGTGTGAAGTAAAGATGGGGTTTGGAATTAGAAAACAAATCTCAGCTCCACCACTGAAATGCTGGCTCATATAACCTCTCTGAACCTTAATTTCCTAATCTTTTAAGGGTAATAATACCTACTACTTAGAGCTGTTGGGAGGATCAGATGAGATAATGTGCAGTAAACCCTGTCAGGTGCAAAATTCCTCTTGCCTCCCTGGGTGGGAAAGTAACACCCTCTTATCTACTGCCAGAAACCCACCCTAGACAGTTGTTCTCTATTTTAAATTCCTCCTTTCCTTGAAAGTGGCAGTTCTTCTGACATTAATGCATCCTCTCTAAATTATTTGCAAAGCCTTCTAAAACGTCCATAATTTATATACAATATGCCAATTCCTTGAGGAATGCGCCTTGGAGGTGAGGGGCCTTTTTTCCGGCAATAATGCCTAAAGCCTGTTGGGGTATTCTAATTTTTGTTTCTAGGGAGAGAGAGAGGAACTGTGTTGAAATTCCCAATACGTTGATTATGGAAAAATTTTGTTTGCTGTCATCTACTCTGGAAATATAAAGACAAATGAAAGTGATCTTTCTTTCCTTCCTCTTCTGATATTCAAGACAAGTGGTGCTACTCTATTTTAGCATTCTTAGAACCCTGTCTCAGAGTAATTCTACAAACTTGGGGAATGCACTTGCCCATTCCAGGGTTCAAGAAAAATATATGGACAATGTTCAGAGCTGCTTTATTCACAATAGCCAAAAGATGGAAGCAACACAAGTGTCCTTCAACAGATGGATGGATAAACAAAATGTAGTCCATACATACATGGAATGTTATTCAGCCATAACAAGGAATGAAGTGTCGATATATATCACACACTGGATGAACCTTGGAGACATTATGCTGAGTGAAAGAGGCCAGACAGAAAGGGATAAATATTGTATAATTCCACTTATATGAAATATCTAGAATAATAAAATTTGTAGAGACAGAAAGTAAATTATAGGTTACAAGGGGCTGGAGAGGAAGAGAATGGCAAGTTACAGCTCAGGCCCTCTCCTAAATGGCCCATAACGAATCTGCTTTAGGCAAGGACAGAGGTCAGGAACATAAACAATCTCCCTGGAGGGGGAAGAATGTAACCACAGATGTAAATACAGCATTGATTACATCTTAGTCTTAAACACTAATCTTAGTAAAACATCAGGTCTTAGGCGCCTTTAATGATTATCCTAGAGACCTGACGTCCTCACACCAAATGGAATGTCTTTGCTCTAAAGTCATGTATTATTCCTTGCAGCCCCCATTCTTTTTGGAGAGCTATTTCTGCAGACTGGCCACCACTGAGAACTTCTTCTGTTTGTAAGTCCCAATAAATCTAACTCAACTTTTATATCTGTGGTGTTTTTTTTTGGTTTCACAGCAGCACCATCCTTTGTTCTGCATTAAGTCAGTCTGGGCCCAAACAAGTATGGAGTTTCTATTTGGGGTGATTGAGAAATTTTGGTAATGGGTGGGAATGGTGACAGCACAACATTGTGACTGTAATTAACACCAGTGAATTGTATATTTGAAAGTAATTAAAACGGGAAATTTTCGTTTGTATTTATGTTACCAGAAAAAAAAATTGAAAACCACAGAACTTTACAACACAAAGAGTGAACGTTAAGGTAAACTATGGACTGTAGTTAATAGTATAATTATAATAATATTGTTTCATCAATTGTAACCAACATAGTACACTAATGCAAAGTGTTAATAATAATAAGGAAAGCTGCATGTGGGGAGGGTATGGGAACTCGGTACCTTCTGAATAGGTTTTCAATAAACTTACAACTTCTATAATAAAAGAAAGGAAAAAGTGGCTAAAATAGAAAATTTTATTATATGTGTGTGTGTTGGTCAGTGTTCTCTAGAGAAACAGAACAAATAGGAGAGATCTGTAAATATGAGATTTATAAAGGTGTCTCATGCAACCGTGGGAATGGAAGAGTTTGAAACTTGTAGGGCAGGCTGTGAAGCTGGCAGCAACAATGAAAGGTCTGGATGAACTCCACAGAGAGGTTCTTTGGCTGAAGAAGTAGGGAAAAAGTCTCTCTTCTCTCTTAAAATCCTTCAATTGACTTGATTATCTCATTGTGGGAGACACATCTTAGTTGATCACAGATGTAATCAGCCATAGATGCAATCAACTGATGGATGATTTAATACACCAGCCTTTCAGTTTATCAATCAGCCATGAAATATCCCAATGGTCAGGCCAGTGCTTACCTGACCAGACTACTGGGCATAATCACTTGGCCAAGTTGACACCAGAACCTAACCATCACTGTTCACCCCTTTCAACTTGGTAGTCATACAAGTCATCTTGAAACATGCTGAATTTCCAAAAAAAACCCACAATAACAAGCATGTTTCACCTAATAATCCTAAGTATAACCAGAAATGCACTACATCTCTCCAGAATAGAGTGCAAATCCTTAGGTAACATTCACTCTTAAACTTCATATCCTATGACTTAAATACTATACCACAAACAATACAACTTATGTCTTATGATAAGAGGAAAATAAGATATTTGCTTATGTACAAATACAAATATACTCATAAGAAAACAGGGAGGAAATATTCATACAATCACAGTCCTCATTTCTGTAATTGGTCATGTGGTCATAGTTCATATTTATCACTATCTTCTTCTATTACCCATCCCATGTTTCCTTTACCCTTAGCAAGCACTTCAGCTGCCCGTGGTTCCTTGCCAGGTGGAGTGACCCAAACCTTCATTCCTGAAGTTTCTGGGCCATTAGTAGTCCTGCCTTGATTGGATTGTTGCAGTTTTCCATTCCTTTAATTACAGGTCTTGGAAATACTAAGAGACACTCTAGGGGATCTCCTGCATTACAGGAAAACTCTTCTCTATCTCCATTGTGTAGCTGCAGTCCTATTTCCCCTTGATAGTCAGAATCAGTTACCCTAGACAGTTGCATGAGATTTGTGCCTGTTGAATCAGTGGTATGAGAAGCCCAAGTGACCAGGTGGCAGTCTTAACTTCCAATTCAATGGAATCATTGTTGTGTCTCCTGGTAGGAGCACTCCTCCTTTTGGACCTGTAAACTAGCAGAGCTTAAAGTTTCAGGGAAAGGAAGAAAAAAATTTTCTAGTGCATCACTAGAGATGATAGTGAGTGGTGCCACCAATTATGGTGCCAACCCTTGATTCCTGGACCCATGAATCCTGGCTATGGGAGAAACAGCACCATACAGTGGATGCTGATTCAGAGCATATGAAGCTTCCTGAAGAAAACTGCCCAAGCCCTGCAAAGTATTGCCACCTAGTTGGCACCGTAATTGGGTCTTCAAAAGGCCATTCCACTGTTCTGTCAACCCAGCTTTTCTGGATGATGGGAATATGGCAAGACCAGAGAATTCCATGAGCATGTGCCCATTCCCACACTTCATTTGCTGTGAAATGGGTTCCTTGATCAGAAGCAATGCTGTGGGGAATACCATGATAGATAAGCCATTCTGTAAGTCCATGGATGGTAGTTTTTGTGGAAGCATTGTGTGCAGGGAATGCAAACCCATATCTGGAGTATGTAGTATGTGTCTACTCCAGTTACAACAAATCACTGCCCCTTCCATGATGGAAGTAGGTATCATCTTGGGGAATAGTGCTCTATTAGGGAAAGAGTATGGATCTCAGCTGCTGACAGATTGGGCAGTCAGCAGTGGCTGTTGCTGGTCAGCCTTGGTGAGTGGAAGTTCATGTTGCTGAGCCCATGCATAACCTCCATCCCTACCACCATGACCACTTTGTTCATGAGCCCATTGGTCAATGGCAGGAGTGGCTGAGGGAAGAGGATGACTTGAATCCACAGGATGCATCATCTTATCCACTTGATTAAAACCTTCCTCTATTGAAGTCCCTCTCTGGTGAGCATTCACATAGACACAAATATCTTTGTGTTGTTTACTCACTCAGGCTCCCTAGACTCTTTGGTACCAATTTTCCAATCATGCTCTTTCCAAGTCCTGAACATCCAGTCAAACCAACAGCAATAGCCCATGAGTCAGTTTACTAGCTAGCTAAACTAGTTACTGGTTAGTTTATTCTGGCCAGTTCTCTTTTCAGGCAAAATAAGCAACCAGGTGCACTGCTCAAAGATCCAGCCACTGGGAGGTTTTTCCCTCACCACTAAAGACATCCTAGAATGGGGTTGTAGTGCTGCAGGTGGTCTCTGCATATCATACAGAACCATCTATAAACCAGGCCCAGGTTTTCTCTTCCTCAGTCAACTCACTGTAAGGAATTCCCCAAGAGGCCATAGCTCTGATCTTAGAAACAGAAGGTAATGTGGCAGGAGTGGGGGCCATGGGCATTTGGGCCACTTCCTCATGTAAATTAATCATACTTTCAGGACTTGCTTGAGCCCTATCTCTAATATACCATTTCCATTTTATGATGGACTGCTGCTGTGTATGCCCAACATTATGGCTTGGTGGGTCAGACAACACCCAGCTCATGATAAGCAACTCAGGTTTCACAGTAACTTGATGGCCTATGGGTAAGCATTTAGTCTCTAGTAAGGCCCAGTAGCAGGCTAAAAGCTGTTTCTCAAAAGGAAAGTAATCTCCAGCAGATGGTAAGACCCCCAAATCCTAAGGGTCTGCATTGTGATTCTCCTGTAGGGGTCTGCCACAGTCTCCATACAGCATCCTTATTTGCCACTGACACTTCCAGCACTATTGTATCTGCCAGATCATTTGGCTCAAATGACAGAGCAGCTTGCACAGCAAACTGGATATGACAGAGTCTTGTCTTGTTCTGGTCCCAACTTAAGACTAGCAGCTTTTCTGGTCACTTGGCAAATGGGCTGGAGTAGCACACCCAAATAAGGGATATGTTGTCTCCAAAATCCAAAGAGGCCCACTGGGCATTGTGCCTCTTTTTTCGGCCATAGGAGGCACCAGATGCAACAGCTTATCCTTCACTTTAGAAGGGATATTTCAACATGCCCCACAGCACTGGACATCTAGAAATTTCACTGAGGTGGAACGCAATGCATTTTTGTTGGATTTATCTCCCATCCCCTGACATGTAAATGCCTTACCAATAAATCTAGAGTAGTTGCTACTTTTTGCTCATTAGGTTTTATCAGCATGATATTAATATAATGGACCAGTGTGATGTCTTGTGGGAGGGAGAAATGATCAACATCCCTATGGACAAGATTGTAACATAAGGCTGGAGAGTTCATATACCCTTGAGGCAGGACCGTGAAGGTATACTGCTGGCCTTGCCAGCTAAATGCACACTGTTCCTGGTGGTCCTTACTGACAGCTATTGAGAATAATGTATTTTCTAGATCAATGACTGCATACCAGGTACCAGGTGATGTGTTGATTTGTTCAAGCAATGATACTTCATCTAGAACAGCAGCTGCAATTGGAGTCACCACCTGGTTAAGTTTACAATAATCCACTGTCATTCCCCAAGTCCTGTCTGGTTTCTGCACAGGTCAAATAGAAGAGTTGAACACGGATATGGTTGGAAGAACCACCCCTGCATCCTTCAAGTCCTTAAGAGTGGCACTAATCACTGCAATCCCTCCAGGAATATGGTATTGCTTCTGATTCACTATTTTGCTAGCTAGGGGTGGTTCTAGTGACTTCCACTTGGCATTTCCTACCAAAATAGCCTTCACTCCATTAGTCAGAAAACCAATTGGGAATTCTGTCAGTTGCTGAGTATGTTTCAGCATACTGAAACAATTATGCATTCTTGAACTGGGGAAATGACCACAGAGTGGGCCCAGGGACCAATTGGACCCACTGTGAGATGGACCTGAGCTAAAACTCCATCAATTACTGATCTCCATAAGCCCCTACACTGACTGGTGGACCAGAGTGATGTTTTATGTCTCCTGGAATTAGTGTCACTTCTGAGCCAGTGTCCAATAATCCCCCAAATATCTGGTCATTTTCTTTTTCCCCAGTGCACAGTCACCCTGGTAAAAGGCCATAGGTTTCCTTGGGAAAGGCTGGGAGGAAGGTTAACAGTGAAAATTTTAGGCAGTGTAACAGGATCCTTCCCCAAGCATACCCAGCCCTCCTCTCATTCAAGGGGCCAAGCCTGGGAATTGATTAATGGGCCATGACTCTGTTTTTGTTCAAAGTTAGACTTCTGTTTACTTGACCTAGAAGTCTTCTGCTTATACAGCTCAAACAAGAATTTAATACACTGGCCATATATTTTACTTCTAGGTACCCCATGACCTACTAGCCAATGCCATAAGTCTCTGGAAGTCAGATTATTTTGACTGCTGCTTTGAGTCTGCTGTCCATTGTGGTGGCCATACCCACCTTGTCTATGGGGATTAATCATTGCCACATGGCTCCTGCCATCTCAGGATCTGATCATCCCAATTCTGAGGGTTCCAGGTCAGTGACAGTAGTCCCACAATAATATCTAAGTTACAGAGAAGAGTGACTACAGAGCTTTTCAGGGATGAAGAAGCTAGCCTCATGAATTCATTTCTCACGGTTCTGGTGAAAGATGTGTCCTCTGGACATTCCTGGGGTTTTTGAGCAGGTCTTCCATGATAAACCCACTCTAACATTCCAATCTCTCTGAACCTCTGGATCCCCTCTTCTCCATTATATCAGGGCAGTTCTGGCATTTTGACCACAGCTAATACTGGCCACGTTTGGATCTATGTTTCAGCCAACCATCCAAACAAACTGTTAATGCCCTTTCTAACCCCTTGAGCTACAACATTGAATGCAGAATCTCTGCTTAGTGGGCCCGTATCAGTAAATTCAGCTTGATCCAACTTTATTTTCCTTTCATCATTATCCCACACCTTTAATATCTGTTACCATATATATTCCCATGATTTCTGTCTACATAGATTGGAAAACTCATGCAGTTTTTTCAGAATATAGCATACCTCCTCATGGGTCATTATACTTTGTACCTCACTTTTCAGGGCCTGTTGTGACTTTAGTCTACTTATGGGTCTTGAAGAAAAGATGGGTTGTGGGGGTGGGTCAAGAAAAGAAATAGAAGTGTGTTTCAAGTCAATTATTTCAGGGCACTCCACTGCAGTTTCATCTGGTGAAACAGGATTATTTCCACCATGCAGGGGAGTATTTAAAATGCTATAATATTAATTTTATAAAAAGAATATTAAAAATCCTTTTTTTAATTATTTTTTAATCTTAAAATGTAAATTAAACTCTACTCATACTGAATATACATACTGATACTGATGTCCTCATTGGAGGAATTGTGAGAGAAGGATAGGGTTCCACAATTTGGAGGGGTTGGTTATAGCTATGATTTATTCTCTTTTTGTTTTTTGCTACTTAATTTCAGCTACAAGTGCCAGGTTAAGTAGATTCACAGATTATATTGCTTTAACTAGTTAATCCAATTATAATTAATTAGATTAATCCATCCCACACTAGATGTATAGATTTAATAGATTCCTGTAAAGAAATCTTAAATTCAAATATATTCACACTAAATACAAGTAAATTAGAAAATGCCAGAGCAGATGCTTCTAGTCTGAGCTGTTTCTCAACCACAAAACTGGACTAAAATATACTATTCAATTCTGAAGTCAGTTCCTCCCCTCAAATTTATGTAAAAGATTATTTGAAATATGATCTATATCCACTATTGATGAGGCTTGCTTAATTATATATTTAGCTTTGAGTTAATTGCTCATATTAGAACAAAGCAAGATTAGCAAGATATTTAAGAAATTCTTTTATTTGTGAAGGCTTTTTATTATAAAATATAATATTTATACAAAGAAAAGAAAGAAAAAGCAATAATGTTCAAAGCACACTTCAAACAGTAGTTAGGAAACAGATCACCAGAGTTTGTCAAGGGCTACTCTTCCAACACCTCAGATGTTTCCTTCTAGCTGTTACAGAATGCTGGAAGCCAGGCAGAATATTAATACAGTGATTGAGCAGTTATACTCATTTGTTAAATCCTATTTTCTCTCTTAACCCCCTCCTTTTCCTCTGATCCCTCTTCCAATCTATAAGGATCTTTAAGTAATGCCCATTATGACTTTTTTATGTTGAGAAGGGGCATCAACAATAAAGGATAGGGGACGTAATCAATTGATAATCTTGGAGAGGCTGGTCCCTCTGGGTTTCAGGATTTATCTGTTTAGGAACACTTCAGGAATTAGAAGTTTCAGGAAAGCAATCTTAGTCCATGAAATCTTTATAGAGTCTCAGTTCAAGCTCTCAGTATTCTTAAGAGTCAATATTGGTTGGGGTTTAGCAACCATAGCAATTAATACTATCAAACCGAAGCTTATATAAGAATTGCCTCCTGAATAGTCTCTTTATGCTATTTGATCTCTTACCCACTGATGTCTTATTTTGTCAGATTACTTTCCTCCTTTTTGGTCCAGAAGCCACAGTACCAGGCCTAGACTCATTTCCAGAAGTCACATCCCACATTGTCAGGGAGATTTTCATCTGTGAATGTCATGTCCCCCAAAGGGGGAGGATAATGATTTTCCTTGCAGAATTGGGAGAGAGAAAGAGAGAGAGAGAGAGAGAGAGAGAGAGAGAGAGAGAGAGAGAGACAGAGAGAGAGAGAGAGACAGAGAGAGAGAGAGAGACAGAGAGAGACAGAGAGAGAGAGAGAGAGAGAGAAAGAGAGAGAGAGAGAGACCACCTTTGAACCTTTGAGCAACTAAAGAGGTGTCCTGGAAGCAACTCTTAGGCCATGTTATGAGTAGTCTTAGCTTCTACCTTACAGAAATAAGTTCCATAAGGGCAAGCCTCAGAATCAAGGGCTTGGCCTATTTTCTTGGGAGTCCTCAATGGCTGAGAGGGTACCCAGGGTTTCCCAGAAGGGAAGTTTAATAGTTCCATATATATATATTTGGAACTATGTGCATACACATATATACATATTTCCCCCATTTGGATCCTCTAGGGACTCTACCAATACTTTTTAATTATCAACCCACCATAGTCTGAGATATATCCTGGTATTACATTAAGATGTATAGAACTGCAAGGTCTCATTCCTGTTCCAGATTAGAGGATTTTGGGTTGTTTAAATGAGTTATCCAGACAGGTTGATTTAGATTTTTTGTTACAGAGAATTTATGTTCTAGACATAATTAACCTCTCTGTCTTTGATCTCATATACTAGACGAAGTTCTAGAATACATGCAGTATCATCTCTTGCCCTGTATTCTGATTTATCTTAGACCCAGCCAAACTAAAAAAAAAAATTCTTATTATATTTCCTTTGGCTTCGTTTTTAACTCCAATTGGGATTGATCTCTTTTTTTATTACTTAAACTGCTATTATAAATAGCTATGCTAATTTTCAGGGTTGTGGCACTGCATTTATGGGTCTTAGGTGTCACAGAGTTACTCAAAGTTCCAGGGAAATACCAGCTGATACATCTGTGTTAGTTAGTTTCAGTTGTCAACTTGGCCAGGTGAGCATACCTAATCTTGTTGCTGTGAACATAAGCCAATGGTACGTGAACCTCATCTGTTGCTAATTACATCTGCAGTCAGTTAGAAGCATGTCTGCTGCAATGAGTGACGTTTGACTTAATTGGCTGGTGCTTAAATGAGAGATCACAACGCAGCACAGCTAAGCAGCTTGGCAATCCTCATCTGAGCACTTGCAGCTCAGTCCAAGCCTTTGGAGATGCAGAAAGAAGAGAAAGAAGTTACCCTGGGGAAAGTTGTTGGAACCCAGGGGCCTGGAGAGAAGACCAGCAGAAACCATCCTGTGCCTTCCACATAAGAAAGAACCTCAGTGGAAAGTTAGCTGCCTTTCCTCTGAAGAACGAACAAAATAAATCCCCTTTTATTAAAAGCCAGTCTGTCTCTGGTGTGTTGCATTCCAGCAGCTAGCAAACTATAACAACATCTATAATTCACTGTCTCAGATTCTACAAATACACTTACAGGTTTACAATATAGGCTCCAATTTTTTAATAAGTTTTTTCTGAAAGAGACATTGGCATATTTGCATTTTTGTTTTCAACTTATTATGCACACCACATTGTCCTCAAGATTTATTCAACTCATTGTGTGCCTCTCAACATCCTTCCTTTTTGTAGTTTCATCATATTCCATCATATAAATGTATCACAGTTTGCCATTCTGCTTCTCAGTCATTGTACACTTTGACTTCCTCCATCTATTGGGCATCACGCATAATGTCCAAAGTAAATGAACCATATATTACAGTATTCTTGCTCTTGATTATACAATCAGCAGCACTCTCAATTTTAGACAATTTTCATTGGTCCTTAGGGACAAAGCACTGACAAACACAGTGTTACCAACTATCGCGTCGAAACTACCCTTATAACTTGTCCTTTCCCCCCAATTAGTTGCCTCTGATGGTGCTATGGTACTGTTGATGTCTTCCTGTTAACTATTGGCCATAACATGCATTTTTAATTTTCTCTCTATATCCTTCTACTAATGACTCTTTGTCCAATATCACACCTGTGAAATAGTTCATGCAAAAACTTATTGTAATTGTAGATTTAATCAGTGGTATACATGGCACTACATATCCCCTTCCGATCATATTCACTATCAATATGGCCATGTTACTTATAACCCTGTTAATTAATTACCATCGCTTCAATCCATTACTTTGCATTTAGGTTCAACCTCATTGAATAGTATTTCCTCCATCTCTGGCTTTTGTGTACCGTGTATTCTAAAGCGTAACCTCTGAGATTACCTTTACCAGAGTCATAATAGCAAGATCATACAGTATTTGTCCTTTTGTGTCTAACTTATTTCATTCAGCATTATGTCCTCCAGGTTCATCCAATTGTTATATGCTTCAGGACCTCATTTCATCTTGCTGCTGCGTAATATCCCATCATATGTATATACCACATTTTGTTAATCCACTCACCTGTTGATGGGCACTTGGAATGTTTCCAACTTTCGGTAATTGTTAATAATGCCACTATGAACATCAGTGTGAAAATGTCAGTTTATGTCATTACTTTCAGCTCTTTTGGGTAAATACTGAGTATTGGTATTGCTGGGTCATAGGGCAACTCAATATTTAGTTTTCTGAGGAATCACTAAACACTTTTCCACAGTGACTACACCATTATAAAGTCCCACCAACAGTGAATAAGTGTTCTAATATCTTCACATTGTCTCCAACATTTGTAGTTTTCTGTTTGTTTAATAGCAGTCATTCTTATAGGTGTGAAGTGATATCTCATTATAGTCTTGATTGGCGTTTCCCTTATAGCTAATAAAATTGTGCTTCTCTTCCTGTGCTTTTTAGCCATCTGTATTTGCTTTTCAGAAAAGTGTGTATTCATATCCTCTGCCCATTTAATAACTGGGTTGTTTGTTCTTTTGTTGTTGAGCTGTATAATTTCTTTATATATGCAGGATATCAAGCCTTCATCCAATACATGATTTCCAAATATTTTCTCCAATTAAGTTGGCTATCTCTTCACTTTTTTGACAAGATCTTTGAGGCACAGAAGCTCTGATATTCAGAAGTTCCCATTTGTCTATTTTTTCTTTCACTGCTTGTCCTTTAGGTGTAAAATTTCAGAAGCTACCTCCTATTATGAGATCTTGAAGATGTTTCACTGCATTTTCTTCTAGATGTCTTATGGTACTGGCACTTACATTTAGTCTTTAATCTATTTTATTTATTAATTTTTATTTTAATGCAATTTTGTTTTGATGTATACAGTACATTCACATACCATGTAACCATCTGAGGTGTACAATTAATGGTTCATAGTACCATCATACAGCTGTGCATTCATCATTGCAATTGACGCATTTTTTTTTTTTTTTTTGCGGGGGTTGTGCATGATCCAGGGATCGAACCCAGGTCTCCCACATGGAAGGCAAGCATTCTACCACTGAACCACCCATGCACCCTTTTGTTTTTTCTTTTGTGATAAAGTATACAAAAAAGCAATAAAGTTCAAAGTACACCGCAAAAATTAGTTGTAGAACAGATTTCAGACTTTGTATGAGTTACAATTCCACAATTTTAGGTTTTAGCTACTAGTTGCTCCAAGACGCTGGAGATTAAAAGAAATATCAAAATAAAGATTCAACAACGATACTCATTTGTTAAGCCTTATCTTCTCTGTATAACTCCAGCTTCTCATCTGAGCTTTCTCTCACTCTGTAGGGTTATTTGGGCTATGCCCATTCTAATGTTTCTGTATTGAAAGGAGCTGTCAATAATACGGGATGGGGGATGGAGGCAGTTGATGTTCTGGAGAGGCTGGCCCATCTGGCTTTCAGGACTTTTGTGGCCTAGGAACCCATTTGATGATCGTAACTTTTTGGTAAACTGATTGCATGGAACCTCTACAGAATCTCATATGAAGCCCTAGGTGGTCTTTAGGTTTGGCAGGAATGGTTTTAGGGGTTGATGTTTAGCAAACTATGATAGGTAGCAGCTTGTTTAAGAGTAACCTCTCAATTCCATTTAAGGTCTCTCAGCCACTGATACCTTATTTGTCACACTTCTTTTCCTCGTTTTGGTCAGGATGGCATCATTTATCCCATGATGGCAGGGCCAGGCTCATCTCTGGTAGTCCCATCCCATATTGACAGGGAGATTTTCACACCTGGATGTCATGTCCCATGTAGGGGGCAGGGTAATAATTTCACTTGCAGAATTGGGCTTAGAGAGAGAAAGGCCACATCTGAGCAACAAAAGAGGTCCTCTGGAAGTAATTCCTAGGCATACCTATAGGTAGGCTAAGCTTCTCTGCTATGTAAATAAGCTTCACAAAAGTAAACCTCAAGATGAAGGGCTTGGTCTATTTATTGCCTTGGGAGTCCCTAATATTTGAGATAGTATGAGGGGTTTTCCTAGAGTAAAATTTAATAGTTTCATATTTTTTTCTCTGATCCCTCAAGGGACTCTGCCAATATTTTTTGAGTATCTCATTAGCATACTCTAGGATGTACCCAGGCATTACATTAAACTATACAGGATTAAAGGCCCTCAATCCCATTTTGGGCTCCCTGTGTTTGGTTGTTAAAATGATCTATCCAGACAGGTTGAGTTAGATTATGTGTTACAGAAAATTTAGATTCTGAACAAAATAAAACTTTCTTCCTTTGGTCTCATAGAGTAGGTGAAGTTCTGAAATACAGACAATGTCTTCCTTACTCCTGTATTCTGAATTACCTTAATCTTGACCTGATTGGCTGTGTTCTTATTGTTAAATACCACTATACTATATATATATATATATAGCACAACCTCTCAAAATCTAAAAATAACAATTATTACTCCAAACTAAAGGTGACTGCTATAAGAGCTTACAATCTAAGCTTCAATATTCTTATAAATATTTTCAAAATAAGACCATACAATATTTGCTCTTTTGTTTCTGTCTTGTTTTGCATCACAAAATGTCCCACAGATTCATTCACAATGTTGCACGTCTCACAACTTTGTTCCTTTCTGTAGCAGCACAATATTCAATCATATGTATACAACAGCATTCACTGTTCTACTTCTCAGTCCATGCATCCTTCAGCCACCTCCATCCATTGGGCATCACTTATAATGTCCAAAGTCCACAGTCCATCAACACTTTCAATTTTAGACAATTTCATTTTTCTCAAGATAAAAATAACCAATAAACACATCCTCACCAAATAGAAAACCCAAACTTCCCATTAACTGTTGTTCCTCCTCGCATTATTTACCCCTGGTATTGCTGTGGTGCTATTGATGTTTTCCTCTTAAACATAGCCCATAGCATGCAACAGCAGTTTTCCTCTTACAACCTGATATCATACACTCTTTGTACAAGATACCTTTGAAGTAGTTCATGCAAGAACTTATGTATATTTGTAGTGTTAATTGGTGGGACACATGGTTCTATATAACCCCTTTCTTTTTTATTTTTTATTTTATTATTATTATTTTTACATGGGCAGGCACTGGGAAACAAACCAGGTCTCTGGCATGGCAGGTGGGAACTCTGCCCTGAACCACCGTTGCCTGCTCTATACAACCCCTTTCAATCATGTTCACCTTCAATATGGCAATATTACTTATAGACCCACTAATGAACTGCCTTCACTTCTATCTGTTCCCTTACATTTAAGTTCAATCTCATTAGCTAACCATTCAGCCATCTCTAGTTTCTGTGTATCTCTAGGTCCCCTATATCCTGTATTATAAGCTTCTGCCTTTACCTTTACCATGATCATAAAAGTGAAATCACACAACATCTATCCTTTTGTGTCTGGTTTATTTACTCAGCATTTTGTCCTCAAGTTTCATCCAACTTGTCATGTGGTTCAGGACATCATTTCATCTTACTGCAGCAAAATATTCCATTGTATGTGTGCAGGTTTGAAATGATTTATGTACCCTAGAAAAGCCATTGTTTTAATCCTAATCCCATTTGTAAAGGCAGCCATTTCTTCTAATCCCTATTCAGTACTGTATGTTTGAAACTGTAATTAGATCATCACCCTGGAGATGTGACTCAATCAAAAATGGTTGTTAAACTGGATTAGGTGGAAATGTGTCTCCACCCATTTGGGTGGGACTTGATTAGTTTACTGGAATCCTATAAAAGAGGAAACATTTTGGAGAATGAGAGAGATTCATAGAGAGCAGAGAAGAATGACATAGCCACAAGAAGCAGAGAGTCCACCAGTTAGCAATCTTTGGAGATGAAGAAGGAAACCACCCACCCCCCTGCCCCCGCCACCAGGAGAGCTTCATGAAACAGGAAGCCAGGAGAGAAAACTAGCAGATGATGCCTTGTTCACCATCTTGTTCCCTCCCAGAGAGAGAAACCCTGACTGTGTTCGCCATGTGCCTTCTCACTTGAGAGAGAAACCCTGAACTTCATCAGCCTTCTTGAACCGAGGTATCTTCCCTGGATGGCTTTGATTGGACATTTCTATAGACTTGTTTTAATTGGGACATTTTCTCAGCCTTAGCTGAGGAATTTATTTATTTCCAGCAATTTATTAAATTCCCTTTTTAAAAGCCATTCCATTCCTGGCATATTGTATTCTGGCAGCTAGCAAATTAGAACAGTGTATATATATATATATATATATATATATATATATATATATATATATATATACACATATATATATCATATATATATGTATATATATATATATCATATATATATGTATATATATATATCATATATATATGTATATGTATATATATATACCACATTTTGTTAAACCACTGTTCTGTTGCTGGGCACTTGGATTGCTTCCATCTTTTGGTGACTGTGAATAATGCTGCTATGAACATCAGTGTGCAACTGTCTGTTTCTGTCATTGCTTTCAGCTCTTTTGGGTATATACCGAGTAGTGGTATTGCTGGGTCATGAAACAACTCAATATTTAGTTTTCTAAGGAACTGCTAGACTGTCTTCCATAGCTGCTGTACCATTATACATTGCCACCAACGGTGCATAAGTGTCCTAATTTCTCCACATACTCTCCAACATTTGTAGTCTCCTGTTTGTTTCATAGCAGCCATTCTTATAGGTACGAGGTGATATCTCATTGTAAGTCTTGATCTGCATTTCTCTTATAGTTAATGAAAATGAGCATCTCTTTATGTGCTTTTTAGCCATCTGTATTGACTCTTCAGAAAAAAATACCTATTCATATCTTTAACCTGTTTTATAATTGGGTTGTTTGTTCTTTTGTTGTTGAGTTGTATGATTTCTTCAATTATACAGGATATCAAAGCTTTATCAGATATGTGACTTCCAAATATCTTCTCCCATTGAGCTGTATGCTTCTTCACCTTTTTTTTCCCATATTTTCAAGATTGTAATTAGGTATTACCAAATGAAGTACATAAGTGCCTCTTAAATTACAGTGCAAAATGAAGACACCTTATTGTTTAAGGGTACAAAAGCAAGAAAATATAACATGAACCCATTTACATTTTAAATAGCTGTGTATATGATAAATGTCATTTGAAAACAATAGAAAATTGCTTTATAAATCAGTTTACAGAAGATAAAAATGAGGTTTAACACCAATTCAACTGTAAATAACTAAAAAGGAAAAAAATCATACTTTGTTCTCAAATTTTTGCTTACATCTATATTTTCTGTCTTTCCCTTTGGAGAAAACATTGCATTGTAAGCTGACATCTTTTTGGATGAAGAAAAAAGGATCAAGATCTTCCTTAATGTAACCTCTCTCCAAAAAACTTGAGTGGAAGGAAAACCAACTTTCCAGAAATTCTCTGGTGTTGTTGGGTGGAATGCAGCAGAATCAGTGTCTCGAGCAGGAAAGCCAACTTCTTTTCTCATTCTTCAACTGGTATATCTGCATAATAAACTTCACATCCCTTACATGCAAGCAATTTTATAAGCAATTTTCTTCTATTTTTCATCATCTTTAAAATATGGCTTCACAAATGGTTTCTGTTTAACTTCATCATGTTTGTTACCATAGGTGCTTGTGGCTGCTGACAATTCCTCCTCTTTTTCTGCTACTTGGGGGAAACTATCTGCCAAACAGGATTCATATTCTTCATGTGTTGTCCATTCAAACATACCTTTCAAGCTGTCATTCATTTTTCTTTCTTCACTTGGACTTTTTTCTTTCTGCTTTTACTTCTTCATTTTTAAAAGCACAGTTTCACTAACCACGTCCACTGTCTTTTCTCCTCCTAATTTTTTAATGACTGCCATCCTTTATATCTGTTACAGTAATATCCATTTCATTCTAAGAAAGGTCTACTCCTTGATCTTTACTCCACTGGATATTTTCAAAAGATACATCCTCATTGTTTTGCAGAGACTTTGTTTTAGCAACTCTACATGGATTTGACTGAGGAACTGATGCAAGCTCACATGCTCCTTGGACTGACCTGGTTTTCATTTTTATTGGTTCACAAGAACCAGCACCCTTCATGTCATCAAAAAGATTGTCTGTCTCCAAACTTTCACATGGACATACAGGGATTTTGGAAGCAGGACTTTCATATTTTATTTGTAAAGGTGTTCTATTATCTGAAGAAAATTTACTCAAGGACTGGAGGATGCGTTCTTGCAGGTCTTCTAGGGATTTGCCCCCATTTAAGGTCTTGTGACTTGAAGAAGGACTCTTCGCAATGGGTTTCAAAGCCTCATAAAGAGTCATTTGCCTCGATCTGTCCTTACAGGTCTCACTTCCTTGGCTTTTCTCTTGACATTGAATAGTTGAAAACCAATCAGACAAATCCAGACATTTATCATCACATAGTCTTCATTGATGGAAATTTAATTCTCTGTTGGAATAAGAAAAGCATTTTCTTTATCAAAAGAGGCGTAGGGGCAATTTACTCCATGTTCACTTTCATTCTCAGTCTTCTTTCTTTTAGATGTTCTGCCCCACAATGGTTTCAGAGACACTAAATGTTTATCTTTATCAGTATCTTTAATGTAATCACTACTAACCTGCACACCTCTGGACTTATTTGTATTTTTATTTATAAGCACCTGCTTTTTAGAAGATGACTGGCTAATGATCATATTCACTTCAGGCCTAAGGTTAAGATGCATGAAAAAGATGATATCTTCAGATTTTTTTTCTTTTATTTTTTTAAAAAATATAACAACAAACAAACGCAAACATTCTTAACTTTTGATCATTCTGTTCTACATATATAATCAATAATTCACAATATCATCACAGTCATCATCATGATCATTTCTCAGAACATCTGCATCTATTCAGAAAAAAACATAGAAAGAAAACAGAAAAAAATTCATACATACTATACCCCTTACCCCTCCCTTCCATCGATCACCAGCACTTCAATCCAAATTTATTTCAACATTTGTTCCCCTATTATTTATTTTCATTCCATATGTTTTATTCGTCTGTTGATAAGGCAGACAAAAGGAGCATCAGACACAAGTCCCTCACATTCACACAGTCACATTGTGAAAGCCACACCACCACACAATCATCTCCAAGAAACATGGCCACTGGAAAACAGCTCCACATTCTCAGACAGTTCCCTCCAGCCTCTCCACTACATCCTGACTAACAAGGTGATACCTATTTAATGTGCAAGAATAACCCCCAGGATAATCTCTTGACTCTGCCTGGAATCTCCCAGCACTGATACTTTGTCCCATTTTGTTCTTCCCCCTTTTGGTTGAGAAGATTTTCTCAATCCCTTGATGCTGGGTCTCAGCTCATTCTAGGATTTCTGTCCCACGTTGCCAGGAGGACATGACATGGGAGTCATGTCCCACGTAGACAGGGGCGGAGTGGTGAGTTTGCTTGTTATGTTGGCTGGAGAGAGAGGCCACATCTGAGTAACAAAAGAGGTTCTCTTGGGGGTGAGTCTTAGGCCTAATTTTAAGTAGGCTTGACCTATCCTTTGTGGGGTTAAGCTTCATCTGAACAAACCCCAAGATTGGGGGCTCAGCCTATATCTTTGGTTGTCCACACTGCTTGTGAGAATATCAAGAATTCTCCACTTGGGGAAGCTGAATTTTCCCCTTTTCTCACCATTCCCCTAAGGGGACTTTGCAAATATTTTTTATTCACTGCTCAAATTACTCAGGGATTTATTGGGGCATCACTCTGGACAAACCAACAAAATCTCATGCCCTACTCAAGATTCCATGTACTTACGATGTTCAATTAAGCTGTCTACAAAAGTTATATTAGGAAATGCACTAGTCAAAATATAAATTTTGTACCTGATGCCTATGAAATTCTCCAAGTTTCTTCACTAATGTCAGTTCATATCAATGAGACCATACAGTATTTGTTCTTTTGTTTCTGGCTAAACTCACTCAGCATAATGTCCTTAAGGTCCATCCATGTTGTTACATACTTCATAACTTTATTCTGTCTTGTAGCTGCATGATATTCCATCGTATATATACACCACAGTTCGTTTAGCTATTCTTCTGTTGATGGACATCTTGGCTGTTTCCTTCTCTTCGCAATTGTAAATAATGCTGCTATAAACATTGGTGTGCAAATGTCCGTTTGTGTCCTTGCCCTCATGTCCTCTGAGTAGATACCTAGCAATGGTATTGCCAGGTCATATGGCAATTCCATATTTAGCTTTTTGAGGAATCGCCAAACTGCCTTCCACAGCGGTTATACCATTTGACATTCCCCATCAACAGTGGATAAGTGTGTCTCTTTCTCCACATCCTCTCCATCACTTGTCATTTTCTGTTTTATTGATAATGGCCATTCTGGTGGGTATGAGGTGATATCTCATTGTGGTTTTGATTATCATTTCTCTACTGGCCAGGGAAGTTGAGCATCTTTTCATGTGCCTTTTGGCCATTTGTAGTTCTTCTTCTGAGAAGTGTCTGTTCAACTCTTTGCGCATTTTGTAATTGGGTTGTCTGTCTTTTTGTTGTGGATTTGAACAGTCTCTTTATAAATTCTGTATACTAGACCTTTATCTGATATATCATTTCCAAATATTGTCTCCCATTGTGTAGGCTGTCTTTTTATTTTCTTGTTTTTTTTTTAAATTTTATTAATTAAAAAAAATTACAAGAAACAAACATTCCCAACACATACACTCAGCCATTCACAATATCATCACATGGTTGCATATTCATCATCATGATCATTTCTCAGAACATTAGCATTAATTCAGAATAAGAAATAAAAAGACAACAGAAAAATATAACAAACAGAAAAAAAAAGATTTTACAGGCCATACCCCTTACTGATCCCTTTCATTGATCACTAGTATTTCAAACTAAATCTATTTTAATATTTGTTCCCCCTATTATTTACTTTTATTCCATATGTTCCTCTCATCTGTTGACAAGGTAGATAAAAGGAGCATCAGACACAAGGTTTTCACAATCACACAGTCACATTGTGAAAGCTATATCATTATACAATCATCATCAAGAAACATGGCTACTGGAACACAGCTCTACATTTTCAGGCAGTTCCCTCCAGCCTCTCCATTACATCTTGGATAACAAGGTGATATCTACTTAATGCATAAGAATAACATCCAGGATAACCTCTCGACTCTGTTTGGAATCTCTCAGCCATTGACACTTTGTCTCATTCCACTCTTCCCCCTTTTGATCGAGAAGGTTTTCTCAATCCCTTGATACTGGGTCTCAGCTCATTCTAGAGTTTTTCTCAATCCCTTGATGCTGAATCTCAGCTCATTCTGGGATTTCTGTCCCATGCTGCCAGGAAGATCCACACCCCTTGTAGTCATGTCCCACATAGACAGGGGGAGGGTGGTGAGTCTACTTGCTGTGTTGGCTGGAGAGAGGGGCCACATCTGAGCAACAAAAGAGGTTCTCTTGGGGGTGACTCTTAGGCTTAATTTTAAGTAGACTTGACCTATCCCCTGTGGGGTTAAGTTTCATATGAACAAACCCCAAGACTGGGGGTTCAGCCTATAGCTTTGGTTGTCCACACTGCTTGTGCGATATCAAGAATTCAACTTGGGGAAGTTGAGTTTTCCCCCATTCTCACCATTCCCCAAAGGGGACTTTGCCAATACTTTTCCACTCACTGATCAAATCACTCTGGGATTCATCAGGGCATCACCTGGACAAACCAACAAAATCTCATGTCCTATACAAAGTTCCATGTACTTAAGGTGTTCAATCAACTATCTACATAAGTTATATTAGGAGATGCACTAGTCAAAGTGTAGATTTGTACCAAATAAACATTTTTTGCTTTAGTCTCACACATTAGTTGAAATTTTAAAATATTAAGTACCATCTATTTTCAGCACACTGCAGTAATGACATTCTTTGTTCTTCCTCTTGCAAAAACATTTTTTAAATTTGTACATTTAGTCACTATCATTATACACGCTGGACATTCCTAGGTTACACCATCTCAATCTTTATCATCTATCTTTCTTTGTGATTTCATTTATGCCCCAGCCCTCCTCCCTCTATCATTCTCATATGCAGCTTCATTCAGTGTTTTAACATAATTGTATTACAGTTAGGTAATATTGTGCTATCCATTTCTGAGTTTTTATATTCAGTCCTGTTGCACAATCTGTATCCCTTCAGCTTCAATTACCCAACATCTTACCCTATTTCTATCTCCTGATGGTCTCTGTTACCAAGGAAATATTCCAAGTTTATTCACTAATGTCAGTTCATATCAGTGAGACCATACAGTATTTGTCCTTTTATTTCTGACTAATCACACTCAGCATAATGTCCTTAAGGTCCATTCATGTTGTTACATACTTCATAACTTTATTCTGTCTTACAGCTGCATAATATTCCATCTTATGTAAATGTCACAGTTTGTTTGGCCAACTGTCTGTTGATGGACATTCTGGCTGTTTCCATCCCTTGGTAATTGTTAATAATGCTGCTATAAACATTGGTGTGTAAATGTCTATTTGTGTCCTTAGCCTCGTGTCCTTTGAGTAGAGACAGCATATAGATGGGTCCTGTTTTTTAATTCATTCTGCCAGACTATGTCTTTTGATTGGAGAGTTTAATCCATTAACATTCAGTGTTATTACTGCATGGGAGGTACTTTCTTCTACTATTTTGCCTTCTGGATTTTATATGTCATATCTAATTTTCCTTCTTTTTACCTTTACTCATAGTCTTCCTCTCTACACTCTTCTCCACACCTCTCTCTTCTGTCTTCATACCTGTCTCTAGTGTTCCCTTTAGTATTTCTTGCAGAGCTGGTCTCTTGGTCACAAATTCTCTCAGTGATTTTTTGTCTGAAAATGTTTTAATTTCTCCCTCATTTTTCAAGGACAGTTTTGCTGGATATAGAATTCTTGGTTGGCAGTTTTTCTCTTTTAATAATTTAAATATATTATCCCACTGTCTTCTTGCCTCCATGGTTTCTGCTGAGAGATCTGCGCATAGTCTTATTGGGCTCCCCTTGTATGTGATGGATTGCTTTTCTCTTGCTGCTTTCAAGATCCTCTCTTTCTCTTTGACCTCTGACATTCTGATTATTAAATGTCTTGGAGTATGTCTATTTGGATCTATTCTCTTTGAGGTACGCTGCACTTCTTGGATCTGTAATTTTAAGTCTTTCATAAGAGTTGGGAAATTTTCAGTGATAATTTCCTCCATTAGTTTTTCTCCTCCTTTTCCCTTCTCTTCTCCTTCTGGGACACCGCACAATATTCGTGCACTTCATATTGTCTTTCAATTCCCTGAGTCTCTGCTCATATTTTTCCATTTTTTCCCTATAGTTTCTGTTTCTTGTCGGATTTCAGATGTTCTGTCCTCCAGTTCAGAAATCCTATGTTCTGTCTCTTGAAATCTACCATTGTAGGTTTCCATTGTTTTTTTTCATCTCTTCTACTGTGTCTTTCATTCCCATAAGTTCTGTGATTTGTTTTTTCAGACTTTCAGTTTCTTCTTTTTGTTCTTTCCTTGCCTTCTTTATAGCCTCCCTCAATTCATTGATTTGGTTTTTGATGAGGTTTTCCATGTCTGTTTGTGTATTCTGAATTAATTGTTTCAGCTCCTGTATGTCATTTGAATTGTTGGTTTGTTCCTTTGACTGGGCCACATCTTCAATTTTCCTAGTGTGATTTGTTATTTTTTGCTGGCGTCTAGGCATTTAATTACCTTAGTTGGTTTATTCTGGAGATTGCTTTCACTTCTTTTATCTAGGGTTTTCTTGCCGGATGAATTTGTTGTCTATCTGTTCTTTGACATTCCGTTCAGCTTTATCTGGACCTTTAGCTTAAGTTTTGTTTAACAGAGGAGAATTTTTCAGTTCTTGTTTTCTTGTTTCTTGCCCTGCTTGTGTGCTGCCTTCCCCCCCCCACCCCCAACACTTAGGAGGGTCTACTTAGATATTATAGACCCCAGCCAGATTTTCCCAGACCAAACTGGCCTCCTATCAGGAGGAAAGAGTCACCTGCATCCGTGTTCCCTGAGGGTGAGACCCAGCAGGTTGAAAGACTTTCCTGTGAAGTCTCAGGACTCTGTTTTTCTTATCCTGCCCAGTATGTGGTGCTTGTTTGACTGCAGGTCCCACCAGCATAAGATGATGCGGTACCTTTAACTTTGGCAGACTCTCCCTGCTGGGGGTGCAGTGGAGACAGAGGAGAGGTTGTAGGCTGGTTTTAATGGCTTCAAATTACCAAGCTCTGGTGTCTGAATTCCTCGATGAAGGGATTCCACCTGGGTGGGGCTTAACCCCTTCCCTGGGGAAGGCATAAGCTCCAGATAAAAGCCCCCCAAAGAGCTCACTTCTGCCTATGCCTGGGGCAGTTGCAGCCTGAAAAGTCCTGCCGCTGTATCCAGAGGTAGTCAAGCCTTTGTAGATACACAGCCACAAAAACCTCTGTTTCCTTCTTTTCCCCCCCCCCCTTTTTCTGTCAGTCCTGCCCCATTGGCGCTGGGGCAAAAAATGAGCAACCTCCACTTTGAGCAGGTTCATCTAAACTGGGGGCCTATTTTTAGTAGTCAGAATTTGTTAATTAGTTCCACAATTGGCATTTGATTGTGCCCAGTCCCTGCTGCTGGTAAAGTCCTTTCTTTTCCCCTCTGGGAAGCAGCCTGTGGGGGAGGGGCGCTGGCCACTGCAGCTTTAGGAACTCACGGTTCTGGGGGGTGCTCACAGCAGGTCCAGCTGGTCCAGACTGGGGTATGCTGTGTGTCCGGTCACTACCGTGGCTCCGGGAGCTGTTCTGTACTGTTTCTAGTTATTTAGTAGTTGTTCTGGAGGATGAACTAAAATGCACACATTGTTAAGCTGCCATCTTGACCCGGAAGTGCCTCTTTTTTCATTTTCTTGATGAAGTTCTTTGATGCATAAAAGTGTTTAATTTTGAGGAGTTCCCATTTATCTATTTATTTCTTCAAAGCTCTTGCTTTGGGTGTAAGGTCTAGGAAACTGCCTCCTAGTATAAGATTTATAAGATATTTCCCTACATTTTCTTCTAACAGTTTTATGGTCTTAGATCTAATGTTTAGGTCTTTGATCCATTTTGAGTTAATTTTTGTATAGGGTGTGAGATATGGATCCTCTTTCATTCTTTTGCATGTGGATATGCAGGTCTCTAGGCACCATTTAAGAGACTGTTCATTGTCCATAGATGAGAAGGTCTATGTCTGAACACTATTCGATTCCATTGTTCAGTGTATCTATCCTTATACCAGTACTATGCTGTTTTGACCACTGTAGCTTCATAATATGCTTTAAAGTCAGGTAGTGTGAGACCTCCAACTTCAATTTTTTTCTCAGGATACTTTTAGCTATTTGGGGCACTCTGCCCTTCCAGATAAATTTGGTTATTGGTTTCTCTATTTCTGAAAAGTAAGTTTTGGGGATTTTAATTAGTATTGCATTGAATCTGTAAATCAGTTTAGGTAGAATTGACATATTAACTATATTTAGTCTTCCAGTTCATGAACACAGTATGCCCTTCCATCTATTTAGGTCTTCTGTGATTTCTTTTAACAATTTCTTGTAGTTTTATTTGTATAGGTCTTTTGTCTCTTAAGTTAAATTTATTCCTAAATATTTTAATCTTTTGGTTGCAATTGCAAATGGAATTCTTTTCTTGATTTCCCACTCAGATTATTCATAACTAGTGTATAGGAACAGTACAGATTTTGAGTGTTGATCTTGAACCTGAATGAGTAGTTTGCTGTACTAATTTATTAGCTCTAGTAGTTCTTCTGTGGATTTTTCAACATACAGTATCATATCATCCGCAAACAGTGAGAGTTTTACTTCTTTCTTTCCAATTTTGATGTCTTGTATTTCTTTTTCTTGTCTAATTTCTCTGGCTAGAACTTCCAACACAATATTGAATAACAATGGTGATAGTGGACATCCTTGTCTTGTTCCTGATCTTAGGGGGAAAGTTTTCCATTTTTCCCCATTAAGGATGATGTTAGCTGTGGGTTTTTCATATATTCCCTTTATCATTTTGAGGACGTTCCCTTCTATTCCTATCCTTTCAAGTGTTTTCAACTGGAAAGGATCTTGAATTTTGTCAACTGCCTTTTCTGCATCAATCCAGATGATCATGTGGTTTTTCTGCTTTTATTTGTTGATATGGTGTATTACATTAATTGATTTTCTTATGTTGAACCATCCTTGCATACCTGGGATGAATCCTACTTGGTCATAATGTATAATTCTTTTAATGTGTTGTTGGATTCGATTTGCTAGAATTTTGTTGAGGATTTTTGCATCTATATTCATTAGAGAGATTTGTCTGCAGCTTTCTTTTCTTGTAACATTTTTGTCTGGCTTGGTATGAGGGTGATGTTGGTTTCATAGAATAAGTTAGGTGGCTTTCCCTCCTCTTCAATTTTTTGGAAGAGTTTGAGCAGGATTGGTACGAATTCTTTCTGGAATGTTTGGTAGAATTCACATGTGAAGCCATTTGGGTCCTGGACTTTTCTTTTTGAGAAGCTTCTTAATGACTGATTCAATTTCTTTACTTGTGATTGGTTTGCTGAGGTCATCTATTTCTTCTTGAGTCAATGTTGGTTGTTCATGCCTTTCTAGAAAGTTGTCCATTTCATCTACATTGTCGAGTTTATTAGCATAAAGTTGTTCATAGTATCCTGTCATTACTTCCTTTATTTCTTTTGGGTCAGTGGTTATGTCTCCTCTTCCATTTCTCATCTTGTTTATTTTCATCCTCTCTCTTCTTCTTTTTGTCAATCTTGCTAAGGATCCATCAATCTTATTGATTTTCTCATAGAACCAACTTCTGGTTTTATTGATTTTCTCAATTGTTTTCATGTTCTCAATTTCATTTATTTCTGCTCTAATCTTCATTATTTCTTTCCTTTCACTTGCTTTGGGGTTAGTTTGCTGTTCTTTCTCTAGTTCTTCCAAGGGAACAGTTAATTCCTCAATTTTTACTCTTTCTTCTTTTTTGATATAGGCATTTAGGGCAATAAATTTCCCTCTTAGCACTACCTTTGCTGCATTCCATAAGTTTTGATATGTTGTGTTTTCATTTTCATTTGCCTTGAGATATTTACTGATTTCTCTTGTAATTTCTTCCTTGACCCACTGGTTGTTTAAGAGTGTGTTGTTGAACCTCCACTATTCGTGAATTTTCTGGCACTCTGCCTATTATTGATTTCCTGCTTCATTCCTTTATGATATGAGAAAGTGTTTTGTATGATTTCAATTTTTAAATTTATTGAGACTTGCTTTGTGACCCAGCATATGTGACCTATCCTTGAGAATGAATGATCCATGAGCACTTGTGAAAAAGGTATATCTTGCTGTTGTGAGGTGTAATATTCTATAAATATCTGTTAAGTCTAGCTCATTTATTGTATTATTCAAATTCTGTTTCTTTATTGATCCTCTGTCTAGATGTTCTGTCCATTGATGACAGTGTGGAATTGAAATCTCCAACTAGTATGGTAGATGTGTCTATTTCTCTTTTCAGTGTTTTCAGAGTTTGCCTCATGTATTTTGTAGCATTCTGGCTTGGTGCATAAATATTTATGATTGTTATGTCTTCTTGTTGAATTGTTCCTTTTATTAATACATAGTGTCCTTCTTTGTCTCTTTTAGCTGTTTTTACATTTGAAGTCTAATTTGTTGGATATTAGTATAGCTATTCCTGCTCTTTTCTGATTGTTATTTGCATGGAATATCTTTTCCTAACATTTCACTTACAACCTATGTTTATCCTTGGGCCTAAGATGTGTTTCCTGTAGACAGCATATAGATAGGTCTTGTTTTTTAATCCATTCTGCCTGTCTATGTCTTTTGATTGGGAAGTTTAATCCATTAACATTTAGTGTTATTACTGTATGGTTAGTACTTTCTTCTACCATTTTGCCTTTTGCATTTTATATTCAGACCTAATTTTTCTTCTTTTTACCTTTACTGATAGTCTTCCTTTTTACACTCTTCTCCACACCTCTCTCTCCTGTCTTTTCATGTCTGTCTCTAGTGTTCCTTTAGTATTTCTTGCAGAGCTGGTTTCTTGGTCATAAATTCTCTCAGTGATTTTTTGCAGGAAAATGCTTTAATTTCTCCCTCATTTTTGAAGGACAATTTTGCTGGATATAGAATTCTTGGTAGGCAGTTTTTCTCTTTCATTACTTTTACTATCTCATCCCACTGTCTTCTCACCTCCGTGGTTTCTGCTGAGGAGTCTATGCATAGTCTTATTGGACTTCCCTTATATGTGATGGATTTCTTTTCTCTTGCTGCTTTCAAGATTCTCTCTTTCTCTTTGACCTCTGAAATTCTGATTAGTAAGTGTCTTGGAGTACATCTATTTGGATCTATTCTCTTTGGGGTACACTGCACTTCTTGGATCTGTAACTCTAAGTCTTTCATAAGAGGTGGGAAATTTTCAGTGATAATTTCCTCCTTTAGTTTTTCTCCTTTTAGCTTCTCTTCTCCTTCTGGGATATCCACAACACATATATTCATGCACTTCATATTGTCATTCAATTCCCTGAGTCCCTGCTTATGTTTTTCATTATTTTCCCTATATTTTCTTTTGCTTGTTAGATTTCAGATGTTCCATCCATCAGTTCACTAATCCTATCTTCTGCCTCTTGAAATCTAACACTGTAGATTTCCATTGTTTTTTCATCTCTTCTACTGTGTCTTTCGTTCCCATATGTTCTGTGATTTGTATTTCCAGACATTTGATTTCTTCTTTTTGTTCATTCCTTGTCTTCTTTATATCCTCCCTCAATTCATTGATTTGATTTTTGATAGGGTTTTCCAAGTCTGTTCGTAAATTCTGAATTAATTGTTTCAACTCCTATATCTCATTTGAATTGTTGGATGTTCCTTTGACTGGGTCATATCTTCAATTTTCCTAGTGTGATTTTTTTTTTTTTTTTTTTTTTGCTGGTGTCTAGGCATTTAATTGCCTTAATTAGTTAATTCTGGAGATTGTTTTCACTTCTTTTACCTAGGATTTTCTTGCTGGATGGATTTGTTATCTGTCTGTTCTTTGACATTCAGTTCAGCTTATTCTGGACCACTAGCTTATGTTTTGTTTAACAGAGGAGAATTTTTCAGCTCTTGTTTTCTTGTTTCTTGACCTGTCTGTTTGGTGCCTTTTTTCCCCCACCCTTAGGAGGGTCTACTTAGGTATTATGGACCCCAGCCGGATTTTCCCAGACCAAACTGGCCTTCTGTCAGGAGGAAAGAGTCACCTGCATCCGTGTTCCCTGAGGGTGAGAACCAGCAGGTTGAAAGACTTTCCTGTGAAGTCTCAGGACTCTGTTTTTCTTATCCTGCCCAGTATGTGGTGCTTGTCTGCCTTCAGGTCCCACCAGCATAAGATGATGCAGTACCTTGAACTTCGGCAGACTCTCCCTGCTGGGGGTGCGGTGGAGACAGAGGAGAGGTTGTAGGCTGGTTTTAATGGCTTCAAATTACCAAGCCCTGGGGTCTGAATTCCTTGAGGAAGGATTCCACCTGAGTTGGGCCTCACCCCTCCCCTGGGTAAGGCACTAGACAAGCCGTCAAATGATCATGTTTCTGCCTACGCCTGGGGCAGTTGCAGCCTGAGAAGTCCTGCTGCTGCTGCATCTAAAGGCAGTCAAACCTTTGTAGAAACACAGTCACAAAAACCTGTTTCTTTTTTTTCTTTTTCCGTCAGCCCTGTCCTCTTGGTGCCCGGGCAAAAATCAGCAACCTCCGCTTTGACCAGGTTCACCTGAGCTGGGGGCCTATTTTAGTAGTCCGAATTTGTGAATTAATTCCACACTTGAAGCTTAGTTGCACTCAGCCCCTTCTGCTAGTAAAGTCCCTTTCCTTTCCCCTCTGGGAAGCAGCCTGCAGGGGAGGGGCGCCATCTGCTGTGGCTTGAGGAACTCACGGCTCTGGGGGTGGGGGTCACAGCCAGTCCAGCTGGTCCAGACTGGGGTATGCTGTGTGTCTGGTCACTGATGTTACCCCAGGAGCTGTTCTCTACTGTTCCTGGTTATTTAGTAGTTGTTCTGGAGGACGAACTTAATCCCACATGTTGCTAAGCTGCCATCTTGGCACCTTCCTAACTTCGGATTTTGATCTTGTTTTCTCTGATCTGTGATTAGAAGTGTTGCTGAAAGTGGCTGATTTCAGGTAGGCTTTCTCCCCCCTAGTCTTTAAAAGAGAAGGTGACAAACTTGTATCGAAACCTAAAGTATTTTTCACATTAGAGGTAGCACCAAATGCAGGAGGTGATACCCAAGTATCATTTGTTCTTGTGGCAGAGTCCCCTAAGGGCAGGCGGCACTTTCTTGGGGAAGGGGAAGATTGAAGACTGCAGGCTGAGCTTGCAGGCAGCCTTACCTGTCCCTCCACAGGGCCGCCTCTCTTCACCTTTTTGAGAAAGTCTTTTGAGGCAGAGAGCACTTGATATTTTAAAAAAATAAATATTTATATATTTTTATTGACAAATCTTCACACACATACCTTCCATATGTGGTGTATAATCAGTGGCTCACAATATCATCACATAGTTGTGTATTCATCACCATGGTCACTTTTTAGAAATAAAAAGAAAAATGAAAAAACTCATACTTCACATACCCCTTACCCCTCCCTCTCATTGACCACTAGTATTTCCAACTACCTAATTTATTTTACCCTTTGTCCCCCCTATTATTTATTTACTTTGCATATATATATATACGTATATATATATATTTTTTTACTCATGTGTTTATACTCTGGATAAAAGGAGAAGGCATTCAGTCTCTCACCATTGAGCATGATGCTGGCTTTGGGTTTTTCATATATAGCCCTCTATCATCTTGAGGAAGTTAGCTTGATTCCTATGTTTTGAAGTTTTTATGATAAAAAGATGTTGAATTTTGTTGAATGCTTTTTCAGCATCAATCGAGACTATGCAATTTTTCCCTTTCAATTTGTTAATGCGCTGTATTACATTAATTGTTCTTTTGTGTGTTGAAACACCCTTGCATTCCTGGTATAAACCACAATTGGTTGTGGTGTATAATTCTTTTACTGTGTCGTTGGATTCCATTTGTAGTACTTTGTTGAGAATTTTTGTATCTACGTTCATTAGGGAGAGTGGCCTGCAGGTTTTCTTTCTTATAGCACCTCTATGCAGTTTTGAGCGATGTTAGCTTCATAAAATGAATCAGTGATCCTGTTTCCTTAATTTTTTGGAAAACTTTGAGCAGGATTGGTTCTTTTCGGAATGTTTGACTAAATTCCCCTGCGAATCCATCTGGTCCTGGGCTTCTCTTTGTAGGAAGATTTTTTAATGACTGATTAAATCTCTTTACTTGTGATTGGTTTATTGAGATCTTCTGTTTCTTTTCAAGTCAGTGTAGGTTGTTAATGTGCTTGCAAGAATTTGTACATTTCATCTCAGTTGTCTAGTTTGTTGATGTATTGTTATTCACAGTATGCCCTTATTTATTTATTTTTATTTCTTCAGGTCCTGTGGTAACAAACCCCTCTCATTTCTGATTTTGTTTATTTGCATCCTCTCTCTTTTTTTCTTTGTCAGCCTTGCTAGTGGTCTATTGATTTTCCCAAAGAACCAACTTTGGCTTTATTGATTATTTCTATTGATCTTTTGTCCTCCTATTCATTTAACTCTGCCTTAATCTTTGTTATTTCTCTTCTTTTATTTGCTTTGGGGTTAGTTTTTGTTTTTCCTAGTTCCTCCAGGTGAGCAGTTAAATCCTTGATTTTTGCTCTTTTTTTTTTTTAATGTAGGCATTTAGGACAATAAATTTCCCTCTCAACACAGCCTTTGCCGCATCCCGTGAGTTCTGATAAGTTGTATTCTCATTTTTATTCATCTCCAGATAGCTAGTGATTTCTCTAGCAATTTCTTCTTTGACCCACTGGTTGTTTGTTGTGAATATTCTCATTCTTTGGTGGTTCTTGAGATCCAGCTTCATTCCATTATGATCAGAGAAAGTGCTTCGAATAATTTCAATGTTTTAAAATTTTGATGACCTATTTTGTGCCCCAGCATATGATCTATCCCGGAGAATATGCCATGAGCACTAGAAATGAATATACATCCTTGTACTTTGGGCTGCAATGACCTATATATGTCTATTAGGTCTAATTCCTTTATCAAGTTGTTTAACTTCTCTGTTTACTTGTGGATCTTTTGTCTGGTTCTTGTATCTATAGAGGAGAGTGGTGTATTGAAGTCTCCTACTATTATTGTTGAATCGTCTATCACTCCCTTCAGTTTTGCCAATGCCTGTCTCATGTACTTTGGAGCACCTTGATTGGGAACATAAACATTTATGATTGTTATATCTTCTTGGTGCATTGTCCCTTTAATTAATATATAGTGTCCTTCTTTGTCTCTTATGATGTCTTTACATTTAAAGTCTATTTTGTTGATATTAGTATAGCTACTCCTGGTTTCTTTTGGTTACGACTTGTATGGAAAATCTTTTTCCATCCTTTCACTTTCAATCTATTTGTATCCTTGTGTCTAAGATGAGTCTCTTGTAAGAAGCATATAGCTGGATTATATTTCTTAATCCATTCAGCCAATCTGTATCTTTTAATTGGTAAATTATGTCCACTAACATTCAAGTGCCTTTCTTGAATCCACCATCTTATCTTTTTTATGTTGTCAGATCTATATATATATTTTTTCCCTCTATTTTTATTTTAAGTGACCCTTACTTGTAACTTAACAATTCTGTGCCCTCCCCCAGACCTCTCTCTCCTGTCTTTTTTTTCAATTGGCAAAATTCCCTTTAGTATTTCTTGTAGGGCCAGTCTCTTGTTGACAAATTCTCTCAGTGTTTGTTTGTCTGTGAAAAATTTAATTTCTCCCTCAGTTTTTTTAGAAGAAATATTTTTTCTTTTTTTGTGAAAAATAACATATACATAAAAAAGCAATAAATTTCAAAGCATATCACAATAGTAGAACAAATTTCAGAGTTTGGTATGGGTTACCATTCCACAATTTTAGGTTTTTACTTCTAGCTGCTCTAAGATACTGGAGGCTAAAAGAAATATCAATATAATGACCCAGCAATCATATTCATTTGTTAAACCCTACTTTCTCTGTATAACTCTACCATCACCTTTAATTTTTTTTCTACTCTTTAAGGATATTTGGACTATGCCCATCTAACTTTTTCATGTTGGAAGGGGCTGTTGATAATATGGTGTAGGGGGCTGGGACTATTTGATGTTCTGGAAAGGCTGGCCCTTCTGCATTTCAGGACTTATCTGATCCAGAGACCCATCTGGAGGTTGTAGGTTTCTAGAAAGTTACTGTAGTGTATGGAACCTTTTTAGAATCTTATATATACCCTGGATGTTCTTTAGGACTGTCAGGAAAGTTTTTGGTTAGGGTCTGGCAAATTATGGTTGGTAGTAATATCTGGCTGAAGCATACATAAGAGTGACCTCCAGAGTAGCCTCTCCACTCTATTTGAACTCTCTCAGCCACTGATAACCTTATTTGTTACACTTCTTTTCCCCATTTTGGTTGGGATGGTATTGTTGATCCCATGGTGCCAGGGCCAGGCTCATCCCTGGGAGTCATCTCCCACACTGCCAGGGAGACTTTTATCCCTGGATGTCATGTCCCATGTAGGGGGAAGGGCAATAATTTCACTTTCACAGTGGATTTAGAGAGAGAGGGGCCACATCTAAGCAATAAAAGAGGTCCTCTGGAAGTAACTCTTTCTCCTGCACTTTTTTTGTATGTTTATTTTTCACAATATACATATTTTTTATTAAAAACTTTTTTTTAATTAAAGAGTTTGTGGATTTGCAGAACAATCACACATAAAATACAGGATTCCTGTACACCACTCCACCTAAACATCATAAACAGTTACATTAGTCCCACATATGGGGAAGGGCAGTGAGTTTACCTGCCACGCTAGCTTAGAGAGGCCACATCTGAGCAACAAAAGAGGTTCTCTGGTGGTGACTCTTAGGTATAATTATAAGTAGGCTTAGCTTCCTCTTTATAGAAATAAGTTTCACAGGGTCAAACTCCAAGAACGAGGGCTCTACCTATTGAATTGATTGTCCCCAGTGCTTACAAGAATATTGGGAATTCCCTAGATGGGGAAGTTTAATATTTCCTTCTTTCTCACAAGCTCCTAAGGGGCTTTGCAAATACTTTTTTTATTCTCTGCTGAAATTACTCTGATGTATTGGGGCATCACACTAACCTGTACAAGTTTCTTTGACTCTGCCTTCATGGATCGCTAGTATATTTCTAACTGGTCTACTGTATCTTTCATCTCCGTGAGATATGCCATTTTTCTATTTAATCTTTCAAATTCTTTTTTATGCTCTTCTAATGTCTTCCTGATATCCTTTATTTCTTTAGGAATATCCTTGAGTATTTGTTCTATATTCTGTATCCCCCGCCCCCACCCCAGAGTTCTGATTTGGACATTTGGCTGAGCCATTTCTACTTGGATCTTCAGATGCTTGTGATTTTCTGTTGTGTTTGGGGCATTTGATTATTTTAGTAAGTTTTTATTTTGCAAGTTGGTTTCCTTCACTCATCTAAACTATTGTATTTAATTGGTTTTGCATTGAAGATTACATTTCGCAATTGGTCTGTCAGTAATTACCCACCAAACCAAGACCTGGATCTCATGCAGGGGGTTCAATTCTGTTTCGGGGTCTATTAAAATCTATGCAGAGTGCACAGGTACTTCCATGTGGAATGCCCACCCACCACACAGGAGACCTGGGTTTTATTCCCGGTCCATGCACCTCAACCCCAAGAAAAATAATTATAATGAAATAAAATAAAAATTGTATAAAAATGTGGAAAAAACCAGCACATCTCAACATTTCTAGGCCCCAAAGTTAGAAGGAACGCCCCGAGATATATTGGGAATGAGCTCAGACTGGTGCCCATAGAAGGGAGAGAAAATTAAAAAATAATAATAATAAATAAAATATAAATATATTTAAAAATAAAAATAATACTATTAGTACAAAATATATATATAGAGAAATATATTTTAAAAAAGAAAAAGAAAAAAAACCTAGGCAGGTAGGAATTTTGCCAGCCTGCAGTTACCTCTTCTTACCAAGAGGTGGCGCACCTGAGGCACCTTCTCCCTCAGACGTGCCCCTCCCTGACAGTGGGGGCTGGCCAGGAAAATGGCATGCATGGTGGAAAGACCTCTCTCAACCTGTGACAGCAGGATGGCTGGTCCTGGCGTGCAGGATGGGGGAGCAGACCCCAAAGCCCAGAGGAGCTGCCAATCCATGGCACCCATCCAATCTGCAACACACTGAGCCCAACAGGACAGCTACTCATGGTACCCAGCAGGGCAACTGCTCCCAGCGCCCAGGGCATGGCTTTTTCTGGGGAAGCCCATGCCTACCTGCGGGCTGGGGCAGGCTGGAGCAGAGGGACAGTTGGCTCCCTCTGATCCACACCTCCCCAGACACCACTGTCCGCCCCAGGTGGGGATCACGGCTAATCTGACCTACTGTGATCTTCCTGTCCCCATACCCCTCTGCCCCCCTCCTCCCCAAGAAACAGTGAAGACCCTCTACAATCACTACCCACCCCCCCACCCCAGGACTGCAGTTCTGGTCACTCTCTTCCTGTCCTTTATCTTACCCCATGGAGCAGTGGTGAATTCAATCCACCTGACTCTGCCATCTTCCTGGAAGCCCTCTTTCCCTTTACCTTTATTTCATTCTTTGAAAATTTGTATTTTTACTTATGCTTTATAATGTGCATAATATATTTGATACTCTATAGATATTTGTGACATATGCTCTAAAATTTTACTAATTGGGCAGGCAATCAAAAAGCTTAGAGACCCCCTACTCTAGTTTATCGAGAAATAAATGGGCAACAACTCTTGTTATCAATACTCTTTGTAAATTTTAAAAATTTATTTTAAATTATGAATTCATATTTATATAGATTAAAAATATGCATTTGTAGGAATGTACAAAAAAACTGTAAACTGATTACTTTTGGGGGATTTGATTTGTGTTATCTAGCCTGGATTTCAATTGTTCACATTATATCCTTCTTAATTAGATACATGATTTTACAACTATCACATATTAATTTTGTAATTTCAAAAATTACTTGTGAGTTTTGAAAATAATCACAAACAAAACTAACAGCATGATCTTTTTTCCAATTAATCACCATTACACAGGCTAGGTTTCAGTTAACTAATCAAGCATACTCATAGAGCCATCTCTAGCAGCTTGGATTTGAACATTAAATTCAGCATCACAAGTCAAAGTCTTAATATTGATACATGTTGCCCAGTTCAGTCTTATATTCTTTCTTAATTGGTTTGCCATTCAGAATCCATTCCCACGAGTTTCCCAGGTTCCTATTGATAAATATATTTGCAAGATATTGCAATTATTTTGGCAAGTAAAGCAATATCTTCTTGAAACAGATATTTCAGTTTTCCCCCTACGGCACCCTGGAAGCAGGTCTTGAGGCTTATACGTATCCCTTTGCCAGGCTTCTGCCTTCTGCAAAGTTTTACAGAATCATGGAACTAGGGAAACCAGTTTCTTCAGATCAAGAAGGTCATACAGCTTTCACTAGCAAGGGAAGCTCAGAGGATTTTTATTTTAGGAATTTATTAGTATATATTAGCTTTTTCTTTTTTAATTAATTTTTCTAGAGCAGGTAGTTTTACAGAAAAATATTAAGAGAGTTCCCATGTATCAAGGTTTGGGGAAATTCGGGGGTGAAGATTCTTAGCCAATTCCCAATGCAACCTAAGTCTCAGAGTTTCTCTCCTTCCCAACTAATACTCAAATCTTAAAAAGGCTTGGTGAGATACAACCAAAGATGTAAAGGACTTGTACTCAGAAAGCTGCAAAACATTGCTAAAAGAAATCAAAGTAGGAAGGACAATATAAATGCAAGTATATTTCATGTTCATGGATTGAAGACTAAATATTGTTAAGATGTCAATTCTGCCCAAAGTGATTTATGGATTCAACACAATTCCAATTAAATTTCTAACAGCCTTCTTTACAGAAACGGAGAAGCCAATCATGAAATTTATATGGAAGGGCAAAGGGCCCCCAACACCTAAAGCCATTTTGAAAAAGCAGACTGAAGTTGGAGGACTCACATTTTTCAATCTTAAAACATAATACAAAGCCTCAGTAATCAAAACAGCATGTTACTGGCATAAGACATAGAGACCAGTGAAATTGAATTGAGAGTTCAGAATTAAACCATCACATCTATGGCAGATTATTATTATTTTTGAAAATTAAAATTTATTTCTTTGTAAAAAATGTATCAAAGGTAGTTTTAACAGTGCTTCCCTTCTTATCATATAACTTACAATATGGAGCTACCATCTTTTCTATGATGTGGCAAACTGTCATACTCATAAATTTGGGTGAGCATCTAAAATTTTATCCTTTGCACTTTTAGTGTCTTCAGGAGTTCCTTTAATATGAAACTTCTTGCCAGAATCACTTCCTCTGAGACATCTTCATCCTTTACATCACAACCACTTTCCTCATTTATGTCGATAAGTCACCTTCATGAAGTTCCTCTGGCTGCATATCTAAAGTCTCTTGAACAGCAGCAGTGTCAACATTTCCACAGTCAGCTATGTCTTCTATAACTGCATTTCCATTCCATTCGAATCCTGCAAAATTTTTTGTATGGTAGTACCCTGCACTACTGTGTAAAACAAGGACTAACTGTAATTCTTGGAATCTGGGGGTAAACTTCACCACAACATCTTTATCTGAACCAACAGCTTTACCAAATAGCTTAATATTAATCAATTCATGCTGACTTCTGAAACAATGAAACCAGCCTCTACAGACTGTAAAATGTTCTTTTTCAGTCTTCTTGCAATAAACATTTTCTTTCAATGTAGCAACTAACTTCAATGCTTTGACCGGAATGCTAGTCAGACTGATTGGGATTTTTTTACGACAATCTTCAATCCAAAGTTGAAGTAAATGCTCCATTTCAACTGAGAGGCTTCCTGTTCTTAGTGCAATTTATGCTAGAAGATGTTAAAGCTGCTTTACCATGTTTTTTGTATTTATCAGACTTCTTCAATGTGGTTCATACTGCAGCTTCATGCCAGCCTAGGTCTCTTCTTAGCTTGGCTTTGCTGTCACCATTTTCAAATCTTCTTATCACACACAATTTCATCTCCAGCATTATTACTTTGCATTTCTTTACTGCCCCATCATCTTTGTGGACCAATTGCCTCTTTCTATTATCCATTAAAGAGGTCACCTGGATTTATGACTGGGAGACAACGAGGCTGTGAGGCTACATACTGTGTTGTTTGTACATGAGCTGAGTAACAGATGTTCAGTGACCAAAGCAGACTTTGAAGAAACTATTGTGCTTGATAATCGATCATGATGCACGTTTGTTATTTGTGTAATGATTTATGGACGAAAGAGTCAGCAGCAAAGTCTGTACTTTATGCAACTATTCATAGCACTGTAGTAACTGAAATTTTGACTGCGTTTTGACTTAATTGTAGCAACTGATGTTCATGCATATTGAAATTGTGCAAAGCAAGGACTAACATTAAATAAATCTTCAAATTCTTGGTCAGATAAATCTGACAAATGATAGTCTTCTAAGAAAAACACTCTTCAATTTTATTCCTTCATTTAAGAAAGGCTGATGAAGTTCAGGGTTTCTCTCTCCACTGGAAAGGCACATGGTAAACATGGTGACTTCTGCTGGCTCTCTCTCCAGGCTTCTTGTTTCATGAAGCTCCCCTGAGGGTTTTTTCCTTCATCTCCAAAGGTCTCTGGCTGCATCGTTCTCGTGGCTCTTTGGACTCGATGGCAGATTTTTTTTGGTGGGGGGGATGCATGGTCTGGGAATCGAACCCGAATCTCCCGCATGGAAGGCAGGCATTCAAACCACTGAACTACCTGTGCACCCCAGATTATTTTTTGACAAAGATGCCAAGTCCACTCTATGGGGAAAGAATAGTCTCTCCAGCAAATGGTTCTGGGAAAACAGGATATCCATTTGCAAAAAAAAAAAAAAAAAGGAGGACTCCTACTTCATACCATGTACAAAAATCAACTCAAAATGGACCAAAGACCTAAATATAGGAGGTAGAACTATCAAACTCCTAAAAAAAAAAAAAAAAGTACAGAAGCATCTTCAGGACCTTATGTTAAGCATTAATTTCTTACACTTTACACCAAAGCACAGCAACAAGAGAAAAAAATTAGATAAATGAGACCTCATCAAAATAACGTTTTTTTCCTTAAAGGATTTTATCATGCAAGTGAAACAACAATGTATAAAATGGGAGAAAATATTTGGAAACCACGTATCCTGATAAGGGTTTGATATCCAAAAGATATCAAACTTACAACAAAAGGACAAACAAGCCAATTAAAAAAGTGGTCAAAAGATTTGAACAGCCATCTCTCCAAAGAAGATATAAAAATGGCCAGAAAGCACATTAAAAGATGTTCAATCTCATTAGCCATCTTTGAAATGCAAATCAAAATCACAATGAGATGCCATTTCACACCCATTCTAATGGCTGCTATTTAAAAAAAAAGAAACATAAGTGTTGTAGAGGATGCAGAGAAAATAGGAACACATTCAATGACAGTGGCATTGCAAAATGGTGCAGGATTTGTGGAAGGGAGTTTGGCGGTTCTTCAGAAAGCTAAGTATAAAACTACCATATGACCTGACAATCCCACTACTAGGTATATACCCAAGAGGATTGAAAGCAGGGGCTTGAACAGATCTTTGCACACTGATATTCATAAGAACGTTATTTACAATTGACAAAAGATGGAAGCAAACGAGTGTCCATCAACTGATGGACAGAGGAACAAAATGTCATCAAAACATATGTTTTGGTTTACTAATGCTGCCAGAAATGCAAATACAGGAAATAGGTGGGCTTTTATAAAGATAATTTATTAAGTTACAAGTTTATAGTTCTAAGGCCATAAAAATGTCCAAACGAAGGCATCCAGAAAAACATACCTTGACTTAAGAAAGGCCGATATGGCTCATGGGCACAGCCCCCACCTATGTCCTTGCAAGGGGGGCCTGGATCTTTAAGGGCTACACCGGGGTGCAGATATTGCTATATGGGGATTTTCAAAAAATGAAAGTAAAGAAGCTATAATATATTTATCCAGTCTTCAAAGCACAGTTTACTGGATTGTTGTGGTATTTTGGCTGTCAGACAGAATTCTCTTGAACATGTGCATCATGTGCTGAAACATGGGTTAAGTGTCTTCTTTTTCCATTGAAAAAGAAATGAAAAATGGGCAACAGAGCTACCTGAATGCAGGAACTCCAGCCTTGCAGTGGTGAAATGTGCTGGCACCAAGAGTGGTAACTTATTGCTTCTGATTCTATGAAGGATTATTTAGATGTGATTTATGATATTATAGTGGCTTATGAAGGGCCTATGGATGATAAACAGCAAGAAAAAGAAGCACCATCCAACTGAGTTTCTCTGCAAAGAATGCCCAAAAATTCATATTCACTTTGATCAAATAGACAAAAGAGATGTCCCAGAAGAACCAGCATATATAAGATGGCTTCATGAACGTTTTGAAATAAAAGATAAATTGCTTATAGAATTCAGCTTAATTTGCACACCCTGTACTCTACACAAAAGAATGTATAAAATACGAGAATTAAGTTTAATCAAAATGTGTGACTCTGATTTGTTGTAGCAGAACCTTAAATGATTCAATGGATCCTGAAATAAAAAACAAGTTTCCCAGGAAAAGCATTAATTCCAAATTAAGTCTAAGAAGACTTTACCATCATTATTGATCTTAAGTGATTTGACTTCTAGTATGTTTGTGACAGAGGCTGGAGAGAAGCTATATATAAAAACATGGTTATATGGAACCTTAATTGGCTGTTTATGGGTTAGTATTAAAGCATAAACAAGTAACTGTCTCCATTCAATGGAATGTGCTACATTGTGTATTATTGGCAGCTGCACATTACTTCAGTATGTTCCTAAATTTAATAAGAAATGTAAATAAGGCCTTGTTCATCGCACTTTGGATAAAATAGAATTTGTGACTAAAGTCTATTTGCAGTGGGTCATCAACAAGCATATGGTTTTGCAAGGTTTATAACTGAAATTGCTGGAAAAGTAAAAGCTAGTTGGAGTTACCACTAATATTTGCACTTCTCATGAACTAATGTCAACTGCAGGAGATTATTAGGACTGTGTAATTTATTGTTATACAATTTAGTTGGCTGTTATTTGTGAACATTAATTTGCAGTATATTTCACTATATTTGTTATTTTCAATTTTTTTTTTTTTACCATTTGACTGGTTCCAAACTCTTATTACTAAAGAATCTAGCATCTTGCAACTGTATAATATTCTGCTTTTTGCTGAGTTTCTCCAAGTCAATCAAAGAAGTTGTATTTAAGTATCAAACTATTCAAGGAAAGGGGCAATAAAGCTCATGGGGGAAGAAACTCTGTTAAGTGCATGTTTTCATTACATTGCATTATTGGCTGATTTCACTTTATATTTGCAAAATAATGAGTATTTCTAATATGTATTGAAACAGCTTCATTTGCACACCTTGTACTCTACACAAAAGATTTATAAAATATGAGAATTAAGCTTTAGTTAAAATTTGTGACTCTGATTTGTTGTAGCAGAACTTTAAATTGCCCAGCATTTTGAGGATTTTAGCTAAGCTATTGGTACTTTGTAACATTGTTGCCATTGGTACTCAAGAATATTAAGATTTCCAGTTATTTCTTATCTCAAAATAATCAGTGTGGACTTTTTTGGAGTCTGAGTCCAGAGATGTTTGAGGCCTTCAAATGTTCCAGCTGGATTTACTAGCATGTGCCTTTAGCTTATTACTCTGATTTGGCAAAATATTTAATCCAAAAATTATTTTTCTGTTATCATGGTAGATTTCCAAAGTATTCTACTCCTTTTCATTTGGATTAAATTAAGTGATGCTGCTCCATGGCTTGTACAATAGACTTGCAGTGAAGAAATGCATAACCAATGAGTATTTGTCCTCTTATAAAGTTGAACTCCTTAAGTTCTTAAAAGTTTCACCAGGTCCTGCAAAGGCATTTTGCATTGTTTTATTTGAAAAAATCCACCATCGTCAAGTCAGTGAGATACAGATTTAATTCATCAGTACTGAGTGACTTTTTGAATTTCACGTTAGTTTTAACGAGGCTACATAATTACCACGTATCACCTCAAAATAAAAGCTACCTTCCAAGAACCAAATTACACATTTTTCGGTCATGGAACAATAAATCCCATGGTCCCATGGAAGAAAGGCTTTTTGTTTTTAAACGTTTAATTTGTTCTTACTTTATTTTATGTTAAACTTGTCTACCAATTTTTTTAGATAACATCCCTGCTTACTGCTAACAGATTTTTGTTGTGAAATTGTTATATTAGTGACAGTAGAAATACACCAATTGAATCCTGATAAAGTGAAAAGAATAAAGGGAACTTTTGTCTGGCTATGTTATACTAGTTCTCCAAAACCAAGGAGTAAGCCATTTCAAGCAGCACCTTCGAAGAGCGGTGTGTGTGAATTAGTATGGGCATATTCTTATGTATATGTACGCACACATTCCTTCAGATTACAATTGGTTTAATTGTGAATGAGGACATAAGTAAAACTTTTGTAAAGTACTTTCCTGCTGAATGGTAATTTCTTCTTACCTGCAGAGTGAAATTAAGATAAATTCCATGTCTTTGTTAAATATAATTTTTGGCAGTCCCAAAATTAGAACCTATTTTTAATGAGATAAAAATATATATAAGTTTTGTAACTTATTTTGAACATCATGAGTTTGTTCTCACTTTACAACTTGAGAAGTAATGCCATTGCAATTAGTGGAATATAGGTGATTTTAAGAGGGCAAAGTGGCTAGCATTAAGATCACCTTGAACATTGCTGACTTTTGTGAAGCTTATCTAGGTAGTGGAGAAGCTTAGCCTACCTGTAGGAATGCCTTAGAGTTACTTCTGGAGAACCTCTTTTGTTGCTCAGATGTGGCCTCACTCTCTCTAAGCCCAACTCTGCAAAAATCAATGCCCTCCCTGCTATGTGGGACATGACATCCAGGGGTGAAAGTCTCCCTGGCAGCATGAGAGATGACTCCCAGGGATGAATCCAGCCCTGGCACCATGGGATCAACAATTCCATCCTAACCAAAAGGGGGAAAAGAAGTGTAGCTAATAAAGTATCAGAGGCAGAGACAGTTCAAATAGAGTTGAGAGGCTACTCTGGAGGTTACTCTTATGCAAGCTTCAGTTGGTCATTGCTACCTATCATAACATGCCAATCCCCAATCAGGACCATTCCAGCCAATCCTAAAGAATGCCTAGGGCAATATATAAGATTCCACAAGAGTTTCATGCAAGTGTAACTGTCCAGAAGCCTACAACCTCCAGATGGGTCCCTGGACCAGATAAGTCCTAAGGCCTAGAGGGTCTAGTCTCTCTAGAACATCAGCTAGTTCCATCTCCCTATCCCATATTATTGACAGATCCTTCTAAGATGAAAAAGTTGGAACATCCATAGTCCAAACACCCCTAAAGAGAGGGATAGAAAGATCAAAGGTGATGTTGGAGTTGTACAGAGAAGATGGGATTTAACAAATGAATATGATTGCTGAATCATTAAATTGATATCTCGTTTGGTTTCCAGTATCTTAGAGCAGATAGAAGTAAAAATCTAAAATTGTGGAATTGTAACCCATGTCAAACTCTGAAAGGTGTTCTACAACTAATTGTGGTTCTGTTCTTTGAAATTTATTGCTTTTTTGTATATATGTTATTTTTCACAAAAAAGAAAAAAGATCCCCTTGAACATTGTATTTTTCCATCTAGACTGCTATTCTTCTCACAAAATGTCTGTACAATATTTGTTAGTTTTTAAAAATAATATACCAAAATCTTTGGAAAATTAGAAGATTTTTTCATTAATATGCATTGATTTTGACTTGAATTATTATTTTATAAAATTAAGAGTGCTATGTCCACCTATAAATCTTTTTCACACAATATCACTTATGCTTTTGTTTGTATTATTATTATTGTTTGTTTGTTTACTGCTTAGTTACTACTTAGTTTTTTTTATAACAATGTCATCAATATGCATGCTTTTGCTTTATTTAGCAAAAGGGTATGTCTGGATAAAAGTTTGAAAAAATAAAATTATTCCCATCTGGGAAGGCACGTGGCTGGTGTCTGTTGGGCCTTTGGCTCCTGGTTTCAAACAGTTTCCCCGGGGGTGTTTTCTTTCTGCATCTCCGAATGTCTCTGTGTCAGCTCTGAAGCTTTTCTCCAAAATGGTTCCCTCCTAAAGGACACCAGTAAGTGACCCACTCTGAATGGGTGGAGACACATCTCCATGGAACTCACCTATTCAAAAGGTCCCACCATAAACGATACTGAATCAGGATGAAAGGACATGGCTTTTCTGGAGTACCCAACAGTTTCAAACTGGCACAACTTAGAGTGAAATATTTGTCAGCTATAAAAAGGAATGATGCCCTGATACATGCACAACATAGATGGATCTTGAAGACATTGTGTTGAATGAAAGAAGTCAGACACAAAAAGGCAAATACGGTATGATCTAACAGATTCGAAACAATTAAGATAAGAAAACTCATAGGCTCAAAATCTAGATTATAGGTGTGTTAGTTTTCAAGCCGTTGGAATGTGATATACCAGAACTAGGATGGCTTTTGAAAAGAGGAATTTAGTAAGTTACACGTTTATAGTTCTAAGCCTATAAAATTGTACAAACTAAGACATTCAGGGAAAGATACCTTAATTCAAGGAAGGCTTATGGGTCAGTGTACTGGCTTGAATTTGTGGATCCCAGAAAAGCCATGTCCTTTAATCCTCATTCAGTATTGCTGGGTGGGAGTTTTTCAATTATTCATGGAGCTGTGACCCACCCAATTGTGGGTGGTAACTTTTGATTAGACGATTTCCATGGAGGTGTGTCTCTACCCATTCAATGTGAGGTTGATTGCTAGAGCCCTTTAAGAGGAAATTACTTTGGAAAGAGCTACAAAGCCTGTGCAGCCAGAGACCTTTGGAGATGAAGAAGGAAAATGACCCTGGGAGAAGATCATGAAATAAGAAGTCTTGAGAGAAAGCTAATAGATGTCTGCATGTTTGCCATGTGCCCTTCCAGTTGAGAGAGAAAACCTGAACTTCATTGGCCTTTCTTGAGTGATAATAGCCTCTTTCTGGCACCTTAATTCGAACATTTCTATAGACTTGCTTTAATTTGGACAATGTTGTGGCCTCAGAACTATAAACTTGCAACTTAATAAATTCCCCCCTTTAAAAGCCATTCCAGTAATGATATATTGCATTCTGGCAGCTAGCAAATTAGCACAGTCAGGAACACTTCTGTCAGTTGGGTAGTCACGTGGCTGACATCTGCTCATCCTTTGCTCCTAGGATCCATTGCTTTCAGCCTCTGTTTCTGTGGTGGTTCCTCACTTTGCTTCTCTGGTGTTGGCTTTCATCTCTTGGCTTCCCTTGGCTCTCTCCAAGCTCTGGCTTCCTTAACATCTCATTGCAGAGTCTGCTGGGCTCCAAGCATCTCCAAACATTTTTGTCTCTGTTCTCCAAGTGTCAGCTTCTGTGCCAGCTCTGCTGTGAAGTTTCTGTTGGCTTTCTGTCAGCTCTCTGTTGGCTCTGAGGCTTCTGTCATTTCTATCTCTCTCCAAAATCTTTCCTCTTGTAAAGGATCCCAGTAAACTAATCAAGACCTACCTTGAATAGGTGGAGTCACATTTCCATCTAATGAACAGGTCATACTCACAATTGGGTGTGGCACATCTTCATGAAGATAATCTAATATAAAGTTTCCAGTTGGGTGATGCCCCAATAAATCACAAAGTGATTTGAACAGTGAATAAAGAGGTATTTGCAGGGTCCCCTTGAGGAAATGGAGAGAAAGGGGGAAAAATTCAACTTCTTCATTTGGAGAGTTCCTGATATTCTCATAAGCAGTAGGGACAACTAAATCAATAGGCCAAGCCTTCAATCTTGGGGTTTGCCCTTAAGAAACATCCCAGCAAGGGATAGGCTAAGCCTACTTAAAATTAGGCCTAAGAGTCACCCCCAGAAAACCTCCTTTGTTGCTCACATATGGCCTGTCTTTCTCTCAGCTGACACGGCAAGTGGACTGACTATGTGGGGCATGACTCTCAGGGGTGTAAATTTCCTGGCAACGTGGTACAAAAATCCTAGGATGAGCTGGGATTCAGCATCGATGGATTGAGAAAGGCTTCTCAACCAAAAGGGGGAAGAGAGAAATGAGACAAAATGAAGTGTCAGTAGCTGAGAGATTTCAAACACAGTCAAGAGGTTATCCGGGAGGTTATTTTATGCATTATATAGATATCCCCTTTTTAGTTTATGGAGCATTAGAGTGGCTAGAGGGAAGTACCTGAAACTGTCGAGTTATGTTCCAGTAGCCATGTTTCTTGAAGATGATTCTATAATGATATAGCTTTCGCAATGTGACTGTGTAATTATGTTCCTTTTATCTATGATATGGACAGATGAATAAAAATATGGATAAGAAATAAATAATAGGGAGCATTTAAAATAAATTGAGTAGATTGAGATATTAGTGGTTAATGAGAGGGAAGGGTAACAGGTATGGCATGTATGAATTTTTCTTTCTTTTGCTGGAGAGATGCAAATGTTCAAAAAAAAAAGATCATGGTGATGAATACACAACTATGTGATGATATTGTGAGCCATTGATTGTAACCATGCCAAGAATGTTTGTATGTCAAGTACATATGTATGTTTGTTTATTGTTCATAAAAAAAGTTTCCAACCTACAGTATTGAATTAGCCATGTTTCCTTTAATCCTGACTCAATATTGTGGGGTGGAAATTTTGAATTGTTTCCATGGAGATGTGACACACCCAGTTGTAGGAGGAACCTTCTGATTGAATTATTTCCATGGAGAGGTGATGCACACTCAATTATGGGTGTGGCTTTTGATTAGACGGTGATGTGACTCCACCCACTCAAAGTGGGCCTTGATTAGTTTACTGGAATCCTTTGAAAGAGGAAACATTTTGGGGAATGCCCAGAGCCAACAGAGATGTAGACATTTGGAGATGCTTGGAGTGCCGACAGAGAGAGCAAATGCCTAGACACGGATATTTGGAGATGCAAAGCCCAGCAGATGTTGCCTTGTGCCTTTCTTTGAGATGCTAAGCAAGCCAGAACCCAAAGTTGTTGGGTTTCACTGTGGGCTAAGTGAAAGCCCACAGATGCTTAAAGAGGAAACCACTGGCATTAGAAGCTGGAAGTAACAGAACTGGGAATAAGGACCAGCAGATGCCAGCCATGCACCTTCCCATGTGACAGATATTGGCCTTTCTTGAGTCAAGGTATCTCTCTCTGGATGCCTTAGTTAGGACAATTTTATGGCCTTAGAACTGTAAACTTATAACTCAGTAAGTTCCCTTTATAAAAGTCAACCCATTTCTGGTATATTGCATTTCCAGCAGTATTAACAAACTAAAACAGGTGGTAAATGGGAATCCTGTATTTTATGCGTGATTGTTCTATAAATGCACAACATAACTAATAAAGAAAAAAATATTTAGTGAGATTTATGATATGCAAAATTAAATTTGGGTTCCTGTCTGCCAGGCAGTTGCAAGAGATCAATTCTTTTATGGTTACCAGATACATTCTCTGGTTCTCTGTACCAATTTCTTGAGCTGAGAGTTTGAAGTCCTGACTTTTACTTATTCTTATTGAATATTCCTTCATTCTCCAGTGCTGTTAGAAGTTATCCCACCTTACAGTCATTATGGCCATTTTATTATCATTCTAGGCAACTATAACCAATACTTGAATCTCCAAAAGCCTGCTTTTCAAACCAACCCAGATCACATTTTAAGAAATCATGATGCCATTGCATGCTGTAATGACTTCTTTCATTATATCAACTTGGCCATTCAAACAAATACTAATGTAGGTGTTGCTGTGAAACTATTTTGTAGATGTGGTTAACATCCACAATCAGGTGACTTTAAGTAAGGAGATTAACCTTCATAATCTGGCAGGGATTGATTAAATTGATTGGAAACCTTTACAAGCAAAATAGGTTTTCATGAGGAAGAAAAAAAATCCACCTATGGACACTAGCAGGTCCTTCCTGAGACTTTCCTGCCTGCTGGACTGCTGTACAGGTTTTGGACTTGTAGCCAGCTGCCCAAATAATTCTTTAATAAATCTGCTGCTATATATATATACAGCTCAGTGCAAAATGAAAATATGGGTCTCTTTTCTCAAAAAGCAGGAAAAAATTGCTGTTAATAGTACTAAAATATTAAGCTTTTTCCTTTAAAAATATTTTATTACTTATAAAACTTAATATGAATGATATATGAATAATAACTTCAAAAACTATATTTTCGTGCTGTAAGTTTATATATTACAAATAATAATACTTCATTAATGTAATAACTTGATTGAGCCTAAAATTTTTCTGGCTCACTTTTCTGCAAATTCATTTCTTAGGTCATGAAAATAAATATTTATAGCAACTTCATTTTCAATCAATACAATTGAAAGTAATGTCAGCGGCACTTGGCAAATGCAAGATTGCAAATAATTTTTGATAATTTTTAATTTTGAGAAGATTTCTGCTGATGCAATTGTCTTTGGCACTACTAAGAGTATTTTATAAGCTTTGACAATATTGAGATAAATTACTGATGAATTAATTTGAGATACATATTTTAATACATCCAGAGCTGATGATTCATAAGGATTAATTTTTCAAAAAAGATTTAACTTTGCATACACATCAGTTACATGTGTCTAAGTTTAATTTTAAATGTAAATTTATAATATGTAATTTTTTTTACAAATTTACAAATATGTAAATTTTAATGTTCCTCTGACATTTCTGTAACTTGTAAAGGTCATATAAGAAACACAAAAGTGGCTTCATGATTTGTATACAATTCAAATGCCTGTTTATGCCTTCTATTTTTTGTCTTCAATTAAATGAAAAAAATTAATTAAAAATTTTTCTTCCTCAACTAATTTCTTCACTCAAGCTTCATGTGAAAATAGTGTTCTATTTAATATGACCTTAATGAATTTAATTTTTATTTCTGAGCCTTTGAAAGGATATTTGCTTTTTGTTGCTGCTGTTTTTAAAACTGGCCATTCTACACTGAATAATTTTAAGAACTCCCTGATATGTTTTATTACACTATCCATGTGTACTCTTTTATTTTGTAATAATGTAGTGAAGGCCTTTATTTCCTGAGTGCTGGCAGTTCCTGTCCCAGTGCTCGAACTAAAGAGTAAATATTTGTAGATGCCACAGGAACATGTTCTAGGGATGGATGGGCAAACCAGTCCCCAACCTTGGGTCCCAGTGCTGCCCCCATGCAGAGTCCCTCTCCCCTCCCACGGGCACAGCCTTGCTGCCACCTCCTTTGCTTCTGCTGCGGCCACCACTGTCACCACTAATGATCTGTGTCCAGATCCTGGCCTGGGCATGCACATGGGCACTGGGCTGGCAGGCCAGTTGGCCAGCACTCCTGCTGCCGGCTGTCCCCTTGGCTCAGAGCCCACGTGTGCACATGCTGCTTCCGGGTTTGTCTCTGCAGTTCACACATGTATGCTCCACTGTCCTATGGGACTTCACTTATAAAACAGAGGATCAAAGATAAAACTATTATGAATTTCAAGACACATCTATAGGGCATTAAACCAAGTGTGAGAGAGGAACCAGAGCCACTGAACAATTTAATTTGACCAAACCTGCATGGATTACTAGTATACTAATTTCACTATTTTCATGCTATCCTAGGTGAGCAGTCCAGTTCCCAAATTCCCTTTTTGGGAGTCTGTTTGTTGTGTACAGAATACATATGGTTGATGTTGGTGAAGATGGGTCTTCCTGGAAGCAGATGTAAAGAAGGACTTAAGAGTGCAATGATTTTTTTAAGGCTAGGACAGTGTCTGGAAAGATAAAGTGGAGAGCCAACAAGAGTAGACAAGGAAAGCCTTTAGGTCTGTGATCCCCTTATGAATGAGGTAGAATGTTATAACCATTCTTAACTAATTTAAAAAGTAAAATGAATGAAAGTAAATCAGAATGAAATTTTGTCTTTTTATTAATGTCAGAGGACATTCAGAATCCACAGTAAAGTTTCAAAATAAATTTATAAAATTCAATTTCAGTACATCACACAAAACATTAAAAAAATTAAGTCTAAATACAAAAGCAAATGAATAATTTATGAATTAAAAATGCTTCTGGCCTCAGATGTGTCCTCTCTCTTTCTCTAAGCCCAACTCTGCAAGTAAAATCATTACCCTCCCCCCTATATGACATGACATCCAGGAATGAAATTCTCTGGCAATGTGGAATGGGACTACCAGAGATGAGCCCAGCCTTAGCACTATGGAATTGACAATGCCTTCCTGACCAAAAGGGGGAAAAGAATTGTAACAAATAAGGTATCAGTGGCTGAGAGAGTTCTAATAGAGTCAAGAGGCTTCTCTGGAGGCCATTCGTTTGCAAGCTTTGGCTAGATACTGCTGTTTATCATGGTTTGCCAAACTACAGCCACAACCGTTCCTGCCAATCCTAAAGAACACCTAGGGGGTTATCTGAGCTTCTACAAAGGTTCCATGCACTAGAGTAACTTTCCAGAAACCTACAACCTCCAGATGGGTCCCCAGACCAGATAAGTCCTGAAACCCAGGAGGGCCAGCACTTCTAGAACATCAACTAGTTCCATCCCCTACCATATTATTGACAGTGTTTCCAACATAAAAGGTTAGAATGGACATAGCCTAAATATCCCCAAAGATTTGGAGAAAGATCAAAGGGGAAGGTGGAGTTATAACAGAGAAGACAGGATTTAATAAATGAGCACGACTGCTGAAACATTATATTGATATTTCTTTTAGTCTCCAGTGTCCTGAAGCAGCTAGAAGTAAAAACCTAAAGTTGTGAAACTGTAATCCATACAAAACTGTGAAATTGTTCTATAGCTTATTGTTGCAGTGTGCCTTAACATTTATTGCTTTTTTTGTATGTATGTTATTTTTCACAATCAAAAAAAATAAAAAATTTTAAAAAAGGCCTCTGTATTTTGGAGAGCTGTTTTCAAAAGCACATGATCACCCCCAGAGAACCTCCCTTGTTGCTCAGATGTGGCCTCTCTCTCTAAGCCAGCTCGGCAAGTGAACTCACAGCTCTCCCCTCCAATGTGGGACATGACTCCCAGGGGTGTAAACCTCCCTGGCAATGTGGACCAGAAATCCCAGGATGAGCCAAGACCTGGCATCAAGAGATTGAGAAAGTTTTATTGACCGAAAGGAAGAAGAGAGAAATGAGACAAAATAAAGTTTCAGCAGCTGAGAAATTTCAAGTAGAGTCAAAAGGTTACCCTGGAGGTTATTCTTATGCATTATGTAGCTATCCCTTTTTAGTTTGTGATGTATTGGAGTGGCTGGAGGGAAGTACCTGAAACTGTTGAGCTATGTTGAGTAGCCTTGATTCTTGAAGACAATTTTATAAAGATATGACTTTTACAATATGACTGTGTGGTTGTGAAAACCTTGTGTCTGATGTTTCTTTTATCCAGGGTATGGACAGATGAGAAAAAAATATATGGATAATAAATAAATAAATACTAAGAGGGGCAAAGGGTAAAATAAATTGGACAGATAGAAATGCTAGTGATCAGTGAGAGGGAGGGGTAAGGTATATGGTATAATATGAGTTTTTTCTTTTTATTTCCTTTTCTGGAGTGATGCAAATGTTCAAAAAATGATCATGGTGATGAATATACAACTGTGTGGTGATATTGTGAGCCACTGATTGTACACCATGTATGGAATGTATATGTGTGAAGATTTCTCAATAAAAATATTCTTTAAACAGTGAAAAAAAAGGAACATGATATGACTCCCAGGGATAAGCTTGGCCCTCACACCGTGGGATCGACATTGCCTTCCTGACCAAAAGGCAGAAAAGAAATGTAAGAAAATAAGGTTGATTGAGTTCAAATAGAATTGAGAGGCTCTTCTGAGGGCTATTCTTTTGCAAGATTTAGCTAGATATTGCTAATTGCCATGGTTTGCCAAACCCCAACCAAAACCATTCCTGTTAACCCTAAAGAACACCTAGGTCTCCATCTGAGATTCTACAAGTTTCCTGTACTAAGATTACTTTCCAGAAACCTACAACCTCCAGATGTGTTTCCAGGCCAGATAAGTCCTGCAACGCAGAAGGGCCAGCCTCTCCAAGAACATCAACTAATTTCATCCCCCTATCCCATATTATTGACACCCCTTTCTAACATGAAAAAGTTAGAGAGGGTATAGCCCAAATACCCCTAAAGAATGGGAGAAGGATCAGAAGAGAAGGAATAGTTATAGCAGAGAAGAGAGGATTTAACAAATAAGTATAACTACTGAATTATTATGTTGATATTTCTTTCAGTCTCTAGTGTCTTGGAGCAGTAGAAGGAAAAAACTAAAATTGTGGAACAGTAACCCATACCAATCTCTGAAATCTTTTCTATAACTACTTATTACAATGTACTTTGAAATTTGCTTTTTTGTGTATATATATATATATATACTATATATAGTATATATATATACTATATATATACAGTATATATATATACTATATATATATATATATATATATATACTGTATTTTTAAAAAAGAACATAAGAGCAGATAATTACTCTGTTATCTACAGGCCAAATTAATGGAAAGGCTTAATAAGTAAGCATAGTGAATTTTAGATATATATAGTTCAAAAATTCATGAAATCTTTCTCTCCCCATGCCTCCTACACTTTAAAATAAATTTTCCCTCTTTTTTTCCCCTCCTTCCATTAATGAGGTTCAAAACATTTTTTGAACCTCACTAAGTGCCTAACATTTGCTGGGCTTTTTGGCAATTATAAATGCAATTGTGGTTGATTTATGTATTTCTTTATTAAAAGTTCATTGAGTTTCCATTAAGTATCAGGCAAAGTACTAGCTACCAGGAATTCAATAGAGGATGAAATATGATGCTTCCCATGGCCCAAATAACTACTTTCCCTTGAAGCAACCTACCCAGAATAAGAGAACAGCACATGTGAACCAACTTGCAACCAGAAGGGAGCTGCAGTGCTGAGCCCAAGCTAGTTGAGTTGAATCACAGCTGACCTGCAGACCAGTAAGTATGAGAACAAGTGTTTGTTACTGTAAACCATTGAGTTTTGGCAGTGGTTTGTTATGCATCATATTTGCCTAGCTAATGCATATATGGCAGATTATTTGTTCATCATTCTTTTCTGTTCTCAGATTTGTGCTTTCTTTCTCCCTAAGTTTTGTTCGTTAAAATCAGGGAGCAAATTCACTTACTTGAAAACGACTTTATTCCTTGTCCTTGAAACACTGTTTTAGTTTAAATAAGTGTAAGCTGATCATTATTTTCTCTCAATAGAATGAAGATATATTCTTGTCTTCTGACTTCTGTTGTAGTTATTGAGAAGTCAGCTGTCAGTATAATTGTCCATTTGTATGAAATCACTCTCTTCCTGGATGCTTTTGATATTTTCTCATCTTTGGCATTCTGAATATTCATTATTAAATGACTAGATACAGATTTTGACTAGGCATGAATTTCATTTTATCCTGCTTTAGTTTATTGGGATTAATGTCTGTGATAGGCAAAATGGTCCCCCAAATGATGTCTATGTCCTAATCCCCAGGAGCTGTGTGTATATTAAGTTACATAGCAAAGGGGAATTTTATTAAGGTAACTAATTAGCTGACTTTAAGATAGGGTGATTATTCTGGAATCTGGATGGGACTGCTGCTGGAATGTAATATACCAGAAATGAGTTGGCATTTGTAAAGGGAATTTATTAAATTACACGTTTAGTAAGGCCATAAAAATGTTCAAACTCAGGCATCCAGAGAAAGGTGCTTTGGCTCAAGAAAGGCTGCTGTCTGTTACATGGGAAGGCATGTGGCTGGGATCTGCTAGTTCTTGGTCCTGGTTCTGTTGCTTCCAGCTACTGATGCCAGTGGTTTCCTCTCTAAGCATCAGTGGGCCTTCACTTAGCTTCTCTGCATGCAACTTTGGGTTCTGGCTTGCTCAGCATCTCATAGAAAAGCACGCAGTGATGTCTGCTGGGATTTGTATCTCAGAACGTCCTTTTCCAGGCATCTGCTCTCTGTCAATACTCCAAGCATCTCCAAATGTCCGAGTCTCTGTCGGTTTTAAAGCAACGCTGTTTTCTCCAAAATGTCTCCCCTTCTAAAGGATTCCAGTAAACTAATCGAGACCCACCTTGAAAGGATGGAGTTGCATCTCCATCTATTCAAAAAGCCACACCCACAATTGGGTAGGTCACTCTCCATGGAAACGGTCTAATCATACGTTTCCATCCTACAATATTGAATCAGGTTTAAAAGCTATGGCCTTTCTGGAGTACCAGCATAGACCCAGTGAAATCACAAAGGTCTTTAAATGTGGAAGAGAGGCCAAGGGTTAGAAGTGATGTGATGTGAGAAATTTACCTACTGTTGCTGATTTGAAGATGGAGGAAAAGGGCCACAAAGCAAGGAACATGAATGGCCTCCAGAAGCAGGAAAGGGCAAGGAAACATTCTCCCCAGAGCTTCCAGAAAGGAATGTAACCCTGCTAACATCTTCATTTTAGCTAAGGACAGCTATGTTAGACTTGTAGCCTATAGAACTAAATATAATAAATTTGTGCTATTTTCAGTCACTAAATCATGGTATTTGTTACAGCAATGACAGGAAACTAATAGAGTATCTTCCATAGATTCTGGAAAGTCTTTGGCCATTGTAACTTTTAATATTGCCTCTTCTCTTTTATTCTCTTCCTTTCTTCTAGAACTCCATTAGACCTTTATTTCCTCATTAAATTTTTTTAATGAGTCTCAAAATTCTGTGACAGATTTTTGGTTGAATTGTTTCCATTTGAAAGGTGCTAATTTTTATTTATTTTTTTTTTCACATGGGCAGGCATGAGAATCAAGCCTGGGTCTCCAGCATGGCAGGTGAGAACTCTGCCACTGAATCACCATTGCTCGCTTGATACTACTTTTTATAATCAATAACTTAAAACTGCTACATGATAGAAACCAATAGCTTGCAAAGTGTTCCTTTCTTTCCGAAGGTTTTACAATGCATTGTCATCATTAACCAGTCTTTTACTATTAAACTTAAAGAGCCAATAGAGACAAATAATTCTGAGATCAGACCATTCTTCCACCACTGATTAAGACTGGGGTGGCAGGGGTTATGGGTAATATTCACTTAGCCTTTGGCATTTTCTGAGTAGACTTGGTGACCCTGCCAGCTCCAGTAGCCTTCTTGTCCATTGCTTTGAGGCTCATGATGTACCCAGGATATGTTTCACTCAAAGCCTCATGGTGCATTTTAACAGACTTTATTTCAGTTGTAACACTGAGTGGAGTAGGGATGACCACCAGGTCTGATTTGAGAATACCAGTCTCCATACAGCTACAGGAGACAGGACCACGACCATCAATTCTGTAGACACCCTGGAAGGGCAGACACAGTGCTTGTCAGTTGGAAAAGAAGGTGGCAGGATGCAATGCAGAGTTTCAGGCAGCCTGGATCCACTGGCATTGCCATCCTTACAGGTGATTTTCCATCTCTTGATGAAAGCATGAACTTGGCTTCAGGATGTTGTCATCATTCCAATCAGAAACTGGCACAAATGCCACCGTGTTGGGGTTATATCCGGATTTCTTATTGCAGGTGCTGACTTCATTAATGTTTACCTCATATCTCTTCTGGCTATAGGGTGACTCAGTGGACTCCATTTCATTAACACCAACAGTCAGTTGTTTCACACCCAGTGTGTAAGCCAGAAGGCATGCTCATGGGTCTGCCCGTTCTTGGAGGTACCAGCTTCACATTCACCAGCACCAGCAGCAACAATCAGGATAGCACGATCAGCCCGAGATGTGCCTATAAACTTGTTTTTGATAAAGTCTTTGTGTCCTGAGGCATCAGTGATAACACATTACTTTCTGGTCTTACATTTCCACAGGGAGATATCCATGGTGTACCTGACTCATGCTCATCTTTCAGTTTATCCAAGACCCGGGCTTATTTGAAAGACCCCTTTCCCATCTCAGCAGCCTTCTTCTCAAATTTTTCACTTTCTTTCTTTTTTTTTTCGGTCTATTCTACCACATTTATAGATCAGGTGACTAGTAGTGAAATACTACTTGTAGTAGTATTCAGTTGTCTGAATCTATGTGTCTACTTAGGACAATATTGATATGAGCCTTTTTCTTTCCCATTTTGGCTTAAGATTTCGGGATGGTTTTTACCACCCCTCTGTTCTGGTGGCAAACCTAATGCGAAAAAAGGCACTCATTCTTTTTTCATCTCTATCTTTACTGCTGTTTAACCCACACATTCAATTTTTAACTTAATAATTATACATTTCATTTTTTTGGCAACATATTTGATTTCCTTGCAAACATTACCAGCCAGTTTTTCGAAACCTCCTGTTTGTTACTCATAATTCCAATTTTTTAAAGATATTGAATGTATGTATTTCACACTGTGTCTAATAATTCTCATATCTGAAGCTTTGTGAGTCTACTTCTGGTGTCTGCTCTTTTGTTGGTTTTTACTCATATTACCTTTTTTTTTTACATGGGCAGGCACCGGGAATCGAACCTGGGTCCTCTGGCATTGCAGGCAAGCATTCCTGCCTGCTGAGCCACCGTGGCCCACCCTCTTTTTTTTTTTTTTTTAAATATCTTTTATAAGCTCATGGTACATTGTTTGTGAGAATTACCTGAGGTCTGGGTTGAATGGTGCTCTTCCAGGAAGGTTTTCTTTTGCTTATATTCGCTGTCTTGGAGCGCTACCAACCTAGGACCAATTAGAAATAAATTTCTAATTTTTTAGAAATGTTTGGAACCACACAGGCATTAAGAACTTTGAAGGGTCTGAGATTTTACCCGGTCACAGTTAGCCACAATTTCAGGGATGTTGGCAGGAAATGCACAATGCTTGGGTCAGAGACTGAGAACAGTTTTTTGTTCAAAGCAATAGTAATAGCCAGAGAGTTAGCATTTGTGTCAGTCCTGAGCCCCAATTGCTGCAGGGAACCTAAAGTGGGCCAGGTGGCACCTGTACACACAGTGGGTTGCTTTACAGGAAAAGAACCTTGAACTTTAGACAATGCGAATTTTTTAATAATGGGCAGTAGCATGCTTGCCCTTTTCTCTTCAGGTAACAGTATCTCAATTTTACAAGGTTTGTCTCTATAAAAGCATCATTGAAAAGATAGCCTGAAACAAAGGCAGTCAGTGCCTCTGCTCATAAGATGTGCAGAAATGTGAGAGACTCATGAAGAATGGTTTCTGGGCTAGTTTGAAAGGATGTATGCCCCCTAGAAAAGCCACGTTTTAATCTAAATCCCATTTTGTAAAGGCAGAATAATCCCTATTCAATACTGTATGTTTGAAACTCTCAAACAGAGATCGTCTCCCTGGAGATGTGATTTAATCAAGAGTGGTTGTTAAGCTGGATTGGGTGATGACATGTTTCCACCCACTGGAGTGGGTCTTGATAAGTTTCTGGAGTCCTATAAAAGAGGAAACATTTTGGAGAATGAAGGAGATTCATAGAGAGCAGAGAATGGTGCAGCACCACGAAGCAGAGAGTCCATCAGCCAGCACTTTGGAGATGAAGAAGGAAAACGCCTCCCAGGGAACTTCATGAAACAGGAAGCCAGGAGAAGAAACTAGCAGATGACACTGAGTTTGCCATGTGCCTTTCCACTTGAGAGTGAAATCCTGAACTTCATCGGCCTTCTTGAACCAAGATATCTTTTACTGGATGCCTTTGAATGGATGTTTCTATAGACTTGTTTTAACTGGGACATTTTCTCGTCCTTAGAACTGTACACTAGCAATTTATTAAATTCCCCTTTTTAAAAGCCATTCCATTTCTGGTATACTGCATTCTGGCAGCTAGCAAACTAGAACAATCTCCTAACAATAGGGAGTTTGAATTTGGGCTAGGAACTCATGCTTGTGTCTGCGAATTCTTAGGATAGTTTGCACCCTTCCTCCAACTTCTACCTACAGCCAAGATCAAGACAGTTAAGTTTCCCTGCTATCCTCTGGTGCAGGGGAGGTTTATATTTTGTGAGGGTGTCCTACTATATATGTGTATGTGTGTGTGGGTGGGCTCTCCTATTGGACTCTCTACTTTTGAGGAGTCTAGCTGGGGCTTCGAGTTTGCTTCCTATCCCCATCCTTCATGGCCATTAGAACTGTAGGTCAAGGTCACCAGAGTTCAAAAGATGTGTCCAGGGTACAATCTGCCTTTTGGGTTTGACCTTTCCAGGTTCATTTGGTTTATTGGCCACTGAGTATTCCTTAATGTTTTGCTAGCAATGTATTTTAACAGATGTTTTTCACGTTCTATCTAGCATTTAATATTGTGTGTGTCTGTGTGTGCGTGAGGGTTATTCCATGAATCTAATCTGCCAGGTTGCCAGAGTGGCTGAAAGGCAGGGGAGGCAACCATTACCGGAGGCCAAGTTATCATTAGTCACCTGTATGATGCTGAATCTATGCAGAACGCTAGCAGATTTGGAAAAGAATATGCTTAACATTGTTGAGTGAGACTTTTTAGTTAATTGGATTTTTTCCCCCTAGTTATCTGAAGATTCTTCTGCTTTGGGAGAAATATCACTCCAGATAAGACTTACCGTACACAGGAAGTAAGGCCTGTGTTGCATCAGGCAATTGTTTTTTCGGCAACGTTAGAAATACTGCATGTTGAAATGTTGTACGTTGTCAATTTAATAACCTCACTACAGTAGCTACTTGGATCACTGCAGTGTTAACACACTCTGAAAACTTGCTGTTCAAAGTGGGGCCCGGGACCAACAGCATCAGCATCACCCCACCAGGTTTGGAGTTAGAATGGCAGATTCTTAGGCTCCTCTCCAGCCACATTCAATCAGAATCTACGTTTAAACATGACCCAAGGTGGTTCCTGTGTACATTAATGCGTGAGAAGCACTGCTCTAGAAGAATACTTGGAAGAAGCTGTGGCTGTTACTGATGCCTCAGTACCATATAGTACAGTGGAGAAAGTATGGGTTTAGAATCAGTACCTGAGGTCCATGCCTCAGCCTGACCCTCATCAAGCCACTTAACATTTGTAAATGGAGGTTCCCTATTTCACAAGGTTGTTAAGGGAATAAAAAGGGAATATAAAAAGTGTCTGTGACAAGTGCTTAATACAGAGTAGATGTGCAAGAAACATTAGTTTACTCTCCTTTTCACACCCTGACTAGAGAAAATAAAATAACTTTTTTCCTATCATTCAAATGTGTGGAAAGCAGTGTTTTCACCAATCCATATGAAATGTCAGATATTAAAATAATTAATATTTGCTCATGAATAGGTAAGATAGCAAATGATTATTATTTCCACAAAGGATAAAATACAATTTATAATAGAAGAGACAGTGGTGGTTTGAAGTTGTATGTACCGTAGAAAAAACATGTTCTTAAATTTAATCCATTCCTGTTGGTGTGAACACATTGTAAGTAGGATCCCTTTGATGAGTCTACTTCAGTTAAGAAGGTGTGGTCCACCTCAATCAGAAGGGCTTTTAATCCTATTACTGGAGTCCTTTATAAGCAGAGTGAAATTCAGACACAGAGAGAGAAAGCCGCAGGAAGAAAGAAGCTGAAATAGAACCTGGAAGCAAAGGAAGAGACCAGGAGACGACCACCGTGTGCCTTGCCATGTGACAGAGGAGCCAAGGATTACCAGCAGCCAGCCCCAGAATGCCAGCCTTTAGGGGGAAAGCATTGCCTTGATCATGCCATGATTTGGACTTTCTTTTATCCATAAGCTAAATAAACCATAAGCTAATAAATTCCCATTGTTTAAGCCTAACCACTTCATAGTACTTGCTTGAGCAACCTAGGAAACTAAAACAAAGATGCATACCAAAACATTTCAATTAAAATGATATTGAAAGATGAGAAGCAAAAGATGCCTATCACCTAGCCTAATAGAGTTAGTACGGTGGGTTTCAAATGTAATGCTGAGCTGTCTAATCACCAACCCCAAGAGGAAAACCCAGTAATTACATAAGGAAATTATTATAGAAACAATTTCTTTGGTATTAAGTTTCAAAAGGAACATATTACATAACTCTTTGTTAAAGGAGGTGTTGAACAACTTAATGAGGTGTATTTTTAATAGTATAAGTGAGAAGTAGTTGTGAACATAATAAAAATATGACTTTGAAGGAGCCAAATGTAAATTGAATATAGGTTGAACTTTACTTTGTCCTTCATTATTAAACAACCAACAGAGGTAATGGATGGTGGTGATGGCAGCACAGCATTTTAACTGTAATTAACCTCACTGAATTGTATACTTGAAAGTGGTTGAAATTTTATGTTTTATATATATTACCACAGTAAAATTAAAACAAACATAGAACTGAACAACACAAAGAGTGAAACCTAAACTATGGGTTTTAGTTAATAAATAGTTAAAATAATATTGGGTCATCAACGGTAACAGATTTATAATCTGTATAATTATGAATTATAATCTGATTTATAATATGTATGAGGTGGGGGATAAATGAGAACACTGTACTTTTGCCTGAGTTTTCTATAAACCTACAACCACTCCAAAAATTAAATAAAAAAGGAAAGAAAAAGAAAAACACAAACAAAACCTAGCAGAGGCTGAAAAGAAATTGCTTAATAAGCACTCCAGAAATGGATGATCTCTAACTCACAGATAACTTCATCTATACAGTCAGAAGGACTATTTCATGTATCTATTATGGACCTCACGAAACTTCAGCCAGAATTCTTCCATCCTGCATAGAAGGCCTGTAGACGATTAGAAGAAAATATTCACTCATACCTACCAATAGAACTAACTCTTCACCAGCCTACATATATTATCAGCTGGCTCTTCCCACTAGGTTCATGCCCAGTAAAATAAACGAAATTACATTAAAAAACAAATGTACAAACAAAAACCCCAAACTCCATCCAGTTGTTTTATTCCTTATGTTTTATTCTTATTTCAAAATGGAAATATTCGCATATAAATTTCCTATGAATCTCCTAAAATATGAAACAAAAGATAAATGATGGGGCAGACAATCGTGGCCCAGTGGCCAAGCCAGAGACCTGGGTTCAATTCCTGGTGCCTGCAAATGCACACAAACACACACACACACACACACACACATAAGATAAATGATGGAAAATGTTTGGGAGACATCCTAAATGAAAAATAGTTTGGCAAATTATCCATAATTCAGTCCAACTATATAATACCTCATAGTAAAACTGCTTAAAGTAAAATATCAACTTAAGAGTTTCCTTTCACTTTACTTTTAGTAGAACCAGAATGTGGAGTAATATGAGATTTAGTTCTCATTTATTCACTTTGAAATGAACAGTAACGGCGGAGGGTAATATTTTTGAAAATCAGGTGACTGTGTTGCTGACTCATAGTGTCACCAAAAACTTCACAAAATGACTCTATATTTTGACTATTGCCGAAAAACAACATTTCCGTTTCTTCAGTGGCTTTCATTTGACAATTGGTCACAAAAGAGTGCTAGTCTAATGTGGTTTATATGTCTATATGGCTTTAAGATCAAAATCAAGACTTTTCCTTTCAATTCAATTACTGCTGGTACTTGTTGGACAAATATTCCATTAATGAATTTTCCTATAACAATTGGACGAAAGAGTTCTGTTTTGCAAGTCGGAGTTTGATTCTTTAAAGATACTACTGAAACCGTTTAGGCATTTTTTGTGGCATTGAAAGTATTATCATAGAAAATGTCTCATCAGGTAGTTTTCCCTAGTTGTGGGAGTGGGGATGGTTCTTTAATATAGTTAAATAAAATGATTTCTGATATTTTGCAGTAGGTGCTAAGGAATGATTTAAATTATTCACAGTAAAAGTTGTGTTTGGTAATGTTGTATAATGAATGTTGGCTGGCCTCTGTCCCTTATTCCTGGGATGTATCTTTTAAATCTTTGACAAGCATCTTCAGCATAGATGGTGGTCTCAGGTCACACCTGCTAGTTTGTGCTAAGGAAAGAAGACCCAGGGTGGGGCCGGCCACGCCTGTAGTATTAGAGTGGGGGGTGCCCCACCAGGAAAACCAACCACTTGGTTACAGGGCTGTGGCTTTGAGACACCTCATATCACCTCAGCCTCCAGGGAGAGGGGGGAGGCTGGAGACAGAGTTCACCCACATGGGCATTGATTCAATTGATCATGCCTGGGTAATGAAACATCAATAAAAACTCTGGGCACTGAAGCAAGGGTGTGTCCGGGAGGTGAAGCACCCTGACTTCACCAGGTGAAGACAGGAAATCTCTGCATTTGGGAACCCTCCCAGACCTCGCCCTAGTGCTGCGTCGTTTGGCTTCTTATTTGTATCTTTTACAATGTAATGCAACTGAAATCGAAAATTTAGTGCTTTCCTGAGTTTGGTGTCATTCTAGTGAATTACTAAACCTGGGGAGTGGTGGGAACATGCAAATTTGTAGCCGGTTGGCCAGAAGTAAGGATGGCCCTGGGGAAAACCAACTTGCAGCAGGTGCCTGAAGTGAGAGCAGTTTTTGGGGGTTAAAGATGGGTTAGAGTTAGAATGACATTGTGGCTGGTATCAGAAGTTATTACAGGTAACTATAATTTAAAAATTAATGGCATTTATTTTTGAGGAAGTCATATATGTATACAGAATAAAATTCAAAAGGCACCCCCCCAAAAGGTCATATGTCTTTTTCTCCCCAGCAAGGTTATGAGTTCCTCAATGAGCAAGGATTAAACTGGTTGCTTTCCAAACTCACATTTAAAAAAAATTAATTGTGGTAAAATATATATAACATAGAACTTGTCTTTTTAACCATTGTAAGTATACAATTCAGTATATTTATAATGTTTTGCTACTATCATCACTATTCATTACCAAAACTTTTTCATCACCCCAAAAAGTCCATGAACTTTAAGCAATAATTCCCCATTCCTTTCTATCCCCAGTCCCTGTAAGTGCTAATCTACTTTCTGTCTCTATGAATTTTCTTATTCTAGATATTACACATAAATTGAATCATACAATATTTGTCCTTTTAGTTTGCACAGTGTTTTCAAGGTTCATTCATGTTGCAGCATGTAACAGAAAATTCTTTTTTAAGGCCAAATAATATTCCATTTTACAGATATGCCACAGTTTGTTAATCCATTCATCTGTTAATGGACACTTGGGTTGCTTCCACCTTTTATGAATATTAGTATACAATTCTCTGTTTGAGTCTCTGCTTTAGTTGTTTTGGAAAAATATCTAGAAGTGGAATTGCCAGGTCACTTACATGACAATTCTATGCTTAACTTTGTAAGGAACTTCCCAACTGTTTTCCACACCAGTTGCCCACACTCTTACATTTGGATTGTTTTATGGCTAGATATAAAATTCTAGATTAACAATAAATTTCCCTCAGAACGCTGAAGGCATTATCCCACTATTTTCTAGCATTCAGTAGTTCAGCTGTGTGATAAATCTGTTTTATCCCTTTTTAAGTGTCTTTTTTCTCTTAGAAATGTTTAGGATCTATTTAATCTTAGACACATAATCTTTCATAAGGATATGCCTGAGGGTTGGTAGTTTTAAACTCATTTTAGTTTATTATTCCTCTCATATTTTCCTTCCTTCCCTCTACTACCACCACCTCAGCACTCCCAACTGGTATGCATGACATGCATATGCTAGGATAAGGAAAGCATGAAAAGGTCTGCAGAGGGTGCTTTGAACACAGCCCCAGGATTACCCATCTCAGTCTCAGGGAGGTGAGGGACGATTTCCTGAAAACTACAATCCTTAGATCACCAGGACACAACTTGGTAAACCTCTTCAATAAATTTCCCTGACTGAGATTGGTCTATGGTAAGAGAAATTTTATCTCCATATTCAGATACAATTTCCACATATCTCACAAACTGGTCATGACTAACAGCATGAGCACTAAAAAACAGCCACAATTTTGCTAACTAATTTCATCACATATACAGTGAACCTGACTTGCAAGATTTGCAAGGTTCTCTTTATGACTAATCCACTGGCTGGTGGGCACACCCACCTTTCCTTTTGTCTTGAATAAACTGTTGAAGCTATCATTTTTTCCCTTAATTCAGGTTCTCTACCTGGTCTGACTGAATTCAGAACTTTTTAATGTTTATACAAAACTTCCAAATTCCTCACTGACTTGTAATGAGACCTCATTAATTTCTGCGGGATCTTTCTCTTCCTTCCTTCCTTCCTCCCTCTGTCCTTCCCTCCATCCCTTCTTTCTTTTTCTTTCTTTCTTTCCTTTCTTCCTTCCTTCCTTTATCTCTCTCTCTCTCACTCCCACTCTAGCTCTCTTTTTTCCTTTGTTTCTTTCTTTATTCTCTCTCTCTTGCTTTCTCTCTTTCAGCCTCTCTTCCTCCCTCACTCCCTCCCTCTTTTTCTTCAGTCTTTTTTTTTTTTCCTGCATAGGCAAGTCTGCTTCTGGTGTTGGGGAATACATAATTCCTGCTTTGCTGGGGCTAAAAAGTTTAGCAAATGCACAGATGACTAGCAATGTCACATATGCAGGCCTTTTCTCTCTATTTCTCCATGTTTTTCTAAAAATGTAATTAGCCAAAGAGACAGATCAGGTTCATATGTAGTCTTGCTACTACTTAGAAGGAATTCTATCTTCCCTTTTTTCTGAATGAAAAATAAAGAATCCCCACATCCCCAAGTCTACTTTGAAATAAGCATCAGCTTGTTGTGGGACATCGATCTCATCATACTTTGTTGTCTTGTAACATAGTATATTTACTGTATATTTGAAGACATCCTGTATTTTCCTATACATGAGCTACTAAAAAAAAGGACAATAAAAAGAATTAAAAGATCTTGTAGTCTTCCTGAGAAAATACTGGCCTAATCGGGAAAAAATTTAACTGTGGTAATATATATATACAACGTAAATTTTTTCTAATTTAGCCATTTTACATGTGCAAGTCAGTGCTATTAATTACATTCACAGTGTTGTGCTGCCATCATCACCATCAATTACTAAAACTTTCATCACCTCTGTAATAGTTAGGTTTAGATGTCAACTTGGCCAGATGATGGTGCCCAGTCATTCTGTTGCTGTGGACTTAAATCATCAGCATGTTAAATTCATCTACGGCTGATTGGCTAAGGGGAGTGCCTTCTGCAATGAGTGAGCTTAAAAGGAGAGGTCAGAAGAGGGAGAAGGAGCTCAGCACAGCCTAGTACAACACAGCCCAGAGCTCAGAGCCAACACAGACCCAGATGTTTGGCGATTCAGAAAGGAATCACCCCAGGGAAAACAGTTTGAACCAAGAAGCTGGGAGAGAGGACCTGCACACAGAGGTTGCTGTGTGCCTTCCCATGTGACTGAGAAACCCAGATGAAAGCAATTTGCCTTTCCTCCAAGGAATGCAAATTTGTGACTAAATAAATTCCCTTTATAAAACCTGATCCATTTCTGGTGTATTGCATCCCAGCAGCTTTAGCAAGCTAAAACAAACCCAAACAAACAAACAAAAATCTGTACCCATTACACATTAACATTCCATAACGCACTCTTCCCACTCCTGGTAACCTGTACTCTACTTTCTGTCTCTATGAATTCGCTTATTGTAGACATCCCATATAAGTGGAATCATACACTACCTGTCCTCTTGTGGCTGAACTGATTTCCCTTGACATTAATATCTCTAAGGTTCATCTGCATTGCAGTATGAAGCACAATTTCACTTCTTTTTATGGCTGAATAATATTCCATTATATGTACATACCATAGTTTATCTATTCATCTGCCTATAGACCCAGGTTGCTTTTGTCTTTTGACAATTGTGAATAATTCCACTATGAGCAGAACAGGACTTGCAAATATCTGTTCAAATCCCTGCCTTCAATTCTTTGGAATAGATACCTAAAATGACATTATAGGGTCATATGGTAATTCTATAATCAACTTGTTGAGTGTGCCAGTTTGAATCTGTTGTGGACCCCAGAAACATCATGTCATTTAATCCTCATTCAATATTGTTCAGTGGGAGATTTGATTGTTCCCATGGAGATGACCCACCCAATTGTGGGTGGTAACTTTTGTTCAGGTAGTTTCCATGGAGATGTGTCTCCACCCATTCAATGTGGGGTTGCTTACTGAGGCCTTTTAAGAGGGAGACATTTTGGAAAAAGCTTTAGAGTCCATGCAGCCAGAGACTTTTGGAGATGAAGAAGGAAAACAACCCCCAGAAGAGTTTCATGAAACAAGAAGCAGAGAGAAGGCTATCAGACTTTGCCATGTGCCCTTCCAGCTGAGAGAGAAACCCCAAACATCATCAGCATTTTTTGAGTGAAGGTAACCCCTTGTTGGTGCCTTAATTTGGACATTTTCATAGTCTTACCTTAATATGGACATTTTCACAGCCTTAGAACTGTAAACTTACAACTTAATAAGTTCCCCCCTTTAAAAGTCATTCTGTTTCTGGTATATTGCTTCAGTATCTTGCAAACTAGAACACTGAAAAACTGTCAAACTGTTTTCTACAGTGTTTGCAACCATTTTACAGAATGTAAACCAACAATGCAAGAAGGCTCCTATTTATCCACATCCTTGACAGCATTTGTTGTTTTGATTTTTTTAAATAATAGCCATTCTAGTTGGTCTGAGGTGTTATTTCATTGTGGTTTTGATTTTTATTTCTCTAATATCTGATGATATGGAACATTTTTTATGTGTTTATTGGTCATTTGAATACATCCTTTGGAGAAATGTCTATTCATGTTCTTTACCCATTTTTATATTAGATTATTTGTATCTTTGCTGTTGCATTGTAGGTGTTCTTTATATGTTCTGGATATTAAACCCTTATTGAATATGTGATTTTCAAACATTTTCTCCCATGCTGTAGGTTGTCTTTTCTTTTTTGCTTTCATGATAAAGCCTTTTTTTTGTTTTTTGCATGGGCAGGCACCAGGAAATGAACCTGGGTCTCCAGCATAGCAGGCAAGAACTCTGCCAGCTGAGCCACCATGGCCCTGATAAAGTCCTTTGATACACAAGTTTTAAATTTTGTTGAAGTCCCATTAATCGTTTTTTTATTTTGCTTATGCATTTGTTGTAAAGTCTAAGAAGCCATTGCTTAAAACAAGGTCCTGAAGATTCTTCCCTATGTTTTCTTCTAGGAGTTTCATAGTTTTATTTCCTATATTTAGGTCTTTGATCCATTTTGTTTGATTTTTGTCTATGGTGTAAGGTATGGGTCCACCTTCATTCTTTTGCTTATGGATATCCAGTTTTCCAAGCACCATTTGTAGAGGAGATTTTTCCTTGTGGGGGGTTTTCAAAGTTGAGTAAATCTCTTTACATGTTTTTGTTCTGTCGAGATAATCTATTTCATTTTTATTCCATTTAGGTAATTTGTGTACTTCTAGGAATTTGTTCATTTCATTTTGTTGTGCACAATTGTTCATAGTATCCTCTTGTAATCTGTTTTATTCCTAAGATGTGGGTAGTATTGTCCTCTCTTTCATTTCTGATTTTAGTTATTTGTATACTCTCTCTCCTTTTCCTTGTCACTCTAGCTAATTTAATTTAATTGATCTTTTCCAAGAGCCAAACTTTGGTTTTGCTGATTCTCTGTTATTTTTCCATTCTCTATTTCATTTATCTCTCCTCTAATCTTTACTATTTCCTTCCTTTTACTCACTTGGAGTTTGGTTTGTTATTCTATTTTTAGGTCCTCCATCTTTATTTTTCAGTGTAAATATTTAAAGCTATGAATTGTCCTATTGACACTGCCTTGGCTGCATCCCACAAACTTTGATGTTTGTGTTTTCATTTTCATTCATCTCAAAATATTTACCAATTTTATTTGTGATTTCTTCTTTGTTTTTTATTGTTTATGATTGTATTGTTCAATTTCCACACATTTGCGAATTTTTCACTCCTCTGCTAATGATTTCTAAATTCATTCTGGTGCATTTGGAGAAGATACTCTGTATAATTTCAACATTTGAAAAAATTACTGTTTCTTGTTTTAGATCTAACATATAATCTACTCAGGAAAATGATTCATGTGTACTTGAGAAGACTACATATTCTGTCATTATTGGGTGAAGAGTTCTATAAATGTTAAGTCTAATTGGTTTATAGTATTGTTTAAGTCCTGTATTTCCTCGTTGCTCTTCTGTCTAGATGGTCTATCCATTATTGAAAGTAGTGTATTGACATTTCCTACTATTAGTGTAGAACTGTCTATTTTTTCCTTCATATCTGTCAATATTTGTTTTATTTATTTTGTGTTCTCTTGTTAGGTGTTGTGTTAGTTTGTAAGCTGCCTGAATGCAATATACCAGAACTAGATGGCTGTTATAAAGGGGAATTTAATAAATTACAAGTTTACAGTTCTAAGCCTGTGGAAATGTCCAAACGAAGGCACCCAAGGAAATATACCATAAGTCAAAGAAGGCCAATGATTTGCAACACATCTGTCAGCTGGGAATGCACACTAGTCCCTTGCTCCTGGGCTCCATTGCTTTCAGCCTCTGTTCCTGTGGAGGTTCCTCACTTTACTTCTCCATGGCTGGCTTTCATCTCTTGGCTTCCCTTGACCCTGTCAAGTTTCTGCTTGCTTAACCTCTCAGGGCAATGTCTACTGGGCTCTAAGCATCTCCAAACATCTGTGTCTCTGTTCTTCACATGTCCACGGCTGTGTCAGCTCTGCTGTGAAGTTTCTTATAGCTCTGAGGCTTCTGTCATTTCTCTAGGCTCTGTTGTTTCTGTTGCTTCTGTCATTTCCGACTCTGTCCAAAATGTTTCCTCTTTTAAAAGATTCCAGTAAACTAACCAAGACTCACCGGAGTGGGTGGAATCACATCTCCATCTAATAAAAAGTTGATACCCACGATTGGGCATGTCACATCTCCACAGAGATAATCTAATCAAAATATTCCAACCCACATTATTGAATCAGGATTAAAAGAAACGACTGCCAGCATGGGATTGAATCAAAGTTAAAACATGGCTTTTCTGGGGTACATAATAGTTTCAAACTGGCACAGATATATTTGTTCTTATAATTGTTATAGCTTCCTTTTTTTCTGAGCCTATTTGAAGCTGGGTTGCAGCTTTTGTGTGCCACCACCTCTGATTTACCCTGGATGTAGTTCTCTAGAGGTTTTCAAATTGAGAGTCTTTGGTGTTCCCTGGGGCTGTCTCCCCTGGAAGTTCCTGAATTCTAAACATTGTATCCTTGACACTGACTGAAAAATTCATTCTCCTTTCCAGAATTTTTCTGTTTACTTTCTCAACCTTCCATTCTGCACAGCTTCGGAATGCAGAAAATGTCTTTATGGGTAAACAAGCTCATTGTTAGGCTAAGTTCTATACCTCTCCCTCCTAATCAATATTCTGACAAAATAAGTTTAATATTTTTTTCTTTCAGTGTCCCCTTGAGACTACCCCAGCCTCTACTGATTGCTCTGTCTCTTAGTATTTACCCACTGCTTGAATCTTTATATGGACTCTCACTCTCTTGCTCCATGTCCAGAATCAGCAAATGTTCTGAAGTTATAAAAGAGGATTCAGAATTTAGGCTCACCAATCTGAGAATCTTTTCCTAGGATCTTTTTTTTTTTCATATTTTTTGAAATATCTTCACACACATACAGTCCATCCAAATTATACAATCAATGGCTCACAATGTCATCAGATAGTTGTGTTTTCATCATCATGATCATTTTTAGAACATTTCCATTACTCCAGAAAAAGAAATAAAAAGAAAAACCTCATACATCCAATACCCCTTACCCCTTCCACTCATTGACCACTTGTATTTAAATCTACCAAAATTTTTAACCCTTATCCCCCCATTATTTATTTATTTTTATTCATATTTTTAAACTCATCTTTCCATACCATGGACAAAAGGAGCATCAGACACAAGGTTTTCACAATATGCAGTCACATTGTAAAAGCTATATAGTTATACAATCATCTTCAAGAATCAGGCTACTGGAACACAGTTCAGCAGTTTCAGATAATTCCCTCCAGCCACTCCAATAACCCATGAACTAAAAAGGAATATCTATATAATGCAGAAGATTAATCTTCAGAATAACCTCTTAACTCTGTTTGAAATCTCTTAGGCACTAAGACTTCATTTTATCTAATTTCTCTCTTACCCCTTTTGACCAAGAAGGCGCTCTCAATCCCTTGATGCCAGGACCCAATGGATCCAGGGAATCATGTTCCATGCTTCCAGGGAGATGTACAGCCCTGGGAGTCAGGTCCTACGTAGCAGGTGAGGGCGGCAGTGAGTTCACCTGCTGAGTTGGCTTAGAGAGAGACCAAATCTGAGCAACAAAAGAGATTCTTTGGTGGTGGGGGGATGTGACTCTTAGGCATAGTTATAAGTTGGCTTAGTTTCTCCTTTGAAGAATAAGTTTTATAGGGATGAGCCCTAAGATTGAGGGCCTATTAAATTAGTTGTCCCCAATGCTTGTGAGAATATCAGGAATTTCCCAGGTGGGGAAGGTAAATATTTCTTCTTTTCTCCCTAGTCCCCCAAGGGGACTTGCAAATACTTTTTTATTCTCTGCCTAAATTACTCTCGGATGTTTTGGGACATCATACTAACCAGACAAACCAACAAGATCTCATGCCCTATTCAGGGTTCCATGGAATTATGGTGTTAGAATAAACTGATTGTACAAGTTAAATAACGCACTACCCAAAATATAAATTTTGCACCAAATAAACATCTTGTCCTTCGGTCTTACACAGAATTTGAAGTTTTAAAATATGGACTATATCATCCTTTACCCCATGTTCTAGTTTGCTAGCTGTTGAAATGCGATATACCAGAACTTGAACAGCTTTTTTAAAAAGGGAATTTATTAAATTGTAAGTTTACAGTTCTAATGCTGTGAAAATGCCCAAATTAAGGCAAGGCTATGAAAATGTCCAAATTAAGGCACCCAGGGAAATATACCTTGGTTCAAGAAGATGATGTTGGCAACATAGAATGAGTTAGTTAGTTTTCCCTCCTCTTCAATGTTTTTGAAGAATTTGAGCAGGATTGGTAGATCCTTTCTTGAAGGCTTGGTAGAATTCACATGTGAAGCATTTGGGGGGGAGCTTCTTGATTACTGATTCAATCTCTTTACTTGTGGTTGGATTGCTGAGGTCATCTATTTCTCTTCTAGTCAATGTTGGTTGTTCATGCCTTTCCAGGAAGTTGTCCATTTCATCTTCATTGTCTAGTTTATTAGCATATAGTTGCTCATAGTATCCTCTCATTACCTCCTTTATTTCTGCAGTGTCAGTGATTATGTCCTCTCTTCTATTTCTGATGTTATTTATTTGCATCCTCTCTTTCTCTCTCTCTTTTGTCAGCATAGTTAAGGGTCCATTGATATTATTGATTTTATCAAAGACTCAACTTCTGGTTTTGTCAGTTTTTCTCTATTGTTTTCATATTCTCAATTTCATTTAATTCTGTTCCAATTTTTGTTATTTCTTCTTTTGTTTGCTTGGGGGTTAGTTTGCTCTTCTTACTCTAGTTCTTTCAGATGAACAGTTAATTCCTTGATTTTTGCTCTTTTACCTCTTTTTTTTTGAGCTTTAACTTTTTTTATTGTATAGTATAACATATATACAAAGCAAAGAAATAAAAAAGCAATCGTTCTTAAAGCACTCTTCAACAAGTAGTTACAGGACAGATCCCAGAGTTTGTCATGGGCTATCATACCATCATCTCAGATTTTTCCTTCTAGCTGCTCCAGAATATAAGATTTTTCCTTCTAGCTGCTCCAGAACTAAATTCACTATCTCACTATGCAGCCAGGGCTAGAGGGCTTAAATATATTTTTTTATCATCACAATTGACTTTTTCCCCTTCATTTTTTGGGGAAAATTACATATATACAAAAAGCTATAAATTTCAAAGCACAGCACCACAATTAGTTGTAGAACATATTTCAAATAACATGAGTTACAATTTCACAGTTTTAGGTTTTTACTTCTAGCTGCTCTAAAATACTGGAGACTAAAAGAAATATCGATTTAATGATTCAGCATTCACAGTCATTTGTTAAATCCTATCTTCTCTGTATAACTCCACCATCACCTTTAATCTTTCCATCCTTCTCTTTAGGGGTGTTTGGGCTATGGCAATTCTAAATTTTTGATATTGGAAGGGTCTGTCACTAATATAGGGTAGGGAGATGGAACTATCTGATGTTCTGGAGAGGCTGGGCTAGGTTTCAGTACTTATCTAGGCCAGGGACCCATCTGGAAGTTGTAGGTTTCGGAAAGTTACTCTAGTGCATGGAACCCTTGTGGAATATTATACATTGCCCTATGTGTTCTTTAGGGTTGGCTGGAATGTTCACAGTTGGGGGTTGGCCAGTTATGATAGGTAGCAAGGTTTACCTGAAGCTTGTGTAAGAGCAAACTCCAGAGTAGTCTCTCGACTCTATTTAAACTCTCTCTGCCACTGATACTTTATTAATTACACTTCTTTTCCTCCTTTTGGTCAGAATGGAATTGTTGATCTCATGGTGCCAGGTCTGGATTCATCCCTGGGAGTCATCTCCCACGTTGCCAGGGAGACTTTGACACCTGGATGTTATGTCCCACATAGCAGAAGAGCAACGATTTCATTTGCAGAGTTGGGCTTAGAGAGACTGAGACCACATTTAAACAACAAAAGAGGTCCTCCAGAAGTAACTCTTAGGCATGCCTACAGGTAGTCTAAGCTTCTCTGCTACCTATGAAAGCTTCACAGGAGTAAGTCTCATGATAGAGGGCATGACCTATTGATTTGGGTGTCCCTAAAGTTTGACACAATATCAGGGGATTCCCTGATGGTAAGGTTTAATAGTTCCATATTCTTTCTCCCATCCCTCAGAGGACTTTGCCAATACTTTTTGGTTACCTGCTTACTATACTCTAGGATGTATCCAGGCATTATAATAATCTGTATAGGATTAAAGGGCCTCTTTCTTATTCTGGGCTTCCTGTATTTCAATAGTTCAAATGAGCTATACAGATAGGTTGAATTACATTATGCACTACAGAAAATTTCAGATCCAGACCAACTCTTTCTTCCATTGGTCTCAAAGAGTTTGTTTGGTTCTAAAATATAGACACTGTCTTCCTTAAAAAAGCCTCTCAAAATCTAGAAATAATAATCATCACTCCAGACTTAATGTGTCTGCTCTAAAAGCTTACAATCTAGGCCCCTGTTTCCTTATATGCATTTTCTAAAGGTGACCATATCATTCTTGTTCTTTTGTTTCTGGCTTATTTTGTCTCACCAGATGTCCCACTCTTTTATCTTTTTTAAAATATAGGCATTTAAGCAATAAATTTCCCTCTCAGCACTGACTTTGCTGCATCCCATAAACTTTGATATGTTGTGTTTTCATTTTCATTTGCTTCAAGATATTTATTGATTTCTCTTGTAATTTCTTCCCTAACCCACTGGTTGTTTAAGAGTGTGTTGTTATTGTACACCATGTATTTATGGTATGTGTGTGAAGATTTGTCAATAAAAATATTTTTAAAAAATGAGTGTTTTGCTTAGCCTCCATATATCTGAATTTTCAGGCCCTCTTCCTGTTATTGGTTTCCAACTTCATTCCTTTATGATCAGAGAAAATATTTTGTATAATTTCAATCTTTTAAAATTTATTGAGACTTGCTTTGTGACCCAGCTTATGGTCTATCCTTGAGAATTCCATGAGCACTTGAGAAAGATATGCATCCTGCTATTGTGGGGTGTAATGTTCTGTAAATGTTAAGTCTAGTTCAGTTATCACATTATTCAAAATCTTCTTTTCCTTATTGATCCTCTATTTAGGTGTTCTATCCATTGATGAGAACTTGGAATTGAAGTCTCCATCTATTATGGTAAAGGTGTCTACATCTCCCTTTAGTGTCGTCAGTATTTGCGTCATGTGATCTGGAGCATTCTGGCCTGGTGCTTAAATATTTATGAGTGTTATGTCTTCTTGTTGAATTTTTCTTTTATTATTACATAGTGTTGTTCTTAGTCTCTTTTGTTTTACATCTGAAGCCTAATTTGTCAGATATAAGTATAGCTACCCCTACTCTTTTATGGTTGTTGTTTGCATGAAATACCTTTTTCCAACCTTTCACTTTCAACCTTTTTTTTTTGTCCTTGGGTCTAAAGTGAGTCTCCTGTAGACAGGATCTAGACGGGTCCTGTTTTTAAATGCATTCTACAAGTCTATGTTTTTTGATTGGGGAGTTTAATCAATTAAAATCCTGCCCATATGAAACCTTTTTTTTGAGGAGGGTGTCCTCAGATATGATTGACCCCAGTCAGATTTTCTAAGACCAGACAGGCTCACATCTCAGGAGGAGAGAGTAGCCGAAATCAAGTTCCTCTGAGGATGAGCCCAGCAGGTTGTCAGACTTTCCTATGAAGCTTCTAGACTCTGTGCTTTTCCTCCTGCCCAGCAAGTGTCCCTTCTTTGTCTGCAGCTTCCCACCAGTGTAAAGTGATATGGTGCCTTCAATTATCAGCACCCTCTCCCTGACAGTGGTGTGGTTGAGACAGAGGCTGAGGCAGTAGGCAGGCTTAGATTGCTTCTGGTTTCCAACCCCTGGGGCCTGAATTCCCTGAAGGACGGCCTCCACTTGAGCTTTCCCCTACCCCCCTTTTCTTGGGGAAGATACACCCTTTAGGGAATTGTCCCCACCCACTTGACTATTTATTTTGTCTCTCTGACATGCCTTAATTCCACCTTTGTCTGGGCAATGCTGGAGCCTCAGAGTGCTCCTAATGAGCTGTTAAGATGTTTTTTTAAAAAAGGAAAGCCTTTCCGGAGCCAGACCCCTGCTCCCCAGGCTTGCCAATCAAAAGCTGTAGTTGGCATGTGACTCTGTGTGCCCCCTTTTCTTGGGGTCTAGCCCTTTTCCAGTATTTTGTGCTGTCCAACTAAAAAAAATCTCATCTTTTCCCCCACCATCCCCACCCCCTCTCAGAAGGGATGAAAACTCCTGGTTCCTTTTGTGCTTATTCTAGGTTTATTTGTGTTTGGGACCTATTTTCAGTGGTCAGAATTTGTTAATTAATTCTGCAATTGGAGCTTGGTTGAGTCAATTCCTTTCCCCTTGGGGAACCAGCCTGCCATGCACATGGGGGAGGGGTTCCAGACTCCATGGCTTGGGAGACTTACAGTTCCATGGGGAATTTCAGCTGTTCCACCCATTCCAGACTGGTGAACAGTGTGTGTCCAGTCACTGATGTCCCCCTAGCAGTTGTTGTGTACAGTTTCTGGCTGTTTACCAGCCGCTATGGAGGACGAACTAAATTTCCTACCTCACTACGCAGCCATGTTGCTCCACCTCCTCTATATCTTCCTGATAAACTGACTCATTTTTTTTATTGTATAATATAACATATATACAAAGCAAAGAAAGAAAAAATCAATAGCTTTCAAAGTACTCTTCAACAAGTAATTATAGGACAGATCCCAGAGTTTGTCGTGGGCTACCATACCATCATCTCAGATTTTTCCTTCTAGCTGCTCCAGAATATGGGAGGCTAGAAGGCATAAATATATTTTTTATCACCACAATTGACTTATTTTCTTTTTTGTAAAAAATAGCACATATATACAAAAAAGCAATACATTTCAAAGCACAGCACAACAATTACTTGTAGAGCAGATTTCAGAGTTTGGTATGGTTACAATTCCACAATTTTAGTTTTTATTTCTAGCTGCTCTAAGATACTGGAGACTAAAAGAAATATCAATTTAATGATTCAGCAATCATATGCATTTGTTAAGCCCTACCTTCTCTGTATAACTCCACCATCACCTTTGATCTTTCTATCCCACTCTTTAGGGGTATTTGGGCTATGGCCATTATGATGTTTTCATGTTGGAAGGGTCTGTCACTAATATGGGGTAGGGAGATGGAACTAGATGATATTCTGGAAAGGCTGGGCTATAGGTTTCAGGACTTATCTGGTCCAGGGACCTATCTGGAGGTTGTAGGTTTTTGGAAAGTTACTCTAGTGCATGGAACCTTTGTAAAATCTTATATAATGCCCTAGATGTTCTTTAGGATTGGCTGGAATGGTTTTGGTTGTAGTTTGGCAAGTTATGATAGGTAGAAATATTTGCCTGAAGCTGGCGCAAGAGTAACATCCAGAGTAGCCTCTAGACTCTATTTGAACTCTCTCAACCACCAATACTTTATTAGTTACACTTCTTTTCCCCTATGGGTCAGGATGGAATTGTTGCTCCATGGTGCCAGGGCTGGACTCATCCCTGGGAGTTCTTGATAAATTGACTCTTTAATCAATATATAGTATCCTTCTTTTGTCCCTTGAAACAGGTTTTCACTTACAGTAGATTTCCTTCTGATATTAGTATAGCTACTCCAGCTGTTTTTTTGTTTACTATTTGCATGGAATATTATTTTTCCATCCATCCATTCTTTTTTTTTCCATTTTTTTATTAATTAAAAAAATTAACAAACAAAACAATAATATATCATTCCATTCTACATATATAATCAGTAATTCTTAATATCATCACATAGTTGCATATTCATCATTTCTTAGAACATTTGCATCGATTTAGAAAAAGAAATAAAAAGACAACAGAAAAAGAAATAAAATGATAATAGAGAAAAAAAAGTTATACATACCATACCCCTTACCCCTCGCTTTCATTTACCACTAGCATTTCAAACTAAATTTATTTTAACATTTCTTCCCTCTATTATTTATTTTTATTCCATATGTTCTACTCTTTTGTTGATATGGTAGATAAAAGGAGCATCAGATACAAGGTTTTCACATTCACAGAGTCACATTGTGAAAACTATATCATTGTTCAATCATCATCAAGAAACATGGCTACTGGAACACAGCTCTACATTCTCAGGCAGTTCCCTCCAGCCTCTCCACTACATCTTGAACAATAAGGTGATATCTACTTAATGCGTAAGAGTAATCTCCAGGATAACCTCTCGACTCTGTTTGGAATCTCTCAGCCATTGACACTTTGTCTCATTTCACTCTTCCCCCTTTTGGTCGAGAAGGTTCTCTCAATCCCTTGATGCTAGTTCTCAGCTCATTCTAGGGCTTTTCTCAGTCTCTTGATGCTGAGTCTCAGCTCATTCCAGGACCTTCCATCCATTCTTAACCTACTTGCTTCTTTCAATTTAAAGTGAGTCTTTTGTAACTGGTATTTAGTTGTATCATGCTCTTTTTTATCTAATCTCTGCCCTTTTGAGTACTGAGTTTGATGCACTTACTTTTAAAGTAACTAGTGATAATGCAGGACTTGTGCTAATTTGTTATTTGAGCTTTGCAAGTTTTAAACGTTTTTCCCCTTTAATTCGCTTACTGCTTTCTTTTATTATTAGTTGAATTTTTGTAGTGAAATATTTATAATCCCTTCTCATTTTCTTCTGTGTGTATTTTTTACTAGTCTAATTTTTAAGGACCAAATTAATCTACCCTGAAATCTGTTTCTGTCAGTACATTTAAAAGATGAGGAAGAAGCACTTCAAGGACATTCTTGTAGTTAGACTCACTTCTACAAATAGAAAAATAAAGGTAAGAAAGCCCAGGCTAGGGAAGCTAGTGGTCATCTCCCACTCCCACTGAACGTGGTGTGGGATGAGGAGAAGGACCATTTTATTGCCTTTCTCAGGACAGACCATGTTCAGTAACAGAGTAAAAGCCTGGGCACAAAACTCTTTCTCCACTTTATCAGCAGTAGGCAGGAATCCCTGTAAAATGGAGATACCTTCATAGGGCAGTTATGGAGATCATATTAAAAATCTTTAGCAAAATGCCTTGGATTCAATAAACGTTAGTGCTCATCCTCACTACGCTTATTCTCCAAAAAAAAAAAAAAAAGTAAAATCATCTACCTCAAACTTCCTGCCCTTACCTCCACTGCTTTTTTTTCTCTGCACTTAATGATGGGTCCCACTTTTCACACAGAAAATAAACGCTATTAGGTTAGGAACTTCTCAGCTTCTTAATCTCTTTTCTTTATAGCTCCCCCATCCACTTTCTAAAGCTCTTTCCTCCATTAACGTGATGCCACCTGTGCCTGGCTCCCATCCTCTTGGTGCTCCATATTTTAGTTCTGCTACTATATCCTATGTCTCCACCTTTTCTTTCCTCACCAGCTCTTTTCCCTCAATGTATGAGAATTTCCTTTCTCCAAGTAAAACCAAACAAAACCCAAAATTCTCAACATCTATTGACCATTGTAGTTATAATCCTATCTTTATATCTTTCGCTTCTTTTCTTAGGCAGGCTCCTAACTTTTAAATTTAAATTTTATTAATTTATCTTGTAAAAAGGAAATACCTTATTGGTCAAAGTTCATGGATATACAGTAAAATCTTCTTCCTACCCCTAATTCTCAAGCACATATTTCCCCTTTCCTGAGTGAACAGTTTCTTGCAATCTTTTCAGAGACAGCCATGCAAATGTTAGCATGTTATGGACACTTCTGAATTTTGTGTTTTCTTTTCACTTGAAAATATAATTTGGAGATTTTTTCATAACAGTACATAAGCAATTTCCCCAATGTTTATGTTATTTCATGTCTTCTGAGAAACAGATGCCAAGCTGGGATCAGATATGCAGGAGATTTGTTAGAGGTAGGCAGTGACTCAGACTTCAGCATTATCTAAGAAAGTTTCAGCCAGGCTAATGAGGAGCTCTTAAGTCAAACTCACCCATCAAGAGACTCCTTCATCTTGTAGGAATTGGATTGCTTTGATATGCTCACTATGGTCAGTCATTGGCTGGAAGCTGCCCATGGGAAGTGGGCCTCAATACAAATGTAATGGCAGCTTCACAGCTCAGCAACTGTGTACTCCCTGTAGGAGGAGATCTGAAAAGCATATTTTCATGGTCTTCACATTATTTTTAGGATTGCATAATAATCCCACTGATAGATGGGCCATAATTTCTTCATCCAGTCCTCTCTAGAACATTTGTTGTTTCCCATCCTTCCCTATTACAATGTTCAATGAATAACCCTATATCATCTTGACCATGTGGGAGTTACACAAATTCTCCTGGGGAAGCAGACTCTGAGATGGAGATTAACATGTAGTAAGTTTATTAGGGAGTGATCTTGTGATCAATACCTGTGGAAGAAAAGGGAAAAAGGCAGGATTAGGGAGATTAAGAAGTTGGTCTCCAATGCATTCTCAGTGATAGCCTCAAATTCTGAAGACAGGACAATTCATTAGAGCAGTTTTGAAGTGGGCTGCGAGGTCCATCCTTTAAATCTCTGCATTAGATGCAGGCTGCTCATGACCTGAGGTGATGCATCTCTTCAGCTAAGGATTTTTTAAATAATTAAAAAAAATACATATCTTTACTCTATTAGAGAAGCTGTGTGTTTACAGAATAATGCATAAAATACAGGATTACCATATACCACCCTATTATTAACATCTTGCATTCATGCTCGACATTTGTTACAATTGATGAAAGCACATTTTTATAACTGTACTATTAACTATAGTCCATGGTTTAATGTAGGGTTCACTGGATTTTTTTTCTTAATTTTTATTTTGTTACCATATAAACAACCTAACATTTCCCCTTTTAACACAAGAGTGCTGTCAACTGAGGACTATCTGTAGCAGTACAACACCTGGGAAGAATTCTTCTTTTAGTACTAAAGGGGAACTGAAAGGCACATCACAGATGTGGTAGATTGAATTATGGACCCCAACAGAAACAAGTTCTTTATCTTAATACATATTCCTGTGGCTATGAACCCATTTATAAATAGGACCTGTAAAAAATGTTAGTTTTAGTTAAGATGTGGCCCAAATGAATTAGGGTGGGGCTTAATCCATTTTCATAGAGTCCTTTTAAAGCAGAAGAAAAGAGACAAGGAGAAGCTGGAAGACAGTGGCAACCAGGCACAAAGAGATCGAGGACATCACCATGCGATGGGCAGGTGGGGGGCGGGGCAGGGATGCAAGCCAAGGAACCCCAAGGATTGCAAAAAGCTAAGACCAGAACACTACAGACTTTGGAGATGAAGCCTGGCCTTGCTGACACCTTGATTTGGGACTTCTAGTGTCTGAAACTAAGAGAAAAGAAATTCCAATGTCCCTTGTTTAAGCCAATTCATTGTGTGGTATTTATCACAGCAGCTGGGCAAATTTAGACCGCAGGAGAATAAATGTAGTATAAATTCCTAGATGGAATTACAGGGTCTTAGCACACATACATTTTTAATTTTGATAGATGTTGCTAAAATCAAAGACTTATACATATTGATATATACATACATTTAGTGATGTACACTTTCACTGACAACACAGGAAAGTATCCATTTCCCCATATTCTTGATAACAAAGAGTGTTATCAAACTTTTTGAGTTTGTAATTAAGCTTTTTATAATCCGTATTTGATTTTTTTTCCTACCTACACATTTATGACTTTCCATTTACCCCAAGAATATATTCAGTAAGTCCTAGCTGTGCAGTTTACTAGTTGTCTGTTTGTTCACATATAAAATTGGAAAAACAGTAGAACACATCTTATAGGGATATTTTGAACATATTTTATAGGGATATTTTCACATTTAAATGATATAATGAATGCAAAAATCCCATGTTTACATAGAGCAAGCAACTGAAAGATCTCCATGCTCCACCATCATACACTGATGACTTCCAAAGCCCTACACATTTAGGCTTGATCTCTGATTTACAGGTAAAACTATTCCCCTGCTTAACTGTTACTTCTATCTTGATGCCAAGCAGGCACTTCAAAGTCACGATGTACGAAACCAAACTCATCATCTTTCTCTCAGAAATTCCTCCTACTCCTTTCCAAAGGTAAAATCTGATTACTGAATTAAAAATCCTAGAAGTTATCTTGGATTCTTCCATGTTTTTTTAACCCCACATTTAATTACCTACCAAGTCTACTGAATTTTATTCCTACATAATCCTGGTATCTGCCTTTTTTTTCATATTTTATGGTTCAGACTTTGTATTCAATCAGCACTAACTGTGGTGGCCCAGGGCCCAGCCCCCCTCCTAAACAGCCCTAATACACCTGCTTTAGGAGAGAACAAAGGTCAAGAAAGTAAACAATCTCCCTGGAGGGGGAGGAATGTAACCACAGATGTAAAAACAGTATTGATTGTATCTGAGTCTTAAACACTAAACTTAGTAAAACATCAGCTCTTAGGCCCCTTCAATGATTATTCTAGAGACTCAATGGCCTCATACTACATGGAATGTCTTTGTTCTAAAATCATATATTACTCTTTGTGTGTGTGTGTGTATGAACCCACACACACACACCCTATTCCTTGTGGAGTGCTATTTCTTCAAACCAGCCACCACTGAGACCCTCTCCTGTTTTTAAATCCCAATAAATCTACATATATGTCTGTGCCTGGCATGTTTTTCAGTCTTGCATCAGCACCAGCCTGTGCTCTGTGTGACTCAGTCTGGGCCCAAACACTAATGTAATAACTTTCTTCTTACCTTCCTTCAGTTTGTCTGGAACAGTGTTGTCAGAAAGATCTTCTGAATACAAAAGACTGATTTACATTACTCCTTAGCTCAAATGTCTTTAATACCTCCCATATTGCCTATGAAATCTTACACCTCTGCTTGCTAAATCTACCTTGTCATAACTTGACTTCTAATCATCTATCTGTCCAGTCTTCTCTTCCTTGACTTCTTTTTTTTTATTTTAACATAAATTAACTCATTTATTACAGACTAGAGATGTTTCAAATTGTTGAGCTTCCAATGTCTTTCATCTCCGCCAGTCCTCTCACGGTGACTCAAGCACCTCCGGTGACTGTTTTCAAGCAAGAACCACACTGAAAGCTCCTCACAGCTCTTCTGTTTATTTTGGTTTTACCACAGAAGAAACATGTGCGCTTAGCGTGCTAGCTGATTTCAACTTTCTTCACCATTTTCCTGAGGGAGGGGCCATCCGCGTCCAGCATGTACCTACCATTCCAACCAGCTTGGTGCATTTAGCCATGTTGAGGCAAACCAACTCCAAGCCCAGAGAATCCCATCTCTCTTCCTATCCACCTCATTTTCCTGCCTTGGTCTGTTTTATTTCAACTTTTTGCTTATCTTAGAAGATATGCTGTCTCATAATATATGTATTGCTGCTCTTTCTGAAATAATTCCCCTGCTTCCTACTCCCTCATTTGTCTGCCAGGCAAAGCCCTACCCAAACTTTAAATTTTAGCTCAAAACTACCTCCTTTGTGACACCTACCCCGACGCACCTAGATTTAAGAACTCCTATTACTGTTTGTACCCACGGTTTATTTATTATTATTTTTAAATTTTGAAATACTTTCCAACTTACAGAGCAGTTACAAAAATAATATGCACCCCATACAGAGAAACCCAATATACTTCTACAACTCATACCAAGATGTAAAATTTTGCAACATTTACTATATTATTAAATTTATCTATCTCTCTAACTATCAACCTACCTACACACCTACCTATTCATTCTCTGTACACTTCAGTGTAGGTTGTATTCTCATGTTCCCCCAACATTTAATATGACTATGTACATTTCCCAAGAACAAAGGTATTCATTATGTAACTAGCTTAAGTGCAAAAACCAAGTTCAAGAAATTTAACATTGATATAAATCTTAGTCTATATTCTACATTTTTTATATGTCCCATTAATGTCCCTTAGGGCCTTTTCTCCTTCCTTGCTAGGTCCCATCCTGGATCATGTACTGCATTTGTCAGTCTCTTTAGTTGCACTTTCTTCTCTTTTAATTGTGGGTATATATATAAATATATTATATATATATAAAACATAAACTTTTCCATCGCAACCACTCCCACCCACACCATTTAATGAACTTAATCACATTCACAATATTGTGATCCACGCACCACTTTTCATTACTCGAACTTTTCCATTTTCTCAAACAAAAACCCTACATCCATTAAGCATTAATCCCCATACCCCCTGAAACAGCTTTTTAATGCTTTTATGTTACTTCAAAAGATTTTAGTTCCCAGTCAGGAAAAGAACAGTTTTCATCTGGTATCTCCAGCACTGATTACAGTGCCAGGCAATAAGAGAAACTCAGATACTACTTGATTGCAAATATCATCAAGAGCTGAAGAAGTTTCCTAGGGAGGAGCTGTTGTAAATAAACGATCCTGTTTCCTCCCTCTAGTTTTCCAGGCTTCTTTTAAAACTTAGTAGGCAGGACTCACTCTTCGCTTTCTTTACCACTTGAGTTAGCATTGACTATTCCTTCCTTTGGGTTCCCACTGAATGCGGTACCTGAATCCTATCCTAGCACCTATCACGTTTATGTTCATCTGTATGCCAAACATACACGATTTCATGGACGTAGTAATGAAATAAATCATAGTTCACACCGATTAAAGAGACATCCTTGAACTTTCTAGGACACCCTCATCACTTTGCATACACCATAAAACCCCCTTTTCTATACAACCAAAACGATTGTTATTTAAAACGCTGCATCCTTCAGGCACTACGGGAATCGCAGATGTTGGGGAAGGTGGGTGATGCGAGGAGGGGACCGACTACAGCGCCTAGAATAGGGTGATTGGCTACTGGGGCTTAGAAGTTATATCTTCTCCTCAAACCAAGGCAACAACTAGGAAACCGCTGTGAATTCCGCATTTGAAATACGGTTTTTGCATTGTAAAGAAAAAAAGATTAGCCTATCAGGAAGAACTCAGCACAACGAATTTCCAATCACGAGCGGGAAAGAAGCCAAAGACTGGGGATACCCAGGCACCAACAAGGACGTTATTCTCTAGTCTCCGCCAATGAGCGGCCGGACGGTGGCGGGGCAACAGGCGGACCAAATGCCGTAGCAAAAACAATCTGCTGTACAACTGTTCCAACCACACTACTCGTCTCCCAAACCATCGGAGCAAAGTTCTGAGCAAGGCACTTGTTAAATACTTTCCACTCTTCTACTCGCCCGGGGACAGTCATAGTGGAGTATGACACTTCCACCAGAACAAGGGCTATCTTGAGGTCAGTACCCATAGGACCGCGGTGAAATAATACACCGCAACTTTCAGCTCTCCACCTTCACAGGAACTGGGAGTGCACGGCTACCTGAGGGGGTGGGGCGGTCCCAGTGCGCAGGCGTGCGTGCCTTGTTGGGGGCGAGGCTGTGAAAGCCCAAGACAGCATGGGAATTGTATTTCTTTCGCGGGACAAGCCTCCGTCGCTCCTGAGGCCTTCGGGACTGCATTTCCCAGGAGTCTTCGCGGCCTCGGGGGGCGGGCTGGTTTGTTAATGAGCTCGAGAAAGCCGTGGCGCGGCCCACCAGGTTCCAAAACAAGGAAATGAAGGGGGGAGGCGGGACTGGGGCTGCCTGCGGGAGCCGCCGCCGCCGCGGAGGAGGAGGAGGAGGAGGAGGAGGGGGTGGAGGAGGTGGCTGCCGCGGCCGCCGAGGAACCCCTTGCTGAAGGCGGACCGTGGAGTGGCGGGCGGCGCGCGCGCGCGCGCCCGAGAGGCGGCTGTTGGAGAAGTGGAGCGGCGGTCGCGGGGGGAGGAGGAGGAGAGGAGGAGGGACTGAGCGGCGGCGGCCCCCGCGTCCCGGTGCCTCTATGGGGGAAACAGACAATGGATTATGATTTCAAGGCGAAGCTGGCGGCGGAGCGGGAGCGGGTGGAGGATTTGTTTGAGTACGAAGGGTGCAAAGTGGGACGCGGCACCTACGGGCACGTCTACAAGGCGAGGCGGAAAGATGGGTAAGAGCAGGGGCGGGGGGAGTAGGCTCGCTCGGGTCCTCGCCCTGCCCGCGACCCGGCGGGATAGGTGGGTGGGAGCCCTGTCGGGCTGTGCCGCGGGGCGCGGCGGAGGTGGTCGCCGGGCCGCGTCCCGGAGCGGACTCTGAGGGAGGCTTCCTCTGCGCGCCTTCCCGCGAGGCCCCGTCGCGCCCCTCGAGCTCCGGCGGCGCACTCCTGTCGGGGGCCGTCGGTGCGGTACCGGAGGGCGCTCTCCGCGCGTGCCTGGAGCCGCGGCGGACTCGAGTTAGAACCTCGGTCGGAGGTGGAGTTTGTGGGGTCTGGTCTCCTGGGGAGACGCGGAGGGCGGGGAGAGCTCCGCCAAGGAGTTGCCGCTCCGGCCCTGGGTTGGTGACGGTCGTTGTTGAACTTCCAATCGGCTGAGCCCCTCCCGGGGGCGGCGGTTTGAAACCTCGTAGCGGAGCCGGCCGGGCGGCCGAGCGCCGGGGTCCCCGCCAGCCTCCGGGGTCTGACCCGTCGGCATCGCCACCTCCAGACACGACCTCCGCCCCGGGGGCCAGCCTGCCCGAGTTGAGCCTTCAGCACAGCCCTTTCTGACCCAGTCGTGTACCCGGTGACTTCTTGACCCCTCCTCGCCCGCCTCAGATTTCGCATTCTCAAGCATTCAGAGTTCCGCACGTTCCCTCGAATGTGGGACCTCCCTAGAGACTAACCCGATTTTGTGCGCCAGAATTTCAGAGTTGGTCCAGGTTCTCTGGTACCCCCGCTCCCCCCCCCTCCATTCTCCCCCACTTTGGGTGCTCTTCTGTCCTCCACTCTATCCTCTGCCAGGTGACTGCGAGCTGGAGCTTACCGGGCACCTAGAGTAACGAGAAAGAAACACGGGGCGACAGAGTTGGGCCTAAACCTTTGTTTTCTTGGAAGTTTAGGGAGAACTGTAGAACCCCCTAGGAATGTTCCCTTAGGAGATGAGCTGAGTTATCAGTTGACATACGTACATCCTGAGGGCAGACGAGCTCTTACTGCAGGACAGGTGGAACCAAGTCCTTGGCTGCGAAATGTAGGTTTAAACCAGTTGTTATCCTATGTCCAATCCTTGCAGGAATTCCCCTCCCCCAGGTTAGGGAGCCAAGAAAGATCTGTCTGGCCCCCTTATTCTCTACATTCGGTCATACTGTAGGAAGGAGAGTTTTAAAGAATTTCTGAATAAAAACATTTCTGAATAAACTGATTACAAGCCGCTTTGACATTAGTAGATTTGTAGTGTTGTTTATCGTTCTGTGCATTCTGTAGCAATTTGATATGGTTGATTTATGAATGCTAGGACCAAAGTAGGAAGAGTGTGTGTGTGTGTGTGTGTGTGTGTATGTATGTACGTATGTTCCTGCGTGTGTGCACACGATCGTGCTATTGAACATAACTTTATAAAGGGTGTTATCATAAAGTGTTGGGAGGCGTTTGCACTCCTTACCCCGTCTAGATTGATTATTGGTGTCAGGAATTATGAGACTTGACACTTGAGAAAGTGGTTTCTGTGAAAGTATGTTGGAAAATACAAAGCACTATACAAATGTAATGGACTATTATTTTTGCAGATATCTTTTTTCTCATGTCAGAGGCCCTATACTACTCAGTTATTTGTAAACTTTTCTCAATTCTTTTAATCACCAGGTAGTCTTGAATGAATATCATGGAATATGATATTCATTTTATTTTTTTTTAATTTAGTTTTGTTTTTTGAATATCCACTCGTTACACTGTTATTTTTGTAGGAGTCATATATATTTGGGGAAAGCACATCAAGTTTTCTTATTTGGACATTGATGTTACAAAATAAATCAAAAGGTGGTTCTTTTCACACATGCTTTGTAGTATATATTGTCTAGAATTTTATAATGTATTTTAATTTTTTGTTAGCTTCTTTTTATCAAACTTTTCAGAAAAATTAAAATTTTTAAAATTTTAATTCAGAGTTGTATCTGTATAGCACAGACTTACAACAAAAAACCCAGATAATTTAATTCCCGCCTCTGTTTGTCCTTTTTGAATATTTTTCCTTTAATAAAGTCCTTGATTCAAATACACTTCCTTCTTGAGTGAAATTTATTTGATTAGAAATAATAAAGTTGCTTTAAGAGATTAACAAGGTTTCATCACAGCAGATTAGTTTATGTATCTTCAAAACAATATGCTTTTATTTTTTTTCTAACTAGGATTTAGAAGCATTAGCTTAAATCACTATATTGCATTTTAGAGAAACCATACATTTTTTTCCTGGATCTAGAATGTGGTTGAGAGTTGAGGCATTACAGTAAACACATCTCTTGTGGGCTCATAGGACGTTATTTTTTTATTTTATTAGTTTTATGATTTCAGCTATTTGAAAGAACAGAAAGTTTTTAGTGATGGCTCTGAACTGATGCAGAATTCCTGAGTAAAGGATTTTACACCCTGATCATGATGTTTCCAGATTTTATTTTGGTTGACTCAGAAAAATGTATAATGCTATTTTAGGAAACAAGAGAAATCACATGGTGTTGTTAAAGAGAAATTATTCTGTTGTATATAATATATAGTTAAAAAATTGTTCAGGTCTGTAGACGAATCATTGGAAGAAGTAACTTAATAGAAAATATCATTAGAAGAGCCTCTGCTTAAAATTTGATACTATAGTTTACAAAATCTTAAAATAGTTTTTCTCTTGAAATGTGGCTTTAATTTAGGCCATATAAATTATGCTATACAAATTTATAACCTAGATCTCTGTCTAGGGTTTTCACCTTTAATACAAATGTTATTTGTTCCACCCCCATTTATTCCCACCCCCACTTTTCTTTTTTGAAAAGAGTCTTTTGATCCAAATGTCCTGTTTTAAAAATCAGACTTAAAAATTACTCTTGAAGAGAAACAATTTTAGAATATTTCTAGAGGTTTTTTAGTATGAACAAAAGTTTGTAAACATTTTTCTTTTAACATTGGTAAGAAAAGGCACATGTTAACAATTAATGGTTTCAAATCTCAAATCCCTGTTTCTCAAGTTGGAAGTTCTTTTTGTTTGGATTATTACAGGAATATTGTTTAAAAAGTTCTTTCATCAATACATTTCAGACAAATGTGATTCCAATAGGGTAGTGGTATGTCTGAAAAGTTATACCCAACAGTGGCTGTTGTTCAATTTAGCAGATACTCATTTAGTCCTTTAAATTACTCCAGAAAAAGAATTGCTCCTTATTGGATTTGTGTTTTTGAAAGATACTTAGTAACTGAAAGTGAAATGGCTGACAGAGACATCTTACAGAGTTTCAGTCTTGCCTGAGGGTTTCAGATGAGTAGTTGTGATTGTATAGCTTAATATATGTCATGACATTTTCATGAATAAATCTAGTAAGTACATGTAAGTGCACATAGATAAATAATAGGTACAATATTATCATCCAGTAGTTGATGGATTTTCACATTTGATTGGTAGCTAAAATATTGTTATATTTGCAATTTTTTTGGAGACCTCCAGAAGATTAAAGATGTATCAGTATCATCAGCCCTGTTTTAGGACTTTCAAGTTTTAGATACCTAATTTTACTTCCTCATTTTGCAGATGACAAAACTAGAGCTTTGAGAGGTTCATTGACGTGCCCAAATTCTTAGAACAAAAAACACACCTGTAATCCAGATCTCTTGACTCAGAGTTCTTGCATTTTCTACTGTTTAATTTCCTAATACCAAATTAAAAAGGTCCTATTACCTCCAGTCTTAATAATTTTATTGGATAAAATTTTTCCCTGCAAAACATAAGTATATACTGAATTTATGAAAAAGGGAAAATATTATGTATGAAGACACTTAAAAAAGTAGGTGTACAGTCATATAGATTCTACAGTATGTAGCTGCTGCTTTTCATCTGGTTTCCTTCAAGTCTGTTGTCACTACTTTGGCCAGTATCTCTGATTTGCACAGTATCCTAATTGGCCTCTGCCATTAGTCTTTCTTCATAGTAGTACAGGATCCAAGTTGCTGCCATTGTCATTTTCCTACAAAATATAATCAGTCATGTTCTATCTCTTGAAAAATTATATATACCCTATGGTTTACAGAATCAAATCCAATCCTTAATTCCTTAGTCTGACATAAAGCCATTCACATTCTGATCCTGAAGTCTTTCCAGCCTTTACATCTGCCACCAACTCCCTCCTTTTTTCCATTGCATACAAGCTGTATGTTTTCACAGCATTGAACTCATATTTTCTAGGACTTGCCAGGTTCTCTGGCAAGAGGATTTCTCATTTTCTTTGTGCTGCATTCAATCTAGAATGGCCTTGTCTTGCCACTCTCTCTGCTAACACCCATAAAACTTGCAAACTTCTACTCACACTACAAAGCCTAACTCAAATAGTTATCTTCTAAAAGCCTTCACTTATGGTGTCTATTAGCTGTGGTTCTGCACCCCTTTGTTCTTATGTGTGTAATATCCCTTGTGTGCTATTAATATTCCCCATATTTATTCGCTCCAAAAGGGTTGTCATCAATTTTCTAGCTCCCACACCTTACAGGGTTGGGCTTATAATACACATTGAAAAGTTGGTTAAATTTAAAAAACAGAAATGGAAACCCCCTAAATTGGTAAACATGCTTCACTGATCTTTAAAAGCAGATCAAATCCTTTTAAAAATAGGTTTATTTACTTTTCTTAAAAAGTAGTGTTTTCAGTAATTTTTTTGAAAACCTGAAATGTAGTGATATTGACTGAGATAGGTGTTTAAATGCACTGACTAGTCCTGGTGTATGTTTTCTAAGAATTTTTTTTGCTGCTTTCAAGACAGTCAATACATTTCTATTAATAGATATTAATAGGCACATTATTTTGAGATATTAAATATATTTTTTCTCTTAGGCCAGTTCTTTTAGAATTGCTAGACTATAGTAATCTGCTATGTTTTTACTAGCTGTTTAACAGAGATGCTTAGAAAATGTCAGTATTCAAACATTTTAGGAAGCTTTTAGGTATTGTGTATGTTAAAAAAATTAAGTATCTTTAATACTTAATAAATCACTTAATAATAAAGTAGACATTGTGTTTAATTGGTTCTTCATTTCTCTGGTGCAAACATTTAAAAACTTTGTTTTTGAGGTCCAAGGAAAAGAGATATTCTTTTCAATGAAATTTGATTGTCTAGAGCAGGGGCCGGCCACTTTTTTCTGTAAAGAGGCAATAGTAAATATTTTAGGCTTTGTGTCTATACTGTCTCTGTTGCATTTACTCTGCTCTGCTCCAAAGCAGTGTGAACATTATATAAGTGAGTATGAATGAGCATTGCTGGGTTCCAGTAGAATTTTATTGATAAAAACAGGTGATGGACTAAATTTGGCCTGCAAACTAGTTTGTGGACCCCTGGTCTAGAACGATGATGTCTAATAGAATTTTCTGTGATGGTAGAAATGTCCCATACCTATACTGTCCAATATCAGTCACGTGTGGCCATTGAGCACTTGAAATGTGGTTCTTTCGACTGAGAAATTCTGACTTGAAGAATTTAAATAGCCCTTGGCTAGTGGCTCTTATATTGGACTGTGCAGGTTTAGGCTCTTTGGGATGGGTAGCTTAGCAAAACATTTATAATTCTCTAATCCATGAAGTGACCTTTTCTTAAAAATGTAAAATCAGGGTGTGGACAAATGAAATAGGAAAATTCTTGGCTCGTCTTTCAAGTGATAGGAAAAGTTTTGAGGCTGAAATAGCCTAATAAAGCAAACCAGTATTTGAACTGAGAAACTATCAATTTGTGAATAAAATCAAGGATATCTGATTACTTTTTCAAAAAAGTGTTTTGTAAAAAAAATGTTTTTTAGTAAGTAATGCAGGCATGGGCATAAGAGGATATAAAATGTAAAGTAAGTCTTGTGTTCCGCACCCAACCTTTTCCCTTACTCTAGAGACAACCATTCTTGGGTGTCCTTATGGAGAGGTTTTCTTTGGTGTATGTGTGTGTGTTTTAAGACAGATAATAATGTACTGTACACATTCTTTGTGTGTTTTTTTAACCTTAAGAATAACTTGAAAATCATTGTACATCTTATGTACAGAGATGCCTGGTTCCTTTTAACACTTTATTATTATATTGGCTTACAAAATCATCCCTCTTTATGGACATTTAGACATAAAGATGGTCCCTGGTCTTTTGCTAGTACTAATCTACAGTTAATATCCTAGTGTGTATGACATTTGTGCATTTTAATATTATCTGTAACTTGAATTCCTAGAAGCTGCTTGCCTTTGGAAGTGATGACTTGAAAATTGGCATTTTTGGACACGTGCAAGATATAACGCCCTAAAGACTGGGATTGAAGGACTAAGAATAAGGAAGAGAAATGTTTTAAAATAATCTTTAAAAATAATCGCTAATATACAAAAATGAGTTCTGAGTCATTGGCTGTAAGAAATGTAGGTTACTATTTAGCAACATGAGAAAGACATGTCTCTGAGTTTAAAGAAGAAAGAAGCGGTTCTGTGGCAAGGTTTTGTAATACAATGGATACCAGTAAATGAATTAAGTATTTTTTTTTTGGTGACTATATTTCTGAACTGGGTATGCTAGGAAAATAAATTAATATGTGATGTTGAGTTGTGTATTGTTTTGGAAAATTTTAAAATATTGCAGTGAGGGTTAGATCTCAAGAAGAACTTAAGGCAATATATTACAATTTGATGATTTTCTTGGTGGTGAACTATTGGAATAAGAGTATTTGTCTAATGGTTTTTAAAGATCAACTTGTTACTTTTTTGTGTGGTGTTATGACTATACTGTTAGTATTGCCTTTGGGTTCCAAAATAAAGGGATAAAAAATGTTTTTTTTTTCAAGAGAGCATTTTAATATTTTGAATTACTAACATGACTATTTTGTTAAAAATAGGTAGGTTTATTTTTGGGTCTAGAGTCATAAAGAAGTAGTGGACAAAGCTATTTAAAGATTTTTGTCCATTTATAAATAGCTAATATTTATAAATATTCCAACACTTCCTGCAATAATTGTTTTGACCATGCATTGTGTAGGATAAAAGAAAGTCTCGAGAGAGATGACAGGCTCTAATTCAGGATACAAGTGTGTAGCAGTAGTTTCTTATTGAGGTTTTGAATTCTTACCCAGAAGTGAATGAGAAATCAGAGAGAATAAAAACCTGTAAAGTTCTCAAGTAGTTGTTATCCTTATAAAAATTTCTTTAATTTCTATTATAATGTCTTGCTAAAGAAAAAACACACTAGGGACTTTAAACTTGTATGTTTTCTACTTAAAAACATTTTTTCAGTGATGCTTCCTGGTTGATGGATCTTGGTTGCTAAGCTGTTGTGATTAGGGAATGGATTTAAATACCAAACACCCTAGCTAACCTTGTTTTGTTCAGTGACCACAGATCAAAACTGTATTGTAGATATTTGTAGATATTTATATTTATATTGCCTTCTTACTTGATTGATAATTTGGATGAATATAGAATTATATTTAAAAAATAAAATTTTCTCAGAATCCAAAGCAATTGCACCAAGCATCTTTTTGTTTTGTTTCAGAAAAAAAAATAACTATTGCATATTACATATCTTAAAAACCAACATTTATAAAGTAGAATATGTATAACTTTTATTGGAAAAAAGGCAAAAATCTTGTTTTTAAAAAATTAAATAGTTTTTATTTTCTTACTATAAAAACCAATATATATTCAGTAAAGGAAATCTAGGTATTATAGAACCATAAAGAAGAAAATATGCATCACATGTAATAAGACCCCTCAGATTGATAATACTTTGGTATATTCTAGTCCCCCCCCCCGCCATGGGTTATTTGTACAAAATAATATATATTTTAATTGAGGTAAAATTTACATAATGTAAAAATCACGTCTTTAAAATGAACTATTTGCTGGGTTTTAGTATAGTCACAGCCATCCCCACTGTCTATACCAGAACATTTCATCACCCCAAAAGCAAACCCCACATCTGTTAATCATTCCCTCTCCATTTTGCTTTCTCAGTAAACCCTGACAAACACTAATCTACTTTCTGTCTCTATAGATTTGCCTATTCTGGATATTTCATTTAAATAGAATCATACGATATGTGGCTTTTGGTGTCTGGATTCTTTTACTTATCATAATGTTTTCAAGGTTCATCCATGTTGTAGCATGTATTAGCACTTTCTTGTATTTTCCACATTAGAGCTGTTTTATTTTGTTTTATTTTTTTTTTTACTAGAGCAGTTAATCGGTTTACAGAAATAATGCTGAAAGTGCAGAGTTCCCATATACGCCCCACCTCACAAAGCAGTTTTCCCTATTAATATTTTGTACTAGTATGGTACCTTTATTATAATTGCTGAAACAATATTATAATTACATTATGAACTATTGTCCTTGGTTTACATTAGGGTTCACTTACATTAGAGTTCATAGTTTTATGAGGATTCACTCTTTGCTTGTACAGGTCTGTATTAGTTTGTTAAGCTCCCAGAATGTGAGATACCAGAACTGGAAGGGAATGTAGTAAGTTACAAGTTTACAGTTCTGATGCCATGAAAGTGTCCAAATTAAGGCACCAATAAAAGGTTACCTTCACTCAGGAATGGCTAATGCTGCCTGGAACACCTCTTTCAGCTGGGAAGACATATGGCTGGCATCTGCTATTCCCAAGCTCCTGGGTTCCATTGCGTTCAACCTCTTTTTCCTCTGAGGGTTTTTCACTTGGCATCTGTGGGCCTTCACATAGCTGCTCCAGGACAGAGCTCTGGGTTTTATCTTTTTGGTTAGCATCTGCCTCAGCCGGAAATTTCTTCTCGTCAGGTTCTGGCTATTTCTGGGAATCTTAGTGTAGCACCAGGCTATTTCTGTCTTTATCTCAAAACCTCTACATTGGTTCTCTCTGTCAGCTCTGAGGTTTCTTCAAAATGTTTCCCCTTCTAAAGGATGCTAGTAAACTAATCAAGACCCACCTTGAATGGGTGGAATCACATCTCCATCTTAATCAAAAGGTTTCACCCACAACTGGGCATGTCACATCTCCCTGGAGATAATCTAATAAAATGTTTCTGCCTTACAATATTGAATCAGGATTAGGAGAAACAGCTGCCCCCACAAAACTGGATCACGATTAAAACATGGCCTTCTGGAATACATAATAGCTTCAAACCAGCACAAAGGTATAGTTTGTTATTGTATTAGAGGTTTTTTTTTTTTTTGTGGTAACATATATACAACTTCAAATTTTCCGTTTTTTAAGCACTTTCAAGTATACAAAATCCAATGGTGTTAAATACATTCATGATGTACTACTATCCATTATCTAATTTTTCCATCACCCCAAACAGAAGATCTCTACCTGTTAAATATTAACTCCCTATTCCCCACCCCCACCTTGGGTCCTGAAAACCTGTATTCTAAATTCTGGCTATGATTTGCGTATTCTAATTATTTTTATAAGTGAGATCATACACTATTTGTCCTTCTTTGTCAGACTTATGCAACATGTGTTCTCAAGGTTCCGTTACATGTATCAGGACTTCATACCTTCTTACAGCTGAATAATGTTCTATTATATGTATATACCGCATTTTGTTTATCCATTCATTGGTTTATGGATATTTGGGTTGTATCCATCCTTTGGCAATTGTGAATATCGGTGTGCAGATGAACTCTGTTTGAGTTCCTATTTTCAATTCTTCTGGATATATCTGGTAAGGGAAATGCCAGATCATATCTCAATACCATACTTACTGAGGAACTGCCAAACTGTCTTCCACAGTCACTGCACCATTTTTACGTTATCAGCAGCAGTGGATGAAGGTTCCTATTATTCTACATCCTCTTCCACACTTACAGTTTTCCATTTTTTAAAATAATGATCATTCTAGTAAGGTGTAAAATGATATCTCATTGTGTTTCCCTAATAGCTAGTCATTTTGAACACTTTTTCATGTGCTTTCTGATCATTTGTCTATCTTCTTTGCAAAAATTTCAATTCAAGTTTTTGTCCATTTTTTCATTGGGTTCGTCTTTTTATTGTTGAGTTATAATTTCTTTATATATTCTGGATATTAAACTCTTATCAGATATATGGTTTTCAAAAATTTTATCCTATTGAATAGGCTGCTTTTTCACTTCCTGACAGAGTCCTATGAAGCACAAAAGTATTTAATTTTAAGGAGGTCCTATTTATCTATTTTTCTTTTTTAGCTTGTGTTTTCATTGTCCAATCTGAGAAACCACCTTAAGATCTTGAAGATGCTTCTCTACATTTTCTTCTAGGAGTTTTATGGTCTTTGCTCTTATATTAGGTCTTTGATCCATTTTTAGTTAATTTTTGGAAAAGATGTGAGATAGGGTCCTCATTCATTCTTTTGGATATGAATATCCAGTTCTAACACCATTTGTTGAAGAGGCTGCTCTGACACAATTGAGTAGACTTCGTAGTCTTGTTAAATTTCAGTTGACCAGAGATATGAGGGTGTTCCAGTTAGCCAGCTGCCAGAATGCAATATACCAGAAATGAAGTGGCTTTTAAAGAGGGGAATTTAATAAGTTGCTAGTTTACAGTTCGAAGGCTGAGAAAATGTCACAATTAAAACAAGTCTATTGAAATATCCAATTTAAGGCATCCAGGGAAAATACCTTGTTTCAAGAAAGCTGATGATGTTCAGCATTTCTCTCTCAGCTAGAAGGGCACATGGTGAACATGGTAGCATCTGCTGGCTTTCTCATGGCTCTGCAAAAAATAACTCCAAAATATTTCTTCTTTTAAAGGATTCCAGTAAGCAACTCCACCTTCAATAGGTAGAGACACACCTCCATGGAAATCATCTAATCAGAAGTTACCACCCACAATTGGGTGGGTCACATCTCCATGGGAACAATCAAAATGCTCCCACCCAGCAATATTGACTGAGGATTAAAGGACATGGCTTTTCTGCGGTCCACCACAGATTCAAACTGGCACAGAGGGTCTTTTTCTGAACTCTCAATTTGATTCCATCGATCAGTATGTCTATCTTTATTATCTTTATGCCAGTAAAATGCTGGTATTTTGTTTGTTTTTTTACCAGTAGTTTTATAATATGCCTTAAAGTCAGGAGGTGTGAGTCCTTCATCTTTTTTCTTCTTTTTCATGTTTTTGGCTATTTGGGGCTCCTTACCTTCCAAATAAATTTTATAATTTTTTTTCCCAATTCTGCAAAGCAGGCTGTTGGAATTTTGATTAGAACTGCATTGAATCTGTAAATCATTTTGGATAAAATTGACATCTGTATTTTGTCTTCTAATCCATGAAATGGAGCATCATTCCATTTATATAGGTCTTCTTTGATTTCTTTTTGCTGTGTTTTGTAGTGTTCTGAATACAGGCACTTTATAGCTTTATATACTTTACTTCATATACTTTATGTTTATATTGGTTAAGTTTGTTCTAGATATTTGATTCTTTTAGTTGCTATCGTTAATGGATTTTTTCTTGATTTCCTTCTCAAGTTGCTCATTACTAGTGTATATAAACACTACTGATTTTTGTGTGTTGATTTTGTACCCTTCCACTTTTCTGAACTCATTTTTATGTCTATTTATGTCCCTCATAAGAGTTGGAAAATTTTTGGCTATTATTTCCTCAAAAATTCTTTTTGCCCTCTTTTGGTTTACTAATGCTACCAGAATGCAGTATACCAGAGGATTTATTAAGTTACAAGTTAGAATTCTGAAGCCATGAAAATGGCCAAATTAAGGCACCAGCAAAAGGCTACCTTCACACAAGAAAGGCCAATCGTGTCCGGGGTGTCTCTGTCACAGGGAAAGGTTCATGGTGACATCTGCTGTCCTCTCCTAGCTCTGATTTCAAATGGCTTTCTCAGCTTCCGGTGTTTCTTAAGGCATTCTCCTTCTGCATCTCCAAACATCTGTCACTTGGTTTCATCTCTCTGCTGTGTTGGCTCTGAGCTCTTTCTATTTTCTGCCTTTTATTCTTTTCATACAGGGCTCTAGTAAAAGGATTAAGACCCACCTTGAATAGGTAGAGTCCCATTTCCATCTAATCAAGGAGTCCCACTCACAGTTGGGCGCATCACATCTCCATGGAAACAACCTGATCAACGGGTCCCACTCTGTAACAGGCTTCCCCCCACATGATTAGATTAAAACAATATGGCTTTTCTGGGATACATAACATTTCAAACCAGCACATGCCTCTTTTCCCTTCTCTTCTCCTTTTGGGACACCAATGATGTAGATGTTTGTGCACTTTGAGCTGTCATTCAAATCCCTGGGACCCTGCACAATTTTCTCCATTCTTTTCTTTCATCTGTAAGAAATTTACAGATTTCTCTCTGTATCAACTGTCCAGTCTTCCAGCTCACCGATTCTTTATTTTTGCCTGTTCAAATCTGCTGTTATATACCTCTAGTTTATTTTTAATCTCTTCTATTGTGTCTTTCATTCCCATAATTTCTGTTATGTTTCTTTTAATATTTTGCATTTTCTTTCCTGGTCACAGTGTCGTCTTCTTTTTTTTTTTAATAATTGACACGGTGTCTTCTTAATAGTCTTTATCTCTTTAGTCATATTTTCCTTCATCTCCTTCAATTGTTTTAGGAGATCTGTTTGAACATCTTTGATTAGTTCCAAATTCTGTGTCTCCTCTGAAGTTTTAATTTGTTACTTTGAGCTGTATTTTTGTGTTTCTTAGTATGCCTTATAGTTTTTTTGCTGGAGTTTAGGCATGTGGTTATCTTGATAAGTTTACTCTGGATGTCAATTTCTCTCTCTTGTCTAGGTTTTTTTGTTGTTATTGGGCTTTGGGCTAAGGTGCCTCTTGGACACTTGATTCAATTTATTATGGATCTTGAGACTAGTTCATGTTTTAAGGATCAGATTTTTTTCAGGTCTTATTCATTTGATTTTTGCCCTGGCTGTAGAGAATGATTTTTGAGATTGCACTATTTGTGCGTGCTGGTTTGAATCTGTGGTATACCCCAGAAAAGCCATGTCCTTTAATCCTCATTCAATATTGCTGGCTGGGAGCTTTTTGATTGTTCCTGTGGAGATATGACTCACCCAATTGTAGGTGATAACTTTTTTTTATTGTATAGTATAACATATATACAAAACAGAAACAAAATGCAGTAGTTTTCAAAGTACTCTTCGACAAGTGGTTATAAGGACAGAATCCAGAGTTTGTCATGGGCTACTACACAATCCTCTCATATTTTTCCTTCTATCTGCTCCAGAATATAGGAGGCTAGAGGGCTTAAATAATTTTTTATCATCATAATTGACGTTTTTCCTTCTTTTTTGTGTGAAAAATAATATTCAAAAAAGCTGTAAATTTCAAAGCACAGCACCACTTAGTTGTAGAACATATTTTAGACTTTGACATGGGCTACAATTTCACAATTTTAGGTTTTTACTTCTAGCTGCTCTAAAATACTGGAGACTAAAAGAAATATCAATTTAATGATTCAGCATTCATATTCATTTGTTAAGTCCTGTCTTCTATGTATAATTCGACCATCACCTTTGATCTTTCTGAACTGCTCTTTAGGGTTGTTTGAGCTATGGCAATTCTATATTTTTGCTATTGGAAGGGTGTGTCACTAATATGGAGTAGGGAGATGGAATGATCTGATGTTCTGGAAAGGCTGGTCTAGGTTTCAGGACTTATCTGGACCAGGGACCCATCTGGAGGTTGTAGGCTTCTGAAAAGTTACTCTAATGCCTGGAACCCTTGTGGAATCTAATATATTGCCCTAGGTGTTCTTTAGGATTAGCTGGAGTGGTCCAGGTTGGGGGTTGGCAGGTTATAATGGATAGCAAGGTCTACTTGAAGCTTGCATAAGAGCAACCTCCAGAGTAGCCTCTTGACTCTATTTGAACGCTCTCTGCCACTGATACTTTAATTACACTTCTTTTCCCCTTTTGGTCGGGATGAAAATGTTGACCCCATGGTGCCAGGTCTGGATTCATCCCTGGGAGTCATTTCCCATGCCGCCAGGGAGACTTTCACCCCTGGATGTCATGTCCCACGTGTTAGGTCGGGGGGATAAGGGAGGGCTCTATGGCTGGAATTATGAAGTCACTCCAGAACAAGAGGTGAACCGTTACAATAAAGGTACTTGCTCAGCAAACATCTGTTCATGGACATCTAACCACCTGCTGCTCAAACCGCTAGCATAATAATCCTTTGTTTAATGTGCCGCCCCTTTCATATCATCACCTGACCCCTGCCCTTAAAAACTACACTCGCCAAAGCCCGTGCGCGAATTCACCTCATTCCCTTTTGGGTTCGGTGAGCGCGGCCAATAAAGCATGCTCATTTGCAATCCTTTGTCTACTTTCCTTTCTCTCAAATACCTCATATCTTAAAACCTTTCACCATGTAGGGGTGAGGTCAATGATTTCACCTGCAGGTTTGGGCTTAGAGAGACTGAGGCCACATCTGAGCAACAACAGAAGTCCTCCAGAAGTAACTCTTAGGCATGCCTATATGTAGCCTAAGCTTCTCCAATTGTAGGTGGTAACTTTTGATTGGATAGTTTCCAAGGAGTTGTGACTCCACCCATTAATCCTTTAAAAGAGGAAACATTTTGGAGAGAGGCTGTTTTTGTAGAGTCACAAGAAAGCCAGCACATGCCGCCATGTTCGCCATGTGATCTTCCAGCTGAGAGAGAAACATTGAACATCATCATCCTTCTTAAACCAAGGTATCTTTCCTTGGATGCCTTAGATTGGGCATTTCTATAGACTTACTTTAATTGGGATACTTTCTTGGCCTTAGAACTGTAAATTAGCAACTTATTAAGTTCTCCTTTTTAAAAGCCACTCCATTTCTGATACATTGCATTCTGGCAGCTAGTAAACTAGAACATTGTGCGATTGTTTACACCCAGGAGAAGCTTATTTTCTCCTGTTCTTTCTCCAGGAATTTTGATGTTTGTTTTTTACTTGCCTCTATAGTTTTTTATTAATATTTTTTATTGTGAAATATAGCAATAACAAATAGTTATAGAACTGATTTCAGAGTTTGGTGTGGGTTACTGTTCCATGATTTTAGGTTTTTCCTACTAGCTGTTCCAAGACGCTAGAGACTTAAAGAAATATCAATATAATGATTCAGCAATCATACTCATTTGTTAAATCCTGTGTTCTCTTTTATACTCCTCCTCCTTTGATCCTTCTCTCAATCTTTAGGGGTATTTAGGCTATGCCATCTCTAACTTTTCCATATTGGGAAGGGTTATCGATAATATGGAATAGGGAGATGAAACTAGTTGATGTTCTTGGAGAGGCTGGCCCCTCTGGGTTTCAGGACTTATCTGTCCTGGAAAAGCATCTGGAGGTTGTAGGTTTCTGGAAAGTAACCTTAGTAAGTAAAACTTTTGTAAGATTTCTGATAGAGCTCTAGATGTTCTTTAGAGTTAACAGAAATGGTTTGGTTAGGGTTTGGCAAACTGTTGTAATTAGCATTATCTAGCTAAAGCTTGGATAAGAGTAGCCTCCAGAATAGTCTCTTGATTCTATTTGTCTCTCTCAGCCACTCATACCTTGTTTTGTTACATTTCTTTCCCCCCTTTTGGTCAAGAAGGCATTGTCAATCCCATGGTACCAGGACCAGTCTCATCCCTGGGAGTCATGTTTCATGTTGCCAGAGAGATTTTCACCCCTGGATATTATGTCCCGTGGTGGGGGAGGGTAATGATTTTAGTTGCAGAGTTGGGCTTAAGAGAGAGAGATTTGCCTCTGTAGTTTTTTTTTGTTTGTTTTTTTTTTGTTTTTGTGCATGGTCCGGGAATTGAACCCAGGTCTCCTGCATGGAAGGTGAACATTCTACCCCTGAACCACTACCTCTATAGTTTTTTAACACTCCTTTCATTGTCTCTAGCTCTTTTTTGCCTGTAGGGCAAATTCTGGGAGCAGGGTTACTCCAGAGAGGTCTTCCTAAGTCAGTATTTCTCAGTCAGAATAGGACTAGAGACTCACAAGGGGGTATAGATGGATTCCATGGTGTCCTGGGGAGGAGCCCAGAAGGATGATGAATTTCTCTTTGATGCTCCCTGAATCTGTGGCCTACCCTGAAGGTGACACTCTTCAGCCAACTTGTTCACCACAATCCTAATGTGCTACTCTGCCTTTAAGTTTCAAATGACCGTGCCTCTGTTGTGAGGAAAGGTTGAAGCAGAGGCTGTAGTCTGCTTCTGTCTGAGGCATGTTGGAACTGTAGCACCGCTGGAACCTACTGATCTGAATTTACTAATCATAGACAACAGACAGTGCCTGTCTGAGTATGCCACCTTTCCCCCCTTGGGCAAGAGCTGCTATTCAACAGACTGTTTCCCATCATCCTAAGAAGGCAATGTTTCTAAATTGCCCCCACTTCCACTCCTATTGTGGGCAGGGTTGAAACAAAGGGTACTGGATGCTTTCTTCCCTGGGCTGGTTGAAACTGTAGATGTCCTCAGAACCAGGACCCAGTGTTCCAGGTTCTCTAATCAAAAGTCTCAATCTGTGCTCACCTGTGTCTCCCCCTGTTCTTGGGGGAAGAGGACTTTTATTTCTCTGCAGGGCCTGGGTCCTGGGGTGGGCTGCTGCGAGGGTGGGGGTAGCCACCAGCCTCCACAGCATGGAGTGTTTTACTCACAGTGCTTTGCTGCAGCTTATCAATCTCTTCCTTCCATCCTTCCCTGGGTTCTGTACAGTGTTCTTCTGGTCTTTGGAGCCCCTAAATGCCTGTTTCAGACAGTTTGTGGATGTTTACTTGCTGTGCTGCAGGGTGAACTGAGTCCTGGAGCTCTTTATTCTACCATCTTACCCGGGAGTCCCCCATTGCCCATTTTTAAACTAGCTTGCCTTTCCTTTTGTTGTTGAGCTAATAATTTTTAAACCATATTGAGATTATTCTCTATCGTTGATTGTGACTAATGCTTTTTTTTTGCTAGAGACTATGGTTATCAAACTGTGTAACTGAGGTATCCTGGGCATTGCAGTGAATGAACTTTACAGGGGCCCTGTGGGGTATTTTAAATTTCTGAGAGGGAAATCAAAACTAGACATCTGTCAGAACTACTAGCTAGCTTGAGGTTTTAATAGTAGGTCTTGCTACATTCCTTTTGATGTTGCAATATTTTTGGAAGCCTAGGTTTCTCTGGTTGCTTTGATAAAACCCATATACTGTGAAAAAATCAGTATGACAAAGGAAATGAGGGGCGCAGTATTCAATTTGATTCCAAGATTTTATAAGTTTTGCAATGTTTCCAATTTCCCATTAGGAAATAATTGTGGTTATTTAAGAATGAAACAAACATGTTATTTCCTATTTCAATTTATATGTTTATATATTTTATTTTATAAATACTTATTAAGTTGCTTGGACCTAATATTTAATAAATGAAGCTATTAGGCATTTCTTCTGGCCTAGAAGTGCCTTGAAAAAAGTACTGTGATACAAGGGCTCTGTGAATGAGTTGGTATCCTCTGATTTAAAATATATTGAATGTTTATCCACATTATTAAATTCCCTTTGAAAACTTTATTTTAAATGAATACCTATACTCTTTCGTCATTTGACTGAACATACTGTAGTTAACCCTTTCTAGTTGTTGAATATGAATTTCTTTCCCCTATTTTGATAACATAAATAACTCTATAACTAGTGTCCTGTATGTGAATTTTGTCTGTGTATCTGAATATTTCCTTACAAGAGCCATAGATTTACTGTGTCAAAGGATATTAGTTGTTTTAGTCTGCTAGGTTGCTGAATATGCAGTACACCAGAAATTTGCAATGGGGATATATTACTTACAAGCTTACAGTTAAAAGGCTGAGAAAAATGCCCAATTCAAGGTATTATCAGGTGATACTTTCTCCCTGAAGACTGGCTGCCACTAATCCTGGGCTCCTGTGTCACTTGGCAAGGCACGTGACTATATCTGCTGGTTTCTCTCTTCTCTTCTGGGTTTTGCTGCTTTCAGCTTTTGACTTCTGGCACTTTTTCTCTTAGCTTTTGTGAATTTTGTTTGTTTGTCTGAATTTCATTCTCTCTCTTTTTTTGTTTCTTTGAATTTCATTCTCTTTTAAAGGGCTCCAATAAAAAGATTAAGAACTACCCTGAATGAGGTGGGTCACAATTTAGATTAAGCTCCTACTCATCACAAAAGATCCTTCTTAAATACCCACAGGAATGGATTAACTTCAAGAACGTACTTTTCTGGGGTACATACAGCTTCAGACTATCACTTTAGTTACTTTAAGGCTCTTAATATATTTTTCCTAATTGCTTTTCATATACAGATTCTTTCACCACCACTAACAATATATAAAAGTACCTCTTTTATCTCACTCTTAATAGCTTTGCACATTCTTTATCAATTTGATAGGCAAGAAATGATTTTTGTTTTATCTTGCTAGGAATTATAGCTGTTTACTTTTTGCTTTATTTGAAAGCTAATCTAAACATCTGACCAGCCTTACAATTTACGTCTCTCTTTAGCCCATAAGACATATGTTTCGTGGTTGAGTTCCACCAAGCCTCCACTCTTTCCTCAGTTTAACTGGTAAATATTTTTTGATTGTTAAAAAGTAGCATGTTTCCCATGTGAAACTGTGTGCTTCTGTAGTCTTGGTATTCACATTTTTTTTCTACTTTTATGGTAAAGATATGCTGAGAAATATTTGTTAGTATGTAATGCCAGGAAATTTTTCTAGTCATGTTAATTTCCTACTCTTAACTTTCATTAGAATAAAGTGATTTCTTTAAAAATGTACATAATATTATTCTAAAATGTGGCAAAGAATGAATGAAGTTCTATGTTGCATTTTAGAGGTGGAGATTGTTAAAAACATTTTTCAAATTTCAAACTATTGGAGAGGGGAGAGAGCAGATCTAGCTGTCCTTTATTTAAAACCAAGAATGAACACATACTAAGATTTTTATAGTGTATATATGTATCATTTTGGCTTCATGCAACAGAAAAAGCAACCTATAATGGCTTAACAAATAAGGAGTTTATTTTTCTCTTATAACAAAATGCCCATAGATGGGCTGGGGTATTTGCTCAAGGAAATCACTAACGATATACCTCCTTCTTTCTGTGGATTTTGATATATGGTCCCATGTTGCCTGTCATATTCAGGTGTTACTTCCACAATCTAGTTAGGGATAATGGGAAAGGGCATAAATTGAAAGACAAAAGGGGTTGCACTAACCACCTAGGACTATTTTCAAAAGATTCCCTGGAATTGCCACCTGGTGCTACCTCTCATATTTCTTGGCCAAATTGTGGTCCCGTAGCCATACTTGGAAGCCTAGAAAGGCAGTACCTCCTGTGAAGTTGAGGAAGGCAGTGGAAAAGCAGAATGTGAATGGCTTTTGGGAAGCCGGTCAGTAGTGTCTGCCATAGGTCAGTTTAAGGGTTCAGTTGTAACGTGGGAGAGAGAAAAATCTTTGAGATACTTGTTACAACCCAAGTGCTTAACAATAAGTGCTATTTATGAACTGTTAACTGTCTCTCACACTAACCATGTAAAGACTTCTATGATTAACCAAAAACGCATTTTGCAGACCTTCAAATTCATATAAATATAGAAGTTTAAAATTTAAATGGATAAAGATGGGCTTTAAGTTAAGTTCTAATATTGCACTTGTGTTTTTTCAACAATGGTAGGAAAATAACAGAGAAGTTTGGTACTTAAAATAGAGAACAGGATTTAGTAATATTAAATTTTATGTGTGACCTTTGCTCTAGGCCAGATAACCAAGGTTCTTTGTGTAGTTTATGCAAGATGTAAATTCAACACTGATCTCACTAAGACAACATTTGAATAAACAGAGTACTTTTAGGTCCAATGATTTCGTTAAAGCTTATTCTTTCCTAAAGAACTACTTGAATTTTCCTTTATCACAGAGAGTTTTCTTTTTCACATTCGATTTCCAATAAATATACCTATTATGAAAAGTACAACTGTGGTGCAAGGCAACCTAGCAGTAGGAAATCCTTATTTGAAATCTGGCCTAATACTCTCTAGCTATAGGATTTTGGTTGTCATACAATCTCTCTGAGCCTCAATTTTCCTATTTGTAAACTTTGTATAATGATAAATTACCATCTCATGTGATTGCTATGAACAGTAATTAAATCATAAAGTATAACAGTCCCCAGCAAAGTATCTCTAAATATATATAGAGGGGTTTTCATGGTAAATTTCTCCAAAGATTAAATTAGTATATAAAAAGGGCAGGTATTCAGTTAAAATTGCAATTGCTTTTTGAAAAAGAGGATTAACTTGTTAATTTCACTAGGAAGAAAAGATTTTATTCACAGTCTATAATGAACTGTTTTAAAAAACTGTGTTGGGCAAGAAAAATGGTTTTGATGTTGGCTATTTTACTTTAAGCCTCTAAAATAAAGGAGAAAGGTGAAAGAGGGAACTTATTTTCCCTTAAATTAAATTATATTTAGTTATTACAAAAATAAAATGTTTTTCTAGAAAAAATTAGAAAATAGAGATAAGCAAAAAGAAGTCATGTTATTCATAGGAGAATATTATGAATGACATTATATTTTCTTTTTTATGTTTTTCTGGGTAAATATGTACTTTTATATTCCTAGGTCTATGATCATATTTTACATGCTTTTGGTAACCTGCTTTTTCCATTTAATAAGATATAATGGATATGTTCCCATTTCTTTAAATGTTTCCTTCCAGCACTGGTTTTCTATTTTTTAAAAAGAAAATCTATGCATTGTTCAAATATACTACCCTTTTATCAGTAATATATCTAATTAGTTGCAGTTATTCTTGAGGGTGTGTATAAAAGTCTGCTTTTTGATCTTTTTTTCCCCAGAGAATTAATGTTCTACAATGTTTTTAATGATCATATTTCACTATTTAATTGTTTCATCCCTTTGTTTAACCAGTTACTCTGTTTATTGATGTTTTAGTGTTGTTTGAAACAGCACTTTTATCAACAAATATTTAGTTAAAATTTTTTCTGAGAGAGGGAACTTGCTAAAGTGAAATTATGTAGAGGATGATAGGAAAGAGTACATAAATTAAGAGGTCTTTTCTTAACAGTTTTTAACTTTAAAATGGAGCTCAGGATTAGGAAACTTCAAAGTATATCAGTGGACCAGTATTTCCTATTATTATTGTATTGGTCTATATATAAAGCAGGAGTTTTAAGAACCCGCATAATTTAATTAAAAACTTAAAAAAATCTCTTTTCAAATGCCCTTAGAGGTAGTGATAAAACACAACATAAGTTGGTTCCATCCTGTGTTTTGGCACCAAAAATGAATAAACAAACCAAAAAAAGCACACTCATAAAATATAAGCTTTTAGAGCTGCATGGCATTTTATGTGGTTCAAATTCCTTGCATTCAAAATGAGGATACTGAAGTCCAGAGATATAAAATGCCTTCCTTAAGTCACATAGTGTGTTTCAGTGCCTAGTATTTTGGTATTAAGTACATGAATAATTAAATACAGGTTTTCTAACTCCTACTCCAACATTCTTATTTGTAATAGTATGTGTGATATAAGGGTAATATGAAAACTGTTCATACAGTACCATGATGATCTTTAAGGAAGAGAGACTAGACGGATGAAGGGAAACTAAGTATTATCAATTATCAGGATGTACCTTCCTATAAACTTTCTAGGATACTGATTGATAATTATTGCATTTGCCATCAGTTATTTATTTTTTTGGATCCTTTTTGGCAAATTGAATTATACCCCCACCACAATAGACATGTCAAAACCTATCCCCTAATCTGGTGAGTATTAACCCATCTGTAAATAGGACCTTTGAAGATGTTATTAGTTAAGATATGATCGTACTAACCAGAAGGAAAGATAGATGATAAAGACTGAGACGGTATAGTCTAGGAATGCCTAGTGTGTACAATGATAATCGTGACTAAATGTACAAACTAAAAAATGTTTTTGCATGAGGAGAAACAACGGAATGTCAGTGTTGCAGGGTGTTGAAAATAGATGATCATTCATATTTTAAAACTTCAACTACTGCGTGAGACTAAAGCAAAAAATGTTTATTTGGTACAAAATTTATATTTTGACTAGTTCATTTCCTAGTATAACTTATATGAACAGGTTAATTGAACATCGTAAGTACATGGAACCTTGAATAGGGCATGAGATTTTGTAGGTTTGTCCTGTGTGGTACCCTGATGAATCCCAGAGTGATTTGAACAGTGAATAAAGAAGTATTTATTTATTATTTTTTAATATAATTGATTGATTATATAATATATCATTATAAAGAATGGTGAGAAAGGGGAAAAATTTAACTTCCCCATTTGGAGAAGTCCTGATATTCTCAACAAGCAGTGGGGACAACCAAATCAATAGGCTGAGCCCTCAGTCTTCGTGTTTGTTCATATGAAATTTATCCCCGCAAAGGATAGGCTAAGCCTACTTAAAATTAGGCCTTAGAGTTACCCCCAAGACAACCTCTTTTGTTGCTCAGATGTGGACTCTCTCTCAGCCAACACGGCAAGCAAACTCACTGCCCTCCCCCTCTCTGTGTGGGACATGACTCCCAGAGGTGTAAAACCTCCCTGGCAATGTGGGATAGAAATCCAGCTGGGACTCACCATCAAGGGATTGAGAAAACCTTCTCGACCGAAAGGGGAAAGAAAAGTGAGACAAATTAAAGTGTCAGTGGCTGAGAGATTTCAAACAGAGTCGAGAGGTTATCCTGGAAGTTAATCTTACGCATTATATAGAGATCCGCTTTTTAGTTTAAGGTGTATTAGTGAAGCTAGAGGGAAGTGACTGAAACTGTAGAGGTGTGTTCCAGTAGCCATGTTTCTTGAAGTTGATTGTATAATGATATAGCTTTTGCAATGTGACTGTGTGATTGTGAAAACCTTGTGTCTGATACTCCTTTTATGTATGGAATGGACAGATGAGTAAAAAATATGGATAAAAAATAACTAACAGGGGGAACAAGTAGTAAAATAAATTGAGTAGGTTGAAATCCTAGTGATCAATGAAAGGGAGTGGCAAGGGGTATAGAAAAACAGTGGGAATAAAGGTTAAAATATATTGGGTATATGGAAATACTAGTGGTCAATGAAAGGGAGTGGTAAGGGGTATGGTATGTATGAGTTTTTACTTTTTTCTATTTCTTTTTCTGGACTGATGCAAATGTTCTAAAAAATTATCATGATATACTACTATGTGATGATATTGTGAGCCATTGATTGTACACTGTGTATGGAATGTTTGTTAAGAATGCTTGTATGTTGTTTTGGCTTGTCAATTAAAAAAATAATATGAAAAAATTAAAAAAAAAGAATGTTCATGTTTGTATGTTGTTTTGGTTTGTCAATAAAAAAAAAAGATGTGGTCATACTGCATGAGGGAGGGCCTTAATCCAATATGGCTGAAGTCCTTATAAGCAAAGGAAATTGGAAATGGAAGTAGACATCAGAAGCAGAGAATGAGGCATGTTGCCATGTGATGGAGGCAGAGATGCAAGCAAAGAACTCGAAGGATTGTGGCAAGCCAGCACCAGAATGCTACAGACTCTGGGAGAAAGCATGGCCTACTGAGACATTGATTTGGACTTCTGACCTCCAATTTATTGTGAGACAAATTCCTGTTATTTAAGCCAACCAGTTTGTGGTATTTATAATAGCAGTCCAGCAAACTTTGAGGATATTGACTGATAAATTATTACATTTTTTAACAGTCATATATTTATTTAGATCCTTTTTGGAGAGGCTTTAAAAAAAAATCCAGTAGTTTTTTTATATATTCATAGTTGTGCATCAGTAACCACTGTCTAATTTTAGAACATTTTCATCACACAGAAAGAAAGCTTGTAATCATTAGTAGTTACTCCCCATTCCCTCCTTCTCTGGCAAACACTAATCTGCTTTCTATCTCTGTGAAATTGTCTTTTCTGGACATTTAATATAAAAGGAATGTGCAGGTTTGAAACTGTTAGGTACTCCAGAAGAGACATGCTCTTTTGATCCAGTCCTGTGGGAACAGACATAAAAAGGAAGTTTAAAAAAAAAAAGGAATGGGGCAGTCCACAGTGGATGGGATCCTTTGACTAGGTTGTTTCCACTGAGATGTGATCCATCCAATTGTGGGTGAGATGTTTTAATTAGATTATTACATGGAAATGTGACCCATTCAAGGTGGGTCTTAATTAATTTACTGGAGTCCTTAAAAGAGCTGACACAGAGAACAGACACCCTAGACATAGACATGTGGAGATGCTTGGAGAGCCAGCATAGAAAGCTACTGGAATCAGAAGGTGAAAGCAATGCAACCCAGGAATAAAGGATCAGGAGATACCAGCCACGGGCCTTCCCAGTGCACAGAAGTGTCCCAGATGCCAGCAGCCATTCTTCTGAGATGGTATCTTCTTGTTGGTTCCTTAATTTGGACATTTTCATGGCCTCAGAATTGTAACTTGTATCTTAATAAGTCCCCTTTATAAAAGCCAATCCATTTCTAATATATTGCATTCTGGTAGCTTTAGCAAACTACCAGAGGAAGGAATCATACCATATGTGGCCTTTTGTGTCCGGTCTTTCACTTATGATGTTTTCAAGGTTCATCTGTGTTATAGCAAGTATGAGTGCTTCATCCCGTTTTTTGTTTGTTTGTTTGTTTATATGGGCATGAATTGAACCCAGGTCTCCAGCATGGCAGGTGAGAACTCTTGTCAGTGAGCCACTGTGGCCTGCCACATTCCTTTTTTTAAAAAAAACTTCCTTTTTATGGATGAAAAATATTCCATTGTATGGATATGCCACATTTTATTTATCCATTCATCAGTTGATGGATGTTCGGGTTATTTCTTCCTTTTAGCTAATGCTACTAAACAGATTCATGTTCAAATTTTTAAATTGTTCTGTGCTTTCATTTTTCTTGAGTGTATAGTTAGAAGTTTAATTCCAGGGTCATATGATAATTCCATGTGTAACCTTTTAAGAAACTGTCAAAATCTTTTCCATAGTTTCTATACCATTTTACATTCCCACCTACAATATCTGAAGGTTCCAATTTCTCCACGTTCTCACCAACATTTGTTATTGTATGTCCTTTTTAATTTTAGCCATGCTAGTGAGTATGTAGTGGTTTTGGTTTTGAGTTGAATTTCCCTAATGGTTAATGATGTTTAGCATCTTCTCATGTCCTTATTAGCCATTTGTGTATCTTCTTTGGAGAAGTGTCTATTCAAATCTTTTGCTTATTTTATTTATTTATTTATTTTATTTTATTTTTTTACATGGGCAGGCACCGGGAATCGAACCTGGGTCCTCAGGCTTGGCAGGCAAGCATTCTTACCTGCTGAGCCACCGTGGCCTGCCCTCTTTTGCTTATTTTTTAATTGGGTTGTCTTTTGATAAGTTGGAAGAATTCTTGATATATTCTGGTTAGTAGTCCATAGTCTATACATGATTTGCAAATATTTTCTCCCATCCTGTGGGTTGGTCAGTTCTTTTATGGTATCCTTTGAAGCCCCAATATTTTAAATTTTGATGAAGTCCAATTTATTTATTTTTCATTTTGTTGTTTGGGCTAAGAAAACATTGCCTGATCCAAAATTATTAAGATTTATTCCTTTGTTTTTTTCTATGAATTTTGTTATTTAGGTCTGACAGTGTTTTTTTGTTTGTTTGTCTTTAAGGTAAAGAGGCAGGAAGAGGCATGTGACAGGTTCTAATATGTAAGAATGTATTGTATAGTTAGCCAAATTGAATATACCTTGAAAAAATGATGGATACCTTCATTCATTTAATTGACACTTATTGAATAAGTCAATATGGGAACTAGGGATACAGGGATAAAAGCCACATTTCCTTTCATCCCAGTGTGAAAGGAGAATAAATCAAATAAGTAGATTACAATACAGGGTTATAAATGCTGTGATGCAGTGTGCATAGAGTGCTGTGGGGATAATTAGGGGAGGGCACTAAACTGACCCAGAACTGTGGAGTGGTTTATAAAGCTTCCAAGAGCAGTGGAGGCTTCTGATAGCTGAGTTTTGAGTGAAATGGACATGGAAGTGATTTTTAGTTTAGGAAGACAAATGGTTAATACATAGTGTAGAAGAGAAATAAATAATGAGCTCAGAAGTCTGGAAGAGATTTCAGTTCTTCTTTGAGCCAGATACGTTCTCAGTGTTTAAATTTTTTTTTTAATGTCTTGGGATGAAATTGTAAGATTGTAGATTTAGGGTCTGAAAATGGAAATCTGTAAAATGGAGATGATGTCATTTCTTTATGAGTTGTAAAGAATAAAGGAGTTAATGTTTTTACAGATGAATCAATATATAATTGTTAATCCTATTATTAGATTTTTATATAAAATTTGATGTTCATTGACTTTTTTATATCTCTATTTCTAGGGTTTCATGAAATCCCTAAGAACAAATTGAATTCCATAATTAAATAAATGCTTTATGCTAGATTGTTCTTTTTTTATTAATTAAAAAAACTAACAAAACATTTAGAAATCATTCCATTCTACATACACAATCAGTTATTCTTAATATCATCACATAGTTGCATATTCATCATTTCTTAGTACATTTGCATCAATTTAGAAAAAGAAATAAAAAGACAACAGAAAAACGATAATAGAGAGAAAAAAATAAAATAACTATACCTCACATGCAGCTTCATTCAATGTTTTAACATAATTATATTACAATTAGTTAGTATTGTGCTGTCCATTTCTGAGTTTTTGTATCGAGACCTGTTGCACAGTCTGTATCCCTTCAGCTCCAATTACCCACTATCTTACCCTATTTCTATCTCCTGTTGGTCTCTGTTACCAATGACATATTCCAAGTTTATTCACTAATGTCGGTTCATATCAGTGAGACCATACAGTATTTGTCCTTTAGTTTTTGGTTACTCTCACTCAGCATAATGTTCTCTAGGTCCATCCATGTTATTACATGCTTCATAAGTTTATTCTGTCTTAGAGCTGCATAATATTCCATCGTATGTATATACCAGTTTGTTTAGCCACTCGTCTGTTGATGGACATTTTGGCTGTTTCCATCTCTTTACAATTGTAAATAATGCTGCTATAAACATTGGTGTGCAAATGTCCGTTTGTGTCTTTGCCCTTAAGTCCTCTGAGTAGATGCCTAGCAATGGTATTGCTGGGTCATATGGCAATTCTATATTCATCTTTTTGAGGAACTGCCAAACTGCCTTCCACAGTGGTTGCACCATTTGACATTCCCACCAACAGTGGCTAAGTGTGCCTCTTTCTCCACATCCTCTCCAGCACTTGTCATTTTCTGTTTTGTTGATAATGGCCATTCTGGTGGGTGTGAGATGATATGTCATTGTGGTTTTGATTTGCATTTCTCTAATGGCCAGGGACATTGAGCATCTCTTCATGTGCCTTTTGGCCATTTGTATTTCCTCTTCTGGTAGGTGTCTGTTCAAGTCTTTTTCCCATTTTGTAATTGGGTTGGCTGTCTTTTTGTTGTTGAGTTGAACAATCTCATTATAAATTCTGGATACTAGACCTTTATCTGATATGTTGTTTCCAAATACTGTGTCCCATTGTGTAGGCTGTCTTTTTACTTTCTTGATGAAGTTCTTTGATGCACAAAAGTGTTTAATTTTGAGGAGTTCCCATTTATTTATTTCTTCAGTGCTCTTGCTTTAGGTGTAAGGTCCATAAAACTGCCTCCAGTTATAAGATTCATAAGATATCTCCCTACATTTTCCTCTAACTGTTTTATGGTCTTAGACCTAATGTTTAGATCTTTGATCCATTTTGAGTTAACTTTTGTATAGGGTGTGAGATACGGGTCCTCTTTCATTCTTTTGCATATGGATATCCAGTTCTCTAGGCACCATTTATTGAAGAGACTGTTCTGTCCCAGGTGAGTTGGCTTGACTGCCTTATCAAAGATCAAATGTCCATAGATGAGAGGGTCTATATCTGAGCACTCTATTCGATTCCATTGGTCGATATATCTATCTTTATGCCAGTACCATGCTGTTTTGACCACTGCAGCTTCATAATATGCCTTGAAGTCAGGCAGCGTGAGACCTCCAGCTTCGTTTTTTTTCCTCAAGATACTTTTAGCAATTCGGGACACCCTGCCCTTCCAGATAAATTTGCTTATTGGTTTTTCTATTTCTGAAAAATAAGTTGTTGGGATTTTGATTGGTATTGCATTGAATCTGTAAATCAATTTAGGTAGAATTGACATCTTAACTATATTTAGTCTTCCAATCCATGAAGACGGTATGCCCTTCCATCTATTTAGGTCTTCTGTGATTTCTTTTAACAGTTTCTTGTAGTTTTCTTTATAGGTCTTTTGTCTCTTTAGTTAAATTTATTCCTAGGTATTTTATTCTTTTAGTTGCAATTGTAAATGGAATTCGTTTCTTGATTTCCCCCTCAGCTTGTTCATTGCTAGTGTATAGAAACACTACAGATTTTTGAATGTTGATCTTGTAACCTGCTACTTTGCTGTACTCATTTATTAGCTCTAGTAGTTTTGCTGTGGATTTTTCAGGGTTTTCGATGTATAGTATCATACCATCTGCAAACAGTGAGACTTTTACTTCTTCCTTTCCAATTTTGATGACTTGTATTTCTTTTTCTTGTCTAATTGCTCTGGCTAGAACTTCCAACATTATGTTGAATAACAGTGTTGATAGTGGACATCCTTGTCTTGTTCCTGATCTTAGGGGGAAAGTTTTCAATTTTTCCCCATTGAGGATGATATTAGCTGTGGGTTTTTCATATATTCCCTCTATCATTTTAAGGAAGTTCCCTTGTATTCCTATCCTTTGAAGTGTTTTCAACAGGAAAGGATGTTGAATCTTGTCAAATGCCTTCTCTGCATCAATTGAGATGATCATGTGATTTTTCTGCTTTGATTTGTTGATATGGTGTATTACAGTAATTGATTTTCTTATGTTGAACTATCCTTGCATACCTGGGATGAATCCTACTTGGTCATGATGTATAATTCTTTTAATGTGTTGCTGGATTCGATTTGCTGGAATTTTATTGAGGATTTTTGCATCTATATCCATTAGAGAGATTGGTCTGTAGTTTTCTCTTTTCTGATGTCTTTGCCTGGTTTTGGTATGATGGTGATGTTGGCTTCATAGAATGAATTAGGTAGCTTTCCCTCCACTTTAATTTTTTTGAAGAGTTTGAGCAGGGTTGGTACTAATTCTTTCTGGATAGTTTGGTAGAATTCACATGTGAAGCCGTCTGGTCCTGGACATTTCTTTTTGGGAATCTTTTGAATGACTGATTCAGTTTCTTTACTTGTGATTGGTTTGTTGAGGTCATCTATTTCTTCTTGAGTCAAAGTTGGTTGTTCATGCCTTTCTAGGAACTTGTCCATTTCATCTACATTGTTGTATTTATTAGCATAAAGTTGTTCATAGTATCCTGTTATTACCTCCTTTATTTCTGTGAAGTCAGTGATTATGTCTCCTCTTCCATTTCCGATCTTATTTATTTGTATCCTCTCTCTTCTTCTTTTTGTCAATCTTGCTAAGGGCCCATCAATCTTGTTGATTTTCTCATAGAACCAACTTCTGGTCTTATTGATTTTCTCTATTGTTTTCATGTTTTCAATTTCATTTATGTCTGCTCTAATCTTTGTTATTTCTTTCCTTTTGCTTGCTTTGGGGTTAGTTTGCTGTTCTTTCTCCAGTTCTTTCTTCCAAGTGGACAGTTAATTCCCAAATTTTGCCCTTTCTTCTTTTTTGATGTAGGCATTTAGGGCAATTTCCCTCTTAGCACTGCCTTTGCTGCGTCCCATAGGTTTTGATATGTTGTGTTTTCATTTTCATTCGCCTCGAGATATTTACTAATTTCTCTTGTAATTTCCTCCTCGACCCACTGGTTGTTTAAGAGTGTGTTGTTGAGCCTCCACGTATTTGTGAATTTTCTGGCACTCTGCCTATTACTGATTTCCAACTTCATTCCTTTATGATCTGAGAAAGTATTGTGTATGATTTCAATCTTTTTAAGTTTGTTGAGACTTGCTTTGTGAACCAGCATATGGTCTATCTTTGAGAATGATCCATGAGCACTTGAGAAAAAGGTGTATCCTGCTGTTGTGGGGTGTAATGTCCTATAAATGTCTGTTAAGTCTAGCTCATTTATTGTAATATTCAAATTCTCTTTTTCTTTATTGCTCCTCTGTCTAGATGTTCTGTCCATTGATGAGAGTGGGGAATTGAAGTCTCCAGCTATTATGGTAGATGTGTCTATTTCCCTTTTCAGTATTTGCAGTGTATTCCTCACGTATTTTGGGGCATTCTGGTTCGGTGCATAAATATTTATGATTGTTATGTCTTGTTGAATTGTTCCTTTTATTAGTAGATAGTATCCTTCTTTGTCTCTTTTAACTGTTTTACATTTGAAGTCTACTTTGTTGGATATTAGTATAGCTACTCCTGCTCTTTTCTGGTTGTTATTTGCATGAAATATCTTTTCCCAACCTTTCACTTTCAACCTATGTTTATCTTTGGGTCTAAGTTGTGTTTCCTGTAGACAGCATATAGAAAGATCCTGTTTTTTGATCCATTCTGCCAGTCTATGTCTTTTGATTGGGGAATTCAGTCCATTAACATTTAGTGTTATTACTGTTTGGGTAATACTTTCCTCTACCATTTTTCCTTTTGTATTATATATATCATATCTAATTTTCCTTCTTTCTACACTCTTCTCCACACCTCTCTCTTCTGTCTTTTGTATCTGTCTTTAGTGCTCCCTTTAGTATTTCTTGCAGAGTTGGTCTCGGTCACAAATTCTCTCAGTGACTTTTTGTCTGAAAATGTTTTAATTTCTCCCTCATTTTTGAAGGACAGTTTTGCTGGATATAAAATTCTTGGGTGGCAGTTTTTCTCTTTTAGTAATTTAAATATATCATCCCACTGTCTTCTTGCCTCCATGGTTTCTGCTGAGAAATCTACACATAGTCTTATTTGGTTTCACTTGTATGTGATGGATTGTTTTTCTCTTGCTGCTTTCAAGATCCTCTCTTTCTCTTTGACCCCTGGCATTCTAACTAGTAAGTGTCTTGGAGAACGCCTATTTGGATGTATTCTCTTTCGGGTGCGCAGCACTTCTTGGATCTGTAATTTTAAGTCCTTCATAGGAGTTGGAAAATTTTCAGTGATAATTCCTTCCATTAGTTTTTCTCCTCCTTTTCCCTTCTCTTCTCCTTCTGGAACACTCACAACATGTATTTTGGGCGCTTCATATTATCATTCAATTTCCTGAGCCCCTGCTCAAATTTTTCCATTCTTTTCCCTATAGTTTCTGTTTCTTTTTGGATTTCAGATGTTCCGTCCTCCAGTTCACTAATTCTAACCTCTGTCTCTTGAAATCTACCATTGTAGGTTTCCATTGTTTTTTTCATCTCTTCTGCTGTATCTTTCATTCCCATCAGTTCTGTTATTTGTTTTTTCAGACTTTCCATTTCTTCTTTTTGTTCATTCCTTGCCTTCTTCATGTCCTCCCTCAATTTATTGATTTGGTTTTTGAAGAGGTTTTCCATTTCTGTTCGTATATTCAGAATTAGTTGTCTCAGCTCCTGTATCTCATTTGAACTATTGGTTTGTTCCTTTGACTGGGCCATATCTTCAATTTTCCTGGTGTGATTTGTTATTTTGTACTGGCGTCTGGACATTTAATTACCTTAATTATTTTATTCTGGAGATTGCTTTCACTTATCTTACCTAGGGTTTTCTTACTAGATGAGTTTGTTGTCTATCTGTTCATTGACCTTCAGTTCAGCTTTTTCTGGGCCTCTAGCTTAAGTTTTGTTTAACAGAGGGTAAATTTTCAGTTCTTATTTTCTTGTTTCTTGTCCTGCTTGTAAGGTGCCTTTTCCCTCCCTACCCTTAGGAGGGTCTACATAGGTATTACAGACTCCAGCCGGGTTTTCCTTGACTAAGCTGGCCTCCTTTCGGGGGGAAGGAATCACCTGCATCAGTTTTCCCTGAGTGTGAGACCCAGCAGGTTGAAAGACTTTCCTGTGAAGTCTCTGGGCTCTGTTTTTTTATCCTGCCCACTATGTGGCGCTTGTCTCTCTGCGGGTCCCAGCAGCACAATATGTTGTGGCTCCTTCAACTTTGGAAGGCTCCCCCTGCTGGGGGCGTGGTGGAGACAGAGGAAAGGTTGTAGGTTGGTTTTAATGACTTTAAACTGCGAAGCCCTGGGATCTGAATTCCTTGAGAGAGGGATTCCACCTGAGTTGCGTTTTACCCCTCCCGTGGGGAAGGTTCAGGTGGTAGACAGCCCTGAAAGCAGCCTGTTTCTGCGTTTGGGGCAGTTGCAGCCTGTGTAATCCCGGCGCTGAGTCCAGAGGCAACCAAGCCTCCATAGAAACAGCCACAGAAGGCTCTGTTTTATCCCCTTTCCTCCCTTCCAGCCAGCCCAATAGACAACTTCCACCCCGATAAATTTCGCCTGAGCTGGGGGCCTATTTTCAGTAGTCAGAATTTGTTCATTAATGCCACTATTGGTGTTCGGTCGAACTCAGTCCCTGCTACTGTTGGAGACTCCCTCCTCTCCCTCCGGGAAGCCACCTGTGGGGGAGGGGCGCCGGCCACCGGCTGCCACAGCTTGGGAATCTTGCTGCTCTGAGACTTGCAGCTGGTCCGGAGACTTGCAGCTGGTCCAGGAAGCCGCCTGTGCAGTAGGGGCGCCGGCCGCCGCGGCTTGGGGAACTCGCTGTTCCGAAATTTGCAGCCAGTCCGGAGACTCGCAGCCAGTCCGGGAAACCGCCTGTGGGGGAGGGGCGCCGGTCCCCGGCTGCAGTGGCTTGGGGAACTCGCTGTTCCGGAGCCTCGCAGCTGGTCCGGAAAGTCGCCTGTGAGGGAGGGGCGCTGGCCGCCAGCCGCCACAGCTTGGGAAAGTGCACGCGGCTCGGGGAACTCACCACCGCAGAGACTCGCAGCCGGTCCAGCTGGTCCAGACTAGGGCACGCTGCGTGTTTGGTCTCTGTCGTGGCTCCGGGAGCTGCTCTGTGTTGTTTCTGGTTATTTAGTAGTTGGTCTGGAGCACGAACTAAAACGCGCGTACCTTACCAAGCCGCCATCTTGGCCCCCTCCGTTCTTCAGGCTAGATTGTTCTTTTATAGTAATTAATTAGTAGGTGGTTATAAGTGGAAAAATATGGTGATTATTGAACTGTAAAAGAACAAGTATTTAAAAATGAATTTGGCTTTTAAAATAATTATAGAAGTTTTATAATCTCCAAAAATTGTTATGTAATAAGGCAGTATACATGGGAAAAAGTAAGAAATGCTGAAAATTCCTTTATCCAGAGATAATTACATAGTATTTTGGTGTATTTCTGTCTTAATATCTTTTCCTCTATTTGTGGTGTGCACACAAACAGATATACCCTGTGCTGGCGTGAAATTGTTATGTACTGCAGAAAAGCCATGTTTTCTTTCCTAATCCATTCTCATGGGGGCAGACCTATTGTTTAGGGTGGAAACTTTGATTGGATTGTTTCTGTGGAGATGTGAAAACCAGTTATTGTTATGACCTTTTGAATAGATGAAGATGTGACTCCACCCATTAAAGGTGGATTAGTTTACCTGAGTCTTTTAAAAGGGAACATTTTGGAGGATGTTCAGACACTTGGAGAACAGTTGCTTCAGAGTTGACTGAGACACAGATATTTGGAGGTGTTTGGAGTGCTGACAGAGCTAGTTGCCTAGACGTGGATGTTGGAGAGGCAGAGCCCATCAGACATCACCATCTGCTTTCCCAAAAGAATCTTAGCAAGCCAGAACCTAGCTACATAAAGGCCCCAGACGCTTAGAGAGGAAACCGCTGACATTAGGAGCTGGAAGCAGTGGAACTGAGAACAAGGACAGCAGATGCCAGCCACATGCCTTCCCATGTGTCAGACATTGGTCTTAAGTCTTAAGTCAAGATATCTTTCTGTGATTGCCTTAGTTTGATATTTTTATGGCCTTAGAACTGTAAACTTGTAATTTAATAAATTCCCTTTTTTAAAAGCCATTCCATTTCTGTTATATTGCATTCTGGCAGCATTTAACAAACTAAAACATACTTTTTTTTTTTTTTTTGACTATTAGAGAAGTTGTAGGTCTAGAGAACAATCATGCAGAAAGTATGAAGTTACCATATACCCCCCACCCCTGCATATGCAATTTTCCTTAATATTAACACTTTGCTTTAGTGTGGTAACTTTGTTTAAACTGATGAAATGATGTTACTATTAACCATAATCCATAGTTTACTTTAAGGTCTTGGTGTGTGCTGTCCAGTTCTATGTCTTTAAAAAAACATTTCTTCTGGTAACATATATACAACTTCAAATTTCCCATTGTATTCACATTCATATAGACAATTCATGGTTGTTACCAGGGCGTTGTGCTACTGTCACCCCCATCTATTATCAAAACATTTCCATCCAATTTTTTTAAAATTACACAAGTAAGACCCTATTATATATATATTTTTCTAACTCGTTATTTTTTTTAAACTAAATACTGTTTTCTGGCTATGTTTCTGTGTTATTAAATGTAGATCTGCATAATCATTTTAAATTGACTTATGATATTCTTTTGTCTGGCTATATCTTACTATATGATTAATCTCTACTGATGAACATTTAAGTTGTTTCTAATTTTTTTCTAAAGTTTCTAACTTTAATAAGTGCTTAGTATGTTCACTGACCTTTCTCATTATCTGTTTAGAATAAATCCTTAGAAGAAGATTGTTGGATTATGGGGTGTTCTAGTTTGCTAGCTGCCGGAATGCAATATACCAGAAATGGAATTGCTTTTAAAAAGGGGAATTTAAAAAGTTGCTAGTTTCAACTGTAAGGCCAAGAAAATGTCCCAGTTAAAACAAGTCTATAGAAATGTCTAATCAAAGGCTTCCAGGGAAAGATACCTTGGTCCAAGAAGGCCAGTGAAGTTCAGGGATTCTCTCTCCAGTGGAAGAGCACATGGTGAACACAGTCAGAATTTCTCTCTCATCTGGAAAGATACATAGTAAACACAGTCAGGGTTCCTCTTTCATTTGGAAGGGCACATGGCAAACACAGTGTCATCTGCTAGCTTCTTCTCCTGGCTTTCTGTTTCATGAAGCTCCCTGGGAAGCATTTTCCTTCTTCATCTCCAAAGGTCGCTGACTGGTGGACTCTGCTTCTTGTGGCTATGTCGTTCTTCTCTGCTCTCTGAATCTTTCTTTCTCCATGATGTTTCCTCTATTATAGGACTCCAATAAACCAATCAAGACCCACCCAAATGGGTGGAGACATGTCATCACTTAATCCAGTTTAACAACCACTTTTGACTAAATCACATCATCCAGGGAGATGATCTGTTTTCAGTTTCAAACATACTGTATTGAATAGGGATTATTCTACCTTTATGAAATGGGATTTTGATTAAAACATGGCTTTTCTAGGGGGCACACTTCCTTTCAAACCAGCACATGGGGTTTGCACATTTTAAATTTAGGAACAGATTTGTTTCACTTTCTTCTTCCAAAGAGATTGAGCCCATTTTTCTTCTGTCAGAAGGAAATGGTACTGGACTTCTGGGAAGAAGACTGATTAGGGAGTTGTGGACTACACTTCTCTTCTAGAAACAACACCGAGGGAATAGGCAGAAACTGTCCAAAATGACAGCTCTAGGGTTCTGGAGTTCCGGGAAATACTGTGTAGCACCCAGGAAAGTGAAGGACAAAGGAGATGGAGAAACTATGGCAACAGATTGTGAGTGAATCCCTCTGTCCTGGCTCTGGGCACCCATTCCCTGGTCTCATAGAAGTCAGCTTCAGATTGTCTGTTTCCTGTCTCCCAGGTAGCTGCAGATTGAGAGGGCCACAGAAACATTTAATCAAAGATGTTCAAACAAACTTCTTAATCAATTCAAGGAGGTTTGAAGAGGTAAAGAATATTAAGGCATTGGGTGAACATAAGAATTTGAAAGCTTGCACAGAAAAATAACAGCTCTTATGGAATGAAAGGAACAATGGATGAGATTTAAAAATACAGTAGAGGCATTCAGCAGTAGATTTGAAAATGTGGAAGAATCAGTGAGCTAGAAAGTAGAGTATCCAAATATGGGCAGACAGACACAAGAACAAATAGAGAAAAGAATGGGAAAAAATGAGCAATGTCTCAGAAAAATAATTGACAAGACAAAGTGTACAAACATACACATGGGTGTCTTAGTAGGAGAAGAAAAGGGAAAAGGGGCAGAAAGAATATTTGAAAAAATAATGGTAGAAATTTTCCAACTATTATGAAAGAAATAGGTATCCATGTCCAAGAAGCACAGTGCACTCCAAACTCCAAGACACATACTAATCAGAATGTCAAATGCCAACAATAAAGGGAGAATTTTGAAAGCAGCAGAGAAGAGTGATTCATCACATATAAGGGATGCTCAGTAAGACTAAGGTGATTTCTTTTTGGAAACCATGAGGGTGAGAAGGCTGTGATATGATATATTTAAAGTGCTGAAAGAGAAAAAAATGCCAGCCAAGAATTCTCTATCTGGCAAAACTGTCATTCAAGAATGAGGAAGAGTTTGAGTCATTCTCTGAAAAAGAGAAAAAGAGTTCATCAATAAGAGACCTACACTACAAGAAATAATAACAGAAGTTCTACAGGCTGAAAGGAAAAGACAGGAGACAGGAGCTTAGAGGAGAGTGTAGAAGTGAAGAGTATCAGTAAAGGTAACTAAAAGGATAAAAAAAGAGACAAAGATGAGATAGGACATATAAAAGCTGAAGGGTAAAGTGGTTGAAGTAAGTATTGCCATATCAGTAATAACATTGGATGATAATGGATTAAACTCCCCTATCAGAAGACACAGACTGGTACAATGGATAAAATAATGTGAGCCTTCTATATGCTCTCTACAAGAGACTCATAAAATAGGTTGAAAGTGAAAGGTTGGAAAAAGATATTCCATGCAAACAGGAACCACAGAAGAGCTGGGTTAGCTATGCTAATATGAATCAAAATAGATTTAAAGTGCAAAGCTGTTATAAGAGACAATGAAAGACATTATATATTAATAAAAGGAGCAATCCACCAAGGGGAAATAACTGTAAACACTTATGCCCCTAAGCAGGGTGCCCCAAAGTACTTGAAGCAAACACTGGCATGACTGAAGTGAGATTTAGACATAACTAAAATAATATTTGTACACTTCAGTACACCATTCATATCAATACATAGCACATCTAGACAGAGGATCAATAAGGAAAACAGAGAATCTGAATAATTTGATAAGTGAACTAGGCCTAATAGATATATTCATAACATTGTATCCCCAAACAGCAGGATATACATTTTTCTCAAGTGTTCATTGATCATTCGCAAGAAAAGACCAAGTGTTGGGTCACAAAACAAGTCTCAATAAATCCAAAATGGTTGGAATTATACAAAGCAGTTTCTGTGATCATAATGGAATAAAGCTGGAACAACAGGTGGAAGACTAAAAAGTGCGTAAATTTATTGAGGTTAAACAAAACACTCTTAAACAGTCAGTGATCAAAGAAGAAATTGCAAAGTAAATCAGTAAATATCTCGAGACAAATTAAAATAAGAACACAGTGTATCAAAATCTTTGGGAACCAGCAAAGGCAGTGTTGAGAGAAAAGTTATAGTACTAAGTGCCTGGATTAAAAAAGAAAAAAATAACATCAAAGACCTAACTACACTTCTGGAGGAACTAGAAAAAGAACAGCAGACTAATCCCAAACAAGCAGAAGGAAAGAAATAATAAAGATTAGAGTAGAAATAAATCGAGAACAACAGAAACTAGACAATAGAATCAACAAAGACAAAAATTGATTCTTTAAGAAGTAAACAAAATTTGCAATCTCCTGGCTAGATGGATGAAGAAAAAAAGAGAGAAGATGCAAATAAAACCAGAAATGAGAGGGAGGACATTACTACTGACCCCACAGAAATTTAAATGATTATAAGAGGATATTGTGAATAGCTATATGCCAACAAACTAGACAACTTAGATGAAATGGACATTTTTTAGAGACACACAGTCTCCGCTGACTCGGGAAGAAATAGAAGACTTCCACAAACCAATCACAAGTGAAGAGATTCAGTCATCAAAAACCTCCCAACACAATAAAGCTCAGGACTAGATGGCTTCACAGGGGAATTCTAACAAACATTTTGAGAAGGATTGATACCCAATCCTGCTCAAACTCTTTAAAAAAATCGAAGAGGAGGGAATGCTACCTAACTCATTCCATGAAGCCAACATCACCTGAATACCAAAGTCAGATAAAGGTACTACAAGAAAAGAAAATTGCAGACCAACCTCTCCAGTGAATATAAATGCAACAGCCTTCAACAAAATATTTGCAAATAGAATCCAACAGCACATTAAAATAATTATATACAATGCTCAAGTTGGTTTTGTGTCAGGTATGCGAGGTTCAATACACAAAAACTCAATTAATGTAATACATCATATTAACAAATCGAAAATGAAAAACCATGCAGTCATTTGATGCAGAAAAGTCATTTGACAAAATCCAGCATGCTGTCTTAATAAAAACACTTGGAACGATAGGAGTAGAAGCAAACTTCCTCAATATAATAAAGAACATATGTGAAAAACCCATAGCTAACTTCATACTCAATGGTGAGTGACTGAAAGCTCTCCCATTGAGGTTGGGACCGAGGCAAGGATGCTCACTGTCACCATTGTAATTCAACATGGTGCTAGAAATTCTATCTAGAGCAGTTAGGTAAGAAAATAAATAAAAGTCACCCAAATTGGAAAGGAAAAAGCAATAACATGATCCTATGTAGAAAGTCCTGAAAAATCTATGACAGAGCTCTTAGAGCTAATAAGTGAGTTCAGGAAAGTGGTGGATACTAGATCAACATGCGAAATCAGTAGTGTTTCTATACACCTGTAATGAGCAATTTGAGGAGGAAATCGGGAAGAAAGAATTCCAATTAGAAGAGCAACTAGAGGAATCACATATCTAAGAATAAAGTTAACCAAGGATATAAAGTTACATGTATTCAGAGCACTACAAAACATTGCAAAAAGAAATCAAAGAAGACCTAAATAAATGGAAAGTCCTTCCGTATTCTTGAATTGGAAGACTAAATATAGGTAAGATGCCAGTTCTATCCAAAATGATTTACAAGTTCAGTGCAATCCCAATCAAAATCCACAGCCTATTTTGCAGAATTGGAAAAGCCAGTTATATTTATTTGGAAGGTATTGGGCTCCAAATAGCCAAAAACATTGAAAAAGAAAAATGAAGTTGGAGGACTCTCACTACCTGACTTTAAAGCACATTACAGAGCTACAGTGGTAAAAAAAAAAAGACAGACATATGGAGCAATGAAATAGAATTGAGAGTTCAAAAATACATCTTCACATCAGTGATTGATTAAAATTTGACAAGGCTGCCAAGTCTGTTCAACTAGGTCAGAACAGTCTCTTCAACAAATGGTGCTGGGAGAACTGGATATCCAATATCCAAAAGAATGAAAGAGGACCCTATCTCATAACTTTTACAAAAGTTAACTAAAATTGATTCAAAGACCTAAACATAAAAGCTAGAATCATAAAACTCCTAGATAAAAAGGTAAAGAAGCATCTTCAAGATCTTGTGCTAGGAGGTACATGAGCAATGAAAGAAATAATAGACACATGAGACCTCCCCAAAACTGAATACATATGTGTTTAAAAGGACTGTTAAGAAAGTGAAAAGGCAGCCTTCTTAATGGGAGAAAATATTTAGAATTATTTGATATCCAGGATATATAAAGATATCCTGTATCTCAATGATATAAAGACAAACCATTGAGAAAACGGGAGAAAGAGTGGAATATACATTTTTGCAAAGAGTATACACAAATTGCTAAAATGCACATGAAAAGATGTTCAATATCTGTAGCTATTTAGAGAAATGCAAATAAAAAATACAATGAAATATTATTTCACACCTACTACAATGGCCATTTAAAAAAAACAGAAAACTACGAGTGTTTGGAGAAGATGTAGAGATATAAGAACACTAATTTACTGTTGTTGGGAATGTAGAATAGTACAACTGCTGTGGAAGAGAGCTTGGCAGTTCCTCAGGAAGCTAAATATAGAACCATGTGATCAAGCAGTCCTGCTACTAGGTATATATATATTGAGAAGACCTGAATGCAGGGACTCAAATAGACATTTGCACGCCAATGTTCATAGTGGCATTATTCACAATTGCCAAAAGAGGGAAACAATCCAAGTGTCCATCAACTGAAGAATGGATGAACAAAATGTGATATATACATTTGATGGAATATTATTCAGCTGTAGGAGGAAATACAGTATTGATGCATGGACAACCTGCATGAACCTTGAGGACCTTACGTTGAGAAATATTCAGACAAAAAACAAGTATTGTATGATGTCACTAATATGAACTAAAAATAATGAACAAACTCATGGAGTTAATATCTAGAATATAAGTCACAAGAGGACAGAATGAAGGTGGAAAATGGGGAGCTGATGCCTAATTTGTGCAGAATGTGTAATAAGGTTGATTGTAAATGTTTGGAAATAGTAGCAAATTATAGTGAGAGTAATTAGCAGTGATGATATGAGGATGTGATTGTGGTTGAATGGAAAAGTTTAGGATCATGTATGTTAACCAAAGGAAAGCTAAAGGATGAAACATAGGACTGCATATTATATAGTGAACCCTCTTATGGATGATGTGTGGTCAGTAGTACAAGGATAAAAAGTGTTCTTCCATGAATTAGAACAAGTGTATGATACTCTTACAAGTGTTAATAATAGGATGGTATATGGGTAAAAATACACCTAAAACAAACTGTGGTCTGTAGTGAATAGTAATATAAAAGAATATTCCATCAATTGCAAAAAAACAAAAAACCGTTACCCTATACAAAGTACTGCATATTGTTTGACTTCATTTTTTTATAAAATGTAAACGTAAATAAATTTATAGGGATGGATAAAAAGTGTTTGCTCTGACAGAAGTAGGTTAGTAGAGCTAGAGAAGGATGGAGGGATTGAGAGATAAATGCTAGGAGGTATGGGGTTTTTCTTTTTGGAGTAATGAAAACGTTCTAAAATTGACTGTAATGATGAATGCACCATTCTGAATATACTGAAAGTCATTTTGGATGGATTGTATGGTATGTGGCTATATCTCAAAACGGCATTATAAAAATAGAAAGGCAAGTTTTCGCCCCTTTAGTCTGTAGGTTTTATTACCTCTGAAGGTTTTTTTTTAGTCTCTGTAGGTTTTGGCTTTTCCTGCTTTCTAATCTAGTAGTCTGACAATGTTTTGCCTTTATTTGTATTATTATCATTTTTTTTATTACTAGTTAGGTAAAATGGCTTCAATTATGTATTGGCTATTTGTGTTTCATCTGTTCGAAATTCTCCATTCACTTCTTTTGTCATTTTTTTCAACAGGCAGTTTTGTGTGGCAGTTAAGATTGGGCTTTGAGGTTGCCTGTCTGGATTCATAATCTCAGCTGTGCTACTCATTTGCTGCATTACTTGGGCAAATTGTGTCTCAATTTTCTTATCTATAAAATAGAAATAATATAATTACCTATCTCATAGGATTGTTTTGAGGATTGCATAATACATGTGAAATGCTTAAAACAGCATCTGGCAGAAAATATGCACTGCTACTGCTATTAATCTTTTTCACACTTGGGTATTTCTGTAGGATAAATTCCTACAAGGGTAGGCATGTTTAAAAATAGATATCACCAAATTGCTTTCTTAAAAAGTACCAGTTTCTCCTTGCACTAAAAACTGCAAAGCTAAAAAGTGAAAACTAAAAACCCTGTTTAGTCAGGTTAGTATTACAATGTGTTTAAGCTCTGTGTTTTAATCGTCTGTTTCTGCATTTCCTATAGTCTTAAGGAATCAAAAGATTTATGTATAAAATTTTTTGTTTTCCAACTGTTATAAATAATTTCAAGCATGCAGAAAAGTTTAGACTTAGTCCTTTGCTGATCTGTGTATGTACTTAGGAAATTGTTTCTGTAAGGCATTAGAGGGTAAATATTTTAGGCTTTTAGGGCCATAGGATTTCTGTTAGACTACTTGCTCTGCATTTGTAGTGAAAAAGCAGTCATAGACATTAGATAAATGAATGGACATGACAGTGTTCTAATATAACTTTATTTACAAAAATAGGCAGCAGCTTGATTTGGCCCAGGATATTGTTTGCCTCCCTTATTCAAATTAAACAGTTGTGAACATTTTACTCTGCCTTTTCTGTAAATGTGTGTGTATACACGTCTGTATTTTTCTGAACCACTTGAAAGTATGTTGCAATCATTATGGCACTATGCCCTTTAAGATTTCAGCCTGTCTTTCCTAAAAATAAGCACATACCCCTACATAACCATAATACCATTATTATAGTTTTGTATTTTTAATAGAATCAAGATTATGTCATATAGTGCAAAATGTAAAAATCCTTAGATTTGCTCTTCAACCATTGTAACCTATTGACTGTCTTTATCCCATTCCCTCCTCCACCGTCATTTTCCTGGTTATTTTGTTAGGTAGAAATCTGCATTAGGTAAAGCTGTTTACTGATTTCATTTGGCCCACTTACACAGTCAAATGAATGGAATGTTTTTGTTTGTTTTTTTCTCTCCATGCGTTTGTTTGTATTTAAAAAAATCTGGGTTTTGTTTGGGTATTTTAAATGATTTGAAACAGAAAATTATGTGTAATTTACAATCAAAAGAAAAGCTCTCAGTTACATGTGGTCTCTAGATGTTATTGGATTTTTTTGTACTTGGTACATAATAGAAGAAACTAAAGAAGAGAAAACTAATCTATGCTTTCAAAAAGTGCCCAACTTTTGACTTTTCATTTTAAAGAATGGAGGAAAGTAATATAGATATTGCTACCGTATTTTCAAATTTAACTCTGTATTATGCTTGTAGTTGATATGAAAAATTTTAAAACCACAAACAAACTGTTTTACTTTGGAAAGCTGTGCTACAAATGTAACCAGGGTCCTTGCCCTGTTTCTTTTTTCTGTTCTTGCTGCCCCTACCCAGATTTAGCACTCTGCATATATCTCCTCCTCCTTTAACATATCTTAGGCTATGAATACAAAGCATCATCCTGTTTTATTGTTTTTAAAAACATCAAAATTTCCTTATTAGAACGAAAGAGTTTAGTACATTGTTGTCACCGTGGGACTGCAAGCTACAGTTAGGAATAGAGTGCTACAAGAAGAAATAAAGAAGACTATTCTTTTCCTTATATTAAATAACATAACTATTAGTAAGAGACAGTTTGATTTTTTAGGCACAACCTCAAAATTGTGACATCTTCTGTATTCTTTGCAGAGGAAGCAAAATGTATGCAATTATGAAGTAAAGAAACCCAACACAAGTAAATCAAGATGGCTGGAGTAAGGACTTTGGGTGGAGTTGGAAATGAGTTTGAGAGAGCAAGGCAGAAGCGTTATATGTGCCACGCGAAAGCATTTGGACTTTAACTTCATGGAGAAGGAGAGTAGTAGATTCCAAGTGGAATACATTCCAATAGTTCCCAAAAATAGCAATGGTGTATTTTTTTTCCTGGATATAAAAGAAACACATGCTTGTAAAACACAAGTAAGTTATAAAAATGTAGGTTGTGAAAGACTCCTATAATCCCTCTCTAGAGAGAGCTACTGCTAACAGTTTGGTGTATAGCCTCCTAGAGGGAATTTCATAATCAGTTTTGCAGCACTGAAGATGATGGAGAGGACAAGAGGGAGGTGAGAGTGGGAGCAAGGAGGCTGTTAGAGCAGTCCAAGTGAGGAAGGATGAGTACCTGTACTTTCATGGCAGCTAGAAGAGGTGGGGGGTAATGGTGTAGAGCTTTTTTCCAAGAAGGTTGAATTTCATTTCTATCAGTCATGCTCTTTAACTGATAAGTTTTAAAAAATATATTTTTATTAATTTATCTTAATATACAAGCATTCCATAATGGTGTACAATCAGTGGCTCACAATGTCATCACTTAGTTGTATATTCATCACCATGAACATTTTTTGGAACATTTGCATCACTCCAAAGAAAAAAAAAACCTCGTACATACCATACCCCTCACCCCTCCGTCTCATTGATCACTAGTATTTCCATCTACCCATTTTATTTTAATCCTTGTCCCCACATTATTTATTATTTTTATCCATATTTTTTACTCATCTGTCCTAGATAAAAGGAGCATCAGACACAAGGTTTTCATAATCACACAATCACATTGTAAAAGCTGTATCATTTTACAATCATCTTCAAGGAATAAGACTACTGGAACACAGCTCTACAATTTGAGGTACTTCCCTCTAGCCACTCCAATACACCATTAACTTAAAAGGGATATCTATATAATGCATAAGAATAACCTCCAGCATAACCTCTCAACTCTGTTTGAAATCTCTCAGCCACTGACACTTCATTTTTTTCTCATTTTTCTCTTCCCCCTTTTGGTCAAGAATGTTTTCTCAATCCCTTGATGCTGGGTCCCAGGTCATCCCGGGATTTCTGTCCCATGTTGTCAGGGAGATTTACACCCCTGGGATGTCCCATGTAGGAGGGGAGGGCAGTGAGTTCACTTACTGTGTCAGCTTAGAGAAAGAGGCCACATCTGAGCAACAAAAGAGGTTCTCTGGAGGTTACCCTTAGGCCTAATTTTAAGTAGGCTTAGCCTGTCCTTTGCAGGAATAAGTCTCATAGGTGCACACTCCAAGATCAAGGGCTCAGCCTATTGAATTGGTTGTTTTCACTCCTTGCAAGAATATGAGAAATTCTCCAAATGGGGAAGTTGAATATTTCCTCCTTTCTCCCCAGTGCCCCAAGGAGAATGCAAATGCTTCTTTATTCACTGCCCATATTACTCTGGGATATATCAGGGCATCACACTAACCTGGACAAACCAACAGAGTCTCACACCTTATTCAATATTCCACGTACTTATGGTAGTCAACTAAACTGACCATATAAGTTAGATTAGGAAATGCACTACCCAAAATATAAATTTTGCACCAAATAACATCTCTCCTTTTGGTCTCACAGAGAAGTTGAACTTTCAAAATATGGATGATAGGACGGGCCACGGTGGCTCAGCAGTCAAGAATGCTTGCCTGCCATGCCAGAGGACCCGGGTTCGATTCCCAGTGCCTGCCCATGTGAAATATATATATATATAAAAATATGGACGATACCATCCTTTACCCTGTATTCTGATTTACCTTAGTCTTATCCAGATGAGCTTCATTCATATCTCTACTTGAAGTCAGATCCCTTTTTCAACTTTTTAAACAGTTCCTGTATGGGGTAATGCTGACTTTCATAGCTTCAAAGCTCTGAGTCTCAGGTGTCACATACATACCTGAAGTTTCTAGGAATGAGCAGGTTATAAACAAACAGCTCAGTATCTCAGAATTTAGAAATAACAGTTACATCTTGTGAGTATATGTGACTGCTGTAAGAGCTTACGATCTAGGATCCTGTACAGTAGACCCCAACCTGATTACCCATGCGCTTGACTTCAGTTCACCGAGTTTTTATATTATAGTTAGTCCATATAAATGAGTCATGATAATTGTCTTTTTGTTTCTGGTATTTCATTCAACATACAATCCTTAAAGTTCATTTACCTAGTTGCAAGCCTCACAATTGTGTTCTTTTTTACAGCTAGTCAATAGTCTGTCTTATGTATACACCATAGTTTCCCCTTCCGTTCCTTGTTCATTGTACCCGTAAGTTACCTCCATCCTTTGTGGATTGCGAATACTGCCGCCATAGACACCAGTGTGCAAATGTCCATTTTGTCCCCACTCTCACTTCCTCCAGGTATATTCTGAGCAACAGGGTTTCAGGATCATATGGCACCCCAGCCTCCTGTGGAACTACCACCCTACCCTCCAAGGGGCTGCACCTCTCATTTTCTCTACTGACAGTGAATAGCTACATCTCCTCCTCATTTTCTCTAGCACTTATTTCTCTCTGTTCAGTTTTCAACAGTTTTATTCACACATCATACAATCCAACATAAGTGTATAGATATGCCTTTGCTACTGTAATCTATCTGAAGACATTTCCTTTTCTTCCACAAAGAGGTGGTACCCATGCCCCCTGTCTGTTGACGTTTAGTTTGGACATAATGACTTTGTTACATTCAGTGGAAGCATATTACAATATTACTGTTGACTATAGACCCTAGCTTGCATTGATTGTATTTTTTCCCATATGCCATCTATTTTAACACCCTGCAATATTGATACTCATTTGTTCTCCCTCATGCAGAAACGTTTTTTATTTGTACATTTAATCACCATCGTCCATTCTAGGCGTTCCTAAATTGTCTCAGTCTTTGTCCTCTGTCTTTCCTTCTGGTTTCATATGTACCCAGTTAGTGAGTTCTTAATTGATAACTTTCTCTTGGCCCTGTATTTCATATTTCATAAGAACTATTAATGTATAATGGACATTATACCTCTAACAGTATGTTAGAGGTATGCAGTACTGAGCTCAGATTGTAGCAGAATAACTTTGTTAAATTATTTATTTTGGGGGCTTTTAAAATGAGGTTAATGATCTCACAAAATTTTTATGAGGACTAACTGACAATGCATGTAAGGAACCTACTACGGTGTTACATAGTGGGCACTAAAAGACATTGATTCCTTCCATCTTACCTGAAAACAAATTTGAGCTCATTAAAAATGAAAAATTAAAATCTCTTTTCCTTAAAGGTTTTGCTTAAAAAAAAAAAAACAAAATGAAATAAATGTGTTTTCTTATCCCATGAAGCTGAGATTAGATACTCTGTATACTCATAGTACCCTGGGGCTTTTCCCCTTGGAAAGAGCTTCTCATTCTGTATTTTTTATCCAGTACAATACCTGACACAAAATTTATGCTCAATAAATATTTATTGTAGGAATATCTGGAAAAGAGATGAAAATATTCTTGAACACCTCAAAAGTTGTACTGAAAAGGAAAAAAAAAAGATTTATGTATCCACTCAGGACACTTAGTTTGTTTTGGAAGAAAAATGGTACTGTAGGGTTAAGGAAATTAAGTATTACCAGCTGGTTTAAAATCTTGATGTCTTCTAATGTATTCCTTTATATTTGCATTTTTGGGGATTAAAGATGAATCCAACAGTGTGCTTTTAGTGTTTGAGAATTGGAGACTTTTGAAGGACTTTAGAATGACTCTTTCTCTGAACTTTATTTATACCACCATTTATTTGTGCCAGACACTGTGCCAAGGGCTATGGAAAGCCAAAAGAAAGATTGATGGTCTCTATCCTCTGACAAAGGCAGACAAGAAAATCAAAATTATATTTTAGTTGAAAAATATTGTAATACCTGCATAGAAAAGGCAAACACAAAGATTGTTTATTCATATTTTGTGTATGAATGTTTTCTATGTCTGAGTATATGATGGGTACAGCAGGAAGTCTGTTTAGAGGAGCTGAGATTTAAAGGATGGGTGGATAGATGGAGAAACATTCATGGACAGGGCACTCCAAGCAGAGCATACCTGTCATATACATATGCAGGGCAGTCTGAGAAGCCCACAAGGCTCTATATGGCTGGAGCTGAAGGCCACGGTAAGGCTATAGAAGTAAGCAAAGGGCAAAGAAACCATGAAAGGCCAAGTTAGGGATTTTGACATTTTTTGTTTTGCATTTTAGTAAAATTATGGATAAGCAGCATAAAGGACAAATTAGTGGGTATTTAAGGATTATCTAGAATAAACAATAAGTGACTGCAATAAAATAGAGATGTAATTCTCACATTAAAGTTCAGGCTTGGTATGGTGACTAGGATCATCAAGGACCTGAGCTCATTCTGTCTGCTTCCCTGTCCTTTGGCATTTCTTCCATTACCTCATGGTCAAAGATGACTGCTGGAGTGCCATCTATCATGTCCACGTTGCTTCCAGCAAAGTTAGTCTGCTTTTAGGAGGTTTTTGGGAATCCTCCCCCAGTGACTTCTGCTTCCAGCTCATTCACCAGCCCCAGCAGCAAGGCTGGAAAATGTAAGGTTTTACCTGGGTGCATGCCTGTAGAATAAAACCAGGGTCTGTTACTAAGGAAGAAAGGGAAAATGGGTATACAGTTGGCAACTAGCAGTGTCTAGCACACAGAGGATTGAGAATGGTCTAGGGAGACCAGTTTGGTATAATGCCTAGATGGTAATACATGTGATCTATTACAAAGGATAAATTTGATTGAGATTCTTGAAATGCAACAATATATTTGGTAACTGGGTAGAAAAGCTGTTCTGTGGGGACACCTAGAAGATTGAAGCTGTTATTTTGATACAGTATTGTTTAAGTTTTTGGAGCAAAAAATTGGGCTTTATTTTAACCTTTGAATGTTCTTGAAGTTTGCAAATAGTTTGAATGAGTTATATAATCACATGGCAACAAATTTTAAAAATGGCCATAAAATAATTCAATCTTGTTACTCTAACAAACATTATTTGAGTGTCATTTGAATATTCTTTAGTTTTTATAAGTTCTGTTTTTTTGTTTCTAAAGTTTTCCATTTTTTTTAAGATTTATTGCCATAGCATTTCTTACTTTGTTACCTATTCTGTACAACTATCACTTTATTTTTAATTTTCCAAGAAATTGTTGCAAATGCTTAAGAATATATGTAAGGATATTTATAATTGTTTGGCTTCTTACTGCTAGAGAGCTGCCTGGTTTGTGTGACTTTTGCTTCCTAGGCTGACCAAGAGTGTGGCTGTAGAAGTAGACAGGCTGGGTTTGAATTTTAGATTTGGCATTTACTGGCACATGCTTTTAGGCAAGTTTTTAAAAATTTTCTGTTTTAGTTTCTTCATCTGTAAAGAGGGGATAATAATAGAACAGTTATGAAGACCATATGAGTTAATACCTGTAGTGCCTGGCAAATCATACATCCTATCTAAGCCCTTGCTGCTATTATTGTTTTATTGGGTGGATTTTATCTCTTTAATATTTAGAAATAATATAAAATGTGCAAATAATTACTGTGCTTTAAATCTTTAATTTAGAGTGTCCCAAGTGCTACCTTAGAGGAAGGTGCAGTCTAGAAGGTTGTTTTAGGAATTAAGAGAAGGGAATACATCTGAAGCTGCTAGTGCTGGGCAAATTGCTAAATTAGTACATGATACAACCATCTCTTGGGGACTATGCCCTTCTGGCTGCCATTTAGCCCTGACATTTGCCCTAGGCTCCTTTGGCCACCTCAGCCCTTTTGCTTTGCTTCTCTGGGCTTCCCAGCCTATCTCCCCAAATTCCTTGACTTGGTATTTCATAGTCCCTTCTGGTTTTTAATTAGCGCAACTTAAAAAAAAAAATGCATTGATTTAACATTTTCCATTATATAGCATTCTGTGATTTATAATATTTTTAAAAACTTATTTCATTTGATAGTTATTAAATATCAGAGAGGTAGATTGCAAAGGAGTTTTAACACTCATTGAGCTACTCTGATTGTACTGAGAGATTGAGTGACCTGATGTCACAAAGCAATTAAGTAATCTAGCAGGAACTTGCATTCAAGACACCTGACTCCAGGGCTGATACTTCATAATACCATATTTTTCCTTGACATACCATCTTTTTTTTTGGTGCACGGGCTGGAAATCTAACCCAGATCTCCTACGGCAGGCGAGAATTCTACCACTGAACTTAACGCGCGCACCCAATCATCATGTTTTAAGATGATACTTTGTATAGTTTTATCTTTTCTAATTACCTGATGATACTTTTTAGGGATTTTTAAGTATTAGACATAGTTAATGTACCCCTCTATAAAATTTAATAGCTAATAAAATTTATCTGATTTCTTTTCTCATTCACCAATTACATTTTGTAGCTTTTATTCCTATTACCAGAAAAGAATGAATAAAGTTTGACATAATATTTTACCTGATTAAATCTTTAATTTTTTATATGACTGTTTTCTGTAAAACCTTTCATGTTTCTTGCTTATTTTGTTTTATGATAGTAGAGCCAGGTAAATTTCCCCCATAGAGCCTAGCATATGTAGTACCTTGCTCAGGTCAACAGTACTGTTTAAAATTCAACTAAATTTTGCCATTGGAATCTTTACAGTTGTACTTTCCCTCCTTTTCTGCCCCTTTTCCCGACTTTTTCTTCCAAGTCTGTTTCTAATTGTTTTCTCTCTATATTCCCAATAATTTTTGTTCCTAAGAAGAAAATTTACCTTGGGCTGTAGAGTCCAGCACACTCCCTTTTGCGAAGTTTATTTTTCTGCTTAATTTCTTTTTATTCCTAATACATATCTTGACTGTCACATAATTTAAAAAATTAAATTGTTACTTTCAGTATATATATATATATATTTTTTTTAAATTAAATTGTTACTTTCTATATATATGTATACTATATATATATTCATACTTTACAGCTCTTTTAGGTTTTCTAGTAGTGTAATTGCTTCTGTAGGGTGAGAATGTAAATTAGTTAAGTTCAACCTTTGACCTTTTTGTATAATTAGCTACATAATATGTAATGACCTCTAAGTATTATCAGTATGCTGTTGATTTGCTCATTGTCAAAATTAAATCTGATTTCCTTGGCAGATATGTAGAGTTTCGATAGGCATTTGGCATTTTATGCTTTGGGCAGCGTAACTTTTAAATCTACATAAACTTCTCTGCCTTTTGCCTCTGCTGTGTTCATAGATTCCAGGAGGGCTTCGTGTATGGACCTCAAGCGTTGGAGGTAGCAGACTTTTCAGCAGAAGGTAAAGCAGAGTGTTGCCTTCTGGTGTCATTGTGTGTGTATGCTGGGATGGGTATGTGACAGGTGAGAGAGCTTTTTTAGAATGTCATCACAAAATAATTTATACTACTGAATTAAAGAATTCACTTTCACAAAAATTAAAACCATGTAGTAGCTATATAATTTTATTCAGTACTACTAAAATCCATTAAAAAATAGAAAATTTTAATAGAGCTAATGACTCAAAGTTTTACTCTCTCTGCCCTTGACTAAGGAGTAGGAGTAATTAAGAAAAGAGTGCATTACTATTATGTATAGTATATACTATTTTAATTTCTGAGACCTAGCTTCACTATGCTTTCTTCAAGGGAAGTTGTCCAAATTTTATTATTCATATGTAGTTCTCCCTCGCTGCTCCTTTCACTGAAAGATTACTTCCCAGTAAACTGAAAGACAGCCTAGTCCATGACTGTGCTGTATATTAATATGCTTTTCTCTCAAGTTTGTTCTTATTTCAGTAGAGAAACACATCCTACGTACTCGTAAAATGTTTTTATAGAAACCTTCATGATAAGTTACTTTTAAAGATATAGCATAACTAGAGATCAGAAATTCTAACATACCTTTCCAGAGTAATGCTTCTTTGATTTTTAAAAAATAGAAACTTTTGCCATTTATGTGCCAGATATATAAATATAACTTTCTGCAAATTTATGCAGCCACTTATGAACTTTGTTCAGATGATGCTTGAATTATAGTGTTTCTCTTTTTTAAGATCTATATCACCAACATCTTGTTCTCTTTGATATAAAGTTAAAAAGGTGGCTAGTTTTTAGATAAGTTAGGAATGAAAATTAGAGGAATGGTTTCTTATGTCTTCTGGAAATTATATTTGTTTTGATATCAAGTGAGCAGCTGCACATTGTACCTTCTGTCTGGGATGTACACCCTTTGTGAAGTTAGAATAGTACATATTTATTAAATCTCTCCTGTCTGCCTAGCACAGGATGGCTCCATCTTATAGGCAATCTGATTTCACTATTTCCTTCACCACCCTCCTATTCAGAGCATCTACTTCTGCTTACAGTGGAGAATGTAGATGCATTTTAGGCTGTTTATTTAGGTAACCTGCAATTTTACCTCTGAAGTCTTTTCTCATTCTTTTCAGCTGTCATTTTGAGGATGTTTTCTATTTACTGATACAAGTTAGAATGGATGTAATTTCTGGAAGGCCTTTCAATACTTCATTTTCAGGCTACTTGGCTATTTTCACCAATGTTGAATTATACGTTTTTATGTTTGTTTAACTAATCTGAATGTGGTACATTATGTTGCTAATTGAGAATCTCAAACATTCTCCTTATCAGTAGTATAAAAGATGTAAATTACTGCTCATGTCAGGGCATAGGAGGAACCCCTCCACCCCAGTTCTGTGAGAAAGGTGGGATTAAGTGGGTGGTTATAGAAGTATTTTAAATGATGGGATACAAGTAGTTTTCATATTATGCCTCATATTTAATAACTGTGAATAACTCTCTCATGAACTACTGTAGGGCAAAGATTCCAGCTTAGTATATTATTGCAATCCTTGTAGTGCCTGGTAAGCATTACAGGAGGCACTCAGTAACAAATGAGTGAAAAAGTTAATTCTAGGCCCTCACTGTACAACCTCCATCTTATTAGAAGAGGCATATAGCAGTAAAGTTAGTTATGTAATCAATCAATCCATCAAATATTTCATTTTAGTTGCTAGGTATTATGATGGCTACAAAGACACACATGATAATGATATCTTCTTTCAGGAAATGTAATAGCCATATAAGAATTTCAAATATGTGTTCCAGTTTTGCAGATGTGTATTTACCATAAACTCATACTGCTGTGTTCCTTCCTAATGAGTCTGATTGAAATGTCTATGCATATACTTCTTCCATATTCCCTTAAGAAATGAAGCTTATAATTTTGATTCAGGAACTAATCTTTATTGGGCTAATAGCAGGAACTAGATACTGTACTAGGTGCTTTACATATATGATCTCATTCTGTCTTCAAAAGAGTTTTGCAAAGTAAGTAGTATTATTCCCAGTTTACAGATATAGAAATTGAGTCTGTGGGTATTAGTAACTTAGTTACCTAGTATAATAGGTGTATGATTCCATAGTCTAAGCTATTCATATCACACACTACAAAAAATGTGTGATGGATGAATAGGAAGAAAAAGAAGAGATTAGGGAGAGCATTCAATGTGGTGAAGACTGAGGGGAAAAAACAGTGAATGCTTTGCAATTAATAATATAAAAATTTCAAATATAGGACTAAAATGCCGAAGAACAAGTTTTATCTTTTATTTCAAACAAGGGACTCCTTGCATTCTATTTTTCTCTTAAACAAAATAATTTCCCCTAGATTTGCTGCAGTGTTGAGAGCAGATTATAGAACCATTGGGTAACTCCCATATCATCACCTCCCAAGCTCATCTTTATTGCTGGGTTAGAGCAATCAGTGCACAGGTAACCAAGAGAGGCTGGAGAAAATGGAAGATCAAAGGAATACTAAGAAAAGAATTTTCCTAAAATCAAGTATATTCTATTTGCCTCGTCTCCATACCTCAGTTGATTAAGTACCATGCCAATATCCATTAATATGTTAAAAATTCAGCTACAAAAGGCCTATAGGAGGTATCATTGCTTTTAGGAAACTTAGTGTTAGCTGAGAAGACAAGAATAAAATAAAATAACCATTTGGCAGTGTTAAGTATGAAATAATATAGTATGCATTGTAAATACCATAGGAATTTTTTCCTTCAGGATTTTGCTCCAGGCCCTCTTTTTTTCATCTGTGCTCTCTTTGGAAGATCTCTTCTACTCTAATGACTTAACTATCTAAATACTTTCAAATCTCTGTCTTTACTCATCATTTCCATTCTAAGCCATAGGTTTGTCCGAATGCCTTTTGGACATCTCCATTTAGATTATACCAGAGTCCTTTCAACTTCAACTTATCTAATACTTCCTGTATTAGAGTTCTCTAGGGAAACAAAACTGACAGGAGATATATATAAATATTATGAAAATTTTATAACAGTTGTCTCATGTGACTGTGGGGATGGGCAAGTCCAAATTCTGTAGGGCAGGCTGCGAGCTGTGATCTCTGAGGAAAACCTCGATAAATTCCTTAGGAGAAGCTGGCTGGCTGAAGTAGAGATGGAAATTCTCTCTTCTGACTGTTGAAATCATCACTTCTTTTAAAGGGTTCAACTGATTGAATGAGACTTGAGTGCTGTCTCCTCAGTTGATTGTAGATGTAATCAGCCATAGATGCAATCAACTTACTTTCCTGATTTAAGAACAAAATATCCTCACAATAACAATTAGGCCAGTCCTTGCTTGACCTAACAACTAGACATTATAACCTGGCCAAGTCGATATATAACTTAACCTTCATACTTCCTCAATTTATTCTTTTTAACTAGTCAGTGGCACCACCCTGTTTCCCAATACAGAAACTGAGAATCAGTTTCTTTTCTTGTTTCTCCAGTACATGCTTGTTGATACTGTTTCTTAATTATCTCTTAAATTTATCCACTTTTTAAAATTCCCTCTGCCATCATCCTAATTTAGACTGCTATCATCTCTTACTTAAATTACTGCAAAAACCTTTAATTAGTCTTACTGTTCTACCTTTCCCTAGAAACTGAAACACAGATTGGCTTAAAATCCTTACCCTTTGTTCTTGGGATCAAGCCCAGTTTCCTTAATGTTTATTACCTGCTCTTGTGATCTGGCTTGCTTCTTCAGCTTCAACTCTTATTACTTGATATCCTCTACTCTAAACCAGCCTTATTTTACTTTTTAATCACATACATTTATGTTCATTGTTCTCTGCAACAAGCCTAAGCCAAATCAGTGGGTGAGAGAATAGTCTTTTCAACAAATGATGCTGGAAGAACTGGATATCTGAAGGCAAATGAATTAATTTGAACCCTGATATCAAACCATATACAAGAATTAACTAAAAATGGATTATAGCTATAAATGTAAGGACACAATGAAAAAATCTTAGAAAAAATTATAAGAGCAATAAATCATGACCATATATTAGGCAAGGATTCTTAGACACCAAAAGAAGAAACAATAAGGACAAAAATAAAAAAAGATTAGAGTCTACTAAAAATGATACTTTTATGGTCAAATGACATTCTTGAGAAAGCGACAAAGCTACTTACAGAATGGTAGAATATATTTGCAAGTCATATCTGATAAGGGACTCTTGTTAGAATAGACTGGGATAGGTCTATTTTTTTAATGCATAATTGAGGTATATTCACATACCACATAATCATCCAAAGTGTACAAACAGTGGTTCATAGTATTATGTATTTGTGCGTTCATAACCATCAATGTTTGAACATCTTCATTACTACAAAAAACAATAAAAATAAAGGTAAAAAATAATACCCAAAACATCCCATATCCCTGATCCTCTCCCTTTATTATTTAATTAATTTTCTTACTTATCTGTCCATACACCAGATAAAGGATGTATCAGTCACAAATTAACCAGCCTCATTGAACTTTAAATGTATTGTGCTCTCTCTCTCTTTTTTTAAAAAATAATTTTATTTTCTGTAGTATTTTTTTCCTTTTTGCATGGACAGGCACCAGGAATCAAACCCTGGTCTCTGGCATGGAAGGCGAGAACTCTGCCACTAACCCACCTTTGCACCACCCAAAATGATTTTATTTTTAAATGTGGTTAGGTGAACTGAGGCAGTTGGCAAGGCAGAGAGTTGACTGAGAATCCAGAAGCTCTACAGGATAGATAAGGGTCTGGCTGCCAGAGTGTCCTATTGAAATATCGTCTGAACCCTGCAGGAAAGGTGGTCTGTCCCATGGCTGGAGGCCCATTTAATGCCACACTATGGGCGGTGGCTTCGAATACCACATGGTGCTCATTGAGATTCGAGTGGTAGCAGGATGCATACCACGAGGCCCCCAGGACAGCCACCTGCAGTTGCTGTTGCTTGTATTGTGGTCAGCATCATAAGTGGTGAAGAGCCTCCCACTGTGGTAGCTAGGGAGTGCCCTGGCAGGGAGGGGATAGGAAACGCCTTCATGCCCAACACCATGCCGGGCAGCATTGGAGATATTATCTCATAAGAGCCTTAGAGCAAATATGAGGTGGATATTTTCAGGGCCATGAGAAAACAGCAGCATCAAGAGGCCAGGTTGTTTGCCCAAGGTCACTAAGTCATGGGGCACTGCGACTTGAACTCAGGACTGACTCCAAAGCCAGTGGCTTTTTGCCTACCTTGTACCCTCTCATGCTCTCTTGCCTTGGAGATTTGATACATGTGATTCTCTTTTCCTAAAGGGGAATATGAACAAATGAATGTAGTTGCTGTAGTGATTAAAAGCACAGACTTTGGAGCCACATGGCCTAGATGTGAATCCTGATCTGCCACTATCTACCTGTGTGATCCAGGGCAAGTTACTTAACTGTCTGCTTCAGGGTCCTCCTCTGCACAGTGGGGATGGTAATCGTATCTGCCTCATACTGAAAGAGTGCATATATTTGAGACCTTTGAACAGTGTCTTCCATGTAGTAAGTACTAAATCTAAGTTTAGCTATTGTAACAACTCAGTATAATTCATTGGGATATTGGATAGTATTAATTTTATGCTTTAAAGTTGATCGAACTATAAAAGAAAAAAATGCTATTTTTCTCCTATAAATTGCGGGTTGATTAGCTAGTATTGTTGGTAATTTATCTTTGCTCTTGGCTAGGCATCAGTTTTATTTTCCTAACTTCTTATTTTTCAGCTTTTTGATATCAAGAATTTGATCTCAGCTTGAGATTCTTATGAAATGGATCATTTGACAAGGTTAAGTTTACCATGGATCTCTGTACAGAGAAATTCAGGTTAACCTATCTGGAAAATTTTAAATGAAAATTGTTAGTCTATAGGTAATTAATGTTCATTAAAGAAAAATTAGAAAGTACAGATAAGCATAAAGAAGGAAATAACATTCTTTCGACCAATTGTTAATATGTTGGTATGTGCATGATAGACTTTTCTTATAGAAATGAGTATATGGTTTTGTCATTTGCCTTTTAAAAATGCCTTGAATGCTTCTCCACAACTACAGCTATACATCTGCAATGTAATTTTCAATAGTTGATTTTCACTTTATGATTTATGTGCTTGTGCCTCTGTCTGTGTGAATGTTCACAAGGGAGGAGACTGTCTTTCCTCCTGTTCCTAGAGCCCAGTGCAGTGCTTGGGACAGAGCCTATGCTTAGCAAAATATTTCTGAAATGAGTATCAGACATAATTTGCTTTGTTATCTTCTGTAGCAAATAAGTCTGACTAAGATTCATGAATTCTCAAGATAAATATATATCTCAAGATATATTTATATACTATATAAAAATTAGGTTTACACTAAATATTGTTACTGTAGACTATAGTCCCTTGCTTATTTATGTTTTTAGCTTAGCACTTTCAGTGCCTACAGTTTTCAAACATTACTGCTGATACATTGTTTTAAATAAATTCATTTCTGAGCTATGAGAGTTTGCCATTTTTAGAAACAAGTTTAAGTATCATTAAGAATCATTGGGAATGTATTTACCAAGGCAACATTGAATTTGAGATTTTAGAATTGTAACAAAAACTCAAATAGTTGTTGCTTAAAAAGTAAGAAGTTGGGGAAATGCTATCAACACATTCAAATTAATAAGATTTGAAATGTTGGTGAACTGTTGATGAAATATGTTGCTGTGAGAATTCAGTGCAGTAAATTGCTGTTTTTCATTAAAATAAAATGACACTCTCCAATCAAGATTTGGTTGTAAGCAAATATCAACTAAATCTGAACACCTTATAAAAAGAGAAATTGTACAACTAACTAGTCAATGAAGAAATTATTCTAATTATGTTTTGAGAATTTCCCCCTCCCAAATTAATAAGAGTTTCTGAAATCTTAATATTTTAGAGCCTTAAAAATAGTAAATGCTTATGTGAATTAGAATTCTGAATGAAGAAGGAAACTAAAAATTAAGATTATATTTTTTAGTTAAGGAAATATTGATTAATGAATCCGTTTGTAAGAAAAGAGACTAAATAAAAGCAGTCTTTCCTAAAGAAGGAAATTAAAAAGATATTCAGAATGTCATCACATTTCTGTTTCTAGGGAATCCTAAATTTGAATGAAAGAGAATATTATTATATTTTAGCAAGGTTTAGGGAATGGGTAGCTACATTATTTGGTGAATGACAGCATAAAGAGGATGCTAGTATTATTTGACATTATTCATTAATAAGGGGAATACAAAATAATACCTTATCAGATTTTTAACATTTCCAAATTATTTTAAAAGGCTACTATCAGTTAAATTAAAAAAAATTCTGATGTTAAAAAATTTTCTGGCCTTGAAGATTTATGGATGAAATATGATATCTGGGATGTGTTGCAGAATAATCAGGAAAAGGGGAGGCAGTGAGTGGGTGGGTAGCATAGATAAAACAAGGTTAGTCATGTGTCTATGATTGTTGAAGGAGTGTGATGGATATAGTGAGTATGGCTTTTGTTTATTATTTTTTTAAATTTATTTTTGAAAAATTTCATGATAAATTTTAAAAACACTATTAAAAAAAACAAAAAAACAAAGACTTGGGCAGGCCACAGTGGCTCAGCAGGCACAGTTCTAATCTGTCATGCCGGAGACCTGGGTTCAATTCCTGGTACCACCCGTGAAAAAAAAAAAGTAGAAAAAAGTTATGGTATTATAATAAAAAATGTCCCTAGATAAGCAGTCATTAGTACTAGGTTGTCTAAATATTGGGTTCATGATCATGAATAATTCGGAGCAATTCCCACATAAAACCAAGTAATCTCTTTTGGTTTTTGTTATTCCAAATTTTTATTCCATATTATTTTTTTCTTTTTTTCCTGTGTGATGTGGAAACCTCTTAATCTACTAACTATATCATCATGTAATATAGGAAAGGGATTCAACATCGATTTATGCTAGCATTCTTTTTGAAGGAAAAGATTGTTGGCAGGATTCATGTCATATTCTTTGAAGAATGTCTCATTGGTAGAACCGAGTTTTAAAAAGTGGTAATGCTATACTATGTTGGATACTGTATTTCTGATGATTTCAGTATTTGAATTCTACTCTTAATTTCTGTACTTGGAAAAGCAAACTTACAGGATGAATACATAGAATTGTCTTTTTTGGAGGGATGTGAGAGAGAAGTGCTTTCAGAAATTATTCTTCCATCTTTACTTCTTTGCTTTCCTCCCTCACTCCCTTCCTGCCTCAAATTCTTTCCTGGCACAAAAAAGGCATCTTCTTATCTGTGCTACTTCTTGCAATCCAGTAGCAGCACATCTATAGGATCAGGCCTTTTCTGAAGCTTTCCTATGGTAGGCCCTTAGTAAACATCCTTAGGAAATCTCCTTTTTGAACCTCTCAATATTTTCATTTTTGGTTAAAATTTCTTTCTATGTGAAAGGAACATTTATGAACCTTCCGAGATGTGATCTGAGTAAGCCCTGTTCTCACTGATAGCTCCCTCCGCATCAGCCAGACTCAGAGCCTCAGACTCATCCTTGAATTGTCCTTATCTACTGATTTGGTGCTGCTGATTTCTCCTTTAAATGACTGTCCCTGTGAACCTTTTTTTTCTCCAATCTTATTATTCCCTTCTGTTTTGGAGAATGTTGGAATTGGAAGATATGGGTACTGGTCTCAGCTCTGCCTCTAGCAGCTAGCCTAGTTTCTCCATCTTTAAAATGAGGGATTGTACAGGAAAATTTTAAATGTCTTTCAGTGCTAACATTCTATTATACCAATACATATTCTCATCTTCTCACACTTACATTGCAGTCACCTAATTGTTTTTCATGCCTCTTCTCAGTTCTTTCTAATCAATTTAACTTTCTTAGGTAATTTGCAGTACCTTTAGATTAAAGTCTTAAATCTCCAGCTCTCCATTTATGTCATATTATCATTTCTCTCCCAATCTTCTCTTGAACTTCTAATTTCAATAGTCCTTATCAGCTATTTCAAAATATTGTGCATATTCATGACCAACTTTTTTCCTTTTACTGTCCCTGCCTTCCCCTCTCAAAAAATGTCCTTTCTTTTTTTTCAAACTTTCCAAATTCTACTCTGGCTATGGATATTTTCATATATTAAACTCAACATACCTAAACCAGTTTATTATTTACATTTCAAACTTGACATCTCTGATGTTATTGGGTTATAATATATCTTATATTAAATATAAATGATATCCTCTCTGATATCTTATTGAAAGGTATAAGACTCTCTTTTTCATTAAACCAGTTCCTAATATTTCATTTAAGAAATACTCTTACTAGACTTGCTTCTCTAGGCTTAAGAAGCTCTTCTCTAAATTATATTTGAACTCTATCATTGAGCCTGGTTTTCTACTTAGGATAAAGTTTTCATTTTAATTTAAGATTGTGTACTCTTTGCACAAATCCCTGTTCTAGTTTGCTAGCTGCTGGAAAGCAACACACCAAAAGGGGGTTTATTTTGTTAGTTATTCAGAGGAATGGCAGCTAACTTTCGACTGAGGTTCTTTCTTATCCAGGAAGGCACAGGGTGATCTCTGCCGGCCTTCTCTCCAGGCCTCTGGGTTCCAACAACTTTCCCCAGGGTGATTTCTTTTTGCATCTCCAACGGCCTGGGCTGAGCTGCAAGTGCTGAGATGAGGTATGCTGAGCTGCTTGGGCTGTGCTACCTTGAGCTCTCTCATTTAAGCACCAGCCAGTTAAATCACACATCATTCATTGCAGCAGGCACTGCCTCCTAGCCGACTGCAGATGTAATCAGCAACCCATGAGGTTCACACGCCATTGGCTCATGTCCACAGCAATAGATCTAGGTACCTTCACCTGGCCAAGTTGACAACTGAATCTAAGTACCAAACCTGTTCTTGTTTTTTCTGCTTGCATCAAGAGTTTTCCAGAACATAGTTTCTGAGATGGAAAACCTAATTGAATCACAGTATATGCCAAATTTATTTTTGTTTGGTTGTTACATAATGTTCTCATGGAACAGATACTTTCATTGTGACCGTTGAGAGTAAAGCTTTAGTGGTTTTGATACACATTACAGACATATAGAGAAAATATTTTTCAAAGTTCTTTATAGCTTATATCCATGTATATACTAAAATATATATACATTTTAATTCTTTTGAATTTATTTAATAAGATCCTTTGGTTATTTTCATCAATATATAGTAGCTCTAATCATACTATCTAAAATGAATTAAAATTTAGAAAGCAGTTTCACTGAAGGCTAAATACTAAAGACTTGCTTTGTCTGTTTTTATGTTATTTAGAAATAAAATAGATTTAGGAGAGAACTATGCTTCCTTTAAAAGCCAGGCTTAAGAGCAGTGTGCACTAGGTTCACCTGCCTTTCTGTCTTTTCATGTAAAAGAACAATTTATACTTTTTATTACACCTAATATTATGCATGCCTGAGACATATAAGCCGTGGGATATCAGTTGCCACTACCACTTGGAAAAACTCCTGAAAGGGACACTCACTTGGGATGGGAACAATAACGTTCCCATAAATTGAAATATTTCTAGACACCATAGTAAATGACATATCTTTAGTCTTTGCATCTGACTAAAGATTGGCATTGACATAGACCTGTGCCAGGCAGTCCCATATACCCTCTGGGACCTTGTCATTTCTTTATGTGATGAACCTCAGAGGTGCGACATCATCACTTATCATCTGACAGTTACTGTACAAAAGACAAATGGTAATGATGTATATTGTTTCCTTCATTCTCAGTGTAAAATCTGCAAATCTCAAATTTGCAGATCTTTGAGTATTTTATTAATTTAACAGATGGAAGTTATATTTGAACTTATTAAGTGAAATAATTATTGGGTTTGTTCCTTGTTCCTATCCATATAATTCAGATTAAGTGGCCTATGTTTCAGCCTTTTCTGATTAGGCTTTCAAATTCCTTTGACAGCCTGGATGTGAAATTCAAAAGCCATTAATGTGATGTGTTAATTTTGCACTTTTTTGACTTCACTGCAAAAAAAAAAAAAAAAAATCGTATAGTTTCCATAGCAACAATAACCTATCCAGATTGTGTAATATTCTTTACGGTATTAAAAATAAAACTGTATGCAATTACTTGAGTTTCTGGAGTACTTCATTTAGGCGAACTGGGAATTGAAATACTGTTAAGAAATTATGATTCCATATGACGATTTTGTGAGAAAGCTTATATAATTTTGTTTCAATAATTTATTAAGCTAAAATGTTTAGTAATAGATACCTGGTGATTGATTTAATTATTAAATGTATAAAATTTACAAAGCAAGCATCGTGTCAGAGCATCTCAGACATGTGTTCTCTAACACATGCCCGCACGTACATTTAAGGTGGGGGGGGATTTTGGCTTTAATTATTCAGTTACCTACTACTTGTGCTTCTTAGTGGCTTCTGGGTGGTCTGAACAAAGGAGAAGAAAGGATGTAGAAAAGGAAAAAAATGATCACTTAGGGTTTCCCTATTTTTGACTTTGTTCTTTGAAAATACTAAAGATTGTCTCAGTAAGTGAATATTTCCAGAGCATCAAATTATTTTGACTCGATTCTTTTGTTCCCCTAATGTAAATTGAAAAGGCGATGTAATAATAGCACTATAGTTAGTTTTAAAAACTATGTACAGAATTCTCACCTGCCATGCCGGAGACCCGGGTTCGATTCCCAGTGCCTCCCCATGCTGAAAAACAAAAAGCAACAACAACAAAAACTATGTAAAATACCACCATCTTGACATAGCTGTTTTTCATTTTTTTAATTATGTTCAACATATGTGTATAAATGTGTATGTTTTTACATAGTATAATTCATCTTTTCTCAGTCGTATGTGGTAAACATTTTTCATGTTTCTAATGATCTTGATGGCTATCATTTTAATAGTTATGTAATGGTTTGTCCTGGTGCATATGATACATTTTCTCTTTATGAAAATATTGCTTAATTATTTCCTGAATGCCATGTATTAGGAAATAATGGTTGTAATTTTCAAACTGGTCATGGGGGAAAGTAAGCATAAGCCAGTTATTTTCCCAAAACATGGATGATTCTGAAAATTTTCAAAAGGTATGTAAAACAATTTTTAAATGCATATTATTAATAACCACTTCAATGGCATTATCTGTTAGCAAACACTGAATTAGGGTAAATGAGGAACAGCTAGGTAGTACAGTTGTGGCACTACCTAGTATTATTTCATAAAGGAATCATGACATGCTGATACCTAGCTGAGGCTCTAACACGATCGCATGACAAAACTGAAGGTTGTGGGTTATGCCCCTGTTGTTAGAACGGTTTGGCCCACTATATAAACCACAGTTATTACAGTCAGCAGGGGCCCTGGTGTGCTTGGTTCTGGTGTCTGCACCTTAAAGATGTTGAGTTGCGTTAGACATGCATCTGATACTATTAGTATTTTAAGGGGATTTATGACCATTGTTGAACTGCTGTCTTCCCTTGGGTGAGCACCCTAGTAACCCTTGGAGTTCCCCAGAATTCTTAATCCTACCTCAATTATTTGGAGAATTCGCTTGTAAACACTGGATTTCTCCTAGAGGTCCTGATGGTAAGATGTTTCTGCCTAAAGCTTTGAGTTTTTTGAAGGCTGTTGGCTAAGGTTTGGGGCTTTTGAATGTCCCTTAACCTGGGTGAGTACCAGAGTGTGCCAGTGGGTCCCCTTTCTTCTGTGGTGCTTTCCTTCTATAAGTACTTTTTATACTATGGAATTACTTTAAATGAGTCTAGGAGTTTACATCTATCAGTTATTTTTGTAGCCAATGTGTATAACAGAATGCTTTTCAAGACTCCAGATATTAAGACAGGAGTAGAATTATCTTGCAATATGTTGGAGTTTATATTTATGCTTGTTTACTCTTTGAAACTAGTGCTGTGTTTAGTATCTTGTTCAATTTTGAATTTTGTGTTTTGGCTGTCTGGTGTTTTCATTGTGACATGAATTTGTTTTGGTATTTCATATTTCTGTAGTTGAAAAATTATCAAAAATATTAAGCAATGCATGGCATAGTGAGAGTGTTTACATATCACTGATAAGACTTGGTGCACTTACATTATTTTTGTAGTTATAATTTTGAATCTGAAAGTAATGTGTAGAAAAAATAAAAAAATTTTTCTTTTGTTCACGTGCAGAAAGGATGAAAAGGAATATGCATTGAAGCAGATTGAAGGCACAGGAATATCCATGTCGGCTTGTAGAGAGATTGCAGTAAGTGGATATAAATGCAGTTATTTTATTATTGACATTGGGTATTGATTTATTTTAATATGAAATAGTTTTATTAATGTATACAATACCTTGTTATTTAAGGAGATTTAATATAAGATGAGAAAAGCTGCATAAAATTTTAAATTATTTGACTTTCACCTTTGAATATTCTCTTAATGATATTTTAACATTTATAATCTTAGGAATACCGAACTAAATGATGATTTACTTCGGACTGCTGTGTATCCTTATACAAGTGAGACAGTATTAGCTCTTATACATTTAAAAACTTTTTCTGAAATAATATATTTTAGTGATAGATTCTATTAGTTGCTAAGAGATAAAACTGTTATGAAAATAGGGTAATCCCTTAAAGTCCCTTTTATTTTACTTTTTTTGTCTTATATGACACAACTGTGCATTTAAGAAATGATTGTCCATAAGAGCACCTTACATTTACTCAGTATTTGCTAGGTACTAGGCGCACTAAAGTTTTTACAAGTATTAATTCATTTAATCTTCAAAACAATCTTGTAAAATAGCTACTTTTAATATCCCCATTTTACAGATCAAGAAACATAGGTAAAATCAGAATTACGACTCAAAAGGCTTACTATTATATTACTTTATTTTAGATCTTCAGTAATGGCTGCTTATAGGGGCTCTATCATGATATCACATCTAATAGGGATTTCTATCTCTAGTTTGTTAACTATTACATATATTGCCCACAGTTCCACCTTTGTGCTTTATTCCCATGGAACCATTCTTTCATCATTCTTAGTCGTAAGATAAAGTGTGGTGCAAAGAACACATCATGCAGGAAATCTGTAAACCTGGGTATCTGTCTTCCTCAGCCATTAAGTAATATTTGTCGATCATGAATCCCAGTTTCCTAATCCATGGACTAAGGGAGCTACAATGTTCCTTCTGGTCATAAACTCTGTGATTCTAGGTTGGGAATGCCTTGTGTTAGCATAGTGCCTGGCATATAGTAAACAAATGAATGATCAGAAGTAAAAAAAATCTACCAATGGTTTGTGCTTCTAGGTTCTTTTTAGAACATGAATTTATTGTTTGAAAAATTTCAATTTGTGACCTTACCATTAATAGTAAAGTGCTGTTTATGATGCTTTGTCAGAGTAAGCGTTTGATAAGTGATTTATTATTATTATTTTTTTGATAAGTGATTTTTAACTCCTTAAAATTCTTATATGTTATTATCTCAACTACTCTGAATATCATTGGTGTGCTGTTTTGCTATTTCACAGTATAGTAATTTAGAATACCATTTTTCAGTTTCTATGAATTAGTGGGGTTAGCGGCTTAAATTTAAGGTCCTGATTAATAGGAAATGAAAACTTAATTGTAAATGTCTTTTTTAGAACAAAAACTTCCATGTCCTGAGGAATCCCATGATTTTAATTTGTATAGATAGTGATGGAGAAGTTTAGCTCTTCCAAGTCGTTTACAGCCTTCAGGAGCAGCTTATATTGTTATTCAGAGTTTACCCAATTAGAAATTATACAGAATTTCTGTATTGAATACTTTGTTATCACTACCCTAAATATTTAGCCACACAATGATCAGGATTTTGATACAAGTTTAGCATAGATATTATTGCACAGTGGCTAATTTCATACGTCTTTATTCATTATAAGCCCATTACACAATTTTATAATTGTTGCTTTATGCAGTTGTCTTTTGAATCATATAGGGGAAGAAAAGAGTTATAAATGAAAATACATTTCTATTTTTTTTATATTACCTATGCGCCCTTTATTTCTTCTTGTGAATTCTTTTGTATATGGATATCCATTTCTTCTCAGCACCATTTCTTGAAATGACTATTTTTTCCCCATTGAGTGGGCTTGGCATACATGTTAAAAATAAATTCACCGTAGATATGAGGGTTTATTTCTGAACTCTCAGTTTTCCATTGGTTTATATTCGTGTCCTTGTACCAGTACCATGCTGTTTTGATTACTGTGGCTTTGTAATAAGCTTTAAAGTTGGGAAGTGTGAGTTCTCTTTGTTCTTTTAAAAAATGTTTTGCCTATTCAGAGCCCCTTACCTGTCCTTATAATATGTGATGATAGGCTTTTTCATTTTTGCAAAGTAGTTTTCTGGAATTTGTTGAGATTTTGTTGAATCTGTAAAGTGCTTTGGGTAGAATTGAGATCTTAACTATATTTAGTTTTCTAATCCATGAATATGTAGTGTTCTTCCATTTTCCATTTATTTAAGTGTTTGCTTTCTTTGGCAGTGTTTATAGTTTTCGATGTATAAGTCTTTTACATCAGTGATTAAATTTTTTCCTAGATCTTTGGTACTTTTAGTTGTGGTAATAAATACATTTATTATAAGTATATAGAAACACTATTAATTTTTGCACATTGCTCTTGTACATTACCACTTTGCTGAATTTGTTTATTAGCTCTAATACTTTATTGTGGATGTTTCAGGATTTTTTGTATATAGGTTCATGCCATCTATAAATCGGGAAAGTTTTACTTCTTTCCAATATGGATTTATTTGATTTCTTTTTCTTGCCTAATTGCTCTGGCTAAAACTTCTGTTACAATGTTGAATAACAGTGGTGAGGCTGGACATATTTGTTTTGTTCTTGATCTTAGAGGGAAGGTTTCAGTCTTTCACCACTGAGTATGATGTTAGCTGTGTGTTTTTCATAGATGCCCTTTATCATGTTGGGGAAGTTTCCATCTATTCCTAGTTTTCTAAGTTTTTTTTTTTTTTTCAAGAAGTGGTGCAGGATTTTGTCAAATGCCTTTACTGTGTCAATTGAGATGATCATGTGGTTTTTTTTCTTTTTTCTGTTAATGTGGAGTATTACATTAATTGATTTTCTTAGGTTTAAGCAAACTTGCATGCCGGGGATAAGTCCTACTTGATCAGGGCGTATAATCCTTTTAATGTGCTGTTGGGCTTAGTTTGCTGGCATTTCTTTGAGGATTTTTGCATCTGTATTCATAAGGGACATTAGTTTTAAATTTTCTTTTCTTGTAGTATCTTTTTTGTTGTTAATTACTTTAAAAATTTTTTTAAATATAACAACAAACACATGTAATCATTCTTAGCATATGATCATTCCATTCTACATATATAATCAGTAATTCACAATATCCTCACATAGTTGTATATTCATCATCATGATCATTTCTTAGAACATTTGTATCAATTCAGAAAAAGAAATAAAAAGAAAACAAAAAAATTCATACATACCATACGTCTTGCCCCTCCTGTTCATTGATCAGTAGCATTTCAATCTAAATTTATTTTAACATTTGTTCCCTCTATAATTTATTTTTAATCTGTATGTTTTACTCGTCTGTCGAGAAGGTAGATAAAAGGAGCATCAGACACAAGGTTTTCACAATCACAGTCACATTGCGAAAGCTATATCATACAGTCATCTTCAAGAAACATGGCTACTGAGACACAGCTCTACATTTTCAGGCAATTCCCTACAGCCTCTTTGTTACACCCTAACTAAAAATGTGGTATCTATTTAATGCGTAAGAATAACCTCCAGGATAACTTCTCAACTCTGTTTGGAATCTGTTAGCCATTGACACTTTATTTTGTCACATTTTGCTCTTCTCCCTTTTGGTCGAGAAGGTTTTCTCAATTCCTTGATGCTAAGTCCAAGCTCATTCTAGGATTTCTTTCCCACATTGCCAGGAAGGTCCACCCCTGTGGGAGTCATGTCCCATGTAAAGAAGAGGAGGGTGGTGAGTTTGCTTGTCATGTTGGTTGAGAGAGAGAGGCCACATCTGAGCAACAAAAGAGATTCTCTTGGGGGTGACTCTTAGGCCTAATTTTAAGTAGGCTTAGCTTATCCTTTGTGAGGTTAAGCTTCATATGAATAAAACCCAAGATTGAGGACTCAGCCTATTGCTTTGGTTGTCCCCACTGCTTGTGAGAATATCAAGAATTCTCCACTTGGGGAAGCTGAATTTTCCCCCTTTCTCACCATTCCCCCAAGGGGACTTTGCAAATACTTTTTTATTCACTGTTCAAATCATTCTGGGATTTATTGGGGTATCACTCTGGGCAAACCTGCAAAATCTCATGCCCTACCCAAGCTTCCATGTACTTATGGTATTCAATTAAGCTGTCCACATAAGTTATTTTAGGAAATGCACTAGTCAAAATATAAATTTCGTACCAAATAAACATTTTTTGCTTTAGTATCACACATAAGTTAAAATTTTAAAATATTAATTACCATCTATTTTCAGCATCCTGCAGTATTGGCATTCCTTTGTTCTTCTTCATGCAAAAACATTTTTAAATTTGTTCATTTAGTCACTATCAGTATATACTTCAGGCATTCCTAGATTGTACCATCTCAGTCTTTATCATCTATCTTTCCTTCCTTGTGTCCCCAGGCCTCCTCCCTCTGTCATTCTCACATTCAGCTTCATTCAGTGTTCTAACATTATTGTATTACAGTTAGGTAATATTGTGCTGTCCATTTCTGGAATATTTACAGTCAGTTCCCTTGCACAATCTCTATCCCTTCAGTTCCAATTACCCAATATCTACCCTATTTCTATCTCCTGTTTGTCTCTGTTCTTAACTGAAATTCTTCAAGTTCATTCATTAATGTTCATTCATATCAGTGAGACCATACAGTATTTGTCCTTTTGTGTCTAGCTAATTTCACTCAGCATAATGTAGTACTTAAGGTCCAACCATGTTGTTACATACTTCATAACTTTATTCTGTCTTAGAGCTGCATAATATTCCATCATATGTATATACCACAGCTTGTTTAGCCACTCATCTGTTGATAGACATTTGGGCTGTTTCCATGTCTTTGCAATTGTAAATAATGCTGCTATAAACATTGGTGTGTAAATGTCCATTTGTGTCCTTGCCCTCATGTCCTCTGAGTAGATACCTAGCAATGGTATCACTGGGTCATCTGGCATTCTATACTTAACTTCCTGAGGACCTGCCAAACAGCCTTCCACAGCAGTTGTACCATTTGACATTCCCACCAACAGTAGGTAAGTGTGCCTCTTTCTCCAAATCCTCTCCAGCACTTGTCATTTTCTGTTTTATTGATAATGGCCTGGTGAATGTGAGATATCTCATTGTGTTTTTTTTTTTTAATTTTTTTTTTATTAATCAAAAAAAAGAAAAGAAATTAACACAACATTTAGAAATCATTCCATTCTACACATGCACTCAGTAATTCTTAGTATCATCACATAGATGTATGATCATCATTTCTTAGTACATTTGCATCGATTTAGGAAAAGAACTAGCAAAACAGCAGAAAAAGATATAGAATGTTAATATAGAGAAGAGAATTAAAATAATAATACTAATAAAAAAAAATATATATATAAAGGAAAAAGAAAAAAACAAAAACAAAAGACACAAACAAACAAACAAACAAAAAACTGTATTTCAGGTGCAGCTTCATTCAGTGTTCCAACATAGTTACATTACACTTAGGTATTATTGTGCTGTCCATTTTTGAGTTTTTGTATCTAGTCCTGTTGCACAGTCTGTATCCCTTCAGCTCCAATTACCCATTATCTTACCCTGTTTCTAACTCCTGCTGGTCTCTGCTACCAATGATATATTCCAAGCTGATTCTCGAATGTCGGTTCACATCAGTGGGACCATACAGTATTTGTCCTTTAGTTTTTGGCTAGACTCACTCAGCATAATGTTCTCTAGGTCCATCCATGTTATTACATGCTTCATAAGTTTAGTCTGTCTTAAAGCTGCATAATATTCCATCGTAGGTATACGCCACAGTTTGTTTAGCCACTCATCTGTTGATGGACATTTTGGCTGTTTCCATCTCTTTGCAATTGTAGATAATGCTGCTATAAACACTGGTGTGCAAATGTCCGTCTGTGTCTTTGCCCTTAAGTCCTTTGAGTAGATATCTAGCAGTGGTATTGCTGGGTCGTAATCCATTCTGCCATTTTATGTCTTTTGATTGGGAAATTCAGTCCATTAACTTTTAGTGTTATTACTGTTTGGATAATATTTTCCTCTACCATTTTGGCTTTTGTATTATATATATCATATCTGATTTTCCTTCTTTCTACACTTTACTCCATACCTCTCTCTTCTGTCTTTTCGTATCTGACTCTAGTGCTCCCTTTAGTATTTCTTGCAGAGTTGGTCTCTTGGTCACAAATTCTCTCAGTGACTTTTTGTCTATAAATGTTTTAATTTCTCCTTCATTTTTGAAGGACAATTTTGCTGGATATAGAAGTCTTGGTTGGCAGTTTTTCTCTTTTAGTGATTTAAATATATCATCCCACTGTCTTCTAGCTTCCATGGTTTCTGCTGAGAAATCTACACATAGTCTTATTGGGTTTCCCTTGTATGTGACAGATTGTTTTTCTCTTGCTGCTTTCAAGATCCTCTCTTTCTCTTTGACCTCTGACATTCTAACTAGTAAGTGTCTTGGAGAACGCCTATTTGGGTCTATTCTCTTTGGGGTGCGCTGCACTTCTTGGATCTGCAAATTTAGGTCTTTCATAAGAGTTGGGAAATTTTCAGTGATAATTTCTTCCATTAGTTTTTCTCCTCCTTTTCCCTTCTCTTCTCCTTCTGGGACACCCACAACACGTATATTTGTGCGCTTCATATTGTCATTCAGTTCCCTGATCCCCTGCTCAAGTTTTTCCATTCTTTTCCCTATAGTTTCTGTTTCTTTTTGGAATTCAGATGTTCCATCCTCCAGTTCACTAATTGTAGCTTCTGTCTCTTTAGATCTACCATTGTAGGTATCCATTGTTTTTTCCATTTTTTCTTCTTTGTCCTTCACTCCCATAAGTTCTGTGATTTGTTTTTTCAGATTTTCTATTTCTTCTTTTTGTTCAGCCCATGTCTTCTTCATGTCCTCCCTCAATTTATTGATTTGATTTTTGAAGAGTTTTTCCATTTCTGTTCGTATATTCAGCATTAGTTGTCTCAGCTCCTGTATCTCATTTGAACTATTGGTTTGTTCCTTTGACTGGGCCATATCTTCAATTTTCCGAGCGTCATCCATTATTTTCTGCTGGTGTCTGGGCATTTGATCAGATTTCCCTGGGTGTGGGACCCGGCTGGTTGAAAGGTTTTTCTGTGAAATCTCTGGGCTCTGTTTTTCTTTTCCTGCCCAGTAGGTGGCGCTCGTGGCGCTCGTCTGTCTGCGGGGCCCACCAGTAAAAGATGCTGTGGCTCCTTTAACTTGCCAATCCGAATCTCGCAGTCGGCCCGGGAAACCGCGCTTGGAGGCGGGGGTCGCCGGCCGCCGCAGCTTGGGGGAGTGCCGGTCCAAATTGCCCAGCTGGCCCGAGACGCCAAGCGTGGCGGGAGGGCCCCGCTATCCAACGTTCCCAGTCAGACCGGGGAGCCACGTGCGTGGAGGGGACCCCAGTCGCCAGCCGCCCCGGCCGGGAAAACGCGCGCCCCTCGGGTGTCTCACCGCAGCGGATTCTCCCTGCCCGTTCAGCCATTCCAGATGGGGTATGCTGTCTTTTTGGTCTCTGTCGTGGCTCCGGGAGCTGTTTTGTATTGTTTCTGTTTCTTTAGTTGCTTTTCTGGAGGAGGAACTAAGACCCGCGCGTCTTACTAAGCCGCCATCTTCTCCAGAAGTCTCTCATTGTGGTTTTGATTTGCATTTCCGTTATAGCCAGGGAAGTTGAGCATGTTTTCATGTGCCTTTTGGCCATTTGTATTTCCTCTTCTGAGAAATGTCTGTTCAAGTCTTTTGTCCATTTTGTAATTGGGTTGGCAGTCTTTTTGTTGTTGAGTTGAACAATCTCTTTATATATTCTGGATACTAGACCTTTATCTGATATATCATTTCCAAATATTGTCTCCCATTGTATAGGCTGTCGTTTTAATTCTTGACAAAGTTCTTTGATGCACAAAAGTGTTTAATTTTGAGGAGTCCCCATTTCTTTCTTTCTTTCTTTCTTCAGTGCTCATGCTTTGGGTGTAAAGTCTAGGAAACCACCGCCTATTATAAGATTTATAAGATATTCCCCTAATTTTCTTCTTACAGCTTTATGGTCTTAGATCTAATGTTTAGGTCTTTGATCCATTTTGAGTTAATTTTTGTATAGGGTGTGAGATATGGATCCTCTTTCATTTCTTTTGCATGTGGGTATCCAGTTCTCTGGCACCATTTATTGAAGAAATTGTTCTGTCCCAGGTGAGTTGGCTTAACTGCCTCATCAAAGATCAATTGTCCATAGATGAAAGGGGCTATATCTGAACACTTTGTTCGATTCCATTGGTCAGTATATCTGTCTTTATGCCAGTACCATGCTGTTTTGACCACTGTTGCTTCATAATATGCCTTAAAGTCAAGTAGTGTGAGGCCTCCAACTTCATTTTTCTTTCTCAGGATACTTTTAGCTATTCAGGGCACCCTGTCCCTCCAGATAAATTTGGTTATTGGTTTTTCTATTTCTGAAAAGTAAGTTTTTGAGATTTAATTGGTATTGCATTGAATCTGTAAATCAGTTTAGGTAGAATTGACATCTTAACTATATTTAGTCTTCCAATCCATGACCACGGTATGCCCTTCCATTTATTTAGCTCTTCTGTGATTTCTTTTAATGATTTCTTGTAGTTTTCTTTGTATCGGTCTTTTGTTTCTTTAGTTAAATTTATTCCTAAATATTTTAGTCTTTTGATTGCAATTGTTAATGGAGTTCTTCTCTTGATTTCCCCCTCAGATTGTTCATTCCTAGTGTATTGAGACACTACAGATTTTACAGTGGCTCTTGTAATCTGCCACTCTGCTGTTCTAATTTATTAGCTCTAGTAGTTTTGCTGTGGATTTTTTGGGATTTTTGACATAAGATATCATATCACCTGTAAACAGTGAGAGTTTTACTTCTTCCTTTCCAATTTTGATGCCTTGTATTTCTTTTTCTTGTCTAATTGCTCTGGCTAGAACTTCCAACACAATATTGAATAATAGTCGTGATTATCTTGTTCCTGATCTTGCAGGAAAGTTTTCTGTTTTTCCCCACTGAGGATGATATTAGCTGTGGGTTTTTCATATATTCCCTTTATCATGTTGAGGATGTTCCCTTCTACTCCTATCTTGTGAAGTGTTTTCAGCAGGAAAGGATGCTGAATTTTGTCAACTGCCTTTTCTGCATCAATCGAAATGATCATGTGGTTTTTCTGCTTTGATTTGTCGATATGGTGTATTACATTAATTGATTTTCTTATGTTGAACCATCCTTGCATACCTGGGATGAATCCTACTTGGTCATGGTGTATAATTCTTTTAATGTGTTGCTGGATTCGATTTGCAAGAACTTTGTTGAGGATTTTTGCATCTACATTCATTAGAAACATTGGTCTGTTGTTTTCTTTTTTTGTAATATCTTTGTCTGGCTTTGGTATGAGGGTGATGTTAGCTTTGTAGAATGAGTCAGGTAGCTTTCCCTCTTCAATTTTTTTGAAGAGTTTGATCAGGATTAGTAGTAATTCTTTCTGGAATGTTTGGTAGAATTCACATGTGAAGCTATCTGGTCCTGGACTTTTGTTTTTGGGGAGGTTCTTAATGACTGATTCAATTTCTGTCCTGGTGATTGGTTTGTTGAGGTCATCTGTTTCTTTTTGAGTCAATGTTGGTTATTCCTGCCTTTCTAGGAAGTTGTCCATTTCATCTACATTGTCGAGTTTATTAGAATAAAGTTGTTCATAGTATCCTCTCATTAATTCCTTTTTTTCTGTGGGGTCAGTGGTTATGCCTCCTCTTTCAATTCTGATTTTATTTATTTACATCTTCTCTCTTCTTTTGTCAGTCTTGAATGGGTCCATCAATTTTATTGATTTTCTCATAGAACTAACTTCTGGTTTTGTTGATTTTCTTGATTTTTTTCATGTTCTCAATTTCATTTATTTCTGCCTAATCTTCATTATTTCTTTCCTTTTGCTTGCTTTGGGGTTAGTTTGCTGTTCTTTCTCTAGTTCTTCCAAGTGGACAGTTAATTCCTTGATTTTCACCCTTTCTCCTTTTTTTGTGATAGGCATTTAGGGCAATAAGTTTCCATCTTAGCACTGCCTTTGCTGCATCCCATAAATTTTGGTATGCTGTGTTTTTATTTTCATTTGCCTCGAGAAATTTACTCATTTTTCTTGTAATTTCTTCATTGACCCACTGCTTATTTAAGAGTGTGTTGTTAATCCTCCATATATTTGTGAATTTTCTGGCACTCGGCCTATTACTGATTTCCAACTTTGTTCCTTTATGATCTGAGAAAATGTTTTGTATGATTTCAATCTTTTTAAATTTATTGAGACTTGCTTTGTGACCCATCGTATGGTCTATCCTTGAGAATGATCCATGAGCACTTGAGAAAAAGGTATATCCTGTTGTTGTGGGGTGTAATGATCCATAAATGTCTGTTAAGTCTTGCTCATTTATTGTATTATTCAACTTCTCTGTTTCTTTATTGATCCTCTGTCTAGATGTTCTGTCCATTGGTGAGAGTTGGAAATTGAAATCTCCAACTATATGGTAGATGTGTCTATTTCTCTTTTCAGTGTTTGCCTCATGTATTTTGGAGCATTCTGGCTTGGTGCATAAATATTTATGATTGCTATGTCTTTTTGTGGAATTGTTCCTTTTATTAACACATAGTATCCTTCTTTTCTCTTTTAAATGTTTCTCATTTGAAGTCTAATTTGTTGGATATTAGTATAGCTAGTCCTGCTCTTTTCTGATTGTTATTTGCATGAAATATCTTTTTCCAACCTTTCACTTTCAACCTATGTTTATCCTTGTGTTTAAGATACATTTCCTGTAAACAGCATATATATAGGTCCTGTTTTTTAATCCATTCTGCCAGTCTTTGTCTTTTGATTGGGGGGTTTAATCCATTAACATTGGGTTGTTCTTTATTCTACCATTTTGCCTTTTGCATTTTGTATGTCAGATCTAATTTTTCTTCTTTTTACCTTCACTGATAGTCTTCATTTCTACACTCTTCTCCACACTTCTCTCTCCTGTCTTTTTTTTATTATTATTATTTTTCTTACTTATTTTTTAATTTTTTTTACATGGGCAGGCACCGGGAATTGAACCCGGGTCTTCTGGCATGGCAGGCACACATTCTTGCTTGCTGAGCCACCGTGGCCCACCCTCTCCTGTCTTTTTGTATGTATCTCTAGTGCTCCCTTTAGTATTTCTTGCAGAGCTGGTCTCTTGGTCACAAATTCTCTCATTGATTTTTTGCCTGAAATTGTTTTAATTTCCCCCTCATTTTTGAAGGACAATTTTGCTGGATATAGAATTCTCAGTTGGCAGTTTTTCTCTTTTAGTAATTTAAATATATCATCCAACTGTCTTCTCTCCTCTATGGTTTCTCCTGAGAAATCTATGCATAGTGTTATTGGGCTTCCCTTGTATGTGATGGATTGTTTTTCTCTTGCTGTTTCCAAGATTCTTTCTTTCTCTTTGACATCTGACATTCTGAGTAGTAAGTGTCTTGGAGTATGTCTATTTGGATCTATTCTGTTTGGAGAATGCTGTCATAAGAGTTGGGAAATTTTCAGTGATAATTTCCTCCATTAGTTTTTCTACTCCCTTTCCCTTCTCTTCTTTACCAGGTACACCCACAACATGTAGATTCGTGCACTTCATGTTGTCGTTCAGTCCCCTGACTTCCTACTCATAGTTTTCCTTTATTTTCCCCCTTTTTTTTTTGCTGGTCAGATTTCAGATATCCCATACTCCAGTTCACTAATCTTATCTTCTGCTTCTTGAAATCTGACATTGTAGGTTTCCATTGTTGTTTTCAACTCTTCTACTGTGCCTTTCATTCCCATAAGTTCTGTGATTTGTTTTAGCAGACTTTCAATTTCTTCTTTTTGTTCATCCCTTGTCTTCTTTACATCCTCCCTCAGTTCACTGCTTTGATTTTTGATGAGGTTTTCCATGCCTGTTTGAACTTTCTGAATTAATTGTTTCAACTCCTGTATCTCATTTGAATTGTTGGTTTGTTCCTTTGACTGGGCCATATCTTCAATATTCCTAGTACGATTTATTATTTTTGCTGGCATCTAGACATTTAATTATGTTAATTAACTTATTCTGGAGATTGTTTCCATTTTTTTACCTAGGATTTTCTTGCTGGATGACTTTCTTGTCTGTCTTTTCTGACATTCAGTTCAGCTTATTCTAGACCTCTTGCTTAGGTTTTGTTTAACAGATCAGAATTTTTCAGTTCTTTTTTCTTGCCCTGCCTGTATGGTGTCTTTTTCCCCCCTTAGGAGGGTCTACTTAGGTATTAGAGACCCCAGCCAGATTTTCCCAGACCAAACTGACCTCCTGTCAGGAGAAAAGAGTCACCTGTATCAGTTTTTCCTGAGGGTGAGACCCAGCAGTTTGAAAGACTTTCCTATGAAGCCTCTGGACTCTGTTTTTCCTATCCTGCCCAGTACGTGGCGCTTTTCTGCCTGCAGGTCTCATCAACATAAGGTGATGTGGTAGCTTTAACTTCAGCAGACTCTCCCTGCTGGGGACATGGTGGAGACAGAGGAGAGTTTAGTCTGGCTTTAATCACTTCACTTTTCCAGACCGTTGGGTCTGAAGTCCTTGAGGGACTGATTCCACCTGAGCTGGGCCCCACCCCTCTAAAGACACAGGCTCCAGACAAACACTCAAACAAACTCAATTCTGCCTATTTTTGGGCGGATGGAGCCTGAGAAGCCCTATATCTGTATCCAAAGAGTAGTCAACCCATAGAAACACAGCCACAAAAAAGAAAGAGAAAAATCCTTTTCAGAGTAGAACTCCCATTCCTGAGGTTTGCCAATCAAGAGCTTAAGTTGGTATGTTGCTTTGTGTACCTCAGGTCCTATTTGCCCCCTCCTTTCCTTTAGGACCCAGACCCTTTCAAGTATTGTGTGCTATCCAATCCAAAAAAAACTCTGTTTCTTTTTTTCTTTTTTCTTTTTCCATCAGCCCTGCCCCTTCTACACAGGGGCAAAACCCAGCAACCTCTGCTTTTACTCCAGGTTCAGCTGAGCTGGGGGTCTGTTTTTAGTAGTCACAATTTGTGAATTAATTTCACAATTGAAGCTTGGTTACACTCAGCCCCTGCTGCTGGTAATGTCCCTTTCCTTTCCCCTCTGTGAAGCAGCCTGTGGGGGAGGGGTGCTGGCCACTGCGGCTTGGGGAACTCATGGTTTTGGGTGGGCTCGCAGCCTATCCAGCTGGTCCAGACTGGGGTACGCTGTGTGTCCGGTCACTGACGTGGCCCCAGCAGTTGTTCTGTACTGTTCCTTGCTATTTACTAGCTGTTCTGGAGGACGAACTAAATCCCACACCTTGCTAAACCACCATCTTGGCCCCAATTTCTTGTGGTATCTTTGCCTGGCTTTGGTATTAGGGTGATGTTGGCCTCACAGAATCAGGAGTGTTCCATCCTCTTTAATTTTTAGGAAAGTATTTGAGCAGGATTAGGGTTAATTCTTCTTGAAATTCTTGGTAAAATTCACTGGTGAAGCCTTCTGGTCCTGGGCCTTTCTTTGTGAGGTTTTTGATTACTGATTCAGTCTCTTTACTAGTTGTTGGTTTGTTGAGATCTTCTGTTTCTTCTTAAGTTAGTGTGGGTAGTCTGTGTGTTTCTAGGAATTTACCCATTTCATGTAGGTTTTCTAATTTGTTGTTATGCAGTTGTGTACAGTATCCTCTTATAATTCTTTTTTTTCCTGTGGGTTGGTAGTCATGTTCCCATTTACATTTATAATTTTAGTTATTTGTATCCTCTTTCATTTTTCTCCATGTCAGTCTAGCTAAAGGTTTGCCTATTTTATTATTCTTTTCAGTGAACAACCTTTTGTTTCATTGCGTCTCTTTGTTGTATTGTTTTTTTTTTTAATTCTCTACTTCATTTATCTCCTTTCAAATCATTATTTCCTTTTTCTCATTTTGGGTTTAGTTTGGTGTATTTTTCTAGATTCTTCAGTTTGAGATCTTCTTTTTTTGGGGGGGGGATGTGGGGGTGCATGGTCCAGGAGAGATCTTCTTTTTTAATGTAAATATTTAGAGATGTAAGTTTCCCTCTCTGCCCTGTCTTTGCTGCATCCCATAAGTTTTGGTGTATTGTGTTTTTGTTTTCATTTGCCTCAAGATAGTTCCTTATTTCCATTGTGATTTCTTTGACCTATGGGCTCTTTAAGAGTGCATTGTTTAATTTCTACATTGTGAACTTTCCAGTTCTCCATTACTGATTTCTAGTTTCATTCCATCATGGTCATGGAGATGATAAGTTGTGTGATTTCAACATTTTTTAATTTTTCGTACTTGGTTTTTGACCTAGCATATGGCTTAGCCTAGATGATGTGGCATATGCACTAGAGAAGAATGTGTGTTCTGTTGCTGTTGGGTGAAGTGTTCTATGTGTGTGTATTAGGTCTAATTGGTGTGTAGTACCATTCAGGTTTTCTACCTCCTTCCTGTTTCTTCTCTCTAGATGTTCTATCTCTCATTTAAAGTAATATATGGATATTTCCTACTATTAAGGTAGAATCATCTATTTCTCCCTCCAGTCTTCCAAAAATTAGCTTCCTCTATTTTGGGGTTCTGCTATTAGGTGCATATATATTTTTAATTGTATCTTCTTATTGAATTTACCCGTTTATCAATATATAGTCACCTTCTTTGGCCCCGTTAACAGTTTTTAACTTAAAATCTTGTTTATCTTATTTAACAGATAAATAGCCACCCCAGCTCTCTTTGGTTACTGTTTGCATGATGTAATTTTTCAGTCCTTTCACTTTTAACCAACTTATGTCTTGTGTTTTAGGTGAGGTTCTTGTAAACAGCATATAGTTGAGACATATGTTTTTTAAATCAGTTGTGCCAATTTCTGTTTTTTGATGGGGAGTTTACTCTATTTATATTTAAAGTAACTAATGATAATGCATAGCTTTCCTCTGTGCTTTTGCTATTTGGTCTTTGTAAGTCTTAAATCTTTGTCCCTCAAGTCTTCCATTAATGCCTACTTTTATATTTATTTGATTTTTGTCGTATACCATTTGAGTTCCTTTAAATTTATTTCTGTTTATATTTTTCATACATTTTCTTTGTGGTTATTATGATAGAACTTAAATTTTAGCATCTTACATCTGTAAATTTATATTTGATTTGATACCAACTTAACTTCAATTATATACACATACAGTGTTACTATATCCCTCTTTACCCCCACTTTTTTGTACTTTAACAAATTATATCTTTGTACATTGTATGTCCAGAACCATACATTTATCATTACTTTTTATTCGTTTGCATTTTATCGCTTGTAAGAAGTAAGAAGTGGAGTTACATGCCAAAAAAGTACAACACTGTGGTACTAGCATTTATAATTAACCATATGGTCACCTTTACTGGATTCTTTATTTCTTTATGCCTCTTTGATTCACCATCTGGTTCCTTTTCTTTTAATCTGAAGCACCTCCTTTAACATTGCTTCTAGTGTAGGTATAGTGGTGACAAACTACCTCTCTTTTTGCCTATCTGGGGATGTCTTAACCTCTCCCTCATTTTTGAAGGAAAGTCTTGTTGGATATAGAATTCTTGGTTGGCAGTTGTTTTTTTCACTTGTCACAATGTATAACTAGTTTTTGAAAGAAATTTTCCTCCAGTCTTCGTATTAATTGATTATTGACAAACTCAAATAATTTCTCTATCCATCCTAATTCTGGGTAGACATGGGCTTCTTTGCACTGTCTTTGGGTTGGTAAACTTTCCAGGAAATAAAACAACCACTATCACTACCTCCTTTGGTAAATTAGCCAAGTTAAACTGCACACAAAAATCATTTTGAGAATTGTTGAAGACTCCTCCCTACTCCCTCCCACTCCAATTAATTTAAGTTTAATAAATTCCATCAAGAGACCCTGGATTTGGCTGTTAAGATTCCTGATGAAGGCAGAATTGGGAACCTGGCTAGCCACAGCAAGCTTTATGCTTTCCAGCACAGAGCTGTGCTCACATAAATGGAGGCCTCTTTGCTTAGTTCTTTACTTCCAGCACAACTTCTCTCTGTCTGGGATCTAATTGGTAACCCTGATTTGTAACTCAGCAGGTTAATAGTTCTGAAAGAAATGAGACTCTGTTTAAATATTTTTTTTGCCATTACTTGTTAACTTAGTATAAAAGTATCTTAGTATTTATCTGCTTAATATATGTAGACACTTTAAGCAGTCAGGAAATAATTATTTAGTCCAACAAGCCATGGTATGAGAAGTAGATTCAATTAATAGTAAAAACATGGTTTTTTATGTTTGACAGACGTAGGTATCTGTCCCATTTCTTCTTCTTAAGAGCTCTGTGACCGTAGATTAATTACTCCTCTTTCTTTCCTCATCTGTGAAACTAGGGATAATAAACAGTATTTACCTAATAGTGTTTTTCTTTTTTCCGTTTTTTTATTGGAGTAATTGTAGGTTTACAGAAAAATCATGCATAAAGTAGAGTTCTCTATTATTAACAGCTTGCAACAATGTGGCTTAATAGTATTTTGTAAGATTAAATGATCTAATGTCTGGAAAGCCCTTAGCACAGTGCCTGGCATATAAGGTCCTTTAAATATTAAGTTCTATTATTATTATTCATTCAGCAACTGTATATTGACTCTTCTATATGCTAGGCACTAAGGGCCTTTTGGGGAAGATAGTTATTAAACAAATATTCACACAAATAAGTATTTACACAGTAATATAAGAGCTAAGGAAAAGCAGAGAACCATGGCAGAATAACAGTGGAATATCACTTAGCTTTAAAACAACAAGGAGTATTTCCCCAAGGAAGTAACATTAGAGCAGGGGTTTGAGAATGAATAGGAGCCAAGAGGGAAAGATTAGTGGGAACCTTATATGCAAGTGTGTGGGAGCATGGCACATTTGAGTGTATAGAGGATGCCAGGGTGGCTAGAGTGATGAGTGAGAATAAGAGAGACTTAAGAAAGGTCCTTTAGCAGGGCAAGGTCATATAGAGCTGTTTGGGGCCTTAGCAGGGAATGGCAGCATCAAAAAAGAGGGCCAATAGATGAGAGGGGAGATGGGAGAGAATATATAAGGGGAGTAGTTAAAAGACCATTGCAGAAATCCAAGCTAGGAGATGTAGAAAGAAGTGAAAACAATGATGACATCTTTTAGGTCATTGATAGAAATTGATGGATTGGATGTGGGCCGCAAGGGAGAGAAAGGTGACAAGGATTTCTGGTTTTCTCTGGCTTAGGCAGTCAACCGAATGTATCATGGTGGCTCTTTCTGAGAGTGAAATCTTAGAAGATGACTGGATTGGGGAGAGGAGGAGGACATGTTTTATTTTTAGGCATGTTGAGTTAGACATTCCTCTGAGACATCTAAGGAGAGAAGGGGACAATCATGATGAATATAATGAAGATGATTATATAAGGGCAATAAATCTATGATTGGTTCTTTCCCTCACAGAGTTATATTCTGGTCAGGGAGATGAGACACATTTGAGAGTATAATTAATATAACAAAGTCACAAATGAGTACATTCTGAAAGAGCAGTGCAGTGGGTGGAGTGAAACTACTTTGGACATGGTGATCTGAACTTTTCATAGATAAGGAAATATTAAAGATGGGCTTTGAAGAATGAATAGCGTGGGAGGGAGGGGAAAGCATTCTGGCAGTAAACTTGAGAAAGGTAGTGAAAGGGGGCTTGGCAAGTATCTTGTTGGTCAGTTACTAATTATGGTACAATTTATTATTCAGCACAGCTTAATCAAGAGTCTTTTGTACATAAGTCTATTATAATGTATTCTCAGTACACTGAGAAATTGTCATATAACATATTTGTCTTATCTGTTTCTACTTTTCCTACTTACTGAAAAGTTTATATTATTTAAACCCAGCATTATATTAACCCATAACCCATTACTGTTCTCTGTCAGACTGTTAGAAAGATGTGCCACTGAATAATAGTTATCCTTTCCAGATTGATATTTTAGGAAAAAAACGGTATCTGAGTTAATTTATAAAAAGATACCTTGTAGGCTTCATGAAATTATGCAAATGCAAAATATACTGTATTATTATTATCAACTCTTCCACATTTTCCACACCTCTCTTCAGAACCTAGAAGTAGTATCCTTTTGCTCCTGTGTCTCTGTATGAAATTAATTGAATTGCTGTGCCTGAGCAGTAATTCTGTGGTCTGAGCAACCTAGCTCTCTGTAGGAAGGTTCATTTTGGAAGTGATTAGTACTCCCACTCAATTAGTTTGTTTGCTATAAAAAAAAAAGTTCTTTATTAAAACAAATAAAATAACCTTAAACCACCAGTTGAAAACATTTTTCTAAGTTACCCAGTTAAAATTTAAGAAAAAAGACACCTATATTGAGGTTCATAACATTTTCAGTCCTTAACTATTATCAGTTATTAACTCATCAATGCCCCCTCTTCCATCTTCTTCAGGCTTGAGTAGAAAGAACACTTACACTAATTCAGAAGGCTTTCCAGGATTATGAAAGGGGATGATGCTGTAGGAATTGTACCACATATTGCATCCTTTCCTTTCTTCACCTCTGAGAAGAAGAACCTTTTAACATCTGTTTATGCTTAGTCAAAACAGCTGGTGTTAGTTTGCTTTTACTAATACTCTCCTAGTAGTTTCCTCCTTACCTGCCCAAGTACATAAGGAAAAAAGAACTTGAAATTCTGTTGCTGCATGATCACAGCAGTTGAATCGTGAAATACTGGGGATATCTGTTCCTAATCAGATGGCAGTAGATTCCCTTCTTTTTTTTCTTTAGTTTTTCTTTACCTCATTGTCCTCTGAAGCAACTGTTATTTTAAAATGGTACTAAAATGTTGTTCCCATAGCAACACCCTTCTAGTTTCTTATGGGAAATACTGCATCTTTTACAACTTGGGTTGAAAAGAGAACTGCTTTCTGGAAGAGTTTATTTATAAAATCAAGCTAACCAGGCATAATCATTTATTTTTAAAAAAGCATTTTTAACCAGAATGTAGCAAAGGTTTTTGCACATGTATAGTTTCTCAGTGAGTTTCTTGCTTTATGTAAAAGTCTATATTTGAATTTGTATCAAATCTACATTTTTTTCTTAAAATTAGATTTAAACAGCTTAAGTAAAAAACTTAAGTACTGCCAAATTTCTGTTAAATAATTTCTAAATTCTATTTAAGACTGCTTATTACCTGTACCCAGAAGCTCACAGGCTGCTTATGAGACTGTTAGAGCAATGCCTGTGAAACCTTTGTTATGATTTCCCAACATCCTGGGCTGTGTGTTGGATTTTATTCATGATCTTTTCCTCTTTTTTTGTGTCTTTTTTTTTGGTCTTCCAAAAAAAATCAGTATCAAAATATTTTATGAATCGGTATCAAAATATTGTAAATCTATTGATTAAATAACGTTCAGTTTCATCTCAGCATTTGATTAATTATTTTTCTAAGAGGGCTTAGGGAAGATATTATATTTATAATTAAAATATGAATCACCTATTTCCTTTTTTTTTTACTTTAATTGTTTCCCTCTAAATTTGGTTTGATTTCTATTAACTTAGGCTTTTTCAACATTCCAAAAGCATGAATTAATTTGTTCTAGTTTGGTTACCATTTTTTTCCTTTTGTTTCTGTAATTTTTGAAAGCTACAGACGGAGCCGTATGAAATCCGTTGATGCTACCATGGATTGTATGAACCAATAATTAAAGCACATTAAATATAATTTCCATTAAATATAATTATTGGTTCACTGAATAAATTCCAGGTGCTGGAGATACAAGAGTGCAAAACACAGACTGTAATAATCCTCTCATAATGGAACTTACATAGCGGCTATCAGTTAGAGAATTAACTATTGTGAATACTTTTGTGACCATCCTTTCCATTTGCTTAATTGGCTCTATTTGTCTTTGTATTCACAATGCTATTTTGAAAGCTTCCACGGGCTAGTACCAATCTGTTTTAGTTTCCTGGGCTGTTCAAGAAAATGCCAAGCAAAGGGACTGCTTAAACAATGGGAATTTATACTTACTGTTATGAGGCTAAGAGAAAATTCAAATCAAGACATCATCATGGTGTTGCTTTTTCCCTATAGAACATGGCATTCTGGGGCAGCTGCTAGTAATCCTTAGTCCTAAACTTACCACATCGCAAGGCACACGACAGTATTTCATGGTCTCTCCCTTTTCTTCTGGATTCCGTGGATGTTCAGCTTCCAGCTGCTTCCTCTGTGACTTTTTCTTCTCTGTCTGAATTTCATTCTGCTTATAAAGGACTCAACTAATAGGATTAAGGCCCATCCTGATTCAGTAGGGCCACATCTTTACTGAAGTAACCTCATCAGAAGTCCTACTTCCAATGAGTTCACGCCCACAGGAATGGATTAAGTTTAAGAACCTGTTTTTCTGGGGTACATACAGCTTCAAACTACCACACCTTCACATCTTTGCATAATTCATAGTTCTGGGTGGTTTTGTATATGTCATTTCCCAGCTATGTTTCTGTATATTAATACTTTCTGATATTGCACTGTAGTTTTAGTCATATTTGACTAATGCTCAGAAACCAAAGAATGATTTTATCTAGCTATATGTCTTCTCAAATCTATTTAGAATGTCTTTTATGTAATTGTTCAAGATTTACCCTACTTGCTTACCAAGTCTTGTTAATTTTCTTTGAAAAACGTTTCAAACTTAGTTTTCCATTTTTACTTTTACTGCCCTAGACTAAGATAATAAGATTATTATCTTTGTGCCTAAGCTTTAACAGTAGTCTCCTAACTCTTCTCTTTACCTCTCTGCCAACCTGTCTTAAACATAACCATTCAATTAATCTTCCTAAAATATATAGATAGGAGTGTCACTCCTCTGCTCTAAAATGTTTCCAGCTGGAATGAAAACCATTCATTTAAGAATTTGGAGGAGATAGGGTGGGCAGTCTAACCTGTCTCTAAACATCAGCTGGGGCAGTCATGCTCTTTTACTCTTCAGCATATTATTAACTTGTCTTGTTAATAATATATTTTTTCTTTTCAGATACTAAAATATGTAGAATGGATGCTTTTGAAAATAGTACTAGAGAGTTATTTCAGAACTACTTCTGTTTTCTTGAGTCACTGATTACAATTTAGTAAGGCTTCATGAACTTTGTGGCATTTACAGTGGATGATTAATTAATTATTTTTATTAGAGAAATTGTATGTTTACAGAAATATCATGCATAAAAGACAGAATTCCCATATCTCCCTCCCCCATTTTCCTTGTTTTAAACCCTTTTTATTAGTGTGATAACCCTTTTCTTCAACTTTTTATTGTGAAAAATAACATATACAAAAAAACAATCAATTTCAAAGTAAATTTTAACAAATAGTTATAGAATAGATTTCAGAGTTTGGTATGAGTTACAGTTCCACAATTTTAGGCTTTTCCTTTAGCTGTTCTATGACATTGGAGACTAAAAGAAATATCAATATAATGATTCAGCAGTTATACTCATTTGTTAAATACTCACTTCACTGTTACAACACCTCCTCCTACTTTGAACCTTCTCCAGTCTTTAGGGGTATTTGGGCTATCCCCATTCTAACTTTTTCAGGTTGGGAAGGGGTGTCAACATGAAAAAGTTAGAATGGGCACTTGGATTAGGGAAATAGAACTAGTTGATTGTTCTAGTTTGCTAGCTGCCGGAATGCAATATACTGGAAACAGAATGGCTTTAAAAAGGGAAATTTATTAAGTTACTAGCTTACAGTTCTAAGGCTGAGAAAATGTCCCAGTTAAAACAAGTCTATAGAAATGTCCAATCTAAGGCGTCCAAGGAAAGATACCTTGGTTCAAGAAGGCTGAAGAAGCTCAGGGTTTTTCTCTCAGGCAGAAGGGCATATGGCGAACATAGTCACAGTTTCTCTCTCATCTGGAAAGGCACATGGTGAACACGGTCAGGATTCCTCTCTCATTTGGAAGGACACATGGTGAACAAGGCATCATCTGCTAGCTTCTTCTCCTGGCTTCCTGGTTGATGAAGCTCCCTGGGAGAAATTTTCCTTTTTCATCTCCAAAGGTTGGTGGCTGGTGGACTCTGCTTCTTGCGGCTATGTTGTTTTGCTCTGCTCTCTCTAAATCTCTTTTATTCTCCGAAATGTTTCCTTCTTTTATAGGACTTCAGAAATTAATCAAGACCCACCCAAATGGGTGGAGACACACCTCTACATAATTCAGCTTAACAACCACTCTTGATTAAATCACATCTCCAGGGAGATGATTTAATTACAGTTTCAAACATACAATACTGAATAGGGATTAGAAGAAACAGCTGCCTTTACAAAATGGGACTTGGATTAAAACATGGCTTTTCTAAGCTATATACATCATTTCAAACTAGCACATTGGTGTTCTGTGAGAGGCTGGCCCCTTTGGGTTTCAGGATGTAGGGAATCCATTTGGAGGTTTTAGTTTTCTGGAAAATAATCTTAGTACATGAAGCTTTTGTAGACTCTCAGATAGAGCCCTAGGTGTTCTTTAGAATTAACAGGAATGGTTTTATTTGGGGTGTGGCAAACCGATTTAGCAATATCTAGCTAAAGCTTACATAAGTGTAGCTTCCATAATAGCCTCCTGAATCTATTTGAACTTTCTTAGCCACTGATGCCTTATTTTCTGGCTTTATGTAAGGTTCTTTTCCCTCTTTTAGTCAGGAAGGCATTGTGAATTAGTGTGATACCTTTTGAAAAAACTGATGAATCATATTATCGTAATTATACTATTAACTGTAACCCATAGTTTACGTTAGGGTTCATTGTTTGTGTTGTACAGTCCTATGGTTTTTTTAAAATTTTTATTCTAGTAACATATATGCAACCTAAAACCCCCCCAACCATGTTCAAATATATAATTCAGTGGTTTTAATTGCATTCACTATGTTGTGCTACCACCACCATTCCCATTCCCCCAATTTTTTCAGTCAGCACAAACAGAAACTCTGTACCAATTAAGCATTAACTCACTGATTTACTTTGCTAAGGGCTCCAGAATGCAACACACCAGAGATGAAAGGCTTTCATTAAGGAAATTAATTTAGTTAACAAATATACAGTTGCTTGAAGGAAAGGCAGCTGGCTTTCCTCTGAGTTTCTCTGTCACATGGGAAAGCACACAGCAATGTCTTTCCCTGGAGCATTTCCTTTCTGCATTTCCAAACATCTGGGTCTATGTCGGCGCTGAGCACGGCGCTTAGGATCTCTTCTGACTCTTTCTTTTAAGTCTCCAGCTAATTTAATTAAATATCACTCACTACTGAAGATAATTCCTTTGGCTGACCACAGATGTAATCAATCATAGATGAAATTGACATGCTAAGGGTTTAAGTCCACAGCAGAAGTACAACTGGGTGCCATCACCTGGTGGAATTGATATCTGAACCTAAAAATACATTCTCCAATCCCTATTCCCACCCTGGTGCCTGGTGACCTGATTTCTAGTTTCTGACTCTATGAATTTGCTTATTTTAATTATTTCACATCAGTGTGCTCATACAATATTTTTCCTTTGGTGTCCAGCTTATTTCATTCAACATGATGTCTTCAAGTTTTACCTATGTTAGCACATGTATCAGAACGGTGGCATAATATACTCTTATGTGTATATACCACTTTTTATTTATCCATTCATCTGTTGATGGACACTTGAGTTACTTCCACCTTTCGGCAATTGTGAATAATACTGCCTATGAACATTGGTTTGTAAATATCTCTGAGATCCTGCTTTCAATTCTTGGGTGTATATACCTAGACATGGGATTTCCAGATCATATGGTAATTATATACTTAACTTTCTGTGGCACTGCCAAACTGCTTCTATAGGAGCTGTACCATTTTACTTTCCCACCAACAGTGAGTGTTCCTATTTGTTCACATCCTCTCTAACAGCTGTAATTTTCCATTTTTTAAATGGGAGGCATTCTAGTCAGTGTGAAATTATATCTCATTGTGGTTTTGATTTGCATTTCCCTAATGGCGATTGATGTTCAATAGCTTTTCATGTGCTTATTGACCATTTGTATATCGTCTTTGGAGAAATAGCTATTCAAATGTTTTACCCATTTTATAATTGAGTTGTCTTTTTGTTGTATTGTAGGTTACCTTTATATATTTGGGATATTAAGCTCTAACACTGGATTTGTGGTTTCAGAAATATTTTCTTCCATTGCCTAGGTTGTCTTTTTTTTTTTTAACTTTTAAAATTCTGTAATAAAACATTTATACAAAGTAAAGAAAGAGAAAAAGCAATAATTTTCAAAGCACTCTTCAACAGGTAGTTACAGGACAGATCCCAGTGTTTGTCATAAGCTACCATTCCATCATCTCATATTTTTCCTTCTCGGTGCTCCAGAACATTGGAGGCTAGAAGGAATATATATATTTTTAATCACAGTTGACCTTTTTTTTCTTTTTGTGAAAAATAACTTATATACAAAAAGCAATACATTTCAAAGCACAGTAGCAATAGATAGTTATAGAATAGATTTCAGAGTTTGGTATGGGTTACAGTTCCACAATTTTAGGTTTTTACTCCTAGCTGCTCTAACCTACTGGAATCTAAATGAATAGTAATATAATGACTCAGCAATCATTCTCTTTTGTTAAACCCTACCTTCTCTGTATAACTCCACCATTACCTTTGATCTTTATCCCACTCCTTAGGGGTATTTGGAATATGCCCACTCTAACTTTTTCATGTTAGAAGGTGCTGTCAATAATATGGGGTAGGGAGATGGAACTAGAACTAGCTGATGTTCTGGAGAGGCTGGCCCCTCAAGGTTTCAAGACTTATCTGGTCCAGGGACCCATCTGGAGGTTGTAGGTTTCTGGAAAGTTACCTAGTGCATGGAACCTTTGTAGAATCTTATATATTATCCTAGGTATTCTTTAGGATTGGCTGGAGTGGTTTTGGTAGGGGTTTGGCAAGTTATGATAGGTAGCAATGTCTAATTGAAGCTTGTCTAAGAGTGACCTCCAGAGTAACCTCTTGACTCTATTTGAACTCTTTCAACCACTGATACTTTATTTGTTACACTTCTTTTCGCCCTTTTGGTCAGGATGGCATTGTTGATCCCACAATGCTAGGGCCAGACTCATCCCTGGGAGTCATCTCCCATGCTGCCAGGGAGACTTTCACCCCTGGATGTCATTTCCCTTGTATGGGGGAGGTCAGTGATTTCACTTGCAGAGTTGGGCATAGAGAGAGTGAAACCACATCTGAGCAACAAGAGAAGTCCCCCAGATGTATTCTCAGGTATACCTATAGGTAGACTAAGCTTCTCTGCTACATATATAAGCAAGCCTCAAGATCAACTGCTTGGCCTAATGATTTGGGTTTTCCTAATATTTGACACATTATCAGAGGATTCCCTGGTGGTAAAGTTTAATAGTTCCATATTTTTTCTCTGATCTCTCAAGGGACTTAGCCAGTACTTTTTGATTTTCTGCTTAATATATTCTGGGATATATCTAGGCATTACATTCAACTATCCAGGATTAAAGACCCTCATTTCTTATTCTCTCTGCGTTTTGATTGTTGAAATGAGCTATCCAGACAGGGTGAGTTAGATTATGTGCTACAGAAGATTTAGGTTCTGGACAAAATAAAACCTTATTTCTTTGGTCTCAAAGAGTAGGTGAAGTTCTAAAATATAGACAATGTCTTCTTTACCCCTGTGTTCTGAATTACCTTTATCCCAAACTAATCAGCTTCATTCTTATCTCTAAGTACCAGGTTATACGTATATAAAACAGTCTCTCAAAATCTAGAAATAATAATTACCACTGCAGACTATACGTGACTCTTGTACATGTATACAATCTCGTCCCCTGTTTTCTTTCTTATAAGCATTTTCTAAAGGAGACCATACAATAATTGTTCTTTTGTTTCTAGCTTATTCTGCCTCATCAAATGTCCCACAGGTTCATTTGCAATGCTACGTGTCTTGCAACTTCACTCATTTTTTTAAAAATTTTTTTATTGTTTTCCATGGGCAGGCACCTGGAATTGAACCTGGGTCTCTGGCATTGTAGGTGAAAACTCTGCCACCGCACTACCATTGCCCACCCTTCATTCCTTTTTGTAGCAGCATGCTATTCAATCAAATGTATGCACCATCATTTTCCAATTTACTTCTCAGTCATACATCTTTCAGCCACCTCTATTCATTAGGCATCATGTATAATGTCCAAAGTCAACAATCTATCAACACTCGCAATTTTAGATAATTTCATTGCTCCCAAAATCAGGACAACCAATAAACACCATCACCAAATAGGAAAATCTAAACCTCCCCTAAACTCTTGTTCCTCCCCCCATTATTTACCCTTGGTGTTGCTGTGGTACTGTTGATATTTTCCTGTTAAACATAGCCAATAGCATGCAGTAGCAGTTTTCCCTCTATACCCTGAACTTATACACTCTTTGTGTGAGAAGCATACCTTTGAAGTAGTTCATGCGAAAACTTATTTATATTTGTAGTGTTAATTAGTGGGACACATGGGTATATACAACCTCCTTCTATCCTGTTCACCTTCAATATGGTAATAATTCTTATGGATCCAGTAGTGAACCACCTTCACTTCTATCTATTCCCTTACATTTGAGTTCATCCTCATTAGCTAAATGTACACGTATCTCTAGCTTCCATGTATCTTTAGGTCTCCTATATTCTGTATTATAAGCCTCTGATTATACCTTTACCATGATCATAAAAGTGGAGTTATAAAGTATCTATCCATTTGTGTTTGGCTTGTTTCACTCAGTGTTATGTCCTCAAGGCTCATCCATCCTGTCGTGTGGTTCAGGATATCATTTTGTCTTACTGGCTACATGATATTCTATTGTATGTATATATCACATTTTGTTAATCCACTCCTCCATTGATGGGCACTTGGATTGTTTCTATCTTTTGGCAATTCTGAATAATGCTCCTAAGAACATCAGCGTGCAAATGTCTGTTTGTGTCGCTGTTTTCAGCTCTTCTTTTTTTTTTTTTTTTTACATTTTTTTATTAATTAAAAAAAATTAACTAACACAACATTTAGAAATCATTGCATTCTACATATGCAATCAGTTATTCTTAATATCATCACATAGATGTATGATCATCATTTCTTAGTACATATGCATCGATTTAGAAAAAGAAATAGCAAGACAATAGAAAAAGAAATAACATGATAATATAGAGAAAAGATAAAAATAAAAATAAAAAATATATAAGAAAAAAAAAAACAAAAAAGAACTATAGCTCAGATGCAGCTTCATTCAGCGTTTTAACATAATTACATTACAATTAGGTAGTATTGTGCTGTCCTTTTTTTTAGAAATCATACCATTCTACATATGCAATCAGTAATTCTTAACATCATCACATAGATGCATGATCATCGTTTCTTAGTACATTTGCATCGGTTTAGAAGAACTAGCAATACAACCGAAAAAGATATAGAATGTTAATATAGAGAAAAAAAATAAAAGTAATAATACTAAGAACAAAACAAAACAAAACAAAACAAAAACCTATAGCTCGGATGCAGCTTCATTCAGTGTTTTAACATAATTACTTTACAATTAGGTATTATTGTGCTGTCCCTTTTTGAGTTTTGGTATCTAGTCCTATTGCACAGTCTGTATACCATCAGCTCCAATTACCCATTATCTTACCCTGTTTCTAACTCCTGCTGAACTCTGTTACCAATGACATATTCCAAGTTTATTCTCGAGTGTCGATTCACATCATTGGGACCATACAGTATTTATCTTTTAGATTCTGGCTAGACTCACTCAGCATAATGTTCTCTAGGTCCATCCATGTTATTACATGCTTCATAAGTTTATCCTGCCTTAAAGCTGCATAATATTCCATCGTATGTATATACCACAGTTTGTTTAGCCACTCGTCTGTTGATGGACATTTGGGCTGTTTCCATCTCTTTGCAATTGTAAATAACGCTGCTATAAACATTGGTGTGCAAATGTCCGTTTGAGTTTTTGCCCTTAATTCCTTTGAGTAGATTCCCAGCAATGGTATTGCTGGGTCGTATGGCAATTTTATATTCAGCTTTTTGAGGAACCGCCAAACTGCCTTCCACAGTGGTTGCACCATTTGACATTCCCACCAACAGTGGATAAGTGTGCCTCTTTCTCCGCATCCTCTCCAGCACTTGTCATTTTCTGTTTTGTTGATAATGGCCATTCTGGTGGGTGTGAGATGATATCTCATTGTGGTTTTGATTTGCATTTCTCTAATGGCCAGGGACATTGAGCATCTCTTCATGTGCCTTTTGGCCATTTGTATTTCCTCCTCTGAGAGGTGTCTATTCAAGTCTTTTTCCCATTTTGTAATTGGGTTGGCTGTCTTTTTGTTGTTGAGTTGAACAATCTCATTATAAATTCTGGATACTAGACCTTTATCTGATATGTCGTTTCCAAATATTGATTCCCATTTTATAGGCTGTCTTTCTACTTTCTTGATGAAGTTCTTTGATGCACAAAAGTGTTTAATTTTGAGGAGTTCCCATTTATTTATTTCCTTCTTCAGTGCTCTTGCTTTAGGTTTAAGGTCCATAAAACTGCCTCCAATTGTAAGATTCATAAGATATCTCCCTACACTTTCCTCTAACTGTTTTATGGTCTTAGACCTAATGTTTAGATCTTTGATCCATTTTGAGTTAACTTTTGTATAGGGTGTGAGATATGGGTCTTCTTTCATTCTTTTGCATATGGATATCCAGTTCTCTAGGCACCATTTATTGAAGAGACTGTTCTGTCCCAGGTGAGTTGGCTTGACTGCCTTATCAAAGATCAAATGTCCATAGATGAGAGGGTCTATATCTGAGCACTCTATTCGATTCCATTGGTCGATATATCTATCTTTATGCCAATACCATGCTGTTTTGACCACTGTGGCTTCATAATATGCCTTAAAGTCAGGCAGTGCAAGACCTCCAGCTTCATTTTTTTTCCTCAAGATGTTTTTAGCAATTCGGGGCACCCTGCCCTTCCAGATAAATTTGCTTATTGGTTTTTCTATTTCTGAAAAATAAGTTGTTGGGATTTTGATTGGTATTGCATTGAATCTGTAAATCAATTTAGGTAGAATTGACATCTTAACTATATTTAGTCTTCCAATCCATGAGCACGGTATGCCCTTCCATCTATTTAGGTCTTCTGTGATTTCTTTTAACAGTTTTTTGTAGTTTTCTTTATATAGGTTTTTTGTCTCTTTAGTTAAATTTATTCCTAGGTATTTTATTCTTTTAGTTGCAATTGTAAATGGGATTCGTTTCTTGATTTCCCCCTCCGCTAGTTCATTGCTAGTGTATAGAAATGCTACAGATTTTTGAATGTTGATCTTGTAACCTGCTACTTTGCTGTACTCATTTATTAGCTCTAGTAGTTTTGTTGTGGATTTTTCCGGGTTCTCGATGTATAGTATCATATCATCTGCAAACAGTGATAGTTTTACTTCTTACTTTCCAATTTTGATGCCTTGTATTTCTTTTTCTTGTCTAATTGCTCTGGCTAGAACCTCCAACACAATGTTGAATAATAGTGGTGACAGTGGACATCCTTTTCTTGTTCCTGATCTTAGGGGGAAAGTTTTCAATTTTTCCCCATTGAGGATGATATTAGCTGTGGGTTTTTCATATATTCCCTCTATCATTTTAAGGAAGTTCCCTTGTATTCCTATCCTTTGAAGTGTTTTCAACCGGAAAGGATGTTGAATCTTGTCAAATGCCTTCTCTGCATCAATTGAGATGATCATGTGATTTTTCTGCTTTGATTTGTTGATATGGTGTATTACAGTAATTGATTTTCTTATGTTGAACTATCCTTGCATACCTGGGATGAATCCTACTTGGTCATGATGTATAATTCTTTTAATGTGTTGTTGGATACGATTTGCTAGAATTTTACTGAGGATTTTTGCATCTATATTCATTAGAGAGATTGGTCTGTAGTTTTCTTTTTTTGTAATGTCTTTGCCTGGTTTTGGTATGAGGGTGATGTTGGCTTCATAGAATGAATTAGGTAGGTTTCCCTCTGCTTCGATTTTTTTGAAGAGTTTGAGGAAAGTTGGTACTAATTCTTTCTGGAATGTTTGATAAAATTCAGATGTGAAGCCGTCTGGTCCTGGACTTTTCTTTTTAGGAAGCTTTTGAATGACTGATTCAATTTCTTTACTTGTGATTGGTTTGTTGAAGTCATCTATGTCTTCTTGAGTCAAAGTTGGTTGTTCATGTCTTTCCAGGAACCCGTCCATTTCCTCTAAATTGTTGTATTTATTAGCGTAAAGTTGTTCATAGTATCCTGTTATTACCTCCTTTATATCTGTGAGGTCAGTAGTTATGTCTCCTCTTCCATTTCTGATCTTATTTATTTGCATCCTCTCTCTTCTTCTTTTTGTCAATCTTGCTAAGGACCCATCAATCTTATTGATTTTCTCATAGAACCAACTTCTGGTCTTATTGATTTTCTCTATTGTTTTCATGTTTTCAATTTCATTTATTTCTGCTCTAATCTTTGTTATTTCTTTCCTTTTGCTTGCTTTGGGATTAGTTTGCTGTTCTTTCTCCAGTTCTTCCAAGTGGACAGTTAATTCCTGCATTTTTGCCTTTTCTTCTTTTCTGATAAAGGCATTTAGGGCAATAAATTTCCCTCTTAGCACTGCCTTTGCTGCGTCCCATAAGTTTTGATATGTTGTGTTTTCATTTTCATTCGCCTCGAGGTATTTGCTAATTTCTCTAGCAATTTCTTCTTTGACCCACTCGTTGTTTAGGAGTGTGTTGTTGAGCCTCCACGTATTTGTGAATTTTCTGGCACTCTGCCTATTATTGATTTCCAACTTCATTCCTTTATGATCCGAGAAAGTGTTGTGTATGATTTCAATCTTTTTAAATTTGTTAAGACTTGCTTTGTGACCCAGCATATGGTCTGTCTTTGAGAATGATCCATGAGCACTTGAGAAAAAGGTGTATCCTGCTGTTGTGGGATGTAATGTCCTATAAATGTCTGTTAAGTCTAGCTCATTTATAGTAATATTCAGATTCTCCATTTCTTTATTGATCCTCTGTCTAGATGTTCTGTCCATTGATGAGAGTGGTGAATTGAAGTCTCCAACTATTATGGTATATGAGTCTATTTCCCTTTTCAGTGTTTGCAGTGTATTCCTCACGTATTTTGGGGCATTCTGGTTCGGTGCGTAAATATTTATGATTGTTATGTCTTCTTGTTTAATTGTTCCTTTTATTAGTATATAGTGTCCTTCTTTGTCTCTTTTAACTGTTTTACATTTCAAGTCTAATTTGTTGGATATTAGTATAGCCACTCCTGCTCTTTTCTGGTTGTTATTTGCATGAAATATCTTTTCCCAACCTTTCACTTTCAACCTATGTTTATCTTTGGGTCTAAGTTGTGTTTCCTGTAGACAGCATATAGAAGGATCCTGTTTTTTAATCCATTCTGCCAATCTATGTCTTTTGATTGGGGAATTCAGTCCATTAACTTTTTTATTTTTTTATTTTTTTATTAACGGAAAGAAAAAAAAAAAAGAAATTAACACAACATTTAGAAATCATACCATTCTACATATGCACTCAGTAATTCTTAACATCATGACATAGATGCATGATCATTGTTTCTTAGTACATTTGCATCGGTTTAGAGGAACTAGCAACACAACAGAAAAAGATATAAAATGTTAATATAAAGAAAAGAAATAAAAGTAGTAATAATAGTAAAAAACAACAACAACAAACAAACCAACAAGCAAACAAAAACAAAAAAAACCCTATAGCTCAGATGCAACTTCATTCAGTATTTTAACATGATTACTTTACAATTAGGTATTATTGTGCTGTCCATTTTTGAGTTTTTGTATCTAGTCCTGTTGCACAGTCTGTATCCCTTCAGCTTCAATTACCCATTGTCTTACCCTGTTTCTAACTCCTGCTGAACTCTGTTACCAATGACATATTTCAAGTTTATTCTCGAATGTCCGTTCACATCAGTGGGACCATACAGTATTTGTCCTTTAGTTTTTGGCTGGATTCACTCAGCATAATATTCTCTAGGTCCATCCATGTTATTACATGGTTCATAAGTTTATCTTGTCTTAAAGCTGCATAATATTCCATCGTTATGTATATACCACAGTTTGTTTAGCCACTCTTCTGTTGATGGAGATTTTGGCTGTTTCCATCTCTTTGCAATTGTAAATAACGCTGCTATAAACATTGGTGTGCAAATGTCCGTTTGTGTCTTTGCCCTTAAGTCCTTTGAGTAGATACCTAGCAATGGTATTGCTGGGTCGTATGGCAATTCTATATTCAGCTTTTTGAGGAACCGCCAAACTGCCTTCCACAGTGGTTGCACCCTTTGACATTCCCACCAACAGTGGATAAGTGTGCCTCTTTCTCCGCATCCTCTCCAGCACTTGTCATTTTCTGTTTTGTTGATAATGGCCATTCTGGTGGGTGTGAGATGATATCTCATTGTGGTTTTGATTTGCATTTCTCTAATGGCCAGGGACATTGAGCATCTCTTCATGTGCCACTTGGCCATCCGTATTTCTTCTTCTGGTAGGTGTCTGTTTAAGTCTTTTTCCCATTTTGTAATTGGGTTGGCTGTCTTTTTGTTGTTGAGTTGAACAATCTCATTATAAATTCTGGATACTAGACCTTTATCTGATATGTCGTTTCCAAATATTGATTCCCATTTTATAGGCTGTCTTTCTACTTTCTTGATGAAGTTCTTTGATGCACAAAAGTGTTTAATTTTGAGGAGCTCCCATTTATTTATTTCCTTCTTCAGTGTTCTTGCTTTAGGTTTAAGGTCCATAAAACCACCTCCAGTTGTAAGATCCATAAGATATCTCCCAACATTTTCCTCTAACTGTTTTATGGTCTTAGACCTAATGTTTAGATCTTTGATCCATTTTGAGTTAACTTTTGTACAGGGTGTGAGAGATGGGTCTTCTTTCATTCTTTTGCATATGGATATCCAGTTCTCTAGGCACCATTTATTGAAGAGACTGTTCTGTCCCAGGTGAGTTGGCTTGACTGCCTTATCAAAGATCAAATGTCCATAGATGAGAGGGTCTACATCTGAGCACTCTATTCGATTCCATTGGTCAATATATCTATCTTTATGCCAATACCATGCTGTTTTGACCACTGTGGCTTCATAATATGCCTTAAAGTCAGGCAGTGCGAGACCTCCCGCTTCGTTTTTTTTCCTCAAGATGTTTTTAGCAATTCAGGGCACCCTGCCCTTCCAGATAAATTCGCTTATTGGTTTTTCTATTTCTGAAAAATAAGTTGTTGGGATTTTGATTGGTATTGCATTGAATCTGTAATTCAATTTAGGTAGGATTGACATCTTGACTATATTTAGTCTTCCAATCCATGAACACGGTATGCCCTTCCATCTATTTAGGTCTTCTGTGATTTCTTTTAACAGTTTTTTGTAGTTTTCTTTATATAGGTTTTTTGTCTCTTTGGTTAAATTTATTCCTAGGTATTTTATTCTTTTAGTTGTGATTGTAAATGGGATTCGTTTCTTGATTTCCGCCTCAGCTTGTTCATTACTAGTGTATAGAAAAGCTACAGATTTTTGAATGTTGATCTTGTAGCCTGCTACTTTGCTGTACTCATTTATTAGCTCTAGTAATTTTGTTGTGGATTTTTCTGGGTTTTCTACATATAGTATCATATCGTCTGCAAACAGTGATAGTTTTACTTCTTTCTTTCCAATTTTGATGCCTTGTATTTCTTTTTCTTGCCTAATTGCTCTGGCTAGAACCTCCAACACAATGTTGAATAATAGTGGTGATAGTGGACATCCTTTTCTTGTTCCTGATCTTAGGGGGAAAGTTTTCAATTTTTCCCCATTGAGGATGATATTAGCTGTGGGTTTTTCATATATTCCCTCTATCATTTTAAGAAAGTTCCCTTGTATTCCTATCTTTTGAAGTGTTTTCAGCAGGAAAGGATGTTGAATCTTGTCAAATGCCTTCTCTGCATCAATTGAGATGATCGTGTGATTTTTCTGCTTTGATTTGTTGATATGGTGTATTACATTAATTGATTTTCTTATGTTGAACCATCCTTGCATACCTGGGATGAATCCTACTTGGTCATGATGTATAATTCTTTTAATGTGTTGTTGGATACGATTTGCTAGAATTTTATTGAGGATTTTTGCATCTGTATTCATTAGAGAGATTGGTCTGTAGTTTTATTTTTTTTGTAATATCTTTGCCTGGTTTTGGTATGAGGGTGATGTTGGCTTCATAGAATGAATTAGGTAGTTTTCCCTCCACTTCGATTATGTTGAACAGTTTGAGGAGAGTAGGTACTAATTCTTTCTGGAATGTTTGATAGAATTCACATGTGAAGCCGTCTGGTCCTGGACTTTTCTTTTTAGGGAGCTTTTGAATAACTAATTCAATCTCTTTACTTGTGATTGGTTTGTTGAGGTCGTCTATTTCTTCTTGAGTCAAAGTTGGTTGTTCATGTCTTTCCAGGAACCCGTCCATTTCTTCTAAATTGTTGTATTTATTAGCGTAAAGTTGTTCGTAGTATCCTGTTATTACTTCCTTTATTTCTGTGAGGTCAGTAGTTATGTCTCCTCTTTCATTTCTAATCTTATTTATTTGCATACTCTCTCTTCTTCTTTTTGTCAGTCTTGCTAAGGGCCCATCAATCTTGTTGATTTTCTCATAGAACCAACTTCTGGTCTTATTGATTTTCTCTATTGTTTTCATGTTTTCAATTTCATTTATTTCTGCTCTAATCTTTGTTATTTCTTTCCTTTTGCTTGCTTTGGGATTAGTTTGCTGTTCTTTCTCCAGTTCTTCCAAGTGGACAGTTAATTCCTGCATTTTTGCCTTTTCTTCTTTTCTGATAAAGGCATTTAGGGCAATAAATTTCCCTCTTAGCACTGCCTTTGCTGCGTCCCATAAGTTTTGATATGTTGTGTCTTCATTTTCATTTGCCTCTAGGTATTTACTAATTTCTCTTGCAATTTCTTCTTTGACCCACTTGTTGTTTAAGAGTGTGTTGTTGAGCCTCCATGTATTTATGAATTTTCTGGCACTCCGCCTATTATTGATTTCCAACTTCATTCCTTTATGATCCGAGAAAGTGTTGTGTATGATTTCAATCTTTTCAAATTTGTTAAGACTTGCTTTGTGACCCAGCATATGGTCTGTCTTTGAGCATGATCCATGAGCACTTGAAAAAAAGGTGTATCCTGCTGTTGTGGGATGTAATGTCCTATAAATGTCTGTTAAGTCAAGCTCATTTATAGTAATATTCAGGTTCTCTATTTCTTTATTGATCCTCTGTGTAGATGTTCTGTCCATTGATGAGAGTGGTGAATTGAAGTCTCCAACTATTATGGTATATGTGTCTATTTCCCTTTTCAGTGTTTGCAGTGTATTCCTCACGTATTTTGGGGCATTCTGGTTCGGTGCGTAAATATTTATGATTGTTATGTCTTCTTGCTTAATTGTTCCTTTTAATAGTATATAGTGTCCTTCTTTGTCTCTTTTAACTGTTTTACATTTGAAGTCTAACTTGTTGGATGTTAGTATTGCCACTCCTGCTCTTTTCTGGTTGTTATTTGCATGAAATATCTTTTCCCAACCTTTCACTTTCAACCTATGTTTATCTTTGGGTCTAAGATGTGTTTCCTGTAGACAGCATATAGAAGGATCTTGTTTTTTAATCCATTCTGCCAGTCTATGTCTTTTAATTGGGGAATTCAGTCCATTGACATTTAGAGTTATTACTGTTTGGATAATATTTTCCTCTACCATTTTGCCTTTTGTATTATATATATCATATCTGACTTTCCTTCTTTCTACACTTTTCTCCACGTCTCTCTCTTCTGTCTTTTCGGTTCTGACTCTAGTGCTTCCTTTAGTATTTCTTGCAGAGCTGGTCTCTTGGTCACAAATTCTCTTAGTGACTTTTTGTCTGAGAATGTTTTAATTTCTCCCTCATTTTTGAAGGACAATTTTGCTGGATATAGGAGTCTTGGCTGGCAGTTTTTCTCTTTTAGTAACTTAAATATATCATCCCACTGTCTTCTAGCTTCCATGGTTTCTGCTGAGAAATCTACACATAGTCTTATTGGGTTTCCCGTGTATGTGACAGATTGTTTTTCTCTCGCTGCTTTCAAGATCCTCTCTTTCTCTTTGACCTCTGACATTCTAACTAGTAAGTGTCTTGGGGAACGCCTATTTGTGTCTAATCTCTTTGGGGTGCGCTGCACTTCTTGGATCTGTAATTTTAGGTCTTTCATAAGAGTTGGGTAATTTTCAGTGATAATTTCTTCCATTAGTTTTTCTCCTCCTTTTCCCTTCTCTTCTCCTACTGGGATACCCACTACACGTATATTTGTACGGTTCACATTGTCCTTGAGTTCCCTGATACCTTGTTCAAATTTTTCCATTCTTTTCCGGATAGTTTCTGTTTCTTTTTGGAATTCAGATGTTTCATCCTCCAAATCACTAATTCTATCTTCTGTTTCTTTAAATCTGTCGTTGTAGGTATCCATTGTTTTTTCCATCTTTTCTACTTTATCTTTCACTTCCATAAGTTCTGTGATTTGTTTTTTCAGTTTTTCTATTTCTTCTTTATGTTCAGCCCATGTCCTCTTCGTGTCCTCCCTCAATTTATCGATTTCATTTTTGAAGAGGTTTTCCATTTCTGTTCGTATATTCCGCATTAGTTGTCTCAGCTCTTGTATCTCATTTGAACTATTGGTTTGTTCCTTTGACTGGGCCATATTCTCAATCTTCTGAGCGTGGACAGTTATCTTCTGCTGCTGGCTTCTGGGCATTTAGTCAGATTTCCCTGGGTGTCGGACCCAGCAAGGTTGTAAGATTTTTCTGTGAAATCTCTGGGTTCTGTTTTTCTTATCCTGCCCAGTAGGTGGCGCTCATGGCACATGTTTGTCTCAAGTGTTTGGAATAGATCCCCCCTGTTCACCGATCTCTGCGGCCTGGGGATTTCTGATCCAATTCTCTCCGTTGGGTCAGGGGACGCGCGTGGTGGGGGCATCAGCCGCCGCGGCTTGAGGGGACCCTGTGGCTGGTCGCCGGCCGCAGCGGGCCCGGGGAATTCGCCACCGGACCGGAAATTCACCCGTGGGGGCGGAGCGTCGGTCACCAGCCGCCGCGGCCTGGCGTGTTCCCCACTGGACCAGGAAGCCGCCCGCGGGGGGGGGCCACCGCGGCTTGGATAGACCTCTGATCCGAGACTCGTAGCCGCGGACTCGAAGCCGCCCGCAAAAGAGGGGCGCCGGCCGCCTCGACTTGGGAAACTTGCCTCTCCGAGACTCTCAGCCGGCCCGGGAAGGAGGGAGGGAGTAGCTCCGACCGCCGCCGCTGCTGCTGCTCGGGAAATCGCGCGCCACTCGGGGATCTCACCGCAGCCGAGTCTCGCAGTCAGACTAGCCAGTCCAGACTGGGTTACGCTGTGTGTCCATTCCCTGCCGTAGCCCTGGGAGCTGTTCTGCACTCTTTCAGTTCACCTAGTAGTTGCTTTGAAGGAGGAGGAACTAAGACGCATGTACCTTACTAAGCCGCCATCTTGGACTCCTTTTCAGCTCTTCTTGATATATACAGAGTATTGCTGTTGCCAGGTCGTAGGGCAACTCAATATTTAGTCTCCTTAGGAACTGCCAAACTGTCTTTCATAGCAGCTGTACCATTATGCATTCCCACCAGCAGTGCTTAAGTGTCCCAATTTCTCCACATCCTCTCCAACCTTTGTAGTTTCCTGTTTGTTTGATTGCAGCCATTCTTTTGGTGTGGGGTGGTATCTCATTGTAGTCTTGATCTAATTTCCCTTATAGCTATAGAAAATTGAATATCTCTTCATGTGCTTTTTAGTCATCTGTAGTTGCTCTTCAGAAAAATTCTGATTCATATCTTTAGTTCGTTTTGTAATTGGATTGTTTGTTCTTTTGTCATTGAGTTGTATGATTTCTTTATGTATACAGAATATCAAACCTTTGTCCAATGTATGATTTCCAAATATTTTTTCCCATTGAGTTGGCTGCCTCTTCACCTTTTTGACAAAATCTTCTGAGGCAGAAAAGCATTTGATTTTGAGGAGTTCCCATTTATCTATTTTTTCTTTTCTTTCTTGTTTTTTGGTTGTAATGTTTAGGAAGCTACCTCCTATTACTAGGTTTTGAAGATTTTTCCCTACATTTTCTTCTAGAAGCTTTATGGTAGTGGTTCTTATATTTAGGTGTTTGATCCACTTTGAGTTAATTTTTGTATTGTTCTTTTTAAGTAAGTAAGGGTCCTCTTTCATTCTTTTGGCTATTAATATCCAGGTATCCCGTGACCATTTTATTGAAAAGATTATTTGGTCACAGTTCAGTGGATTTGGAGGTCTTGTCAAAAATCAGTTGACCATAGATTTCGGAGTGTATTTCTGCAATCTTGATTAGATTTCATTGGTTAGTATTTCTATCTTTTTGCCAGTACCAGGCTGTTTTGACCACTGTGGATTTATAATACGTTTTAAAATCAGGAAGTGTTTATCTTCCCACTTTGTTCTTCTTTTTTAGGATGCTTTTAGCTGTTTGGGGTCTCTTTCCTTTCCAGATGAATTTGGTAACTAGCTTTTCCTCGTCTTCAAAGTAAGTTGTTGGAATTTCTCTTGGTACTGTGTTGAATCTGTAGATCAATTTGGGGAGAATTGATATCTTAACTATATTTAACCTTCTTATCCATGAGCAGGGAATGTCTTTCCACCTATTTAGATCTTCTCTGATTTCTTATAGCAAGGTTATGTAGTTTTCTGTGTACAAATCTTTTATGTCCTTAATTAAGTTCATTCCTAGCTACTTGATTCATTTATAGTTGCTATTTTGAATGGAATTTTTTCCTTAACTGACTCCTCAGTTAGGTTATTGTTTGTTTATAGAAATGTTACTGATTTTTGCTCAATTTTATATCCCACCACCTTGCTGAATTTCATTATTTCAAGTAAGTTTTTTGTAGATTTCTCAGAATTTTCCAAGTATAGCATCATGTCATCTGCAGATAATGAAAATTTACTTCTTCCTTTTCAATTTAGATGCCTTTTGCTTCTTTGTCCTACCTAATTGCTCTAGCTAGAACTTCTACTCCCATGTTAAATAACAGCGGTGACAGAGGGCATCCTTGTTTCATTCCCGATATTAGGGGAAAAGCTTCCAGTGTCTCTCCATTGAATATGATTCTGGCTATTAGTTTTTCATATATACCCTTTATCATATTATGGAAATTACCTTTGATTCCTATTTTTTGGAGTGTTTTTATCAGAAAAGGATGTTGAATTCTGTCGAATGCTTTTTCAGCATCAATTGAGATTTTTCATGTGATTTTTCCCTTTTGATTTGTTATGTGCTGTATTATGTTAATTGATTTCCTTGTGTTGAACCATCCTTGCATTACTGGTGTGAACGCCACTTGGTTGTGGTGTATAATTCTTTAAATGTATTGTTGGATTTGATTTGCTAATATTTGTTGAGAATTTTGGCATCTATGTTCATTAGGGAGATTAGTCTGTAGTTTTCCTTTCTTATAGCATCTTTACCTGGTTTTGGTATTAAAGTGATGTTAGCTTCATAAAAAATGACTTAGGTAGTGTTCCCTTTTCCTCACTTTTTTGAAAAAGCTTGAGCAGGTTTTGTGTTAGTTCTTTTTGGAATGTTTGATAAAATTCCCCTGTGAAGCCATCTAGCTCTGGGCTTTGTAGGAAGTTTTTTGATGACTGACTGAATCTCTTTATTTGTGATTGATTTGTTAAGATCTTCTATTTCTTCCTGAGTCATTGTAGCTTGTTTGTGTGTTTCCATGAATTTGCCCATTTCCTCTAAGTTGTCTAGTTTGTTGGTGTATAGTTGTTCATAGTATCCTCTTATGATTTCTTTTATTTCTTCAGGGTCTATGGTAATGTACCCCTTGTGATTTCTGATTTTGTTTATTTGCATCCTTTCTCTTTTCTTTGTAGTCTTGCTAGTGGTCCATCAATTTTCTTGATTTTCTCAAAGAACCAATTTTTGGTTTCATTATTCAGTTGTTCTTTTGTTCTCCCATTCATTTATCTCTGTTTTAACCTTTGTTATTTCTCTTCTCCTTTTTGCTTTGGGGTTAGTTTGCTGTTCTTTTTCAAGTTTCTCCAGGTGTGCTGTTAAATCGTCAATTTTTGCTGTTTCTTGTTTTTTTAATACAGGCATTTGGGGTAATAAATTTCCTTCTCAGCACAGCCTTTGCTGCATCCCATAATTTCTGATATATTGTAGTGTCATTTTTATTTGTTTCCAGATAGCTGCTGATTTGCAATTTCTTCTTTGACCCACTGGTGTTTAAGAGTGTGCTATTTAATCTCCATATGCTTGTGAATGTTCTCGTTCTTTGGTGGTTATTGATATACATCTTCATTCCATTGTGATTTGAGAGAGTGCTTTGTATTATTTCAATGTTATTAAAATTATAAAGACTATTTTTTGTGCCTCAGCATATGATCTGTCTTGGAGAATGTATCATGAGTACCAGAGAAGAATGTATATCCTGTGTTTTATAATGACCTATATATGTCTGTTAGGTCTAAAAATGTCTATTAAGTTGTTTAACTTCTCTATTTCCTTGTTGATCCTCTGTCTGGTTGTTCTATTTATAGAGGAGAGTGGTGTATTGAAGTCTTCTAATATTATTGTTGAAACATTTCCATTGCTTCCTTCAGTTTTGCCAGTGTCTGTCTCATGTACTTTAGAGCTCCTTGATTGGGAGGCATAAACATTTATGGTTGCTATTTCTTCTTGGTGAATTTTCCCTTTTATTACTATATGGTGTCCTTCTTTGTCTCTTATGATATCTTTGCATTTAAAGTCTATTTTGTCTGATAGTACTATAGCCACTCCTGCTTTCTTTTGGTTACAAATTGTGTGGAACATCTTTTTCCATCCTTTTACTTTCAATGTATTTGTATCCTTGTGTCTAAGATGAGTCTCTTGTAAGCGGCATATAGTGGGATTATATTTCTTAATCCATTCTGCCGATCTATATCTTTTAATTGCTAAGTTTTGTCCGTTAACATTCAAAGTTATTACTGAAAAGGTGTTTCTTGAATCCACCATTTTATCCTTTGGATTTTATTCATTAAATCTATATATTCTTTTCTCTCTTTCTCTTTTTATCCTTTAGGTTACTCTTACTGGTACTCTTCATTTCTGTGCCTTCCTCCAGAATTTCCTGTCCTGTCCTTTCTTTTTCAGCTGGCAGAACTCCCTTTAGTGTTTCTTATAGGTCTGGTCTCTTATTGACAGATTCTTTCAGAATTTGTCCACTGAAATTTTACTCTCTCCCTCAGTTTTAAAAGATATAAGTTGTCTTTTTACGTTCATGATGAAGTCCTTTGATGCTCAAATGCTGTAGTTAATTTTTTATTATTCTGTTCTAAAACTAATTTGTTTAGAATGTTTGTGTTTTCCAGGCCCTCAGTTGTGCAATTATTGCATCAGCTGTAGATTACATGTGAAAGACAAATTGGCTATTAGTTATTGTACTTTGTTAATCATTCTCTATAAATAATGGCAAGGGGATATTCTTCTAATACTCACCTGGGGTAGTTAGATTCAGTTGTCAACTTGGCCAGGTGAAGGTGCCTAGATCTGTTGCTGTGGAACTGAGCCAATGGTATGTGAGCCTCATCTGTTGCAGATTACATGTGCAGTTGACCAGGAGGCATGCCTGCTGCAATGAATGATGTTTGACTTAATTGGCTGGTGCTTTAATGAGAGAGCACAACATAGCACAGTCCAAGCAGCTCAGCATACTTCATCTCGGCACAAGCAGCTCAGCCCAGGCCTTTGGAGATGCAGAAAGAAATCACCCCAGGGAAAGTTTTTGGAACCCAGAGGCCTGGAGAGAAGGCCAGCAGAGTCACCCTGAGCCTTCCCACATAAGAAAGAACCTCAGATGAAAGTTAGCTGCCTTTCCTCTGAAGAACTAATGAAATAAATCCCCTTTTATTAAAAGCCAATCCATCTCTGGTATGTTACATTCCAGCAGCTAGCAAACTAGAACATCACCTGAGGTAAAAATAAATATCACCCTTAATTTATATAGACAGTTTAGCCTGCATTTGAGCCTGTTGGCCATGGCTTTGCTAATCTAATTCTGTGGGACTTCTTTAAGAGTGGGAGAATCATTTTTGTGAAGATGGTGCCAAAAGTGAAGGAAGCTCCTGCCCCTCCCAGAATCAAAACCAAAGCAAAGGCTTTGTAGGCCAAGAAGGCAGTCCTGAAAGCCACACACATGCAAAATTTCTGCACATCACTCTCCTTCTGGTGGCCCCCAGTGTTGTATCTCTGGAGATAGCCAAAATATCTTGGGAAGGGCACCCCAAGGAGAAACAAGTTTAATCACTGTGCCATTATCAAGTTCCCTGTGATTACTGAGTCAGCCACAAAGAAGATCAAAGACAACAACATACATGGTCACTGTGGATGTCAGGGCCAACAAGAACCAGATCAAATAGGCTGTGAAGAAGCCCGATGACACTGATGTGGCCAAGGTCAATACCCTGATCAGGCTTGATGGAGAGAAAAAGCATATGTTCTACTGGCTCCTGGCTAGGATGCTTTAGATGCTGCCAACAAAATTGGGATCATCTAATCAGAGTCCAGATGGCTAATTCTAAATATGATTTTTTTTACCGTTAAAAAAAGAGTAAAAGAAAAGAGTTAAAGTATGAAAATGGTCTTTAATGTCATTTATGGAAATCAGGAATGATTAGGATAAGTTTGGTTATTGGGATAACATTGTAGACCATTTAGACCTAACAGGCATATATATAGAACACTTCACCCTACAACAGCAGCATATACATTCTGTTCAAGTGTACATGGAACCTTCTCCATGAAAGACCATATCCTAGGCTAAAAAATAAACTTTGGAAATTTGAAAGGATTGAAGTTATACAAAGTGTATCTTTTGACCACAGTGGAATGAAACTAGAGTTGATAACAGAAGGAGAACTAGAAAATTCACAAATATTTGGAAATTAAACAGTTCATTTTTAATTCATGGATGCAAGAAGAAATCACAAGGGAAACTCGAAAATACCTTGATACAAGTGAAAAAGAAAATATACCAAAACTTATGGAATGCAGCAAATGCAGTACCTGGGGGGAATTTAAACTGTGACCAAGAAGACAGGCTCAAATCAATAACCTGTCACCTTAAGGAACTAGAAAAAAAGGGCCAAACAAAATCTAAGCCTACCAAAAGAAGAAAAATAATAAATATCAGAGTGGAGATAAATGGAATAGAGACTAACAAGATAGAGAAAATCAATGGAATCAAAATTGGTTCTTTGAAAAGATCAACATAATTAACAAACCTTTAGACAGACTGTCTGAAACTGAGAGAGAAGACTCAAATGACTAAAATCAGAAATGGAAGCAGGCATATTACTATCAGTCTTACCCAGATAAGAAGAATTATGAGAGAATACTGGAAACAACCTACATACCAACAAATATGGTAATGTAGGTGAAATGGACAAATTCCTAGAAACACACAAACTACCTAAACTGACTCAAAAAGAAATAGGAAATCTTAATAGACCTATATAAAGTAAGGAGATTGACTACATAATAAAGAAACCTACCAACAAAGAAAAGCTCAGGACCAGTAGCTTTTCTGGTGAATTCTATGAAGCATTTAAAGAAGGATTAACACAAAACCTTCTCAAACTCTTAAAAAGTTGAAGAGGAAGGAAAACTTCCTAAGTAATTCTATGGGGCTTGAATTACCTGATACTGAAGCCAGACAAAGAAAACGTAAATAAAGGAAAACTACAGACCAGTATCCCTTATGAATATGATTTTTAAATTCCCAACAAAATACTTACAGACTGAATCTAGTACATATTGAGAGGATTATACACCAGGCTCAAATGGGATTTAATCCCATAATTAAAAGCGTAGTTCAACATACAAAAATCAATGTATTAATAGAATATAGAAAAAAACACACATGATAATGTCAATTGATGCAGAAAATGCTTTTCATGATAAAAATGCTCAATAAACTAGGAATAGAAGGAAACTTTCTCTACATGATAAAGGCCATATATGAAAAACACATAGTTAACATCTTACTCAATGGTAAAAGATTGAAAACTTTTCCCTTAAGATCAAGAAAAAGACAAAAAGGGCTGTTTTCCCCACTTCTATTCAGCATGGTATTAGAGTTCTAAGTTAGAGTGATTTGGCGAGAAAGAGAAATGATAGCCATCTACATTGGAAAGGAAGAAGTAAAACTGTATTGCAGATGACATGATTTTTATATTTAGAAAGTCAAAAGAATCAACAAACAATGGTTAGAGGTAATAAATTCAGCAAAGTTGTGGGATACAAAGTCAACATGGAGCAAAAAATCAGTTGCATTTTTACATATTAAGCAATGAATAATCTGAAAAAAATATTATGACAACCTTCCATTTACAATATACAAGAATAAAATACTTAGTTTAAATTTAACCGAGCTGGTAGAAGACTTGTATCCTGAAAACTACAAAACGTTGCTGAAAGAGATTTAAAAAGATCTAAATAAATGTAAAGACAGCCCATGTTTGGGGATTATCTTAATATTAAGATTTAGTTAATATTAAGATGGTAATACTCTCTAAAGTGATCCACATAATTCAATGCATTTCCTATCAAAATCCCAATGGCATTTTTTTTGGCAGAAATGAAAATCCTATCCTAAAATTCACATGGAATTTCAGTGGATCTAGAATAGCCAAAGCAGTCTTGAAAAGAAAGAACAAAGTTGCAGGACTCACACTTTCCCATTTCAAAACATACTACAAAACTATAGTAATCAAGATGGTGTGGTATTGGCATAAGGACAGACATATAGATCAATGGAAAAGAACTGAGAGTCCAGAAATAAACCCTCACATATTGCCAACAAATGGTACTACAACAACATGCAAAAGGATGAATTTGGACTTTTACTTTACTCCGTATACAAAAATTAACTCAAAATACATCAAAGACCTAAATTTAAGAGCTAAAACCATATAACTCTTAGAAGAAACATAGGGGCAAATCTTCATGAGCTTGGATTTGACAGTGGTTTCTTAAATATTGCATGAAAAAGACAAATAAAAAAGGAAAAAAAAGTTGGACTTCATCAGTATTAAAATATTTTTCCATCAAAGGACACTATCAAGAGACTGAAAAGACAACCTACTGAATGGGAGAAAATATTTACAAATCAAATATCTGATAAAAGTTTAATATCCAGAAGATATAAAGAACTTTTACAATTCCACTGCAAAAAAACTAACAACCCAATTAAGATATGGGCAAAGGACCTGAATAGACATTTGTTTAAAGATAAAACTTATCTTCACCTGAAAAATGTTCTAATCGTTATCTGTTAAAGAAATGCAAATCAAAATCACAATGAGATACCACTTCATACCACTAGAACAACTTTAAGTAAATAAATAAACAAAGAACAAGTGTTGGCAAGAATGTGAATAAATTGGAACCCTCTTGCATCACTGTTGGGAATGTAATATGATATAGCTGCTGTATAAAACAGTTGGTGATTCTTCAAAAAGTTTGAAATATAACTACTATACAATCCAGCAATTTTCTTCCATGATATATACCCCAGAGAATTGAAAACAGGTACTCAAATAGATTCTTGCATGCTAATATTCATAGCCACATTATTCACAATATCTAAAAAAGGGAAACAACCCAAGTGTTTCTCATCAGCTGAACAGATACACAAAATGTAGCATATAGGTATAATAGAATTTTTTTTAGCTCTAAAGATGAATGAGGCTCTGGTACACGCTACAACATGTTGAACCTTGAAAACATCATGTTCCATGAAATAAGCCAGATACGAAAGTGATTCTACTTCTGTGAAATACCTAGAATATGCAAATTCAGAATAGAAAGTAGATTAGAGATTACCAGGGACTGAGGGTAGAGGAGATTGGGAAATTATTGTTTACCAGATGTGAAATTTCTATTTGGGCTTTCGGTTTGTTGAAGGAGTTTGGAGATGGGGTGATAATGGTTATACAGCATTGTGAATGGAATTAATGCCACTGAATTGTACATTTAAAAATGGTTAAATTTATGTTACACGTATTTGACGCAATTTTTTTAAAAAGAAAACAATTCCCAACTTCTGTATTTTGACTGGTGTTGATTATGCCAACCTACACGTGATAAAATTGCATAGAACTAAATACACACACACACACATACACACAGATGAGTACAAGTAAAACTGGTGAAATCTGATCAAGATAGGTGGATTGTATCAGTGTCCATTTCCTGGTTATGATATTGTACTGTAGTTTTACTGTATATTACCATCATGGGATCCTGGATGAAGGGTATATGGAATTCTCCCTGTATTATTTCTTATATTGACATGTGGAGCTACAGTGATCTCAAAATAAAAAAGTTTAATGAAAAAAGAAGCACTTACTCCATTGGTATCTGCATTGCTTAGCATGGTGTCTCTGTTATCATGTGATAGGAGCATAATAAATAGCAGCTTTTCTGTGATCAAGGTGGTTGTTATATTATGATATGTTTATGGGTTTTGGAGAAAGTTTAGAAGATACATATAAAAAAATTAACAAATTGACCATGATTGGTAAGATTACAGGTGATGTATATGTTCTTTGGGTTTTTCTCCATTTTCTGATTCTTATTTTGCATTTGAGCATGTATTATTTTTACAATTTAAAAATGTTTAAAGCTGTCTATGTGCCTAATAGTCAATAACCTAAGATATACCATTTAAGCAAAAAAATTACTCATGGTGAGTGCTGAGAGATTTATGATATCTAATATAGCTTTCATCACTCTCTTTATAATTATACAACCATTTTTATGACCATAAGAAATATGTAAAATTAAAGCCAATGGAGATAAAGTAGTGTAGTTGGAACATATTCCTGCATGTAGAGTTATAGTTTTAATCACATTTATATCTGGGAAGACAACGTAGAATGCACTGATTTGTGTTTGAACCTGCATCTTTTATAATCCAGGCAAAAACAAGACATTTATTTCTATTTGAAATGATTCTGTTTTGTGGTTGCTTATTTCTAGGGTTGCACAAATTCAGTAGCTCTAATGGTTGTGTGAATTGTTGGTAAAGCTATAGACTTATAGTTAAGATATTGCCTTGGTGGATAGTCTTGAATTTTGCGTTACCAAAATTTTTGATAGTAATGTTTTCTATTTCATTTTGCATAGAGTCCACATTGTGTGTCAAGTTATGTTCCAGGTTTTGGGGAATAATAAGGTGAAGGAAAAAAAGGTACCAGCCCTCAAGGTCAGAGTGGTGGGGAATACAACTAAACAACTAAAATAATCCGATGTTATAAGTGGGATGTTAGAAGTAAGCTGTTGGACGGTTGGCTCAGTGGCAGGATTCTTGCCTGCCATGCCTGAGACTGGGCTCAATTCCCAGTGCCTGCCCATGCAAAAAAAAAGAAAGAAAGAAAAAGGAAGTAAGCAGTTACAGTGGACAGTGGGTATCAGTAAAGGAGTGGCCAACTGTATTTTGAGACAGGGTGAGTGATGGGGAGGAAGAGGTGCAAAGACTGGTAGAAAAAGTCTTCACAAGGGACAGGATGCTTGAGCTGAACTTTTTTACCCTTTAATTAGAGAAGTTGTAGGTTTGCAGAAAAATCATGTAAAACATAGAATTCCCATACTAACTCTGTTCTCCCCTTGCCACACACACAGTTTTCCCTATTATTAACACTTTGCATTAGTGTAGTACCTTTGTTACAATCGATGAAACACTATTATTAATAATTATACTGTTAACTCTAGTCAGTAGTTTATATTAGGGTTCACTGTTTGTGTTATAGAGTCCTATGTATTTTTTTTTATTCTAATAACATGTATATAACCTAAAATTTCACCCTTTAGCCACATTCAAATACATGGTTGTGTATTGTTAGTTGCATTCAGAATGTTGTGCCTCTGTCACCACCATCCATTATCAAAACTTTCTCATCACCCCAAACAAGAATTCTGTGCCAAGTAAACATTAACTCCCCATTCTTCATTCCCACCCTGGTCCCTAAAAATTTGTATTCTAGTTTCTGAATTTATGAATTTGTTTATTCTAATTATTTCATATCAGTGAGATCATACAAAATTTTTCCTTTTTTGTTTGGGTTATTTCAACATGATGTCATCAGAGTTCATCCACATTGTTGCATGTATCAGAACTTCATTCCTTTTCCTGGCTAACTAATATTCCATTGTATGTATATACCACATTTTATTTATCCATTCATCTGTTGATGGACACTTGGGTTGCTTCAAATGGGATTGCTGGGTCATATGGTAATTCTGTACTTAACTTTATGATGAACTGCCAAACTTTTTGCCTCAGCAGCTATACCATTTTATATTCCCACCAACAATGAACTAGTTTTCCTATTTTTCTATATCTTCTTCAACATTTATTTTCCCTTTTTTTTCTAATAGTGGCCATTCTAGTGGGTATGAAATGGTATCTCATTGTGGTTTTGATTTGCATTTCCCTGATGGCTAATGATGTTGAGCATCTTTTGATGTGCTTATTGGCCATTTGTATGTCTTTGGGGACTTGTCATTTCAGGTCTTTTATAATTGGGTTATTTGTCTTTCTGTTGTTGATTTCTTTATATGTTTTGGATAGTAAACCCTTGTTAGATATGTAGTTTCCAAATATTTTCTCCCATCCTATAGGCTTTTTTTTTACTTTCTTGATGCAGTCCTTTGATGCACCAAAGTTTTTAGTTTTGATCGAGTTACATTGTTTTAGTTTCCTAGGCTATTCAAGCAAATACCATCAAATGGGCCAAGTTGAACAATAGAAATTATTCACTCACAATTTGAGGCTGGAAAAAAGGCCAGGCATCATTGTGATAGTATTTTCTCCCTGAAAACTGTGGCATTTTGGAACTGGCTGCTGATGGATCCTTGGTCCTTAGTCTGTCACATGGCAAGGTACATGGTGTATCTCCAGGTCTCTCCCTTTCTTTTGGGTTCTGCTGATGTTCAGCTTCTGGCTGCTCCCTCTGGCTTTCTGTCTATGTCTGAATTTCATTCCACTTATAAGTGACTCTAATAGGATTAAGACCTATCCTGATTGGGCTAGGCCATTTCTTAATTGAGGTAAACTCATCAAAAGGTCCTACTTACAGTCTTACTGATAGGAATGGATTAAATTTAAGAACATGCTTTCTGTATATACAGCTTCAAACCGTCACACACATTTATCTATTTTTTCCTTTTGTTGCTCATATTTTAATGTGAAATCTAAGATACCATTGCCTAATACTAGGTCCTAAAGACACTTCTATTTTTCTTCTAGAAATTTCATAGGTTTGGTTCTCATATTTAGGTCTTTCATCCATTTTGAGTTAATTTTTTTTATTTTGGTACGCTGTATGGCAAGGTCACATTTCATTCTTTGTGCATGTGACTATCCTGTTATTGCAGCACCATTTGTTGAATTGTTTGTTTTTGTTGCGTTCTTTGTTTGGGAAGTGCGTGAGCGGGGAATGAGTTAGTTTTTATATATCTATAAAGGAGTAGTCTACCTTAATTATTTTTATTTATTTATTTATTTATTTATATGCTATATATAAGCATATAAATGGGGCAGGGTCACACTTCATTATTTTTCCATGGGTGTATCCCGTTATTGCAGCACCATTTGTTGACTTTTGATTTTTGTTATTTTTGCTTGTTTGTTTTTTTAAGAAGTGCATGGGCTGGGACTCGAACCCAGGTCTCCCACCATCCTAATAATTTTGCATATGGATTTATGTTTTTGCCAGCACCATTTGTTGAAGAGACTATTTTTTTCCCTGTTGAGTGGGCTTGACACCCTTGTCAAATATCAGTTGGTCATACCTCACCCTCTCTAAGCCCAACTCTGTAAGTGAAATCATTGTCCACACCCCATGTGGGACATGACATCCAGGGGTGAAAGTCTCCCTGGTGTCGTGGGAGATGACTCCCAGGGTTGAGTCCAGCCTTGGTACTATGGAATCAACAATTCCATCTTGACCGAAAGGGGGAAAAGAAGTGTAATTAATAAAGTATCAGTGGCTGAGAGAGTTCAAATAGAGTCAAGAGGCTACTCTGGAGCAACTATTATGCAAACTTCAGTTAGACATTGCTACTTATCATAACTTGCCAAACCCCAGCTGAAACCATTCCAGCCAATCCTAAAAAAACACCTAGGGCAATATATAAAATTCTACAATTTATTTTGAACAGCTCCTGTGAGGCCATGGAAAAAGCCTCAGTGCATCTCAGAGACTTGTCTCACCAAAAGTGTGAGCTCAGACAAGAATGCAAGTAAAGGAAGAGGTTCCTAACAAAAAAGATACGTAGAAAAACCTTCATATGCTTAGAAAGTTAAAAATACTGTGGTGGTTTGAAGTGGTATGTACCCCCAGAAAAACATGTTCTTAAGTGGGATCCATTCCTGTAGCTGTGAATCCATTGTAAGTAGAACATTTTGATGAAGTTATTTCAGGTATGGTGTGGCCCAGCCCACTCAGGATGGGTCTTAATCCTATTACTGGAGTCCTTTATAAGGGGAAAGCAAAAACTGAAATCAATGAAACTTCGCCTAGGGAGAGACCAGGAGATACCCACATGCTTTGTCATGTGGCAAGGTAAGGACCCAGGATGGCCAGCAGCCAACCCAGAACACCGCAGTCTTCAGGAAGAAAGCATCATCATGATGATGCCTTGATTTGGGCTTTCTTTTAGCCTCAAACCACAAGCAAATAAATTCCCATTGTTTAACAAAGAAGAAAAGTAAAATAGGAAAGCAATGTTGCAGTTCCTCAAAATGTTAAACATAGAATTATCATATGATCTGGCAATGCCACTTCTATCGATATACCTAAAGAAATTGAAAACAGAATCTTAAATAGATACTTGAACCCCAATCTTTATAGCAGCATTATTCACAATAGCTGAAAGGTGGACCCACCAACCCAAGTGTCCATCAACAAATTAATGGATATATAAAATGTGATACATACACACTAACATATTATTTGGCCATAAGAATGAATAAAGTTCTGAGACGTTGCAACATGGAAGAAACTTGAAAACATTATGCTCAATCAAATAAGCAAGACACATAAGGACAAGTATTGTATGATATATTTTGTTAAGAATGACTAGAAATAGAAAATTCACAGAGGCAAAAGTTGATTAGAAGTTACCAGGGGAAGGAGTGTATGTTTGGTGGATATAAAATGTGTGTAAATAAAATCAGTAAAAACATGAAAAGAAACACAACTGAATTTTGCATATTGCTATTGTTCCCTGCTACTTTGCTGAATTAATTTTTTTTAGTTCTAGTAGCTTTGTTGTGGATTTTTCAGGATTTTCTTATATAGGATCAATTCTGTAACTAGGAAAAGTTTTTCTCCTTCCTTTCCAATTTGCATGCCTTATATTTCTTTTTCTTGCCAAATTGCTCTGGCAAGAACTTCCAGTACAGTGTTGAATAGTAATAGTGACAATAGGCATCCTCGTCTTTTTCCTGATCTTAGAGGGAAAGCTTTCAGTCTTTCACATTGAGTAGGATGTTAGCTGTGAGTTTGTCCTGTATGCCCTTTAACTTGTTGAGGAAGTATGCCTGTTTGAAAGTATCATGTACCCCGGAAAAGCCATATTTTAATCCTGAGTCAATCTTGTGGAGGCAGCCATTTATTTTAATCCTGTTTCAGTAATGTATGTTGGAAACTTTTGATCAGATTCTCTCCATAGACATGTGACACACCCAATTGTGGGTGTGACCTTTAATTAGATGGAGATGTGACTCCACCCATTCTAGGTGGGTCTTGATTAGTTTACTAGAATCCTTTAAAAGAAGAAAAATTTTAGAGAGTCAGAAAAGACGGAGCCAACAGGAACTCCAAAGCTGAGGTGACACAGATGCCAATACTTGGAGGACAGAGACATGGATGTTGGGAGATGCTTCAAGTGCAGCAAATGTCACCATGAGATGTTAGGTAAGCCAGAACCTGGAGAAAGCTAAGGGAAGCCAAAAGATGAAAGCCAGCCCTGGAGAAACAAAGTGAGGAGCCCCCATAAGAACAGAGTCTGAAAGCAATGGAGCCCAGGATCAAGGGGCCACCAGATGCCAGCCAGGAGCCTTCCCAGCTCACAGAGGTGTCCCTGACCCATCAGCCTTCCTTGAATTAAAATATCTTTCCCTGGATGCCTTAGGTTGGACATTTTTATAGACTTAGAACTGTAAACTTGTAACTTATTAAATTCCCCTTTTTAAAAGCCTTTCCAGTTCTGGTATATTGCAATCCAACAGTGTACTAACTAACACAGGAAGTTTCCTTCTATTCCTGGTTTTTAAAGTGTTATCAAGAAATGGTGCTGGATTTTGTCAGATGCCTTTTCTGTGTCTATTGAGATGGCCATATGGGTTTTTTCCTCTTCATTCTATTAATGTGCTGTCTTGTATTAATTGGATTTTCTTAGGTTGAAGCACCCTTGCATACCTGGGTTAAATCTCACTTGATCAGGGTATTTTAATTTTCTCTTGGATTTGGTTTTCTAGTATTTTATTGAGGGATTTTTTGCACCTATATTCATAAGGGATATTGTTCTTTAATTTTCTTTTCTTGTGATATCTTTTTCTGGTTTAGGGTAAATGTTGGCCCCATAGATTGAATTTGGAGGTGGAGCTGAATATTGTAGGTGAATGTCTGGGTGTTTGAAGGTTGTGGTATGAGGTACATGGTATACTGGTAGCCTGGAGGTGGTTTGGTGTGACTAGAGGATAGAATGCAAGGAAGAGGGGAACTAATGATTCTCTGAAGTTGGAGAATCAGGGCAAGGAGCTTCAGTGGTGATACTTTCAAGAATATTCTTAGGATAGCAGAAACTGCCAGTTTTCTTGACCACATCTTTAAAAATACTCACATTGAGTAGATTCCACAGATTTAGAATATGGTATTCTGAACACTGGATGTCCATGTGGACCATGCTTTTTGTTTTTTTAAATGATATGATTTTATTATATCACCATATTGACAAATGCATCTGTATTGGCAATCCTTGATATAAGAATACCCCAATTAAAGGATCTTTCAGTTCTTAGTTCTTCCCTCCCTCCTCTCTTCTTTTCCCTCCTCACCACTCTACCCTTACTAACCCTTCACTCCCATGAGGTCTTATTGCCATGCTGTAGGGATATCTTTAAAGAATTTGTGAGTTTAGCAGTAAAGGAAGGTAAGAACTTAGGAAGAGGTACAATAGTAGATGATTTTGCCATAATCATTTGTTTATGGGTCTGTTATGTTCTGTATCATGATACTAATTTGCTTCATTTGATTTTTCATTATTCATATTTTAAATATTTCAGATCTTCAACCAATTCATTTGGACTAAAACTTTAAAGTAATTCTGGAAGGCGTCACATGTGAGATCTGAGTAGATGTTTCCTTTCTCTTTTATGTTGAAATCTGCTTGGAGGAGAACAATTCTATGATTTGAAGCACAGAAGCTTTTGGAGGGAGAACTGGTTAGTCCTGGTAGGAACTGCAGTGTAGTTAGCAGGAGGACTTTGGGCACTAGAAGAAGGTAAATTAGGAGGTGAAAGAGATTAACTCATTTTAGAATTGTACCACAGGCTTATTCCAATTTTCAAAAATAAAGGAGAAGACTCCCTTATTCCTAGGACCTTCTTTCTTTGCCACACTGACCTCAAATTCATTCTGAGAAAAGATATTCTCTTCTCCAAAAACTAACCCATTTGCTTGGGTTCTGGAATCCAACTCTTTCCATCCCTCTTTTCCTCAATTCTTCCTTTTATTATTCTCTAATTTCTCTCCCTCCATAGATTCCTCTATCTTCCCCTTTTAAAAATATTGAAGTCTGTCTTACCTTAACAAGCAAAACAATGAAATACCTCTTCTGTGAACCATATGCCTCCCTCTGTTGGTAGTCAGGTGGTTTCTTTTCCCATCCACTCATCAAGGGCAGCCCAGCTTTCCTTGCCATCTGGTTTTGTTTCTACTTTCAGCTTAGTTCAGAAAGTATTGTTAAGTGTTACCTTATGGCTGGCCTTGTGCAGCAGATAACAATAAACAAGACAGTTGTGGTCTTTATTCTTTTAGAACTTATAGCTTCACTCAGGGAACTGTTTTTATAATCTTCATAGATACCTTCAATAAAGGTTGACAAATCCAGTAGATACTTCTCTTGACACCTGAAATCATTATCTGTTCTTCTTTCTTAGAAGAAAGAAATTCTTCTTTTTGGTTTTCATAACATTGTCCTCTTCTGGGATAAGGAGCTTTCTACTTCTCTGAGCATTTGTCACAAGTCTTCGTGTGATCCCTTTTCTCTGAAATGTCTCTTTTTCAGGGCCTTCAATGTTTTTCTTTCCCAAAAGAGCTCATTACTAATTTCTCTTCTCTCTTCTCATGTAAAACACTATTCCTGGGCAATTTCCCTGTATGCTGATGTATCCTCAGTTCTCTACCTCCAGTTGAGTGCTCTCTCCTGCCCCATCTATATGGGGCATCTATATGCCCTATGGACATCTCAAATTCATCATATTTGATACTAAAATCAACATTTCTCCTCACCTTTAACTTTAATGCTTTCCCTTTTCCCTAAATTGTCCCACTGTCTATTCAGTTGCTTGTACCATCCTGGATCATTTGCCCCCTCCCTATCAATCACTAGATCCTGTTGATTCTGTCCTGCCTTCTTTGTATCCATCCCCTCCTTTCTGTGTTTATTGCCGTAGACATGTCAGGTACTATCCTCCAGCTCTTTCTCTTAGACTTATTGGGCTTATTGCTCCTGGAGTTAGTCTTGGCCAATTGTCCCAGATTCCAGGGGCGTAGGTAGATTACTTGAATCTATTTAGTCATGGAACCCATGAACAACTCTTGACTTTTGGATTATGTAAGAATGTAAAAAGTTAACCAAAAGGATTTATTAATAATAACTACACTCATAGTATGGAATGAACTGTACACAGTTTGCCAAATAGTTTATGTAAATATGTATATTCCTTGTTTCTTTATCACTTGTATTATATCTTAGTGATCTTATCAACTTTACAGATCTCTTTTATTCTTATTGCATTCTTTTTAATGCTATATAATATCAAACTATAGGAATGGACCTTGATTTATTTAACCAAGTCTCTATTAATGCCATTTAGATATTTCCCAGCTTTTGCTTGTTTGTTTGCTATTTTTCTTTGTTTGCTTTCAAGTAACATTGTAGTGAGCATCTTGGTCCACTACTTTGTGATATTCTTTTGTGAGTAAATTCCAGGTAGTGGAATTTCTGCATCATAGTGTTTGTGCATTTGAGATTTTTGACAAGTACTGGCAAATAGTCTTCCAAAAATGCTGTAAACATTATGAGTGCCTTTTCCACAACCTTTCGAACTCTAGATATTATTAAGCTTTCAACATTTTCCCAGTCGGATAGCTGAAAAGTACATCTCCATTGTTTCAATTTATATTTCCTAATTAACTGAGGTAGTCATATTTTCATGTATTTTTGGCTGTTTTATTTTTTGTTTTTGTGAAATGTCTCTGCACATTTTCTGCCCATTGTTCTAGGGATGTGTTTTTTTTTTCTTATTGATTTTTATAAACTCTGTAAATCAAGCAAATTACCCCTTTACTGCCTTACAATCAGATTTGATGAGGTTTTCTAAGTTTTGTTAGTCTTTTGACATTGTTTAGAGTATGTTTTCTATATAGGATAGTTTTGTAGTCACATTTATTGATCTTTACCCTTTGTGTTTTATTTAAAAGGGGCTTGCCCCATAGTGGGTATTTGTTCATTTTAAATGTGCTAAAGAGTGTGAGCAGAACTTATGTTCGATTTGAAAGAGGAGAGTTTAGGGAAATTTGACACATTATATATATTTTTCAAGCAATCTTGAAAATTTCTTTTTTTTTTTTTTAACTCATCTGCCTATACTCTGGAGAAAGGGGGCATAAGCCATAAGGTTTTCACATTCATATGGTCACATTGTAAAAGCTATATAGTTATACAGTCATCTTCAAGAATCAAGGTTACTGGAATACAATTCAAAAGTTTCAGGTACTTCCCTCCAGCCACTCCAATAATCCCATAAACTAAAAAGGGATAGCGATATGATGCATAAGAATAACTTCAGGATAACCTCTCAACTCTGTTTGAAATCTCTCAGCCACTGAAACTTTGTCTCATTTCTCTCTTCCCCCTTTTGCTCAGAAGGCTTTCTCAATCCCATGATTTTGGGTCCCAGCTCATCCCTGGGAATCATGTCCCACATTGCCAGGGAAATTTATACCTTGGGAGTCATGTCCCATCTAGGGTGGAGGGCAGTGAGTTTACCTGCCAGTTGGCTTCGAGAGAGATACCACATCTGAGCAACAAGATTCTCTGGGGGGTGACATTTAGGCATAGTTATAAGTAGGCTTAGCTTCTCCTTTTCAGGATAAATTGCATAGGAGTGAGTCCCAAGATTGAGGGGTCGGCATATTAAACTAGTTGTCCCCAGTGCTTGTGAGAATATCAGGAATTCCACAGGTGGGGAAGTTAAATATTTCCTTTCTCCCCAGTCCCCCAGGGGACTTTGCAAATAACTTTTTTATTCTCTGCCCAAATTACTCTGGGATGTATCAAGGCATCACCCACAAGATCTGATACCCCATTCAAGATTCCATGTATTTATGGTATTCTAATAAATTGTTCATACAAGTTAAATGAGATAATCACTACCCAAAATATAAATTTTGTGCCAAATACACATCTCTACCTTTGATCTCACACAGAAGTTGCAGTTTTAAAATATAGACCATATCATCCTTTACCCTGTATTCTGATTTACCTTAGTCTTATCCAGATCAGCTTCATTCATATCTCTAGTTGAAATCTGATCACTTTTTCAACTTTTTAAACAGTTACTATATGGGATAAGGCTGACTTTCATAGCCTCAGAACTCTAACTCTGAGTCTCAGGTGTCACACAAATACCTGAAATTTCAAGAAACGACCAGATTATTCACAGGTAGCTCAGCATCTCAGAATTTAGAAATAACAGTTATGACTCCGAAATAGATGTGATTACTATAAGAGCTTACAATCTAGAAACTTTTACAATAGGCCCCAACCTGATAACCCATGCTCTCAACTTCAGTTCTCTGAGTTTATATATTACGGTTGATCCATATAAGTGAGGCATAATATTTGTCTTTTTGTTTCTGACATTTCACTCAACATATGAGACATTCAATTTCAAAGTTCCAAAATCATTCAAAGAAAGCTAACTTTAAAGTAAATGTCCGTTTTTGCATATGCACTCTGTTAACAAATTATTGAAAGTTATAGTGTGAGTTAATTTTCATAATTACAATTTAGTGATTTCTAGATTCTTTTTCTGATCATTATCATATTTTTATAAAAGTCATATCACAGTGTAGCTCTTTGTAAAAAATGAAATTTAACAATCTTAGTGGAAATACTATTTTAGGATTTATTGATTAAGTTTAGGAGATGCTTAATATAAAGTAAGTTATTTATTTCATTGTGGAAACTCATCCTTTTCTTTGTTTTCTCACAATGCATATAAAGGTTTCTTAGCAGAGTGGGAAGTAAGTGAATTTTCTGGGTAATGGAAAGAGTGCAGTAGAGAATTCCTGGATTGTTTTAATCAGATCATTTAGTAGCTTTCCTTATTACTATTGTTAAAATTCCTATGAGGTCTTCAGGAACTATAAACAATTAATTTTTTTGAGCTTTGACTTTACAGTGTTTATCTTAAGCATAGGGATCTGATATATGGTGAATCATTGGTACTAGTAATTTAGCCATCAATAATTAATCTAAACCCTTAGCTGTAAATTGTAAATGTTAGTACAATTTCTTAAGTGTCTGGATGGGGTGTCTGACTATTGATAATGCCAGATGTTCTAAAAATAGAAACATTCAACATATATTAGAAAAGTATTATCACAAAGCAAAAGCGTGGACCTCTCCCTGCAGATTCTTCCCAGCGAGGTCTAGGAGAAAGAGAAAGAGATGAATTACTGAGAAAGTCTACCTGGTAACCTGCTTTTGCTATAAAAGATGCAAATTGTGTACTTTAGAATTATAAATTACAAGGGTATGGGTTAGGTATAGAGCCCAATAATCTGAGATTAAACTGAGGTAAAAATTAGGTTTACTGTGGCCACATAGGCTAAAATGATTGGTTCATTTTGCTTAATCAAAAGGAATGTTAAGTTGTTTTTGAGATTTAATGAGTAAATTCCTTGACAAATCTTAATTTTGTTTGAAAGTTGCTTTATAAATGAAAGACAATGGGCAATTTAAAAAGTAATATCCTTTTTTCAAAGTTTTTTTTTAAATTTAAAAAAGCAAGCAGTACACTTAAACCACCAAAAATGGATGTCTTAGCTAGCTTAACCGTAGCCATATGGAATAAATGTCATCTAACCAAGATGGTTGAAAACTAATTCACGTGTGATTGGTTTCATTTACTTACTCAACAAAACCTGATGAGTGGTACTTTGTGCACTCTATATTAGGTGGTTTTATAAATATTTATCTGGAAAAAAAAAGAAGTGGATCCTGTTACATCAAGGTCGAAGTCTACCATAGCAAATTTAGAATAACATAGGGGTGATTTGATATTCAGTTCCAAAATATGATTAGTGAAATTCTTTCTTAGATCAGTATACTTACAACATGATGAGAATACCTATTAGTACACTTTCTCGCTGGTTTGATGCTCTGCATGATTCCAGTTCCCTCTTTTTCCAGTAAGGCCCATTTCATTAGGAGCACTATCTCTGATTTTCCAGACTGGATTAGCTCTCCGGAATATGCCTGTATTTTTTTTTAATGTCTCATAATTATAATTTAAAAATTATTTGTTTGATGTCTGTCTCCTCTTCAGTCTCTATTAGGCCTTTAACTCCCTGAGGCTCCCTGTGGCTGGAATATGCTTTAAAATGCTTATTAATGAATATATATATTTTGTCTTGCTTTCTGTTGGATATTGTCCACTGGTCTCATTTCTTGTTACACTCTTTACAATTTAATTTTATTTTGAATGTCACAACCCCTTTCCCTTAAGAAATTATTTGTAGAAAAAATAGTTTTAACCTTTCAAGGAGATAGTTGTGAGTGCTCCATTTAGGAGTTTTAACTTTGAATTGACTTAAGATTTAGGATTGAGGAATGAACATTAATTTTTTTATTTTAGAAAGATATTCTGATGTCAGTTAGTATTGGAAGAAACCAGAGATAGATGATCACTTGTTTATTCAGCCAACATTTATTGTACACCTACTATGTGTGTCTGGCTTGTACAGGACAATGGAAATAGAGAGATGGAAGACATGGTCCCTGCCCTCTAGGACCTTACAGTTGTCTTTTGGGATAAGAAAGGTGATTACGTTATATCATAATTTCACTTAATTAGTGGTTTGTTAAGGGAAAACCACTTAGTATAAATGGAAACAGAAGAGAGGCACTCACTTGAGACTCCTTGTTTCAAGGAAGCCTTCTTAGAAGAATTGACAAATTAGTCCTTTCCAAAAAGCAAGTAGGCATTACTCAGGAAATAGGTTAGGGAAGATCTTTCCAGGCATAGAAGAGTACATGTGTAAATGCTAGTTAAGGGTTCATTTTAATTGATGAGGTGAGAATTCATTAGTGACATTCTAAGAGGCAGAGTATGTAGCACTTGGTGGCTGAACATTGACAGATATTATACTGTGATGATAAGGTTTTGCACCTGCCTTGGTGACTGATGAATAATGGTGTCATTGCAGGAATAGTGGACACACTGCGGGGCAGAGGCAGGCAAGTGATGTTCAGTTTGGAATCCATGGATTTTGAGGTTTGGTGGATTTCCATGTGAATGTATGTGTAGATAGTTCTAAATTGATGTCAGTAGTTCTGGAATGAGATTAGGACTAAAGATTGTGATTCAGGATTCTCCACAGAAATAGTAGCTAAATCTGAGATAAGATGTTAAGGAAAACTGCAACACAGTGGAGAAAGAAAAGAGGAATAGGGACAGAATTTCAGGGGATAAACCAATACCTTTTTTCTTTTTAAGCTGGGCTCTAAGTCAGGAGCTTCAAATTGTTTAAGCTCTAACTAAAGAGCTTTTTTTCCTCTCCACTTTACCTTATAGACAGAAAAGGATAAATTAGATGGAAATAAGCATTTGTTAGTTTATTTATTGATATCCCAAGACAAAAAAATGGTCACAGTCAAAGAAAAATTTAGTTTCATGTTTTAATTATGAAGGTAGGAACGTTTTCAGCAAGGAAGGCTGAACCAAGTAAAGGTTTTCTGATTAACCCTCAAATGACTCAGAAGATAAATGAGAACCCCTTGGGAATTTGAAGTAATTAAGGTTTTACTTTGTAAACTTTTTTTGGTTTATATCAGTTTTATTTTACATATTTAAACTTGGTGTATTGGGTGCTATTGACTTATAAGAAGTATATCCATTTTAGAAGATTAGACACATATTTAAAGTAGAACATGTACTGCTATCATAATCAAGGTGATATGAATTTCTTATTTATTACAGACCTAATGTGGTTTCTAGATTTCTCTCAGACCAAGTACGTGCAAGTCAGAGAAAAAAGGAAGCCAGATTGTTCATTGTAAAGTGAACAATCACTTTCATATAGGCATAATATTCATTCTAAAATTAATCTACTGAAGGATCGTTTCAAGCACTTTAATAAGGAAATGGTGATGCATTCCCCATTGCAGAGTGTCTCTCTCTAAGTATCTGCTGCTTAGAGTAGTTACTGTTTTTCATTTAAGTACAGTAAAAAAGAATAATAACAACTCTTGTTTATCAAGAACAGATTGAATACTAAGCATTCTTTATTTTCTCTTTTAGTCTTCACAACATTCTTCAACTGATGATAGTTATAATAAGAGTAATAACTATAATTTATCAAGTGCTTTACATGTTCTAAGCATTGCATCAGGCACTTCATGTACTGACATTCATTTAATCCTTACAGAAGCTGTATGGATGTTTGAGAGTATTTATTTGTATTATTCTATGAGACACAAAGATGTTAAGCAACTTGTTTTATGTTTTGCAGCCAGTAAACTTTATGTCATACAGCTAGTAGTCAGGACTCAAACTCAGGTACTTTTTGCATTATACCTGCTGCCTCCTTGTCATTTATCCTGGGTGGCAATGGGGGAACACTGACCTCCCTGAAGCTTATGACTGGTGCCTAAGCAGTGTCACTAAATTAAAGCAAAAAAATTAGGGCCATCTTGGTGTGAGGGCCATCTGAGTTACTGTCTTTATAGACTCCTTTTCAGAGTATGAGTGCCACCTGCTGGAATGCAAAGACCAGCTCCAAAAACCCTCTCAGAGATATGAGAGTGTCAGGTTTCAAAATTTCAGTTTTAGAAATAATGGGGCATTTTGGAGTTAGGTGAATCCTCTGATTAGCCATAAAATAAACTGCATCATTTATATTCTGTTCTTTTGGGGGGCAGGGGGAAGGGTTGTGCAAGGACATACATTTTTAAAAATGATACACTCAGTGCTTTCCAAAATAAAGTCACTGACACTCTTCTCACCAGTGGGACAGATAGATGGCCAGATGAATCATACTTATAGCAGATCAAATAAGAATAGAAAATTGGAATTTCTTTGAGATAGCAGAGTTATTGAAGCATAAGAGGACTCTTTCCATTCAAGTCTTCTCTTCAGATATAAATGGTGTTGTGCCCTAGAAAAGGATTCTGGTACCCATGGGGGCATTTGAGATTTAGAGAACAGAAAGTGGAGACAAAAAGAGAAGAAAAATGTGTGGGTAAAAATACAAATAGGTTGTGGAATTTTTATTCTAGCAAAAAAGTCTAGGATTTATATTGTCTTATGTTTTGGACGGTGAAAAGTGGACACTTTTTACACTCATTACATGCCTTTGAGGGGGATCAGATAAAATATTAACATGTCTGTTGCCCATTCTTCTTTAGACTCCTTTTGCATCGTATAACTATTCTATGAGTATCTGGCATGGGTCACAGGAAAATCATGGTATACTTAACTGACATTTAGAAATTCTTAAAACATATTTGTAGTTGCATGATGTCATGCTGAACAAATATTTGTGAGACAAAAGATGAAAGTCCATTGTTGAAATCTGATTTTGCCAAGAATTTAGGGAAACTACAAGCTGATCATTTCCTTCTTTCATTATTTCCCTTCTCAGAATAACCCATAAGAAGCTGAGATAATATGATAGTATGCCCTCTTGGTAAATAGATTTCTACAGAGAAAAGTCCATCTTTTGATATGTGCTGTTTTTTGTTTTTAATTTTAAGAATAATGCTTTTTTTGTAGAAAACAAAATAAATAGAAAATAGAAAAACAAAAACAGGCATATTTCCTGTTTTGTAAACATTTTATATTTTATAGCCTTCTTTTGTTCTATCATATCATTATAGCATAAGACCTTTTCCATGTAATTAAAAACTTTTAGTAAATCTCATATATAAGGCTACAATATTTGTATATACCATAATTTACTTATCAGTTTTCTTATTACTGCATTCTAAGCATTTAGATTATTTGCTATTTTTGTTCATTTGTTTCCTTACATAGTGGTAGAGACGTCTACATTTTTTTTTTCCTTGGTAAATAAGGATAGAGAAAATACTCTTCTGTTGAGCTAGGCCGTAGATAAGCTCAACGTTTTATAAGTAAATTAACTTTGGAAGTACTACTGATTGAGTGAATCTCTACTTTAATTCCTCAGGTGAGGACCCTTGTCCCGGTTACTATTTTCTTTTGGATTATCTAGCATTTACTTCAGGAGACACCCTTATTGCATCCCTTTGCTTTTAGGGTTATACACCAAGCTAAATATATGCTGAGTTATTAAGAGCTATGCTTCTGCTCTTTACATCAAGCCAGCACTCTTATACTTCTGTAAGAGTGATTGGTAGCTGAGAGGACCATTCCTCTTTAGTAAGTGTAGCTTATGGAAAGCTAGTGTCCCTGGAATAAGTAGTTTAGACATAATCTATTCAACTTATTAAAACCAAAATCATTTAAAACACCTTTTGAAAAGAAATAATATATGAAAGGGTAGCAACATTTTATGTTACAAGCTACTGACTGGTTTATTTTGTGTGTAAGAACCAGGTGAGTTCAGTAGACATTTAATTCATTTGACAAATAAATATCAAGTGCTTACTATGTGCTAGGTACCATTTTAAGCACTGGAGACACAAAACTAACAAAAATTTTTGCCTTTGTGGAGTGCATGTATTAGTGGAGAAAGACAGATAATAAATAAGATGAAATAAGTAAATGGTACCTAGTTCTACAATTCCTTAACCAAAGTCTTAGGAATAGAATGTGTTTTGGATTCAGAATTTTTTCAACTTTAGAAAGGCAATATGATACATACACTATTTATTACCTAACACTCAGGGAAGTCTGAGGTAGCAGTCAAACCTATTAATAATGTCTCTTGAAATAAAAGTATGAACATTTACATTCAGTGTGCTGAAGACTACAAATAGCTTCATGTCAGTTTAGGTCAGATATTGCTGCAAAATTAATAATAAAGGATAATTTTCAAAAAAGGATAAAATCATGACTGTCATACAGATATAAAATGAACACGTTTAAGATTTTGTTTAACTTAATTAGATGAAGGAACCCATTAGATGTTATCACTCATTCACAGAAGAATCTTCAGAAAGACAAATTTATCGATCAGAAATATTGAAATGAATATGTAGATTAACATATTTCAAGTTGTGGGAGGAAAGTCAGTGAACCTCTACTGGACAGGCAGAATTTGTATGTTTATATATAAGAATTGTTCTCCATTATTGTCAGTTATCTAATATGTACAGAGTTGTAAAATAGCTTCCCTAGAGTCAGAATCAGATAACCTGAAAGAATGTGCCCTTGACAGTGCATATTTTTCTGTTGAAAAACAAATGAATTACTAGAGTTACATGAACTACAAGAAAGTTTTCATTTTCTGAGCTCTTCAGAATTGTAGATAATTGTGGATAAGGAATATAGATCCTGTAGTATGTTTGACAGTGATAGTATTTTGCAGAAAAATAGAGGTGGGGGAGGCAGGTTGCAGTTAAATAGAAGGCCTGGGGAGACTCTCTGAGAAAGTGGATATAGAACTAAAGCAGGTGAAGTTTTTTGCCTGAGCAACTGAAATAATGGAGTTGCTGTTAAATGAGATGGGGAAGAGGAGTTGGGGTGGGAGGTAGTGGGAGGTGGAGGTAATCTCAATTTTGGCCCTTCGAATTCCAAACTGAGATTTTGAGTAAGCAGTTGAATAAAAAAAATATGGAGTTCAGGGAAGATGAGTGGGATCCACCTCACCCTCAAACTCCCTTGTTCGGTGACCTGACTGTGAGACATGTAGAAGAGGCAGCCAAAATGTGGTACCCTTTATCTGTAAGAGTTGCCTTCTCCACCACCCTATTGTCCCTGTCATCTTCCCAGTGATAACAGAGAATTCCTTAGTGACACTTCTCTGTGGCTTACAACGCTCCCCATTATTTGGACCTTGCTTTATTTTTTGCTTTGCTCCTCAGACCTGTCCCTGGCAACAACAGAGATGATCAGTTTTATATTTCTGAAATATTCTGGCTCTAGAGTGAAAAATGAATTATAAGAGGGAAAAATATAGACATACCTAACAGTTTGTTTGCTATTTCTTTGCCTCAGTCTGCTTTCACTTTGATATTTAGTGATTTACAGAGACCTGTAGGATAGAAAAAGTATATGGATATACAGAAATAGAAAGTATGTATTGCTGCACTAGAAAATGCAAATTTGGGGTTTAGGAAAAACTTCTTCGTAAATGTTGGTAGTTGCAAACTTTACCCTTTTCCTCTCTGTGTGCCATATTAAAAGCTGGCCTAGAAATACCATGCAGCTGTCAAAAAGAATTAAGATTTCTGTATACTGATATTGAGAGATTTCCAGAATAGACTAAATAAAAAAAAAAAAAGTACAGAACAGTGTGTATATTGTGTTATCATCTATGTAAGAGAGGGGAAAATAAAAATATACATTCCTATTTCCTTTTATTGCATAAAGAAACTAATATAAATTGTTACCAGTGGAGGCACAGGGAATAGGAGTGGTGTTGAGACATCTCAGTTTATATTCTTTTATGTACTTTTGATCTTTGAAACATGTAAATATATTAACTATTAATAATTTTTTAATATGGAACTTAAATGAATTTATTATAGAAGGATCAACAATTCGTAGTTACAGAGAATCATTTTTTTAGAGATGCTGATTAAATATTGCTACATGTGACATCCCCTCTCCCAGACAAGTGGCATCCAGCAGTCAGGGGTCTATGCCAATGTTCGGTGTTTCAAGAGACTGGCTTAGATGCAGAAATGGAATGTCATCTTCCCACTGTAGTCTTGGGTAGGGACTTAATAAAAAAGTTGGGTAAACTCTCCCAAGTCCACCAATACCAAAAAATTAGAAAAAGAGGGGACCAAGTCAGCATGCTTTGGGGCGAAGCCTCTTAGCAGGGTCCATCTGCTTGAAGGCTGGCCATGGCAGTTGTCACAAGAGGGGTCATTAAGCATGTTACTCAAGAACCAGGAAATCTAACGCATTCAAAAGCAGTAATCTGTCTAGATATAACTTTACTTCCCTCTAAAGTACAACTTTCTCTGATTCCATCATTAATTAGGAACTAATAATATCTTAGAACTGCATCTGAAGCAAGAAGCAGGGCTGCTTAAAGGAATCACTAAGACAGTTTTTAGGCAGTGGCAACAGAGATAGCAGCTGGTATTCAAGCACCCCTTAGTCCTTTCTTCTCCCCACTCCCAAAGGGTGTAGCACTGTTATGTCTTTCCCTACTGGCTCTTCCTTTCTACCTATATCCAATAGGTAATATAGCTAGAAGCCTGAAGCAGGCTGTAAAGAGTAGACTGTTATTTAAGCATGTTAGGGGCAGCCTATCTTAGCACTTACCTTTTAGCTATGTTTCAGGGCATGCTGGTTGAAGGGAGAACACTGGGAGTCATACCCTGGAACGGTGCCTAATTATAGCTGGTAGAGCACTTTCCAGCAAAGGGTGTAGGTAAGGATCAAGAGCTGAGATGCAGAGCCAAAATGAGGGAATTGAGGAACTAGGAAATGTATCATTAAAAGTAGTAGAAGTAGACAACTGGGGGATGGTCCATAAAGATTCCAGACACCAGAGGTAGTTTTTTTTTAACATGATCCCAGCACAGGCACTTAAGGTCATCTTTACTCATTTTAAGGTATTAGAGTGGGTAAGCAATTTATTTCTCTCTGTCTCATTGATCTGTTGTGTCTTTCTTCCCCACTATATTGTGGCAAAGGCAAAGAATTCAGCTGTAGTGGAGAAAGAATGAACTTTGAAATCAGGCAGATCTATTTAAATCTAAATGTCTTCTCTTTCTAGTTGTTTGCCTTTGGTAAGGTTATTTTATCATTCTGAACGTCTGCATATCATAGCGTTGTTATAAAGATTAAATGAGAAAAAATATATGTATATAATCATGCAAATAGAAAGTATTCAATAGAAGTTTCTTTACTCCTTCCTTTTTGTATATTCCTCAGAATTTTACATTTAAAAGATATTAAAGATATATATCAGATTGAGTATGTTTTTCTCTACCTATTAATGCTGAACCCTCTTTTAAGGATAGTCTGAGGCAGGCATGTTTATATGGCTTTTACCTTGAGCAGCTAATGTCATTGTTGTTAAATATTTTATCATGCAACTGTCTGTTATATGCTAAGTGCTAAGGTTTCACTTACTGTTCTCATCTCTCTCCTTATTAGAATCCAAATTGAAGCTTGTACTTTGGGAAGACCTGTTCCTCTTCTCTCTTGACAGGACCTCTTCTTCACACCAATTTTTGTTAGTGGATATGAAAGCCATCCCTTAAACTTATCAATCTTCTAAGAAAACCTAAACCACAAACTCTAGGCATCTCTAAGTATAGGGATTGTTAAATATCTTTCCTTCTTTGGTCAGATATTTATAAAGCACCAACATGGTACTAGGGCAGATATGAATAGTATTAATACATGATTCCTGCCCCCACCCCCAGGAACTTTTCCTCTGGTAAAAAATATATCACATATCAAAATATAATTAATTCTTTAGCAATATGATATTACATTTGTTTACCATTTTACTGTTTTCAGAGAACTTTCTCCACTATTTCATTTGAGCCACATTATAACCTCCATGAAGTTGAATGAATTGGGTAAATTCCCATTGTAAAGGTGAGAAAACTGAATCTCAGAGTGGTGAAAACATTTATCCAACAATAAATATCGGGTTTAAAGAAAAAAGTACCTGCACAGAACCTAGTAAGAACCAAATAATTTCTCTCACATTTGGGGCCTAGATTTAAGATATTGCCATCAGAGATTCCCAGTAGCACAGAAGAGAGACTTACTACCATTTGAAAAAAAATGTTTTTAAAATTTATGTGGTACATGATGCAGGTAATTTTTCAGGGAAAAAGCTAAATTTTTGCTTTCATGACTTAAAGGTACTGAGAACAACCATACATCCTACTCTGCTTCAGTGTTTCCTAGTGTTTGGGGAATGATGGTGTAAGAGTCTGTTTAAATTTTCTGAGGGGATAATATGACATGATCTTTCAAAAGCCTTAAAAATATGGGTCTTTTGAAGCAATAATTCTAAGATTTTATCCTAACAAGTAATCAAAGATGTGTACAAAGACTTCGCTGTAAGAATATTCATTGTGGTCTTGATGTTGACAGTAATGGCAGTGGTATTAACTGAGGGCTGACCATGGGGAGTCACGTGGTGAGCACTTGACAGGCAATTTGTTCAGTTACTTGCTGGCAGCAAGTCTGAAAAAAAGAAGAGTCATTTTTTTAAACCCACATTTTGCAAATGAGGGGACAGGAAAGTGAGGTTAAGTGACTTGCTGAAGATCACAGAGTTAAAAGGTAATAGAACCAGAATTTGAAACCAGATCCAAGTTTCATCCCAGAATTCATCCTTTGATCCATTATGCTGCAATCATAATTTGTTAACAAGACAATCTGGAAATAAGATCTACTACTAACCAATAGAATCCATGAAATACTTTGTAATCCATAGAACATTTTGTAATCATTAAAATCCATGTTATAGAAATGTTTTTAATGGCTCGAAAAATGGTCAAGATTTTTTAATGAAAAAGGCAGGATACAATGCAAAGGCATATAGAGCAATGGTTTCTAAACTTCTCTGCACACTGGAATCGTTTGGGGGGGTTTAAGGAAATTGTGATTTAATTATTAGTTTGGGGTACTTAGTTTTGGAGTATTTCAGAGCTCTCCAGGTGATTCTAATATGCCAATTATTTTGGGAACCATTAGTTTACGTTATGCTTCCTTTTTAAAAACATACCCGTATGCATGGAAAAGAGATTGGAAAAATATTGACTGCTTATCTCTGAATAGTGGTATTTTTTCTTTTATTTTGCTTATCTGGATTTTCTAAATTTTCAAAAATTTCATTTTGAAGTTGTAGGAAATTCTTTATCTTTCCTCTGCTACATCTGCTAACAGAGTAGTGACCCTTCTCTTCCTCTTTATTCAGCTTTTGCGGGAATTGAAGCACCCTAATGTGATCGCATTGCAGAAGGTGTTCCTTTCTCACAGTGACCGGAAGGTGTGGCTGCTGTTTGATTATGCAGAACATGATTTATGGGTAAGTGTAAATTCACTTTACCTTAAATATTATTTTTTATATGTATTGAGACATACATGTATGTGATACATAATACTAATGCTTGCTCTGTTTACTATAGTTTGGTAAGTTTTGATTTGAAAGAATTTGAGCAATAACCATTAGCATTTTATTGACAATATAGCGTTTGTAATATTCAGAAATTTCACTTCAGAAAACTGTAATAAGAGTGAGAGATTATAATTTTATGGAAGTAATTAATGGCAGTTAATCAGTATACATGTGAAATGGTATACAAAGTAGTTCAAATTTAATCAGTTATGCATTTGTGAATAGTTCCTTATTCTAAGTTAAGGTCTACGTGTTGCAGCATTTTGCCTTTTAAAACTGGCTTCACTGAATAGAAAGGGTATCTATGATTTTCAAATTTTAAGAATGTTTTATCAATATATGAAAGAAGGACATGAAGGAAGTTCAAAACTCTAATTTCTAACTCTGTAAGTTAGTAGTCAAATATTTAAACATTTTATTAGAGGAATTCCTATCAGAGAATATTCAAAATTGGTAAAAAGTTCAAATTATGGATAATTAAATTTTGGTTCAATATGTTATGGTTTGTCATCTGTACAAACTACAAATCTGTTTAGGACTTACTCTAACAGACGCAGAGTCTTGAATGAACTTTCAGAGTTCAAGTTATTACAGCAGCTATTGATAAAAACCTTGAGTATATTTTTCTCAATTCTTTTCATGATTATCCATGAAAATTGCATTTCCCCCCTTTTTTGTGGCCTACATTTCTACCAAGATTTACTTGATAATTCATATATACTTCTATTTGAACATCAATAATGTGATGAATCACCTCAAAGAAAGTGTAACACATTGGATTAGTCAGCTCCCATAGGACTTTTCTGTTTGATATAGTGGGCACTAGCCACATGTGCTTTTTGAACACTTGAAATTTGGCTGGTACAAACTAAAATGTGCTGTAAATGTGGGATATATACTGAATTTGAAAGACTTAGTAAAAAAAAACTAAAATATCTCATTAATATTTTTATGCTGATTACATATTGAAATAATATTTTGGATATATTGGATTACTTAAAATATATTAAAATTAATTTACATGTTCCTTTTTTTTAAAAAATGTGGCTGTTAAAAATTTAAGTTACCTAGATAGCTCCCGTTATATTTCAGTTGGACAACTCTACTGTAGTATAAACCTTAATCTTCTGTGATTTCTTAAAATTTAGTAAATGTTGTTAACAGTTTTTTTTAAACAGAAAGCTATAAAAATAGCTTATTAATTTTCCAGTAGCATTTAACTATTTTCAGGCCAGTGGGGAGCACTGTTGACAATTCAACACTGTTGTTTGAGTAGGGTATTAAATGGCCTTCAGTACCCACTTTGGCATGTTTTGGAACATCAAGAGGGGTAGGAGAGACAGGTAGCACTTCTTCCCTTTCATTACAGTGTTTTTATAACCCACAGTATAGCATGTGGACATACAAATTTGAATGTCATAATCCAGTTGTTTTTATTCTAATGGAATTACTTTCCCTTTTCCTTTCTGATGATTTCCTATTTAATATAAGCCACTAAGAATATATCTTATTTCATTCTGTGCCAAAAGCAGTTGGAGCTTTTCCAGTAATTTTAATACAAACTTACTTGGTGATTTTACCCAAATACACTATTATCTCTAAATTTTTTATAGAATAGTAAAGATTTACAGGTTTGTTGGGTTTTTTCCCCATCTCTCATTCTGTGAGAGAATACTACTGGTACTTTTGACCTTAGGTATTTAATACTTTGTTTCTAAAGAGATTACTGATACCTATTTTTGTTGGGGAAAGCAGATACTACTGATTTTGAATATATTTTGAAACTATGCAAGTTTTGAGTCAATTAAAAAGTCATTATAAATACAGGAAAATTTTACAAATACAGGAGACATTTTTAATTGATATATCTTATATGTGCATATGCCATGTAATCATCCAGAGTGTACAAGCAATTGTTCATAATATCATCATATAACTGTGCATTTATCATTACAATTGACTTTTTTCCCCCTTTTTTGTGAAACATAACATATATACAAAAAAGCAATACATTTCAAAACACTTCACAAGAATTAGTTGTAGATCAGATTTCAGAGTTTGGTTTGGGTTACAGTTCCACAATTTTAGGTTTTTACTTCTAACTGCTTTAAGATACTGAAGACTAAAAGAAGTGTCAGTGATTCAGCAGTCATGTTCATTTGTTAACCCTACCTCCTACCTTCTCTGTTTAACTCCACCATCACCTTTGATCTTTCTCCCACTTTTTAGGAGTATTTGAGCTATACTCATTCTGATTTTTTCATGTTGGAAGGGGCTGTTGGTAATATGGAATAGTTGATATTCTGGAGAGGTTGGTCCTTCTGCATTTCAGGATTTACCTGGTCCAGGGACCCATCTGGAGGCTGTAGGTTTCTGGAAAGTTACCCCTAGTGCTTGGAACCTTTGTAGAACCTTATATATCATCCTTGGTATTCTTTAGGGTTGGCAGGAATGATTTTCGTTGGGGTTTGGAAAACTGTGATAATTAGCAATGTCTAACTGAAGCATGAGTAAGATGACCTCCAGAATAGCCTCTCGACTCTATTTGAACTCTGTCAACCACTGATACCTTATTTCTTTCCCTTCTTTTTCCCCTTTTGGTCAGGATATTGTTGATCCCATGGTGCTAGGGTTAGACTCATCCCTGGGAGTCAGGGAGACTTTCACTGCTGGATGTCATATCCCACATAGGGGGGAGGGCAATGATTTCACTTGCAGAGTTGGGCTTAGAGAAAGAGGCCACATCTGAGCAACAAAAGAGGTCCTCCGGAAATAACTTTTAGGCATAGCTATAGGTAGGCTAAGCTTCTCCACTACATACATAAGCTTCACAAGAGCAAGCCTCAAAATCAAGGGCTTGGCCTATTGATTTGGATGTCCCTAGTGTTCAACACAAGTGTGAGGGTTTCCCTGGTGGTAAAGTTTCATAGTTCCATATTTTTTCTCCTATCCCTCAAGAAACTTTGCCAATACTTTTTGATTATCTGCTTAACATACTCTGGGTTGTATCTAGACATTACAATAATCTATACAGGATTAAAGGCTCTTATTCTTATTCTGAGCTCCCTGTGTTTGGGTTGTTTAAATGATCTATCCAAACAGCTTGATTTAGATTATGTGTTACAGAAAATTTAGATTCTGGACAAAATAAACCTTTCTTCATTAAATTCTAAAATATAAACAATGTTTTCCTTATCCTTGTTTCTGAATTACCTTAGTCAACAGGAGACATTTATTTGTGAAATGTTTTCTTGTCTTAAAATTGCATCTGAACATATTTCCTTGAACTGGAAATGGTTCTTATGAAAGAATGATATTTATAGAATGATAAAACTACATGACATTTGAGGAGGCAGTCTAAATTATTTAGGCAAATTTTTAGATATCAAGCCTCTTACATTGTTTTTGTTTAATGAAAATCCTAATGGTTCAATAAATTCTGTCGTTTTACCTGGCAGTAACAGCCATATTTACTCTAAAAATACTCAGTTTTTAAAAAATTATTTTATTAGTCATTTTAACCATTTTTAAATGTACGGTTCAGTGGCATTAATTTTATTTACAGTGTTGTGTTTTACCTTCACCATAGATATAGTTTTGATTGTTTTAATTACACAAACTATTTTTCTAACTGTTGTTACTGGCTTTCAATAAGTAATCTTAAAATAAGGACATTTTATTGCCTTGATTGTATTTTAGTGACTAGATATTTAGCAAAAACTATATGTTATTATACTATGTTTTATTTTTTTAATTTCTAGCATATTATTAAGTTTCATCGTGCATCAAAAGCAAATAAAAAGCCCATGCAGTTACCAAGATCTATGGTTAAATCATTACTTTACCAGATTCTTGATGGTATCCATTACCTCCATGCAAATTGGGTGCTTCATAGAGACCTGGTAAGTATGTTCCTCGTGTGAATTAATCAATGTGTTCTTTTTCCCTCTTTCAAAAAATATTTTTACTTCTTGATGCAATAATAATAATAAAACATTGATTGTAGGCAATTTTGAAATTACTTGTAAGCAGAAAAAGAGAAGGAATAAAAAACATCCATATACCTACAACTCAAAAGATCATTATTACCATGGCATATATTCTTTTATTATACTTTTGCACAGCTATAAAATGTAGATGTGGTTTTTAAGCAAATTGTTAGTATTATTTTAGCGGGGCAGTGGTGTGAAATAATACTTGTTTATTCATACCGTTCTACCTATTATTATTGTTCATCATTAGTAAAATCAGTAATAATTAAAGACTGAGTCCTCATTGTTTTTATCCTTAAGATCTAAGCATTGCATCTGGTAAAAATAATGTTATCAGTATTAAGAATAAAAAAGTGAATACATAAGTCTAACAGATATAATATATTTTTAGACAAATTAACCACAGTTCAAGTGTTTGATTTTACTTTTTTTTTTTTATTTTTTTTATTTTTTTTTATTTTTTTTTTTATTAATTAAAAAAAGAATTAACAAAACAATTAGAAATCATTCCAATCTACATGTACAATCAGTAATTCTTAATAACATCACATAGTTGCATATTCATCATTTCTTAGTACATTTGCATCGATTTAGAAAAAGAAATAAAAAGACAACAGAATAAGAATTAAAACAATAATAGAAAGAAAAAAAACAAAAACCTTTACCTCACATGCAGCTTCATTCAGTGTTTTAACATAATTGCATTACAATTGGGTAGTATTGTGCTGTCCATTTCTGAGTTTTTATATCCAGTCCCGTTGTACAGTCTGTATCCCTTCATCTCCAATTATCCCTTCTCTCTTTTTTTTTTTTTTTAATTAACGGAAAAAAAGAAATTAACCCAACATTTAGAGATCATACCATTCTACACATGCAATCATTAATTCTTAACATCATCACATAGATGCATGATCATCATTTCTTAGTACATTTGCATTGGTTTAGAAGAACTAGCAACAAAACCGAAAAAGATATAGAATGTTAATATAGAGAAAAAAATAAAAGTAATAATAGTAAAATCAAAACAAAACAAAACAAAACAAAACAAAAACCTATAGCTCAGATGCAGCTTCATTCAGTGTTTTAACATGATTACTTTACAATTAGGTATTATTGTGCTGTCCATTTTTGAGTTTTTGTATCTAGTCCTGTTGCACAGTCTGTATCCCTTCAGCTTCAATTACCCATTGTCTTACCCTGTTTCTAACTCCTGCTGAACTCTGTTACCAATGACATATTTCAAGTTTATTCTCGAATGTCCGTTCACATCAGTGGGACCATACAGTATTTGTCCTTTAGTTTTTGGCTGGATTCACTCAGCATAATATTCTCTAGGTCCATCCATGTTATTACATGGTTCATAAGTTTATCTTGTCTTAAAGCTGCATAATATTCCATCGTATGTATATACCACAGTTTGTTTAGCCACTCGTCTGTTGATGGACATTTGGGCTGTTTCCATCTCTTTGCAATTGTAAATAACGCTGCTATAAACATTGGTGTGCAAATGTCCGTTTGTGTCTTTGCCCTTAAGTCCTTTGAGTAGATTCCCAGCAATGGTATTGCTGGGTCATATGGCAATTCTATATTCAGCTTTTTGAGGAACCGCCAAACTGCCTTCCACAGTGGTTGCACCATTTGACATTCCCACCAACAGTGGATAAGTGTGCCTCTTTCTCCGCATCCTCTCCAGCACTTGTCATTTTCTGTTTTGTTGATAATGGCCATTCTGGTGGGTGTGAGATGATATCTCATTGTGGTTTTGATTTGCATTTCTCTAATGGCCAGGGACATTGAGCATCTCTTCATGTGCCTCTTGGCCATCCGTATTTCCTCTTCTGAGAGGTGTCTGTTCAAGTCTTTTCCCCATTTTGTAATTGGGTTGGCTGTCTTTTTGTTGTTGAGATGAACAATCTCTTTATAAATTCTGGATACTAGACCTTTATCTGATATATCATTTCCAAATATTGTCTCCCATTGTGAAGGCTGTCTTTCTACTTTCTTGATGAAGTTCTTTGATGCACAAAAGTGTTTAATTTTGAGGAGTTCCCATTTATTTATTTCCTTCTTCAGTGCTCTTGCTTTAGGTTTAAGGTCCATAAAACCGCCTCCAGTTGTAAGATCCATAAGATATCTCCCAACATTTTCCTCTAACTGTTTTATGGTCTTAGACCTAATGTTTAGATCTTTGATCCATTTTGAGTTAACTTTTGTATAGGGTGTGAGAGATGGGTCTTCTTTCATTCTTTTCCATATGGATATCCAGTTCTCTAGGCACCATTTATTGAAGAGACTGCTCTGTCCCAGGTGAGTTGGCTTGACTGCCTTATCAAAGATCAAATGTCCATAGATGAGAGGGTCTATATCTGAGCACTCTATTCGATTCCATTGGTCGATATATCTATCTTTATGCCAATACCATGCTGTTTTGACCACTGTGGCTTCATAATATGCCTTAAAGTCAGGCAGCGCGAGACCTCCAGCTTCGTTTTTTTTCCTCAAGATGTTTTTAGCAATTCGGGGCACCCTGCCCTTCCAGATAAATTCGCTTATTGGTTTTTCTATTTCTGAAAAATAAGTTGTTGGGATTTTGATTGGTATTGCATTGAATCTGTAAATCAATTTAGGTAGGATTGACATCTTGACTATATTTAGTCTTCCAATCCATGAACACGGTATGCCCTTCCATCTATTTAGGTCTTCTGTGATTTCTTTTAGCAGTTTTTTGTAGTTTTCTTTATATAGGTTTTTTGTCTCTTTAGTTAAATTTATTCCTAGGTATTTTATTCTTTTAGTTGCAATTGTAAATGGGATTCGTTTCTTGATTTCCCCCTCAGCTTGTTCATTATTAGTGTATAGAAATGCTACAGATTTTTGAATGTTGATCTTGTAACCTGCTACTTTGCTGTACTCATTTATTAGCTCTAGTAGTTTTGTTGTGGATTTTTCCGGGTTTTCGACGTATAGTATCATATCGTCTGCAAACAGTGATAGTTTTACTTCTTCCTTTCCAATTTTGATGCCTTGTATTTCTTTTTCTTGTCTAATTGCTCTGGCTAGAACCTCCAACACAATGTTGAATAATAGTGGTGATAGTGGACATCCTTGTCTTGTTCCTGATCTTAGGGGGAAAGTTTTCAATTTTTCCCCATTGAGGATGATATTAGCTGTGGGTTTTTCATATATTCCCTCTATCATTTTAAGGAAGTTCCCTTGTATTCCTATCTTTTGAAGTGTTTTCAACAGGAAAGGATGTTGAATCTTGTCGAATGCCTTCTCTGCATCAATTGAGATGATCATGTGATTTTTCTGCTTTGATTTGTTGATATGGTGTATTACATTAATTGATTTTCTTATGTTGAACCATCCTTGCATACCTGGGATGAATCCTACTTGGTCATGATGTATAATTCTTTTAATGTGTTGTTGGATACGATATGCTAGAATTTTATTGAGGATTTTTGCATCTGTATTCATTAGAGAGATTGGTCTGTAGTTTTCTTTTTTTGTAATATCTTTGCCTGGTTTTGGTATGAGGGTGATGTTGGCTTCATAGAATGAATTAGGTAGCTTTCCCTCCACTTCGACTTTTTTGAAGAGTTTGAAGAGAATTGGTACTAATTCTTTCTGGAACGTTTGGTAGAATTCACATGTGAAGCCATCTGGTCCTGGACTTTTCTTTTTAGGAAGCTTTTGAATGACTAATTCAATTTCTTTACTTGTGATTGGTTTGTTGAGGTCATCTATTTCTTCTTGAGTCAAAGTTGGTTGTTCATGTCTTTCCAGGAACCCGTCCATTTCCTCTAAATTGTTGTATTTATTAGCGTAAAGTTGTTCATAGTATCCTGTTATTACCTCCTTTATTTCTGTGAGGTCAGTAGTTATGTCTCCTCTTCCATTTCTGATCTTATTTATTTGCATCCTCTCTCTTCTTCTTTTTGTCAATCTTGCTAAGGGCCCATCAATCTTATTGATTTTCTCATAGAACCAACTTCTGGCCTTATTGATTTTCTCTATTGTTTTCATGTTTTCAATTTCATTTATTTGTGCTCTAATCTTTGTTATTTCTTTCCTTTTGCTTGCCTTGGGGTTAGCTTGCTGTTCTTTCTCCAGTTCTTCCAAATGGATAGTTAATTCCTGCATTTTTGCCTTTTCTTCTTTTCTGATATAGGCATTTAGAGCAATAAATTTCCCTCTTAGCACTGCCTTTGCTGCGTCCCATAAGTTTTGATATGTTGTGTTTTCATTTTCATTCGCCTCGAGGTATTTGCTAATTTCTCTTGCAATTTCTTCTTTGACCCAGTCGTTGTTTAGGAGTGTGTTGTTGAGCCTCCACGTATTTGTGAATTTTCTGGCACTCTGCCTATTATTGATTTCCAACATCATTCCTTTATGGTCCGAGAAAGTGTTGTGTAAGATTTCAATCTTTTTAAATTTGTTGAGACTTGCTTTGTGACCCAGCATATGGTCTATCTTTGAGAATGATCCATGAGCACTTGAGAAAAAGGTGTATCCTGCTGTTGTGGGATGTAATGTCCTATAAATGTCTATTAAGTCTAGTTCATTTATAGTAATATTCAGATTCTCTATTTCTTTGTTGATCCTCTGTCTAGATGTTCTGTCCCTTGATGAGAATGGTGAGTTGAAGTCTCCAACTATTATGGTATATGAGTCTATTTCCCTTTTCAGTGTTTGCAGTATATTCCTCACGTATTTTGGGGCATTCTGATTCGGTGCGTAAATATTTATGATTGTTATGTCTTCTTGTTTAATTGTTCCTTTTATTAGTATATAGTGTCCTTCTTTGTCTCTTTTAACTGTTTTACATTTGAAGTCTAATTTGTTGGATATTAGTATAGCCACTCCTGCTCTTTTCTGGTTGTTATTTGCATGAAATATCTTTTCCCAACCTTTCACTTTCAACCTATGTTTATCTTTGGGTCTAAGATGTGTTTCCTGTAGACAGCATATCGAAGGATCCTGTTTTTTAATCCATTCTGCCAATCTATGTCTTTTGATTGGGGAATTCAGTCCATTGACATTTAGTGTTATTACTGTTTGGATAATATTTTCCTCTAACATTTTGCCTTTTGTATTATATATATCATATCTGATTTTCCTTCTTTCTACACTCTTTTCCATATCTCTCTCTTCTGTCTTTTTGTATCTGACTCTAGTGCTCCCTTTAGTATTTCTTGCAGAGCTGGTCTCTTGGTCACAAATTCTTTCAGTGACTTTTTGTCTGAGAATGTTTTAATTTCTCCCTCATTTTTGAAGGATAATTTTGCTGGATATAGAAGTCTTGGTTGGCAGTTTTTCTCTTTTAGTATTTTAAATATATCATCCCACTGTCTTCTAGCTTCCATGGTTTCTGCTGAGAAATCTACACAAAGTCTTATTGGGTTTCCCTTGTATGTAATGGATTGTTTTTCTCTTGCTGCTTTCAAGATCTTCTCTTTCTCTTTGACCTCTGACATTCTAACTAGTAAGTGTCTTGGAGAACGCCTATTTGGGTCTAATCTCTTTGGGGTGCGCTGCACTTCTTGGATCTGTAATTTTAGGTCTTTCGTAAGAGTTGGGAAATTTTCAGTGATAATTTCTTCCATTAGTTTTTCTCCTCCTTTTCCCTTCTCTTCTCCTTCTGGGACACCCACAACACGTATATTTCTGCGGTTCATATTGTCCTTGAGTTCCCTGATACCCTGTTCAAATTTTTCCATTCTTTTCCCTATAGTTTCTGTTTCTTTTTGGAATTCAGATGTTCCATCCTCCAAATCACTAATTCTATCTTCTGTCTCTTTAAATCTATCATTGTAGCTATCCATTATTTTTTCTATGTTTGCTACTTTATCCTTCACTTCCATAAGTTCTGTGATTTGTTTTTTCAGTTTTTCTATTTCTTCTTTATGTTCAGCCCATGTCCTCTTCATGTCCTCCCTCAATTTATCGATTTCATTTTTGAAGAGGTTTTCCATTTCTGTTCGTATATTCAGCATTAGTTGTCTCAGCTCTTGTGTCTCATTTGAGCTATTGGTTTGTTCCTTTGACTGAGCCATATTCTCAATCTTTTGAGCGTGGACAGTTATCTTCTGCTGCTGGCGTCTGGGCATTTATTCAGATTTCTCTTGGTGTTGGACCCAGCAAGGTTGTAATATTTTTCTGTGAAATCTCTGGGTTCTGTTTTTCTTATCCTACCCAGTAGGTGGCGCTCGTGGCACACGTTTGTCTGCGGGTCCCACCAGTAAAAGGTGCTGTGGGACCTTAAACTTTGGAAAACTCTCGCCGTCCTGGGGGTTCGCTAGCCGAAGTGGCTTGAGCCGGCCCGGGGTCCGAATGCAGGGAGGGTGTCCGAATGCAGGGAGGGTTGCTGGTCGCCGCAGTCAGGGAAAGAGCCCGTCCGAATTTCCTAGTCGGCCCTGGGCAACAAGCATGGCGGGAGGGCGCCAGCGGCAGCGGCCCGCCCGAGAGAGTGCACGTTCCCCGGGAGTCACGGGGTCACCGTTCTCCGCGGCCTGGGGGTTTCCGATCCAATTCTCTCAGTTGGTCCGGGGGCTGCGCGTGGTGTGGGCGCCAGTCGCCTTGGTTTCAGGGGACCACCTCTCCAATTCTCCCAGCCGGCCCGGGAAGGGGAAAGGGAGTAACTCCGGCCGCTTGCCACCCCGCCTGGTAAGGCCCGCGCGCCTCGGCGATCTCACCCGAGCTGCTTCTCTCAGCCAGCCAGCCGTTCCAGGATGGGGTACGCTGTCTTTTTTATCTCTGTTGTGGCTTTGGGCGCTTTCTGTATCGTTTCTACTCCCCTAGTAGGTGTCCTGGAGAAGAAACTAAGATCCGCGCGTCTTACTAAGCCGCCATCTTCCAGGAAGTCTGTCGAAATTATTGATTTTACTTTTTAATCCAATATATATATAGATATAATAATCATATACTGATATAAAATTGTATGCTAGATATTCATCTTTATATTGCTGCCATTTTAGTCTATATTGATAAGATTTTTTGTTTTAAAGTAGCTATGGGTACTGACTAGCTATAATCACCCTGAATTTTTTTTTTTTTTTTTTTTTTTTTTAAAGAGAGAGGGAGGAAGGGAAGGAAAGAAAGAAAGACAGAGAAGGAAGGAAGGATGGAAGGAAGGAAGGGAGGAAGAAAGGGAAACATCTTTAAACATTTTCTTATTTTATTATATTTTGTTTGTTTGTTTGTTTTTTACATGGGCTGGGGCCGGGAATCGAACCGGGGTCCTCCAGCATGGCAGGCAAGCACTCTTGCCCGCTGAGCCACCGCGGCCCGCCCCATCACCCTGAATTTTGATTGAAAGTTTTATTTTGCCCTCCTAAAGTAGTTTCCTCATCATTTAATTCTCAGGCTTTTGGGAATTGTAGGGCTATATCTAGGTAGAGTCCAGTTTTATTAACAGAGCAGAAGTATTTTTTTATAGAAAGGAATGAATGCATAAAGTGATATGGTTAGTCAGGCCTAATTATCTGTGTTAGCTACCTTTTGCTGTACCAGTGAAGTTAAATTAGGATCAAAATGACAGAACAAAGGATGCATTTACTGAAACATTTTAAACTATAAGATTCTCAAAAACTTCCACCTATGTACTTTACTATTAACTATGAATCAGCGCATTTCTAAATGATTCCTCAGTGTAGGTAGTTCTAGATCGAGAGAAAACATCTTTTCTAAACGGGCTTTTAGAATTTAATTTACCATGCACTTTAAGTAATCTATATGGGCTATATTTCTGAAGTCACAGTCATGTTTGAATCATTAATCAGAATCTTTTATTTAGTATTTACTAATTTCTGAGCTTCTCTCCCTTTTTTCCACAAAACTGTATCTTCAGTTCTAAACAACATAGTTTAACACATTTTATTTGAGATGAATATCCACTCTCTCTAAAACACAATATGACCAAGATTCATTTATCTCCCATCCAGACTTCCTGCTGCTTTAGTGTCTTCTCTTTTGGATTTAGCACTATCTCCTCCCAGCTTGGAAACTTTTATACCTTGTAGACTTCTTTATTTATTTATTTGCATTTCATATCCATAATTTGCAAGTCCTGCTAATTTCACCTCCAGAATATCTCTTCCAATTCGTCTTTTACTTTGCCCAGTGCCCCATTCCTAGCTCAGGCCTTATTACCTCTTTCTTGAGTTGTTACTCACCTCTTAATTTGTATCCTTCTCAACAAACTCTTTCCCCTCCAGACCAATTTAGGTCTTTTAACTGATTACTCAGCTCCTGATCAAGAACTGTGAAATAGTTTTTCTTGCTTACTGACTAAAAACTCTAGTTCCTTATTTGATTTTAAGGGTGTTGCCAGATACAGCTCCAACTGTCTTTCCTAACTTTCTCTATCCCATCACCTTTCTTTTTTTTTCTTTTAAAGAGATTTATTGAGATATAATTTACATACCACACAATTCACCCATTTAAATAAAGCATACAATTCAATAGTTTTTAGTGTATTCATAGATGAGTGCAACAATCACCTCAGTTAATTTTAGAACATTTTCATCACCCAAAAAAGAAACCCCATACCCTTTAACTATCACTCCTCTATCCCCCATTTCCTCTCCTGCCCTAAGCAACCACTAATCTTCTTTCTTTCTCTCTATATTTCCTTATTCTGGACTTTTGTATGACTGGAATCATAAAATATCTTGACTTTTGTGACAGACTTTTTTCACTTCACATGATGGTCTCAGGATTCATCCAAGTTATTTCAAATATCATTCCTTTTTATGGTCAAATATTCCATTGTATAGATAGTCCATGTTTTATTTATCCATTCCTCCATTAGTTGACATTTAGATTGTTTCCATCTTTTAACTTTTATGAATAATGCTGCAATAAACATTTGTGTACAGGTGTTTAGATAGACATCTGTTCTAGTTTGCTAGTTGCCGGAATGCAATATACAAGAAATGGAATGGCTTTTGAAAGGGGAATTTAATAAGTTTCTAGTTTACAGTTCTAAGGTTGAGAAAATGTCCCAATTAGGTCTATAGAAATGTCCAATCTGAGGCATCCAGGGAAAGATACCTTGGTTCAAGAAGGCCGATGAAGTTCAGGGTTTCTCTCTCAAGTGAGAAGGCACATGGCAAACACAATCAGAGCTTCTCTCTCAGCTGGAAGGGCACGTGGCGAACACAGCATCATCTGCTAGCTTTCTCTCCTGGCTTCCGGTTTCATGAAGCTCCCCAAGAGGTGTTTTCCTTCTTCATCTCCAAACGTCGCTGGCTAGTGGACTCCCTGCTTCGTGGTGCTGCAGCATTCTCTGCTCTCTCTGAATTTCATTCATTCTCCAAAATGTTTCCTCTCTATAAGACTCCAGAAACTTATCAAGACCCACCCAAGTGGGTGGAGACATGTCATCACCTAATCCAACTTAACAACCACTCTTGATTAAATCACATCTTCAGGGAGATCTAATTACAGTTCTAAATTTACAATACTGAATAGGGATTAGAAGAAATGACAGCCTTTACAAATGGGATTAGGATTAAAACATGGCTTTTCTAGGGGACATACATCCTTTCAAACCAGCACAACATCTTTTCATTTCTCTTGGGTATATACCTAGGAGTGGGATTTCTGGATCATATGATAACACTGTGTAATTAGATTTGAGATGCTGCCAGACTGTTTTCCAAAGCAGCTGTACACATTTTACATTCCCACCAGCAGTCTATGAGAATTCAAATTCCTCTACATCCTTGCCAACACTTGTTGACTTTTTTATTGACCCATTCAAATGTGTGCAAAGTAGTATCTCATTGTGGTTTTAATTTGCATTTCCTTGATGTCTAATGATATGGAGCAAATGTTGCACGTGTTTATTGGCTATTTGCATATCATCTTTGTAGAAATGTCTGTTCAGATCCTTTGCTAGTTTTTTAATTGGGTTATTTGTCTTTTTTATTATTGAGTTATAAGAGTTCTTTATTCTGAATACAAATCCTTTTTCAGACATATGATTTGCAAATATTTTCTTCCATTCTGTGAATTGTCTTTTGTAATAGTAAGTCTTGATACCTGAAAGTGTCAGTATTCTGACTTTTTTCTTCTTCAGTATTATGGTGTTGGCTATTCTGAGTCTTTTTCCCTTCCATAAAAATTCTAGAATCTGTTTGTCGATGCTCATAAAAAACTTGTTGGGATTGATTGAGATTGCGTTGAAGAATTGACATCTTAATGATATTGAGTCTTCCTATCTAAAAACATGGACTTACATTCCATTTTATTATTTTCATCAGAGTTTTGTAGTTTTCCTCATATATATCTTATCCATATATTCTTTGTTTTTTTGTGTGTGTGTGCTAATTTAAATGGTGGCATGTTTTTGAGTTCAGATTTCAGTTGTTCATTGCTGGTAAATCAGAAAGCAATTAGCTTTTTTGCATATTAACCTTGTTGACCGTAACCTTGCTAAAGTCACTTATCAGTTCCAAGAGATATTTGTCAATTCTTTGGGATTTTCTACATGAATAGTAATATCATCATAGATAGTCTTTTTATTTTCTTGAAAGTTTTCTTTGATGAACAAATTTTTAATTTTGATGAATTCGAATTTATCTTTTTCTTTTGTTGCTCATGCTTTTGGTGTAAATTGTAAGACCCCACTGCCTAATACAAGGTCCTGAAGATACTGCCCTTTGTTTTATTCTAAGAGTTTTATAGTTTTATATTTAGATCATTGATCCATTTTGATTTAATTTTTTTATAATGTGTGAGGTAAGAATCCAGTTTCATGCTTTTGCATGTGGATATCCAATTGTTTCGGCATCATTTGTTGAAGACTATTCTTTCTACATTGAATGATCTTGGCATTCTTGTTGAAAATTATTTAACCATAGATATATGATTTTATTTCTGGGCTCTTAGTTCTATCCCACTGATTGATATGTCTATCCTTGTGCCAGTACTACACTGTCGTGATTACTGTTGCTTCCTAGTAAGTTTTGAAATCAGAGAATGTTAGTCTTCCTACTTTGTTCTTCCTTTTCAGGATGTTTGACTATTCTGAGTCACTTCGAATTCTGTATGAATTTTAGAATCAGCTTATCCATTCTACACAGAAGTCAACTGGGATTGTGACATAACAATTGCCTTGGATCTTTAAATCAGTTTGGAGAGTATTGTAACAAGATTAAGAGTCCTAAACCATGAACATGGGATGTTTTTCTATTTATTTATGTCTTTTAAAATTTCTTTCAATAATGTTTTAATAGTTTTCAGCGTACAAGTTTTGCTAACCCCATCGTCTTTCACATACATTATACTATAGTCTTATTGGACTATTGATTGTTTCTTATATTTCTCAGAGATTTCCTGCCTCCTGATCTTTATTTTTTGTCTTAAAACACTTTATCCCCATCACTACATATTCAAATACTACCTGTCTTTCCAGATCTAGCACACATGTTAAAACTTACCTTGATATCCATCATACTTGGAAATAATCTCTCCTTGTTGACTCCTGTTGCACCTCACCTTTACTGCTCTTATGGCATTTATCTCAGTATTATAGCAAGTTACATAGAGGTCTTAGATTCTCTTCTAGACCATAAAATCTTGAGAAAGAAGGTGCTATGTCTGATTGATTTTTATATACTTACCCATGTATATGATAGGTGCTATGTAAATATTTCTTTAGTGAATTAGTATCAGTAAAAGTGTTGATTGAATATTGTCATTGTTTGCCAAGCTGCTGCAACAAAGTATCACAGACTAGTTGGTTTAAACCATAGGAATTTATTGTCCCCCAGTTTTGGAGGCTAGAAGTCCAAAATCAAGGTGTTGGTAGGACCACGCTTTCTCTGAAGTCTGCCTCATTCTGTCTCTAAATTTCCTCTGCTTGTAATGATGCCAGTCATACTGGATTAAGGCCCATCCTGATTTAGTTTGGCCTCACCTTAACAAATAACATCTTCAAAGATCCTATTTACAAATGGGTCGCCATCCATAGGAGTGTGGGTTAAGGACATGAACATGCCTTTGCAGAGGACATAATTTGATCCATAACAAATATTATAGATTTTTTTTTATCAAGTAGACATACATTATATATTTGAACAAAGTGCCCCTGATAAATATTTATTATTTGCTTATGTGTTTAAAGCATAGAAGGATGGGGACAGTACAACTATGACTGCATCAAAGAATTTCTCCAGGAGAAGATGATGTACACAAAAACAGATATACTTTAAGATAGCTGAGAAAGAATATAATCGTGGCTACATGAGAGGCAAAGACTAAATGCTATTCATGGTCAGAAGAGGTTCTGAATGGGGAAAAGGGAAAGCTCCAGAAATCAGGTAGTTTTTGAGCTGGACTTTGAAGTGTGAGTAGAATTTAAATAGAGATTTATGGGATGAGGGTAAGCTGAGGGAGTGTTGAATGTAAAACTTCTGACATGAGAAAGAACTTGGATTATCCCAGAAAGGGTATATAATTCTATCTGGCTCAATATGGGTAGGTTTAATTAGAGCAGTGTGAGGGAAGACTGGAAAGGTAAGGGTTGGAGCCCCATTGGGGAAGACCCTGAATATCAAGTTTAGGCATTTTTTTTAAGTGCTGATATTTGTGAGCAATAGAATGAATTTTTTTTCCTAACTCATGAAGCCAGCACTCATTATTATTACCTCATCCATAGCATAAACACAGTATTGAATTGTGTTCTGATGTGTATTCTAGTGTAGTTCTTATGTATATTCTACTTACACATTCACTGAACATCTCTCCTGCTTAAGTAAGTAACTCTCAATAACGTATGAACCTTTAAATTGATAGGAATCTTGTCTGTGACAGCCCCCTCAATTCTTTTCAGTGGTTATAATCCTGATATCTGGAAAGTATTGTCATCATTTTGTCAGAGTGTTTTCAGGAGTAGAAGATTTAAACTGTGTGTTTACTTTGTAGATATATTCTGTAGCAGATATAAAATTCCAAGAATAAAAAATATGAATATGGTGCTAAAATGAGGATGATGGAGCTTTTGAGAAATTGTTTTTTATGAGCTTTAGAGTGGAGTTGCTGTTTGTCAGTGAGTAGATTTTTTTAATGCTTCATTTCCTATTGCTGTAAGAAATCTGGCTTTACACTATTTTTTAGTCACAATGGTTTCAGAGTAGTCACCTTCTCTAATTTTCATTTGATGTGAGAAACCTTGAAAATCCATACAATTAAAGGTGTTAGAGTAAATACAAATTTGTAGTGTGGTAGTATTAATCATCCTCCACCCTCTGAAAAGAAAAAAAGTAGATAGAAGCCAGTGTTTTAGACTTCACTCACAGAAGCATTATATCATCAAGGAGGTTGGTGATTTTCATTATGATTGATATATCTGAAATAGTAATTTAATTATGTCATTTGGATTGTAGAATTTAATACAGAAATAGAGAATTTAAATAAAGTCACCAATAAGATTACTTATATTGAGGAACTGCTTTAAAAGAAAAAGAGAAAAAGGGCTAAATATGTTCATCTTGGCTGAGAGACAGTGAAATAAGACATAAGTCTATAAATTTTGGAACTTGTAAACATCATGGGAGAAAAGATGTATTTTAATTTTACAGAAGAATATAGCAGAGAATAAGAAGATGAAATACAGAATGACTCACTTTTATGGGGTTACTATTCTGGTAGACTAGAGGAATGCGGAGATATAGTTTATTTCTTTTTCTAAATTATGAGCTTTGTGAGAGCAGAGATCATGTCCTACTAATTTTTGTATCCCTAGCATTGGCATATTGTTTATTCTCATAAATTACTTGAATTGAATTTCAGCGAAGCATCTGACGATTTCACATAATTCTTTAGCAAAGATGGAGAAATGTTGGATAAATAATAGTATTGTTAAGGAGATTTATGGCTCCTCAGTTACAAAATATTTGCCATTGGATCAGTGGCATAAGCTGAACTAAAAATTAGAGTATCTCTTTTTCATTATCACATCCCAGTACCTAGCACATGATATGTGTAAGATCTTTATTGAGTGAGACTACAGTACCCTGCCCTTCTTTCTCTAGGAATCCTCTTCCTACATACTGCCCCTACACAACCAAATACCCAGTCTCTGACTTGGTTCCACAGTTACTGAATTCCTCCTAAATTCTCCTTTGTAGAAGCTTCTGTAAATTCTTTCTTGGTCCCATCAACAAAACGGATCCAAGGATGCCCTTCTCTTAACCTCTTTCTTTCCCCAAAACTCTTTAGCTTGATATTCTTCCTAACTTGTTCTGCTTCACCTAAAATAAATATGTGAAGTATATCTTCTGGTGTTTAAAAAAAAAAAAATAGGCCATGTTTCATCCCCACTTATATTTAAATATTTCATTTTTTTGCCCAGTATTCATATTTTAAAATATGAAAGTTAAAAAAAAAAAACCTTGCTTAAGTGAACTCAGAATTAATATGTGCTTCAAATAACTTTGCATTTTTTTCTTCTTGAATGAGACATAGCTAAGAGAGGCTTTGGTGGTATCAATTCCATGCTAGTAAAATGATTTTTTGATTACTTTTCATTGATTTATTAACATTCTACTTAAAATGAGTTATGAGAAAAAGTAGTTATTTTTAAAAGACTTATCCATCCAAGTTTCTTTCAAAAGACTGAGCTAGTTTTCAGGCAAATATGGTGGCTTAGTGAGGTGTGGGATTTAGTTTGTCCTCCAGAGCACCTAATAAATAGGGAGGAACAGTACAGAACAACTGCTGGGGTCACATCAGTGACCAGACACATAGCGTACTCCAGTCTGGAAAAGCTGGGCCAGCTATGAGCCCACCCAGAACCATGAGTACCCCAAGCCACGGTGGCCAGCGCCCCTCCACCACAGGCTGCTTCCCAGAGGGGAAAGGAAAGAGAGTTTAAAAATAGCAGGTGCTGAGTGTAACCAAACTCCAATTGTGGAATTAATTAACAAATTCAGACTACTAAAAATAGGCCCCAGCTCAGCTGAATCTCAAGTAAAAGCAGAGGTTGCTGGCTTTTGCTCCAGCACACAGGGGGCAGGGCTGATGGAAAATAAAATTTTAAAAAAACAGGATTTTTTGGATCTGAAAAGGTCTGAGCCCTGAAGGAAAGGGTGGGGCACACAGGACCTAGAGATACATGGAGCAGCGTACCAACTTAAGCTCTTGATTGGCAAACCTGAGGAAAAGGGGTCCTGCTCTGAAAAGGATTTATCTCTTTCATTTTGGTGGCTGTGTTTCTATGGCTTGACTGCTCTTCAGATACCCTGCAAGGCTTCTCGGGCTCCACTGCCCCGGGCATAGGCTGAATTAAGCTTGTTTGAGTGTTTATCTGGAGCCTCTGCCTTCCCCAGGAGAGGAGTGGGGCCCAGCTCAGGTGGAATCCCTCCCTCAAGGAGTTCAGACCACAGGATCTGGAAAAGTAAAGTGATTAAAACCAGACTACAACCTCACCACGCCCCCAACAAGGAGAGTCTGCTGAAGATAAAAGTACCACATCACCTTATGCTGGTGGGCCCCGCAGGCAGACAAGAGCCACATAGTGCGCAGGATAGGAAAAAAGGAGAGCCCAGAGGCTTCATATGAAAGCCTTTCAATATTTTGGGTCTCACCCTCAGGGAAAACTGACACAGGTGATGCTTTCCTCCTGAAACAAGGCCAGTTTGGTCTGGGAAATGTGGCTGGGGTCCATAATAGCTAAGTAGACCCTACTAAGGGGAAGTAGGGGGGAAAGGCACCGTACAGGCAGAGCAAGAAACAAGAAAACAAGAACTGAAAAGTTCTGATCTGTTAAACAAAACCTAAGCTAGAGGTTCAGAATTAGCTGAAGTGAATGTCAAAGAACAGCTAGACAACAAAGTCATCCAGCAAGAAAATCCTAGGTAAAAAAATGAAAACAATCTCCAGAATAAGTTAATTAACATAATTAAATGCATAGACGCCAGAAAATATAATAAATCATATTGAAAATTGAAGACATGGCCCAGTTAAAGGAACAAACTGACAATTCAGATGAGAGACAGGAGTTGAAACAATTCAGAATGTTCAAACAGACATGGAAAACCTCATCAAAATCAAATCAGTGAATTGAGGAAGGATATAAAGAAGGCAAGGGATGAACAAAAAGAAGAAATCGAAAGTCTGCAAAAACAAATCACAAAACTTATGGGAATGAAAGGCACAGTAGAAGAGTTGAAAACTGCAATGGAAACCTACAACGTCAGATTTCAAGAGGCAGAAGATAGGATTAGTGAACTAGAGGACGGGACATCTGAAATCCAACAAGCAAAAGAAAAAAAGGGAAATGAATGGAAAAATGTGAGCAGGGAGTCAGGGAATTGAATGACAACATGAAGGACATGAATATACGTGTTGTGGGTGTCCCAGAAGGAGAAGAGAAGGGGAAAGCAGGAGAAAAACTAATGGAGGAAATTATCACTGAATACTTTGCAACTCTTACAAAAGATATAAAACTACAGATCCAAAAAATGCAGCGTTCCCCAAACAGAATAGATCCAAATGGATGTACTCCAAGACACTTACTAATCAGAATGTCAGATGTCAAAGAGAAAGAGAGAATCTTGAAAGGAGCAAGAGAAAAAAATCCATCACATACAAGGGAAGCCCAATAAGACTATGCATAGATTTCTCAGCAGACTGGATGTGAGAAGACAGTGGGATGATATATTTCCTTTACTAAAAGAGAAAAACTGCCAACCAAGAGTTCTATATCCAGCAAAATTGTCCTTCAAAAATCAGGGAGAAATTAAAGCATTTTCAGACAAAAAATCACTGAGAGAATTTGTGATCAAGAGACTGGCTCTGCCAAAAATACTAAAGGAAACACTAGAGAAAGATACGAAAAGACAGGAGAGAGAGGCGTGGACAAGTGTAGAAATGAAGACTATCGGTAAAGGTAAAAAGAAGAAAAATTAGATCTGACATATAAAATGCAAAAGTCAAAATGGTAGAAGAAAATACTGCCCGTACAGTAATAACACTAAATGTTAATGGATTAAACTCCCCAATCAAAAGACATAGACAAGCAGAATGGATTAAAAAACAGGGCCCATCTATATGCTGTCTACAGGAAATGCATCTTAGACCCAAGGATAAACATAGATTGAAATTGAAAGGTTGGGAAAAGATATTTCATGCAAATAACAGTCAGAAAAGAGCAGGAGTAGCTGTACTAATATCCAACAAATTAGACTTCAAATGTTAAACAGTTAAAAGAGAAAAAGAAGGACACTATTTATTAATAAAAGGAACGATTTAACAAGAAGACATAACAATCATAAATATTTATGCACCGAGCCAGAATGCTACAAAATACATGAGGCAAATACTGCAAAGAGAAATAGACACATCTACCATAATAGCTGGAGACTTCAATTCCCCACTCTTATCAATGGACAGAACATCTAGACAGAGGATCAATAAAGAAGCAGAGAAATTGAATAATACAATAAATGAGCGAGACTTAACAGACATTTATGGAACATTACACCCCACAACAGTAGGATATACCTTTTTCTCAAGTGCTCATGGATCATTCTCAAGGATAGACCATATGATGGGTCACAAAGCAAGTCTCAATAAGTTTAAAAAGACTGAAATCATACAGAGCACTTCCTCAAATCATAAAGGAATGAAGTTGGAAATCAATAATAGTTAGAGTGCCAGATATTCACAAATACACGGAGGGTCAACCATACACTCTTAAACAACCAATGGGTCAAGGAAGAAATTACAAGAGAAATCAGTGAATATCTCAAGGCAAATGAAAATGAAAACACAACATATCAAAATTTGGGGGATGCAGCAAAGGCAGTGCTAAGAGGGAAATTTATTGCCCTAAATGCCTTTATCAAAAAAGAAGAAAGAGCAAATATTGAGGAATTAACTGTCCGCTTGGAAGAACTAGAGAAAGAACAGTAAACTAACCCCAAAGCAAGCCAAGGAAAAGAAATGATGAAGATTAGAGCAGAAATAAATGAAATTGAGAACGTGAAAACAATTGAGAAAATCAGTGAAACCAGAAGTTGGTTCTATGAGAAAATTAATAAGATTCCTGGGCCCTTAGCAAGACTGACAAGAAAGAAGAAGAGAGAGGATGCAAATAAAATCAGAATTGGAAAAGGAGACATAACCACTGACCCCACAGAAATAAAGGAAGTAATGAGAGGATGCTATGAACAGCTTTATGCTAATAAACTCGACAATGTAGATGAAATGGACAAGTTTCTAGAAAGGCATGAACAATCAATGTTGACTTGAGAAGAAATAGACGACCTCAACAAAGAAATCACAAGTAAAGAAATTTAATCAGTTATTAAGTGCCTCAAAAAGAAAAGTCCAGGACCAGATGGCTTCACATGTGAATTCTACCAAACATTCCAGAAAGAATTAGTACTAATCGTGATCAAACTCCTCAAAAAAATTGAAGCGGAGGGAAAGCTACCTAACTCATTCTATGAAGCTAACATGACCCTCATACCAAAGCCAGACAAAGATATTAAAAAAAAACTACAGACTAACCTCTCTTATGAATATAGATACAAAAATCCTTAACAAAATTCTTACAAATCGAATCTAGCAGCATACTAAAGGGATTATACACCATGACCAAGTAGGATTCATCCCAGGTATGCAAGAATGGTTCAACATAAGAAAACCAATTAATGTAATACACCATATCAACAACTCAAAGCAGAAGAGGCATTTGACAAAATTCAACAACCTTTCTTGTTGAAAACACTTCAAAGAATAGGAATAGAAGGGAACTTCCTCAACATGTTAAAGGGAATATATGAGAAACCCTCAGCTTACATCATCCTCAGTGGAAAGAAACTGAAAACTTTCCCCCAAGATCAGGAACAAGACAAGGATGTCCATTATCACCATTGTTATTCAACATTGTGTTGGAAGTTCTTGTTGAAGTTGTGTTGGAAGTTCTTGCCAGACCAATTAGACAAGAGAAAGAAATGCAAGGCATCAAAATTGGAAAGGAAGAAGTAAAACTCTCACTGTTTGCAGACGATATGATACTATATGTCAAAAACCCCAAAAAATCCACAGCAAAACTACCAGAGCTAGGAAACGAGTACAGCAGAATGGCAGGTTACAAGAACAACACTCAAAAATCTGTAGTGTTTCTATACACTAGGAGTGAACAATCTGAGTGGGAAATCAAGAAAAGCATTCCATTTACAATTACAAACAAAAGAATAAAATATTTTGGAATAAATTTAAAGAAACAAAAGACCTATACAAAGAAAACTACAAGAACTCATTAAAAGAAATCACAGAAGACCTAAATAAATGGAAGGGCATACCGTGGTCATGGATTGGAAGACTAAATATAGTTAAGATGTCAATTCTACCTAAATTGATTTACAGATTCAATTCAATACCAATTAAATACCGAAAACTTATTTTTCAGAAATAGAAAAACCAATAACCAAATTTATCTGGAGGGACAGGGTGCCCCAAATAGCTAAAAATATCCTGAGAAAGAAATATAAAGTTGGAGGTCTCACGCTACCTGACTCTAAGGCGTATTATGAAGCAACAGTGGTCAAAACAGCATGGTACTGGCATAAAGACAGATATACTGACTAATGGAATCAAACAGAGTATGCAGATATATACTCTCTCATCTATGGACAATTGATCTTTGATAAGGCAGTCAAGCCAACTCACCTGGGACAGAACAGTCTCTTCAATAAAGGGCACTAGAGAACTGGATATCCACATGCAAAAGAATGAAAGAGGATCCATATCTTACACCCTATACAAAAATTAACTCAAAATGGATCTAAGACCATAAAACTGTTAGAAGAAAATGTAGAGAAATATCTTATAAATCTTATAATAGGAGGAGGTTTCCTATACCTTATACCCAAAGCATGAGCATTGAAGAAAGAAAGAAAGAAATGGGAGATCCTCAAAATTAAACACTTTTGTACATCAAAGAACTTCGTCAAGAAAGTAAAACGACAGCCTACACAAAGGTAGACAATATTTGGAAATGATATATCAGATAAAGGACTTGTATCCAGAATATATAAAGACATTGTTCAGTTCATCAACAAAAAAGACAGACAACCCAATTACAAAATGGGCAAAAGACTTGAACAGACACTTCTCAGAAGAAGAAATACAAGTGGCCAGAAGGCACATGAAAAGATGCTCAACTTCCATGGCTATTATGGAAATGCAAATCAAAACCACAATGAGATATCATCTCACACCCACCAGAATGGCCATTATTAATAAAACAGAAACAACAAGTGCTGGAGAGGATGTGGAGAAAGAGGCACTCAACACTTTTAATGGGAATGTCAAATGGTACAACCACTGTGGAAGGCAGTTTGGTGTTTCCTCAGGAAGCTAAGTATAGAATTGACATATGACCCAGCAATACCATTGTTAGGTAAAAGCTCAGAGGACGTGAGGAAAAAGTCACAAATGGACATTTGCACATCAGTGTTTATAGCAACATTATTTACAGTTGCCAAGAGATGGAAACAGCCCAAGTGTCCATCAACAGATGAGTGGCTAAGCAAGCTGTGGTACATACATACGATGGAATATTAGGCAACTGTAAGACAGAATAAAGTTGTGAAGTATGTAACAGCATGGATAGACTTTAAGTACATTATGCTGAGTAAGATCAGCCAGAAACAAAAGGACAAATACTGTATGGTCTCACTGATATGAACTAACATTAATGAATAAACGTGGATAATTTCAGTTAAGAACAGAGGTCATCAGGAGATAGAAATAGGGTAGATATTGGGTAATTGAAGCTGAAGTGATACAGATTGTGCAGCAGAACTAATTGTAAAAATTCAGAAATGGATAGCATAATACTACCTGATGTTAGCACAATAATGTCTGTATACTGAATGAAGCTGAACATAAGAAGGATAGAGGGAGGAGGGCTGGGGGCACATATGAAACCAGAAGGAAAGATAGATGATAAAGACTGAGATGGTATAATGTAGGAATGCCTAGAGTGTATAGTGATAGTGACTAAAGGTACGAATTTAAAAATGTTTTGCATGAGGAAGAACAAAGGAATGTCAATGATGCAGGGTGTTGAAAATTGATGGTAGTTAATATTTTAAAAGTTTTATGTGTGAAACTAAAGCAAAAAATATTTATTTGGTACAAAATTTCCAATAGTGCATTTCCTAATATAACTTATGTGGACAGCTTAATTGAACATCGTAAGTACATGGAACCTTGAGTAGGGCATGAGACTTTTGTAGGTTTGTCCAGGATGATGCCTCGGTAAATCCCAGAATGATTTGAATAGTGAATAAAACGTATTTGCAAAGTCCCCTTGGGGGAATGGTGAGAAAGGGGAAAATTTCAACTTCCCTAAATGGAGAATCCTTGATATTCTCACAAGCAGTGGGGACAACCAAAGCAATAGGCTGAGCCCCCAATCTTGGGGTTTGTTCATATGAAACTTAACCCTGCAAAGAATAGACTAAGCCTACTTAAAATTAGGCCCAAGAGTCACCCCCAAGAGAACCTCTTTTGTTGCTCAGATGTGGCCTCTCTCTCTCAGCCAATATACTAAGCAAACTCACCGTTCACCCCCTGTCTATGTGGGGCATGACTCCCAGGGGTGTGGACCTTCCTGGCAGCATGGGACAGAAATCCTAGAATGAGCTGGGACTCAGCAGTAAGAGATTGAGAAAACCTTCTCGACCAAGATGGGTAAGAGAGAAATGAGACAAAATAAAGTGTCAATGGCTGAGAGATGCCAAACAGAGTGAGAGGTTATCCTGGAGGTTATTCTTACACGTTAAATAGGTATCACATTTTTAGTTAGGGCATAACAAAGAGGCTGTAGGGAACTGCCTGAAAATGTAGAGCTGTGTTCCAGTAGCCATGTTTCTTGAAGATGAATGTATAATGATATAGCTTTCGCAGTGTGACTATGTGATTGTGAAAACCTTGTGTCTGATTCTTCTTTTATCTACCTTATGGACAGATGAGTAAAACATATGCATTAATAATAAATAAATAATAGGGGGAACAAATGTTGAAATAAATTTAGTAGATTGAAATTCTAGTCGTCAATGAAAGGGAGGGGTAAGGGATATGGTATGTATGAATTTTTTTCTGTTTTCTTTTTATTTCTTTTTCTGAATTGATGCAAATGTTCTAAGAAATGATTGTGATGATAAATATACAGCTATGTGATAAAAAAAGAATATTCATATTATATGTTGATTGGTTTTATTAATAAAAAGAAAGAAAAAAAGACTGACCTAACAATAAAAAGTAAAGCATTGCTAGGATATCATCTAACCGGTGATTTTAGGTGGTTTAGACAACGGCAAATCTTGTCACCATGAAAAACCACACTGGGATTCCTGCCTGTGTCCTCTGATTTAACTCATGCCTTAGAACTGGGTCCTCAGAAGTTTGTGGTTCATTCACTCACATCTGCTTTCGGGAGCTTTTGCTGGTAACAATGTCATCCATGCACAGTGACACCTACCCTACCTCTTCACAAGACTTGGGGGTAGGTTAGACTGGCCCAGGCATCTTACACTGACATGCACCTTGCTGATGTTGAAAGTGCTGTGGAGGTGTTTTCTATACATGGGCTGTGTTGTTTTTTTGGCATAACAGTTTTTCCCTCTTCCACACCATAGCCCAGTAACTGAAGCTTTCAGCACCTTCAGTTGAGTTCGAGTGCAGTGCTCTGCTGTCTGTTCCCTAAGCAGAGCATGCACATGAAGAATCACATTTGCAGAGGGCCAACTGCAAAGGGCTGTGGTTTGACCCCACAGTGCCACAGGAAGCCTCTTAAGGTCCGGCTCCAAGACAGGGTTCTCTCCTTTGAATGATCCTTGAATTTGGCATAAAGTTTTGGTATCTGGTGCTGACAAACAGTGTCTACAAGCTGTTTACCTGACTACCTTCAAGGTCACTAAGGCTATTATCAAGATATATTCCACGTCACCTTCAAGGTCACTAAGGCTATTATCAAGATATATTCCACGTCGGCAGTAATGGCAGGAACCAGTTAGGAACCAAAGGCCACACACAGGAGCCCTAGTACTTTGAGGCCTGTGGTTAAAATTTAAAAATCAATTCAGGCATGCTGGGGTTTTTTTAGAGCAATTCTATTAAGGTAGACTTTACATGCAGTAGGGTACATCCATTCTAACTTTATAAATTGATGAGTTTAGATAAATGCATATACTTGTGTAATCACTACCACAGACATTTTATTTGACTAGCAGTACAGGATGATTCTAGATTCCTTATTGAGAATGATGGGAGGATCTTGCATGAAAACACTGATGATTTGTTCATTTTGCCAGGAAATTACCTATGACGGTTATTTTGTGGGATCATAATCTCAATTAAGCATATGTCTGGGTAGAAGTCTTCTGGAAGCGAGAACTATAAATCAATTAAGTACTGTGCATTTTCCATGTGTAGGGCAGCTTTGTGCTCATACCCTGACAGAGTACATCCCTGGAGACTTGGGTTCTCACCTTAGGTCTGCTGCTGTCCCTGTGGAATGAGTTTGGTTGAGGGTCAAGGTCTTCACCTCTCTGGGCCTCAGTTTCTTCATCAATAAAATGAGAGAGAGTAGTTTGAATGTCTCTATCTCTGGCACTCTTATTTTCTGATGATATAAAAATAGGACTGAGTGATTTGATTTGAATGTGAATGTCACAAATGTAAATGGAAAACTATTTTCCACTGGTGTTGCTTCTCAGAGGATGGATTGTACTTACTAATGAATAGGACAGACCGAATGTGTTCGTAACATCACTCCTGCCATTGCTGTCTGACTTGGAATATATCTTGATTATACCCTCTGAGTGACCTTGAAGTTAGGTAAATAGCCTTGTATTTGTCTTGCATGGTAGCTTTGTAATGGTTGCTTTTTAGTGGTTCATGTTAGAGGAAAGAAAACCTTATCTCTGCTGCTCAGGCCTGTAACCACTCCTAAAAGGCAAAGACAAAGAAGTGCATTGTTAACTGTTGGCAGTGCTGGGCTGGCAGGCTTTGTTTACTGTGAATACCAAAATTGAATTAACATAAGTTCTGTATTACAGATACCACTGGACAATTTTAAAGTGATATCAATCACAGTATTTAATTTTATTGATTGTTCCCATTTTACAGATAGCCTGATTCTAGTTGTAATTATGTAATTTGGAACTTGGAAGGCAATTTCAATCAGAAACAACATTTTAAATAATGATTAAGCTCTCTGAATAGAAATGCCTAAATTGTTTAACCCACAGTATACCTAAAGTAGAACACTAATAGAACTATGAAATGTAGTTGTCGTTTTTAACTAGATTGTTTGTACCTGTATTTTTCTACAGCTTATGCTGATGTACAGACTTTGAATGTTTGCTTTAGAAATATATTTTGACCATCTAATGTGTACCACGCACTTTGCTTGGCACAAGGAATACAGGGATTAATAAAGTACAATCCCTTCCCTCGTGAGTGCAAGGTAGGGAAGGTACACTAAGTGCGTAATCATAAAATAACCAGAGTTAAAAACGAAATTAGGGAGTACAGTCAAGGATCGTCTGTGCATAGTCCTGAGAGCACTGGGAGAACACCTCACTGGGTGGGATGGGTGCTCTCCTGGAGAACTCACACTGAACTGCATCTAAAAGGAGAGTAGGGACTAATACAGTGAAGAGGGGTGAGGGCTGGGAGAGCATTCCAGGCAGAGACTAAGGGCATGGCTAAGAAACAACAAGCACTTCGGTACTGGGGGTGGGGGTGGGGGGGGTGCAAGAAGCCAGAAAAGAGAGACAGAGGCAGGATTTGTCTTGTTTAGAAGTGTGCATTTTATTCTATGGTTAGCATTGAAACTGAGCTGGTCAGATTTTTGTTTAAGACAGACCATTCAGAAAGGGGTATTGACAATGCATTTGAGAAGCCAGGGATGCCAGCTTTATCAGGCTGTTGTTAGTAGGCTGGTTGAAAAATTTTGTGGAACTGAATTAGTGCAGAGGTGGCCAAGATAGAGGGGAGGGGAGATAGTAGATAAATATTTAGTATTTGAGAGCTAAAGGAGAAGGTAGAGTTCAGACTTTTGCCCTAGGTGATTGAATGACTGAGAAGAGAATATCAGAAAAAGGCAGTTTAGGCAGGATAAAGTAGAAGTTGGGTTTTGGATATATTTGTTTGAGTTGATTGTAGAGGTGGCCAGCACACAATTATTATATCTCTAAGATATATGGATGTTTAGAGACATAGAGGTATAGATTTGGGAGTCATTAGCTTATGGATGATTGTGTAAACCCTGGAGTAAAGCTAAAATCATGATTTAAAAAAAAATCTGTATTTGTAAATGAGCTCACATATTTGGGGATAAGTACTTATTCTTGCTTCTTGTAACTTTTAAAACTGGGTACTTGCCTATCAAAGAAAGGTACTTGTGTCTTAGCTCATAGCTGTATGGACCATAAATACTAGCCACTAGCAATTTTATTTCATTCATTTATTTCTTCGTTCATTCACCTCATATTTATTAAACACTCACTGTGTGCCTGGATTTCAGCAGAAATATAAAGTAGTGCTGGAAATATACTCATTGCCCTCCCGGAGGTTGTGCAGTACAATGTCCAGAATCTGTGCATCTTCATGACATGCTGCAATTCTCTGTATTTTAGAACCCACCACTCTCTGATTAGTGTACTTGTTTTAAGGAGTAAGCAGCCTTGATAGACACATGCTATTAGCAAATGATTGTTATATTTGCCAAAAAAGCATAAATCTTACTTTTAGATAATTCTTTGCCCTATTTCTTCTAACACAGAATCTTATTTGTTCAGGATAAACAATGGAGAACAGTGTAAAGAAAGGAACATGAACTGAAGGTTTTCTCTTGGGAATGCACTTCTTTATCAAATGTGAGATTTGTACCCCCACTGTATTTAAGTAAAAGAATGGTTATAGCCATTAGTGTTAGGCCAGCACTGTTCATTGTTTTGGAAACTAGTCCAATTGATATTCTGATAGTTTTTGTTCCTATTATTCAGGATTGTAGACAATTGTGCTTGTGTTTTCTGCCTTGTTTATTGATAGAGATTAAGAATCATATTGTGAGTTTCATATTTGTGTTCCAGATGTCTTGGGGTGGGGAGTGCAAAACAAACGTAGTAGAGGGATTTTGTATCATTAAACTGTTCTATTTGTGATATGCCAGTTAACTGAAATAAATTTAATCCTGTGAGAAAATTGATTCTATAAAAGCAAAAGCAAATCTAGAGTACATATAAAGCATCATGAATATAAATTCAAGAATGAACTAAGTTCTACTAAAATAGCAGATATTTCAAGAATAGTTTCTTTGTAATCATATTATTTGTCTCATTATTTCCCTGACTATTGCCTTTAAAATACAATTTAACTGAAATGAATCTTTCAGCATTGATTTGCCTATCTGATTTTATTGTTGATAACTTAATTGTGAGGTATCCAACTCTTGCCATTTCTGCTGTTTCTATGGTAACCAAAGTGTGCAAACCCAGCAGTATCACTTTCTTTCACAGCTGGCATTTTGTGTTCACAGTAAGAAGAGGAGTTTTAGTAAAGCATAGTTTGTGTTAATTGGAATGTAACTAGGTCAGAACAATTTTGATATCCTTTCTTCATCCTTTTAGGTCTGTGTGTAGGGGTGCAGGTGTGTGCATATGAGCTTCAGTTTCCTTTTTTTTTTAACATATGGCTTTCAAAGTTAGTCTTTTGAAAACTAAGCATAACAGCTGTAAACACAAGTCAATGTAGAACCTTGAAGATTGGATGGGTATGCTCTGAGACTTGCCCTATATCCCTGCACAAATTTCTCATTCAGAAAATGAAATGATTGGTGTGAAAATGCTTTGAGAAGTTAAAAGCACTTTAGTGATGATTGTATCATTTTTTGTTGTTGTTCTTGACTATTGTTTTGAAACAACAAGTATATTTATTTACTTGTTCTAAAGGGTTAAGAGATACACATTTTAAAATGTGACTCACTCTGCAATTCTGGGTCTTGACTTGGCTACGGGAGTCCTCCTTTGTAGATACTATATACTGCCCAAACTCTGACTTCCTTTCTTAGAAATTACGAAAGAGATTGTTGTCGACTGCTCTCTTAAACCATGTCACTTCCTCTGCCCTTGTCTCAGGTCTCCATGATAACCCCACCCTTAGAACTTTCATAGGCTTCAAGTATTTTCCATCCAAGGTATTCTCTACTAATTTCAATGCTAACTAGTTTCTTTTTTCTCTCTCTTTGTATCCTCCTTCTGTTGTGGTGCTCATGTACTCTCTTTCAACATAGCATGACTGCAAAACCTTCTAGCAGGAGTTACCTAGCAGTCATCTAAAACCAGTTTCCTGCATTTCTCCCATCCAGCAGTTCATAATATGTTTTCATTTCTTCCACAAAGCAGTATTTGCTCCCATATCTCATAATCTGTGTTTTTATCTTGCTATCATTATTTGCAGAGGGTTTAAGCTCAAAATTTAGGAGTTACAAATGATATGACAAATAGTATGTAAGATGGCTATTTGCTAATAATACCATTTCAGTTATGATGTCCTAAGCATACCATTATCACTAAGGCCTTCAAAAGTGTACTCTCCACCAATCTTGATCTTCTTTCTATTTATTTAAACCTCATTTACTATGTCTGGCTTCTATAAATGCGCAGAAATAATCTTTTTGTAAGTTATCAATGGCTTTTTTATTGTCCAATTCAATCCCTCTCTGTTTTCATTCTAATGCACCTGATGGCCACCTCTTCCCTTTTTATTCTCTTGGCTTCTAGCACCTTGTGCTATTTATTTAGGTTTTCTCACCTTTGGTTTTCTACCTTCAAGGTTGTTTCATTGTTCTTTTTCATCTAACTTTCCTTTATTCTCCTCACCATTACTTATTTTTAAATTACCACTTTTATGGGTAAACAACACCAAAATATACCAAATAGAACTTTATAGAAATATATAATGAAGTAGAAAATGACAGTCTCTCCTGGCCTGGCTATCAGTTTTTGAGCAAAATACCAAAATCTATATATCTTATGCAACTATGTAAAAATTATGGATAAGACAGAAACGTGAAAAACAAAGTGATGCTAATTCTTGTCACGTAAAACCTAAAGTCCCTCCAAGTTCCTGTAAGATTCTGTGTGATCAACACCCCATTCCCCAACCCTTGCCTTTACCTTCTGACTCCTTCTACCTCTACTCTCTTCCTTCCACATTGACTCTAGCCACAGTGGCTTCTGTTTTTTCTCCAATTTGCAGTCCACTAGCTCACCAAGGTTATTCCTAACTGCTCTATGACCTTGCCCTTCTACAAAACTTGTATCAGCCCTTACCAACTTTCAGATCCCAGGCCATACAGTGTTTAAGAACCTGTTCAGTTCTGATGCTAAAATAACTTGTGTCCAAGTGGAATATCCGAAATAGCATGCAATCCCTCCACTGGGTTGCCTTCTGTCTGGCCCTATGACTGTCTCATCTCTCCGTTCATCCTAACTTGTTCTTCCAGTTCTCTGTGTTCTCTCTTGGTGTCCTTTTTAGTTCACCAGGTACACTCCTGCCTCAAACCTTTCATCTTGCTCTTCTCTCTGCCTCTGCCTCGATTGCCCTTCCTTTAGATCTCCACCTGCCTTATTACTGTACTTCCTTCAGGTTTTATCTCAAATATGACCTTCTTAAAGACACTTTTTCTGAGGAGCTTAAAATAATGCTTAAGACAATATCTTCCCACCCCAGCCCCACCAGTGCTCTTCCTATTCCTTGCTGTATTTTTGCCTTCCTTATCTTTTTAATATAATGTATGATACATACAGAAAATATTTGGAGCATGAATGTATGTTGCAACTCATAATAACACAGTAAACAGTCAAGAATCTATTACTTGGTTCCGGTTAACCAACATGGTGATGTAAGATGCTCTTGGGTGCTGTTCAACCATAGAATATTTGAATGTCTAGCAAAAACCAGTAGCCCCATCTTCCTCAGAACTCCAGAAAACAGTGAAAGGGCTGCAGTAAAGAGCAAGGGCTGAATCAAGAAAATGCAGCTTGCAAAACAGTGGGCAAAGCTTGTGGTATCCTTGCCTGCCCCTACCCCAGAGCTGTGTGGAGCCAGCCTGCACTCCCATTGTGGGTCCCTGGCCTGTTCCCGAGGGAGCAGAGTAAACCCTACCTGCATACTGTGGTGCCTGTCTGATGGCAGCCTGAAAGACTGGACCAGAAAACTTGTCTTGGGATTGTGCTCCCAGAACTTGTGCTGCAGGTAGAAGCAGCTTTCAGACAGCTAAAGCAGTGTAAGAAATAATTAAGTCAAAGTTGCCCGGGGCAAAGGATTGACTGCGTTAAGTCATACAATAGGCATCCAGCTGAGGGTGAAAGTATTTCATAAAGAGTTAAGGGGCATTTGAATTCCTACAAACGGGAATTCCTAAGGCCCACAAGCAAGCACAAGCCCAGAAGTAAGAAGTGGGCTCCACACAGGATCAGATAAGACTGAATGAACGATATGAGAATCTCAGTAAAGAGACAGAAATTTTAAAAAGAAATGAAATACTTATTGGAGCTGAAAGTCATAGTACCTGAAATTAAATATTCCCCAAGAGCTTCAACAGTAGATTTGGCACTGGCAGAAGAAAGAATCAGTGATCTAAAAGACAAGACAGCTGAAATGATTCTGGCTGAGGAGCAGAAAGAATAAAAAAGAGTGAACAGAGCCTAAGAGACCTTTGGAACAGTCTCAAGCATACCAATATACTCATTACAGAAGTCCCAAAAGGAAAAGAAAGAGAGAAAGGGCAAAAGGAATATTCAAAGAGATAATGGTGGAAATGTCCCAAATTTAACAAAAGACATAGATACACACATTCAAGAAGCCCAGTGGACCCTAAACTCAAGGAGAACAAAGTCCAGATGTATAGTCAAATTGTAGAATGTAGAGAGAATTCTGAAAGCTGCAGGAGAAAAGCAATGTGTCACGTACAAGGGAGTCCCAATAAGTAGTGCTCATCAGAAACCATACAGGCAAGAAGGCAGAGGGACAAAATATTTGAAGTATTATGTGCCAGTTTGAAAGTATGTATCGCAGAAAAGCCATGTTTTAATCCTGATCCAATCTTGTGGCAGCAGCCATTTCTTTCAATCCTGATTCAACACTGTAGGTTGGAAATTTTTTATTAGATTATCTCCACGGAGATGTGGCACACCCAGTTGTGGGTGTGACCCTTTGACTAGATGGAGATGTGACTCTGCTTGATTATTTTACCAGAATCCCTTTAAACAGGAAACGTTTTGGAGAAATGATAGAGCCAATAGAATTTCAGAGCAGAGCTGATACAGATGTCAACATTTGGAGAACAGAGACACAGATGTTTGGAGATGTTTGGAGCCCAGCAGACATTGCCATGAAATGTTAAGCAAGCCGGAACCTGAAGAAAGCCAAGGGAAGCCAAGAGATGAAAGCCAGCCCCAAAGAAGTAAAGTAAGGAACCACCACAGGAACAGAGGCTGAAAGCAATGGAGCGCAGGAGCAAGAGACCACCAGATGCCAGCCATGTGTTTTTTCAACTGACAGAGGTGTTCTTGACCCATCGGCCTTCTTTGAATTAAGGTATCTTTCCCTGGATGTCTTAGTTTGGACAATTTTATAGGCTTAGAACTGTAAACTTGTAGCTTATTAAATTCCCCTTTTTAAAAGTTGTTCTGGGGAGGACCACAGTGGCTCAGCAGTCAGAGTTCTCAAAGCCTGCCATGCCAGAGACCTGGGTTCAATTTCCAGTGCCTGCCCATGTGAAAAAAAACCCAACTCATTCCAGTTCTGGTATATCACATTTGGCAGCTTCCAAACTACTGCATGTTGAAAGAAAAAAATTACCAACCAATAATTTTATAACCAGTGAGACTGTCTTTCGAAAATGAGAGAGAGCTTCAGACATTCCCAGGTAAACAAAAATCAAGGAACTTCATCACCACTGGACCTGCCCTGCAAGCAGTGCTAAACAGAGTTCTTCAAACTGAAAGGAAAAGACATTAAACAGTGAATCAGAGTTGTATAAAATATAAGACCTTTGGTAAAGGTAGCCTTATGGGTAGTTTTTATAAATTATAATTACATTGCTTTTTTTATTTTTTATTTTTTTTGGTATGTGACTCCACTTTTACATTTTACAGCTTCCAAAATGCAAACCCATAAAAATCTATCATTTTGCATATACAATATATAAAGATAATTTGTTAAAAGTACAAAAAAAATGGTACAGGGACAGAGGGGTGCAGGAATAGTATTTGCATCTGCTATTTAAGTTGGTGTCAAATCAAACATGATTGTTATATGCTTAGGATGTTAAATTTATGCCCATGGTAACTAGAAAGAAAATACAGGAAAAATGTATACAGAAAGAAATGAGAAGAGACTCAAAATGGTACAATACAAAAAATGAAATGTATATGACAGGCATTAATGGAAGAATTGAAGGACAAAAGACATATAAAGACCCAATAGCAAAATGGCAGGAGAAAGTCATACATCATCAGTAGTTACTTAAAATGTAAATGGATTAAACTCTGTAGTCAAAAGGCAGAGAATATAGGAATAGATTTTATATCCCTTTTACCAGAGACTAACCTTAAATTTAAAGACATGTAGGTTGAAAGTGAAAGGATAGAAAAAAATATACCATGCAAATAATAATGAAAAGAAAGCTGGGGTAGCTATTCAGGCCTACCTTGGAGATGTTGTAGGGTTCTAAACCTCCACAATAAATCAAATATCACAATAATGTGAGGAATATAGATTTTTTGGTTTCCCAGTGCATATAAAAGTTATGTTTACATTATACTGTATTCTATTAAGTGTAAAATAGCATTATGTTTAAAAAAATATACAAATGTTAATTTAAAATACTTTATTGCTAAAAAATTCTAACCATCACCTGAGGTTTCAGTGAGTTATAAGCATTTTGCTGGTGGAGGGTCTTGCCTTGATATTTTTTTTCTTTCATTATGATTTGTTTTTCTAATGCAATTTTATTGATGTATATTATATATTCACATATCATCCTCCAAAGTGTACAATCAATGATTCACCGTATCACCATTTAGCTGTGCATTAATCATCACAATCAATTTTTGAACATTTTTATTACCCCAGAAAAAAAAAAAGTAAAAAAGAGCACCCAAAACATCCTTGATGTTAGTGGCTGCTGACTGATTAAGGTGGTAATTGCTGAAGGCTGGGGTGGTTGTGGCAATTTTGTAGAATAAGACAACAGTGATGTTTACCTCATCAATTGACTTTACTTTTCATAGCATCTTCACCAGGAATAGACTCCATCTCAAGAATACTCATCTCTTAAGAAGCAACTTCTCATCCATTCAAGTTTAATTGTAAGATTGGAGCAATTCAGTCTCCAATCTTTAGGCTCCACTTCTAATTCTAGTTCTCTTGCTATTTGCACCACATCTGCAGTTACTTCCTCCACTGAAATCTTAAGTCATTGATGAAGGTTGGAATCAACTTCTCCCAAACTCCTGTTAATGTTGATATTTTGACCTCCTCCCATGAATCATGAAGTTCTTAATGGCATCTGGAAGGTTTTTAACTTTTTTTGCCCAGATACATCAGTGGAATCACTATGGGAGCTATAGCCTTATGAAATATATTTCTTAAATACTAAGACTTGAAAGTTAAGATGACTTCTTGGTACATGGGTTACAGAATGGATGTTTTGTTAGCAGGCATGAAGATAACATTAATCTCTTTGTAAATCTTCATCAGATCTCTTGGGTGACCATGTGCATTGTCAATGAGCAGTAATATTTTGAAAAAAGTATTTTTTCAAGAGCAGTAGGTCACAAAAGTGGGCTTAAAATATTCAGTAACCCATGTTGCAAACAGATGTACTGTCCTCCAGACTTTGTTTTGCCATTTATAGAACACAGGCAGAATAGATATGGCATAATTTTTAAGGACCCTGAGAGTTTTGGAATGGTAAATGAGCATTGGCTTCAACTTCAAGTCATGCGCTGCATTAGCCCCTAACAAGAGTCAGTTTGTGCTTTGAAGCTTTAATGCTAGGCACTGACTTCTCTAGAATGAGAGTATTAAAAGGCATGTTCTTCTAAAAGAAGGCTGTTTCATCTACATTGAAAATCTGTTCTTTAGTGTAGCCAGCCACCTTCATCAGTCATCTTAGCTAGATCTTCTGGCTAATTTGCTGCCACTTCTTCATCAGCACTTGTTGCTTCACCTTGCACTTTTATGTTATGAAGATAGGGTCTTTCATTACACCTCTTGAACATCTGCTAGCTTCAGACCTTTCTTCTGTGCTTCCTCACCTCTCTCAGCCTTCATAGAATTGAAGAGAGTTAGAGCCTTGCTCTGGATTAGGCTTTAGCTTAATGGGATGTTGTAGCTTGTTTGATCTTTTATCCAAACCACTAAAACTTCCTCCATATCAGCAATAAGGCTGCTTTACTTTCTTATCATTTCTTGTGTTCATAGAGTAGCAGTTTTGATTTCCTTCAAGAACTTTTTCCTTTGCATTCACAACTTGGCTAACTGTTTGGTACAAGAGGCTTAGCTTTTGATCTATCTCGGCTTTTGACATTCCTTCCTAACTAAGCTTAATCGTTTCTAGCCTTTGACTGAAAATGAGAGATGTGGTGACTCCTCCTTCCACTTTGACACTTAGAGACAATTGAAAGGTTATTAATTGACCTAATTTTGATATGTTTGTGTCTCAGGGAGTAGGGAGGCCTGAGGAGAGGAGAGAGATGGAGGAATGGCCAGTTGGTGGAGGAGTCAAAACACGCACAACATTTATTGGTTGTTTGCCATTTTACGTGGGCACTGTTTGTGATACCCCAAAACAATTACAATAGTAACATCAAAGACAACTGATATGTTAATGAAAAAGTTTGAAATATTACAGAAATTACCAGAATGTGACACAGAGACCCAAAGTGAGCACATGTTGTTGGAAAAATGGCACTGTAAGAATTTACCAATGTAGAAGCTGACATAAACTTTAAATTTGAGGGAAAAAAAAAAGTATCTGCAAAGTACAGTAAAGCAAAGCACAAAAAAGCATAATGTGCCTGTACTAAGATGAAATAAAATGGGCTTTAAGTCAAAAACTGTTACAAGGGACATAGACGGTCACTCTTAACTGATAAAGAGTTCATTTCGACAAGAAGACATAGCAATTACAAATATATATGTACTTTAAAAAAAATCCCCAAATACATGAAGCTAATATTGGCAGATTTAAAGGGAGAAATGGATGATTCTATAGTAATAGTAGGAGACGTCAATACACCACTTTCAGTAATGGACAGAACATCTAGACGTAAGATCAATAAGTATATAGAAGACTTGAATGGTACTATAAGCCCACTAGAGCTAAGAGACATATACAGAACACTTCACCCAACAGCAGCTGGATATAGATTCTCCCCATGTGCACATGGATCATTCTCCAATATAGCCATATGTTAGGTCACAAAACAAGTCTCAATAAATTCAAAAATATTGAAATCATACAGTGTATTTTTTTTCTGACCAAAGTGGAATAAAACTAGAAATCAATAACAGTGGGAAAACTGAAAACTCGCATATGTGTGGAAAGTAGAGAATGCATCATTAAACAACCAGTGGGTGAAAGAAGAAATCACAAGGGAAATCAAGAAATATCTTTGTGCTGTTTGAAAGGATGTATGCCCCCTAGAAAAGCCATGTTTTAATCTAAATCCCATTTTGTAAAACAGAATAATCCCTATTCAATACTGTATGTTTGAATCTGTAATTAGATCATCTCCCCAGAGATGTGACTTAATCAAAAGTTGTTGTTAAGCTGGATTAGGTGACGACATGTCTCCACCCATTTGAGTGGGTCTTGATTAGTTTCTGGAGTCCTACAAAAGAGGAAACATTTATAGAAAGAATGAGATTCAGAGAGAACAGAGCAGAACGACATAGCCCCAAGAAGCAGAGTCCACTAGCCAGTGACCTTTGGAGATAAAGAAGGAAAATACCTCCCGGGGAGCTTCATGAAACAGGAAGCCAGGAGAAGAAGCTAGCAGATGATGCCATGCTCACCATATGCCCTTCCAGATGAGAGAGGAACTGTGACTGTGTTCGCCATATTCCCTTCCACTTGAGAGAGAAACCCTGAACTTCATCGGCCTTCTTGAACCAAGGTATCTTTCCCTGGATGCCTTAGATTGGACATTTCTATACACTTGTTTAATTGGGACATTTTCTCAGCCATAGAACTGTAAACTAGCAACTTATTAAATTCCCCTTTCAAAAGCCATTCCATTTCTGGTATATTGCATCCTGGCAGCTAGCAAACTAGAACAATCTTGCAAATGAAAACAAAAGCACAACATAACAGAGCATGAAATGTAGCAAAGATAATGCTAAAAGAGAACTTCATAACTTTAAATGCTTACAGTAAAGAAGAAGAAAGGGCTCAAATCAGAGATCTAACCTCACGACTGGAATATCTAGATAAAGAAGAGCACCACTGAACTGAAAGAAAACCAAAGGAAGTAAATAACAAAGATTAGAGTGGAGATAAATGAAATAAAGAATAGGAAAAACAATAGAGAGAATTAACAAAACCAAAAATGTGTTTTTTGAAAATATCAATAAAATTAATAAACCTTTAGCCAGACTGACAAATAAGAGCATGCAAGTACTGAAAAAGGCAAACATTACTACCATCCCACAAAAATCAAGGATTATAAGAAGTTACTATGAACAACTGTATGCCAATAAATAAGAAAACCTACATTAGATGGACGGATTCCCAGAAACACCCAACTACCTTCATTGACTGAAGAAGAAACAGAAGATCTCAACCAATAGCTAGTAAAGAGACTGAAGTAATCATGAAAAACCTTCCCAAAAAGGAAAGCCCAGTACCAGATGGCTTCACAGTTGAATTTTAACAAACATTCCAGAAGAATCAACACCAATCCTGCTCAAACTCTTCCAGAAAAATCGGAGTGGAGGGAATAATCCCCAATTCAGTCTGTGAGGCCAACATCACCCAAGCCAGGTAAAGATACTAAAAAGAGAGAGAAAATTACAGACCAATATCCCTTATTTATAGAGATGCAATATTCTGCAACAAAATACTGGCAAATTGAATCCAATAGCACAGTAAAAAAATTATACATCATGATCAAATGATTTATTATTCCAGGTATGCAAGTATGCAAGCATGCTTCAACATAAGAAAATCAATTAATGTAATACACCATGTTAATATGACAAAAGAAAAAACACATGATCATCTTAAATCTCACAGAAAAGGCATTTGACAAAATCCACCACTTTTCTTGATAAAAACACTTCTAGGAATAGAAGGAAACGCTTTGAACACGAGAAAAGGCATATAGGAAAATCCACTGCTAAGATTATTTCAATAATCTTTCACTCTAAGATCAGGAATGAAACAAGGATGTCCATTGTCACTACTGTTATCCAACATTGTACTGGAAGTTCTTGCCAAAGCAACTAGGCAAGAAAAAAAGGCCTCCAAAATGGAAAGGAAGAAGTATAAATTTCCCTATTTGCAGATATATGATCCTATATATAGAAAAATCCTGGAAAATCCACAACAAAGCTACCAGAGCTAATAATCAAATTTAGCAAAATGTCAGGGTACAAGGCCAACATGCAAAAACCAGTAGTGCTTCTATACAGTAGCAGTGGACAATCTGAAGAGGAAATCAAGAAAAAAATTCCATTTACAGTAACAGCTAAAAAAATCAAATATCTAAGAATAAATGTATTCAAGGAGCTAAAGGATTTTTACACAGAATACTATAAAACATTGCTGGAAGAAATCAAAGAAGACCTAAGTAAATGGAAGGGCATTCCATGTTCATGAATTGGAAGGTTAAATATTGTTAAGATGTTAATTCTATCCAAAGCAATATAGATTCATTGCAATTCCTGTCAAAATTCCAAAAGCCTTCTTTGCAGAAGCAGAAAAGCCAATCATTAAATTTATATGGAGGGGTAAAGTGCCCTTAATAGCCAAAGCAGTCTTGAAAAAGAAGAGTGAAGAATATTGGAGGACTCACACTTCCCAATTTTAAAACTTATTACAAAGCCAAATAATCAGAACAGTACAGTACAGTACAAGGACAAACATATAGACCAATGAAGTTGAATTGAGAGTTCAGAAGTAAACTGTTACATCTATGAGCTACTTTCCACAAGGGTTCTAACTCCACTCAATTGGGAAAAAATAGTCTCTTCAGGAAATGGTGCTGGGAAAACTAGATATCCATGTTCACAATAATGAAGGTGGACCCCTACCTCACACCACATACAAAATTAATTCAGAATGGATCAAAGACTTAATTTAAGAATCCAAACTATAAAACCCCTATAAGAAAACATTGGAAAGCACCCTCAGGACCTTGTGTTAGGCGATTTCTTACACATTATACCCAAAGCACAAGCATCAAAGGAAAAAATAGACAAATGAAACTTCATCAATATTTAAAAAATCTTTTACATCAAAGGACTTCATGAAAATAAAAAGACAACCTACAGAGTAGGAGAAAATATCTGGAAACTGCATATCTGATAAGGGTTTAATATCCAGAATATATAAAGAAATCCTGCCATCCATCAATAGAAGGACAAGCAACCCAGTCATAAAATGGACAAAAGACTTGCATAGACATTTCTTCAAAGAAGATATACACATGGCCAAAAAGCACATGAAAATATGCTCAAAATCATCAGCCATTCTGGAAATGCAAGTTAAAACCACGTGAGATACATCATTTCACACCCACTAGTAAGCCTACTGTTGATAAAATGGAAAATAACAAGTATTGGAGAGGATGTGGAGAAATAGGAACCACTTGTTCATTGTTGGAGGAAATGTAAAATGGTACAGCCACTATGGAAGACACTCATCTGTTTCTTCATATAATTAAGATCAGGACTTCATTTCTTCTTATAGATGAATAGTATTCCATTACATGTATATATCACATTTTGTTTTTCCATTCATCAGTTGTTATTAATTCTTCAGTTGCTACTTCCATCCTTCAGCAATTGTGAATAATGCCACTTTGCATATCAGTATGCAAATGTATGTTTGTGTCCTTGCTTTCAGTTCTTCTGAGTATATACCTAGTAGTTGGATTGCCAGGTCAAATGGCAGTTTTATACTTCACTTCCTGAGGAACTGCCAAACTGTCTTCCAAAGTGGCTGCATGATTTTACATTCCCACTAGCAGTGAAAAAGTTTTCCTATTTCTCCATATCCTCTCCAACACTTGTAGTTTTCTGTTTTGTTTTTCTTTTAATAATGACCATTCTAGTGGGTGTAAAATGATATCTCATTGTGGTTTTGATTTGCATTTCCCTGACAGCTAGTGATATTGAGCATCGGTACTGGGCCATTTCCCTGTCTCTTCTTGGGGAGGAGGGGAGGAGGGCTTCCACAGCCTCCCTGTATGCAGCAACCCACCAGGTAGCTCACTGGGCCTACCCAAAGCTGCTTGCCTCGAGGGCGGATGATGGATGCCAGGAGCCCCAGCTGAGTGAGTTAAGCACAGGTTTTCACTGCGGTTTCTCAGTCTCTTTGTCCTGCTCTTTCCTGGATGCTGTACAGTACTCCCCTTATCCCTGGAGCTCCAGAATAGTTGTTTCAAACATTTCTGCCTGTCCACTATGTATTTTTAGAAGAGGAATGAGCCCTGCCCCACCGTCTTATATATATATATTTTAATTACCTGAGAAGTTTAAGATTGTTGTCTCTTCTTGGTGAGTTGAACCTTGTATTGTTATACAGCATATGCCTCTAGCCCTAATAATACTTTTTGTCTTAAAAGCTATTTTGTCTAACATTACTGTAGTTGATCAGCTTTCTTTTAGCAGCTTGCCTCATATATTTTTTTCAGCCTTACTTTCTTATGGATTCTAATGTTTGGGTGGGTCTCTTGTAACTAGCATGTGAATGGATTTTTTAAATCCAACATAAAAATATCTAACCTTTAGCTAGAAGATGTCTTGTTTTAGTTTTTAGGCCTAAGTTGGGATGTCTTCCTTCAGAGAAGGGTTTCTTTTGCTTCTTTTGGCAGCATCTAGGTTACTAATCAAGGTTTACTTTAGTCCCCTTGAATCTTGGTTGACTGTGGGGGAAGAGCAGGCTCAGCTTCCTCACCTTTCTGGTGGCCCAAGGTTAGGTATCTCTACTAATGTGTGTCATTAGCTGCCCTCAGGTCTGTCCTTTTTTCCCTCTGGCTTTCCAAACTTCTGGCCCAGCCACTTAACTCCATTACATTATATGGATGCATTATGTGGCATGGGCAGAGAGGTTGTTGTAGATGTCCCTGACCTCTTTTGAGATCAGGATGCTTCAAGCAATGCTTCTCATGCAGCATAAACTGTTCTGTAGTGGCAGTGTCCTTCAGAGCTCCCAGTCAGCCGTAATGCCAGATGTGGAAGTATCTCGTGTTCTCCTTATTTTATTTTTCTCCACAATACTTATTAATACCTGATATACCATATATTTGTCTTTTTCTTCCCATTAGAATGTAAGCTCCATGATGTCAAGGATTTTTCCAAGTTATGTTCACTGCTGTATCTTCAGCAACTAAGCATCTAAACCACTACTCAATAAATATTTGTTGAGTGAATCCCTATGAAGGGACGTGGGGGTGGGGATGGTGTAAAAAAGTGATGCCAAGTTTGATCTTTTACAGTGATATGCTCTTATATATTCTGCCCTGACCATTGTTGCAAGTTAGGGGCTCTTTACTTTTCCCTGGACTGTTTCCCAGGCCACTGCCTATTGTTCACTCTGTCTCTATTTTATGGTCTGTAGATCCTTTCTAATCCTCCTGCACATTGCTACCAGAATTCTTCCTAAATATAAATCTCATTATCTTACTGCCTGATCTATTTTTCCTGTAAAATAAATTCCTGTCTCGTTAATGTGGCATTTTATTCCCAACCTATTTTCCCAGTCTTATTTCTATACTAAATATCCAGTGCTCTTGACACAACAAAATACTCATGGGCTTGCCCCATATGCTGTGTTTGTATTTGTTTATGACTTGTGCCCTTATCTATGTGATTCCATGAGCCTGAAAATTATTCTTCTGTTATGCTTACCAAAATCTCAGTGGTCCTTAAGTCATGTATAGTCATCTCTTTCCTGAAGACTGTTCTGAAGTTCACTGAAAACACTTTGTTCCTTGCATTTTAGTTTGCTGCCTTGGTACTTTTCATTATCTGCCTTATATTCTAAAAAGCTGTCTTTCTTTCTCTACTAGAGTTTAAGCTCCTTTGAAGTCAAGGTCTTAATGTTTTATTTCTCTTTGTTGCTGGAAGTTTCCAGTGCAGTGTTTTATATATGATAGATCTTTGATAAATAGTTAACAAAACTTCAATTTTGAAGGTTCAATTTTTGTCTCCCTGCTATTTTTCTCTTTGTGCTGTGGTGTACTAATCTTGTCTCATGTCTTCAGTCCTCACACTCTAGTGACAGTAGCTTTCAAATCCCAATTTTCTTCTTCTCTTAGGCATCTCACATTACTCAAATTCAGTATGTCATCCTCTTCTCTGCATTGTACCCTGTCCCAAACTAGTGCCTGACGTAACTTCTCTGTTACCATAAAAGGCACCATCATTCTGCCAATCACATAAATTCAGAACCTTGGTGACATCTTTATCTCCTATTTTCTTAATCTTCTGACTTTAACCTTTCACAAAGTCCTGTTAATTGCTCCTTTAAACTGTCTCTCAACTCCGTATGTTCCTCTCCATTTCAGTTGGCATAATGTTGGATGAAGCCCTATCACCTTACACACAGTTCCCTTGCCTCCCCTCTCCTGAAATCACAGCCTATAATATCAAGGTCAGGTTACTTCCCTTGGCTTTTAAATAGTCTTAAAATGAACTGAGTATAGGTTCATTCTTCCACCCCCAACATGAGCCCTCTCATTTCTGCCAAATCAGACTTCTTTCTATCTCCTACACATATACCATGTGCATAGCCGTTTCCTTCTCCTGCAGCACCCTTGACCTTCTCCTCTGCCATGCTGGTTCCTGTCCATTCTTTGGGACCTGGCTAATGGGCAGCTTCCCTCCCTTCCCCCCAGTGAGCATTTCCATTAACAATGGAATTCCTGGTTAATCATGGCTTTCTTTGAATTTTCTTATTTCTATTTTTTGGCTAATTGTTTTCATAGAAATTTTTTTAATCAACAAATTGGAAAGGATATTAAAAGAAATCCATTTTAACGTCTAATCTAAGACTGGAATCCTCTTTATATGTAACATACACAGCACTACTTTTAAGCCAAGGGAAGTAACCTGACCTTGATATTATAGGCTGTGATTTCAGGAGAGGGGAGGCAAGGGAACTGTGTGTAAGGTGATAGGGCTTTATCCAACATTATTACACAAAGCTTTATAGTTTTCTTTTTACTTATATAGTAAACATCTGGAGTTAGGAACTCTGTTTACTTTTGTTTTTCCTTAGTGCTTAAAATAGTTCTTTGTCTCTAGAAGACAATAAAAATATACTAATTGATTAAATAAATGAGTCCAGTCAGTTAAAAACCCACACAATTTCTCCCTAAAGAGTTTACAAAGGAAACTTAGCTAAAATAAAAAACAAACCAAAAAACCCTATTCCTACAGTTATTTGCTTCCAAAGAGCCTTGCTTGTTTTTTTTTTTTTTTTTAACATGGGCAGGCACCAGGAATCAAACCCAGGTCTCCGGCATGGCAGGTGAGAACTCTGCCGCTGAGCCACTGTGGCCCGCCCAGCCTTGGTTTTTATATTTGGAATTTGTCACTTTTTGCTTGCACTGCAGCTTAAACGATGTATGAATGTTAATGGTTTCTATGGAATAATTGGTCAATGTTTCCCTATAGTAATTAAAAAAACATTTAGTGAGGTATAGTCCATTGATTCATGTAAATGATTATAATTATGTTGTGGTTTAAAATGATATACAATTTTTAACCACATAAGTTTCTTTGTTTGGGGCGATAACAGACAGTTTACAATTTGTACAGGGCTGTTTATTATTATTATTATTATTAGTTTCTTCTATAGGATGAATAGAAATAGTAGCTTTAATTACTTCGTAATTATTTGTATGATATAATTTTGAAAATAAGGTATATTTCCATAGCAACAATGCCTATATAAAGTTAGTGTTAACTTCCAGTTTGTTAGATGCTTCAACTGTGTCAAGGGTGCTTAATATTTGACTATAGTTTTAATGAAAATATAGAAGTGACAATTTCACATTGCAAAAATTATTTCTCTTTTTTTCATTTTTGAGCATGTCAAAAGAATAAACATAGTAATTTGAATGCTCTATTTTTTTATTTCTAGAAACCAGCAAATATCCTAGTAATGGGAGAAGGTCCTGAGAGGGGGAGAGTCAAAATAGGTAGGTAATTATTCCTCAAATAATTTACCAAGACACTGAAGTGACTGCAAAGATGGTTTCCCTTTTTTAATACTATTTAAGTAGTTAATTTTACAATTACTTCCTCACAATATTTTTAGAAAAGATGTGGGGACATGTAAATGCATAATTTATAACTCCTCACATTTATTCCCAAAATATGATTCTCTGTATCCCAACTGAGCCATCACTGGGAATTGACCAGCAAGCCCACAAAAACACTGATTCCCACATCATATCCAAAGCATACGTTTATGTCACCACCACTGTACATCACCCTGAACATAATCCCTTAAATCTTACTTTTGGCCCAGCTTTGCCAAATGTTCCCTTCCTGAAATACATCCTTCCCCACCCTGACCTCATATAGACCCTCACAGGTCCCTCCTGCCCTCAGGCCTAGTGTGCCAGGTTTCAACACAACATTTTGAAATGAATATATATGTTTACTATCTCTCAGGCACTGGTAGGGGTCTTATCTGTATATTAAAATTTCCTTTGCAACCCTGAAGGTTCTAAAAGAAATTAGCATCATCTAAACCTGTGATATATGTGGGGAGAAAATGAGCTAAGAAATGCTTTATTTTAATTGCATTTAATAGAAATTATGTTTATTGAATGTTCAGTGGTTTTAGAAGGATTTTTAAATAGACGTTTCATCTGCCTGCTTTCTTTGCTATTAGAATACATCATGCTACATTGATGCAAAATTGTGCTAACGTCACCTGCTAAAAATTCAGGCTGTCCAGCTTCAACTGAGTCTGCGTGGCTTGGTTTTCTACCTCACCTAACTTCTGGCTGAGTCCGGGAAGAAGCAGTTTTGAAGTGACTTCCCTTTCTTTTACATCTGTACTCTGTGTTTACTGAGATTCTTACTCATTCCAAAATTTGTTGATTAGGTACCTGGAAGCTGCTTTCCTTCTTTTCCCTCTTTTCTTCCTCATCCCTTCCCCCTACTTTCCACTACTGGTCACTAACTCCTGTTTCTGTTTATCTCTCACACTCTTTTTCTTACGGGCATTTTTTGAGTACCTACTTTTTGCCACAGACACTGATGAAGGGAGAGAAAGAATGGCTCCTCCCTATGAGAGAGACAATAAAATAAACTGTTTATTCCACAGTAGTTTCATTTGTTACCTCATGTATATTACACGATGCTTCCCCAAGATAGATATTACCATAAGGAAGCCGAATTTAGAGGGGTCTAGCTCAGTCTTTCAAAGGGGAGACTTGAACTCCGGGTCTCTGCCCAGTGGTATCAGAGTGAGGCCTGCGTGTGCTGACATTGACCCCAGCCTCCTCTCCACATCTTGGTCTTTGAAACTGTCTCAGAGAACAAGTGGCCCTCCCTTTCTTAAATCCTATCTACTCTTGCCCTTCATGGCTACTAAACATCTTCCTGATGTACTTAAACGCTCCTCATAGGACAGTATCTCCATCTACCCCTCTCAAATTTCTCTTCACCTTTAAACACTTACTCCTACTTCTCTTTCCAACTTGAAAGTAAATCTTCTCATACCCCCATTGTCTTTTTAAGCGTTTGCTGTATTTCCTTCTTCCTATACTTCCGAAACTTTCAGCATCTAATTCCATCCCCTATTGAAACTGCTCTCTAAAAGGATACCCATGACCTCTCTCACCTACTCAGAAGGCCTGTGTTTAGGTGTTCAGCCTCCCTTCTCCTTTACTGCCTTAAACCATTTGTTCTGCTGTCCAACCTGGCTTGAGGCTTATCTTCTCCCTCTGTGCACAATTCCCATTTTTCTACCTGACACTCTTGCTCTTATTTCTGAATTTTATTAGTCCTTTTGCCTCTTATTCCTATTAGCCTCTTGTTTTCAGACTCAAGGCACTGGCTTGGCACGTGGCCTCCTCCACAATGACATCTTTAGGGAATTCATAAATTCTTATGGCCTCAAAATCTTCATTCTTTATAGACTATTCTGCTATCTGGATCTTAAAAGATATTCCCTGACTAGCTGAAGTAGTCGCATTGATACCTATACTTACACTTTAAAACACTTCTTTTTTTTAGCTTAAAAGAAAAGCCTAGTTATTAGATATACACCCTTTCATATCTAACAATCTTCTGCTCACGCCTTACCTAAAATGCTTGTTGTCTTTTCTTTTACTGTTAAAATGGTTCATCCTTCAGGAATTAGCTCAAGTTCCATTTTCAATTTAGTCCGCTTCTACAGATATTTACTAAACATTGTTCCAGATAAAACCATGAAGGAGAAAAAAACCCTTGCTCCAAGGAACTAAGAATCTTATAGAAGCTAGTAAAAACTTTTCTTTTATTCTTAAAGTACTTATCTCCTTTTTATTTTCTTCAACTACATTTGTTTTGTCATCTTGCCTTCTTATGAGCATCTTGGGTAGTAGGCATTGTCTTCTGCTGCTTTTTTATCTTTTATTGTCTATTTAACATTCATACCAGAATTTTATTATCCCTATTCATTGAATGAAACAGTTTTACCCATGTCTAATTTTAGGAAAACAAATGCCAGTAACATTTAGGCTCATTACCTTTGGCTGAGTTAGTAATTATTTGAAAAATAATTTTTTAATTATTTTCAAAATGGTTTGAAGCACCTTTAAAGTTCATAGAGTAGACAGGAATTGTTTTTAAGACTATTTATTGTTTCTTCCTGGCCTTGATTTCATGTGATGGTGAATAGATGGCATCTAGATAAGACTAAGGAAGTAGAGAATAAGGGGAAGAATACTGGCTTTAGAATATTTTTCTTGAAAATAAAGTGCTTTCTAGTGGATGAAACAACATTCCATCATATTACTTTACCATCAACGATAATCAGTATCTATTAAATATATGACGCAGTGCTTTAAAGTAAATGTACTATTGGTACAATGATTTTGAATATCTTTGATATAGGGAGAGTTAGTTAAGAAAGAGTAGCATTGTCACAGGCTTCCTTGGACAGGTGTTTTTTTAAATTTATTTTAAAAATTTTTATTGTGGTAATGTATTTACAACATAACATTTCACATTTCAACCCCTCTCGAGTATACAATTCAGGGGTGTTAATCACATTTACAATGTTGCTGCCATCATCACATCCTTATAAAAATTTTTCCATCACCCCAAGAAGTATAGACAGCTTTATTTTTAAGACTTGGGTATTCTAAAGTATTCTTAGAATGTCTTATAAGTTATTCAAATGCTAAAGAAATAAAATCACTGTAAATTAAAATTTTAATGTGTTATATTATAGCATATTGGTTTTAGATTAAATGATGCTCTATAGTTGAAATTTTTTATGTGCTACATGTGCAATTTGTTGTACATTGGGGCACCTTATACAATCAAAATATACCCTGTGTATTTCAAATTAGAGAGGTTTATCATTCTTGTGCTTGCAATTATTATATATATAATTTATTCTATGTCAGATCCGTGGTTAAGAATGTAGATCCTAAATTATAGTGTGGTTTCTGTTTGAGCACTGGCATCTCTACTTACTATCCCCATGACTACAGTCATGTTGTTTAACTGCTCTGGGCATTAGATTCTTCATCTCAGAAAGGAGGATTAAAATATGCGCTAAACCAGTGTTCTCATGAGGATTAAATGAGGTGATCAGTGATGTTTGTGAAATCATTTGTTAACTATAAAATGTTTTGTAAATACAAGGTATTTGTTATGAAATCTTAAGAAAATTTTATCATCTCTAAGACCGAATTATAGTAATAGAGATTCCTTTTTACTACTGTTATACTCTCTAATATTTAAATCAGTTAGCTTTGGTGTAGATCTTTGTTTAATGTTGGATTATAGCAAATTATCTCATGTATTCTATACATGTTACTTAGGAAATATGTATTACTAAAATTGATGTGCCTATAAATGTTCAACACCTGGCCTTCTGGGGAAAAAAAGCCCCAATTTTTAGCATTTGCTATTTTCCATGAGGTAAAGACTCCCTCCATAGCCAGTTTCAGGCCCCCAACATGATGTCCCTGAACCTAGAGTAGGGGAGAGAAGCACCCATTTGGCTCTCCTGAGCCCATGGAAGCCAGCTCCAGCATGCCCCAAACTAGGATGTGCTCAGGTTTGGGAAGAATAGGCATATAGACATCATAATTCATCATGGAGACTTTTAGACTATTTTGGATTTTTAAAACATTTAAGGATTTTATTTTTGATGTCTCTGAAAGCCAAGAATCTGAAGTCAGACCCAGATTCTAATTCTGTATTTACCAGTTCTATGACCTTGGGCAAGTCAGAGTATCTTACAGAGATACTAATTTTCTTCACCAGTAAAATAGGCATAATAAAAATATATACCTCAAAGAGGGAAACTAGAGATAAATTAATTCATTCCTCTCTAGTCCCTTCTTAAGATGGGAAGGCAAGGCTTTCTTTAAAGGTTAGCAGCTACTGTTGTCAATTTTATATGGCTACATGGATTTAATTGCATAGCAAGCTAAGTTTTATATTAATTTATTTTATTTTTTAGCTGACATGGGTTTTGCCAGATTGTTCAATTCTCCTCTAAAGCCTCTGGCAGATTTGGATCCAGTAGTGGTGACATTTTGGTATCGGGCTCCAGAACTTTTGCTTGGTGCAAGGCATTATACAAAGGCCATTGGTAAGTTGGTCTAAAATGATTTTACTACACTGGCATTGTGCTATCATAAATACCAAATGGTATAATAATAAAGCTACTTGGTAATAACCACTTTATGTCTCTTTATATAAGTTCTGTTTCTATGTTCCAAGACTTTGTTCTGTTGAGTTGAACTGTACAGGAGAATACAGTTCTTTTAAAAGCAGAAAGCTCAGAGAATAGAGGTATCTGATCCCATCCTGTTGAGTTGCTATGAAAAAGTAACACATAAATTTTACATTGCCATTACCTAGCTATTGATCAGAAGAGCTAGAAAGAGGTTTAGAATTGTTTTATTCACTAAAAGAAAAACAGAAGTAGTATGGTGTTGGACAAAGCCTCTTCTGTTTAGGGAAAAGTTCATCAGTTGCCTCCTTTTCTAAACAAGAAACAGCGTGACTAATCTTTCTATCTTGCCCTTTATCGGAACTGCAGTCTCTTCCTTAAGGAATGAAGTAGACTGAATCTGGGTGGATTAGCGGTACTCAGCATCTTGCCATCTAACCAAGTAAAAATACTGCGTATGATTACCTGTTAGCAGAGGCTTCAGAGATACTGTTACCTGGTCACTGTGGTGTCCTCAGAGGGCCCAGCTGTGAATTGAGGAAATCAGAAGGAAAGGGCCCTCCTCAACTCTAGAGATTTCCTTAAAGTGGGTAAAAGAGAGAACAGGGAGAGGAAACAATAGCTGTTAAAATGAAGGGCTACTCCCCCTCTCTACGTGGGACATGACTCCCAGGGGTATAAACCTCCCTGGCAACGTGGGACAGAAATCCTAGAATGAGCTGGGACTCAGCATCGAGGGATTGAGAAAACCTTCTCGACCGAAAAGGGGAAAAGAGAAATGAGACGATATAAAGTGTCAGTGGCTGAGAGATTTCAAACAGAATGGAGAGGTTACCCTGAATAAGATAAGAGGTTGTTCTTAGCATTTTATAGATATCCCCTTTTTAGTTTAAGGTGTATTTGAGAGGCTAGAGGGAAATGCCTAAAACTGTAGGGCTATGTTCCAGTAGCATGTTTGTTGAAGATGAATGTATAATGATACAGCTTTCATAATGTGACTTGTGTGATTGTGAAACCTTGTGTCTTATGCTCCTTTTATCTGTGATATTGGCAGATGAGTAAAAAACATGGATTAAAAATAAATAAATAATAGGGAGAACAAATGTTAAAATAGAGTAGATTGAATGCTAGTGAACAGTGAAAGGGAGTGGTAAGGGGTATAGAAAAAAATAGGGGGAACGAAGGTTAAAATCTATTGAGTAGATGGAAATACTAGCAGTCAATGAGAGGGAGGAGTAAGGGGTATAGTATGTGTGAGTTTTTTTTTTAATTTCTTTTTCTGGAGTGATACAAACTTTCTAAAAAATGACCATGGTGATGAATTTACTGCTATGTGATGATATTGTGAGCCATTGATTGTACACCATACACATAATATTTGTATGTTAAGAGTATTCATGTTTGTATGTTGTCTTGGTTTGATAATACAAAATAATTTTTTTTAAATGAAGGGCTAGCTCTGTAAGTTATCTAAATTTGCTAGGATTAATTCTTTAAATTTTATTTTTGCTGAATAGTCTGTTTACTGGTATTAGGTTAATATCAGTTTTGACTATATTTAGCTTTTTTTGTTGCGTTCCAATGAACAAAGGCACTAAAGGTATAAATTATTAAAAACAGACAAGTGAGCTCAATACTTTCTTTGTAAGCAAGCTTGTGAAAAATTGGTAAGCAGTTCTTACACTTAGAAAGATTCTGATGATTAACTTGTTCATGGGTAAAAAAGGCAAACAAGTTAAAATATAATAATGTCCTCATTTATCAGGTACTCTGATTTCTGCAAAACTTAAACACCCAAAACGTACCTATCCTTTGTCCAGGGACTGAGACCCTAGCACAGGGCCAGAACTTGACTGATTTCGTTAAATTAGGGGGAAACCCTCTAATTTAGTAGTCTCAGAACTGTGAGGAAAACCAGTTCATGTTTGACAGTAGAGGATTTGAGACTAACCTTAGAGCCTCCCCCTGACAGCAGAACCCCTAGATCATAGGCTGCCAAGCACACACCATCAGCTATGGACAGTGGCAGCTGTGGGTGAAGGACGAAGAAAGGAGAACTACCAAAAGCAAATGGAAGGGATTGAGTTGTCCCAAGAGTAATGAGGCGCTAAAATCAGAGGCTAACTCTGTTTACATTCTTATGAGTGACTTTTACTGTGGAGTTGTATTTTTGAGCCTTTTAGTCTTCACCACTATTAAAAACAGTAAAATCCCTTAGACAATCTCAGAAGGCAACAGAAGATAGGAAGAGACTGAAAATAAACCAAGGAAAGGGGGAACGTTAGGTGCCAGCAAACAGGTGACAGCCTAGAACAGCTGTTAGTGGTGCAGTAACCCAGGATGAGGGGTAGAAAGTAGATGATGTGATGATATACAAATCCCTATGCGCTGGGCTCTCACCAAACACTGGTACAGTCTGTGTCTAAAAAGGAGGTTCCCATTATGAAGGTCTGGATGTAAGGCCTCTTTTTATGTGCCCTTGGGTGATTCTGTTGAGAATGATCCTAAAGCCCACACTTTGAAAAATACAGTTTTATGAGTATTTTCTGTTAAGTGCTTCGGTGTTGAAATAAAAATAGATGTGGTTTTTTCAGAAGGAAAGGTTATTGGGTATGAATTGAAAACCAATCATATTTCTTATTTCCTCAGCGTAAGGAACTGAAATTTTATCTAGTTTGCAACTTACTTGCTCAGTAAATGGGATTTTTTAAAGTTTTTTTTTTAATTAGAGAAGGTGTAAGATTACTGAGAAATCATGGATAAAATGCTGAGTTCCTATATACCACCCTATTATTTAACACCTTGTATTAGCATGTTTGCAATTCATAAAAGAGCATTTTTATAATTGTACTATTAGCTATAGTCCATCATTTACAATAAGGTTCACTGTTAGCAAGTAAATGATATTTAATGCAAAGTTAAAATATGATCTCTTATTTCTAACTTTAGTCAAGTTCTAGTTATCCATTGTAGATAGGAGTTAGGAGAAGAGTGAGAACACAGAAAACGAATAATTCCCAAATCAGTTATTTTGGGGCTTGAAATATATTCATATTCTAGCAGTGTTTATACACATTCACTTACTTTTATTTTCTCCATACTTGGTCCATGTCAGAAATGAGTATTATTCCTATTTAGAGTATAGAGAAAAAGAGATGATGATTTGCTGTTAGTGGACATTTATGGAGTGATATTTCAGGTGGTATGTGTTTGTGTGTTGAGAACAAATCACTGACAGAGCAAGAGAGCTAAGAGGTGGGTATAGATGGTGCAGGAGTCATATGGCCATTTAAAATTAGTGGCTACAAAGAGGTGGGTAACCCTAGAATTTAAGCCTCTTTGCCATACCAAGTTTCCTTTTTTTGGCAATTCACAGGGAGATCTAGATGAAACCAGAAATCGCATGATGGGCAGCATATCAGTCCTAGTCAACTGCGGAGTAGAGGCAGCCAGCAGGAAAGGAGCTGAGACTGTCAGAGGCTCCTATACCAGGGCCAAGAGGGACAGGCAGTCAATATGAGGTGGGGATGTTGCGGGGGTGGAGGAGGGCAAGAATTAAAAATTAGACCCAGTATTATTACCTTCCTCTTTAGTGATGGATATTTATGATGATGACCTTACTGTGTCATTAAGAATGACTAAATTATGTTTTATGGTCTTTTAAATTGCAGGTAATGTTGTAATAAAAAGTAGTTGTTGAAGGGACATGTTCCCATTAGCCAGAAGGCAAACTTACATAAAAAGAAACTGTATTAGTTAGGGTTCTCTAGAGAAACAGAATCAGCATGAAATATTTGTAAATATAAAATGTATAAAAGTGTCTCACATAACCATGGGAACGTAGAGTTCAATATCTACAGGGCAGGCTGTGAAGCTGATGATTCCAATAGAGGTTCTGGGTGAACTCCACAGGAGAGGCTCGCTGGCTGAAGCAGGAAAGAGAACCTATCTCTTCTGAATCCTCCTTAAAAGGCTTCCAGTGATTAGATTAACCATCATTCATTGCATAAGACACTCCCCTTGGCTGATTACAAATGGAATCAGCTGTGGACATAGCCGGTATGATCATGATTTAATTCTAGGAAATGTCTTCATGGCAAAAGACAGGCCAGCACTTGCCCACCCAGACAAACAGATACCACCACTTGGCCAAGTGGACACATGAAACTGACCATGACAGTCCACCCCATGTCAAATTGGCAGCTATACTCATCACCTTAAACCATACCTAATTTCTAAATAGAAAACAATAAGATACATTTTTTTTCTCATCTAACAATACTGAACTATTCTGCATATAATCAGAAACACATTAAATCTCTCTAGAATAGGATGCAAGTCCTTGGGTAATATTCATTCTTCAACTTGATGCAGAGCATAAACAGCTTCCTAGAGAACATTACCCCAGCTTTTCAAAGTATTGCCACCTAGTTGGCACCATAATTGAATTTTCAAAAGGCCATTACACCATTCTATCAATCCAGCTGCTTCTGGATGATGGGGAACATGATAAGACCAGAGAATTCCATGAGCATGTGCCCCTTCCCACACTTCATTTGCTGTGAAGTGTGTTCCCTGATCAGAAGCAATGCTGTGTGGAATACCATGACGATAGATAAGGCATTCTGTAAACCCAGGGATGGTAGTTTTGGCAGAAGCATTGCATGCAGGGAAAGCAAACCCATAACCAGAGTATGTGTCTATTCCAGTTAGAACAAATCGCTGCCCCTTTCATGAAGGGAGTGGTCCAGTGTAAACCTGCCACCATGTAGCCAGCTGGTCACCTTGGGGAATGGTGCCATATTGGGGGCTGAATGTGCGTCTTTGCTGCTGGCAGATTGGGCACTCAGCAGTGGCTGTAACCAGGTCAGTGTTGGTGAGTCGAAGTCCATGTTGCTGAGCCCATGTATAACCTCCATCCCTAACCACCATGACCACTTTGTTCATGAACCCATTTGGCCATGACAGGAGTTGCTGGGGAAAGAGGCTGACTGGTATCCACAGAATGGCTCGTATTATCCACTTGATTATTAAAACCTTCCTCTGCTGAAGTCACTCTCTGATGCTCATTCACATAGGACACAAATATCTTCATGTTTTTAGCCCACTCAGAAAGGTCTATCCACATACCTCTTCCCCAGATCTCTTTGCCACCTATTTTCCAGTTACGGTCTTTCCAAGTCCCTGACCAGCCAGCCAAACCATTAGCAACAGCCCGTAAATCAGTATACAAACACCTCTGGCCAGCTCTCCTTCCAAGAAAAATGAACAACTAGATGCACTGCTCAAAGTTCTGCCCTCTGGGAGGATTTCTCCTCACCACTGTCCTTCAAGGACACCCCAGAAAGGGGTTGTAGTGCTGTAGATACCACTTTCGGGTAGTATCTGCATATCATACTGAACCATCTGTAAACAGGCATGAATTTTCTCTTCCTCCATCAATTCACTGTAAGGAACTCCCGAAGACCATAGCTCTGGTCTGGTAAAGAGAAGGTAATGTGGCAGGAGTGGAGACCATGAGTATTTGGGCCACTTCCTCATGTAACCTACTTGTGCCTTCAGGACCTGTTCTGGCCCTATCTCATATACACCATTTCCATTTTATGATGGAGTGTTGCTGCGCACGCCCAACTTTATGACTTGGTTGGTCAGACAATACCCAGCTCATGATAGGCAATTCAGGTCTCATGGTAACTTGGTGGCCCAAGGTGAAGTATTCCATCTCTACTAAGGCCCAGTAGTAGGCCAAAAGCTGTTTCTCAAAAGGAGAGTAGTTATCTGCAGCAGATGGTAAGGCTTTACTCCAAAATCCTAAGGGTCTGCATTGTGATTCTCCTATAGGTGCCTGCCAAAGGTTCCAAACAGAATCTCCATTTGCTACTGACACATCCAGCACCATTGGATCCGCTGGACCTTGTACAACAGCCTGGATCTGTCACAGAACCGCCTCTTGTTCAGGTCCCCACTCAAAATTAGCAGCTTTTCTGGTCACTCAATAAATGGGCTGGAGTAGCACACCCAAATGAGGAATATGTTGTCATCAAAATCCAAAGAGACGAACTAGGTGTTGTGCCTCTTTTTTTTGGACATAGGAGAGGCCAGATGCAGCAACTTATCCTTCACCTTTAGAAGGGATATCTCAACATGCCCCACACCACTGGACACCTAGAAATTTCACTGAGGTGGAAGGCCCCTGTATTTTTGTTGGATTTATCTCCCATCCTCTTGACACACCAGTTCCTTACCAGTAAGTCTAGAATAGTTGCTACTTCTTGCTCCCTAAGTCCAATCAACATGATACCATCAATATAATGGGCCAGTGTGATATCTTGTAGAAGGGAGAAACAATCCAGGTCCCTGCGGACAAGATTATGACATAGGGCTGGAGAGTTGATATACCCCTGAGGTAGGACAGTGAAAGTATATTGCTGACCTTGCCAGCTGAAAGCAAACTGTTTCTGGTGGTCCTTACTAACAGCTATTGAGAAAAAAGCATTTGCCAGAGTAATAGCTGCATACCAGGTGCCAAGGGATGTATTGATTTGCTCAAGCAATGATACCACATCTGGATCAGCAGCTGCAATTGGAGTTACCACTTGGTTGAATTTACGATAATCCACTGTCATCCTCCAAGACCCATCTGTTTTCTGCACAGGCCAAATAGGAGAGTTGAACGGGGATGTGGTGGGAATCACCACCCCTGCATCCTTCAAGTCCTTACTTAAGAGCGGCAGTAATCTCTGCAGTCCCTCCAGGAATCTGGTATTGCTTCTGATTTACTATTTTTCTTGGTAGGGACAGTTCTAGTGGCCTCTACTTGGCTTTTCCCACCATAATAGCCCTCACTGCACAAGTTTAAGAGCCAGTGTGGGGATTCTCCCAGTTGCTCAGTATGTCTATTCCAATTATGCATTCTGGAACTGGGGAAATAACTACAGAATGGGTCCAGGTCCCCACTGGACCCACTGTGAGATGGACTTGAGCTAAAACTCCATCAATCACTTGACCTCCATAAGCCCCCACTCTGACTGATGGACCAGAGTGACGTTTTGGATCCCCTGGAATTAATGTCACTTCTGAACCAGTGTCTAATAATCTCCGAAATATCTGATCATTTCCTTTTCCCCAGTGCCCAGTTACTCTGGTAAAAGGCCTTCGGTCCCCTTGGGGAAGTCTTGGAGGAAGATTAACAGTATAGATTTGTGGCAGTGTAACAGGATTCTCCCCCAAAGGGACCTGATCTCCCCTTCATTCAAGGGACTCTGGGTCTGTAAACTGTCTCAAGTCTGGAAATTGATTAAGGGGCTGTGACTCTGTGTTTTTGTAATTCAAGTTAGACTTCTGTTCACTTGACCTAGAAGTCTTGTTTATGCAACTCAAAAAATAATTTAGTAGACTGCCCATCTATTGTATTTCTAGGTACCCCATGATATACTAGCCAACGCCACAAATCTCTGCTAGTCAGATTATTTTGATTCCTGCTTTGAGTTAGCTGTCTAATATAATAGCCATATCCACCCTGTCTTTGGCCATTAAGTGCTGCCACGTGACTTCTGCCAAGTCGGGGTCCGGTCATCCCCATTGTGTTTAAGGATTCCAGCTCAGTGGCAGCAGTTCCCATTGTAATATCTGAGCTACAGAGAAGTACAACTACAGAGCTCTTAAGGGATGATGGTGCTAGTCTCACAAATTTATTTCTCACTCTTTCGGACATTCCTCAGGTGTAAGAGCAGGCTTTGCATGATAAATTCACTCTAACAGTCCAGTCTCTCTAAGTCTCTGGATTCCCTCATCTACATTATACCAGGGCAGTTCTGGCATTTCAACCTCAGGTAATGTCAGCCATCTTTTGATCCATATTTCAGCCAACCATCCAAACAAACTGTTAACACCTTTTCTGACCCCTCGAGCTATAACATTGAATGCAGAATCTCTCTTTGGTGGGCCCATATCCATAAATTCAGCCTGATCCAGCCTTCTGTTCCTACCACCATTATCCCACACCCTTAAAAATCCATTGCCACACATATTCCCCTGATTTCTGTCTATATAAATTAGAAAACTCACACAGTTCTTTTGTAGTATAACGTACCTCCTCATGTGTGATACTTTGTACCTCACCTTTAGGGGCCTGTTGGGACTTTAGTCTAATATAGGTCTGGAAGAAATGAGGGGTGTGAGGGTGGGTCATGAAAAGAATTAAAAGTTTCTTCCAAACCATTTGCTTCAGGGCATTCTTTGCAGTTTCATCTGGTGAAACAGGATTAATCACTCTAGGGCTTATCCCTTCAGATGGAGTTTGGGTGGCCAACTCCTCAAGGCAGGCTGTAGGTGGGGCAGCTGTGTCCTCAGGACAGACTATTACTTGGTTATCTAGAGAAGACTCAGCATGACCTAGGGTTTCAACCTTGCCACCGACATCATTATCCGTTCATATGTCACCATCCCATTTTTCAGGGTCCCACTGCTTTCTAATCAATGCCCCCACCTAACGTCAGACACCATCCAAGATTGAGGTTTCAATTTACATTGTAAAGTTGCTACTCTAACAGTAAGATTCTGAGTCTGATTTTTGGAGGTCTCAAATCTACTGCTACAGGAAATAAGATTTTCCTTCAGGACACTCACCAAAAAGTCTACATCTGTCATACCATGCTTAAGCTTCTCGTTTGAAGCCTTAAGCTCATACCTTTCACTCATTAGTGTATACAGTATTATGTAACAACAATCAGCCAACACCTCTATACTTCCTATTTCCACAAAACTCCGTAAAGGTGTCAAAACCTTAATCCCCAGAGCCTGACTTTGAACAAGCAAAGCATTAGAAGAATCTAATGGTGATATTTTGACTATCTCTTTTGCCAGCTCACTTCATAGATTGGTAATTCATTCTGATTATGGGAATCAGAGTCCTTAGTACCTTTTGGTCCAGTCAGAATAGAAAACCATTCATAAAAACCCATCTTTAAGATTCTGTCTCTTAAGAACCACTCCTGGTACCACGTTGTATTAGTTAGGGTTCTCTAGAGAAACAGAATCAACAGGAAATATTCGTAAATATAAAATTTATAAAAGTGTCTCACGTAACCGTGGGAACGTAGAATCCAAAATCTGCATGGCAGGCTGTGAAGCTGACGATTCTGATGGTGGGTCTGGATGAACTCCACAGGAAAGTCTCGCTGGCCAAAGCAGGAAAGAGAACTTGTCTCTTCTGAATCCTCCTTAAAAGGCTTCCAGTAATTAGATTAACCATCACTCATTGCAGAAGACACTCCCCGTGGCTGATTACAAATGGAATCAGCTGTGGATGTAGCCAATCATGACTTAATTCTATGAAATGTCCTCATAGCAAAAGATAGGCCCAGCACTTGCCCACCCAGACAAACAAGTACCACCACTTGGCCCAGTTGACACATGAACCTGACCATGACAGGAACCATTTCTGAATGAGGCCAGATAAATTAGATGTTACTATATAGTTTTTTCCATTTGGCTGTTTATTAGGTAACACATCCACATTAATTTAATTTTTTTTTTTTTTTTTTTTACGTGAGCAGGCTCTGGGAATCAAACCTGGGTCTCGGGCATGGCACGTGAGAATTCTGCCACTGAGCCACTGTTGCACCGCCCCATGTTAATTCTTGATAATGGATAGAATTAAAGTTTTTTCTTATGTAGCTTGTTTGCAGAGTATGATTCTTATATTTTATAGACTACTAAAAAAACACTGTACTTTTTAAATACTATACAGTAGTCCTTCCATTGTTATCTTTTATAAAAAAATACTAAATAGCACTTATTTAAATGGAAAAATATGACTGTATATTTCACAAAAATTAATTCACTTGTACATTTGGCAATGCATTGTGAATACAATATTATGGTCTTAGAATATAAATTGCAACCTTTTGGCGTGTAAAATTCAAATACAATAATCTATAACTAGTGATTTGATAGAGTTAATAAAGCTTTCAAAGATGTTTAACTTTATTCTGGAGGTTGAGGGGCAACATCTAAGTGAATATTTGTATGGATAAACCCTGACTCTGTGGTTTCATGTAGTGCAGTATTTATTAGCTTCTAGACTTTACAATTTGCTGAAAAGACTGAAGTTGATAGTCTTTCAGATAAAAGTTGAGTTTCTCCAAATCCTTTTATAATGGTTTAGTTCTTTTCTATCATTATGCATTTGATTGCTTTAAAAGAAGTTATATCACTATATCCGATAATGTTTTTGTTTCAATTAATCAGATCTTGAGTACTACGCCGTGTTCTTGATTTTCACTTGAATGATTCTTTGATTAAATTATTAATAGCAGTTAGAAAGGCTTTTGCCTAAATCTAAGGAATTCGTTGGTTACTAAGTTAAGTTTCCCAGGCTTAACTTCATCAAGAAATTTACAGATAAACACTTTTTATTTGGCTTTCAATCTGATATGTGGTGCTTTGTATATTGTTTCAGTGAAAAAATATTTTTATATGTAGGTTGTGATCATATCCAGGAGTTATAACCAAGAAAATATAATAAATTGTACCAAAAATTGCTTTTATTCTTTCATAGATATATGGGCAATAGGTTGCATATTTGCTGAATTGTTGACTTCAGAACCAATTTTTCACTGTCGTCAGGAAGATATAAAAACAAGCAATCCCTTTCATCATGATCAACTAGATCGGATCTTTAGTGTCATGGGCTTTCCTGCAGGTAATTTATTTCCCTTTTCAAAATCAAGTATATTTTAAGTATATTTTATGTATTTATGAATATTTTAAACAATTAAGTGATATTTATGAGTAACACATTACTTCATGTAACAATATTTGATATTGTTTTGTAAGATAAAGACTGGGAAGATATTAGAAAGATGCCGGAATACCCCACACTTCAAAAAGACTTTAGAAGAACAACGTAAGTAATTCAATATTACATATAGGTCATAACTTCAATGGAAACATTTTAATTAATTTTTTAAAAAGCCAGATAAATAGGGTTCATGAGTGGTTCAGTGGTAGAATGCTTGCCTTTTATGCGGGAGACCGGGGTTTGATTCCCAGATCTTGCACCAAAAAAATAAAATAAAATCCAGATATAAATTATTATTAAAACCTGAAACTTTGGTTTTAGCACATAAATTGTGCCTATGATCTCAAGAAGATATTCCAGGTGGTGTTAGTGTGTATGTCAGGTTTAGGTTGTAGAATGTTTAAACTTTTAAGATGGGTCAGTAGTAGTTTAAAGTCCATTCTGTTTTACCATGATAAAGATCTTAGTTCAAGACCACGAGCTGTGGTTTTTTTAATACAATTTTTTAAAAATTAAAAACAGTTTTTTGTTTATTAGAGAAGTTGTGAGTTTGCAGAACAATCGTGCATAAAATTCAGGATTCCCATACACCAATCCGCCACTCAAACCTTTAGAGCTGTGATTTTTATTTTTACCTGAGTCATGACTGGTAAATGGATGACTAGGCAACCAGGAAGGATGGCAGAAGAAGAACACCTGGCCTGGGATATAAGAAAAACAGACTGGTAGAAAGATGTATGTTGAGTAGAAATGAGAGGAGAGTAAAGGTGATGGCATATCGGAATTTGTTATAAACATACATGCAGAGGAAAAGGTAGAAAAGGTTCCCTTTTGGCAACTTAACAGAAGAATTTCAGGGCAGGATAGCATGTAGGAATGAAGCCACACATCCTAAAGAAAAGTAGAGGATGCCACCATCATTGCTTTCATGTACTGTCCCTGGTAGGGTTTTTTGCCTCTATCCATCTCTTAAAGAATAACACTGGTATTGCTCAAGGTTCTGCTCTTGGCTCTTCTCTCACTCTAGACATTTTCCCAATCAGTCTCTCAATTTTCAATGAGGAGTTATCAGTTAGCCTGGTAACTCCCAATTTGTAGATCCTGCTCAGATCTCTTTCCCAAGTTTCAGAACCATTCATCTATGTGCCTTATGGAATGAGTCCCAACTTGAGTGTCCAAAAATACTTCAAATTAAATGTCCAAAACAGAACTTACCATCTATCCCTCTAAATTTCTCCTTCCACTGTATTTCCTATATTAGGAAATGGTCCCATCATTCACCTAATTGCTCAAGCTGAAGACCTGGGAGTTAACCCTGATCCTTCTTCTGTCTTATCATGAGTGTCCAAACAATTACCAAATCTAGTCAGTTCTTTCTTCTGAATATCCTTTGAATCTTCCTATTTCTCTTCATTTACCCTGCCACTATTGTAGTCCAGACTATACCATCTCTCACCTAGAACCCTGTAGTCTCCTCTTCAGTGATGTTTCTCCCTCTACTCATCATTCCAGCTCACTATCGATACTGCGATCCTCATTAAGTACAAATTTGATCATGTCATTTACCTGGCAGCCCTTAATTCACCATGCTCTCAGTTCCTTAATATGGCTTATGAAGCCTTGGCTGCTACCTATCCACATTCACCTCCTGACCACTGTACATTGTGCATTCTATAGCCCAGACATCATGGATTTCTTTTAGTACCTCAGATACTGTGAGCTTATTTTGACCTCTGGATTCTTACACATGCTGTTCCCTAAATCTAGTACACACTTTCCTTCTGCCTCCTTCATCAGATTAACTCCTGCTATTCTTTAGGTCTAGGCTTAGACACCACTTCCCAGGCCTCCCCTGACCTTTCAGTTCTGAGTTATGCGCTCCCGGTAGGAGTTAGGTGCTCCCCATCTGTGAGGCCTGTTGCATCCTGTGCTGTTTCTTTCCACACCGGCCACCTGCACTACAGTTAGTTCTTGGATACTCATCTGTCTTTCTACTTAGATAGTACAAATCATGTCTACCTTGCACACTATTATATCTCCAAGCCTGGCACATAGTACGTGCTCAATAATTAACTTGTCAAGTGGGCACTGGATGAAAGTGGTTTAAGTAATGGGAGACACTCTAACAATATAAAAAAATGGAGAAAATTAACCAAGGCACTTACTGTTAGTATTTAAAAACTAAATGATAATTTTTACCTGAGAATTAATAAAATGATAGTGTTTTCAATTACCAGAAATAGAAGATAGATTTTTAAAGGTAAATGAAATTCAGTTAGAAAACAATAGGAAGTCCAAAGATAAAAGCCCAACTTCCTAATCAAACTGTTCTCCCCACATGAAAGCAGGCTACTAATACAAATAGGGATTTATTAGTAAGTACCAAAATGTAAAGCTGTCCAGAAACCTAAAATGAAATACATGTAAGTAATAAAGTACAGTGTAAAGAAGAAAAATGCTATTTCAAATGACCTAAAAAGTAAAAGGATAGTAACTTGTTTTCATTAATACTAGATTTAAAAAATTATTCTCCAAGTGAATTGGCAAGGATAATCTGTAATCTTTCTAAAATGTCAACTCTACCTCATTAGAAGGTAAGGTGAAAACAGAATTAAAATGAAATCATTCTGTAATCTTTCTAAAATGATTCTGTAATCTTTCTAAAGATTCTGTAATCTTTCTAAAATGAAGATTCTGTAATCTTTCTAAAATGTCAACTCTACCTCATTAGAAGGTAAGGTGAAAACAGAATTAAAATGAAATCATAAAATTAACTTTAAAAAATTGAATTTGTTCAAATAAACGCAAAGTAAAGCAAATAATGCTTTATAAAGCATGTAAAGAGTTTAAATCATTTTGAAAACTGTTCAGCTCCTAAACTATAGCAAACATGGAAAGGATGATTCAGAAAATGTTATAAAATTCAGCTTAACTTTAATATTAGGAAGTATAAGAAGAAACCAAAATGAGTGTTGAGCATAGGCTACCTCAGTGTCAAGACTGGGCATAGGGGATGGGGTCCAGCTCAGGTGGAATCCCTCCCTCAAGGATTCAGGGTCTGAAAAAGTAAAGCGATTAAAACGAGACTACAGCCTGTCCTCTGTCTCCACCATGTCCCAAGCAGGGAGAGTCTGCTGAAGTTAAAGGACCACATCACCTTATGCTGGTGGGACCTGCAGGCAGACAGGTGCCACACACTGGGCAGGATAGGAAAAACAGAGAGCCCAGAGGCTTCATAGGAAAGCCTTTCAATCTGCTGGGTCTCACCCTCAGGGAAAACTGATGCAGGTGACTCTTTCTTTCCTCCTGACAGGAGGCCAGTTTGATCTGGGAAAATCTGGCTGGGGTCTATAATACCTAAGTAGACCCTCCTAAGGGGAGAAAAAAGGCCCCATACAGGCAGGGCAAGAAACAAGAAAACAAGAACTGAAAAATTCTGATCTGTTAAACAAAACCTAAGCTAGAGGTCCAAAATAAGCTGAACTGAATGTCAAAGTTATCCAGCAAGAAAATCCTAGGTTAAAAAAGTGAAAACAATCTCCAGAATAAACTAATTAACATAATTAAATGCCTAGACACCAGCAAAAAATAACAAATCATACTAGGAAAATTGGAGATATAGCCCAGTCAAAGGAACAAACCAACAATTCAAATGAGATACAGGAGTTGAAACAATTAATTCAGAATGTTCAGACACAGAAAACCTCATCAAAAATCAAGTCATTGAATTGAGGGAGGATATAAAGAAGGCAAGGAATGAAAAAAAGAAGAAATCGAAAGTCTGAAAAAATAAACCACAGAACTTATGGGAATGCAAGGTACATGAAAAAAACAATGGAAACCTACAATGTCAGATTTCAAAAGGCAGAAGACAGGATTAGTGAACTGGAGGATGGGACATCTGAAATCTGACAAGCAAAAGAAAATATAGGGAAAAGAATGGAAAAATATGAGCAGGGAGTCAGGGAATTGAATGACAACATGAAGGACATGAATATACATGTTGTGGGTGTCCCAGAAGGAAAAGAGAAGGGAAAAAGAGGAGAAAAACTAATGGAGGAAATTATCACTGAAGACTTAAACTTACAGATCCAAGAAGTACAGCGTACCCCAAACAGAATAGATTCAAGTAGATGGACTCCAAGACTGGGCATAGGACATCTCAGAGTCAAGAATGAAATTACATCATAAATTATATCAAATAACCTAAAATCTGGAGTATTCACCCAAGTGTCATAGTTTCCTAGGGCTGCTGTAACAAAGTACCACAGACTTTTCCAGCACCAGTAAAACAACTAATTTATTGTCCCACAGTTCTAGAGGCTAGAAGTCTGAAATCAAGGTGTTAGAAGTGTCAGGCTCCCTCTAAAGTCTATGAGAAAAAATTATTTCCAGGCCCCTGGTTTCAAGTGGAGACCAGCAATTCTTGGTGCTCTCCAGCTCAGTCATCAAATGGCATTCTCCCCTTGTCTGCTTCTCTTCTCCTCATCTTATAAGGACACTAGGTTTATTAGATTAAGGGCCTACTCTGCCTCCAGCATGACCTCATTTTAACTTAACCAAGTCCAACTGTAATGACCCTGTTTCCAAATAAGGTCATTTCCCAGGTACGGGGGATTAGGACTTCAACATATCTTTTTGTGGGACACAATTCAACCCATAGCACCATGTGAACATTCATTCAATATAAAGACCAAAGACATGTAAACAGACTCTCTACCTAAACACTAAGGTTTCTTTCCATGTGGCTACTTCACCAATAAAATTTTCCCTGAATTTGAAGGAATGTTTTGTTTTGTTTTGTTTTGTTTTTTAATGAAAATACCTAGTGTTGGCAAGAGTGCAGTAAAATGAGCACTTTTACTTGTGCACTATGTTGAGAATGAGTGTTTCTCAAACTGCAATATACCTACAAATCACCTGTGACCTTGTTAAAATGCAGATTCTGATACAGACTCCATGCTGGGACCTAGGAATCTTCATTGCTAACAGGCTCTCAGGTGATGCCCATGCTGCTGGTCCAAGGGCCACATTAATGTAAGAAAAGTTCTAGAAAACATAGAAAAGGCTTTAACATGTAATACTTTTCGACCTATACAGGAATTTATCCTGTAGAAGTAATCAGAGCAGCCACAGATAGATGAGTACTTACCATGTGTCAGGCATAGTGCCAAGCTTTTTACCTACATTTTCCATAGGCTCCACATAACCCCTCTATGAGGTAAGTATAATTATCATCCCCATTTTTCAGATGTGAAATCTAAGGCTTACTAGCAGTTAACCAGCTTGTTCGAGACCACACAGCTGGTAATGACCGAGTCAGGGTCCAGTAGGGCCTCTGATTCTCGCATCCTCTGCAACATTGCTTCCATCCAATGTACCCCAGATTTACAGGGACCTACAAGGTTCCTCATTTCATAGTCATCATGAAACAAACAACATAAGTAACAAGAGGAGGTATACAGCCACTAAAAATAATAAACTTACAGAGTATTTGACAAGGGAACATGTTTATGAAGCAATACCAAGTAAAAAAGGCTACAGACCATTTACATATTATGATCCAAATTTTATTTTTTTAAATCTCCCTGTGTTTGTCTGTATCATATACATTTCCAAAAGGAAATTATCAAAAGTCTTGATAGTGGTTATTTATCACTGAGGAGTTTGATTATAAATGATTTTAATTTTCTTCCTTATACTTTTCTATGTTCTCTGAATTTTCTCCCATGAATATACTATTTTTGACACTTTAGAGTTGAAGTATTTCTTATACAAGAGAGAATATACATGGTAAAAATATAACAGTAGTATATTTAGAATAAAATGAGTACCATTCTCCTCACCCTTCAACCTAGGAAATAGACATTGCTAAGATCACTGAGGTACCCTGAGGGTCCCCCTCTCTGAGACATCCTTGCAAAGGGCAGCCATTATTCTGAATTTGTGTTTGTCGTTCCCATTTTTCATTAAGGTTTTATAACATGTATGTATCTCTATATAAATTATTGTTCAGTTTAATATGTCTTTGAACTTTATATAAATAGTATCATACTGTGTATTATCTTCAGGAACTTGTTTTTTTCCCACTCAACCTTATGTATAAAGCTATAGTTCATTTTTTCTATAGTATAACATTTCATCCTGTGTATATTTAAAATTTATTTACCCATTCTTTAGTTGATCGAGGTTTGTGTTGTTTCCAGTTTGTCTTACTTTCAACTCTAGTGGTTTTTGCAAAATTATTTTCCAGAATGATTGTAACAATATAAGCTCTCTCATACAGTCTGTAACAATTCCTATTTATTCACACATTTCCCAACATCAGGGATGGTATTCCTTTTTAATCAGAGAAAACAGTGGCTTACACACACGGGCCTTATATGAACCCCAACCTTGGGGCTTTACATTAAGAAATATGAACTGTGTGAGTGTTCCCAATGACGTGTGATTGTCCATGTCCTTGCAGGTACGCCAACAGTAGCCTCATCAAGTACATGGAGAAACACAAGGTCAAGCCTGACAGCAAAGTGTTCCTTTTGGTAGGTGCCTCTCTCCCAGACTGTGAAGTCTCATCTTAGCACAGTTCTCCTCTCACCCTATTTATCATGGTATTGTCCCAGCTATTCCTCCTCGTTAGAAAGAAGAGAAATTGGTGGATGCTGAGGCAAAATTAAATATTTTCTTTTGAGACGTCACCCTTAACTTCCAGCCTGAATTTTTTTAGAAGATTTATCAGCAGAAACAAAAATTCTAAAAGGGCTTGAATGCTGATGATTTCTGCCAGTTTTGCATAAATGAGTTTAACATACCAATTATACAGTGAACTGTATTTGATGTTAATCCTGTCAGACGTTAATGCACGGGTCAGCATGTTGTTCACATATTACCGATTTCTTGTGTGTTACTCTAGCTGCAGAAACTCCTTACTATGGATCCAACCAAGAGAATTACCTCAGAGCAGGCTCTGCAGGATCCCTATTTTCAGGAGGATCCCTTGCCAACATTAGAGTATGTATCCTTCCTGTTCCTGTGTCCTTTGCTCCAGAGTGAGAATGTGGTATGACAGCTAAAAGAAAAAAAAAAACACTTTTACTAAACAATTTTTATTCTCTTTATTGATAATACCTGAGAGAAAAACTACCAAAGAAAGTAGCATTTGTATTTAGAAACAAGCAAAGCTGTAGAGAGGTGTGATAAGAATAACTGTTTTAGAAATGACCATTAATCTATTTTACAGATAAAAACTAAACTGAGAATAGATGGGATCCTCACCAGATCAGAGAGATTAAACCAAGTTTAAATATTTTCTTTTGAGACGTCACCCTTAACTTCCAAGTTAAATGAAAGTTTAAAATTCTGTTTTCCATGGTGTGTCTACTAAAACACACATCCTCTATTTCCTTATCATTGGATTTCCTTACACTCAAGTGTATGATTTGTTCTTGGATTTATTAGAAGTACAGCTTTTCTTAGAGAAAAAATTCTTTTCCTTTGCCATAAATGCAAATTCAGTTGTTTTTTGGTACTGATGAAGTTAGTTTGGAGAAATTTCTATATCATATATGTCAACTACCTAACTGCTGTTTAAATTTGTTATTGAAAGTCTCAATTACGTAAAATTTCCGAAACTAATTATTGCTCAAGTTGTGTTGGAAGACATCCAGTAAACAATAGCCATACATGAGGAGTAGGAGAACATAACTCTATTAAGAAAAGAAGTAGAATTTTTAAATTAACGTGGTCAATATTTTAGGCCATGACATGTATCCCTTTTTCTTTTTTAAAAATTGATTTTAGTGTATTTGCTGGCTGCCAGATTCCTTATCCCAAACGAGAATTCCTTAATGAAGATGAACCTGAAGAGAAAGGTGACAAGGTATAAGTGCGTGGTATACTTTGCTCTTTACAGAGAGGAAGGGAGGCAAAAGGACGTTAGGGAAGTATAACTTAATAATTTCTATATATTTAGCTGCCTTTTATTTAATTATGTTTTTACTTTAGTTTCTGTGGAAATTTAAGGATTGTAGGAATACCTTCAAATCTGAAATATGATAAGCTTGCAGCTAAATGAATGAACTTCCTGGTGAACTCCTGGTTTGTTTTATAGCCCATTTTATCCCTGATACCTAATTCTTTCTTTTTCTTTGTTCAGTGTTGGTAGCATTACTTCAGGCAGGCTGGCTTATCAAAGCATCCCCCTGTTCTTTTATCATAACTGCTTATTATCAGCGCTCTCCCCATACTCCTCTACTTTCCTAAAATCACGATGAAAAGTCTTACTTACAGTTGTTTTAAATGAGTGCAAGATTATTTCCTATGTGCCTTTTGGCCTTGACTGAGATATTGGTGACTGATTCAGAGAATTACTGTGCAACTTAAATGAACTTCAGGGAATGAGACATGTTCAGGGTTGGGTTCTTTGACCACTGGAGGATGCTGTATTCCTCCAGCTGCTCCAGTCTCTTTGGTGTCCCATGTTGCTCCCTGGATTTATCAGCAGCTACATGCACATATCAAATAATGAAATTTACTGTGAATTTAGTTTCATGCCGTGTACTTTTTTTTTCCTATTAAAAGAACCAGCCACAGCAGCAGAACCAACATCAGCAGCCAGCTGCGCCCCCGCAGCAGGCAGCAGCCCCTCCACCAGCACCACCTCCCCCGCAGCAGAACAGCACCCAGACCAATGGGACTGCAGGAGGGGCTGGGGCTGCGGGTGCTGGGGCGGGGCTGCAACACAGCCAGGACGCTGGCCTCAACCAGGTGCCACCCAGCAAGAAGCCCAGGCTGGGGCCTTCAGGCGCAAGCTCCGGGGGGCCTGTCATGCAGTCAGATTATCAGGTACTCCCTGAATGTTGTTCTTGTCTGGGCTCATGATTTTTGAAACAGAAAACAGATCTATCACAGATCTTTTTTTTTTTTAATGCCTTTATTTTATTACTCATTCACCCATACACTGGATAAAAGGAGTGTCAGTCATAAAGTTTTTATGATCACACAATGAAAGCTGTGTACTTATACAATCACTATCAAAGATCAGGGCTACTGGATTACACTTCAACAATTTCAGGTATTTCCTTCTAGCTATTATAATACACTGGAAACTAAAAAAAGGGATGAGCCTAGCCATGGCATCCTAGAATTGAGAATGCCTGCTTGACCAAAAGGAGGAGAAAAGAAATGAAACAAAATAAAGTTTCAGTGGCGAAGAGATTTCAAATAGAGCCGAGAAGTCATTCTGGAGGTTGCTCTTATGCAAGCTTCAGCCAGAAACTGCAAATTGCCACAGTATGCCAAGCCCCCACTAACAGTATTCCTAGAGAATACTCTGGGCTCTATTGAAGACTCAATAAAGGTTTTTCTTAGTAAGTTTATTTCTTCAGAAACTTAAGGCCTCCAGATTTCTCCTATGCCAGATAAGCCCTGAAACCCAGAGATAGCAGTCTCTCCAAGAACATCAGCAAGTTTCATTCCTCTAAAAACCCCCCAAAAAGGTCAACATTCCTTTCCAGCACTAAGAAGTTAAAATGGTCATTGCCTAGATATCCCTGAAGACTGAAATGAGAGGGAGGAGGAGTAACTAAGAAATTGGTTTCTAACACAGGATTATGACTTCTGACTCATTATACAGATTTTTTTTTAATCTGTATATCTTTATCGAGTCTTCGATAGAGCCCAGAGTATTCTCTAGGAATACTGTTGTTAGTGGGGGCTTGGCATACTGTGGCAATTAGCAGTTTCTGGCTGAAGCTTGCATAAGAGCAACCTCCAGAATGACTTCTCAGCTCTATTTGAAATCTCTTAGCCACTGAAACTTTATTTAGTTTCATTTCTTTTCTCCTCCTTTTGGTCAAGAAGGCATTCTCAATTCCAGGATGCCACGGCCAGGCTCATCCCTGGAAGTCATGTCCTGTGTTGCCAGGGAGACTTAACACCCAGTCACATCCAACGTTGGGGGAGATGTTGAGTTTATTTGCAGAGCTGGCTAAGAGAGGCCACATCTGAACAATAAAAGAGGCTCTCTGAGGGTGACTCTTGGGCATAATTATAAGTAGGCTTAGCTTCACCATTTCAGAACTAAATTTCACTAGAATAAGCCTTAAGAGTGAGGTCTTGGCTTATTAAACTGGGAGTCCCTAATGCTTGAGAAAATATCAGGAATTCCCTAGGTGGGTAAGTTTAGTATTTCCACATTTTTCCCCTGTCCCTCAGGGAGACTCTGCAAGTACTTTTTAAATTTTCTGCCCAAAATGCTCTGGAGTGTATTGGGTATTACATTAACCTGTACAGAAAAACAAGATCTCATTCCCTATTCTAGGTTCCATGTAATTATGTTGTTTAAATAAATTAACCAGATAGATTCAATTAGATATTATCACAGATTCTTTTAGACTTAAGTAGCACTGTACAGATTTTGCATTCTTATCTGCATTATGTGAAAATGAAGATTTTTGTCATACTTCGTGTAATTGTAAGATATTTTGTTTCATGACTCATTTATCCCTACATCCTGAGAAAATTTAATCATTACCTTTACAGCTACCTGTCAGCTTTAGGTGGGGGGAAATACCTGGATAAAGCAGATAAGCAATTGGAAAGGGAGAGAGGGAGGCAATAGCTTAGGCTTACTTTGGGCAAAAGAAGCAGCATGTTTCAGAAGGATATGCTTTTACTGGGAGGAAATAATCTATAAGTAGCTGCATAGGTATAGAAGAGAAAGGGGATAAGATTGTGACTTCTCAGAAATAGTTGTCTCAGAAATTATTTTGAAACTATAAAATATTTTTTGGTATTAAAATAAAAAAAGCTCCAATTGTATTACTAATAAAGGAAATTTTTTTTAGAAAGAGGCTGAGGGTTGGTATTTGGAGAGAGAAGTAAAAATACCCATTGTGAAAACAGAAGGGAATCTTTTAAGAACAACAACAACAAAAAAAAAAAACAAAAGATTTTTGAGAGAGGAACAGGCTAAGAAAAGACTGAAAAAGGGAAATGTTAAATGAAAGGTAAAAGAAGGTTTAGAACCATAATCCCTCGGAGAACTGGTGTAGGAGGAACATTTAGGATGGAGAAAATAGAAAAGAGACCTCAGGCAAGGGAGCCATAAACTCAGTGATAAGGAGCTGGGATAAAGAGAAACATGAACAAAAACAACTTAATAAAGAGCTGCCTAAACCGGTTTCACATTGTGAATATCTTAAACTAATCTGTTTTTACACACTACTTTTCTGAAAAGTTCTTTTACATGACCCCAAACAAAGTCTTGGCTTCAGTTTTGAGCCACTGAAAGCAGTTTGTTGTTTGGGTAGTAGTCATGGACATCCTTGAATTTTGTTATAAATTCAGTTTTTTCCCAAACCTTAATATTAGTTCATTCCTATTATATAAGCAACAAACCTTGCTATATACTGGCTCTTCTTTGTATCTCTGATTATATTAAATTATCCTGATTATAGTTATAGACAGATTACTTAAATATTACCTTTCCCCCTATTCTTTCAAACTCGATGCTTTTCTTTGTCCTTACTGTGCTATCTGCTTAAGAATAAAGCAGCTCATCTTTGAAATGGATAGATATTTGAGCTTTTTAGTTGGAGAGACTAGCTTGAGGTGGGGTGGGTGGTGGGAGAGAAGTCTCCATTGCACTTGATTTGCAACTAGTATTGAAGAGCTGTTTTTGCTAACCTGCTAAAGTAGAAATAATCATAGTCCCCTTTTGCCTCATTGTATCCCTGAAAACAAGATGCCTTACCAGCAGCTCTACTGGAGTCACCCAGGAATATTTCGACCAGGGTTCCCCACACATATTGTATCTGCCCAAACCTGCATGATCAGATCTGGAAATAATGGTCTAAATATGTGTTGCAATGCTCCTGCCAGTATATGAAGAATAGAGGCTTTATCAAGTTGTACTAAGTGATCCTCCTGGAATGAATTATCCAAGACATCTATCTACCCAGCTAAAAAACAGTGCTAGCTCTTTGCATATAAAATAAACAAACAAAAAATCTTACAAAAAAAAAGAGAGTAATCATAGCTTAACAATTACAAGTCATTACTCTTATCATTATCTTCCTTTTCTCGCATATTTCCCAGTTCTATTAGGCCCTTTCAAGAATAAAACATCTTATATTTGGATCTCAGTTTCATCATGAACACGTTTTAAAATGAAAAATGAATATCCATCTTTCAGAATGTCAAAGAAAGGCTAATATAGTATGTTTTTCTCTCTGAGTTACTTTTTTTGCATGATCAGGCACCGCATGGCAGGCGGGAACTCTGCCACTGCGCCACCATTGCCTGCCCTCTCTGAGTTACTTTTATCTCAATTTATGCAAGACTAGACTTAACTTTGCTATTAAGTAGAACTTCTGCTATTTTTTTCGTGCATTCCATTAGTAGAATGACAAGGCTTTGTGGTGTTTCATCAGTGAATTATAAGCAAGTACAATTAAAATAGGGCATTAGCATTTTTTCTGTCTTAAAAAAATGTTATTAGAAAAGATATGCAACATACTAGATTTGTGTATGTCTACATTATATTTAATAGCAAAAATTGCCACTGTTGCCTTGTGAGTGGAAACATTTTTCATAGCAAATTTCAACATAAAGCATGCAGTTAAAATTTGGAATTTTGAAAGGCTTCTTCCACCAACACAACCTGTCAGAGTTTTATATACCTTAGGAAGGAGCATAGCCATTTTTGTTTTGTTTTGTTTTAACCCAGTTGTTTTTGACCAAGACTATTTTACTACACTGTTATCTTAGACCAGATGTTGCAAATCCAGTTTGGCAGCCTTTGTGCACTTAGGAGAGGACCCCCATTGCCACCTTAAGGTCATTACATTTTTAACTCCAAGTAATAATTCTGTTATGTACGGTTGCTCCCACTTTGCTCAAGAAAGACCCAGCCTTCTGAGCATAGCCAGAGACACTAGTTCCAGCTCTGTTTATTTTTAACGAGGTACCATGGTCTTATTCTATAGCTGAATGTGCCTTCTACATAGTTTTTCATATTTGCCTTTGGTACCATGATGAATCTCTCATTTAAAGTGATAAAAACATATTGAACTGAAATACTTTTGTCTCTGCCTTCTCTTGAGGTCAGTCATGTATTTGGTTTCCTCTAACTATTACCTAAAGCTTATAAAACACATTTACTGCTGCCACACTCTATCCGGCCTAGCCTTGCTTTGTCTCACAGATGCTGCTGCTGATGCCATGCTACCTCTACCTCTGCAAACTCTTTTTTTCTAAAAATAATGATCTCTTAATCACAGCTTTGTGTTATAGATAATGAGAAAACGTAACAGCATGTTGGTATACATTAGGAATACCATTGCTTAGATGTGCCAGATTGACTATTATTTTGCAGATCTCTGTTATGTGAAGGGTTAAATCAGACCCTAGAATTAGTCAATATAAAGAGCATATTATATTTAGGGCAGGCCATGTGGCTCAGCAGGCAGAGTTCTTGCCTGCCATGTTGGAGACCCATGTCCGATTCCCAGTGCCTGCCCATGTAAAAAAAAGAGCATATATTTAAGCTCTTATATTTACTAATACTTATAAATACTTATTAAAACTTATCAATACTTTAAAGTGCATAAATTTCCCTTCTGCTCTTCTTTGCCAGTATAGCTTATTTCTCAAGGAAATCCCAGACAAACTTTGTGCCTGTCAGAACATATGATTACAGTGGTAGGAGGCTGTGGTTTCAAATAAGCACAATATATTACAAGCCAGGGTAGCTTCCCAGCTACCCTGGACTCAAATCAAGAGCCTGATGATGAAAATGACTCATTTCCCCCTGCTTTTGTGATTAAATCTCAAGCCATTCTCTCCTTCCATCCCTAATTTCCTTATCCTCTTTCCTTCTCCCAGCACTCCAGTTCACGTCTGAATTACCAAAGCAGTGTCCAGGGACAGTCACAGTCCCAGAGCGCGCTGGGCTACTCCTCCTCCTCTCAGCAGAGTGCTCAGTACCACCCCTCTCACCAGGCGCACCGGTACTGACCAACCAGCCCTCCTGGACTCCAGCAATATATGACGTCTGCATTGAAAAGAACCAAAAAATGCAACCTATGATGCCGATTTAAAACTCACACGTTTAGGAGGAAAACTTGATAATCCTGAGCATTTTGCAGGACCGATCGCTCTTCTTTCTTAAAGAGGATTCTTGTGAAGTCTCCCAGACACCTTCCCCCTGCATGTGTTGCATTGTGATTTCTCTAATAAGCGTCTGATCTAATTCCAGCACTTAACTTCTGTAACCTTCAGCATTTTTTTGAAGGATTTCCTGGTGCACCTTTCTCATGCTCTAGCAATCACTATGATTTGTCTTTTCAAAGCTCTTTTAATAGTATTTTAATGTTTTAGAAACAGGATTCCAGTAGTGTATAGTTTTATATGACATGAACTGAATTAGCAACACAGGTAAAGATGCACCTTTTTAAGATGTGTTGTGTTCACAGCATATAAACTGTTTTGCCCATGGACGTCTCAAACAGAAACTAATACTGTCCAAAGTACTTTACTGTTATGTTTTTATTTATCTAGTTTCAGGGAAGGTCTGATAAAAAGACAAAATGGTGGGACAGAGTGAACTTACAACCAAAAACAGCCTAGACCTTTGCAGTTACTATGCTTTATGCTATGAAAAACTGAAGTCTGTTGTAATTTTTATATAAGCATTCATATGGAACTTAGTTCCCAGAATCACCATCTTATCTGAATAATATTCAGTAATTACAAATTATAATTTTAATCTTCACATAGCTAATTCTACTTTCAAAAAGGGTTTCAAGAGTTTTGATGAAATACAGTCCTCTGGTGACCCACACCAAAAAGCTGGAAGAGAAGATTTAACTGCACTAGGATTTAAGGAGTAACGTTGCTAAAAGGATATATGACTTCGCTTTGAAGGAAAAGATTTTAATGTGTATTATACACGAAAAGTTGACTTCGCTAAAGAACTGTTGGTTTCTTCACGTCTGGGTCAACTTGAGTAACTTTCTTAAATAATCAAGGGTACTCAATTAGAAGCCTGAAATTAATGTGCTTTTAAAATAAAAAGGCAGTGTTCTCCATTCATATTTGCATTAGACATAGAGTGACTATTTTTAAAGCATGTTAAAAATTTAGGTTTTATTCACGTTTAAAGTATGTATTATGTATGCATAATTTTGTTGTTGTTACTGAAACAGTTCTATCAAGAAGCTTTTCATTGCACTGAATGCTTTCTTTTGCCCCTAGGAGAAAACTTAATAATTGTGCCTAAAAACTATGGGCAGATAGTATAAGACTGTACTAGATAACGTGAATTTTGCATTTCCATTATCTATGAATTAGAGGCTGAGTTCTTTCTTGGCCAGTTTAAGGAACCTTTTCCTCCCCAGAATCAGAAGGTAATGTAAAGACTTAGAGCTCCCATTGTAATGTAAGGGGCAAGATATTCGTGTTTTTCTCAATGCTACTAGCAGCACCAGCCTTGTTTTAAACATTGTTTTCTTGAGCTAGAAGAATAGCTGATTGTTGTATATGCAAATTTTATGCATTTTTTTACTATTCTTTGTGAACTTATCTACCTGGTTATGATACTCTGGGTCCATACAGAAGTAAAATAAGATTTTAGACAAAAGCCAGTATACATTTTGCACTATTGATGTGATACCGTAGCCAGCAAAGGACCTTAACTGATCTCAGCAAAATAATGCTTCTTAATAAAGACTGTATAGTGACACATCAAGACTGAAGATGAAACAGTTGACATGCTCCATTTGATGGAATTTCTGATTGTCTCCATGATAGTTTACCCCTTCCATTTTTTAAAATAAGAACTGAATAGCCCTCTGTATAATGCAGCTACCTGTATAAAGTTCTGTCCTGTATCCTGAAGCCTCATTGTCCAGAGCTGTCGTCATCAGATGCTTGCTGCCCTCTCATCTTGTGCCCGGCACGTACTGGGTGGAAGACACAAAGGAAGGCCAAGACATACTTGCATTAAGGAACCTAAGATTGATTTGGTGACAAGTTAAGGTCTTCTGGGATGTTTATGCCATGGGATTGACTTATAGGTAAAACCTTCTTAACCATATGAAGGTCCTTTTGTTTATTTCTAAACCTACTTGATAAAGGTATTATTCCTAACTCTGCTTTATCGTAAACAGTGCTATGGAGAGTTTTCTATGTCTGTCTACCTTAGAGAAAGCCAGAGGTCAACTATCAAAGAAGGCATTCTTGTATATTTACAACTGTCACAGCAGCCTCTCGGCAACCAGTTGGCCGTTACAGACAGAAAACGCTTCTACTAAGGGTTGTAGGAAATTATAATGAAAATAGAAGAAGCTTCATTCCTGCCTTCAAGGGGAACTTACATTTAATAAAAAGACAAACCCAAATATATGCAAAAACCAAAATGCCATGCCCTTTAATACTTTATAAGCAACTTTGACATACAACCCTTGTGATACGTATTCAAACATTGACAGGATACCCTGTTTTCTTTGTATGTATATAATGAATTTTACTGCAGAACTGTTATATAAACTGTTAAGGAGATTTTCTCACTTCCCCACAGAACACTGGGTTCTCCAAGACATAGTCAGAAATCCCCATTACAGAAGACAGGATTTCTTGGTCACTGCACTGGTACTGGGCCTTTTCTCCTCTGTTCTTGCCTCAGGGCTGGTGACAACCTCTGATGCCCTTTGAAATAATTTTGGTAATTTCCTTTTCCAGATTACCAAAATTTATAAAGGAGAACAAAGCATTTAACACACATGGACCCTAAAACTGTGGGACCTCTAAGGAAACTTGTGAAGCATTTTGAGGTTAAAATTTACCTTTGTGGTCCCCAAATGACCATGTTCCTCTTCAAAAGATCATTAGATACATTCATGTCCCCTGAGGGACATTGAGCCACTCTTCCATGGACATACACCACCCATGGCAGTCCCCAGGCCAGGGGAGGTCGTTGAAAAGAAAGAATGAATCAAAGTGAAAGTTTTCGGCTCTCTGTGTTACAACTCCGTTTTTGAGTTGGATTTCTGGCAAGATGTGTATTTGGGAAAAGGAATTTTAGAGTCACAGGAGAAATGAGGTCAGGGGTAGGGCATCCTGGTTGGCAGGGCTGAGGCTGAAGCAACCCTGGTGATGCAGTGGATCATGCAGTAACACAAATACCAGGGACATGTATATTTTTTTTATGTGTGTGGTTTTGGAACTTTAGGACTTAGAATTTTGGTTTTCTGCACTGCTGTTTTGCTTTTACAAAAACAGTTTAAGAATGGAAAAGGACAACATTTACCTGCATGTTCATTGCCTCATTCCTGGTGAAGTAACCCTAATTATATGCCTCTAAATTGATGGTATTTTCTCTACTAAAGGGAAAAGAAGCAGTGATGAATAAAAACTGCAGCTTGATCTGCTCTGAATAAATTGATATAGCAGAAACTATACAATGAAGAAAGAATTTTGCAAAAATCACAAACCCTTAATTCTGTGAGGACGTCTTCCTAGGTCAGACAGAGAGGCAGTGCAGTAGCAGTTAGGCCAGAAGAGGCTTGAAGGATTCAAGTACGAGTAATCTTTAGTAGAAAACATAGCAGTTTAGGTCCCCATAATCTTCCAGGATAAACACGAATACCATAAAGCAAAGTTCATTGTTTTAGGATTTTTTAAAAATGTGTTGTACCTAAGGCCATACTTACTCTTCTATGCTATCACTGCGAAGGAGTGATATGTATGTATTATATGAAAAAAAATCCTTAATGCACTGTTATCTCCTAAATATTTAGTAAATTAATACTATTTAATTTTTTTAAAGATTTGTCTGTGTAGACACTAAAAGTATTACACAAAATCTGGACTAAAGATGTCCTTTTTAACAACAATTTAAAGTACTTTTTATATGTTATGTAGTTATATCCTTTCTAAACTGCCCTAGTTTGTATTTCTCATAATTCCTATTTGTGAAGTGTGCCTGTCCTCGTCTCCTTTTTCAGTAATTTTATGCACGCATCTCTCTTTCTATGATTATATAGACAACTGTGTACACTTTCCATGCTCCACTGCAAGGGGCGCGCTCTGAGCCATCTGCACCCACCATGAGCCTGCACCATGGGGGTGCAGGACGAGCTGCCGCTTTGGAGCTGAGTGTTATCGCTTTTGAGTTGTCCTGACATCCTTCTTGAAATGACTGTTAAAACTAAAATAAATTACATTGCATTTATTTTATATTCTTGGTTGTAATAAAATTTAATTGACTTTGTGTCTGTGTGAATTTTTAAATATAGAAGTACTCTTGTAATCAGGTTTAGTGTTAAAATGTTCTCTGTGTGCCTAGAAATCTATAAGACTGCACTTGTCTTGCAGAGACTACACACAAGACATGTAGTCACCCCATGATTTGCAATATGTTATTTTATTCAGGATGCTTATGACATCACAAAACCACAGAAGCAAAGCTTGCAAAAACCTCAGAAGGAAAATGATAGTTTTTAAAACATCTCTGGGGGAACCATCTTTTTTTTTAATTAAAATTAGAATGATGTTTTAGAAAACACAAAGTAGCATTTTGTGAGTGAGTGGGAGGTTGGGCGTTTCTCCTTTTATGAGCTGTTGTGCCCAGCTGTCTCTTTTCTAATTTACCTGATGAATCTTCAGTGGTTACCCCAACAGTCAAAAGCATAATGGGGTGGATGAGGAATGTTTAAGTGACATCAACAGGAAACCTCTATTTCTACTTAAAATAGACATTGCACATGTCCAACTTGGCTGCTTCAATGGTTGACATCGATTGTCCATTCAATATTGTGCTATTGGACAGATCTTCTCTTGGAAAACTGTTCTTTGACCACAGCTGCCTTTCTGACCAGCCACTGGACTAAGAAAGTGGATGCCTGGACAAATGCCTTACCACTGCTAGAAAAACAAAAGCACGTGTCTGTCCCCATAAGTTCCTTGTGATAAGGGCCTGGGTTTTATTCACCTCTGCACTCCCAGCACCTGACCTAGCAGGATGCCTAATAGGACAAGTCATTAGCATCACTGGCATACAATTCTTGAATCAAAGAATATGCCGTGTTTGCACATGGACAGGGATGAACATAATTTGTTCCTAAATAAGTTTATTCCTTATACTTTAGGCTGTGTTGTCATAATAAAATACTACCCCAAAGGAAAAAACATGATTCAAGTTACATTTGAATAACAAAATAGAGCAGTTAGGTATAGTTGCCAGTATTCTTGAGAAGCCACTTTCTTTGATCTGCCTAAATGTAGGCATTTTAAAGTCTCACATAGCATTTCATCTAGTAAGCAGTAGGATGCCAGCTTGGATAAGCAACACACAAACCTAATAGAGGCTGTTCACAACCTATACCAATCTCATAATGAGATTATGATGATGAAAATTTGTTCATCTTAGCAAAATGAGAGAATACATTATAGGGGGAAGAAATTATAGGGGGAAAACATTTAGATACATCTATTCACCACATTCCTTTGCTGCTCAAACTTTTTTCATAAACTGTTGCTGAATTCTCTCGCACAAAGATGCTCATCTCACCTTTCACACTAGGAAAAATCAGTTATCTTTGCTTCATCTCTGACCTTTCCCCCTCCTCTTCAGACGTCAGTTGAGCCTGAGCTGGTAAGACAGTCCTTACCTTCAATTTCCTGTCTTTCTCAACAATTCCTTCACTGAATTAATTTTAACTGAATTCTGGGCCCTTCCTACAACTATCTGGAGCGAGTTCAAAGCCTCAGATTCTCCCACCAAACATTATCCACTCGAACACCCACATGAACTACACACACGTGAAGATAATTCATTTGTCTTCCTAAAACTTCAGGGATACTCCCTGGGAGGAGAACTGTAAATGCTACCCTGCCCGCCACCACCAGCTCTCCATTCTTTCTTTCAAATGTTTGTTAAGTACTTACTGTGAACCAGACACGATACTGGGCAAGTAGAGATGACAATGTGTATAAGACATCCTCACTAGAGTTGAGGAAGAAATACAGGGAGCTTGAAAGGGAGATAGCTGGTGTCAAAGAATGAAAGGTTTGAAGGTAAACTGGAGGGGCTGGATTCCAAACGGGAAGAAGCATTAAAGAGATTGGTATAGGTTGTGAACAGCCTCTATTAGTGTGTGTGAGTATTTGGGCGGGGGGGGGGGGGGGGGTGCTTGGGGCCTGGCAAAAGTTTGGAAATAACTCGAGAGAGATCACATGAGCTAGGTTCAAATTTGCATCTTAGATCTCTTTCGCTGCGGTGGGGAGGATGGACTGAATAGGTCCAGAGAGCAGAGAATATGTCAGAAAGCAAACTAAACTTGGATGTCAAGACAAACTAAACATTTCAGACTTTTACCTTCCTCTGGCCTTGTCCTTTGCATTCATTCTTCTGTGCATTGGTTGGTCCTGGAGAAACCATGTTTTGAAAGATCTGGCTCCTTTAAGCAAACATTATCATAACAAGCTTTCCCTTTTGGTTACAAGGTTGTAACCTAAATTAAATGAAACTTGTAGGACTTAAGTTATAAACAAAACAACACAAGTTTGACTGTGCTATATTTGAATTCAAGCACAGATGCCATGTTTGAGTTGTAAATGTGATTGAATTTTTCTTTTTTCTTTTTTGACATATTTATAAACAGCATTATGCACAGATCTTAAATGTACAGTTCAAAGAATTTTGGCAAATGTGTACGTCTATGTAACCAAAACCCAAATCAAGTAGAACATCCCTGTTGGCCCAGAAAGTTCCGTCATGCTCCTTTCCAGTCACTATCCCCCATACCCACAGAGGTAACCACTGTTCTGATTTCTATCATTGTATATTAATTTTGCTTTTTTAGAATTTCATGTAAATGAAATTATACAGTTTGTACTTGTGTCTGGATTCTTTTGTACACTATAAAGTTTTTAAGAGTTGTTATGTTGGGTATATCATAATTTCTTTTTATTGCCAAATTTCATAGTATAAATATTCCACAATGTGTTCATCCATTTATCTGTTGATAAACAATTGGAGTGTTTCCAGTTAGGGCTATTATGAGTAAAGCTGCTATGAGCATCCTTGTTTAAGTTTTGTTATGGTCATATGTTTTCATTTCTCTTGACTAAGAGATGGAATTGCTGCATCATAGGACAGGTGTGCATTTAACTTTTTAAAAAATTGCCAGAGTTTTCTAATATGATCATTCCATTTTACACTCCAGCAAGCAAGTTAGGAGACTTCCAGTTGCTTTACATTTTCAACAAAGTTTAGCATTGTCCATCTTTTATATTTTTAAGTTTAGCCATTCTAATGGATGTGTAATGGTATCTCATTACGGCTTTAATTTGCATTGAACACCTTTTCAAATGCTTATTGGGATTTGTATTATCTTCTTTTCTGTCATAGCAATTTAAGATTATTTTTCCATTTTAAAATTAAGTTTTTTATTGATTTATAGGCATTTTATTATATTCTGACTATAAGTCCTTTGTCAGGACTTTGTTATTGTTTTTAACAATATCTGTTGGTAATCAGAAATTTTAAATTCCAATGATGTCAAATTTATTTTGTGTGTGTGTTTGTGCATCCTTCTTCTAGAATATTTAAAAATTTAGCTTTTATGTTTGGATCTATGACCCATTTCAAAACAATTTTTGTGTAAGATGTGAGACAGAGGTCAGTGATCATTTCTTATGTGGCTATCTTGTTACTCAAGTACCATTAGATAAGAAGACATTGCTTTCACTTATTGAATTGCATTTGTGTCTTGGTTGAAAAATTAGTTGGCTAGGTATATTTGGCTCTATTTCTGGGCTTTTCATTCTGCTCCATTTTGTCTATCCTGTACCAATATAACACTATTTTAATTACTGTAGGGTTGTTTTGGTATTTTTGTGGTGGTTTGTTTGTTTGAACAAACTTAATTAATTCACTTTATTTTACTCTCATAAAAACCCTACCTGATGCCTGCAGTTGGGGCCTGGGACCTCTGTACCCAGACTCTGGCATGGGTCCTGACAAGATGGCAGGCAAATTCCTGAGAAGAAGACTTGGTGAACAGAGTCTGTTCTAGTTTGCTAGCTGCTGGAATGCAACACACCACGGACCAATTGGCTTTTAATAAAAGGGGATTTATTTTGTTAGTTCTTCAGAGAAAAGGCAGCCAACTTTCCACTGAGGTTCTTTCTTACGTGGGAAGGCACAGGATGGTCCTGCTGGCTTTCTCTCCAGGCCTCTAGGTTCCAATAACTTTCCCTGGGGTGATTTCTTTCTGCATCTCCAAAGGCCTGGGCTGAACTGCGAGTGCTGAGATGAGGTATGCTGAGCTGCTTGGGCTGTGCTACATTGCGCTCTCTCATTTAAGCACCAGCCAATTAAGTCAAACGTCATTCATTGCAGCAGGCACTCCTCCTAGCCGACTGCAGATGTAATCAGCAACAGATGAGGTTCATGAACCATTTCCTGTCTGCAGGAACAGAACTAGGTGCCTTCACCTGGCCAAGTTGACAACTGAATCTAACTACCACAGAGTCTTTCCAGAGGTCAGGGAGGAGACAGCTGTAGGTCTCAGAAATGGCCTCAAAGATGGTCTTGGTGAAAGTGCCTGGAGTGGCTGTGCAGCCATCGTCATTACTTGCCAATGGCAGCAGCTTCTTGGGTACCCAAGCCGTGACGCTGCCAGTGCCTCTGGGGCTGGGGATGAGACAACTAGCACAGGGCTACAGGGTCCTTCAGCTTGCAAGGGATGGCATGGTGCTTGCAGGTCTTGTTTTCCTTAGTAGCCCCACCGCACAGGGATGATGGGGAGCATGACCAGGATGCTGGTCCCATGCAGGGCAGAGGCTATTCTTATCACTAAAGATGGCCCCTTATGTTTATTAATGAAGGGCCTTGAGTCAGCCTGGAACTAATCCACCTCAATTCCAAAGTTATTTTGATAAGCCAAGCTGGATCTGACCAAAACGAGCTGCCTGACATGCGCAGTAGCTTAGACTTTAACCTATAAATCACCTATACCTCTAATACTAAAATCATACCCATCATTATATTAAGGCCACCATTTTCTTACATATGTTCTGTGACTAAGCACGTAATCAATCTGTGCATGTTCAATAAGTAGATCCCCTCTAATTATATCATCTGGAGCCACTATGCTCATTATCTTAAAATCTTGCCCATCTTTTGATACTATAAAACTTTCAGAATTACTGCAGTTCAGGGAGACAGACTTTTGAGCCAGTAGGCCTTCTGCTCTCCTGCTTGCTACATAGCAATAAACTCTTTCATTCTTTGAATCCCCTGTGTTTCAGGAATTGGTCATTTGAGCACATTGAACAAAAGACTCCCCACCTTTGCCTGGTTACAATTTGGTGACCCCTAGATGGGACAAAGATTCCTAAGGAGTCCAACTGCTGGAAGTTCTGGAGCCCCAGCAGAGCAGGTAGATGTGGTAATCAAACCTTTCACGGCCCTAGACATTCTTTTCTCCAGAGGCTTGGCAACCGGGTTTTCTCTGTTCTGCCAGCACTGCAGACTCTTTTGGTGCCTGTTTAGCTGTTAACAGGTATGTAACTTAGGTATATATAAAGACCCAGGGCCCAGGCCCTGCCCCTTCCTCCATTTTGAGAGCAAATCACACAGCCGCCTACATGATTGGGATAGTGGTTAAAGATCAAAGAATATAAACCCTCCCTCCCCTAATAACCAGATCTCATAAGACTGTTCAACTTTTGAAGCCATTCCTGGGCATGCCTCTCTCTCTCTCTCTCTCTTTCCATTTCTTGGCTTTAGGCAGATGAAGACTTTCATCTCCCAACCAGCCACCACTGGGAAAGATCTTCCTCCTTTCTGTAAGCCCCTAACTAAATGCATGGGTATTCTTCTGTCTGTGTGTTCTTTAGTCTCAGGGCAGAGCTGGGCTGCAACATTTGGTGAGCCAGCCAGGAGATCAAAGTGTTGCCAACCAAAGAGAGCATAAGTCTGGGGAAGGGGCGCTCTGTTGGGTAATCCCAGTGTGGCCTGTTTTCTTGGTCACCCAGTTGCTTAACTATGTTGCAATCAGTTGGCCATTGTGTGTGATGCAGCCAGCTATGGCAGGCTGTCTCAGAGAAGACAGAGAAGTCTGCAAGTTCTTGGGTTCCATTGTAGTGGACTATTTCAGAAAGACAGAAATCAGTAGATTTGGAGGATGCGTTCAAAGACAGGCTACACCTTGTACATAAGAGTTTAGAAATATTAGCATGCTGGTATGCTAGAGTAAGAGGACATATCCTGATTTCCCCTGACTGGGATCCCAGAGATTCTTTATCTGATAATGAAAAGGAGAAAAAAAGAAGAAATTTGGGAGGCAAAGAGTGGAATGACATCACCTTGTATGCCACATTTCCAAATGTTGCGTCTTTACTACTAGTAATTAACACTCAATTTTTTAATAGTCCCTTAAATAGGGTCAGTCAATCCATTTTTTACCTCACCTGGGAAAGAGAACAAAGGAATGTCATAGTGCTCCTGTGAGGCTATTCACATAGCCTGACCATCTGCTATGGGCTCATAGCAAAGGATTTGGCTAAATGGAAAAATGTAAGTCTATTTCATTATATTGATGATGTCATGTTAAATAGTAATTCTTTTCCAGAACTAAAACAAGCTTCAATCTCATTGCTATTTCATCTTAATAGCCAGGGATGGACAATTAATCATGATGGACTGCAATGCCTTGGTTACCCTGTCAGATTCTTCGGGGTATTGAATGGTTGGGAAAGGCAAAATGTATTCCTTTTGTCGTAATTGATAAGGCACAATGTTTTCCTATGTGGATATGCCAAAAACAACTAATGGTTTTCTAAAGATTGTTAGGGTATTGGAAACCTTTTGTTTCTCACTCAGCCCAAATGTTAAAACCTATGTATGTTTTGATTAGGAAAAGCTATCCCTGGGAATGGAATACCTCCCAGCAGACTGCTTTTAAAAAATCCACATGGGCCATTACACTGGTTCAGACTTTGTGTGAGATGAACACAGATGTGACTGGTGAATTAGATAAAGTCAATATGGATATTGGTTTTGGGTGGGGATGGTGGCAAAGGTAACAGGCAAAATGAGTTAAAAGAGCCAAACTGCAGTACAGTCCCTTAAGCTACGTGCTGCCTATAATGCTTTTCTGCAAGTTGAAGGACTAACTCAGAAATGTCCTGTGAAATTAAGAACAGCCATCCTCATACAGGGGTGGATATGGGACACTGTCACTAAGCCTCACTCTGGTAGTACATAATTGAGCACATTAATGACATGGAAAGCTTATCTGATATGGCATTTTCAACAACAGCCCCTTAAGTGCAGAAATGCATGATATCCTGAGACCAGGTTTCTATGTGGAAGAGCAATGCTTACCCCTCCCTGCTGGCCCTCCCAAGGTTGCTGTGTCTGTGTCCACTGTTGATGGATGTGGCAGTATACCTAAGTCTGCCTGGTATTACTGATGGGTCAGCACATGGGCAGCCTACCAGCTGGATGGCAGTAGCCGTGCAACCTAATACAGACATTATATTGTGGGAAACTGGGACTATGCAAAGCAGCCAATGGACTGAATTAAGGGCTGTTTGGATGGTCATTGTTCATGAGCCAGGAGATGCATTAACCATTTGTGCTGACAATTGGCCTGTATACCAGGGCCTGGCCGTGTGAACAGCCATGTGGAAGCAAGAGCAATGGACTGATGTCAGCTGCCCATTATGGGAAAAAGAGATTGTAGGAAGATATCTGGACTACCTGTCACAAGCAAAAGGTAACCATGTTTTATGTCTCTTCCCATAACACTGATTCTTTACCTGGCAGTATTGAAGCAGATGGTTTAGCAAAAATTCTTGGCTTAAAGCCAACATCACATGAGGATGCCGAGTGGTTGCATAGAGAAGCAAGTCGTCATGAGTACCACTTCGTGGAGAAAGCACAGCAGTTCCAGCTGTCCATCACCAGACAACAACTTAAAGAAGTCGTGGACACCTGCCCCTCCTGTCTGCTGCGATCCCCAAGGATGCTTTCTCATTAACTTGGTCACATCGGCTGTGAGCAGGTTCCGGTCACCAAGTGGCAGGTAAATTCTACTGGACCCCTTCCCTTATCCAGAGGTGCAAACTATAGCTTTATAGCCATAATACAGCTACTGGACTGTTGCCGAACTCCTAGTAAGGAAAGCTAACCAAAGAGCTACAATACATAGCTTAGAAAAGTTCAGTGTGTTCTTCGTGGTCCCCTGCATGTGGAGAGTGATGGGGATCCCCCTTTCCTGGACAATTGTCCCAAGCTCAGGCTACTGAACATGACATCTTACGGACATTTCATTTTCCTTACAACCCCACAGCAGCAGGGTTAATTCAAATGCTGAATGGGCTTTTTTTTTTTCAATTAAGTTTTTTTATTGTAAAATATAAAATAAATACAAAGAAAAGAAAAAGTAAAAGCAGTAATTTTCAAAATACACATCAGCAAGTAGTTACAGAACAGATTTCAGAGTTTGTCATGAGCTACTATTCCACTATTTCAGATTTTTTCCTTTTAGCTTCTTCGAAACACTGGAGGTTAGAAGAAATATCAATATAGTAATTCAGCAGTCATACTCAGCTGTTAAATCCTAGTTTCTCTGTTATAATCCCTATTTCTCCTTTGATTCTTCTTCCAATGTATAGGGCTCTTTAGGTAATGCTGTCTGACTTTTTCATGTTGAGAAAGGATATCAAAACTAAAGTTTGGGGATGTTATTAGTTGATAATTTTGTAGAGATTGGTCCTTCTGGGTTTCAAGATTTATCTGGCCTAGGAACCCTCTGGAAATTATAGGTTCCAGGAAAGCAAACTTAATGCATGAAACTTTTAGAGAGTCTCAGTTTGAGCCCTAGATATTCTTAAGAGTTTTATAGGAGTGATGTTGGTTGGGCTTTAGCAAACCATGGCAATTAATACAATTTAACTGAAGCTTGCATAAGAGTAGCCTCCAGAATAGCCTCTTGGCTCTATTTGCTCTCTTAGCCACTGATGCCTTATTTTATTTCACTTCTTTTCCCTCTTTTGGTCAGGAAGGTAATTGTTGATCCTATGTGCCAGGGCCAGACTTATTCTCCAGAGTCATACCCCATGTTGTCAGGGAGACTTTCACCTCTGAATGTCATGTCCCACATAGAAGGGAAGGTAATGATTTTCCTTGCAGAGTTGGGTTTAAAGGGAGTCACATTTGAGCAACAAAAAAGGTTTTCTGGAAGCAACTCCTAGGCCTTGTTATAGGTAGTAGTTTCTTCAACTACAGCAATAAGTTTCATAAGGGCAAGCCTCAAAATCAAGGCTTGGCCTATTTTCTTGGGAGTTCCCAGTGGTTGAGAAGGTACCAGAGTTTCCTAGAAGGGAAAGTTTAATAGTTCTATTTTTTTTCTTCAGACCCTAAGGATTCTACAAATACTATTTAAATATAAGTCCACCATAGTCTGGGATGTATCTGGGTATCCACCATAGTCTGGGATATATCTGGGTATTAAATTAAGCTATACAGAATTACAAGGCCTCATCCTCAGGAGTTTGGGTTGTTTAAATGAACTATCCAGACAGGTTAATTTAGATTGTGTGTTATAGATTTTAACTTCTAGACATAATAAACCTCTCTGCCTTTGGCCACGTACAGTAGGTGAAGGTCTAGCATACATACACGGATCATCTTTTACTCTGATTTACCTTAGTCTCGGCCAGATTGTCTTTGTTTTTATCTCTAATTGAGGCCTAATCTCTTTTTCAGTTACTTTAACTGATGTTGTATATAGCTGTGCTCACTTTCAGTGCTGTAGTACTCCATTTCTGGGTCTTAGGTGTCACAGAGTTACTCAAATTTTCAGGTAAATACCTACTGATAACATACAGCACAATGTCTCAGAATCCAGAAATACACTTACAACTTCAGGTTAAGTTTGACTGCTATATGAGTTTATAATCTAGGCTCCCATTTTCTCATAAATATTTTCTGAAAGAGACCTTAGCATATTTGTTCTTTTGTTTCTGGCTTATTTTGCACAATACATCGTCCCCAAGGTTTATTCAGTTCATTGAACATCATTCCTTTTTGTAGCTGTACCGTATTCCATCATATAAACATATCACAGTTCACCATTCTGCTTCTCAGTCATTGTAGCCTTTGGCTCCATCTGTCCTTTGGACATCATGGATGATATCCAAACTAAATAAACCATGTCTTACAGTATCCTCATTTGGTTGTACAATCAGCAGCATTCTCAGTTGTAGACAATCTTCATTGGTCCATAGATACAAAGAACTTACAGATACAGTGTTTTAGTTTGCTAATGCTGATGGAATGCAATATACCAGAAATGGAATGGCTTCTATAAAAAGGATTCTATAAAAGGGATTAAATAGATTACATATCTAAGGCCATGAAAAATGTCCAAATTAAGGCCTTAACAAGAGGATACCTTCACTCAAGAAAGACCAATTCCCATCCAGAGTTTTTCTGTCACATGGGAAGGCACATGGTGACAGCTGCTGGTCTTGCATCTCCAAACATCATGTCTAGGCATCTGCTTTCTCTATCAGCACTGCAAGCATCTCCAAATGTCTGCATCTCTGTCAGCTCTCTCAGCTCCTGGCATCTCCTGGGGCTTCTGCATTTCCAATATTTGTCTCTCTGTTAGCTATGAAGCAACTGAGCTTTCTCCAAAATGTCTCCCCTTTCAAAGGACTCCAGTAAACTAATCAAGTCCCACCTTGAATGGCCAGAGTCACATCTCCATCCAATTAAAAGGCCACACCCACAGTCGGGTGTGTCACATCTCCATGGAAGTAATCTAATCAAAGGTTCCACCCTAAACAATAGGTCTAGTCCCACAAGATTGGATCAGGATTGAAAGAAAACATCTTTTCTGGGGTGCATAACCAGTTTGAAACTAGCACACATAGCCTCACCAAATATCAAATCAAAACTACCCCTATCACTTGTCCCCTCTCCCCAATTGCCCCTGGCAGTGCTATGGTACTGTTGATGCCTTCCTGTTAACTATCAGCCATAACATGCATTTTTAGTTTTCCCCCATACCCCTACACTATTGACTGTTTGTCCAATATCAAACCTTTGATATAGTTCATGCAAGAATTTATTTAAAATTGTAGATTTAGTCAGTGGGATACCAGATACTACACTTTCCCTTTCAATCATATTCATTGCCTTAAATATGGCAATGTTACTAATAACCCCACTAATTAGTTACCATCACTTTTATCCATTCACTTACATTTAAGTTCAATCTCATTGAGTAGCCTTTCCCCTGTCTCTAGCTTCTGTGTACCTCTAGGTCTGCTATATTGTACAGTGTAACCACTGAGATTACGTTTACCAGAGTCATAATAGCAAAATCATACAGTATCTGTCCTTTTGTGTCTGGCTTATTTCACTCAGCATCATGTCCTCAAGGTTTATCCATGTTGTCATATGCTTCAGGACCTCACTTCATCTTATTGCTGCATAATATTCCATCATCTGTATATACCACATTTTATTTATCCACTTTTCTGTTGATGGGCACTGGATTGTTTCCATCTTTTGGCAATTGTGAATAGTGCCACTATGAGCATCAGTGTGTAAATGTCTGTTTGTGTCACTACTTTCAGCTCTTCTGGGTATATGCCAAGTATTGTTATTGCTGGGTGTGCTGGTTTGAAAGGATATGTGGACCCTAGAAAAGCCATGTTTTAATCAAAATCCCATTTCATAAAGGTAAAATAATCCCTATTGAATACTGTATGTTTGAAACTGTAATCAGATCATCTCCCTGGAGATGTGATTTAGTCAAGAGTGGTTGGTTAAGCTGGATTAGGTGATGACATGTCTCCACCCACTGGAGTGGGTTCTGTAAGTCTCTGGAGTCCTATAAAGAGGAAACATTTTGGAGAATAAGCAATTCAGAGAGAGCAGAGCAGAATGACATAGCCGTGAGAAGCAGAGTCCATCAGCCAGTGACCTTTGGAGATGAAGAAGGAAAACACCTCCTGGGGAGCTTCATGAAACCGAAAGCCAGGAGAGAAAGCTAGCAGATGACGCCATGTTCACCATGTGCCCTTCCAGCCGAGAGAGAAGCCCTGACTGTGTTTGCCATGTGCCTTCTCACTTGAGAGAAACCCTGAACTTCATCAGCCTTCTTGAACTAAGGTATCAGTCCCTGGATGCCTTTGATTGGACATTTCTATAGACTTGCTTTAATTGGGTCATTTTCTTGGCCTTAGAACTGTAAACTAGCAACTTATTAAATTCCCCTTTTTAAAAGCCGTTCCGTTTCTGGTATATTGCATTCTGGCAGCTAGCAAACTAGAACACTGGGTGATATGACAACTCAATATTTAGGTTTCTGAGGAATTGCTGAACTATTTTCCATAGCATCTGTACCATTATACATTCCCACCAACAGTATATAAGTGTTCTGATATCTTCACATCCTCTCCAACATTTTTAGTTTTCTATTTGTTTAATAGTAGCCATTCTTATATGTGTGAGGTGATATCTCATTGTCATCTTTTTTTTTTGAATTTGTTAAATATTTATTAAACATGAATACAAAGTCATGTGCTAGATACTGGATGAAACCAATATGACACAAATAATCCTGGATTCAAAGTGCTTGCTTTAAGTTAAAGAGAATGACAAGGAAATAAGTCTTATTTTCTGCATCTCAGTGTCCACTTCTACATACAGTGCCTAGTATATAGAAGGCACTTAATAAATGTCTGCTAGGTTAATTAATAAAACTACTACATTTATACATGTTTAAAGAAATGACAACCAGAGTTCTTACGCATAAAGCAAAATGCAACAATGAGCAGGAAACATTTTATGACCTATTCATCAAACAGGGCTCTAATGGAAAGGGAAGTGCTTTACTTCTGACTAGAGTCCAGAGAAAAAGCACAGGTTCTGCCTAGTAAGTTGTTTTGTTTTTTTAAATTTTTAAATGAAAAAGAATATATGACAAGAAAGAAACTCAAACATTCTTAACATATGATCATTCCGTTTCTCATGGTCATCTTGATTTGCATTTCCCTTATAGCTAATGATGATCATCTCTTCATGTGCTTTTTAGCCATTTGTATTTGCAAGGATGATAAAGCTTTTAAAAGAGCCATTAAAAGATGATAAGCAACTTCTGCAGCAGTGGTCACACTGGCTGTACTGGCCCTTACCTGCATCAACTAATGGCCCCAGCAGCTGCTCCTGCCCTTGTTGCACTGGTAACAGCAGAGCCCATGCAGGTTCTGTGAATTCAGGCTCAGCAACATGATAGCTACAAGGTAATGAAAATGACTTGCTCTTGCCTGTGCCACAGCATTAAAAATTGGGGAAAATAAGGTTGATTGGTGATGGTCCTGGCCAATGCAGCCATGCTGGCCAGGAATCCCAGGTCCCTGGGGTATTGGTATCACCCAGAATTTAAGCATTAGATCAAAGTTTATACACAAAATGCCCAAGTTTTATATGTAATCAGGAGGGGACCCCCCCCCCCAATACCCCAAAGCACAGTACGTATGACTCTGTGGACACTTATTATGCCCAGGCTAAGTGTGGAGTTGACTTCAGAAAGCTCCCTACAATTGCAGAGGGGAAAGGTGTGGTATGTCTACTAATGGAAATTTAGCTTATATTCTTTTTGCCCTTAGTGTCATAGCAAATACCTTCATACAATAGGCTTCTGTGGTAACTACGTGCATGATAGATCTCAATGCTGAGTGTGCACTGAACTGCCACTGTCAGGTGCCACCAGCTGCCTTGGACTATGGAGAATACCCTGCTGGCCTGGCAAAATTCAGCATATCAGAAAACCTGGGAGAGAAGCTCCTTTAGGACTAATCACAGGTTTCATCAATCATCAGTAGAATGATTACATTCCCTTTCTAGGTGGCCTCACTGTGGAGCCATTATCTCTGATGTTCTATGTCTCACACCATTACTGAATGTAGGTCTGTCCCATGGTCAACATAGTTTGCCGTGTAGGGTGGACGGTAAGGACCCAGGGCCTGGCCCCGCCCCCTCCTCCATTTTCAGAGCAAGTCACACACTGCCTACATGACCAAGACAGATGTCAAAGGTCAAAGAATGTAAAACCCCCCTCCCCTAATAGCCAAATCTCAAGAGAGTCTGCTGGAACTCCATTGTAGCCAAATCTCATGAGACTGCTAAACTTTAGAAGCTGTTCCTGGACAGCTATCTCTTGGCTTTCGGTGGAGTGCAGACTTTCACCTCCAAGCTGGCCACCATTGGGAAGATCTTCCTCCTGTCCATAAGTCCCTGGTTAGACTCAGGGCTAATCTTCTGTCTGCACATTCCTTGGTCTTAGAGTTGTGCTTACGGGAACAGCATAGTAAGTGTTAAATGCTTATTTAATTGTCAATTTGTGTGTTTGGTCTAGTTGTGAATGGTTATGTTACTTAAAAATGTAGTGTTGTGTCTTTACATTTGATAATTGGTGTCTTATTGCATTTGTATTGGTCAAGTTAGAACTAACTGATTACTGATTATGGAAATTCTTTAAAACAGAAAGCTTTGGACTGTATTGAAAATTGGAAATATTTTAGTTGAGTCTATGAGAAAAAGATTATTTCTGTAACACAATCTGGCCTCAATATAATTTAGAATCAACAGAGAAATGGCATGAGAATGGCTCTATAATTGCTCTCCAAAGGGCAGAAATGGGATAAGATAAAGAATAATCAATGCTTTATTTGTCCCTCTCAAAAGTATTTCTGTGTTTCTGTTTCTCATGAGTAATTTTCTATTTGTGTCTGTTTGCCTGTTCAATGTATAGTCTCATGCCCAGGTGGTAATAGCAAAAAATTCTTAAAGAGCTCTATTTGAATTGTTTAAAAATGAATAAGTGAACATATATATATATAAATAAGTGCCCCTGGAGTACCAGAAGATAAAGCCCTCTGGACAGCAGTGTTCAAAGTCTTAGTTTTTGTAATTACTGTGAAGAAACCAGGACATTAGAAAGAAACCATCCCTGGAATTTCCCCATGGTGACAGAAGGCTGCCACAGGGCTGCCTCTGGAAAATGCAAAGAACTTTTCCAATTATCCAGGTCACAGTTTTAGTGAAAAGATATAATAATTGAAAATAATTACACTAAACCTAAACTTTTTTTTTTAATATTTTTTTTATTAATTAAAAAAATTAACTAACACAACATTAGAAATCAATCCATTCTACATATGCAATCAGTAATTCTTAATATCATCACATAGGTGTATGGTCATCATTTCTCAGTACATATGCATCGATTTAGAGAAAGAAATAGCACGACAACAGAAAAAGAAATAAAGTGATAACACAGAGAAAACACAAATAAAAATAAAAAGTACAAAAATATATAAGAGAAAGAAAAAAAACAAAAAAAAACTATAGATCAGATGCAGCTTCATTCAGCGTTTCAACATAATTACATTACAGTTAGGCAGTATTGTGCTGACCATTTTTTTTTTTAGACATCATACCATTCTACATATGCAATCAGTAATTCTTAACATCATCACATAGATGCATGATCATCAAACGATGATGATCATGCATCGTTTAGTACATTTGCATCGGTTTAGAAGAACTAGCAGTATAACAGAAAAAAATATAGAATGTTAATATAGAGAAAAAAAAATAAAAGTAATAATAATAAGAACAAAACAAATAAAACAAAACAAAACAAGAACCTATTGCTCAGATGCAGCTTCGTTCAGTATTTTAACATGATTACTTTACAATTAGGTATTATTGTGCTGTCCATTTTTGAGTTTTTGTATCTAGTCCTATTGCACAGTCTGTAGGAATACAAACTCCAATTACCCATTATCTTACCCTGTTTCTAACTCCTGCTAAACTCTGTTACCAATGACATATTCCAAGTTTATTCTCGAGTGTCGATTCACATCATTGGGACCATACAGTATTTGTCTTTTAGTTTTTGGCTAGACTCACTCAGCATAATGTTCTCTAGGTCCATCCATGTTATTACATGCTTCATAAGTTTATCCTGCCTTAAAGCTGCATAATATTCCATCGTATGTATATACCACAGTTTGTTTAGCCACTCGTCTGTTGATGGACATTTTGGCTGTTTCCATCTCTTTGCAATTGTAAATAACGCTGCTATAAACATTGGTGTGCAAATGTCTGTTTGAGTTTTTGCCCTTAATTCCTTTGAGTAGATTCCCAGCAATGGTATTGCTGGGTCGTATGGCAATTCTATATTCAGCTTTTTGAGGAACCGCCAAACTGTTTTCCACAGTGGTTGCACCATTTGACATTCCCACCAACAGTGGATAAGTGTGCCTCTTTCACCGCATCCTCTCCAGCACTTGTCATTTTCTGTTTTGTTAATAATGGCCATTCTGGTGGGTGTGAGATGATATCTCATTGTGGTTTTGATTTGCATTTCTCTAATGGCCAGGAACATTGAGCATCTCTTCATGTGTCTTTTGGCCATTTGTATTTCCTCCTCTGAGAGGTGTCTATTCAAGTCTTTTTCCCATTTTGTAATTGGGTTGGCTATCTTTTTGTTGTTGAGTTGAACAATCTCATTATAAATTCTGGATACTAGACCTTTATCTGATATGTCGTTTCCAAATATAGATTCCCATTGTGTAGGCTGTCTTTCTACTTTCTTGATGAAGTTCTTTGATGCACAAAAGTGTTTAATTTTGAGGAGTTCCCATTTATTTATTTCCTTCTTCAGTGCTCTTGCTTTAGGTGTAAGGTCCATAAAACCGCCTCCAATTGTAAGATTCATAAGATATCTCCCGACATTTTCCTCTAACTGTTCTATGGTCTTAGACCTAATGTTTAGATCTTTGATCCATTTTGAGTTAACTTTTGTGTAGGGTGTGAGATATGGGTCTTCTTTCATTCTTTTGCATATGGGTATCCAGTTCTCTAGGCACCATTTATTGAAGAGACTGTTCTGTCCCAGGTGAGTTGGCTTGACTGCCTTATCAAAGATCAAATGTCCATAGATGAGAGGGTCTATATCTGAGCACTCTATTCGATTCCATTGGTCGATATATCTATCTTTATGCCAATACCATGCTGTTTTGACCACTGTGGCTTCATAATATGCCTTAAAGTCAGGCAGTGCAAGACCTCCAGCTTCGTTTTTTTTCCTCAAGATGTTTTTAGCAATTCGGGGCACCCTGCCCTTCCAGATAAATTTGCTTATTGGTTTTTCTATTTCTGAAAAATACGTTGTTGGGATTTTGATTGGTATTGCATTGAATCTGTAAATCAATTTAGGTAGGATTGACATCTTAACTATATTTAGTCTTCCAATCCATGAACACGGTATGCCCTTCCATCTGTTTAGGTCTTCTGTGATTCCTTTAGCAGTTTTTTGTAGTTTTCTTTATATAGGTTTTTTGTCTCTTTAGTTAAATTTATTCCTAGGTATTTTATTCTTTTAGTTGCAATTGTAAATGGGATTCGTTTCTTGATTTCCCCCTCCGCTTGTTCATTGCTAGTGTATAGAAATGCTACAGATTTTTGAATGTTGATCTTGTAACCTGCTACTTTGCTGTACTCATTTATTAGCTCTAGTAGTTTTGTTGTGGATTTTTCCGGGTTTTCGACGTATAGTATCATATCATCTGCAAACAGTGATAGTTTTACTTCTTCCTTTCCAATTTTGATGCCTTGTATTTCTTTTTCTTGTCTAATTGCTCTGGCTAGAACCTCCAACACAATGTTGAATAATAGTGGTGATAGTGGACATCCTTGTCTTGTTCCTGATCTTAGGGGGAACGTTTTCAATTTTTCCCCATTAAGGATGATATTAGCTGTGGGTTTTTCATATATTCCCTCTATCATTTTAAGGAAGTTCCCTTGTATTCCTATCCTTTGAAGTGTTTTCAACAGGAAAGGATGTTGAATCTTGTCAAATGCCTTCTCTGCATCAATTGAGATGATCATGTGATTTTTCTGCTTTGATTTGTTGATATGGTGTATTACATTAATTGATTTTCTTATGTTGAACCATCCTTGCATACCTGGGATGAATCCTACTTGGTCATGATGAATAATTCTTTTAATGTGTTGTTGGATACGATTTGCTAGAATTTTATTGAGGATTTTTGCATCTATATTCATTAGAGAGATCGGCCTGTAGTTTTCTTTTCTTGTAATAGCTTTGCCTGGTTTTGGTATGAGGGTAATGTTGGCGTCATAGAATGAATTAGGTAGTTTTCCCTCCACTTCGATTTTTTTGAAGAGTTTGAGGAGAGTTGGTACTAATTCTTTCTGGAATGTTTGATAGAATTCACATGTGAAGCCGTCTGGTCCTGGACTTTTCTTTTTAGGAAGCTTTTGAATGATTGCTTCAATTTCTTTACTTGTGATTGGTTTGTTGAGGTCATCTATGTCTTCTTGAGTCAAAGTTGGTTGTTCATGTCTTTCCAGGAACCCGTCCATTTCCTCTAAATTGTTGTATTTATTAGCGTAAAGTTGTTCATAGTATCCTGTTATTACCTCCTTTATTTCTGTGAGGTCAGTAGTTATGTCTCCTCTTCCATTTCTGATCTTATTTATTTGCATCCTCTCTCTTCTTCTTTTTGTCAATCTTGCTAAGGGCCCATCAATCTTATTGATTTTCTCATAGAACCAACTTCTGGCCTTATTGATTTTCTCTATTGTTTTCATGTTTTCAATTTCATTTATTTGTGCTCTAATCTTTGTTATTTCTTTCCTTTTGCTTGCTTTGGGGTTAGCTTGCTGTTCTTTCTCCAGTTCTTCCAAATGGATAGTTAATTCCTGAATTTTTGCCTTTTCTTCTTTTCTGATATAGGCATTTAGAGCAATAAATTTCCCTCTTAGCACTGCCTTTGCTCCGTCCCATAAGTTTTGATATGTTGTGTTTTCATTTTCATTCGCCTCGAGGTATTTGCTAATTTCTCTAGCAATTTCTTCTTTGACCCAGTCGTTGTTTAGGAGTGTGTTGTTGAGCCTCCACGTATTTGTGAATTTTCTGGCACTCTGCCTATTATTGATTTCCAACATCATTCCTTTATGGTCCGAGAAAGTGTTGTGTAAGATTTCAATCTTTTTAAATTTGTTAAGACTTGCTTTGTGACCCAGCATATGGTCTATCTTTGAGAATGATCCATGAGCACTTGAGAAAAAGGTGTATCCTGCTGTTGTGGGATGTAATGTCCTATAAATGTCTATTAAGTCTAGTTCATTTATAGTAATATTCAGATTCTCTATTTCTTTGTTGATCCTCTGTCTAGATGTTCTGTCCCTTGATGAGAGTGGTGAGTTGAAGTCTCCAACTATTATGGTATATGAGTCTATTTCCCTTTTCAGTGTTTGCAGTATATTCCTCATGTATTTTGGGGCATTCTGATTCGGTGCGTAAATATTTATGATTGTTATGTCTTCTTGTTTAATTGTTCCTTTTATTAATATATAGTGTCCTTCTTTGTCTCTTTTAACTGTTTTACATTTGAAGTCTAATTTGTTGGATATTAGTATAGCCACTCCTGCTCTTTTCTGGATGTTATTTGCATGAAATATCTTTTCCCAACCTTTCACTTTCAACCTATGTTTATCTTTGGGTCTAAGATGTGTTTCCTGTAGACAGCATATAGAAGGATCCTGTTTTTTAATCCATTCTGCCAATCTATGTCTTTTGATTGGGGAATTCAGTCCATTGACATTTAGTGTTATTACTGTTTGGATAATATTTTCCTCTAACATTTTGCCTTTTGTATTATATATATCATATCTGATTTTCCTTCTTTCTACACTCTTTTCCATATCTCTCTCTTCTGTCTTTTTGTATCTGACTCTAGTGCTCCCTTTAGTATTTCTTGCAGAGCTGGTCTCTTGGTCACAAATTCTCTCAGTGACTTTTTGTCTGAGAATGTTTTAATTTCTCCCTCATTTTTGAAGGATAATTTTGCTGGATATAGGAGTCTTGGTTGGCAGTTTTTCTCTTATAGTAATTTAAATATATCATCCCACTGTCTTCTAGCTTCCATGGTTTCTGCTGAGAAATCTACACAAAGTCTTATTGGGTTTCCCTTGTATGTAATGGATTGTTTTTCTCTTGCTGCTTTCAAGATCTTCTCTTTCTCTTTGACCTCTGACATTCTAACTAGTAAGTGTCTTGGAGAACGCCTATTTGGGTCTAATCTCTTTGGGGTGCGCTGCACTTCTTGGATCTGTAATTTTAGGTCTTTCATAAGAGTTGGGAAATTTTCAGTGAAAATTTCTTCCATTAGTTTTTCTCCTCCTTTTCCCTTCTCTTCTCCTTCTGGGACACCCACAACACGTATATTTGTGCGGTTCATATTGTCCTTGAGTTCCCTGATACCCTGTTCAAATTTTTCCATTCTTTTCCCGATAGTTTCTGTTTCTTTTTGGAATTCAGATGTTCCATCCTCCAATTCACTAATTCTATCTTCTGTCTCTTTAAATCTATCATTGTAGCTATCCATTATTTTTTCTATGTTTGCTACTTTATCCTTCACTTCCATAAGTTCTGTGATTTGTTTTTTCAGTTTTTCTATTTCTGCTTTATGTTCAGCCCATGTCCTCTTCATGTCCTCCCTCAATTTATCGATTTCATTTTTGAAGAGGTTTTCCATTTCTGTTCGTATATTCAGCATTAGTTGTCTCAGCTCTTGTGTCTCATTTGAGCTATTGGTTTGTTCCTTTGACTGAGCCATATTCTCAATCTTTTGAGCGTGGACAGTTATCTTCTGCTGCTGGCGTCTGGGCATTTATTCAGATTTCTCTTGGTGTTGAACCCAGCAAGGTTGTAATATTTTTCTGTGAAATCTCTGGGATCTGTTTTTCTTATCTTGCCCAGTATGTGGCGCATGTGGCACACGTTTGTCTCAAGTGTTTGGAATGGGTCTCCCCCAGTCACCAATCTCCGTGGCCTGGGGATTTCGGATCCAATTCTCTCCGTTGGTTCAGGGGCCGCGCGTGGTGGGGGCGTCAGCTGCCGCGGCTTGAGGGGACCCTGTGGCTGGTTGCGGGCCACAGCGGGCCTGGGGGATTCCCCACCGGACCAGGAAGCCTCCCGTGGGGGGGGGCTACCGCTGCTTGGATAGCCCTCCTATCCGAGACTCGTATCCGCGGACTCAAAGCAGAGACTCGAAGCCGCCCGCAAAAGAGGGGTGCCGCCTGCCTCGGCTTGGGAAACTTGCTTCTCCAATACTCTCAGCCGGCCCGGAAAGGAGGGAGGGAGTAGCTCGGACCACCGCAGCTGCCGCTGATCGGGAAATCACGCGCCGCTCGGGGGTCTCACCGCAGCCGAGTCTTGCAGTCAGTCTAGCCAGCCCAGACTTTGGATAGCCCTCTGATCTGAGATTCGTAGCCGCGGACTCAAAGCCGAGACTCGAAGCCGCCCGCAGAAGAAGGGCGCCGCCTGCCTCGGCTTGGGAAACTTGCTTCTCCGATACTCTCAGCCGGCCCGGGAAGGAGGGAGGGATTAGCTCGGACCGCCGCAGCTGCGGCTGCTCGGCAAATCACGCACTGCTCAGGGGTCTCGCCGCAGCCAAGAGTCGCAGTCAGACTTGCCAGCCCAGACTTTGTATAGCCCTCTGATCCGAGACTCGTAGCTGCGGACTCGAAGCCGAGACTCCAAGCCGCCCGCAAAAGTGTGGCGCCGGCCGCCTTGGCTGGGAAGCTTGTCTCTCCGAGTCTCTCAGCCAGCCCGGGGAGGAGGGAGGGATTAGCTGGGACCGCCGCAGCTGCGGCTGCTTGGGGGTCTCACCGCAGCCAAGTCTCGCAATCAGACTTGCCAGCCCAGACTTTGGATAGCCCTCTGATGCGAGACTCGTAGTCGCGGACTCGAAGCCGAGACTCGAAGCCGCCCGCAAAAGTGTGGCGCTGGCCGCCTTGGCTGGGAAGCTTGTCTCTCCGCGTCCCTCAGCCAGCTCGGGAAGGAGGGAGGGATTAGCTCGGACCGCCGCAGCTGCGGCTGCTCGGGAAATCGCCCGCCGCTCGGGGATCTCACTCACCGCAGCCGAGTTTCGCAGTCAGACTAACCAGCCCAGACTGGGTTACGCTGTGTGTCCATTCCCTGCTGTAGCCCCGGGAGCTGTTCTGTACTGTTTCTGTTCACCTATTAGTTGATTTGGAGTCGGAGGAACTAAGACGCATGTACCTTACTAAGATGCCATCTTGGACTCTAAACCTAAACTTTTAAATCCAAGTTCAACAGGCCAGTCCTAAGCCTTCTGTCTCACCCATCCCTGCCCCCAGAGCCGAAGCACCTAAGGCAGCTATGAGGGAAGGGCTGAGTGCTGAAGGATGGGAGAGGGGTGGTTTAGAATTCTTTCAACTGGGCCTAGAGATTAGAAATGGTAGGCATAGAAAAATGCTGGCGAATCGGCCATGTTTGTTAACATTATTTTTTTCCAAGAATATTTTTGCAATGGTAACCATAGTAATCTGAACATTATTAAAATATGAACAGCCTTGATATAGGAGTAACAGAATAAAATCTAATTACCAAATTTCAGTATGTAAATAAAGGTCTTTAGAGCCATGGAAAAGTATTCCTGGATTTAGGCTTTGGACTAATTAAACAATAGCAGAATATTTTTCAGAGCTTGATAATCAATGCACTTTTAAGGTTGTTCATAATTTTGGGGTATTATGAAAACAGAGATTTTAAAACTCCAATAGAAGGAAAGAAGAAAGCATACACAGCTTGTGAAAGTTGCAGTAACAAGTTCTCGTCTGATTCCTGTTTGTATAATGAATTTTTGAATTGAACAAATGCAATTTTAGTTTGCTTAGGTATGTTTTTCCTAAATTTATACAAGCTTACTGATAAAATAAGCTAGGATTATAAGTACATTCTCAAAATTCCCCTCAAAAAATAGCTGGCTAGAGAGGTTGCAAAGACTGAGCAATGAACCTGGTAATATTGACATTATATAATATAATAAAGTGAGAATATACTGATACATCAAATATATTCCATTTAATAAATTAGTTAACTTCAGTATGAAATATAAATTAGATTTTTTTATAACCATGATTCCCTGGATTTCAGAGTCTGGCTTTTTAGTTACTTTGCCATTTGTTACCTCAGTACATGGAAGAATTTGAATTTGAAGTAGCTTTGTTGATGTCTCAATACACTTTTGTTAGTAAGTGCTGTCGCAAATAGGGAAGACATAATTCTTATCTTCAAATAGTTTATATTCTAGTTAGAATATACTTGAACCAGGCATAGTATTAGACAATAGTAATAAAGAAATTTAAATGCTGGAAGAATTTAAAAAACAGATAAATAAAAAGTGACCTAGGAAGACCTGACAGAAGAGATGACACTTGCAAGACCTTTAAATAAGAAAGTAGAATTTGAATAAATAGAGCTCTTATTTAGCTTTTTGAAGCCATAATGTAATTTTGTGAACTAACATAATTCTGGTTATTTAGTACTTGGGAATAATGGTGAGAAAATTTGAGGTTTTTGCTGAAATAAATCCCTTGATTATTTTGTTTATTTATTTTTAACTCTTAAAACAGTGCTAATTTATTGGAAGAATTTGGTAACATTTGGCTTTTAGCACACACTAAAATAAGCACGTGAGAGCAAGGATTTTTGTCTAATTTTGTTTTTTTCCTAACTTACCTTCAGCCCTGAGAGCAGTAAATGTTAAGTGCTAAATAAACATTTATGGTGTAATTGAATGAATCTGGCAGTTGCCAGGGCTTTGGTGAAAAGGGCAGGGACAGGAGAGGGACTTGGAAGTGAAAAAGGAATAGAGGACATTATTTTAAAAATAAGGTAGCAGCCACCACTGGACAACATACTTTGATGTAAGATTTAAGATATTCTAATAAGTCCTCACACAACTTTCTGAACAAATATCATTACTGTCTCCACTTGTAAGTCTCAAAATTGAAACCCAACAAGGTTAAATGTTCCATGAATGATAAAGCCAGCTGTCTAACACAGTTCTTCTCATTTCACCCACATGAACCCACATGAACTTGGCTCTCTCCAACTGCAAAGCCGAGGAGAACAAAGGTGGATGGAATGGGGTCTGTATTAGTTGGGGTTCTCTAGAGAAACGGAATCAACAGGAAATATTCATAAATATAAAATTTATAAAAGTGTCTCATGTAACCATGGGAACTTAGAGTCCAAAATCTGTAGGGCAGGCTGTGAAGCTGACAATTTCAATGGAGGGTCTGGATGAACTCCACAGTGGAGGCTCACCGGCCGAGGCAGGAAGAGAGCCTGTCTCTTCTGAATCCTCCTTAAAAGGCTTCCAGTGATTAGATTGAGCATCACTCATTTTGGAAGACACTCACCTTGGCTGATTACAAATGGAATGCAGCCAATGTAATTATGATTTTATTCTATGAAATGTCCTCATAGCAACAGACAGGCCAGCACTTGCCCAACCACGCAAACAAGTGCCACCACTTGGCCAAGCTGACACATGAACCTGACCATGACAGGGTCCCTGTCCTGTTGAAGAGAGAGGAATCAGAACTTCTGGAAGAAGTACTGACAACTTGTTCTCCTGGGCTCTAACCCCCATTAATGTAGACTATCATCAATCCTTGGTCCTTCCTAAGAGTCTGTTCAGTGTCCACTCACTCTTTGCTGAAGGGTCCTGAAGTGGGAAGAGCCCTGAAAGCAGAACTAGGGCACCTGATGCATTTGTCAGGATTCTCTAAAGAAAGAGTGAACAAAAGCTCTCTATAAATAATATAAGATCATATAAAACTGCCTTGTGCAACTGTAGGGATGCACAAGTCCCAATTCCATAGGACATACTGCAAGCTGACAACTTCAATGAGGGTTTTCAATGAATTCCCTTGGAGGAGCTGGCTTGCTAAAATAGAGATGAAAATTCAACCAACTTATTGATTTAAGTCCACAAAATAACCTCACAGTTGTGGTTAGGCCCAGTACTTGCTTGACCAAACAACTGGGCATCATTACCTGGCCAAGTTGACACAAGAACCTGACCTTCACTGGGTTCCAGTCCCCACCCTGATCTGGACTATATGACTTTGGGTGAATCCCTTACCCTCTCACATTTATTTATTCAGCTACCTCCTGAGAATATTAAGTGAAGGGATAAGAACTAAATTGCCTTAATGTGATATCAGAAAAGAGAATGAGTTTCACAAAGCTGAGTGTGCCACCATAAAAAAAATTACCTCATTTAATCTGGTGGTATTACCCATTCTAGAAAAGAGACTCCTGTACTTCACAGAGATTCCCTCATTCTCAGGTTTCCTGAGAGCAAGTATGAAAGTTTTTGAATGTTAAGCTCAGAGGCTCCCTGAGTATAATCATTTTAAGGACAAGGATTACATCTTATTTTTATTTATATCCACAGATCTCACTCACTGCAGTCACTCTATTAATATTTAATGAACAAAGGATGGAATGTATGTGTGGGATGATTGTTATATAAAGAGCTAAGAGGACAGTTTTCATTATGCACATAAAACTGAAGATATGAAACCTGTTAGTTGATAAAAGATGGAAAGTCTCACAATTTCCTGGCTGAATTGAGTCTGCCCTAGAGTATATCACTTCTCCCCTGAGTACTCCTTGACCCTAAACAGTTTCCTTATGGCATTTTTCACCTTTGCTGGTCCACGAGGTTACCTTGAGAATGGATGCTCTATTTTTCAACCAAAGTGATTTGCAAGACAGTTTTTCTTGGCTCCAAATTGTCTTACATCTGGTCAAGCCTTTCCAAAATACATCAGAAGGTGACACACAGCCCAGTTCATGATGGTCATGTAGTGCAGTGATGGTCGTTGGCCATCACTATGAGCAGAATGGTCTCAGTCACATCAAAAAAGTGGAAGAAGATCTGAGCCAGACAGTGCTCCAGGGAGAGGGGCTTGATCTTGGTGAGTAGGTCTCTGATGAATTTAGAGACTGCAGTAGAGGAGTAAGTGATCTCCACCAGGAACAGGGCACTAAGGAAGAAGAACATGGATGAATTTAGAGACTGCAGTGGAGGAGTAAGTGATTTCCACCAGGAACAGGGAGCTAAGGAAGAAGAACATGGTGTAATGCAGATTCTTGCTGATGCTGATTGTGAGGATGATGAGGCCGCTGCCCACCATCACCAGGTACATGGGAAGAAGCACCACAAAGCACACTCTCTGCACACCTGGATCCTGGAAAAGGCCAGTGATAATTAAGTCAGTCATATTATTTGTATTGGCCATGGATTCCATTCGGGTGTTGCAGAAGTCAAGGAATGGGAGGCTGCAATAATGAAGACCTTTCTCAGCAAATAGACTGTCAACACTCCAGGAAATGTCAGCATCACACTGAAGGGACACACAGTTAGTGTGAAGAGCCCCAGAAGAACCCTGCACGTCACATCAGTGTAGAACTCAGGCTCAGTTTTTGGAGGTTAGAAGTCCACAACTAGGTCATGGAAAACACCATGCTTTCTCCCCAAAGTCTGTAACTTGCCTGTGCTGGCTTGCCACAGTCCGTGGGCTTCCTTGCCTTCAACCTCTTCAGATAATCCAATCACATTTCAAAAATCCCTTGATTATTGAAAAGCTGATTATATTTTAAAAACTTCAGCTCTTCTGACCTTTCAAGGTAGTGCTGTATTGGACTGAGAAATTTTAGGGTCTCTGTCTCTTCTCCCCTTCATGAATACTGTTATTAAACAGAAGTATGCAGGTTCAAAGAGCTTTGTGGATTTGTTATCAAATTTATTTCTGATTATATGCTGTCTGAATAAAAAACTATTTTTATTATTTTCCATATAAGATGACCATATTTTCTGATTAAGTGAATTTTATTTGTTTCTGAGTACAAGCCCTGAATGAATGCAGAAAGTTGTAAAAGGTTTGAGAAAGTGAATTTCGTTTGTTGTAGCCATTGTTGACTACAAGCCCTGAATGAACATGGAAAGTCGTAGGCTTATTAAAGTGAATTCTGTCTGTCACAGTCAATGCTGGCCAAAAATTGACATTGCTATTTATATATATATATATTTAAAGTTTTTGTGTCAAACTGTGTATTCATACAAAACTAAAATTTAGTTTGCCCTCTTAAAATAATGTGGATTGTTATTCTGCTCTCAATGAAAAGTTGTAAAAAGTTTTCCTGCCCATCCAAGTACTCTGTCTAGAAGATAAAGATTTTATATCAAAATAGTATCATTGTTAATGTTTATGTTGATCTTATCCTTTATTTCAGAAGGCAAGTCTTCTTTTAAAGGAAAATTGTTATTATTACAAAGGATTTGTTCTATCACCATGTCAAACTGCCAAAACATGTTACACAGATGGTGTTTGGGAAGGATTACAGTGGTTAAAAGGAATTTTATATCCTTTTGTTAGCTATATTTGCATGAATGTTATTCATGTATTTGGAAATTATATAAAATTCCTTAAAATTTGACAGTGTTCTCACTGTCAATATTATATCCTGATACTGATCTGCTAGACAATGGTATGATGCTATTAGTCACAGTCTTAGTTATCCTTAGAAAAAGACTATAGATCATGGAAACAGCTAAATTTATTTGCTTTGCTCTAATGCTTCTCTAAAAGTGTTCAGCTACAGGTCAGAGCTTCATCCGCAGTAAGGAGAAGCTTTAACAAAGAGACAAGACAAATATATAAAGTATATTTTACCGGTTAATTAACATAACTCTGGTAAATGTGAAAAGGTGAAACAGGACAAACCTCTGCTATGGTTTGTGATTGACCCCAATATAAAACAAGTGCCCAAAGTACTTATTCCTGAAAGTAGCTTCACTTTAAAATGCTTTTAAGAAAATTAGGGATTAAAATATAAACTATTACAGCAGTCACATTTACTCTTGAGCTTTAACTGTTATTTCTAAAATCTGGATGCTTTGCTCTTTGTGTAACCTGATGTTCCCTGGTATGTTAGTTATCTATGCAATACCTGAAACTCAGAGTTAGAGTTCTTTAGTTCTAAAAGTTAATGTTATTCCATACAGCAACAGTTTAAAATCTGAAAAAGAAATCACCATTCAATTAAGTGTGTATGAAGCTGATATGAAGCTAAGATAAATCAGAATACAGGGTTAAAGATGATACTGTTTGTACTTTAAGACTTTAACTTCTGTGTGAATCCAAAAGAAGAAATGTTTATTTTGTCCAAAATTTAAATTTTCTGTAGCACACATCTAATTTATTCTTTCTAGTTAGTTTATTTAAACAGCCCAATTCAGCTTTATTTGACATGGAAATTACAATAAGAAATAAAATCTTGATATTCTGCACAAGCTACTGTTTTACCCTGATGTACTTCAAAGTACATCTTACTTTTTGGGCAAAAAATAAGAAAGCATTTGCAAAATCCTGAGGGACTGGAGAAAAAGTATAACTAGTAAACTTCCCCTCCTGGGGAATTCTTAATATTCTCTTAAGCAAAAAGGGATCCCATTTTAGTAAGCCAAATCCTTAATCTTGAGGCTTGCCCTTATGAAACTATTTTTGTAATGTTAAAACTGACCTACTTACAATTAATGCATGTAGCCATCCCCAGAGAAATTCTTTTGCTGCTCAGATGTTGTCTCTCTCTCTCTCTCACTAAGCTGAACTCTGACCTTACCCCTAAGAGGGATATGACCTCCAGGGTTATAAGTCTCCCTGGCCACATGGACATGATTCCCAGGGATGAGCCTGGCCCTGGAATTGTGGGATTGGTTGACCTAAAGAGGGAAAAGAAATAGAGTTTCAATGGCTAAGAGATTTCAAATTGAGTTGAGAAGTCATTCTGGAAGTTACTCTTATGCAAGTTTCAGGCAGATATTGGAAACTGCCACGGTATGGCAAGCCCCAACCAACAATATTCCTGAACACCCTAAAAAGATAACTCTGGGCTCTATAAAAGTTTAACTTATTAGGTTTGTTTTTCAAAGACTTAAAGCCTCTAGATTGTTCAAATGCCAGACAAGCTCTGAAACCCAGAAGTATTAGTCTCTCCAAGAACAAAAAGCAGCTTCATCCCTCTGACCCATAATGTTCATGCCCTTTCTCAGCATGAAGAAGTTAGAAAAGTCATTGCCCAGATATCCCTCAAGACTGAAAGATAATTATAAACTGTAACCAAGAATTTAGGATTTAAGGGATGTGCTTGTTTGAAAGGATTAAGTTCCATAGAAAAGCCGTGTTTTAATCCTGATCCATCTTGGGGAGGCAGCTGTTTCTTTTAATTCCTATTCAGCATGGTAGGTTGGGGGCTTGATTAGAATATCTCCACAGAGATGTGTCTCTCTCAGTTGTGGGTATTAACCTTTGATTAGAGGGAGATATGACTCCACCCACTCCAGGTGGATCTTGACAGCTTTCTGGAGTCCTTTAAAAGAGGAAACATTTTGTAGAGAGCCATGAGATCCATGAGAACCACAAAAGCCCATATAGCCAGAGACCTTTGAAGGTGAACAAGGCAAAAAACCCCAGGGGAGCTTCATGAAACAGGAAGCCTGGAGAAAAAACTAGAAAATGTTGCCATATGTGCCCTTCCAGTTGCAGGAGAAACCCTGAACTTCATTGGCCTTTCTTGAGTGAAGGTAACCTCTTTTTGGTGCCTTAATTTGGACATTTTTATAGACTTGCTTTAATTGGGACATTTTCATGACCTTACAATTGTAAACTTGCAACTTATTAAATTCCCCTTTTTAAAAGCTGTTACATTTCTGATATATCACATTCCAGCAGCTAGCAAACTAGAACAAGGAATGATTATGGTTGCTGAATCATTATATAAATATTCCTTTTATCTTTCTGGTATGTTGGAGTAGACAGAGGGAAATACCTGAAATATTTGAACTGTAATCCAACTGCCTTGATCTCTGATAATGATTATATAGCCTTTATCTTGTGTGCTTGTGATTGTAAGAACCTTGTGACTGACCCTCACTTGTACCCATTTTATTCAATTTTTTTTACTGTATATTCTTGTGATCACTACAGACAGCCCCTAATGTTTATTAATAAAAGGCCTTGGGTCAGCCCAGAACTAAACCACCCCAATTCCAATGTTATCTTAATAATTGAAGCTGGATCTAATCAAAAGGGGCCTTCCTGACATGTGCAGTAGCTTATACTTTAATGTATAAGTCAACCTACCTCATTATAATACTAAAAATCATGCCCATCACCATATTAAGACCACCATTTTCTTACATATGTTCTGTGACTAAGCATACAATCCATCTGCACCTGCTCAATAATTAGATCCCCTCTAATTACATCACCTGGAGCCATTGTGTTTGTTATCCTAAAACCTGCCCATCTTTTGATTCTATAAAACTATCAGAAATACAGCAATTTGAGGAGACAGATTTTTGGGCTGATAGGCTAACTGCTTTCCTGGTTTGTACCTAGCAATAAACTCTTTCTATCTTTGTAACTTTGGTGTTTCAAGAATTGTTCATTTGAGCACATTGGGCAAAAGAACTCAACACCTTTGTCTGGCAACAGCTACCTCCTGGGAGCTCCTCACACCCAGCATCCAATAGCAACAAAGGCTTTGAACCTGCTCTGTTGGCCAGAGCAGGGTCTTCTGTTGTACACACATAATTTTCAAAACTTCATCCTTGAGGGACATCCTGGGAAAAAGTCAATGACTGGGAGCCAGTCCTCTGTGGCCTTGCCTCTGTGAACTCTGCAGCCTCTGCTCTGGTAGTGACAACTGTTGTGTCTTCCATGTGGGACTGGCTGCCAAAGCAGCTGCAGAAGCCACCAGGGTCCTCTTGCAGCATGAGCGTTTTCCACCATTTGGTGTTTTCTTGAGGAAAAGTTTTTAGGTTTTCTTCTGAAATTTTATTAGGGTTTTACTAAGTTTTGAAATGGGTTAGACTAAGTCTTGCAATTTTGTTCCTATTTTCAAGATTGTTTTGGCCACTCTATATTCTATACATTTCCATATGTATTTTTGAATCAGCTTATCATTTTCTACCAAAAAAAAAAAACCCTGCTGTATATTTATTGGAATTGCATTGACATTATAAATCAATTTGAGGAGAAGCAATATCTTAATAGTATATATTCTGGCATATGCACATGGTATATCTCTCTATTTATTAGGTCTTCTTTAATATTTCTCAGCAATGTTTGCAAATTTCAGTGTAGAAGTCTGCACATCTTGTATTAAATTTATTCCTAGATATTGATGCTACTATATATCTACTTTTAAACATCATTTTCTAATATTTCTTGCCAGTATATAGATTTACAATTGATTTTTGTCTATTGCTCTTATATCTTACAACCTTGTTAAATTCACTTATTGGTTCTAGTAACTCTTTTTGTGGGTGAGGGGGGAGGGCAGATTCCTTTAGATTTATTTTCTACATACACAATAATGTCATGTGTAAGTAAAGACAATTGTACTTCTTCCTTTCTGTCTATCTGACTTTTACTCCTTTTTCTTGCTAAATGCATGGGTGAGGTCTTCCAATACAATGCTGAATGAAACTAATGCAAGAGAACACCTCATAATGGTCTCAGTTTTAGATGGAACACATTCAATATCTCACCATCTGGTGTGGTGTTAGATAAAGATTTTTCATTTATCAAATTAAGGAAGATTGCTCCTATTCCATTTTTGCCAAGTTTTAATAATGAACAGTGCTGAATTTTGTTAAGTGCTTTTTATGCATCTGGTATGATCATCTGAATTTTCTCCTATATGCTATTAATGTAGTGATTTCATTGATTTTTGAATGCTGAAACAACCTTGCATTCCTAGGATAAACACAAAGAAGAAGGGCCTGTCAAGAAGAAAGCAGAGATTGGAGTGATTGGGTTACATACCATGGAATGCCAGCAGCCACAAGAGGCTAGAAGAGGCAAGGGAGGCGTCTCTACAATCTCCACCAGAGGGAATGTAATCCTGTGGATATATTGATTTCAGACATCTGGACTCCAGGACCATAAGGGAATAAATTTCTCTTGTTTTAAACCACCCAGTTGGTGGTAATTTGTTCCAGCAGCCATAGGAAATGAATGCAGACTTTGGTCATGATGTATTATTGTGTTGTAGTTTGCCAGATTTATTTGCTAATATTTTATGGATTTTTTGCATCTATTTTCATGAAGGATATTGCCCTATAATTTTATTTTCTTGTAATATCTTTGTCAGGGTTATGCTGGACTCATAAAACACCTTGGAAAAATGTTCTGACTTCCTCTGTATCTGACAGAGTTTGTAAAATATTTGTATTATTTCTTTCCATTAAATATTTTGTAGAATATACCAGTGAGGTCTTCTGGGCTAGAAATTTTCTTTATAAGAAAGATTTAAATTATAAGTTTTAGTCCTTTATAGGATTTTCTATTTCTTCCTGAGTCAGTTTTAAGTTCTATTTTTCAATGGATTTATTTATTTCATCTAAGTTGCAATGTGAAGATCTTTCTAGGACAGATACTTATATATGAAATTGCTCAGTCACAGGGAATGAGCATTATTAATTATGATAACATTTATTGAACTAATATTTACTGAACACTTCCCCTATGCACTTTGCATATATTAACTTGTTTCATTCTCAGAACTGTGTGAGGTATATACTAATTGTGTTAGTCAGGGTTCTCTAAGGAAACAGAACTGAAAAGATATATTTTATATAAGTAAATGTTATGAATGCTTTTAGAAGAATTATCTCACATTACTGGGGTGATAGGCAAGTCCAAATTCTGTAGGGCAGGGTACAGCCTGGGAACCCCCATGAAGGTTTTCAATGAATTCCCCAGGAAAAGCTGGCTGGCTGAAGTAGAGATGGAAATTCTCTCTTCTGACTGCTGAAATCATGAGTTCTCCATTTAAGCCATCTAAATAAATGGATGAGACTTCTCATTACCGAAGACAATCGCCTCAGTTGTTATAGATGTAATCAGCCATAGGTGCAATCAACTTCCTGATGATTTCAGTCCACGGAATGTCCTGACAGTAACAGGCTAGGGCTTGCTTAAGCAAAAAACTGGACACTATAACCTGGCCAAGTTGACAGATGAATATAATTATCACACTATCATTATAACTATTTTTAACAAATGATAATACTAATACAGAAAACAGTTAAGTAACGTGTATGAGCTCACACAGCTGATTTGTATCAGATCCAAACTCCTAACCACTTGTGCCAGTTTGAATCTGTTGTGAACCCCAGAAAAGCCAAGTTCTTTAATCCTTATTCAATGTTGCTGAGTGGGAGCTTTTCAATTATCCATGGAGATGTGGCCCACTTAATTGTGGGTGGTAACTTCTGATTAGATGGTTTCCATGAAGATGTGTCTCCACCCATTCACGGTGGGGTTGCTTAAGAGGGAATGATTTTGGAAAGAGCCACAAGAGTCCATATAGCCAGAGACCTTTGGATATGAAGGAGGAAAACATCCCCCAGGGGAGCTTGATGAACCAAGAAGCCTGGAGAGAAAGCTAGCCAACGTGGCCATGTTTGCCATGTGTCTTTCCAACTGAGAGAAAAACCCTGAATGTCATCAGTCTTCTTGAACCAAGGTGTCTTTCCCTGGATGCCTTAGATTGGGCATTTCTATAGTTCTGCTTTAATTTGAACATTTTAACAACCTCATAACTGTAAACCAGCAACTTAATAAATTTCCCTTTCTAAAAGTCGTTCTGTTTCTGGTATATCAAATTCCAGCAGCTTGCAAACTAAAACACCACTTATATCAGTGGTTCTCAAAGAGTATTTCCTGGACCAGTAGCATCAGCATCACCTGGAAACTTGTTAGAAATGCAAATTTTCAGTCCACTGAATCAGAAAGTCAGTCTGCAACAGCAATCTGTGTTTTAGCAAGCCTCTGGCTGATTCTGATAAATGCCAGAGTTTGGGAACCACTAATTTATACTATGTTCCTCTCATACACGCTCCCAAAATACTTTCTAAAAAGACTATACAGTACTAATTTACACTCCCACCAGAACATGAAAGTGCCCATATCTCTCAACCTTACCAAAAGCAATCTTTAATTTATGCACCAGTCTAGTAGACAGAAAATAGTATCTTGTCCCTTTTAAAAGTATTTCAGGCCTCCTTCTCTTTTGCTGCCTCTAATTAGACATGGGCTACAGGGAAAGAGAAGGTCCAAATCAAAAAGGGGGAGGGAGCAGAAGTGGTGGCCCAGAAAATTCAAGAGCATTTTTTTCCTAAGATATTTGTAGAAGCTTAGTCTATAAGCATTTCAATTCTACCCATATAGAATCTTTTTAAAAATCCATTCTCAATCTTCTTATGGCTTAAAAAAATCCACACATTTTTTCATATAAAAAAGGAATAGATTTTTATCTGTGTCCTCACCCACAGTATTGTAGAGATCTTGAAGTATAATTTTCCCCTGATATTTACAAATAAAATATAAAATCTCTTTTGACCTGAACTAGGAGCGTATGTGATTTTATAATATACACATACGCATACTTTTCATATATAATATTGAGTTATTTGCAATTCATAGGAAATTTCACATGAAAAGGATGATCCAAAGAGAACTACAGAATGAGTGGGCACTCTTACCAACTAAATTATGTGAAAAGTTCTTTTTATGGTGTTCGTAACAAGTTCTTTATTTCTAGTAAGAGAAACTAAGTTTTTTAAACAGAAATTCAGGGAGTGTCTCATGTAGTCTTAATACTGCCTGTTGACATTTCTTGTGGAATTGCCCTGTGTTGTTTAGTATCATGTTATCATTTATGTTTGAATTTGTACCTTGACATTAAACAGATAGCTGACTAGTTAAAGCAAAGACCATGTTTCTGGTTTTGTTTAATTTTGAATCTCCTCAGGGCCTTGTATGTAAAATGAATGTTCAATTACCTTTGTTAAATGAGCTATAAAGGATTTAGGTTGGACAAATGGAAGAACTTCTCAAGTTGAAAGTTCTCTAACTGGTTACTTATCTAAGGGAGGCCATGTAACCCCATTGTTGAAGACCATTAGTCATTAAGTGGCCCCTGGAATGACATAAGGGTCATGTGGCTTAGACCGTCACTTTGGATTTTTCCTGTCCCCATAATTCTGTGGAAAAACAAATTAATGAAAAGACTGGATATCTTAACTGGAACTCAGTCTGGCCAACAGAATTCACTTTTGTTTACTCTAAAGGCTAAGGAATGAAAACACTGGATCTAGAATCCAGATCTTTTCATCAGATCTAGTTTCAGCAAACAAGTCAGTCTCCAACATGCCATGATCACCAGTGTGTCCACAGAAGGGGACACATTGTTCCCTTCTAGCCTATAGAAGGCAGCAAATGAATTCTGTTATGTTTTGATGTTGTTTTAAAAAATTGGCAAAATATTCAAAATTAAAGTTGTCTAAAATTCTTATAACTGCATCTGCACATAAAACATATTAAGAGCTAAATACAATTTAAAATGCTGTTAGGGAAGCCCAACTAACATCTAGTATCCAGTCTAATGTCTCACAAACATATTTCATGGAACATTGTTTCTGTTAGATTGTCTTTTAATTTTCACAAACAAAAGTTTACATGCTCAAATATAGCTGGAAAATTCTGGGTTAAACACAACTCAGAGCCTTTAATAAGTTAAGGAGCATTGTGAATTTCCAGGAAGGTAATATGATGCATACATTCTTTTCTATGCCTATTTGACCAAAGAACTCCTTGTTTCCTCAGATGAAAGCTCTGCAGAAAACAATTTGAAAATCCCTGGTTATGATGGATGCTGTTGCTTCTTACCCCATAGCCATCCACCACTTCCTCTTTGCTGTCAGAGCCCAATTTGTTCACTCTGCCCAGAGTGGCCAGGTCCTTCCATAGAGGCTATGAACCTCCTCAGCAACAGAGGACAAATATTGATTGAATCAAACCAAAGACAGTCCCATTCCCTTTGCCAAGGTGCCGATTTAAGTTTGGATATGAAATGCAATTCCAACCAATAAAATTTGAGAAAACCTGTAGGAGGGTTTTCTAGGAAGATTTTTTTCAAGCTGAAAAATATAATAATAAAATAAAATGAAGACAGCAGCATTCCATTTCCTTCCTCTGGACATCTATAAATAAGGCTGGACCTGTGGCCTCCATCTCAGGGCCATAAAGGAAACCAGCTTCAGAGGCCAAGCCAAAACATGGAGGACAACCAAAAAGAAAGATAGAAAGAGCCAGGAGCTTCAGAATACCACTAAGTCACTCTTTTTTTGAGCCATACCTAAAACTGCCCTACTTCTGGATTTCCTTTCTGGGAGATTATAAATGTTACCAGAACAAGCAGTGGATTCTTTACCCAATGTGCTCAAATGACCAAGTTCTAAGACACAAGGGTTTCAAAGAGTGAAAGAATTTATTGCTAAGAGATCAGATGGCCTAGTGGCCAAATAATATGTCTCCCTGAACTGCAGTAATTCTGATGTGTTATAGTATCAAAAGATGGTCAGATTTTAGGGTAATGAGCACAGTGGCTCCAGATGATGTAATTAGTGGTATCTAATTATTGAGCACATGCAGATTGATTATATGCTTAGCCACAGAACATATGTAAGAAAATTGTGGCCTTAATATGATGATGGGCTTGATTTTTAGTATTATAATGAGGAACAATGACTTATACATTAAAGTCTAAGCTACTATGCATGTCAGGCAGTGCCATTTTAGTTAGATCCAGCTTCAATTATTAAGAAAACATTGGAGTTACAGTGGTTTGGTTCTGGGCTGATCCAAGCTCCTTCATTAGGGGCTGTCTGTGGTGATCACAAGACTATGAAGTCGAAAAACTTGGATAAAATCGGTATGTGAGGGTCAGTCACAAAGTTTTTGCAATCCTCTAGGGCACAAGATAAAGGGAATACAATCATTATTAGAGATTAAGGCAATGGGATTACAGTTCAAAGATTTCAGGTATTTCCCTCTGTCTACTCCAACATACCAGAAAGAAAAAAAGGAATATTTATATAATGAGTCAGCAACCATAATCATCCCATAAATCCTAATTTCCCAGTTACAACTCTTCCCTCAGTAGATAATTATCTCTCAATCTTGAGGGATGGCTGGGCAATGACTCTTTAACTTCTTCATGCTGAAAAAGGGGCATCAACTTTATGGTCAGAGGGATGAAACTGGTTTCTGTTCTTGAAGAGACTGGCACTTCTGGATTTCAGAGCTTATCTAGTGTTCTAGTTTGCTAGCTGCCGGAATGCAGCACACCAGAGATGGATTGGCTTTTAATAAAAGGGGATTTATTTCATTAGTTCTTCAGAGGAAAAGCAGCTAACTTTCAACTGAGGTTCTTTCTTATGTGGGAAGGCACAGGATGGTCTCTGTTGGCCTTCTCTCCAGGCCTCTGGGTTCCAACAACTTTCCCGGGGGTGATTTCTTTCTGCATCTCCAAAAGCCTGGGCTGAGCTGTGAAGTGCTGAGATGAGGTATGCTAAGCTGCTTGGGCTGTGCTACATTGCGCTCTCTCATTTAAGCACCAGCCAATTAAGTCAAACATCATTCATTGCAGCAGGCATGCCTCTTAGCCAACTGCAGATGTAATCAGCAACAGATGAGGTTCACATACCATTGGCTCATGTCCACAGCAACAAAACTAGGTGCCTTCACCTGGCCAAGTTGACACCTGAATCTAAGTACCACATCTAGCATTCTAAAAATCCAGAGGCTCTAAGTCTGAAAAACAAACCTAATAAGTAAAACTTTTATAGACCCCAGGGTTATCTTTTATAGTGTTCAGAAATACTGTTGGTTGGTGTATGCCATACTGTGGCAATTTGCTATATCTGCCTGAAACTTGCATAAGAGTAACCTCCAGAATGACCTCTCAACTCAATTTGAAATCTCTTAGCCATTGAAACTGTTTTTTTTCCCCCTTTTGGTCAACCAGTCCCATGATGCCAGAGCCAGGCTCATCCCTGGGAGTCGTGTTCCTCATTGTCAGGGTCAGGTATATTATTGACAGTTATGTTCCCTGGCAAAACACCCCTGGAAGTCATATTCCACATAGGGTAAGACCAGAGTCTGGCTTAGAAAGAGAGACCACATCTGAGCAGCAAAAGAGGTTCTCTGGGTATGACTCTTAGGCATTAATTATAAGTAAGCTCAGCTTTGCCATTACAGGAATAAGTTTCATAAGGGCAAGCCTCAAGATTGAGGATTTGGCTTATTAAATTGGGAGCCCTTGTTGCTTAAAGGAATATTAGGAATTCCCCAAGTAGGGAGGCTTAGTAGTCACACTTTTTCTCCAGTCTCTCAGGGCTTTGCAAATATTAAAAAAAAATTTTTTGCACAAAATACTTTGAAATGAATTGGGGTATAACAGTAACTTTTTCAGAATATCAAAATTTTATTCCTTATTCTAGGTTCCATGTCAACTAAAGCTGAATTAGGTTGTTTAAATAAACTGGCTAGAAAGATTAGATAGTGTGCTACAGAAATTTTAAATTTTGGACAAAGTAGACATCTCTCTTTTGATCTCACACGGAAGTTAAAGTCTTAAAATACAGACAATATTGTCTTTTATCCTCTATTCTGTTTTACCTTAGTCTTAATCATATCAGCTTCATTTGCACTTTGATTGAAGTCTGATTCCCTTTTCAGCTTTTTAACAGTTGCTATATGGAGTAATGCTGACTTTTTAGAGCTGGAGAACTCTAACTCTAAGTCTCAGGTGTCACACAGATACCTAAAGTGTCAGGGAACTACCAGGTTACACAAAAAGCAAAAAGATTTTAGAAATAACAGTAAAACTCAAGGGTAGATGTGACTGTTGTAAGAGCTTATATTTTATCCCCTAATTTTCTTAAAAGCATTTTTCTGTGAAGCTACTTTCAGAAATAAATACTTTTAACAGTTGTTTTATGTTGGGATCAACCACAAACCATCACAGAGGTTTATACTGTTTCATCTTTACATTTACCAGAGTTACTATAATTAACACATAGAACATAATTTACATATTTGTCCTGTCTCTCTTTTAAAGTTTCTCCTTTTGTAGATAGAGCTTTGCCCAATAGCTGACCACATATACTTTTAGAGAAGCATTAGTGCAAAGCAGTGCAACTAACAAGTAAATTTGATAGTTCCCATGTGCCTTTCCTAAGAAAAACTAAAACTATGACTAATAGCATCATACCATTGTCTAGCAGATCAGTATCAGGACACAACATGGACAGTGAAAATATTGTCAAGTTTTCAGGAACTTTATACCATTTCTATATATGAGAATAACATTTCACCCATACAAATATAGCTAACAAAAGGATATAAAATCCCGTTTAACCACTGTAATCCTTTCCAAACACTTCCTATGCAATATGTTAAACTATTTTGCCATCTCAGTTTTACAAGCTGAAAAAACAAATCCTTTGTAATAACAGCTTACCTTTAAAAGAAGATTTGTCTTCTGAAGTAAAGGATGATAAGTCAACATAATAAATATCATTGTTATTATTCTGATGTAAAATCTTTGTCTGCTAGACAGAGTACATGGATGGGTAAGAAAAACTTTTTATAACTTTTCATTAAGAGCAGATTAACAATCCACATTATTTTGAGAGAGAACAAACTAAACTTTAGTTTAGTATGAATGCATGGATTGACAAAAAACTCCTTTTAAAAAAATAATTTGTCTGGGCATGCGTATTGGCTCCCTCAGCTGTGGCCTGGCTTGGTGACACACTAGAGCTGGGTGCCACCTCTGCTGCCTGTGACCACCTCCACCACCCCTGTCCTGCAGCCGCCACCACCGCCTGTTTTACCACCACCTCAGGACCAGCTGTATGTTTAGGCCACAATCTTCAATGAGTAAACATATTCCTCAGTAAACACATAAACAAATGTGTTCTTGGTCACACATTTATGGAGTTTCTAAAGGGCAGTGGAAAACACTGCTGGGCACAGCACGACCTCTTTGCAGACAAGTGAACTGTAGAATGCATTACTACTCCACCAAGAAATCCTGGACACAGAAGTATTGAACTGAGATCTGCAAAGCATTTTACAAGAGCTCTGATCTGGATGGGGTAAACCTCAGTGCACTACTTTATTTTGCCTCAGTATTACTGGATTGAAGAATCGCTGCTTCTTGTTAGGAGGTTCATTTCATTTCCTATTACTCCCAACTTCATACTCAAAGCATTGAGAATTTTATTGGCACAGACTTCAGTTTCTTTACATCATTTCTGTATTCAATTTTTAAAATTCTTTCATAACCCTATTGAGTGTTTTTTCTTTAACTAAATTAACATGGCTCAAATGAACCACCCAGCTCCTGTGGAAGTCACATAAAGAACATGGGATTTCTTATTACAAACGATCTGACCAATGCAGCCTTAAGCAAATTTGTAGAGGAACTTAAGAAGTATGGAGTTAGCACAATAGTGAGAGTATGTGAAGCAACTTATGACACTGCTCTTGTGTAGAAAGAAAGTATCCATGTTCTTGATCGGCCTTTTGATGATGGTGCACCACAATCCAACCAGATTGTTGATGATTGGTTAAGTCTTGTAAAAATTAAGTTTCATGAAGAACCTGGTGGCTGCATTGCTGTTCTCTTTGTTGCAGGTCTTGGGAGAGCTCCAGTGCTTGTTACCCTAGCACTGATTGAAGGTGGAATGAAATATGAAGATGCAGTACAGTTCATAAGACAAAAGTGGTGTGGAATGTTTAACAGCAAGCAACTTTTGTATTCGGAGAAGTACTGTCCTAAGATGTGGCTGCACTTCAAAGACTCCAGTGGTCACAGAAACAATCAATAAAACTGGGGTACCTGATGCTATTGTCTTGGAAGCAGAACTTGAGAGAGAAAGGGCCTAATTTGTTTTACATATTAGCAGCATGTTAGTGCATAAGTCCAGTGAAGCTTCCGTAGGAGTATTGAAAAGCAGTTTTGCCATGCTACAAGTTTGAAAGAATTGCAGTTATAATCAAACTCAAACTCTATGTTTGAGTTATAATCAGCTTGTTTGGACACTTCGCAAAAGATTTCTTGCTGGTCAGCATTTAAAATCATTTGTAACAGTTGGCTTTTCCTGAAATCATGCAGTATTGAGTTACAAGTCCTCTTTTAAATCTCTTCTCATGCCAGAATGTTATCAGTCTGTAAGAAATTTAGAGAGAGTAGGTGCCAAAATATCCAGCACAATACTTGTTTATTTTTAGTATCATACAGAATTTAAAATCCCAGAAACTATGAACACCCTAAAGGTTTATTCCTTTAATCTATTCGAACTGTGAAAGTAGGTCTGTATGGTTATTTTCCTGTTCACTTTATGTTAACATCTCCCACCAGTATACATTCATATACTGGTATACATCAGGTTTCGTACCAGTATACAGCAGGTTTGCATTGCCATTGAATTTTGTTAGATTTTTATCAAGTCTTACAGTGATTATTTAATGTCTATAATTTGTTTTATGATGTTAGAGAAAACTTCCATTTTGAAAATCAACATTGTACAGAAGCACGTCTTTAATGTCTCCAGACAAAAAAGCCTTACAGTTAATTTAATGTTTGCACTTTGGGCTGCAACTTAACTGGGAGTACCTGACAAATAAATGGGAGGGGGCTATTAAATATTTTTAGTGAAATGTTGCTTTTAGTCTTGTGCAGAGCATGTGGAATATGCTCTTTAATTTAGTAAATGTTTTTTAAAGGTAGAGATGCTTTGTTAGGGTAGCTACAATAATTCTTAATTAAAATTTCTAAAATTCTTGTAATTTTTTCCATATCTATTGGAACTTTTTTATCAACTACTTTTGTTCAAAGTGTGATTTTTTTTCCTTTTTTCCCCCACCTCTCTTGCAAAAAAAAAAAAAAAAGAAAGTAGGTTTCTGCTGATTCAGCAGATATCTACTATTTTGTATGCCTTTTGAGCTGTGTAACTTAATATTTGGATACTTGATATTTGTTTTATTATGTAATTGATAAATGGTGATGTGTATTAATGTTAGTTCAACCATATAGTTATACTGTCTTGGAATGTGTGGTTATAGTTCTGTGGGAGAAATAATTTATCAGTGTTCACCAACTTGTAAAAACTTAGTGCAAAAGCTTAAAATTTGTTTATCTAAATAAATAATGAAATGCCAACAAATATATATATTATAAACCAGCATGTCAATTTTTGGTCAACATTGACTATGGCAGACAGAATTCACTTTTATAAACCTTCTACAACTTTTCATATCCATTCAGAACTTGTGTTCAATGATGACAACAAACAAAATTCACTTTCTCAAACCTTCTACAACTTTCCATATCCATTGAGGGCTTGTACCCCACAATGACTACATCACTCTCACAACTTTTTACGACAACAAATAAAATTCATTTTAATCAGAAAATATGACCATCTTAGTATGAAAAATAATAAAAATATTATCCATCTCCCAACAGTCTTTATTTATCCAGACTGCATATAATCAGAAATGAATCTGATAATAAATTTACAAAGCTTTTTGAACATGCATACCTCCTTCCAATAACAGTATTCATGAAGGGGAGAAGAGACAGAGAAACTACAAAATAATGGAAGAAGGAAGAAATTTATGCTAAGGTATGGAACACAGCTAGGTATTCATATACTTTATACTCATAACACACAAATTATTACTTTACAATATGCCTAAAATCTCTCAGTTCAATACAACACTACCTTCAAAGGTCAGAAAAGCCCATGTTTGAAACATAATCAGCCTTTCAATAATTAAGGGATTTACATCCAGGCAAAAATCTCAAATTATTGCCAAGTTCTAAATAATAGCAGGAATATGTTAGTTCACAAAGTTAAATGATGACTTCTTAAAAAAACTAGTTCAGAGCTCTATTTATTCAAATGCCACTTTCTTATTTAAGGTCTTACATGTGTCATCTTTTTAATGAGGTCTTCCTAGTTCATTTTTTTAAAAATCTATCTGCCTTTTAGAATTTTTCCAGCACTTTTATTCCTTTACTAAGATAATCCCCATGTACTTTAAATACCACTGTCTTATACTATGCCCTGGTTCAAGTATATTCTAACTAAAATATAAACTCTTTTTTTATTAATTAAAAAAAGAATTAACAAAACAATTACAAATCATTCCATTCTACATGTACAATCAGTAATTCTTAATAACATCACATAGTTGCATATTCATCATTTCTTAGTACATTTGCATCGATTTAGAAAAAGAAATAAAAAGACAACAGAATAAGAATTAAAACAATAATAGAAAGAAAAAAAAAACAAAAAACCTATACCTCACATGCAGCTTCATTCAGTGTTTTAACATAATTGCATTACAATTGGGTAGTATTGTGCTGTCCATTTCTGAGTTTTTATATCCAGTCCTGTTGTACAGTCTGTATCCCTTCAGCTCCAATTACCCCTTCTCTTATTATTATTTTTTAATTAATGGAAAAAAAGAAATTAACCCAACATTTAGAAATCATACCATTCTACATATGCAATCAGTAATTCTTAACATCCTCACATAGATGCATGATCATCATTTCTTAGTACATTTGCATCAGTTTAGAAGAACTAGCAACATAACCGAAAAAGATATAGAATGTTAATATAGAGAAAAAAATAAAAGTAATAATAGTAAAATCAAAACAAAACAAAACAAAACAAAAACCTATAGCTCAGATGCAGCTTCATTCAGTGTTTTAACATGATTACTTTACAATTAGGTATTATTGTGCTGTCCATTTTTGAGTTTTTGTATCTAGTCCTGTTACACCGTCTGTATCCCTTCAACTCCAATTGGCCATTATCTTACCCTGTTTCTACCTCCTGCTGGACTCTGTTACCAATGACATATTCCAAATTTATTCTCGAATGTCTGTTCACATCAGTGGGACCATACAGTATTTGTCCTTTAGTTTTTGGCTAGACTCACTCAGCATAATGTTCTCTAGGTCCATCCATGTTATTACATGCTTCATAAGTTTATCCTGTCTTAAAGCTGCATAATATTCCATCGTATGTATATACCACAGTTTGTTTAGCCACTCTTCTGTTGATGGAGATTTCGGCTGTTTCCATCTCTTTGCTATTGTAAATAACACTGCTATAAACATTGGTGTGCAAATGTCCGTTTGTGTCTTTGCCCTTAAGTCCTTTGAGTAGATACCCAGCAACGGTATTGCTGGGTCGTATGGCAATTCTATATTCAGCTTTTTGAGGAACCGCCAAACTGCCTTCCACAGTGGTTGCACCCTTTGACATTCCCACCAACAGTGGATAAGTGTGCCTCTTTCTCCACATCCTCTCCAGCACTTGTCATTTTCTGTTTTGTTGATAATGACCATTCTGGTGGGTGTGAGATGATATCTCATTGTGGTTTTGATTTGCATTTCTCTAATGGCCAGGGACATTGAGCATCTCTTCATGTGCCTCTTGGCCATCCGTATTTCCTCTTCTGAGAGGTGTCTGTCTGTTTAAGTCTTTTTCCTATTTTGAAATTGGGTTGGCTGTCTTTTTGTTGTTGAGATGAACAATCTCTTTATAAATTCTGGATACTAGAACTTTATCTGATATATCATTTCCAAATATTGTCTCCCATTGTGTAGGCTGTCTTTCTACTTTCTTGATGAAGTTCTTTGATGCACAAAAGTGTTTAATTTTGAGGAGCTCCCATTTCTTTCTTTCCTTCTTCAGTGCTCTTGCTTTAGGTTTAAGGTCCATAAAACTGCCTCCAGTTGTAAGATCCATAAGATATCTCCCAACATTTTCCTCTAACTGTTTTATGGTCTTAGACCTAATGTTTAGATCTTTGATCCATTTTGAGTTAACTTTTGTATAGGGTGTGAGAGATGGGACTTCTTTCATTCTTTTGCATATGGATATCCAGTTCTCTAGGCACCATTTATTGAAGAGACTGTTCTGTCCCAGGTGAGTTGGCTTGACTGCCTTATCAAAGATCAAATGTCCATAGATGAGAGGGTCTATATCTGAGCACTCTATTCGATTCCATTGGTCAGTATATCTATCTTTATGCCAATACCATGCTGTTTTGACCACTGTGGCTTCATAATATGCCTTAAAGTCAGGCAGTGCGAGACCTCCAGCTTCGTTTTTTTTCCTCAAGATGTTTTTAGCAATTCGGGGCACCCTGCCCTTCCAGATAAATTTGCTTATTGGTTTTTCTATTTCTGAAAAATAAGTTGTTGGGATTTTGATTGGTATTGCATTGAATCTGTAAATCAATTTAGGTAGGATTGACATCTTAACTATATTTAGTCTTCCAATCCATGAACACGGTATGCCCTTCCATCTATTTAGGTCTTCTGTGATTTCTTTTAGCAGTTTTTTGTAGTTTTCTTTATATAGGTTTTTTTTGTCTCTTTAGTTAAATTTATTCCTAGGTATTTTATTCTTTTAGTTGCAATTGTAAATGGGATTCGTTTCTTGATTTCCCCCTCCGCTTGTTCATTACTAGTGTATAGAAATGCTACAGATTTTTGAATGTTGATCTTGTAACCTGCTACTTTGCTATACTCATTTATTAGCTCTAGTAGTTTTGTTGTGGATTTTTCTGGGTTTTCGACGTATAGTATCATATCGTCTGCAAACAGTGATAGTTTTACTTCTTCCTTTCCAATTTTGATGCCGTGTATTTCTTTTTCTTGTCTAATTGCTCTGGCTAGAACCTCCAACACAATGTTGAATAATAGTGGTGATAGTGGACATCCTTGTCTTGTTCCTGATCTTAGGGGGAAAGTTTTCAATTTTTCCCCATTGAGGATGATATTAGCTGTGGGTTTTTCATATATTCCCTCTATCATTTTAAGGAAGTTCCCTTGTATTCCTATCCTTTGAAGTGTTTTCAACAGGAAAGGATGTTGAATCTTGTCCAATGCCTTCTCTGCATCAATTGAGATGATCATGTGATTTTTCTGCTTTGATTTGTTGATGTGGTGTATTACATTAATTAATTTTCTTATGTTGAACCATCCTTGCATACCTGGGATGAATCCTACTTGGGCATGATGTATAATTCTTTTAATGTGTTGTTGGATACGATTTGCTAGAATTTTATTGAGGATTTTTGCATCTGTATTCATTAGAGAGATTGGTCTGTAGTTTTCTTTTTTTTGTAATATCTTTGCCTGGTTTTGGTATGAGGGTGATGTTGGCTTCATAGAATGAATTAGGTAGTTTTCCCTCCAATTCGATTTTTTTGAAGAGTTTGAGAAGAATTGGTACTAATTCTTTCTGGAACGTTTGGTAGAATTCACATGTGAAGCCATCTGGTCCTGGACTTTTCTTTTTAGGAAGCTTTTGAATGACTAATTCAATTTCTTTACTTGTGATTGGTTTGTTGAGGTCATCTATGTCTTCTTGAGTCAAAGTTGGTTGTTCATGTCTTTCCAGGAACCCGTCCATTTCATCTAAATTGTTGTATTTATTAGCATAAAGTTGTTCATAGTATCCTGTTATTACCTCCTTTATTTCTGTGAGGTCAGTAGTTATGTCTCCTCTTCCATTTCTGATCTTATTTATTTGCATCCTCTCTCTTCTTCTTTTTGTCAATCTTGATAAGGGCCCATCAATCTTATTGATTTTCTCATAGAACCAACTTCTGGTCTTATTGATTTTCTCTATTGTTTTCATGTTTTCAATTTCATTTATTTCTGCTCTGATCTTTGTTATTTCTTTCCTTTTGCTTGCTTTGGGATTAGTTTGCTGTTCTTTCTCCAGTTCTTCCAAGTGAACAGTTAATTCCTGCATTTTTGCCTTTTCTTCTTTTCTGATGTAGGCATTTAAGGCAATAAATTTCCCTCTTAGCACTTCCTTTGCTGCATCCCATAAGTTTTGATATGTTGTGTTTTCATTTTCATTCGCCTCGAGATATTTACTAATTTCTCTTGCAATTTCTTCTTTGACCCACTCGTTGTTTAAGAGTGTGTTGTTGAGCCTCCACGTATTTATGAATTTTCTGGCACTCCACCTATTATTGATTTCCAACTTCATTCCTTTATGATCCGAGAAAGTGTTGTGTATGATTTCAATATTTTTAAATTTGTTAAGACTTGCCTGTGACCCAGCATAAAACAAGGTCTATCTTTGAGAATGATCCATGAGCACTTGAGAAAAAGGTGTATCCTGCTGTTGTGGGATGTAATGTCCTATAAATGTCTGTTAAGTCTAGCTCATTTATAGTAATATTCAGATTCTCTATTTCTTTATTGATCCTCTGTCTAGATGTTCTGTCCATTGATGAGAGTGGTGAATTGAAGTCTCCAACTATTATGGTATTTGTGTCTATTTCCCTTTTCAGTGTTTGCAGTGTATTCCTCACGTATTTTGGGGCATTCTGGTTCGGTGCGTAAATATTTATGATTGTTATGTCTTCTTGTTTAATTGTTCCTTTTATTAGTATATAGTGTCCTTCTTTGTCTCTTTTAACTGTTTTACATTTGAAGTCTCACTTGTTGGATATTAGTATGCCACTCCTGCTCTTTTCTGGTTGTTATTTGCATGAAATATCTTTTCCCAACCTTTCACTTTCAACCTATGTTTATCTTTGGGTCTAAGATGTGTTTCCTGTAGACAGCATATAGAAGGATCCTGTTTTTTAATCCATTCTGCCATTCTATGTCTTTTGATTGGGGAATTCAGTCCATTAACTTTTAGTGTTATTACTGTTTGGATAATATTTTCCTCTACCATTTTGCCTTTTGTATTATATATATCATATCTGACTTTCGTTCTTTCTACACTCTTCTCCATACCTCTCTCTTCTGTCTTTTCGGTTCTGACTCTAGTGCTCCCTTTAGTATTTCTTGCAGAGCTGGTCTCTTGGTCACAAATTCTCTCAGTGACTTTTTGTCTGAGAATGTTTTAATTTCTCCCTCATTTTTGAAGGACAATTTTGCTGGATATAGGAGTCTTGGTTGGCAGTTTTTCTCTTTTAGTAATTTAAATATATCATCCCACTGTCTTCTAGCCTCCATGGTTTCTGCTGAGAAATCTACACATAGTCTTATTGGGTTTCCCTTGTATGTGATGGATTGTTTTTCTCTTGCTGCTTTCAAGATCCTCTCTTTCTCTTTGACCTCTGACATTCTAACTAGTAAGTGTCTTGGAGAACGCCTATTTGGGTCTAATCTCTTTGGGGTGCGCTGCACTTCTTGGATCTGTAATTTTAGGTCTTTCATAAGAGTTGGGAAATTTTCAGTGAAAATTTCTTCCATTAGTTTTTCTCCTCCTTTTCCCTTCTCTTCTCCTTCTGGGACACCCACAACACGTATATTTGTGCGCTTCATATTGTCCTTGAGTTCCCTGATACCCTGTTCAAATTTTTCCATTCTTTTCCCGATAGTTTCTGTTTCTTTTTGGAATTCAGATGTTCCATCCTCCAAATCACTAATTCTATCTTCTGTCTCTTTGAATCTATCATTGTAGGTATCCATTGTTTTTTCTATCTTTTCTACTTTGTCCTTCACTTCCATAAGTTCTGTGATTTGTTTTTTCAGTTTTTCTATTTCTTCTTTATGTTCAGTCCATGTCTTCTTCATGTCCTCCCTCAATTTATCGATTTCGTTTTTGAAGAGGTTTTCCATTTCTGTTCGTATATTCAGCATTAGTTGTCTCAGCTCCTGTATCTCATTTGAACTATTGGTTTGTTCCTTTGACTGGGCCATATTTTCAATTATTTGAGCATGATCCGTTATCTTCTGTTGGCGTCTGCGCGTTTAGACAGATTTCCCTGGGTATTGGATCCAAAAGTTTGGAAGATTTTTCTGTGAAATCTCTGGGTTTTGTTTTTCTTATCCTGCCCAGTAGGTGGCGCTCGTGGCACACGTTTGTCTGCGGGTCCCACCAGTAAAAGGTGCTGTGGGACCTTTAACTTTGGAAAACTCTCGCCGTCCGGGAGGTTCGCTAGCCGAAGCGGCTTGGAAGAGTGCGAGCCTGCCCGGCGTCTGAACGCGGGGAGGGTTGCTGGCCACCGCAGCCCGGGAAAGCGTCCGTTCGAATTTCCTAGTCGGCCCAGGGCGACAAGCGTGGCGGGAGGGCCCCAGCGGCAGCGGCCCGCCCGGGAGAGTGCACGTTCCCGGGGAGTCACGGGTTTGGAAGGGGCCTCCCCCACCCATCACCGTTCTCCGTGGCCTGGGGAATTCCGATCCAATTCTCTCAGTTGGTCTGGGGGGCCGCGCGTGGTGTGGGCGCCAGCCGCCGCGGTTTCAGGGGACCGCCTCTCCAATTCTCCCAGCCGGCCCGGGAAGGGGGAAGGGAGTGACTCCGGCCGCTTGCCGCCCCGCCCGGTGAAGCCCGCGCGCCTCGTTGATCTCACCCGAGTGGCTTCTCTCAGCCAACCAGCCATTCCAGGATGGGGTACGCTGTCTTTTTTTTCTCTGTTGTGGCTTTGGGAGCTGTTCTGTATCGTTTCTACTCCCCTAGTAGCTGTCCTGGAGAAGAAACTAAGATCCGCGCGTCTTACTAAGCCGCCATCTTCTCCGGAAGTCAATATAAACTCTTTGAAGCTTAGAATTATGTCTTTCCTATTCATGACAGCACTTCCTAACTTGATAATGTAATATACTCACAAAGCATACTACCTGACATAACAAAGCCACTGTAAATCCAAAATTTTCCACATACTGGGGTAGCAAATGGCAAAGTAATTAAAAAGCCATTGTCTTTGAAATCCAGGTAATCAAGGTTACAAAAAAAAAATCTCATTTATATTTCTTACAAAACTTAATTATTTCTTAAATAGAATATATTTGAAGTATCAGCAATGCTTATTTTTATTATATTTTATATGTGTCTTCATTACCAGGTACATTGCTCAGTTTATGCAAACTGTCTAGTTAGACTATTTTTAAGAGGAATTTTGAGAATGTGTTTATAATACTAGTTTATTTTATCGGTAAGATTGTATAAATTTAGGGAAAACATGCATAAGCAGAATAAAATTGCATTTGTTCAATGCAAACATTCCTTCTATTGGAGGTTAAAAAAAACTCTTTGCTTTTTCATAATACCCTAAAATTATGAACAACTTTAAAAGTACATTGACTTTCAACTTCTGGAAAATATTCCACAATTGTTTAATTAGTCCCAAGGCTAAATTCAGGAAAACTTTTCCATAGCTCCCAAGGATTTTACTTACTGAAATTTGATAATTAGATTTTATTCAGTTACTCTTATACCAAGGCTATTCTTATGTTAATCCTTATGTTGGATTACTATGGTCACCATTGCAAAGATATTCTTGGAAAAATAATGTTAACAAACATGGCCGATTTCTATGTCTACCATTTCTAATCTCCAGGCCCAGTTGAAAGAATTCTAAACCACCCTTCCCCTATCTGTCAGCACCCAGCCCTTCCCTCATAGCTGCCTTAGGTGCTTAGGCCCTGGGGGCAAGGATAGGTGTGACAGAAGGGTGAGGACTGGCCTGTTGAACTGGGATTTAAAAGTATTAGGTGAGAGTAGTGGTATTTGAGAGTTCCTACACCCTTCTTCATTATTTCCAATTATTAGATCTATTTCAATTAAAGCTATGACCCCAGGAAATTGGAAAAGTTCTTTGCCTTTCCGGAGGCAGTCCTGGGGCAGCCTTCTGTTGCCTTGGGGAAATTCCAGGAATGGTTTCTTTCTAATGTTCAGGTTTGTTTACAGCAAATATAAACTAAGTCTTTGACCCTGTTGCCCAGAAGGTTCTTTCTTCTGGGATTGCAGGGGTACTAGTATATATAGAATTTACAGTAATACATATGTATGTATGTATGTATATATATATATGGACTTTTTTTTTTTTTGCATGGGCAGGCACTGAGAATCAAACCTTAGTCTCCTGCATGGCAGGGAAGAACTCTGCCACTGAGCCACCATCATGTGCTCATCCACTTATTCATTTTTAAGCAATTCAGATAGAGCCCCTTAAGAATTTTTTTGTTAATTTGCTATTGCCTTCCAGAGGTATGAAAATATACATAGAACAGGCAGACAGGCACAAATAGAAAGTTACTCACAAGAAAGAGAAGCATATAAATACTTTTGAGAGGACCAAATAAAGGATTGAATATATATGATCTTATTCCAGTTCTGCCCTTTTGAGAACAATTATAGAGCCATTCTCAGACCATTTCTTCCCTGTTTCTAAATCATATTGAGAAAAGATTGTGTTACAGAAATCAACCTTTTTCTCATAGACTCATAACTAAAATCTTTCCAGTTTTTCAATACAGCCTGTGCTGGTTTGAAAGGATGTATGTACCCTAAAAAAGCCATGTTTTAATCAAAATTCCATTTCATGAAGGTGAATAATCCATATTCAATATTGTATGTTTGAAACTGTAATCAGATCATCTCCCTGGAGATGTGATTTAATCAAGAGTGGTTGTTAAGATGGATTAGGTGATGACATGTCTCCACCCATTTGGGTGGGTCTTGATAAGTTTCTGGAGTCCTATAAAAGAGGAAACATTTTGGAGAATGGAGATTCAGAGAGAGCTGAACAGAATGACATAGCCATGCGAAGCAGAGTCCACCAGCCAGCGACCTTTGGAGATGAAGAAAGAAAATGCCTCCCAGAGAGCTTCATGAAACAGGAAGCCAGGAGAAGAAGCTAGCAGATGACACCATGTTCACCACGTGCCCTTCCAGATGAGAGAGGAACCCTGACTGTTTGCCATGTGCCCTTCCACTTGAGAGAGAAACCCTGAACTTCATCGGCCTTCTTGAGTCAAGGTATCTGTCCCTGGATGCCTTAGATTGGGCATTTCTATAGACTTGGTTTAACTGGGACATTTTCTCAGCCTTAGAACTGTAAACTAGCAACCTATTACATTCTCCTTTTTAAAAACCATTCTGCTTCTGGTATATTGCATTCCAGCAGCTAGCAAACTAGAACACAGCCCAAATGTTCCCATTTTAAAGAATTTCAGTAACAGTAATGAATTAGGAACACTTGACCAATAAAAATGCAGTAAGACACCAACTAACAAATTGAAAGCCACTTAACACTTACTATACATTTAAGTAACACATCCATTCATAACTAAACTGAACATTCCAATTAACAATTAAACAGGCACTGAACACTTACTATACCTGGGTAACACACCAGTAACAGTTAAACAGTCATACTTAATTTCATTAAATACCAATTAATTGTTGGATGACTTATTTTCCAGAAGTATATGCAACAGACAAATTCAGAGCAGGGTTTTAAACCCTATACAGACAAACACAGATCAGGGCCTCAAATCCCATACAGAATGGTACCCAGAAAACAGAAATGTGGAGAGATCAGAGCAAGGAGCAAGGTGGATTGTCTAGAAATGGGATCCACTGTGCCTTCCAGATCCCCTTCTACCCTGATGACCCACTCACCCAGTCAGATGTCCTGACTTGGACGTGGAAACCATTTCTCTCTTTGAAGCTTTTTAAGGCCCTAATAGGGTCGAGAGTGCTGACAGAAGAGAGAAAAGCCTGACTGCCGAGCCTCTGGACTAAAGAAGGGCACAAAAGGCTTGGTTACTGTGTCTGCCTGCTCTTCTGGGGCTCCAGAACTTCCAGCAGTTGGGCTCCTTAGGAATATTTGTCCCATCTAGGGATCACCAAACTGTTACAAGACAAAGGTAGTGAGTTCTCTGTCTAAAGCAGCCAATGATCAATTCCTGAGACACCAGGGTTTCAAAGACAGAGTTTATTGCTAGGGTCAAAACAGGAGAGCAGGTAGAGGGCCTATTGGCTCATCATCTGTCTCCCCAAACTGCAGTAATTCTGATAGTTTTATAGTATCAAAAGATGGGCAGGTTTTAGGATAATGATCACAGTGGCTGCAGATGCTGTCATTAGAGGGGATCTAATTATTGAGCATGCACAGATGGATTACATGCTTAGTCACAGAACATATGTAAGAAAATGGAGTCTTAATATGATAATGGACAAGATTTCTAGTATTATACTGAGGTAGAGGTGACTAATACATTAAAGTCTAAGCTGCAGGCCCATTTTGGTTAGATCCAACCTCAGTAATGAAGAAAACTTTGAAATGGGATGGATTAGTTCTGGGCTGACCTAAGGCCCTTCATTAATAAACATTAGGGACTGTCTTTAGTAGTCACAAGACTTCAAATTCCAAAAACCAGCTAAATGAGTACAAATGAGGGTACAAGGTTTTTATAACCACAAGTGCACAAGATAAAGGCTAGACAATCATTATCAGAGATCAAGGCAGTTGGGTTACAGTTCAAAGATTTCAGGTGTTTCACTCCATCTACTCCAATATACCAGAAAGTGAAAGGAGGAGTATCTATATAATGATTCAGTAATCATAATCATCACTTGAAATTCTTAACTTCTTGCTTACACAGTCTGTAGCTTTCTGGGCTGGCTTGCTGCAATCCTTGAGGTTCCTTGGCTTGTATCTCTGCCTCTGGTCCCACGGTGCTCTCTCTCTCCCCTTGTATCTGCTCTCCCTGTTTCTGCTGAGCTCTTGCTTCTCTCTGCAGCCTTCTCCTGTGATTTCTGGCTTCCAGTTTCCTCTCTTTATAAGACCTCCTGTATTATGGATTAAGACTTACCTGATTTAGCTACACCTTAGCTAAAGATAACATGCTTAAAAGGTCCTATTTACAACTAAATTCACACACACTCTGGGGCGTAGATTGATTGTGTTTCTTGGAGTACATAATTCAACCTCTCACATGCCTCCCCCCCACCACTGCCTTCCTGTTGAAATTAATAGAGAAGGTAGAAGTGGGAAAAGTATTGTTTAAGTCAGTGGTTCTCAACTCTGTATAACCCAATGCCCCCCCTTAAACTTTTTTATTGTATAGTATAACATATATCAAAGCAAAGAAGTAGAAAAGCAATAGTTTTCAAAGGACTCTTCAATGAATAGCTACAGGAAAGATCCCAGAGTTTGTCATGGGCTACCATACCATCTTCTCAGATTTTTCCTTCTAGCTGCTCCAGAACATAGGAGGCTAGAAGGCTTAAATATATTTTTATCATCACAATTGACTTTTTTTCCTTTTTTGTGTGTGTGTGTGAAAAATAACATATATACAAAAAAGCAATAAATTTCAAAGCACAGCACCACAATTAGTTGTAGAACATATTTCAGAGTTAGACATGGGTTACAATTCCACGATTTTAGGTTTTTACCTCTATCTACTCTAAGATACCAGAGACTAAAAGAGATATCGATTTAATGATTCAGCAATCATATTCATTTGTTAAATCCTATCTTCTCTGTATAACTCCACCATCACCTTTGATCTTTCTATACCTGTCTTTAGGGGTGAACTAACTGTTCACCCATCTCTAGCTTCTATGCATCTCTAAGTCCCCTGTATTTTGTGTTATAAGCCTCTGATTTTACCTTTATGTGGGTCATAAAAGTGGAATCATACAGTATCCATCCCTTTTTGTTTGGCTTATTTCACTCAACATTATGTCCTCAAGGCCCATCCATCTTGTCATGTGCTTCAGGATGTCATTTTGTCTTACTGCTACATAATACTCCATCATATGTATATACCATATTTTGCTGATCCACTCATCTCTTCATGGGCATTTGGTTTGTTTATATCTTTTGGTGTTTGTGAATAATGCTGCTATGAATGTAGGTATGCAAATGTCTGTTTGTGTCATTGCTTTCAGCTCTTCTGAGTATATACCAAGTAGTGCTGTTGCTGGGTCATAGGGCAACTCGATATTTAGTTTCCTAAGGAACCGCCAAACAATCTTCCATAGTGGCTGCACTATTATACATTTCCACCAGCAGTGCATAAATGTCCCAGTTTCTCCACATCCTCTCCAACATTTATAGTTTCCTGTTTGTTTAATAGTAGCCATTCTTATAGGTGTGAGGTGGTATCTCATGGTAGTCTTGATCTATATTTCCCTTATAACCAATGAAAATAAGCATCTCTTCATATGCTTCCGAGCTATCCGTATTTGCTTCCTTTTTATAACAAATATTTTGTCTAATATAAAATTCTTAGATTATATAACCTACCTCCACATCTAAAAAATATCAATATAATTTCCTACCTGTACTATATAAGAGAGAATAGAAGGAAAGCAATTTATGATAAAGTAATAGGTGTTTCAATATGTAAATGTTTGTCACAACTGCAGTAGAAGCCACAATGAATTAGGCAGAAAATGCAGATGCAGGATGTTGTACTGTCAACCTCAATACCCAAGTCATGGCGCAAGTGGTGATGTGACTTTCCAAACATATGGTAAAATTTTTTAAAAAAATTCAAATTGCAAACTCATCTTGACTTTTATGGTAGTCGCATTCCTGGAAATTCAATGTATATTAATACTCTGCAAAATATAATTTGTATTTATATGGAAAAGTGAGTTTGGTTCTTGATTTATTTCATTATAAACAGGATTTTTAACTAATGAATGACTGAAAGGACATTCAAAAATTGCCTGGGATGCAGGATAATTCTTCAGACCACAGTTCCGGTCCCCAACCCCTTATAGGCCAGCAGAACCTCCCAATCATCTGATAGCACTAAAACTCCCCAGAAGTCTCTAAAAGGGTTCCTGGGTAGTGGGTCTGGTTCTAATGAGATCCACTGGGCTAAACCAAGGCCAGCTAGAGGTGGATTATGAATGGATGATCCAGTACTTGACCCTCAGCTTTAGAGGCCCTGAGAACCTGCAGTGAACCTCAAGAGGCCAGTTCTCAAAGGCATCCTGAAGACCAGTCAGAGGAGGGAGCAAGGCAAGCTGGGGGTGCCTTTTTCATTCTCAGGTGTTTCCGTTTGTTTCATTTATCAGTGAAGTTCCCACAAACACTTCTGTTTGAATGAACAGCTCCATGGTTTTAGGAAGTGCATGTTAATTATGTTTGATAGTTTTGTCCAGCTATATAGTTACCTTTCTGGGAGATGATTTGTTGGTCTCTTCATTCCTTCATGCCAGAAGTAAGTCTTCCATTTGGTTCTTAGAAGTCTAGGCAAAATCTAATTTCTGGGCCCACTCTGACTCAATGAGTTCTATTGGTCACTGTAGCCCAAATTTCACATCTAAATGCTCACTCAGCACATTGGTTTCATCAATGATTGCTTTCATTTGAAACCAAGTCATTGTTAGTAACCACTTTTAAAATTCACTGTGAGAAATCCCTGTTCAAGACTAGAAACCTCTGAGGCATGGGCTCCCTTTCTTCTCTGGGGTTGCATCTACTGAAGAGAGAGGGTTCTAGGCTGAGAAAGAAGTATAAACCAAGACTGGGTGTCCTGATGGACTCAGCGGTCAGATCAGGGCATTCTGGAAGAACTGCAGTGACAGGTATCAAGAAGGAAGAAAGAAAGCGCCCTCTGATGGGACCTTCTCCTTCTGCAGGCTGACCCCTGAGGAAGATCTAATGAGTCTGGATTCTGAACCAAGGGAGCTGAAAGAATAGATGTTTCTCTGGCTTCAAGTTCAACAGGCTGTTGTAGTCATCTCCCAGAGGGGATACCGTGGGAGACTGGGGCTGGGTTAGAAATACTAGCAACTCCTCAGCCAGATTTCAATCCCCTGACTGTGCTTGGGTAGGCACTACCAGCATCTGCCATGGCCTCTCCTTTCCTGTCCTTTCATGGCTGACCTACCCCAACCCCCATGTTTACAATGTTATTTAGACCTTGAATATATTTAGTCTGGATACAGGAGAGTCTTCTGGCCCTGGGAGCTTCCTATGAATAGCTCCTCTTTGATCCATTGATAGTTTAGCTTTCAAGGGTCATATTATTTTTTTAAATTTCCAGTTCCCAAGTCTCGGGGTACAGATACCCTCCCCGTCTGGATGGTGAGCTCTTGAAAGGTACAATATAGCTTTGAGTCAGGCAAACCTGAGTCTTGACTTCTCACTGACTGGGTGTGTGCCCTGGATAAGTTATTTCTCTTGGAGTCTCATGTACTAAACTGTGAAATGAAGATCACCATATTTCATAAGGCTAATATGATGACAAAATGTTATAAGGTACATATGGCACATGGCTAAAATGTTATCAATAAGCATTATTGCCTTTCCTGTTTCCTTGAGGCAGAAACCATATAAGCCCCACAACATCCAGCCCAGTGCCTGGTTTCCATTTGCTGCTTTGTAAATATTCATTACGGGAATTACCTGCCGCTGCTCCTTCTTACCGCATGAATGTACAGGAAAGGACAGTCTTAGAGATTATGAGGAGATGCCCAAGGGCCAAGGTGTTACAGGACAGGTGAAGCTGGACTAGTGCAAGGATGGGTTGATAAGGGTGGGAAGTGAGGAAGGGAGCATATCCACACCAGCTCCACTAACTTATATTTTACATTGACATTTGGAATAATGTTTTCTTTTCTGTGATTAAATTTTGAAAATATCTGCCTAAATTTGGAAGAGCTTAGAAGAGAACTTTAATTGCATGAATGATACTAATGTCTGTATCATTGTTGTCCAAAACTGTAGCCACTGGTGGCTATTTAAGTTACCATTAAAATTAAATTAAGTTAAAAATTCAGTTCCTCAATCACACTAGTCTTATGTCAAGTACTCAATTGCCACCTGTGACTAGTGGCCATTCTACTGGACAGTGCCAATATAGAACAATTCCATTACTGCAGAAAGTTCTATTAGTGCTGGTCCATATTTTATAGGGTTTGAATCACAGGACTCTGTTGACGGTGGCTGTGTCCTCTCCCCTGTAACATGTTCATAAGGGTAAAGAGTAAAAGGTGAGTTGCCCATAGATCTGGGTTTAGGTCCTGCTGTCAACTTGCCATGTGGCCGAACTGACTTAAATTCCTTCATCTGTACCAGGGAGCACTGGGCCACACCAGAGGTTTCCATCTATTTTATCTCAAAGGATCACTTCGATTGTTACTTTGTTCTCTTTGACCCACACCCATGTTTAAAATAAACTTTTTATTAAGTAATAATTGGCTTACTTTCCCACTTTTGTTACCCAATGCTATTTATAAACTATCAACAAAAACTTCTGATCCGCATAATATTACGAGAATTCTTATATTGAGATGAAGTAATTCTTTCTAGCCCAAAATTTAGAAACAGGACATTGTGGTTGGCTTAGCAGCCTTATCTCTGGTAAGTGTAGAGTTTCCATCTGATGTCTTTGAAATACTAACAAAAAACTTACTAATTGCTCCCCCCTGCCCCAGTTATTATCTTCTCCCACCCTTAGGACTCGAGGGTCCCAAGCTAGGAGTCTTCTGGATGCACCACCAATTAAGATTTTTTTAATTATTAAAAGAAGTTCTAGCAAAGAGAGGTAATAATACAAAAATATCAATTTGAGATATCAAAAAATCAAGTAAAAGAAATCAAGTTAACAAATGTGCAAATAAGACTGAAAATCTAGACTGGATAGACTTTTAAGTGGAGAAAACAGGCTGGCCAGTGTGATTGTGTGCTTGAAAGGAGATAAAGGATAAGACCGACTATGGCAGAGTGAAGAGGGTGGCAAAGTATTTTCCCCCCAAAAGCTGGGAAAATTGGAAAAAAAAAAAAAACCCAACTATTTCAGGGCTTTGGAAATCAACCAAAGGGAAACAATAAATTGAAAAGCATTTATTCATGAAAAGCTGCTAAAATTTTACATAAAAATGACAGACTGTCACCTTCATGTCTGGAGTTTCTCCTTTCCCATACACTCAGCACAGTCAGTCTGGTCATTTTACCAGGACAAAATTGGCTGTGCAAACCAGTCGTTTCACTGTCATGGGCTGGGGATCGGGAGAAGATCTGATGTAGAGTGGGGTGTGAAAACCCGCACCCAGAGTGAAGCAGCAAATTCAGCAGGAATCAAAAAGAGGAAACTATCAGCTCTGCTGGTCTGAGATTGCAGTCCTGATTGGGATGAGTAGTTAACCAGCCGGGCATTTAATTGGGAAATCTTAGAAATGAGAAAGCCAAAGAAAGGCTGGATAAATTCTCCATACATCCATGGCTGACCAGGAAACTATTAACACGCACAGGCAAGACCCAAGAAAGCTGGAAGAAAGCAAAAGCCAAGGCAGACCTGAAAACTACCTGAACTTTGAATGCACTCCTCAACCCACACACAGATCCATTAGCAGAGGATTTTAGAGTCTGGGTGTTTGAGCACAACCTCCACCTAGTCATTGGCTGACTACTTAATTATGCAGACACAACAGCAACCCTTAGGAAGCCAAGCTAAAAGCTATATGTAAGAACTTAAAACTGAGCAGAGACATTAGCCGCTATACAATGGAAGACTGGCAAATTCTGCAAACTAAGTTTAGGAAAGTTAAAAAAAAAAAACCACCACCACCTCAGGGGGAAAAAAATCAGAGTTCAGAGTCTCTACAACGTATTAACTAAAATGTCAATTTTTCAACAAAAATTATGAGAGGTACAAAGAAACAGAAAATGTGATCCATATTACAACCAAAAATTGTGAACCATACTAGGAATAAAAGCAAACTATAGAAACTGACTGAGTGGTCTCAGAAATCAGAGTTAGCAGACAATGATGCAAAGCAGCTATTACAAATATGTTCAAAGAGCTAAAGGAACTCATTTGTAAGAATTAAAGGACAGTTTAAATACAGTGACCTAAGAAATAGAGAATCTCAACAAAGAAATAGTTAAAAAATATAACTTAAACAGATTTGAGATGACAGAAGAATCAGTGAAGTTGAATATAAATCAATAAAAATTATCCCATCTGAAGAACAAAAAAGTAAAAGTTGAAGAAATATGAATAGAGCCTCAGAGACTGGTGGGATAATGTCAAGTATAAAAATATACACAAAGTTTAAGTCCCAGAAGAATAAGAGAGGAAAAAACCGGCAGAAAAAAATATTTAATGGTATAATGCTGAAGACTACTCAAAGTTAATGAAAAATATCAATCTACAGATCTGAGAAGTTTAACAAACTCTAAATAGGATAAATACAAAGAGATGCACATATTATAGTCAAAATGTTGGAAGCCAATGACAAGAAAAATCCTTGAAACCAGCAAGAGGGAAACAACTCATTACATACAAGGCTACAGCAATGTGATTACTTGTTGACTTTTCAGAAACCATGGAAGACAGAAGACAGTAGAATGATATATTCAAAGTACTGCAAGAAGAAAACCAACAAACCCCAAGCCAACTATCAAGTTATTCTATATTGTGATGGTTAGGTTCTGGTGTCAACTCGGCTAAACGATGATGCCCAGTGTCTTTTCAGGGAAGCACTGGCCTGACCATTGCTGCAAGGATATTTCGTAGCTAGGTGATTGAATCATCAGTCAGTTGATTGCATCCATGACTGATTATTTCTGAGATCAGCTAAGGCATGTCTCCCACAACAAGATAATCCAATCAGTTGAAGGCATTTAAGGAAGAAGATAAACTCTATTGTTGTTTCTTCAGCCAGTGAGCTTCTCCTGTGGAGTTCATCCAAACCCTTCATTGGAGCTGCCAGCTTACCCTATAGATTTTGGACTCTTCCATTCCCTCTGCTGCATATTTACAGCTCTCTCCTGTTGTTTGTTTCTCTAGAGAACCCTAACACAAAAATCTGGCAAAATTGTCTTTTAATAATAAAAGTGAAATAAAGATATTCCCATATAAACAAAAACTGAGAGAATTGTTGCTAGCAGACCTGTCTTACAAGAAATACTAAAAGAAATTCTTCTGGCTGAAAAGAGGATACCAGATAACTTGAATGCAAGGATGAAATGAAAAGCATAGGAAATTGTAAATATATGGGTAAATATAAAGGACCATATAAAAATATATGCATTTCTCTTTCCTTCTCCTAATTCTTTCAAAACACAATATTCTATAAAGCAATAATTATAACACTGTACTTTTAAACTTGTAACATATATATGCAATATATAAACAATAATAGGATAAAGAAGGGGAAAATGAAATTATATTGCAGCAAATTGCTGTATTTTAATGGAATTAAGTAAATATTAACTTGATATAGATTGTAATGAGGCAATATTGTATATTATAGTCCTTACCACTAATAAATGTTAATATAGTTAAAAAAAACCACCAGAATTTTTTAAAATGTTTAATCCAAAAGAGGACAATAAAAGAGCAATAGAAGACCAGATAAAGATCTGCATAATATAAGAAACAAATAGCAAAATGGCAGCCACAATCATCCATATCAAAAATTACATTAAATTAAAATTACATTAAATTACATTACTTACTATGCAGTCAATACAAAGGCAGATGTTGTCAGACTGGATATAATAGCAAGATCCAATCATATGCTGTCTATAAGAGATAACTTTGTATTCAAAGATAAAAATAGATTAATAATAAAAGGATGGGAAACATTTGCTATGTAAATAGTAATGATAAAAGAGCTGGAATGGCTATATTAATATCAGAAAAATAAAGTTTTAGGCAAGAAATATATTCATAATGATAAAGGTGTCAACACATGAAGAAGACACAACAATTATAAATGTATGCACACCTGATACAAAACCCCAAAATGCATAAAGCAAAAATTGACAGACTTGAAAAAAGAAATGTACAATTCCACAGCTATAGTTGGAGATTTCAATACTCAAATTTTGATAATGGACAGAACAACTGGACAGAAAATGTGTAAGAGAGGTATGGAAAGATCAGTGGTGATGGTGGAATTATACATAGAAGATAGGACTTAACAAATGAATATGAATGCTGAATCATTAAATTGATATCTCTTTTAGTCTCCAGTATTTTATGCAGCTAGAAGTAAAAACTTAAAATTGTGGAATTGTAATCCATGTCAGACTCTGATATATGTTCTACAACTAATTGTGGTGCTGTGCTTTGAAATTTGTAGCTTTTTTTGTATTATGTTATTTTTCACAAAAAAAGAAGGAAAAAAAGTCATTTGTGATGATTAAAAAAGTATTTAAGCCTTCTAGCCTCCTATGTTCTGGAGAAGCTAGAAGGAAAAATCTGAGAGATCATATGGTAGCCCATGAAAAACTCTGGGATCTGTCCTGTATCTACTTGTTGAAGAGTGCTTTGAAAACTATTGCTTTTTTATTTCTTTGCTTTGTATATATGTTATACTATACAATAAAAAAAGTTAAAAAAAAAAAATAAAAGATCACAGCTCTTTTAGTTTACTAGCTGCCAGAATGCAATATACCAGAAATGCTTTTTGGAAAGGGGAATTTATTAAGTTGCAGGTTTATAGTTCCTAAGGCCATGAAAATGTCCAAATGAAAGCAAGGCTATAGAAATATCCAATCTAAGGCATCCAGGGAAAGATATTTTGGTTCTAGAAGGTCAATAATGTTCAGGGTTTCTCTCTCAACTGGAAAGGCACATAGCAAACATGGTGATCTCTGCTAGCTGTTCCCCCAGGCTTCTTGTTTCATGAAGCACCCCCAGAGGGCATTTTTCTTCTTCATCACCAAAGGACTCTGGCTCATGACCTCTAAAGCTTTTTCAAAAATGGTTCCCTCTTAAAGGGCTCCAGTAAGCAACACCACCTTGAATGGTGGAGGCACATCTCTAAGGAAACCATCTAATTAAAAGTTACCATCCATAATTGGGTGGATCACATCTCCATGGAAACAATCAAAAAGCTCCCACCCAGCAATATTGGAAGAAGATGAAAGAACTTGGCTTTTCTAGGGCACACAAAAGATTCAAACTGGCACAATGCCCTAAATGCAAACATGAAATTATAAAATCTCCAGAAGAAAACATGAGAATGCAGGATACCTTGATTTAGGCAAAGTATTTTAGATATGAGACAAAACATCTGGTCAATAAAAGAAAAAATTGATAAATTGGATTTCATCAAAATTTAAAACTTTTGTTCTGTGAAAGACGCAATTTAGAAAATATAAAGGAAAACTACACACTGAGAGAATATATTTGTAAATCACACATATGGCAAAGGACTTGTATTCAAAATATATAAAGGACTCTCAAAACTCAATAGTAAGAAAACAATGGTCAGCTTATTAAATAACATAATAACATGAAACCTAGAATAGGGAATGAGATCTTGCTATTCTCTACAGGGTATTTGGGTCAGAAAATAAAACGTATTCACAAAGTCCCTTTGAGGGACTGGGGAAAAATGTGGAAATATTAAACTTTCCCACTTCAGGAATTCCTGATATTCTTATGAGCCCAATTTAATAAGTCAAGTCCTTGATCTTGGGGCCTGCCCTTATGACGCTTATTCCTGCAAAGGAGAGGCTAAGCCTACTTGTAATTATGCCTAAGAATCAGCCCCAGAGAGCTTATTTTGTTGCTCAGATGTGGCCTCTCTCAGCCAACTCTGCATATAAACTCACTATCCTCCCCCCCGTGGGACATGACTCCCACATATGTAAATCTCCCTGACGACACGGGACATGACTTCTGGGGATGAGCCTGGCCCTGGCATCATGGGATTCAGAACGCCTTCTTGACCAAAAGGGGGAAAAGAACTAGAACAAAGTCAAATTTCAGTGACTAAGAGATTTCAAATTGAGTTGAAAGGTCACCCTGTAGGTTATTCTTAAGTATTATATAGATATTTTCTTTTAGTTTCTAGTGTATTAGAATAGCTAGAAGGAAATACCTGAAACTGTTGAACTATAATCCAGTAGATTGGTTCCTTGATGATGATTGTATAACTATATGGCTTTTATCATGCGACCATGTGATTGTGAAAACCTTGTGACTGACACTCCCCTTATCCACTGTATGGACAGATGAGTAATGAAAACAAAAAACTAAAGAATTGGGGGCGAGCATAAATGGTGTGGGATGTTTGGGACTTTCTTTTTTATATTTATATATTTTTTGAAGCAATGAAAATGTTCTAAAATTGATTGTAATGATGAATGTACAACCTATGATGATACTGTGAGCCACTGATTGTGTACTTTGGATTGATTATATGGTGTGTGAATACACCTCAATAAAATTGCATTAAAAAATACTCAAGAATAGGAAAACAAACAGCCCAATTATAAAAAGGTAAACGATTTGAAAAGACAGTTTACCAAAGATTTAAGTAGAGCTAATAAACACATAAGGAGCTCAATATCATCAGTCACGAGGCAAAAGCAAATTAGAACCACAAAATGATACCACTGTACACCTAGAGAACAGCAACTCTCCCCAGACTGACAATACCAAATGCAGAGGAGATGCAGATTAACTGGAAGTTTTATACAATGCCGGTGGAATGCAAAATTGTCTAGCTACTATCAAAATCAGCTTGACCGTTTCTTATAAAATTGAACATATACTTATCATACAACCCAGCAATCTCATTTCTAGGTATGAAAATGAAAATCTATGTTCACACAAAAATCTGTAAATTAATGTTAATAGCAGACTTATGATTGCCAAAAATTAGAAACAACCAAAATATTCCTCAGTTGAGAAATGGATAAACAATTGCTGTTCATCCATATGATGGAACATTTCTTAGCAATCAAAAGGATTGAACAACCGATACATTCAACAACATGAATGATTGTTAAAGGCATTATGCTGAATAAAAGAATCCAGTATCAAAAGATTATTATTTTATGATTTCATTTATATGACATACTGGAAAAGATAAAATTATAGGGACTGGGAATAAATAAGTAGTTGCTAGTTAAGGGAGAGGCAGAATTTGACTACAAGATGGTAGCATGAGAGAATTTTGGTGGAGGTATGGAAACGTTTGATTGCAATAGGGATAATACAAACCTGTGCATTTGTCAAATCTCATAGAATGAAAACCAAAAAATGAATGTTACTGTATATAAATTCAAAATATTAAATAATATAAATGTACCCTAAATTTTTGTTATTTGCAGTAATGTTCTGGAAAGTTACAGCAAACATTGAATTAGCGAGTACCAAACCATTGCTTCTAGGAGAAATACAAGCTTAGGTTTCTGTGAGCCTTTGGTCACAACATTTTTATCAATTGATCAATACATAACTTTGTTTTATGTGTGCTTCTGTTTAAAGATATCTTATGTAATATGTATTGCTGATTCATTAACATCAAACTCAAGCTTACCCAACACGTACATTTTCTCCATAAAGCTGCCCACAGCCTTCTCATGCTTAGGAACACTAGACAGCACTTCAGCATTACACTTGGGGACATTTTAAACAGCAAAATCACCAACATAAAATATAAAAACCTTGAAAACATAGCACTAAATATACCGGGAAGAAGACACTTGTTTACAGTATTAGTGCCAAAACTAGAAACAGAGCATTATTTGGTTTAACCTCAGCTGGAAATGTGCACATTGGATAAATCAATTTTTTTCTGCTCTGCATATGTCTGCAAAAGTCCAGCTGAGTCCAACATGCCTCAAGTACTCATTTGCGGGTTACAAATAAATTTTAGTGAATAGGTGAATTTGCAAGTATGCAACCTGAGAATAATGAGGATCAACTGTGTAAACATATATGTGTATATTTTAAAAACCTGATTGGACATACACTAAATTAGAACAATGACTATATGTGGATGCTGGGATTATGGGCAGGGTTTTTTTTTTCCCTCAAATTTTTCAGTAATAAACATGGTTTCTTCAACAAGAAGTTAGATATGGTTATTTAAAAGAAATACAAGGAATTTTCTTCCAGTATTTCTTGGAATAGATAGAGGGGGCAGAAGAAAGGGTGATGTGGATGAAAGAGTCAAAAGAAAATCTTTTCTCATCTGCAAAGTAAAAGATGAGATGGGAGCATGAAACTAAAAATGGTAAATAATACATATGACAGGATGCCCCCTCTTCTGTTCCCCAGACAAGCAGGGGCCAAGCAGCATCTTTGGTGAAAACCAGGGGCCTCTCAACAACCCCCTCCACAAGCCCTACAGAAAAAAACACCACCATCCCCCGTGCTGCCCACTGGGCATCTGCAAATGCACACAGCCAGGTTGTAATTTGCCTGGCACAAAGCTCCTCTTTTCAAGGACAAAGTGATTGTAAAACCATCAAAGTGTCAATGTTTTAAGATGGCATGGCATGTGCAGAAAAGACAAATTCTTGTGTATTAATTCATTCCTTGTTGTTATCTGTTACCTTGAACTATATTATAAATACCCAGTTTCTCCGGCACCAAGAGCTGAATGAGACTACTGTCCCCTTGGGAAGGATAACCTCTGCACGTGAGAGAACAGAATGCTTCTACCTCCCAAAGCACTGCTCATGATTTTGTTCTTGGGTTTGCAGAAGGAAACGATGGGTGAGAAAGAGTAATGCCTCGCCTCCCACCTCCTGCCCCCATGCTCCTTGGCTGGCAGCTCTCATGACACAACTTCTTCCCCTGCCTCAGCCTGGACCAGAGTGAGCAACTTTGGAGACTGAGGCTTGAAACAGTTGAGGCAGCCCCCACTGAGCTGTTGCCGATGCCCCTGGGGACTCCCCCAACGCCCCGGTGCCAGGCCAGGTATCCCTGGGCCTGCAATGTGTGGAACCCCTCCCTACCTGGGCCCCCCAAATGTCTCCCACCTATTTGAAAGTGAATCCAAATTCTTTGAACAAAAAGCATTTACTTACACTAGAGACAAAAGGTCTAAAATGTTAATAACTGTAGGAAAGCACCACCGTGGGCTGGGAATCAAATTCAAATGCAAACGACTGCAGAGCCTGTTTAGAGAACAGACTGCTGAGAGTCCCAGGAGCCCCAAAGGAGGCTGCCTGAAAGATTCTGCCCATGTTTGGGAGCCATCTGTCTGCCTCACCTAAAACCTGCCTTTCTATATACATGCATATATATATAGTATTTAAAATTATATATTTAAAAATAACGTATATTTATATATAATATATATTTATTTTTTATTGTAACTCTCAAACGTGCAACGTAAAATTTACCAATATACCAACATTCAAGTATGGTTGGTAAGTATGGTGATTTTAATCACATTCACAATGATGTGCTACAATCACCACGGTCCATTATCAAAACTTTTCCACCACCTTGAATTGAAACTCTATATGCCTTGATATATTTTTGGTGAAGAACAGCTTTAGTCCATGGCGGCTCTGGGCTACGTAATTTATACCCAGGGTTCTTGTGTTTACTGCATATAAAGAATTACTGAACTGCAACCCTTGTTCAGGAAATGCAAGCCAAATGGGGGGGAACGCACCCCACAGCAATAAGTCCCTCCTTAGCAGAGGTGAGGGGTCAGACCTGATTCCTGGTGAGGAGCTGCAAATGTGAGCTTGGTAAGTCTGGGCCTCTAACTTCCAACAAGGGCAGTGAGAGGCTGGGGGGTGGCTGCTTGTGAACAGGCCATGGGGTCAGAAACTGAGAGTGGGGGCAGTCCACCATGCCAAATACATCACAAAAACTCAATATGTGCTTAGAGAATAGGATTTATGGGCAGACTTGAAAGCCAAGCTGATTCGACCTTTTCCCTAGAGGACACTGAGAAATATTGAAGGGTCTCTGAACTGGTTGGGCTGGGGATGGGTTCACAGTTGAAGCTCTGACATGTGAATGTTAGTGTGGGGTGGTGGGGGGCGGCAGGGGTGGGGTTGGGGGGCATGGGCGCTGGAGGCCCTGGTCACAGAGGGGTGGTGAGACAGATGTGCAGGAGTTATCTATTGTATATTAATTATCTATCACTGTGTAACAAGTGACCCTAAAATGTAGTGGCTTAAAACAATAAAAATTTCATCTCTCTGCTGTCTGGGACAGAAGAGGGGGCATCCCATCATATTTATTATTTACTATTTTTGGTTTCACTGTCACATCTCTTCTTTTACTTTGGGAGTTTGGGCTCAGGCTCTTACATGAGGTCACACTCATGATGTCATCCGAAGGCTTGACTGAGGCTGGAGAACCTGCTGCCAAGCTCACTCTGCTGCTCCATAAGGAGGCCTACCCCTTGACATGTGGTTGCTCACAACCTGACAGCTGGCTTCCCCCAGAGCCAGTGATCCAAGAACGACAGACACAGAGAGAAGCTGTGGTGTCTTTTATGATGTAGCCACAGAAGTGCCTTACTGTCCCCTCCGCCGTATTCTACTGGATGCAGAGACCAACCCTGGTACAACGTGGAAGGGGATTACATGAGGCATGACAGGTGGGCCTCTCACCAGGAGATGGTCCATCTTCAATCAACAACACACACAAATGAAAGCAAACCCACCAAGCAAATGGAGGACTAACAGGGTTGCCATATTTTATTTTGCCAAATGGAGATTTTGCAAATCCAAAACATTGTCATCTACCATCATGTTACCACATCTGTTTCTTAAAAATAAGTACTTTTTTCTACCCAACAACAACAGCAAAAAGAATGGACACCATCTTAAAACACGTAGTTGTTCCTTAAATTGGACAAATTTAGCTTAATGAAAAACTTGCTAGGCTCTACTTATTCTTCTCATTTCAGCCCAGAGGAGAAGCAGATCAGGGACAGGGCACTCAGTTGGGCACTGGGAGATCCCTGGGCTTGAGGCTCGAGCAGCTCTGCAGGTCAGAGCAGCAACTACTGCCATCCCCTTGGCATGGTTGGTAGCTACACTGCCCAGGAGCCCATGTCTTGCCAGCTCTGGGGGCTGACCTGGCTGCTGGCTTCCCTGTCCCGGTGGGCTGATGGGCAGGAGAATCTACCTGTTGTCAGGGGTTCTGCCTCAGGGCCGCCATGATGGGGCTTTATTTCTGGCATTGTCGGGCTCTCTCTCTCTGCCTGGGCTTCTTCCAAAGTGGTTTCCTCTCTGTGACCTGGGCTACTCTGCCTCTGCAGGCCTGGGCAAAAGTCATGAAACAACTGGCCTGATGCAGGGTGAAGCCTGCCCAACTCCACCACCACCACCATCACCTCATCCGAGCCTCCCCAAATCACTGGGGGAGGTTTCTCAGCACCAGTCCTCACCCTCACGGAAATGCTGGCACCCCTTCCTTCCTCCAGAACCTCAGGGATCCACGGGGGGAGGTTGTTTGTTTGTCCGTTCTTTAGATGCGTTCCATTTTTTTTTTTTTTTTAGATATTTTTATTGATAAATCGTAACATACGAACATTACATACATGGTGTACAATCAGTGGTTCACGTTATCATCACACAGTTCTGTATTCATCACGATGATCATTTTTCAGAACATTTGTGATCACTGCAGAAAAAGAAGTAAAAAGAAAAAAGAAAAGACTTATATATGTTATATCCCTTACCCCTCCCTCTCTTTGGCCACTAGTATTTTTCACTACTCAATTTATTTTAACCTTTGTCCCCCCTATTATTTGTTCATTCCCCATCCATATTTTTTACTCATCTGTCCATACCCTGGATAAAAGGAGCATCAGACAGAAGGTTTTCAAAATTACACAGTCACATTGTAAAAGCTATATAGTTATGCAATCGTCTTCAAGAATCAAGGCTATTGGAACACAGCGCAACAGTTCCAGGTACTTTCCTCCAGCCTCTCTAATACGCCATAAACTGAAAAGGGATATCTATATAATGCATGAGAATAACCTCCAGGATAACCTCTCAACTCTGTTTAAAATCTCTCAGCCACTGAAACTTTATTTTGTCTCATTTCTCTCTTCCCTCTTTTGGTCAAGAAGGTTTTCTCAATCCCATGATTCAGAGTCAATGGGAAGGTTTTGCTAGATCAGTAAGGGACCTTTAGTTGGGGCTCTAAGACTGAGTATCTGGAGACCTCCACGCAAAGCCCACAGTATTTCTGTGCATCACCCACCACCGCTAACCCTAGAAGCCTGGTACCTGGCATCAGTAAGACGTTTCTTCAAAGAATGACTGGGGCTTTACTGTGGAATGGAACAACCCAAAGACAATCAGCTACTGAGAAGCTGGAGGGCTAATTTCTTAAGTGTCTCCAAACTACAAAGAGAAACATATCAGTGACAGGGAGCAAGAGAGATCCTGAGCCAGGGAAAATCATACCTTCTGGATTTTCTCCTCTCTCCAGGACCTTAGCACAGGCAAGGCAGAGTCCTACTCTACTTTCATCTAGTAAATGTGAAAATGGCAAACTAGAAAGCAGAGTCATTTGTCTATTCATGTGTCTTGGAAAAATGCCATTTTTTTTTTAATGCCCGGTACGGTGAGGGGTCATTCTGGGGTGCAAGCACAACCCTTGGATGTCTCCCCATAGTCCTGATTCTTTCCGAGGCCACCACGGGCAAGGTTGGTCATGTGCCTCATGGAGTGAGGCATCTATGGACAGGCCAGCCCAAGCAAGGGCAAACAGAGCCCTCGGCTTGCAATTAGCACCAAGAGCCAATTCAACTGCCCACAAAGCCCAACTTCCATAATCATCCTAATTAGAGACGTTATACACAAAGAGGGGAAACTGTTTACACAGACTCCAGCATGAGTTCATGGCAATAGAGTTGTTTGCTTTTCAACCCTGAGGCTATAGACACATCATCTCAAAAGATAATACCCATGTACTTTAAAGACTGCTGTTTTCAGACACTGGAGAAAAACGTGGCAGAGGCAATATGCTGTGGCAAAACGCCTCAATCATGACTCTTGCCTCTTCCATGAATTTTACCTCCCCTGTTGTCTGCCTTGGCGAGTGGGAGGATTTTGTGTGCAGCTTAATAGTTCAAAAAATAATTTACAACCTTTTCTTTCTTCTTTGTTCTCACAGAACCCTGAAATTCAAACATCTTTCCATCTGCTTTCTGTCTTTCTTCCACGGGGCAGAGCCTGATGATGTTTCCCTTGCTTAACGGAGCAGAAATTAGCATGCATTTCTGTTTACCAGCCACTCCACGCCTGGTGAAAGAGTCTCGTCAGCATGTTGTTGTGCATTCACATTAATATCCCTTAACCATTGCTGGGGGAGCCAGAGAGAAAAGACAAAAGAGCATAAACTACGGCTTCTTGCGGATTCTTGCTGATCTTTTGCCATCACCACTCCTCCTCCCCCTGTCTTCTTGTTTGGAGACAGATTTTTTCTCTCTCTCTCTCTCTCCAGTCTCTCTGCCTGGTCTCCTGGGGAGAAATTTTCATCCTGGCTTTGGGAGATTCACAGGGAGCATCGCCTGAACCTCACACCTTCACTCCAACCTCTCCAGGCCTTTTCCTCTTTGGCCCCTGCCCTGTAGCCCACTGTGCCATGAGAGCTGGTGCAAAAACTGCAGTCTGTGGTTCCATGTTGCCTCGGTTTGATTCCTGGCCAGCTCCTTAACCACCCCTGTAAGGCAGGAGATATACCAGTCCCCACCTTGTGATACTGCTGGGGAATTAAATGAGATACCGCTTGTGAAGAGCCTAGAGCAGAGAAAATGATGCCTGTTCTTTGTGACTCAGATTCTCATGGCTTTCCAGTTTTTCTTGGCAGTCGTCCTCAGTGAAACTGTGATAATGGAGGGCAGTGGAGCTTCCATGGTGCATATAGTAGATGTTCAATAAACTCCATGTGATGATTAAGATTTTCAATTCAATACAATTAACTCCCAAACTGTGCTGGACGAGATTGATCACTGATGGTCTAGACAGCACACCAGGACCTCAAAGCATTTTAGGGTGGCTGTCTAAGAAGGTCCCAGGTTACCATGTGACTGCCCACCTGAAAAGGTGATGACTAACCCATGGACAGAATGCCCCCCCCCCAGCCCAGTGGGACCCTGCTCCCCCCCTCAACCAAACTGAAACCTTTTCCTGTGGGTTGAGATGAAAACACCCTGGAGACGCCGCCTCATGCTGGACAATTAACGTGGGGGAGGATTAAGTAACACTCATTAAGTTTGCCTGAAAAGCAGTGGATTCCATTTCAAATGCAGCCTTTAGTTGGATCCTGGGGGTATTTTGCCATGAAGCTCTTCCTGAAGTCACGTTTTTATCTCCCTACTTTTCTATCTCTGTGAAAAAAATCTCTGCTTTCAGATTCTGCTTATTTCAACTCTGAAAGTTTATGAGTTCCTAAAAGACATTAAAATAATTAATTACACGGTCTGCACAGAGGGGTGTTCTTTAATCTTGGTAGTTTCCTCCTTCAGCCCTGAGAGCCTGGCCTGGTCCTGGCCACGTAAACTGCAGAAGTATAGGGGGTGCCAGGGTAGTTCAGTGGTAGAATTCTCACCTGCCACAGGGGACACCTGGGTTCGATTCCCGGCCCATGCAATTCCTAAACAAACAAAGAAGCAAAACAAACAAAAACCAACCAACCAAACAAAAATTCAACAAATGGTGCTGCAATAACGGGATATTCACATGGAAAAATAATGAAATGTGACCCTGGCCATACAGCATACCAAAAAAGAGGAGAAAAACCTGCAGAGATGTAAGCAAGGGGCTTACATCAGGGCAGTTGAATGCCTCAGCTCCTTGTGGGAGCCCTGAAAGGAGAAGCAATTGTAAGTGACGCCAAATGCTATCAATTGGTATGCGCTCTCACAGCACAAAGACAAGTTCCGTTCCTTTGTGCTGTCCTGGAATGTCTGCCAGCTCTGAGGTCACGTTGCCCGGAATTGTGTGGTCCTGCAATGAAAGGCCCTATTGTGATGACTGGTCAACAAGGCAAAGTAAAGCTTGCCCTGTGCATCAAAACCTGGAACATTCTGTCTTTTTACGTGCTAAGAAGTGTGTGCTTCGTATTGTTATAATTGGAATGGGGGAAGGGGTCCTTTAAAAATACCCAAAGCAAAGAAAAATAGATACTTATCTGCTTAGTATCCTAAATCAGTGGCTTTTAAAACATTACCTGAGAAATGGGCTTATTGCTTTCATTCATTCTTTTCTTTCTTCTTCTTTCTTCTCTCCAACATTTACCCTCTTTGTAAGAACCCTCATGATATTCCAGGCTTCTGTGGGGGAATTCTCATTCTGATGTATGGATGAACAAGCAAGACAAACTGTTATAAATGTTCTGAAAACATGGACAAAAAGCCATGGAAAAGCTCTGGATATAGAATTCCAGCTGGGGTTGGAGTCTCTCTTGAAGGCAAGTGATGTGGTGAGCTGAAAATGCACTAAAAATACAAAATCATTAAGAGCTGGCTGCTTAACATTTGAGCACATCATCTTTCACAGACGGGCATCTGGGTGCAAAACCAAGATCCAGGGTCTGCCTGGGTGGTCAGTGAGCCAGCCTGGGTCCCCGGTGTCCTTGTCAATAAAATGATACATTGGTCATCTGGACGATGACTGCAAAGCTTTCTTGGGAGGTTGCTGGGACTCCAGCTCAAATCCCTTTTCTGCTATTTGCCTCCTCCTGCTTCTGAAATTCCGTAATAGCCTATGATTGTTCTGGGAGACAAACTTGGTAGAGAATATCCAGAGGGAACGGAACTCTGCATCGTCAGGGCAGAAATTGATGTTGACATCACTGAAGGCATAAAACCTGACAAATGCTAAAATGAGGGGACAGTGGAACCCAAAGAGTGTTACCTTTTAGATAAAGACTGTGGATTCTTCTGCCTGACGCGCTCAATAACCAATTCCTGAGACACCAGGGTTTCAAAGACAGAGTTTATTACTATGTGTGTAGTAGGAAAGCCGAGGGCCTAATGACCCAAAATCTGTCTCCTTGAACTGCAGTAATTCAGATAGTTTTATTAGAGAAAAGGTGGGCAGGGTTTAGGATAATGAGCACAGTGGCCCCAGATGATGTAATTAGAGGTGATCTAATTATGAAGTACGCACAGATTGATTACATGCTTAGTCACTGAGTATATGAAAGAAAATGGCAGAATGGGGTATAGGTGACTTGTAGCTAAGCCACTGCGCATGTCAGGTGGGCCCACTTAAGTTAAATACAGTCTCGGTCATCAAGATTATTTGGGACTTGGGGTGGGTTAGTTCCGGGCAGACCCAAGACCCTTCATTAACAGCCATTAGGTGTTGTCTTTAGTGATTACAAGACTCTAAAGTTGGAAAACTGGATAACTAGGTACAATGAAGTTTAGTCACAAAGTTTTTATAATCACAGGGGCAGCTGATAAGGGCTATGCAACCAAAAACCAAAGCAGCCGGATTATAATTCAGAGATTTCAGGTATTTCCATCTACTCCGATATGCCAAAAAGTAAAAAGAAATATTTATGTAATGATTCGATAATCAAAATCATCCCTTAAATCCTGATTTCTTGGTTACAAGAGCAACTTACTACCTACCTACTTACTGACACAAATGAGTCTTGATTTGATGTTCCCCGATCTCCCTCCTTTCTCCCAGAAGCCCATTTCTTTCAAGACAACTTCCAGTGGAAGTCAGGAAATCTAGCCCAGTCCTGGGTCTGTCATAAACTCAGGTATGTCCCTTCTCCCGTCTCAGTTTCTTCACTGGAAATGGAAGGTATGGACTGAGATAATCTCTGTGTGAGATCTAACATCCATGATCCCAGAAAGTCCTGGAAATTCACACTAAAAATAAGATTCTAAAACAAGTTAAAAAAAGAAAAAAAAAATTGAAGCAGCACTTTTCAGATGTCAGACAACAGGCAGCAGGAGACAAACTATCTGAGCCCTGTGACCACTTTGGCTTACTGATAAAATTTCCAGGCCACAGCACATGAAGGGGGACCCAGGTGGAACCTCACAATCTCCCCGAGCAGAGGAGACAGAGCTGGGAACCTGGGGCAGACGGAGCTAGCCTTCACAGGACGGAATACTGGAGAGGAAAGAGTTGACCACAGAACTCCAGAGCTCTGCAGAGGGTTTGCCGCAAATACTCAGCTAAGTACTGATCAATACTGCTAGTGAGAAACTTCCCGAGGCCAGGGAAAGAACTACTGGAAAGGACTAAAGATAGCAATTCCTAGAGCTCACAGGGCTGGGAATATTTCCTGTTCCCACCAGTCAGAGTTGAAAACCATATAGGTCACAGGATGCTAAGTAGAGTATTCAGAGGTGTATTACCTCAAGAATGAGGAAAATTAGCCCTAGACTAAAGGCCGCTCTGTCCCTCCTAACGGAACTCCATTTTATGTATTTCAGGTCTGCTGGTAATTCTAACAGCTTTTGCAAGTCTAAAAAAGTGTTTATTTCACCTTTGTTTTTGAAAGATATTTTTGCTGAGGAGAGAATTCTAGATTTCTTTCTTGACTTCAAAGATCATTGGTCCACCGTCTTCTCACTTGCATTGCTTCCTGCAGGAACTCTGGAGTTGGGGGGTGAAGTCTCACCCAGCCACAGGAGCTAAGATTAGGGGAGAGGTGGTTCCTCAGAAGAAAATCCAGCACTGTCCTGGAAATAGTGAGAACATGAGAACATCTGGGATCACCTATCACAGGAGTGAAAAGCTCCTTGCACATGAAAAGGAAAATGTGACAAAATATATTAAGTGAACATTTTGCTTTTAAATATGATCATTGTCAGAGTCATATCTATGGAGTGACTGAAACGAATATTAAATACATGAGAATATTAAGGGAGATCAACTCCAAGTATGCCTTCCTAGAACATACATCTGGAGAGCATACATTCGCTTTTCTAATACTATAGTTCTTTTGTTCTTTAAATAAAAATCCCTTGTGTGGCTTGTAAGCACAGAAAGGATTCTTAATTGGAGGACAGCTTCGCCTTTCTTTTCACCCAAATTTACAGTGTTAAAAATAATTTGAATTTGAACTGAAAGTCTTACTTGGAACCTTTGCATATTATTATTTTTAATTCTTACAACTACTCTACAAAGTAATCTTAATACTCCCATTTTACAAATGAGGGGACAGAGGGTGGGGGAGGTTAAATAACTTTCCCAAAGTGACATAACTAGCAACTTCCACTGTTTTGAGCCCAGGTTTTATATTAAAGCCACACTACTTTCTCTCCTAAGAAAAACTAAAATTTCCTAATCATGTTTGGTTGAATTTTTGAAGGTTTTCAGCTCTCAAAGTGCTTCTGCTGCTTCAGCAGCTGCAGCTTTAGCTGCTTTTGAACACTTCCATTGCCCCAGGGACAGAAATAGCACTAAATGGACAAGGGATCCAAAAGAAGAATCTAAAAGTTCAGATGTAGTACAGACAGAAAGATATATTACTTGGTTCTTTTCAAATGGATTAAAGGATGTCACTTCTAGGTTTTCCCAAAGAATCCTTCCCTTTCCGTGTGGCTAGTCTGGTGAGGTTTCGGGGCTCAGCAAAAGGATTCTGATGCCATCTTCTGGTGAGGTCAATGGGACTGAAATGCACAAATATAATTTCAGGGACTGAAATGCACAAATATTCATTCCCAATAAGGCACCTCCTTGTGCCTCCAATTATTTCTGTGGGATGAAGTTGCTGCTTTGAATTTCTGCACCACGGTGTTTACTTCTGCTTGATTTCCCGGAGATCTCACCACAGGGTTCGAAGTTTGAACTGATAGTTTTTGTTACCATCTCATTTGTTACCAGATCCCCTTTTCTGTGTAACAGAAATTCGGAGGAAGAACTTTCCCCACAGGTGAATGCTTCCCCCACAGGTGAGTCATCAAGTGGATGCATGTGTCCTCAAAAGGTGCCCGCCCGGGTGGTTCACTGGCAGAATGCCCACCTGCCATGCGGGAGACCTGAGCCCAAGTCTTGTCCCATGCACCACCACCGCCTCCCCCCCCCCCCCATAAAAGCAAAGGCTCCACTCCAAGCTGTGAACTACGTGAGCAGACAAAGCCCTGGCTGTAACCTTGTCAGATGAGAAGAATCTGGGGCATGTTGTTTGTTTCGTACAGGAAATAAGAGGTGAATGACTCAAACTGATGGAATTTGGCAGTCCTCTCTTGAGTCAGTATCTCTTATTTTTTAAAGAAACAAAGGAGGTCTTTTAAAAGACTATGAAACCCATATCTTGAATGGGAAGAGGTAAGGAGGGGCGCCTGGAGAACACATGCATAGGAGAGGCAGCTCGTCTGTTTCGCTGGAGCGAAGGGCACGTAGTGATCAGGATGCGGGAGGGTCAGGTCAGTTCAGGAAGGGTGCTGAAGGCTCAGCTATGGAGTTTCGATTGTATTCTAGTAGTGGGGAGCTAATAACGGTCCCCTGATTAGGTGGATCAAAACTATGTTTAAGGAGAAGAATTTATTATCAATGTGTGAAGCATAATAGAAAAGAGAGGGACTGGGACAGGGAAACCTGTAAGAATGTACTCTAGTCTCATTAGCATCAGGAGAGTGGTGGGAGAAATGGAAAAGAGAGAGTGGAAAAGATGTCACGGACGGACAAGATACTGCAGACGTAAAACCTACAGGACCAGACTAGATATAGAAGGCAAAGGCGGTGCCGAGATTTCTGTGCTGGATGAGTGGGAGGATGGTGCTGTCATATATGGAGAAAGGGAGAACATGGGGACAATCAAGAGCATCCTCAAGTTTGAAAGAAAAGAGATCGTGGGTCCCCTTTTGGACAGACGAACTCGAGGGGCCTATGGAACATCTAGGTGGAGATGCCAGAAGACAATCGTAATTATGGGCCAAGGACTCAGTGCCAGGTCCAGGCTGCAGCTTTCAATGTGAGGCATCTGCACTGAGGTCTCGGTTGAAGCCATGGATGAAAACAATGGATGCAAACAGGGGAGTTTTCCAAGAACTAAGGGGAAGCAAGGCAGGTCCTTGAAGAAACCCTGATGTAAGAAACAGGGGAGGAGGGATCAGAGAAAGACTAGTACCAGAAGAGAACAAGATTCAGGAAGCTGAGGGAGGAATGCTAAGGAGGGGGTAGCGGGCAGGATCTGATTTGGTGATGGGATTGAGAAGGATGAGGATGGCTGCTGGTGATCTTTGGGAGAACCGTTAGTGAGGGTGAGGGTGAAAGCCAAATTCCAAGGGATTTAAAAGCAAGTGGGAGAAAACTGTAAGCATCTGAATTATCACATTATTCTCTATGCTGGAAATATATCATCATACAAAGTTACTTAAAAATGTAACTGGGTGGGGGGAAAGTAAATGGTAAGTCAAATGGAAGTGGCAAATGCAGATGACTTTTTGAAGAAGTTCGATGGCAAAGCGAAGGAGCAAAACAATGGATGGCACAGATCAATAGGGTAATGGGACAGAAAGAATCTAACTTTCTTTTGGTGGCGCCACTTGAACAGGTTTCTATGCTGAGTGTGAAAATCTCAAGGGAGAGAGAAAACAAAGAGGCAGGGGATGTGGTGGGTTGGCTGATGGTCCCCTGAAAGGCATGCCCAGGTTCTTACCCCAGGAACTTGTGAATGTGACTTATTTCTTGGATAAAGCGTCTTAGCAGATGTAATAAAAAGAAGGATGTTGAAGTGCGGTCCTGGTTTGTGTGGGTGGGCTCTGAGTCCAGTGACGAGCTAGGAGGGAGCTGCGCAGAGAGCAGAGGAGGCCTTGTGAACACGCAGGCAGAGATCGGAGGGTGCAGCCACAAGGCGCCTGTGGAAGCACAGAAACTGGAGGAGGCAAGGAGGGACTCTTCCCTAGCACCTCCAGAGGAACCCCCACCTACCGACACCTTGATTTTGGACTAGTGCCTGCAGGGACTGCGAAAGAATAAATTTCTGTTGTTTTAAGCCACCAAGTTTGGGCAATTTGTATTGGGTAGTCTGGGGAAACTACTACAGAGGGGTTACTTGGCCAGTGTGAGGCTGTGAAGCACTCAAGCCTGTGTCTCGGGCGTCTTAGTCCAGGGTCAGCATATGTCAGGTGCTCGGTTAATATTAATTCAGTGGGTGACTGAAGGAACTCTGGACTCAAATTCACTTAGAAAAATAATCTTCCTTTCTCTTCATCTTTTCCTTTCTCTTTCCCACCCAATTGTAGAAAATTGATGGAGATTTTAGTCCTGGTTTCTTTCTCTTCCACCTCTGGTGTTTTCAGCTGTGACCGTGGAGCCAACATGCTCCCAAGAGACTTTTAGGGAACATCTCCTCCGGGAACTCACACCCCAGGCTTTGCACATAGACCAGGTGACAAAGAGGGTCTCTGTCCGGTCAGCAAATGACAAAGGCAGAACTCAGGGAGGCCGGGAGATGATTGGCCCCAACCCCCCATCACCGTTGGGCATATTGCTGATTTAAACCATCCAATCCTTCCTCGTTCCAATGGAAGAGCCGGCCTGCCCCAGCAAACAGAAGGCCTGGCTTTCCTCAGATAGAATGAGTTCTCACCAGCCATGTAGGAAAGACTGAGGGGGAGGGGCTGTGTCTCAGAGCAGGGTCGGGGAGGCTCCCCAGGGAATTTCAGTGCCTGTTTTTTTTTTAACCCGCCTCCTGCTAGTGAAGGACAGGTGTAGATGGGTATGTGGGGCCAGGGACTTCCTTCCTGCCAGAGCCACAGATCTACCTTGAGGGCTAACAGAGGTGGGGGCGGGGGAACTTGCTCTGGGGAAAGGCTAACAGGTTACTGTCCACCTGCACTATGTGACATGTTTCCATGGGAACTTTTATGGTTCGAGGCCCTTGGATCTCTGTGTCAGGACCCTGGGTCCTGGGGAAGGGAGTGTGCCCCTCCCCAGCCTGCCCCAGCCCTAGCATGGCTCTGACCTGGTGCCCATCCAAGTGGGAGAGACCACGACCCAGGCAAGTCAGGCCCATGTGTGGGGGGCTCGGCCACCAGTGCTGAGATTCCCCAGCCCCTCAGACTCCAGCTATCCTGGTACCCTCCCAGTCCCAACCAGCAAATCACTGCAACCTTTGATTCTTACCTTCCACACCTCCATCCATTCCTTCTGTGTCCACGATTCCAGGGGTCCCCATCAGGAAGCTCTGGTCTCTGTCCCTCCTGTGCTGCCCATCACCTCTTAGTCATCTGAGTCCCAGCTCCTGACCCCCATCTGCAGGATAAACTCCAGAACGACTTCTCAGTGCCCTGCAAGGACCCCAGATACCTGCCCATCTCCCGTGCAAACCTTCCCCTCTGGCCACACTGGGCTATTGTTTCATCAACCAGGACTGTTCATTCCTTCCTCCAGGCTTTTACTCATGCTGTTTTCTCCACCTGGAAGAATGCCATTTCCCCTGACCTAACCATGTGTCTTAAGATCCAACTTTCCTATTCTCTCCATAAAATCATTTCCATTGCTTCTGACACAGTGCCCTGACTCTCCTATGACACTTTCTCACACAGAAGTAGTAGGGCTTGATCTGTTCTTATCTGGTACTGTTAGTTTCCTGTGTGTATGCATGCAATCGTTCATTCTTTCATCCGTACATATATTCAGAAAAATATGTATCAGATGCCTAATACATGCCAGACCCCAGAGTAGAAAGATGAGCACACCAATCCTTGTCTTCTAGAAGCTTCCGGGTATGGAGTGTGAGCTTGGGGTCTCCCTTGGGCTCTTCTGGATCCTGTCCTCTGCTCTGCACGTGCTCCGAGAGGCTGAACTTTGGGCACCCATCCACTGGCTCCCTGGCCCCCAGCTTCTGGTGGGTTCAGCCAGTGGGGAGCTCCGGCAGAAGAGCTGAGGATGGGTGCGGTGGACCATTGATCCCCCTGCTCCTTGGAGCAGGGCTGCCATGGGGGACTGCGTCCTGGTTCCCGGTCAGGTCCCATCAGGGGTCCTTTCTGCATTGCAGATCTAGGAACCTTCTGCTCCCCTGATCCCTTCAGACAGGGGTGGTAACCATGAACCCTGTTGCTAGACCTTGGTACTGCACCATCCCTGAGGCTTCCCCAGGCCTGCCTGCGCTTTCATTAAAATTCTACCTTATATTGCATGTACCAGCCATTTCCTACCCAGCACCCCCCATGGGAGGGCTGGAGAAACCTTTCCCAGGGAGAAACCGAAGATCCCAAACTGTTAGAGGACCACAGAGGCTGGGCACAAGCCTTGTGGCCTCCTCACCCTCAGGGCCCTGTGCGCACAGTAGACACCCAATGAATGCATTCTTTTGCTTTTATGAATGTAAAGGAAATTTTACTCTTTAATTTAGCCATAACCTATTCTCCTTCACACATGGAGCATTTCATCATTACAAGACTGCCAAAGTAATGTTAAAAAATTTTACAGCCTGCTTCACTGAAGAGCTTCTGGCTAAGATCTTTGAATCTGAGCCCCTGGGGGCTCCAGGGCAGGTTTCCAAACTGGGTGGTGTACGACTTGCTGTCCTGACGTGGGTGGCAGTTGCTAGAACAGGGACTGTTTCATTTCAGAGCAGGGCTAGGCACGCTGTCAGCAGACAGCATTAGCCATGGGACAAGATGCAACCAAGCTGATTCCAAAACATCCTGTCCTAGCCACAACCAAACTCTTCCCCTTCAGCAACTCCCAAAGAAAGACATTAACAAGGCAAGAAATTACAAGTCCATTTAAAGCGTTCCAAAATTTTGTTTAGCTGCCCCAAAACTACCCTAAATGCTATTTGCTACAAAGCAGAATTCAGAATCCAGAGGGGTTGTCTTGGGCTCTACCCAAGAGATTTAGTCTTTGTTTTTTGTTTGTTCGTTTGCTTTTTGTATGCTGTTAACAGTGGAGGTCACATTTCATTCTTTTTTTTTTCCATATGAGTATCCCATTAATGCAGCATCTTTTGTTGAATTTTTGTTTGTTCATTTGCTTGCTTGCTTGCTTGTTTGTTTTGTTTTGGGGAAGTGCATGGGCTGGGAATTAAACCCGGGTCTCCTGCACGGCAGCCGAGACTTCTTCCACTGAACTACCCTTGCACCCCTCAAGAGGTTTAGTTTTTAAAGAGCCTGAAGGATTCCCAGTTTATCTTTAGGATGAGTGTCCATTCCAAAGGCTTATACTCCCTGTGGATGCTTTAGCACCCTGCTTTCCTAGAATTGAATAGGAAAATCGGAGGTCGTCCAGCTGGAGTAGGAATGTGTAAGAGGCAAGGCTTTCTTAAATCCCATTAATATACAACCTCAATCCACAACTGGATTCAATTACTGCAGGGAAAGAAAGACATTTTCTCAGAGCACCGCGCGCTCTGTTTCCGTGCCTGGCTGCGAGCTGGGTCAGCCGTGACAAAGACAAGCTTGTGCGTTGTGTTTTGGTTGTTTTTCTTTTCAGGCTCTTCCACTGGCACTGCCAGGCCCCATGCTGTTTGGATCGGTTATAGGATGGGGGTGAGGGGTGTCGGGAGGGGGGCAGTTGTTTTGGATTCGACCCTTTTGTCCCGCGCTGACCAGAGGACAAGTGCTGGGCATTCCGCGTGGCCAGTGGTATTGATGGACCTTAACGGTGTAATTCAGGGGTCGCCCCGTGGCCCTTGGCAGTGGCATTTCTAAGGAAGGTCAATGTTCCGAGGAAGGAACAGAGGAGAGACTGGAAGGGCCACGGGAGGGGTCTGGAGATTAGTGCTCTCAAATATGAATAATAATTCCCAATATATCAAGTGCTTATTATTTGCTAGGCCTTTTCTTAAGAGCTTATATAAATTGTTAGTTAATTTAATTAGTATTATTAATTAATTAGTATCTCCATTTTACAGGTGGGGAAACTAAGGCACAGCAAGGTGACATAATTTGCCCAAAGTTACCCAATTACTAAGTGGTTCAGAGCCCATGTTCTTGAGCACACTGTCAACGAATATGTTATGGAAAATTTTAAATTGTGATTTTGGCATTTATTTAGTTATTAATTTTTTTTTTACCATATTCTTAGTCCATTATTTTCCTTAACATACCCCAAATGCATATTTGGATGGTTAGAAATATTTTAAATAATGAGAATGGGGAGGCTATTTGGTCAAGCCTACCTTTGGACAGAAAAGAAATGGCTAATATGGAAAACCAGTAGGTTTTCATAAAAGATATTTCATGCAAGGAATTTAAGAACCAGCTCACTTGGCCATCGCTTCCTGCATGAGCTTGGGTCGCTAATGGGGAAAGCCAGGGCTTTCAGCCTGGAACAAACACACATATGGCTCAGGCTCCATCCTGCAGCTTAATTCACCGTGGCAGTTATTAATGTGTTGCTTCTCAGCTCCAAATTCACCGTTCATCACTGACTCTTCTGTAATAGACCTGGACTGTAAGAAGTTCTCCTTTGCCAGCCTGTACGGTATAAAGCTTTGCCAGGAAAGGATACTGGAAGGACGTTGGAAGAGAAAGGGACTTCCCTTCCAGGTTCCGGTAGTCTTGATTTATGAGTCTCCTGCAGTGTGCACGGCTTCCTCTGCAGTGCCAGGTGGGCCGCACCACATGGCACCTACCTGTGGGGAGTTTCCCTGGCCCCTTCAGGCAGCTTCACAGTGAAGTGCCACTGGCTGGGCACTTTCCCGCCAATGGCTTCTGTCAGTATCCTATCAGGTGGCTTTACAGTGGAGTGCCAAAATTAGGGTACTGTGCAGGTTTGAAATGATGTATGGACCCTAGAAAAGCCATGTTTTAATCAAAATCTCATTTCATAAAGGCAGAATAATCCCTATTCAATACTGTATGTTTGAAACTGTAATCAGATCATCTCCCTGGAGATGTGATTTAATCAAGAGTGGTTGTTAAACTGGATTAGGTGACGACATGTCTCCACCCATTTGGATGGGTCTTGATAAGTTTCTGGAGTCCTGTAAAAGAGGAAACATTTTGGAGAATGAAGGAGATTTGGAGAGAGCAGAGAATGCTGCAGCACCATGAAGCAGAGAGTCAATGAGCCAGTGACCTTTGGAGATGAAGAAAGAAATCACCTCCCGGGGAGCTTCATGAAACCAGAAGCCAGAAGATGAAGCTAGCAGATGATGCCGTGTTCACCATGTGCCCTTCCAGATGAGAGAGGAACTGTGACTGTGTTTGCCATGTGCCTTCTCGCTTGAGAGAGAAACCCTGACCTTCATCAGCCTTCTTAAACCAAGGTTTCTTTCCCTGGATGCCTTTGATTACACGTTTCTGCAGACTTGTTTTAATTGGAACATTTTTTCAGCCTTAGAACTGTAAACTAGCAACTTATTAAATTCCTATTTTTGAAAGCCATTCTGTTTCTGGTATATTGCATTCCGGCAGCTAGCCAACTAGAATAGGTACCTTCCCGTGGGTGACTTCCCGGCACTCCCTCAAGTAGTTTTTTTTTTATTATTAATTTTTTTTAAAATACCAAAAAACACCAAACAAACACAAACATTCTAACTTTTGATCATTCCGTTCTACATATATAATCAGTAATTCACAATATCATCACATAGTTGCATATTCATCATGATGATCATTTCTTGGAACATTTGCATCTATTCAGAAAAAGAAATAAAAAGAAAACAGAAAAAAACGCATACATACCATACCTCTCCCTCCTCCCCCCCACCAATCACCAGCATTTCAGCCTAAATTTATTTTAACATTTGTTCCCCCTATTATTCATCTTTATTCCATATGTTTTACTCATCTATTGTAAATGAGTACCTCTGTTTTACCTTATCTGTTGATAAGGTAGATAAAAGGAGCATCAGACACAAGGTTTTCACAATCACACAGTCACATTATGAAAGCTATATCATTATACAATCATCTTTAAGAAACATCCCTCTGGGAGTTTTGCAGCAAATTCTGGGGCATGATATCTCCCTGTGGATGGCTTCCCCAGTACCCCAGAGAGCAAACTTCCCTCAAGTGTCCTTGTGGACTTCTGCCGCCCAGTGATTGACGGGCATGCCCTCTCCAAAGAGGTCAGAATCTCAGCCCTGGGAGAAGGTAGGCTCTCCCTTGGAAATTCGATCTCACTGAAAAGGGGTTAGCTGCTCTCTAGATCTGCTATTCTTGAATTCTTTAAAGTTCTCTTTACCTAATACTAGTAATATCTCAGTACTCCAATACTGTGTGAAGATTCCTTTATACTTAACTCTCCGTGTTGAAATTACTGTGTAGTTTCTAGCTCCTGATTGAACCCTCATTTATGTACTCACTGTATCTTTTTAGTTCATGTTAAATAAAAATGAAGCTCCATTTATATGAAAAAAAATACAAGAATCATGGAAGGAGCAAAAACAACATAAGACAATTTTGATGTAAATTTACTAATAAGTTAGAAGCCTCTATATTCTTTCAATTCTTTGCTCTGCATCTGCCATAGATGTGTGTAATTGACTCTAAGCTCTATGCTTATCCATTGACATTTTTATAAAGAGCTTGATGTAGCTCCATAATCCAAATGTAGTCACTGTCCACACAGTCCTTGAATTTATCTTCAGTTATGGCAATATAATGTTTACATTATACAAATTTTATTTGTATGAAAAATTTACTTATCTAGCTCATAACTGTTGGATACTTGGGTTGATTCCAGCTTTTCCACATTACAAAAGCATAGCTTAAAATATTTTTGTTCAAGTTACATTAACTCTGCCTAATTTTTCTTCTTGTCTCTTCCTTCCTCATTGTCTAATAGCTGGGCTCACACATTTTCCCATTGATAGATAAACGATTATAGGACAAAAGTGAAAAAACCAGGAGGTGTCTGTCCACCAAAGAGGATGGAGCTCTTTATTGAACCAAAGGCTTTAAGCACAACAACCTCTATTCAATAAGTATATTGAAAAAATACTTATTTTTCAAGTATATTGAAAAAATGTACTTATTGAATAGAGGTTCAAAAATAGAACCAGTCTCAATATGAGGCAAGAGTGGGAATAATTGGTTGGAATGGGGGAATTCAGAGGTGGGAAGCAGGATAGTTTCAAAAAAAGAGACCAAGTCTTTTTTGAGTCTCTCATGCTGGAACTTGTGACTGATACATTTGTCTTACTGAGTATGTGAAAACTGCACAATGTATACTAGGAAAACATTTTAGTTCTCAAGAACAGTTTCAAAATCAGACAATGCTGTAAGTAATTGAGAGTGGGAAGCATATTGTGATTACTGCCTTATGACATTTTAAACCACCAATAGCTCAATTGTTTCCTGAATTCCCAGAGAGTCAGGGAACATGAAAAACTCTCTGTCACTCAACTAAGTAAATGTTAACCACATACTTAAAGTTTTTTTCACACAAAAAAAGATTTGCTGGCATGGTACCCAGAAAGAATCTTAAGCATAGACCCCTCATATTTTTAATTTTATTGTTCATAAATTGGGTTCAGCTAAAAATGCTTTTGTTCACACTCGTTCTTTGAAGGTAATTTTTCTGCACATGTAATTCTCACTTACTTACTCTTATCCCCTTGAAAATATTATTCCACAGTTTTCTGTTACTGCATAAAGGGGTCTGCTGACAATCTAATTGTTATTTCTTTGTAGGTGATCTGCTTTGTTCTGCTTGTTGCTTTTAAGATCTTTCTGAGTTTAACAATCTGCAGTTTCACTACAGTGTGTCTGTGTGCAGATTTAAAAAAATTTATTCTGATATGCTTGCCCTACTCACAATAACAGATATACATCAGGGCCGTATCTCCCTACAGAAGCTTTCAAAAACCAGCAAGAACTGGTAGAAACATCTCTCTCAAAGATTCGGAATGCAGATAAAGAATTATAGTAACAGAGCGAGTCTGAATCAAGATAAAGGCCACACATCATATAAGATTCTACAAAGGTGCTATGCACTAGGGTAACTTTCCAGAAACCTGCACCCTCCAGATGGGTTCCTGGACCAGAGTCCTGAAATACAAAGGGGCCAGCCCTTCCAGAGCATCAACTAGAGCCATTCCCCTTTCCCATATTATCGACAGCCCTCTCCCACATGAAAAAGTTAGCTGGCCGTACCCCAAATACCCCTAAACAGTGGAAGAAAGATCAAAGATGACGGTGGAGTTATACAGAGAAGGTAGGATTTAGCAAATGAGTATGGTTGCTAAATTATTATACTGATATTTCTTTTAGTTTCCAGTTTCTTAGAGCAGCCAAAAGTAAAAACCTAAAATTGTGGAATTGTAACGCATACCAAACTCTAAAATCTATTTTACAACTAATCATTGCAATGTGCTTTGAAATTTATTGCTTTTTTGTATCTATGTTATCTTTCACAAAAAAGAAAAAAAAAGTTGATTGTGATAATAAATGCACAGCTCTATGATGATATTTGAACCACTGATTGTACACTTTGGACAATTACATGGTATGTGAATATATAATATGTATGAATTAAAAAAAGATAAAGACCACTTAATAGTGGTAAGATCTCCTGGCGCCCTGGCCAGTCCCTTCTCCATCCCTTCAGCAGCTCGGGCATGGACTCAGCAAGAGTTTGCCCATGTTCCCAGTATAGATCCCTGGTTTGGTTCCTGAGGGAGCAGAGAAACCCTCCTGCACCTATGGGGAGCTATATGTCTGGTCCAGTCTGTTTGGTGGTGGTCTGAGGAATTTGCCATCTCAGAACTTGCCCTGTGTGTAGAAAGTGGCTCACAGAGCTCTCTTTCAGAACATGGTGGGGGAGCAGTCAAATTGGGACAATGGATAGCTGACTGTAGGATATACAGTGCAGTGCCCGGAATGGTGAAGAAACTATTTACTAGGGAGGAGGGGACATTCATACCTGTGTAAATGGAGAAATTCTTTTCTCCATGTGTGCATTCATGTAAATGCACACATACATGTGCATTTCTCCATGTGTGCATTCATGTAAATGCACACATACATGTCCAAGACAAAATGAATGTGCAGAAAGGATCAGGGCGGCCCCTGTGCTTTGGCCTGGAGATAGTCTCCAGATTCATTATATGCATAAGACCTGAAGGAGAGCACTCACACAAGTCAATATTCAAAGCCTAGGAAAGATGTTTTCATTCTCTCCTCCTCTTCCTCCTCCTTCTTTTTGGAAGCTCCTGGCATTCAAGGAAAGTGCTGTGATAACACTAGCTAGCTAGATATAAGCGTAAGGAAGAGTCTAAATACCAGTGATAACATGCTAAAGTATCAAAATGTCCAAGTGTCAACAAAAGATTATAAAACGTACAAAGAAACAGAAAGTGATGACCCAGGGAAAGAGAAGATTAAAGCTTTAAAAACCATTAATGTGGAGGATCTGACCTGGGACATCCCAGACAAAGACTGAAAAAAAATATATGCTCAAAGAAATAAAGGAAGACATGAATGAAGAACTAAAGGAATCAGGAAAATGGTAGATGAACACAAAGAGAACAGCGAAAGAGTGACTGAAATTAGGAAAAGTGCGAAACAGAGCTGAAGACAGCAGTAATAGAAATTTAAAATTATCTAGAGGGGGTTGATGGCAGATTGGAGCTGGCAGAAGAAAGAATTGATGAACTTGAAGAAAAGGCAATTTAAGAAATACAGTCTGAAGGACAGAAAGAGGGAAAAATGAAGAAAAGAGTCTGAGGTGCCTGTGGGACACCATCAAGTATACAAAAATAGATGCATTGTGAGAGAAGGAGAAGGAAGAGCCAAAGGGGAAGAGCAAATATTTAAAGAAATAATGGCTGAAAACGTCCCAATCGAAAGACATGAACATGCATATCCATCCAACATGGATGTGCAGTTTCTCCATATCTCCAAACAGAAAAAATCCAAATAGACCCACACCACACCATGTTATAATCAAACTGATGAATGCCAAAGGCAAAAAGAGAATTCTGAAAGCTACCAGAGAGATGCAACATATCACATACAAGAGAGCCTCTATAAGATTAAGTGTTGATTTCTCATTGGAGAGCACTGAGGCAACAAGGCAGTGGGAAAACATATTTAAAGTGCTGAAAGCAAAAAATTGCCAACTAAGAGTTCCGTATCTGGCAGAACTGTCTTTCTAAAATGAGGGAGGTATTAAGACACTCCAAGATAAACAAAAGCTGAGGGATTTTGTCACGATTAGAGTAGCCCTACAAGAAATTGTAAAGGGGAATTCCGCAGGTTGAAAGGAGAGGCTGCTAGACAATTAACTGAAGCCACATGAAGAAAAACATTTCTCTTATAAATACGACTATCAACACTATTATATATTTTTAGTTATAACTCCATTCTTTATTTCCTACAGGATCTAAAAGGCAAATGCATCAAATGCAAGGATAAATGAATGGTTTTGGATTCCTAATGGATAAATGTGTAATCTGTGACATAAAGGTAGGGAGGCATAGGGGTATAGGAACATGATTTTTATGCATGCTATTGAAGTTGTTAAGTTGGTATCAAAGCAAAAGAGATTGTTAGATTTAGGATATTAAATTTAAGTCACAGGGGATGGGGGAGGGGCAATGGAGGGTTAAAACAAAATGAGTATAAGTTTCTGCTTGGTCTGAAGGGGAAGTTGTAGGAATGGACAGTGGTGAGGGCACTGCAGCATTGTGAATGTGACTGATCCCACTGAAAGGTGTACTTGGAAAGGGTTGGGATAAGAAGATTTATGTTGCATGTATGCTTCCGCGAAGAAACTTTCTCCTCCTGTGTCTGTGGATTCATCTTTCTCATCATTTCTGGAAATCCTCATCCATTATCTCTTTGAATATTACCTTTTCACCTACTTTCTCTAATCATTTCTGAGAATCTCACTATAAGTTTATTGGAACTTATCATTTTTCCCCTATGTCTTAACCCTTTTTTTCATATTTTCTATCTTGCTGCCTCTCTGTGCTATATTCTGGGTAATTTCATCAGACATATTGGTTAATTAATTCTCTTTTCGCTGTTTAATTATATTTAATCTTGTCTTACTGTTTAATTCAGCCATTGAGTTTTAAATTTCAACAATTTTATTTTTCATTTTTCAATGTTCTCCTTGGCTCTTTTTCATATTGCCTGGTCATATTTGATAGTCTCTTGGCACTTGCACACATTTATGATTCCATCTTGCATTTCTTTAAATATTTCATATATCATGTTTGAAAAATGTTTTGCATTTGATAATTCCGGTATTTGAAGTTCCAGGAGTATACATTTATTGCTTGTTATTTTCACTGTATCTTACATAAGGGTGATTATTTTAAAATTTTCATGTTGACCTTTTATTTTGAGTTCATTTCACTTGATCTGCAGGAATTCCAAGAACCTAAATTGTACTGTCTACTCCCAAAAGTGTTTTCACTTGCTTCTTCCAGGACCTCGAGGACTGATTTAGCCCCCTTAAAGCTGGAGACCTGGGTTTGACTTTTGCACCTTGTGATGGGCTCAGGGCTCAGCACTGGAATTTGTCCTGCACTTATCACTCTTATCATTTCCTACTTGAGTTTCAGCTCACTGCTCTCACTTCTTTGGTTGGTCTTTGGAGACTTCCTTTACAATCTACAAGCCCAGAAGGGCACTAAAAACCATGTTGTATCTAGAATCTAGTAGAATTGTAGCAGGAGGGCCTTCTGAGGATCTACTCTGCCATTGAGCTGGGAGCAGACCCTGGGTGCTCCTTGTGTTCAAGGCCTGTAGGCAGAGCAGCAGGATGGACAGAAGGAGCCTGAGGCCCCACTTCAAAACTTTAAGAGAGATAAAACAAGGATATACAATTAGAGAACAATTCAAGAATATGTATACATGTGTGTTAGTGATGGGGGAAGAACTAAAGGAGTAAACAGCAGGAACACAGGCACCCATAGAGAATAAATAAGGGGCCACCTCTGAGTCTCTGTTTATAGAAAGGGCCTCACTGTTAATTTTCCCCCTCTGGCTTCATAATTATAGGACTCACCTAGTAATTTTTCATATGACTATCCTTATTAAAAGTCCCCTATAATTTCCATATTTACAAGACAGGTGCTCAGTAGAGTCCTTGAGAGAACTTACCAGGTGACTTTTGAATGCGGACATGAGTGGGGACTTTTATTTACACCTCTTGATGACCATTGTAGTCAAGGTGCTGAAATCAAGCAACTTCTCAAAAAAATGCACCTTGTTTCCCACTTCTGCGTACATGTTAATATGCTTTCCTTTCAAACCCCTGCCTGTGGAAGGGATTGAGCATACTGGTTACTCTTTTTTTGACACTAAAATCACCTTGGATGTTTGTAGATCTCCTTGGTCTGGCAAAGTCTGGCTGACAAACTGCATCTGGAGTTCTGGGACTTTACAGAACTTTGTAGTCTTCTCTATTCTTCAAAACAGAACTGGACTAAAGAGGGCGTATTTCTGGGCTGGAAGTGAGTTGGAGAAACACTGAGCTCTGAACAAAAACCACAGTTGAAAGAGTATGTTTTTTCTCTTATTGGCTTTTACTCTAACAAGCAAAGGCTGAAAAACAGCTGTTAGTTGTTTATACAGTATTTTCAATTTAAGGGTTAGACAATAGCTGTTTTCTTCTCCACTTCAAATGGCACCTTTCTTCTCCGGGCATTTAAACCCTTTCTCAGCATGGTCACAAGTAGTGATATGTGCCTCTGCTCTTGCCCTCGGTTTCTAGAAGAGACTAGTTTTGTTTTGTTTTTCCTTTATTTATTTTTTCTTTCTATGGCTTCTACTTTTTTTGTCTTGAAGTAAAACTTTGGTGTCTCAGAATAGACAACTGAGTTTGGTGCAGACCACCCTTTAAGCCAAGTTAATACAGGGACTCATGCAAGACACTCTTGAGGAAGTTTCAGATTCTATAGGTGCAAAATGTTGACTTCTATTTTAATACTTTTCAAGGGAGGGAAATTGAAATGGGTGGCTCCTGTTGTAAATCAGATATGGACTTGGTTATTATCATCTGTTCTTCAGCCCTGAACATAAATGGCTTGGTTTATCCATATTTGGATTATAGAAGATAATTCTTGTCAACCTCCACTCCCTTGGAAGTGCTCTGAGGCCAATGCCCTTCACATTACCCTCGTGGTCAAGAGCAAAGCAAGGTCAGCAAGTCTCAGGGAAATCCTGTAGGTGGGTAAGAAACAGTCTTTATCCTGAGAAAGGAACTAGTCAAAACAATTTCCTGTATTCTTGTCCCATGTATGACCATAGCAATTTTGATTTCAAAATAATGACAACAACACCAAGTTACATATTATTTCAGGTTTGCCTGGGGATTATATTTGCCTAAGCTTTTATTTTAATCATTATCTTTATTTCAAGTCAACTCATTTGACTTAAATGAAGGGAGATAGTCTAACTTACGACTTTTGGAAAGTCATGCTTCTTGTGCCCACTGAGATGAGACAGTTGCTGGGTGTGCTCCCCAAGACGCCAGTCATTCAAATCTTGTCTAACAGTGAGCCCCTTCATTGACTTTTTCATGACACCATGTGTGAGGATAGCGTGACCAGCGGGGTCCGGCCACTTAGCTCAGGGCCACCCTCAGTGCCCAGGCCAGACTCCGCTCACTGGTAGATTTGGGCAGGAGGGACCAGTCTATGAGATGAAAGAACCCATGGAATAAAGAAGAAATGTCCCAAGGAACAGTGAGCAGGAAGAGTACACCCTAGGACTGGAGAGGCTGCTCCAGTAATAGAGAACCCCTTAAGAAGTGTTGTGATGCACAGAGAGCCTAGAGCTTGCTATTGGTGTTCTCCAGGCTGAACAGTAAATGAATGATAACTAGCGAGAGGTCAAAACTCAGATTCACAGCTGCATTAGCTGTCACCTGGAATGCCTTCAAAGCCATGAGTTGTGGCTGTATGAGCAAGTAGATTTCATCTATCAGCTTGAAGAGGAGAAACTTCAACAGCAAACCCAACCACTCTACTGATTATTGAACCAATTGAGTTGTCTTATTCATCAAGTGGAATGCACCCAAAACAAAGAGCTAGCCAATCAAGTCTCTGTGTGCCTGGAAAGAATGGGCAGTTTGACCCTCAAACCCAAGGATCCTACTCTCCTACTTTTTGAGGCAGATACAACTGCTCTGAGCCAGACCATTGCCATGTTTGGGTTTCTCAAGACCACCCAGATCACTGAGCACCTGATGGCTCATACGAGTTTATCAAATATCAGGCCTTTCCTGGAGAAAAGAGATTATATCCCAATACCGGAACAGAAGTCATCATCCAGCACCACAGCTGTCCCTCTTAGCAAATGGCTCCTTGGAAGCAAAACTGCTAATGGTCACCAGGTTCCTCACATGTCCAATCCCCAGGCTTGGCTTTCCCGAATGCAGACTGGGAGAATAGTCAAACTGCCCAGGAAGAGCCTGCAATTTCTTCAGTAATAGCTGGGGCAACCCAAAGGGCTTGGAAAAGTGGCTCTTCAAATCATCAGCAAGAAGTTCCTGAAACACCAAGTAAGCAAAAGTGTAACAACAATTCTATTGCTGTTTATTTCTCCTTTGAAGTTGAAAAGGCCATCATTCTAGAGCTTCTCAAAGGAGATGAGATGGACCTTTCTGATTGGCTGGTGACTTTCCAGGAACCCCATAAGCCAAAGACACCTCAGAGTGGCAGCTGTGAAGCCATTGAGAAGTTTGAGCTTTTGTTCCAGATTTTCTAGGAGTCACATAGTGTGAGTGATTGATTTGTCAAGCCCATTTTCTGTACCAGTTGTTGGGGCAATCAACCCAAAGCTGTGGAGATTGAAAACTTGGCAATCTGAAGTGCCTGAACGTCCACTTAGAGGCCAAGGAATCATTGTCCACCCCCAGCAAGATTACTGAGAATTGGCTTGCCCAGACACATCTAGAACCATATAAAGTAGAGGAAGTAGGCAAAGCCAATGAGCCCAGCTCAGGTTTTGCAGAGTGTGTGTCTGATGAAAATTGTAAGAAGGAAACTCTTTGTAAGTGACTTTCTGAAGAAAGAAGGAAAGGATAGCAATGATATGCCTGTGGATCCAAATTCTTAAAGCCTGGGAAGCTTTAAGATTCATAAATACATGGTTCTGTCCTTCCAGATAAGCAGCAAAAGAACAGGCTAAGGCACCAAAGGCAATGGAACCTTTTAGAATTACTGATTCTTCCAAGTCATAAGGAACAGTCCCTTGTCAGAATGGCTCATCAGATCTACTTGCAAAGAAGAAAGTCCCAAAGAAGTGTCTAGTATTGGGGACAAAGTTGCCCAAGATGTGGTATCCCCAAGCAAGCAGATGTTTGTAAGTCCCACAGCCACTTCCTGATATCTTTCAGTACAGCTGACTGGATCTTGCCAGAAAAGAATACAGGAAATATCTGCCAGTTTTCTGCTGGAGAAGACAAGTAACTAGTTTGAAAGAAGGCCCAGAAGTATTACTTACTTCTCCCCTCCTGGAGGAACGTAACTTTCCCCTAGACTGTTATTAAGGCCTCCCAGCAGTTTGTGACCTCTGCCTGGATACAGCTTAAAGTTGATAAAGAAAAGTGGTTGTATCAAACTCTTCTACAGATGTGAAGAATGGAATGCTAGAGCCAAGCAACTTTTCTACAGATAATTGCCTGTCCATGAGCTGAGTGATCGACCGTGTCTTGCCAAATCATTGTTTCTGGATTTGACCAGCCAGCTTTTTTCCTTTTCAGCCTAATTTCGAATTAGTGAAGTAAGAAGTCTTCAAATTATGAGCTATCAAAGAAAAGAAAAAGGCTGTTTGTTAAATTGATGCTGTGGTGATTCAGTTCCTTCTTACAGAGTATTATTCAATTCACTCCTACAGTAGAAACACAGCACCTTGTTGGATAGGTCTTTTTCCTAAGCCTCCTTAGATTGGGTTGTTACTAGAAGTACATTAAAGCACTGTAGTTTTAAAAACAAAACAAAACAAACTTCCTTTGGGAGAGGAGATGAGAGATTTGGAGTATTAAAGGCTCTGGGAAGTCCTGTGGTAAAGAGACTTTGTGAATCTCCATTTTCACAGGCATCTGTTGATGGTGTGCAGTGTAGCTTCGGGGAAAAACTGACCTCTCTTGAAGTTCATGGCTGTCAGCATCCTGAGGCCTGGGAACCATCGGGCTCCTGGTCCTCCGCCATCCATTCTACCGCTGTGGCTCTCCTTTGGTCTTCATGAACTCCCTTTAGTTGCGAGGCAGGGCCCAGGTTAGGAGCCAATGCCTATCAATGGACCAGTCAAGGTCCCAGTGGCTTCCTGTGAGCCTTGAACTAAGAGGGGAGAAGTGCTGATGATTGAAAAATAACCTGTCTCTTCTCCATCATTGCACTCACCCGCCCTCTTGCTGGCAGGGAGCTGCTTCTGCTCTGCAGCACATGCCCTTCCATTAGTAGTAGTTGTTGTGGTTCATCTGTCACCTTGTTCTAGATGGTGGGCTAATCCGGGTGGACAGAGCCATAATAGGCGGGAAGGAAAAGAACTATAGGTACTCTTCCAAAAAAAGGGGCAGACATTTCCAAAGTATAGGGACAAGAGCATTTACCCCTAGCCATAATGAGGCTGGCATGGAACATGAGGTCTGAGCCAAAATGGACGTGGCAACCACAAAGTAACACATGGGACTTTACAAAGGGAGTCTGCAGGGCAGTGATTTGGGCAATTGTGCCACCCACCACATAAGCCAGCTTCCGGGAGTAGAGGCATCCTTCTCACTTCAGGGAGCAGACCCTTTTAAAAAATAATGTGCCATGGCTCTGCCCACTCTCCCGTTGTGTGTCTGGGGAGCAGGGTGGGGGAACGGAGAGATGAAGAGGAGGTAGAAGAGGGGACAGGCATGTTTTGGCCAGCATTCTCTCTAGCAGGGGCTGTGAATTGCAGGCAGTGGGAATTCTCAAAGGACGGCTGACTTTCGTTTGTCAGTGCAATCAGCTTGTATTTGTATCACTTTTGCCATGCATAGCACAGGGTTGCACGCTGTGTTGTGCAACAAGTATATTTGGTCACAACTGTGCTCACATCCCCTGTATGTGCCCAGTATTCCCAAGCAGAAAAACAAAACTAGAAACTGGTTGCGCAACAATAATTAGTTTCATAGTAGAGCAAGTTATGAATAATAGTGCTTTCAGCTCTTTTGTAACCAATCTCCCCTCGGGAGCAAGATGAGGCTGATAAAATGTTTATGGGCTAGTAAATTTTTTCTGCTAATTTGCAAGACTGTAATAAAATTCATGAACCTGATGGCCTGCAGGAAACCTAACAAGAACCGGGCATGTGCTTGCAATTTTGCAGCTAGAAGTCCTCTTAAGGCTCAAAGGAAATGACTCCCAGAAAGAAGATGAATCACAGTATTTCAAACAGAAAATAATGATGCCAAGTTTGTACTTAACCAGTTACAGCCTGAGAAAAAAATTTCCAGAAGGATATGGTGGGACTTTTCTGCTTACAATTATTCTCAACTTAAAGAATAAAAGTTATTAAAGTATATAAAGAACCACAATATTTACATTTTTAAAATTACTGGAACTCGGTATATTCTGTAGAGTAACACATTGCAGGATTGCCAAATTTTGGGGCAGTAAACACAGTCACGCTGTGCCCTCTTGTGGCAGAAATATTTGACAATTAGAATTGAGAAGACATGCCCTGGCGCATTTTAAACAGTAATTGTATGGATTTGTTTTGGGGAAGTTTGTTGAAGAGAAGAGATGGTTTGCAGAAGGTAGCTGTCAAGCAGGTAATTGTTGGGGCACCTTAGATGAGGCACATCTGGGTGGGGCCCTCCTTAAACACGGGGGAACAGCAGCCCGAAGGCATGGTAACGTTTTAACACATACGAAGAAATACCCATCAGAGAAAGCTGATGTTTTAATTTTCACTTTGATATGAAGCTCCTTCATTTTTAACATGTAATAGTAATGCTCATCTATAAATAATAGTAACTGCTATCATTTAGTGAATGTGTCAGGCCGTTTATACCCATGATCTTATTTAATCTCAGATCTATGGGGTTATATAGGGAAATTGAGGCTCAGGTATTTAGTAACTGCTCAAGTTTCCCCAGCCAGGAAATGGCAGAGCTGGGATTTGAATTATTTTCTCCCTGATTCCAAAAGCCTGGGTACTTTCCATTTTGTCAAGCTGACTCTCTAGTCCAAATATTTCTTGAGTATTTAACATGTATGAGATACTGCTGCTGGGTCCCCTGGGACTTATAAAGTAGAAGATATTCATTCTTCAGAAACTTACGGTCTGAATAGGAAAATAAAGACTTACATGGGAAAGAAACCACTGTACAAAGTGGTATACAAGAAATAACCACGTGGAATGAGTTTTTGAACAACAACAACAAAAAAGTATGAGCCCAGGAGTTTTCTTCCCCATCAATTCCGAAGCGCTATATGCTTTCTTCCATGATTCTGCTCTTTGCTTTTGGCCTTAAAAACAGGTTATCTGAGGCCCCTGTGATCGATTTCCTTACTTTATAATAGTGACTGGCACATGGCAGTTTATAATTTTGCTATTTGTACTCACCAAATTTGACTCCAAATGATGAAGCTGATTCATACCACCGAATTAGCCTTTCAGGAGGAATATTTGCAACCAGGAAGACTGTCACAAGAATGAGCTGCAGACTTTGAAGTTAAGCAGTAGAAGGGGCTACCAAGAGATGTCCAGTGACCCCAGACTTAGAATAAGCAGAGATCTTCCTGGGGGAGGGAGGAAGTCACCACTGAGTAGACCATACTTTTGTCTTCCAAGGTAAGGGATCTGGCATCTTAATTAGAACAAATTGGTCACGTGATTTTATATTACTTTAACAGGAACACCACGTGCTTCTAATGGAATCATGCTAAGGACATATTTAGCACAGAATCTCCCTAGAATAAATGTTCTGAGGGCGGATGATTAGCATATCTGCCTTTGGCCTTGACATTGCTGTCATCAATTCTGTTGGGTTTTAAAGTTTTGTATTCAATGCAAATACACTAAAAATAGTATTTCTAATGGACTTGAAAACATAGAGAATAAGAAATAAGGACACCTATGTGCCCACTATCTACCCAAGAAAAAATACGTCATCAATACTTTTAAAGTCTTGCCATGCCCCTTTCCATCACATCCCCGGAAATGTATGATCATCATTCCCTCCATTTTCTTTGCAGTTGAATTGCCACTAAACAATACCTTGCTTAGTTTTGTATTTATAAAACTTAACATAAATTGACTCATACTGTACATATTATGCTGTACCTTTTTACCCCCTGGATATTATCTTTGTGAGTCTTACCCATTTCCTTATACATAGCTGTTATTCATTTCATTGCTGCTTAGTTTTCCCTTGTATAGATATTCTATAATTTACTTAGTTATCCTCCTATAGATGGGCATTTGAGTTGTTTATACTTTTTTGCTATTATAAATTCTGTTGCTCTATGGTTTCCTGGGACCTGTGGAAAAGACTTTACCTAGAGTAAATATCTGAGAGTGGAACTTCTAGGTCTCATGTAAATTCATGTTCAGCTTTCCAAGAAAATGCACCTTGATACCATTTTATAACCATCTCAGTATTGAATGATTCAGGCAAGAACTATCCCTGGACACTGAACGTAAGAGATGAAAGCTTGATGAGGAATTTGGAAATTTGCAAAGTCTCAAGGTACTTCTGCACAGATAAATTATTAATCCAAAGAGAAAAATAGTAACTTTACAGCTGAGAAATAAATATGGCAGTTCTACCTTATCCAAATGATGAAAGGTGACATCCCCGATAGTGGGACAAACTGACATCTTGTGCCTTCTGAGATAACACACTGAGAAGCACACACTGCTTCTGTGATATTCCTGCCAAAATGCACACCCTCAAGTTTATCATGAGGAAACACCAGACACATTCAAACAGGAACATTCTACAAAGTAACTGGCCTGTACCTCAAAAATGTCCATGTCTCAAAAGAGGAAGACTGAGATGACAAAAATGCAATTCATGATCCTATCTTATTGTTGATTACAACATATTCTTATTATGGAGTGACTTCAAAACAGTAACCACCAATATAGCCTGGAGTTGTAAGTACCCAGACGTAGTGCTGGGCAGAACCTTGGAGGCCCTGACCCATTTTTCCTGCAGTCCACGGATCTTGGGGAGTTCTGGGGACTCCAGGGGCAACATGGGTCAACAGCAGGGGTCATTCGGGGGGTTCTGGGCAGTGGCTCTTTATCAGTCAGTATGGAAACGTAATATTTTAGCCACCAGTGAAGTTGAATATCATCTGGCTCTTAAGCCTTTATAATACTTGCATCTGTAGGTATATCCCTTTCTCATTTCTACTCTCATTTATGTCTTTTCTTCTCTTTTTTTCTGGATCAGTCTTTTCAAAGGTTTGCTATTTTTTTTAAGTTAAACCAACCAACCAACCAACCCTGCTAGCTTTGTTGATACTCTTTATTGCCTTGTTACTCACCGTGTGGTTGGTCCGTCCGCTAGCAGGATTCCCATCACCTGGGAGTTGTTAGAAATGCAGAATCTCAGGTCTCATCCTAGATCTACTGAATCAGAATTTGTGTTTTTGAACGAGATTCTCAGGTGATTTGAATATGCACTTTAAAGTGCAAGAAACGCTGCTCAATTGTATTTTTAGTTTCTTTAATGTCTGCCATCTTCAGTCCTTCTTTTCTTGTGTATTCATTTTGTTGCTGATTTTCTAATTTCTTTTTTTGTACCATTTTATGAGATATAATTGTTGCTCAATATACTGCACATATTGAAATTCTAAATGTTGTGAGTTTTGGCATATACCTATACTTGTGTAGCCATCACCACAATCAAGATAATGAGCATTTTCATCACTCCCAAAAGATTTCCCCTGCCCTTTGTAATCCACTTTTCTTTTACCCTTTTCCCAGGCAACACCTATAGCCTAGTTTGTATTTTATAGAATTTTATATAAAGGGAATCTTGCAGTATGTACTCTCTTTTTGAGGAGGGATCTAGCTTTTCAGTATAATTATTTTGTGATTCATCCATGTTGTATTATGCCCAATAGTTTATTTCTGAGTAACATTCTTTTGTATGGATATTATAATTTGTTTATTCACTCACCTTTGATGGACATTTCAGTTGTTTCTAGTTTGGGGCTATTACAAATAAGATGACGATGGATATTTGTGTATAAATCTTTGAGTGGTCATATATTTCCTTTTCTGTTGGGAAAATACTTAACAGTATATGGCTGGGCTATAGGTTAGGTGTATGGTTCACTTTTTAAAAAATCGCCAAGCTCTTTTCCAAAGTAATTATACCATTTTATATTCCTATCGGTAGTATATGAAAGCTCTAGTTGTTCCACATCTTTGCCAAAAATGAGTGTGACCAATTAGAAAAAATTTAGTCATCCCAGTAGATGTGTAGAGGTATTTCATGGTGTTTTTCATTTGTATTTCCCGAATGACTAATGATGTTAAGTATCTTTTAATGTATATATTTGCCAAATCTATATCTTCTTTGATGAAGTGTCTTTTGCTCATTTTAAAATTGGGTTGTCATCTTATTATTGAATTTTGAGAGGTCTTTATATATTCTATATGTAAGTATCAAATTACATTTTGCAAGTATTTTCTCCCAGTCTGTGGCTCATTGGCAAACAGAATTTTAGGGTAACCCCATGTTATTTGCTTTGTGGTGTTCATGCCCTGTGTGAATCCCCTCCCCTTAGGTGAGGGTGGGACCTGTGATTTGCTTCTAACCAACAGAATATGACAATATGTACTTGATTATACGTATGTGATTACATAGCATGATTGCATGATTATGTTATATAATGTTGTAACACCCGTCTTGCTGGAGTTTCTCCTGCTTGCTGGTTTTAAGGAAGCAAGTGGTTGTGTTGGGACCCTAACATGGAAAGAAATTGTGGGTGGTATCTAGGCGCTGAGAGCGGCTTCTGGCCAACAGCCAGCAAGAAACTGAAATTCTCAGTCCTATAACCTCAGGAACTCAATGTGGCTGTGACTTGGATGAGAACATTGTCCACCTGAGCTTCAGATGAGAACACAGCCCCAGCTAACACCTTGGTTCCAGCCTGATGAGACCCTGAGCAGAGGACCCAGCTAATTCATGCCTGGGCTCCTGAACCACAGAAACTGTGAGATAATAAATGTGCACTGTTTTAAGCCTCTAAGTTTGTGGTAATATTGTTGGGTAGCAATAGATAATGATTGCACTATTATTAGGAGTTTTAGCTCTTACAGTTAGGTCTTTGATCTATTCCAAGTTATTTTTTGTAGATAGTCTGAGATAAGCATCAAGATTTTGTTTTGCTGTTTTTTAATATGGCTATCCAATTGTTCCAATACCAACTGTTGAAAAAATTACCCTTTCCTCATTGAATTACCTTGGCATATTTATCAAAAATATTTTTTTTTACCTTATCAAAAAAAGGTAAAAAAAAAAACTGGGCTATCTGTTCTGTTCAATTGATCTACATCTCTAACTTTATGCCAACACACAGTGTCATGGTTACTATAGCTTAATAATTGTTAAAATCATATATGTAAGCCCTTCAAGGTTTTTTCCAAAGATTTTTAGCCATTCAATGTCCTTAGAATTTCCACATAAGTTTTATAATCAGCTTGTCAATTTTTACAAAAAAGCCTATTGGGATTTTGATTAGGATTGCATTCAATTTATAGCGCTCTGTGGGGAAGACTGACATATTAATAATACTGAGTCTTCTGGTCAATAAACACAGACCATCTTTCTATTTATTTAGGGTATTCTTGAACTCCCTCACCATTTTTTTTTTTAAGTTTTCAGGATGGAGTTTTTGTACATGTTTTTGTCAGATTGGTCCCAAAGTATTTCATATTTTTAAATTCTATTGTAAATAATGTGGTTTTATAAATTTCAGCTTCTGATTGTTTGTTGCTAATATAAAGAAATGCAATTGATTGTAACATATTGATCTTATATACTGCAGCTTTGCTAAACTCACTTGTACTAGCAGCTTTTTGTAGAACGTTAGATTTTCTACATAGATGATCATGTCATTATGAATAGAGACAGTTCTAGTTCTTCTTTTTCTCTCTGGATGCTTTTTCATTTTCTTGTTGTATTATACTGGCTAGAACCTCCAGTACAAAGTTGGATAGAAATGATATGGTCTTCAGGGGAAAGCACCCTTTACTGATGTTAGATGGGAAATAATCAAAATGCACCTTCATTTTTGTTTCCACTATGCTTTAAAACTTATTCAGTTGAAGAAGTTTCCCCCCTTTCAACTGAATGAACACTTTAGCAGGCCCCGTGACATTTCCATTCTCCCTTAGGTAACAGATTGTCCTGTGTTCATTGTAAATCTCAAAACAAACAAACAAGCAAAAGCCTACTGCAATTAGATTACCCAGTCCCTTTTAATAATAAAGAAATCAAGATTTGTTTTACAGGTGTATTTTTTTCCCTTCTTTTCAGTAAGGACCATCTTCAGCAGGACCTACTGCTATGTTGGTGGTGGGTTTGGTTGACTCTTTCTCTCTTCTGTGCTTTCCTTTCTCCAGCTGGCTAACCATGGTTCGTGGGACTTCTGGGGTTGATTGATATTCAAGAAAAAAAAAATGGTGAAAAATGGTACCAAGATACCACTTACTTGGTTGGTGCTATCATGAGATGCTGCTCACTTGGGGCCTGGCATGACTTTATTGTTGACTCTTATAGCTCATTTCATGGGTTTTCAGAGGGTTTGTCTGCTGGGATCCTTTGCGTGTAACTCCTGAAATGTGGATAGTGACTTGCCTTCAGGTGGTTGTCTTTGCTTTGTGTCCAGCCTCTGGGTTGTAGGTTGACTCTCCCATACAGACTCTCTGTTGAGAGTCTGACCCTTTTGGAAGTCATGCACCTTGGCCTCACCATCCGCAGGAGGATGCGGTTTCATCCCAATTCAACACCTTCCTTCTCTAACCTGCTGCCCCAGACCAAAAGCCATGACTTCCCATCTTTAGCTTCCTCAGTCAAGTCAGCCGAGTCACCTATCCCTTTTCTCACAACTGAAAGGGACACGTATCAAATTCCTTGAGATGTTTCCTTGAAGTTCCTCTCACTAGACTTGTGGTGAGAAGGTGGTATTGCCCCTCACAGCATAGCACCATCCCTCTCCAAGGGGATCTTTTCACAAGCCCACTCCAATGAAGGCCCGAGTGGATTTTGTATCTACATTGTGAGTTGTACTCTCAGCCACCTGTACTGAACATCTTCATCTTGATCTGTCTCATAATTTGCTTTGGTGTCTGTTATCTGTCATAGCTTGGAGCCTCACTCAAAGCTTCTCATTTAACATCTTGTGACTCATTTAAATTTATATGTTAAACATTTTCATCTGGTGTTATTAATTGTGTGGCAGTTAGTAATTGTTTGGAAGGATTGTTCAGGGACTCAAGTCTGCCATAGTAACTGAAACAGGAGTCTGCAATCATTTTCTTATCCGTTATTCTACTATCGCCTTCCTGTCATCATTCTAGTTGTAGATGTGTTGTAGAGGATGACCACATGGTCTCTCTGCAGGCACTCTTATCACAGAACACAGACAGAAGTTTCCCATTTAGAGGAGCAGGAGAAATAGAGCAATATCATGCACTTTAAGTATATTAGAAAGAAGAAAGGTGCTCAGAACCCAATCAAACCTGAAATTTTCCAAGTCCTTTTCAACACTTAAATATAGCTCCTGTGAGTGCTAAGCATACCTTCCCAGCTGGGGTAATGTTAAGTAGCAGCATTTAATGTGAAACCAACATCCTCACCACACGCTGATTCTGAGGCAGTTTCTTACAAAATGACGACATAAATCCAGGTGAGTGCTTGTTAAACACACCATTACACACCCACAGAGCTGGACTGAAAGTGCGTAGGCGGGCAATAAGTATCGTAGGCACTATTTCTCAGAATTAATAATATGGGTATAAAAAAATAGAGGCACTCTCCCTGCTTATTTTTTTTTCTTTTTAAGAAAAGTTTCATATTTATGCTTAAATGCCTTTGCAATTTGGGACACATCTTTTATGAAAACAAATTAATACATAATTGATGCAGTGTACATACATCATGTACGTTGGTTTTGGTCATTTTAAAAATAAGCTCTGTTGTTGCTCAGATGTGGCCTCAGTCTAAATCCAACTCTGCAAGTGAAATCATTGCCCTCCCCCTTATGGGGGACATGACACCCAGGGGTGAAAGTCTCCCTGTAATGTGGGAGATGAGTCCCAGGGATGAATCCAGGCCTGGCACTGTGGGATCAATAATTACATCCTGGGGGAAAAGAAGTATAATTAATAAAGTATCAGTGGCAGACAGAGTTCAAATAGAGTTGAGAGGCTACTCTGGAGGTTGCTCTTATGCAAACGTCAGGTAGACCTTGCTACTTATCATAACCTGCCAGCCCCCAACCAGGACCATTCCAGCCATTTCTAAAGAACATAGGACAATTTATAAGATTCCACAAGGGTTCCAGGCACTAGAGTAACTTTCCAGAAACCTACAACCTCCAGATGGGTCCCTGGTCTGGGTAAGTCCTAAAACCTAGCCCAGCCTCTCCAGAACATCAGATAGTTCATCTCCCTACCCCATATTAGTGACAGACCCTTCCAATCTCAAAAACTTAGAATTGCCATAGCCCAAACAACCCCAATGAGAGGTTCGGAAAGATCAAAGGTGATGGTGGAATTATGCATAGAAGACAGAACTTAACAAATGAATATGAATGCTGAATCATTAAATTGATATTTCTCTTAGTCTCCAGTATCTTAGAGCAGCTAGAAGTAAAAATCTAAAATTGTGGAATTATAACCCCTACCAAACTCTGAGATATGTTCTACAACTAATTGTTGTGCTGCGCTTTGAAATTTATTGTTTTTTTTGTGTGTGTGTGTATGTTATTTTTCACAAAAAAAAGAAAAAAACTCAATTGTGATAACAAAAATATATTTATTCCTTCTAGCCTCCTACATTGTGGAGCAGCAAGAAAGAAAAATCTGAGATGATGGTATGGTAGCCCAGGATAAACTCTGGGAGCTGTCCTGTAACTGCTTGTTGAAGAGTGCTTTGAAAACTATTGCTTTTTTTTTCTTTTTTTTTTTTGCTTTGTATATATGTCATATCGTACAATTAAACATTTTTTAAAAATACAAAGCTTGTAGGGCAACGATGGCTCGGTGGCAGAGTTCTTGCCTGCCATGCCAGAGACCCGAGTTCGGCTCCTGGTGCCTTGCCTATGTAAAAAAAAATAAATAAAAAATAAAAATAAAAATAAGCTTGTAGCATAAACCCAAGGGAAATTTTTTTTAATGTACTTTGAATGCATTGAGTTTTGAAAAGCTGCTGCTGGGGATAGTAATTAAAGTAGTGGCAATGAGAACTGCAGTATGTGATACAGGCCACATTCAAATCATTGAAGAGAAAGTGGATTAGTTAGCACACGGTGGTGGGATAAAAGTCCTTTGGAAACATGAATCCCTACCTTAATCCTTACATTGCTAAAAATTCCAGATGAAACCTAATAGGTAAAATAAACACAAACACAAACAAACCTTAAAACACCAGATAAAATGCTCTGTGTGTGTGTGTGTGTGTGTGTGTGTGTGTGTGTAGATACATGCACATATACACATTTATTGCAAAAATTTTGCAGCACTCAAAGGTGTAAATTAAAAAATAAATGCCCTGTTCTTCACCGGACTCCACCTCCATGTTTGATTCCCCAGGAGAATCCAATTAGTTTTTTGTGTATCTATGCAAAAATATCTTAGACACATTCAAGCACATATATGCATATGTTGATACATATATGTAAACATTTTATTAAATGACATTTCATCTATTAGACAAAAAGGATCATTTTATCCTGTAACTTGCTTTTTTTTTGTTTTACAATAACCAAGAAGCATGCTTTTTATTTAATACAAAACTAAAGGTTGACACACTAAAAAATGTCTGAAAGAATGTACACCAAAATGTTAATAGTGGCCATCTTTGGTGGAATAGGTCATTTAAAAATCATTTTCTCTATTTTATACTTTTCTGAAATGTATGATGTATGTAAAACTATACATTTAAAACAAAGAACCAAATATTAGTCACTACTGAATAAGCTACTTCTATTTTAAGATTTAGTGTGGTGAGCAATTTTCTAATTAAATGGTTTGTACTTTACAGGGAGAACAAAGGAGTAAACCTTACCAAGGAGTCTTCATGCTAGTTCAGCTCAGGACACCAAGGATGGTTTAAAAAATAAACCAACCGCTGATACAGTATTAAAAGTATCAGATTTGTACATTTCTGAGTATTCATAAAAGTTACATCAGTTAAAATATCTGGCACACAGAGGGCACCTAATAAATGTTGGTTGATTCTGAAACTGAATGATTTTGCCAAATAAAAATGACAAATTCAGCCATATGTGGCTATTTTATTATAAACAAGTGTAAATTATTTCACAAGTCCTTTTAATGAATAGTATTTCACCCTTAAGAAAAGAGCTCTTTAACCATTAGCAAAAGATTGCTTTTGAAATCTGTAAGGCACTGAAATAGATGCACACATATTTTCAATACACTGATAGCAATGAAAAGCATGTTGAAAGAGATAAGTATATAAAATAAATAAGATTATTTTAATAACCTTATGCATAGTAATTTTGGGGAGGCATGGGCAGGCTCTGGGAAACGAACTATGCATAGTAATTTAATGAACAAAGTAGAATGTCTATAATTAGAATTGTGTTTCTGTCTATTAGCTCTAGCCAATGACTTTCAGGAAACTCAGTGATGATAGTTTTGAAACAACAGCTTAGTTCAAATTGTTATCCACACCAAAGATGCTTACTTATTTTCAAGTTTTCCTTCTCTGGGTAAATTCTGTTTGTTTTCCAGAGTCAACTTGTTTTGATTATTGCACACATTTAACATATATATATATATATACACTTTATATATATATTTACATATATACATACACTTTATTAGGTTTACAAGTTTTTAACTTTCAGGCAAAATGCTTTTGTGGATGATTCTCATTCTAGAAAACCTTTGCGAATATTATTCAAATTAATGAAAATTTTCAGTTACAAAACTAAAGGTTATCTCTGAGGACAGGTCTTCAGAGGGCCCTTTCCTTGGGGTCCCTCTAAAGAAACGCACAAGAAAACCTCAAAATGTATCTTCCAATTAATAATTAAATAATTATAAATTGGAAAATTCCCAAAGGAAGCTTTTCTATATACACATGCAGAACATTCCCAATGAGAAGTCTCTATATAGAATCTATATTAGTTACTATTATGCAAATGAAAATTATGAAGAGCCACATTCAGACCTCTATGAAACATCTTCTTAGAGATTCCTGCACATGTATTAACGATCATCTTATGTTATATCCTATATCTGAAAGACAAGTTCATTGATTTCATCCTCCCCTCATCTTTTTCGTAAAGAGCCCAGTTATTTTTCTTTTACTCTAGAGACGGCTCTAAATGTCAGTAAATGTTATTGAAAATAAATATTGATTTTCTATTATGCATTTGTTAATTTCTGAGAGACAAAAAGTAAGGACACTCCTTGGTCCTCTCTCCCTTCCCAATACAAAGATGGGCATCTGCCATGTGGACGGTTGGGAGCTAGGAAAGGAAGCATTCTTAAAATGGACTGCAAACGGAAGATGTATTTTATAAGCCAGGGCGTCTAGCTATGCCTGCATTTCCCTTTAGTTATTTCTGAGCCTTTAATAAAAACCTCATTTAAATGTTCCAGCCTTGACTCAGCTGTGCTATGGGAGATAAAGCACAGGGTTATGTCATGATTAGTTCACAAGTAAAGGGGAACAGTCTCTTTAAAATGAAATTATGGGGTTGAAGACCAAAACTTTGGAGACTCTTGCACTGCCCATGATGAAGAATATAGGTTTTATTTTGTCAAGATGGAAGTTTAGCACAGGATTTCCCAGAGGGACTCCCTCACCACATAGCTAAAAACACTTGAGATTAAAAACACTGAGATGTGGGACCATCCCAGATCTAATAAATCAGAGTGTATATGGTAGCTGGCAGGAATAGACATTTTTTGAAAAGCTTCCCAAGCATTTCTCACACTGATAAAGATTCTCAAAATGTGGTCTGGGCACCCCTAGGAGTCTCTGAGACCCTGAAAGGTGGTGAGGGCAGCTGCAAGGTCAGAATTAGTTTCATTATCACACTAAGATGCTACATTCTTTCTTCCTTCTCTCAGGTGTTTCCAGAGACTGATGACGTGTAATATCACAGCAGATTGAATAGAAGCAGATATGAGAATTCACCTGTCTTTTTTAAGGCAGACATGAAATCTAGTTCCAAAAATGGAAGGCAATGCCACTTCTCTCAGTAAATTTTTTTGTATTTTGGGTAATAGTTAATTTTTTCATTAAAATGTTGTTTATGTTGACATGTAATGTATTTATTATTTGAATGGAAAATTTTTTAACTGTTTTAATCTCTAATATAATATTGATGGATATAACCCAAATAAACAAAGATCTCGAGACCAGAAGTTTGAGAACAGCTGCTCTGGTGGATGCATTCAGAGCACATGAAAACTGCAGTTCACACACCCAGGCTACGTAGCTCCTTGCCACCCGGCATGCGTACTCCACCTCAAATCTGGGTCAACAGATTAGCTGCAGAAAAGCTTCTTAAACTTATAATTTTCAAGCAAGGCAATTTAATCTGACAGTGAAATATAGACATCTAACTGGTTTTAGTTAAAAGTCTAAGAAACAAAGCGTAAAGGCCAAGTTTTCTTTTGTGACCTCAGCATCCAATAAATAATCCTTTACTGTATACATGGGTTGACTCTGATGTGCGAAATTGAAAACCATACTTTACGTGATGCAATTTTCAAAATAGTCATGTGTTGCCGTGTGACGACACACACATTAGCATTTAAGTGGTGGCAAATGAATGGCTAACAGCAAATGTAAGCTAAAAAACAAAGTCATAATGTTCAAAAGAAATAAAATCAAGTTTCCCATGTAGAAAAGAAATGTGAGTAGGCCAAATAATATTGAATTATTCTAAACTACAAAATTTGATTCTTAAATGAAAATGCACCATACATACCATTGCTAAATTAATATTTGAGTATATCCTGCTATTAGAGAATGAAAACTGAGAACACTCTGAGGTTTAGCCATAGATGGGGTGAAAACAGTACCATCCAGACCTTTGATTATTTGAAGCACACTGTTATACAATAATTACATTCATACTTTTAGCCTGCAATGTGTAGTTTTTAAAATTTTAAATTTACCACCATCTTTTAAGTCTGAATAGCTAGCAGTTTAATAAATCACTGCTGTTGGGAAGATAATACATACTGCTTTAAATGAGGATGATACCGTGAATGTATTCAATAATGTATACCATATTAAGATTCTAAATGATATAGTTATTATATAGTAGCTTATATTCATTAATTGGTATTTGAAAATAAGTATACTTTTATTTGAACAGCCTTAAAAAAGTACATTGGATATAGTTTCTAGTCTTTTTTACTTTGCTAACTTGTAATTTCTAAGAAATCGTCTCATTGGAAGAAAATTAAATACTACTTGAATCAAAGCCCAGTGAATTCAACTTTTTCCTTTCTTGGTTTCCATGACCATTTACAACCATCATTTCTCTGCAAGTGTTCCACTTAGTCTATTAAAAATTAATGCTACATAGGCGGGCCACAGTGGCTCAACAGGTAGAGTTCTCACCTGCCATGCTGGAGACCTGAGTTCGATTCCCAGTGCCTGCACATGCAAAAAAAAAAAAAAATCTCTGAAAAGTCCTCTAAAACATTCAGCTGTTTCTTGAAGTCTCTGGATAATTACAGATTCTATAAACCTACTTCTTCCAGTGTGAGTGTATCATGTAGCAATGTGAGGAAAGGAAGAGCTGTGGCCACAGAAAAGAGAGGTCTTCTTTCAGATCCTTGGTATTTATTGATGTGACTTACCCTGTGAGAGATGTTACATTTCTGGATGATCCTTTTCCCATTGGCCAACCAGGTCTGTATGCAACTTGCTTTTTGGTTAATGTACCTTGAATAGCTTTCCATTGAGTTCATCATTTTACCTCCTCATTTTACATGGCTGTTTAGTATTTCATTGCATAGATGCATCCATAATTTATTTATACTTTTCTAAATAGCTTTCTTTATACAGCAGTATGTTTTGGAGATCCTCCCAGATCAATACATGCAGATTCACCGTGGTTTTCTTTGAATTGGTGGATTGTACCATAATTTATCTATCCATTTGCAGATTATTTGGTCATTTTTCTCTCTTCAAGCGGTAAAAGTTCTACCACATGTCCTCTTTTAAAAGGTTCTCTCAGGCAGCAATTCTCATTTGATCTGGCTGACATTGTCAAAGGATCACTCTGGCTGTGGGGGTGAGAATCGATTTGGGGTTAGGGAGCAAGAATGAGAGCAGGGAGATTGGTCGGGAGGCCATTGCCACAGTCCAGATGAAGAAGCAAATGACTTGGACTCGACCATGATGGCAAGTAAGATGGCGACAAGGGCTGGAGTTGAGTAAATGCTGGAGGTAAAGGTAACATGATTCACTGATGCTTGGATGTAGGGTGTGAGGGGCAAAGAAGAGTCAAAGAAGATTCCAAAGCTTGCTGCTTAAACAACTAGGAGAATAGAGGAGGAACAATGAGCTTTGGGAAGATCAACATCTTGAAATATGGTTTGGACATATTAAGGATCTTCAGACTTCTTGGAAGCTGGAATTCAGAGAAAAGCTCAGAGCAGGAGATTCTGTTTGGGGGTCATCAGGGTAAGGATGGTATTTAAAAGTGACACCCATGAGAGAGTGAGTATAGAGAAAGGAGACCACAGACTCTTACAACATTCCAACATCAGAAAGAGAACAAAGGTCCAGCAAAAACCATGAGGAAGGAATAGCTAGTGGTTTCAGGGAGGAGAAAGTGATTCCGTTTGAATGCTGTTGACAAGTGAGGTCAGATAAAAACTTTCAATTGACTGGAGAAATTGTCAATGTGGAGCTCACTGGTGTGGGAAAAATACTTACTGGAGGGGCTCAAGAAAGAATGGGAACAACTTCACACTTGCTAGGATGGCTAGGATCTAAAAGTCAGATAATAATAAGTGTTCATGAAGATGTGGAGAAATGGACACTGATATACTGTTGGTGGGAGCGTAAAGCTGTGCAGGCCCTTTGGAAAATAATCCAGTAGTTCTTCAAATGATGAAGCATAAAGTTATCCTATGAACCAGCAATTCACTACCAGGTGTATACCCAAGAGAAATGAAAACATATGTCCAGGTAAAAACTTTCACTCATATGTTCATCAATTGCTAAATGGATAAACAAAATGTGGTATATGATGGGATATTATTTGGCCATAAAAAGCAATGAGGTAACGAGACGTTACAACTTGGATAAAACTTGAAAACATTATGCTAAGTGAAAGAAGTCAGACACAAAAGGCCATATATTATATGATTCCATTAAGAAGAAATGTCACTGACAGGGAAATCTATGGAGACAGAAAGTGGATTAGTGCTTGCTTACGCCTGGGTGGGGCTAGGAGGGACAGTTAATGGTTACAGAGTTTCTTTTTGAGATAAAATGAAAATATTCTAAAATTGACTGTGGCAATGTTTGCACATATCTGTGAATATACTAAAAAAAGTTGAATTGTACTCTTTAAATGGGCGAATTGTAGGAAATGTGAATCAAAGCTTAACAGAAGCTGTTAAAAAAAAAAAAACAGTGAATGGAGGACAAGAACCGGGGACAATGATTATACTTACAACTCTTTCAAGGCAAGGGGAGCAGGAAAATGGGGCAGTAGTTTGAGGGGGCCGTGGAGTCAAGTGAGGATACTCAGATCAAGCTCTCAAAACAGTGTTGCATGCTGAGGAGAAGTCCGGAGGGGAGGTGATGTGGGGAGAGAGGGGAGAGCTGCACCCCAGGCATCCTGGAGTTGGGGTGATGAGATGGGAGCCCATGCACGAGTGGCAGGGCTGGCCTTTGGAACACAAGCAGGGTGTCCTTCCTAGCAGCAGGAAGGAGAGTCTACAGGCATCGAGGCAAGGCAGAGTGGTGGTGGTTAGACATGGTGCTGGGAGCTTGTGGACGTTCTCTTTTGTTTGTTCTTTTGTTCCCAGGCCTGTAAGAAGTAAAGGGTCAGATAAAACTGGAGGTCTGGTTGGTTGAAGACAGTCATGTAATAGGTGAGTAAGAAGTTTTGCTTATAACAGAGGAAAGATGATCAAAGCTGTGCCTTAAAATATAAGTGAATAGGCGAGTAAAGATCACTGTCTCTATCAGCAAGGTAGGTCCTCCTAGAGCACCCAAGAAGTTTAAGGCCAGCTGGGGTGGGGCTGGGACACTTTTACTTAGTAATTGACTTAGCTTTTGAGGCATTGCATTCATTCGACAAACATTAGCTTTGTACCCACTCAGTGCCCAGCACCACGCTAGGACATTGGGGTGTGATACATGGACAAGACAGATGGAATCACTGGATCATCTAACCTATGGAGTCATATTTTTCAAAAAAAAAAAAAAAAAATCTCAATTCTATAAAAAGTAATTGGGGGAAAAAAGAGATATTCTCTGGTATCTGGTAAGAGGAGGCTGAGGGAAGGATGACTAGAAGGGCAGAAGAATGAATTTTCAGGGGGACGGGAGATGTCCTTTTCTTTTTTCGCACAGGCAGGCACCGGGAATAGAACTTGGGTCTCCAGTGCAATAAAGAGAACTCTGCCTGCTGAGCCACCATGGCCCACCTGGGAGGTGTCCTTTTTCTTTCTGTTTATTTTTAACTTTTTTGTTGTTGTTGTGAAATATAACATATACACACAAAAGCAATAAATTTCCAAATACATTTCAACAAGTAGTTATAGAACAGATTTCAAAGTTTGGCATGGGTTACAGCTCCACGAGCTTTCGTTTTTCCCTTCGAGCTGCTCCAAGACACTGAAGACCAACAGAAATATCCATATAACAATTCAACAGTCATATTCATTTGTTAAATCCTATCTTCTCTGTTAGGGCGGTATCCTTTTTATAGCTTGGAACAGATGCAAACATTCCTCCATAGGCTTGACCCTCCTTTTTGCCTAAGTTCCTCGGAGCTAGCTCCTACCCACTCTTTTGCCATCAAACTGGTTGGTTTAGATGAGTGCCTTAATTTTCTGCAAAGTGCAACTTGGATGAGACACTCTATAGGGCATCAACCTCCAGAGCCATAATTCTGCCCCAGAACTTATTTTTCATTTGAGCAGTAGCTGGAGATCTTGGGTTGTCAAATCGCTGTAAAGAAAATCCATCCCAAAATATGAACAGTTTTTGTGAGTCTCTAAAGTCAGCCTGTCTCTTTCCTCTTTTATGGTTTCAAGTAAATCCAAGAAGGCCGTCATTAAACAAACCACAGTCGTAAAAGACATGCTAAAACTTAGTGTGCTTGGCTGTCTCTGCTCTTTAGCTGGCAGTAATAAAACAATGACTAATAAAATAATGAATCCCACCAGGATTCTGCTCCAAATCATATTCTGCAATTATTGTTTTGGCTCCTTTTTTTTCAATATTCCAAACAGAACCACACTGCACTCACACATTTCAAAATTATTTGTTTTCCCATACTGCAGGAAGTCATACAGAATTTTATACCTAAGAGCTATTGTTTTCCCCTGGTACGTTTATATCTCAAAGCTACATTGCCTAATGCTTGTTGTATGTTATGATTTCCATTTGCTTCTTTGAAATGCTTTTATTTAATGGACTTTATATAAATAAAGTGTTTGGTCAATTAAATTTGCATTCATTCTTTCAACGAACTTTTTTTCCCAGCTTTATTTTTTCATCTTTACCCAGATTATTTTTACATTCCACTGGAAACAAAGTACTGCTTGGCCATCAATTCCAGGCAACTACATCAAAGGGACCATATGACCATTTCCCATTAAGAGCTAATTACTAAATATTTGGTAAAGGCAATAACAGTCTTTCCGTTTTATTGTTCTGGCCTAACAAATGTTTTTACTTTCCTCATGTCCTTGTGCGGTTCCATTCTATTTATCACACAGCATTAAAAATTAAGTGCTTCTAAGTTCCTTCTGCTAATGAAGGGAATTGCCACGTGATTTCACAGACAAATTTGTATTTTGCAAGCTGGGATTTATTTTCTCCTAAATCCTGCGGTATTTTTCCTCATAAGCTGAATTCAAACTTCAAGCTTATTATGAGTTTTCCATTGATCTTTCTATAAATTAGGATCTTATATTGCAAATAACTCAAAGTGTCTTAAACAATAAAGAGAAATACTGGCTAATGTAAAGGAGAAGTGCAGAGGTAGTTGGCCCCCAGCAAACAACGACATGGAGGAGAACCGTGTCACAAAAGGTGTCAGAGTATTCTTTAATAAAAATGTTTAGTTAGTTTTCTAAATTTTAGGATGTTTTCAACACTTGTCAATTTTTTTAAAAATTGTAATGCGTTATGATTCTTTTGTTACTCTAAAATTTTCTATTTATAATCTTGTATTCTTTAACATGGTTCCCCAAAATGGTATAAATGTACTTACAAACCCTGAGTCTGCCCCCACAAAGAGAGAGCAGAAGGGTTGCTCTCAGAAGAAAATAGTTCATAAAAATAAGGATGATACAGAGCATCTAATAGCAAAAACGAGACATGGCTATTAAAATCCCAAACTTGTTCTGAACTTTCTTTGCTTTAAGTCCTACCTATATGAGTCTAATAAATGTTTTTATTGGCAATGAAGCTATTTAAAAGAAGAGACTGTATTAAATTTCTCTAGTTCTTCCTCCAGTGATCAGCAAAGAAATTTCATGCAAAAGCATGTTGATTTATTCATGCTTCTTTCAAAAGATTCTGTGATTTCAGGATGCTTATCTTCTCTTTTTTTTTTTTTTTTCTTAACTTGAGCATACACAGCTGTTACCTGGTAGAATCCAAGTTCTATAGAAACTCAAAGGTCCTGTATAGAAATACTGCTGAGTTTATAGAACAAAACAGTGACCTAAAGCTTGGCTACAGATTCACTTATTTTAAAGAATTATCTAATGGCTGTGCCCCTAGTATTTGTTCAAACAGAATTTTAACTAAAATAAGAAATCTTGCCTGATGCAAGATTGCTAGTAATTTAAGAGTTATTAAACATAATGCAGTGTTTTCTAGCATCCTTGAAGAACAAATGTTTGTTTTAAATGTAAATCTAGAAAATGCACATTAGGGAAGAGTTAATGTGAAATTACTTGGTAGGGAGATATTTGCATTAGACTGTTCACCTGGCCTGTGCAAGGAAGGTTTGCGTTTAATGTTGAGTTTTCCCATAAATCAAAATCCATTCTCAGTGTGAAAGCTTGTGAGAATGAATTTGGTCAGGTTTGCCTATAGACTGCTATTATATATTGGTGTGGAGAGTAAAAGAGCTAGTATCTTAGAACCTTGGCTTCTTTCAGAACATCTTCATTTGGAAGTTATGGGTGACACTTCGGCACATCATGAGTAATCATAGTTTGGAGACTTTTAGGGGCTGTTGGGGACAAATCCAAACAAACCAGCATCTAAATTGTGTTCCCTCTGTTTGTACTTTCGCTACTTGCTAAATCACCTCTTGGTACAATGTCCTCATTTGTAAAAAGCAGGCGGTTGCTCCAGAATGTTCTCTGAGGTCCAGGCAGCCTTGACCTTCTGTTATTTTAGGATTCCACTCTGGGGCATAGGCACTGTCAGACAAATAAATAGACTTGATTAACAGAAAAAACTTCCGTGAAAGTCAAGAATTTTTCTTCAGCTTTTTGTGAATGTACTGACTTCAAATTTTTCTGGAAATTTTCTGGGGACAAGTAGCAATTTGCAAGATTACTTAGAAGGAAGGAGACTTTTCTTCCCCCTCAGCAATCGGACCACTCTTTCTCAGAAAATCATCTGGGATTAAGAATATTTATGGCAGTGGTTTGTGTGCCTCAGAAGCACCCGGGGCTTGTTAAGCACCACTTGCTGGACCCTACTCCCAGAGTTTCTGATTTAGTCTGTCTGGGATGAGGTATGAGAAAATACATTTCTAACAAGTTCTGAGGTGCTGCTGCTTCAGGGTCACACTTAGAAAACCATTGATTCATAGCATTTACCCATTTAGCTGGGCCTTGTCTAGGAGGGTAGAAGAAACTTGAGGTTCATTGCCATTGTGTAGGGTGAGGCCTACTTATATATAGATATATTTTAATCCATTCTGTCACTCTTTGCTTACTTATTTTGTTTTTTGATGTTCTGCTTTTTGATTAGAAAGTTTAACCCATTTATATTTAAAATAACCACTGATAATGCAGATTTATTTCTGCCATTTAGATATTTAGCTTTTGTAAGTTGTATACCATTTTTTTGCCTCAATTCTTCATTATTACCTTCTTTTGTATTTAAGTTGATGTTCTGTCATGAGCCCTTTGGATTCCCATTTCATTTCCTTTTGTGTATGTTTTTTTAGAGATTTTCTTTCTGATTACCATAGGGCTTAAGTGTAATATCTGTTATGGCTAAGTTCATGTATCAACTTGGCTAATTTATGGTGTCCAGTTGTTTGGTCAAGCAAGCACCGGCCTGTGAGGAAACTTCACAAAAGCTTTAAGTCACTGGTTAGTTGATTGCACCGGTGGTTGATTGCATCTACAATCAACAAAGGAGATTGCCATCAGCAATAAGAGACATCGCATCCAATCAGTTGGTGGGAAAACTGATGATTTCAGCAATCAGAAAGAAGAATTTCCATCTCTTGGAAGAAGAGCTAACTTCTCCTGGGGAATTCACTGAAATCTTCATTGGAGTTCCTAATTTGCGGCCTTTCCTACAGAGCTTGGATTCACCAATCCCCAGTGTTGTGTGTGTGTGTGTGTGTGTGTGTGTGTGTGTGCGTGTGTGTATATATATATTTCTCCAGGGACTTTATTTACTGTCTAGTGCCTTTCCTTTCAACCCAAAACTCCCTTTAGCATTTCTTGTAGGGCCAGCCTAGTAGTGACAAACTCCCTCACATTTTATTTATCTGGGAATGTCCTAATTTTTCCCTCGCTTGTGAAAAACAGTTTTGCTGGAAATCAGTACTGAATATTATTGAGGCTCTCTTGTACCTGATGCATTACTATTTCACTTGTCTTCAGCATGTATGCATGGCCTCAGGAATCCCCCTTTACACAGACTTAAATGTCCCATTTTCTTCTAGGAAATAGTCTTTCTCCTGGTCCTATATACTATAACGTGCATCTTAAAACTGCTAATTTTTGCCCCAGAAGCTGCCTTCCTACAGTATCTTATCACCCTGCAGGCCACTTCTATGTGCTGGCCAGATTCCAGGAGGGCAAGCCTGTGATGACTGTCCTTGTTCAGCTACCACCAAACAGACTGGTACAGGCATACATGCAGCCCAGTAGGTGCAAAAGGGTCACTCTGTTCTCACTGGAACCAGGGCTAGGTACCTGCACTGGGAGTGTGGGTTGACTTTTCACCAAGCTGGGGAGGGGTGGAGAAGGGGCCAGCAAACTTGCCATGCAGTGATCCATTTTTAAGTTGCCTTTTTCTTGATTTGATGGTTGCCCAGTTACTGCAGTCCATTAACTGTTTTCTGGAGCTCTGAGAAAGATGGTTCTGCTCACTTTTGCTTGTTGTTTAAAACTTCCTGGAGCATCTCACATGGCCATCTTGGTGACATTAATCCAATGAGAGAATAATAAATGCTATTACACACACTGAATGGAGAGTAAATTTGTACAATGACTTTGAAGGGCAATTTGACAATATGTAAAAACAATTACAGATGGAAATATCGTTTCATTGAGCAATTCATTTCTAGTAATTTAGCCAACAAATAGCTCCCATATGTGCAAAGAGTGTATGTTCAAGGTTATTCATTGCAGTGTTATTTGTAGTCACCGAAGATTGGGATCAGTCTAAATGTTGAATAACAGAAATCTGGCTAAATGAATTATGGTATATCCACAGAATAGAAGAATACCATGTTAAAAATTTAAAAAATTTTTAAAATATTAAAAATGGCAGTGCTGATTAGATTCTCCCTCCAAGGAACAGTATAGCAAATTGCAGAACCATTTGTGTGGGGTGGGGGAAAGGGGAGGAACTAATATATCTGGTTTTGCTTATTTAGGCAGAAAACATTCTGGAAGGGTATCCAAATGGTGGATAATAGGATTTGCTTCTGGCTGTAGAGAGGGAAGCAGGAGCTGGGAAATAGAAAGATTTTTTTCACTCTTTTCCCTTGACATCTTTTGAATTTTGACCTATGTTAACACACAGCCTGGACATGCACACATACACAAAAAATGTATTAAAATATTATAGGGGAAACACTCATAAAAATTAACTGAGTTATTTAAGTTCACATCATTTTCTATGTGATAAGAGCTGGGCCTCATCTTTCCTTACTTTTATTTAAAGATTCTTTTCTAAGTGCCGTGATTACTTTCCTCTCTCTGAATATATTTACTCCTTCCATGATTTCAGGAGTCTGAACATTCAGGAGGTCTTGTATTTGAAAAAGGCAGATCCTCCAAAGTTTGGGGCATAGCACACTTGTGGAAGGTCCAGATGTTAGTATAAAATTAGTGCTGTTTTTCTGCAATTATCAATGTATGATATAGATATAGTGAGGCAACTATGTATATGAAGCAAATTGGAAAGGACTTGGAAAGCTGACCTACTCCAAAGTACCTCTCTACTAGTGTGCTCAAAGACCTCAGCAAAATCCCATACTGTGTATCTTTTAGGTAAAATGCAAATCTCTCTAGGAGAGGTGCTTTCACACTGTCAATGATCATTAGCTCCTAAGGAAAATGAACTTATTAGATTCTTACTTTCAGGTAAGCGACCAAGAGCAGTTTAGTATAGGAATGGCACTAGGAATGGTAAATTCTAATAAAAATAAACACCTCAGAGCTCAATTTCATTATCTGCAAAATGAGTGCGCTGCATTTTTCTTTCCTTCAGGACTCTGTTTGGCCAAAAAATTTTTCGAATATCTTATCTCACTTGAGTCTCATGACAAACTTGTGCAATGAGCTGGGGGATGGATGGGCAGGGATTATTCTCCTTACTTGCCAGCTGAGGAAACTGAGGCTCAAAAGAGTTGAGCAACTTGTAAAATACATGAGTAAGCCGAAGAGCCTGTTTAGCTGGATCGTTTAACTCCAAGCTCAGTCATCTTACCACTGTGTCATATACTCATTCCTTCATCTAGTGAGCATCCACTACACAGTAAGGTGCTAGGTGCTGGGGAGGCAAAACGAAAAACAGGCATTTCTTGCCCTCTCAGGGTTGGCAGCCACTGGGAAAGCATGGTCAGTTCACTTCTGGAGCCAGAGATGGAGATAAGAGGACAGAGAGTCTTGGGAAGCAGGATCAAGAAGAGCTTCATGGGAGAGTCACATCACTGAAGCTGAACTAGGGAGGATGAGTCAGGATCTGATTAGGAGGATTTGGCATAAAGAAAGAAAGCCAGAACTTGCAGGAGTAAAGAAGTCATCCTTCAAATGTGACACTTAGGGTGCCATGTCAGTTTTTTTGCAGCAGAGTGGCAGAGAGGGACTTGGGCAGAGGGGCCTTTAAACCCCTTTAGATAAAGTCATTGATCATTGCCCTATTCAGATCTGCACCAGGCTCCTCCTGATTTTGCTGCTCTGCCATCCCTGGTGTGATCTTTATCTGAGGAGTTACATTATAAAAGAAGATGGTACCTGGCAGGCAACAGGTGAAGGGCTGGAATCCCTCTTAGGCTGTCACAAGACCTAGTAGCACATCCGAGTTATAGAGATGAAAGATAATGGTGAATTTCCATCATTGCTACTACCTGGGAAATGAGGAGCCATGGGGAAGACTCCCTGGAACAGAGACAGGTTGCACCTCATTCTGCAACCTCCTCCTTGTGCCCCAACCCCAGAAAAAATGCACACTTTGGAAGCAGAACTTGGGAAACCTCCCTTCTCCCTTCCTCCGTCTTGCTCCTCACTCTCTGACTTCTTGGGTCAGTATCTCTGTGACATGATGACTCCCCACAGGATGAGTCTGTGGTTCTCCTTCAATTCACTCACAGACCTTACACACGAACACAGACACACACACCTCACACTTCTCTACTACCGATGCTGGTGAAATCCATCTTCTGCTATGCTTTTTACATCTCAAACAGATATTTTATAACACTCAAGTTTCCTCACCAAAAGCTTAATCCATTTCATGCTCTTATAAGCTACCTACATGAATAATTTCAAATATTTTGCACACTCTACAAATTTGTTTTGTTTTGTTTTACTTTAAGGTAAGAGGGGAAACGTCTGATTCACCTGAATCTTTTTTTTTTTTAACTCACTGCATTTGTTTGGAAAACAATACTTTAAATGCTGCTCCAGGTAGGGTGTGAGAGGCCCTCACCAAGTGTACAAGTGACATGCACCAGAGAAAGACAGCTGTCCAGAGAGAAAGAGAAACTTGCATCTTTTCTGAACAGGAGTGGGGAAGGAGAGAGAAGATGATACGAAAGAGAAGGAAAGAGAGGTGCCCAGTGTCAGACCCGCCACCATCTCAGTTACCCAGGCTGTAACCTCAGGGATCCCCACCTCCTAGGCTTCTTGTCCTGCTCTTCTCCCTTCTCTGCCACTTGAATGAATCGCCTTCATTCTCTTTCTACTCTCAGCTCTTTAACCTGGATCCTGAGCACTAAGCTCTGAGTATATCAGCCTTCCAGTTGACCCTCCTACTGCCCATTCTCCTTCACACCCCCATTATCAGACTATTTTTTCCTAAAACATACTTTATTTATCCCTCTGGCTCCCCACTGCCTGTTAAATAAAGCCCAATTATCTTAATTAGGAATTCAAGTCTCCCACCTTCCTAGCAATAGCTTTTACTGAGCGTTCACCCCAAGCCAGGCAGGCTGTTAAAAGCTTCTACACATTTCTTGTCCATCCGGAATCCCTTTCCAGGAAGGTCCTTCTGCTCCCACCTGGTGTGGTCCTCTTGGGCTGTCCTCGGTGCCCTGGTCCCAGAGCTTTCTGAAATTTGGCAAGTAGGTGTGCAGAGAAGTGGTGTGCCAGTTTGAAAGGATGCATGTACCCTAGAAAAGCCACGTTTTAATCCTAATCCCATTTTGTAAAGACAGCCCTTTCTTCTAATCCCTATTCAGTACTGTATGTTTGAAATTGCAATTGGGTCATCTCCCTGGAGATGTGACTTAGAGAGTCACATCTTGATGTGATCTTGAGTGATCAAGAGTGGTTGTTAAAATGGATTAGGTGGAGACGTGTCTCCACCCATTCGGGTGGGTCTTGATTAAAATCTTATAAAAAGAGGAAACATTTTGAAGAAAAAAAGAGATTTCTGAGAGAGCAGAGAGTAGCACAGCCACGAGAAGCAGAGAGCCCACCAGCCAGCGACCTTTGGAGATGAACAGGGAAAACGCCTCCCCAGGAGCTTCAGTAAACAGGAAGCCAGGAGAGAAAGCTAGCAGATGACGCCATGTTCGCCATGTGCCCTTCCAGTTGAGAGAGAACCCATTACTGTGTTCTCCACGTGCCTTCTCACTTGAGAGAGAAACCCTGAACTTCATTGGCCTTCTTGAACCAAGGTTATCTTTCCCTGGATGCCTTAGCTATAGGCTTGTTTTAATTGGGACATTTTCTTGGCCTTAGAACTGTACACTAGCAACTTATTAAATTCCACTTTTTAAAAGCCATTCCATTTCTGATATTTTGCATTCTGGCAGCTAGCAAACTAGAACAGGTGGTTTCTCGCTTCTTCTACGATTGAAATCTACAGAGGGAAGCACAGAGGAGCCCAGATGGACAATGAGAGAGAGAGAGGGAGGAGACATCATTTGTCCGTCTGGATCCCATCACGCTTGCAGCTAGCCCTACCCCAGGGTTTTTCTCATGGTGAGGCAAAAAAGTTCCTTTCTTGCTTAAACTAGTTTGAATTATTTTTACTGTCCCTTGCATTGAGACACGTCCCGATAAACAGAGCATTCTACTTGGCTTATCCCCTTTAAGCCTCACTGCTCCCTTGCCTTACTCCCTTGCCTTACTACGGCAAGTGGTAGGACTGTAATTTTCACCACTTTAATGGAGAAGTGAGACCAGAGAGATAAGTAACGTTCCAAGATCTCATAGTTCTTAAGTGTGGAGACAGAATTTACAACCAGGCGGTCTGACACAGAGCCCATGCTCTTACCAGAAAGCTCCCAGACAGTCCAGGAAAACATCCAGTATTTTCTGCGGGCTAGGCACCAGGCTGAGCACAGCTAAGTGCCTGTTCTCATCTCATCTGCTCTTGCTCCCACCATGTTCCAGAAGACGGCTTCACCTGTGCCCTAGATTTCCCTACATTTGGATCTTTACTCCACTTGGAACATATTTCCTGCCCCACCTCTGTCTGGCAATATTTATTTTATCCTTTAAATCCTGGATCAAATATCACATCCTTCTGGAAATCTGTGAGGTTACCCCAGCCAGAAGTAATGACTTCCTCCTTTGAGTTTTAAGGACTTTGGACACCAGGTCAAATGCAGGTGTTTAAGGGCTTATAAAACAGTAACTTGTAGGCATTTCTTAGGAACGTTGGGGGACCAGTGGTTCAGTCACTGAGTTTAAGCTCGTGTCATTGCAATGGTACCTGCAAATATCACCTTTCTTTAACAAGCAGCACGAGTGTTTTGGTCATGAGTGAAGTCTTTGGAGTAAGGCAAGGCTGGGTTTGAATCTGGATTTGCAACTCTTGAGCTTGGGTGATCGTAAACAGATGAATTATTCTGAGTCTCGTTTTTCTTATCTGAATATGGTGTTGAGAGTAGTATTGTTCTTAGAGAGTCCTGAGAAGTACATGAGATAATGGGTAAAATGCTTTGCACAACATCAGCAAGTGGTAAATGTGTGTGTATTGATTTTTAGGTAAGGGATTATATCTTAAACTCATTTTTGCTCCCTCCCACAGAGATGACACAAGTAATACCAATACTTATTAAATGGACTAAATATCACAAATACACATTCACTTCCTCTTTTTCCAGACTTCTACAGCAACTGATGGGTTGCAAGATGGGAGGGATATAGGGGGAAGGTGGGATCAGAATATAAAAGCCCATTTCAAAAAAGGAGTCCTAAGAGGAGGGGAGGCAAAAACTAGGACTGTTTCTGTTCCTTAGGTCACCACATTTCATCCTTTACTTGTTTTCTCTCAGGCAAGAGAAATTAGGCAAGATGATTTTTGTTCTTGTCAATGACATATTTATGTTGCTCTTTTTGGAACAGTGCATATACTGCTCAGCCCTCCTCCTAAAAATGGGCAGGAGGCAGTGGTGGTGCTGCAGCGGCCACAGCAGCTTCTTGGCCTCTGGGTTGCAACCATGGCAACAGGACCTTGAAACCAACACCAAATCACGGCCGCCTGACTTCTGCTCCCCCAGCCCTTCTAACGATATTAAAAGTACACATTTCCTTTATTATATCCTTTCTGCTTGAAATGCCTAGAGAGGTTGCTGTTCAGCAATAAACTCTAATACACATTACATATAAAACAAGCATATTAAATATGCATTAAAAATGTGAGTGAACTTAACATGAGAAAGTTAAGTTTCTCACAAAATGGGCATAGCCCAAATACCCCTAAACAGTGGGAGAAAAATCAAAGGTGATGGTGGAGTTATACAGAGAAGGCAGGGTTTAACAAACGAGTATGATTGCTGAATGATTATACTGATATTTCTTTTAGTCTCCAGCATCTTGGAGCAGCTAGTAGTAAAACCCTAAAAATGTGGAATTGTAACCCATACCAAACTCTGAAATCTGTTCTACAACTTACTGTTGCAATGTGCTTTGAAATTCATTGGGTTTTTTTTTTTTGTATATATCTTATTTTTTCACAAGAAAGAAAAAAGTCAATTGTGATGATAAATGCACAGCTACACAATGGTATCGTGAACCAGTGATTATGCACTTTAGATGATTACACGGTATGTGAATATATAATATATTAGCAATAAAAATCAATTTTAAAACTGTGAGTTAATTAAAAGTTCATTTTTAAAATTTAGAAAATTATTACAGTATGTATATATATATATATATAACTGCAATATCATGATGACGGTCACCAACAGTTGGATGCTGAAGTGTGGGAGCCAGCAATCTCGTTTACTATGCATAACCAGGTAGGCACTCTTATTATCCTCAAAAGAAAACTTAGGTTAAATGATTGCCCCGAATAGCATACGTAGTAAGTAGTGGTTTTGACTCCAGAGCTTTTAAACCAAGGAAAAGGGTCAGAACTTCATTCAGTTGATCTCAGGGACCAAAGCTCAAGTAGCTCCTGAACACAGTCCTGAAGAAGGAGTAGGACGTAGTCAGTGAGGTGGGGAGGGGTTTCTGGGCTGAGGTCGTAGCAGAGGCCAGGGAGCACTGGCAGGAGCCAGTGGCACACATCACGGGAACCGAATGGAGCCCTGCAATTCTGGAGCACAGGGATTATGAGGGAGCATGACTGGGAAGGTTCCTGAGAGGTAAGTAGGGACCTTGTCCAGGGAGAAGATGAACCTCAATCCTGAAATGCAGGGAGCCATGCATGGATTTGAGGCACAAGATGACCTGTTCACAGTAGAATTTTAGAAAGGCTACTCAAATAATTTGAGGCATGACCCAGTGACGTTGTCTAGCAGAGAGTTGGGAGTGAGGATCTAGGGATGTGGAGGGGGTTTGGGGTATCAGCTCTGGAGCCGTTTGCGTGTAAGTGGGTGATAATGCTGAGATAATTTTACTATCCCTCGATCTTCATCAACAGGACTTTACTATTCCAGGAAACTCTCACCCAGGAAGACAAAGTTACAAACACCTTCTTGTTCATTTCAGGAGCTTCCCAAACATTCAATGACCATCAAACATTTCAGCTTTTCAATAGAAAGCGTGAAACTACTCCCCAAGATTCTTTAAAACCCTAGCCTCAAAATCTTTGTCTTACGATGTCTCCTCTAAACCTAAGCTCTTCTATCAAGTTCCTTATCCAATCCCAGCCAAGTCCCTCCATTGAAAGATCCTCTTTAAACCAGACTGCCAAACCCCATCTGTCTTTGCCCTCCCCATTCTGAGCACTAGGACCGCAGGCAGTGCTCTCCCTGGTTGCGGTAATAATACCTCTGCATGCCTTTCTCAAGTCATTTTGGTGGTGCTTTCCGGGAGCCAGCATCGGAAGGGTGCAGGGTAAGAAGAAAGAAAGCCAAGCGTAAGAAAGGCTGGGCACGTCATCATTCAGAGGCAGTAGAGGCACCCAAGCATTTTTCTGATAGATGTTCGCATAATTAAATTCCACCTGGGCTCTGCAGCCCTGGAAAGTATGGCTTTGAAAGGGAAAAAGGAAAGATTGTGGAGTCCCCCTCAGGTTGGTAGAATGCAATGAAGGGCAGGGGTGGGTGGGTGGGAGGGAGCCCAATTAGAGTCTAGTCTGGAGGCGGGGAGACGGCGGGGGGCAGCGTGGAAGCAGGTCTGGGTATGAAGACAAAGTTTACTCTGGACTTCCCCAGGCACTGGTGGGGCTCACCTGAGGAAGAACTGTGGAGCTGAATTTTATTCTCAGCAAGATGGGAAGCTGATGAGAGAAGGTGATGATGCAGCAGACTGTCCAGGTTGTGGGGAGGGCAGGGTGGGCACAGGCTGTGAGACTTGGCCTGCAAGCCTCTTCTGGCAGCATCTTAGTTTGCCTGACTTGCTATAACAAATACCACAATCTGGTTTTGGCATAAACAACAGGGACTTATGGGTTTTAAGGTTGTCCAAGATACAGATATCAGCAACACTTACTTTCTCCCTGAAGTAAGCCCCTGAAGACTATAGCTTTCTCTTGCTGACTGTTGGCAATCCTTGGGGTTCTTTAGCTTTCCTGTAATACATGGTGTGCTGGTTTGAAAGGGTGTATGTTCCCTAGAAAAGCCATGGTTTAATCCTAATCCCGTTTGTAAAGGCAGCCATTTCTTCTAGTCCCTATTCAGCATTGTATGTTAGAGACTGTAATTAGATCATCTCCCTGGAGATGTGATGTAATCGAGAGTGGTTGTTAAGCTGGATTAGGTGATGACATGTCTCCTTGGGTGGACTTTATAAGTTTCTGGAGTCCTATAAAAGAGGAAACATTTTGGAGAATGACAGAGATTCGGAGAGAGCAGAGAATGCTGCAGCACCACGAAGCAGAGAGTTCATGAACCCGTGACCTTTGGAGATGAAGAAGGAAAACGCCTCCCAGGTTGCTTCTTGAAACCAGAAGCCAGGAGAGAAAGCTAGCAGATGATGCTGTGTTCGCCATGTGCCCTTCCAGGTGAGAGAGAAGCCCTGATTGTGTTCCCCATGTGCCTTCTCACTTGAGAGAGAAACCCTGAACTTCATCGGCCGTCTCGAACCAAGGCATCTTTCCCTGGATGCCTTTGATTGGACATTTCTATAGACTTGTTTTAATGGGACATTTTCTTGGCCTTAGAATGGTAAACTAGCAACTTATTATAAATCCCCCTTTTTAAAAGCCGTTCCATTCCTGGTATATTGAATACCGAAAACTAGCAAACTAGAACACATGGCAACGTCCTCTCCTTTCTTTGATGCACCTGTGACTTCCTGGTTCTCTTTAAATGGCTTCCAATGATCCAGATTAGGACTCACTTTCTTTCAGTTGGCCACATTTTAACTGAAAATAAGGTTCTATTTACAATGGGTTCACACCTACAGGAATGCCGATCAAGATTAAGAACACGTGTTTGTCGGGGTACACAAGTCAACCGACCACAGGCGAGAACATTGCGGACTGCCTGTCCACTCCCACCACACCCGATGCCCTTCCTGCTTTCTTGGTAATTTCTTAGCCACGGCCAGATGATCTGCTTCCAGTACATTTTTAACTAACTTTATAATCTGATGCATACTTACCATTTTGTAACTGTAGCTCTGGGTTGTCCTTTTCCCATCAGCTAACATAATTACTGTGATCACTGTCCGCCTCCCATCCACGGTTGTGCCCTCAGAGGGACCCACAAGTGCCTCCAAGGAGCAGAAAGCCAGGCTGGGGTGAGGGTTAGGCCTGCTGGCAGTGGAACCACAGGGCTTCAGAATATATAATCACATGTCTGGCATTCTAAGTCACCCAATTTAACAACAGTTTCTTCTAGAATTAGAATGATGTTCTCCCCTCTCCCCCCTTTCCTTCCACCAACAACTAGAAATTTATCTACCCTGCATTTGTGTTAAGATGACCTTATTGTATTTTCTTAGTCTTCTTCTGTTCATGCGCAGAGAAACTGGTACTCTTAGGAAATTGCTTAACCTTTGTTTCCTTATCCCTTAGATTTGGATTATGTTCATTCATTCATTCGACACATTTACTGAGCACCTACTATATGCCAAAGTCCCTGCCCTCATGAAGCTCATATTCTACAGATGTGACATCAGACCTTCTGTGTGTGTGTGTGTGTGTGTGTATAAAATCAAGCAGTTATAGGTGCTATGAAGGAAAAGCAGGGTAGCATGGGAAAGGGCTACAGAGTGATAGAGACTGATGTTTTAGACAGGAGGCACAGCCCTTTCAGAAGCGATGACATTTGATTGGAACGTGACTGAAGTGAGCGTGTGAGCAATGCAGCTCTCTGCAGAAAGAAGTTTCAGGTAGAGGGAATAGCAAGTATAAAAGTCCAAAGACTTTGCTGTGTTTGAGGACGAGCAAGGAGGCTCGAGGAGCTGGAGTAGAGCAGTTGTGGAGAGAGAGTGGTAGGAGATGAATCCCAGAAACAGACAAGCTCATGCTAAGAGCTTTGAGTATATTGTAAGCATGCTTACAAGCCGCTGAGCAATGTTGTGACTTGATCTTGATGATATTTTTAAAGGAGCACTTTGCTGCTGTGGGGAGCAAGGGACAAAACAAGGAGACCATAAAGAGGCTATTGCGTAATCCAGGCCAGAGATGATAGTGGTTTGGACAAGGAGATTAGCAGTGGAGGGTGGGGTGAAGTGTTCAGAATCAGTCTCTATTATATAGACAGAGAAACCAGAATTTTCTGATGGAAAACACGAGAGGCTATATAAATACAGGAGTCATCAATGTAAAGTTTTGAAAGCCTGGAACTACAAGGTGGGTAGGCAAACTTTTTCAGTAACGGGCCAGACAGTGAACATTTTCAGTTTTGTAGGCCAAACAGTCCCTGTCACAGCTACTTAACCTTGTCATTGGAGCCGAAAGCAGCTATGAACAATGTGGGAATGAGTGAGTGTGACTGTGTTCCAATAAAACTTTATTTACCAAAACAAGTGGCAAGAGGGATTTGGCCCAGAGCATGGTATGCCAACACTTGGACCAGGTGAAATCACCTAGAGAGAGTGTGCAAAGGGGAGAGAAGCACTCAGAGCCCTGGGGGTGGGGGCGGGGGTGTCACTCCAACATTTAGAAAGTGGGGAGAGGAGGAAGATCTGGGAGACTAAAACTCAGCAAGCAGCAAGGTAAGAGGGAGTGGTGACATGGAAGCCAAAGAAGAAAGATACTGTGGAGTCACTAAACATTGTGGGAGACTTTGAAATAGGTAAAAAATTAAATTAAATTAAAAACGAATAGGGCGGGCCACGGTGGCTCAGCAGGCAAGAATGCTTGCCTGTCATGCCAAAGGACCCGGGTTTGATTCCCGGTGCCTGCCCATGTAAAAAAAATATATATATATTAAAAATGAATAAACTACAGATACTGTCTAGCATACCCTTAAGGGTTATCTCCATCTTTCGTTACCTTTCAGCTATTATACAACTTTGTAAGCTGTAGAAAACTGGTAATGCAAATGATATTTGTCCATAGAAATGAATTGTGTCCAGTGGAATGCAGTTGACAATCATCCTGTGGATACACCAGTTTTGTATCTATTTGTAAATTCATATCAGCATTCCTTATTGCTATATACGTGTGGGCCACTGAATTCTTATTTGAACTGCTTGTAACATCTTACGTCCCTTCATTTAATTGAGTAAAACACAGTCATTAGCATGTGTTCATTTCATGTGTGAGTCCTGATATTTTTCTTTGAAAATATATGTTCATTCAATAGTGGAGATTGAATAAAATATGGATTTGTGGGAGAGGTTGGAGCTGCAGAGGTGACCTAGAGAATGCATCCCTGTCCTCTAGGAGCTCAGAACCCAGTGGTGCTCAGAATCCGTGGTCATGTAGAGCGGAGAGGCTCACTGCCAGCCGGCTAGAGGAGGGCACTTTAGCCCTGGACAGGGTGGGAGGCTGGCCTTTCAGTTCTGGCTCTGCGGACCAGTCTTTGGATATTTCTTCACTGAAAGAGGTTCTCTCTTGCCTGGGTGGGGTACCAGCAGGTCTCCTGGCCTCCACCCCTTGCCCTTTCAAAGTGTGGCCCGGGTCTGCCTGCTAAGGATCAGATTCCTGGGTCCCCTCCCTAGGCAGGTTGAATCCTCATTAATGGAGTCCAGAAACATATATTTTGCGCAAGTACTGCAGTAGAGGTTTTTGTTTGTTTGTTTGTCTGCTTTGCATAGGCAGGCACCGGGAATCAAACCCGGGTCTCCAGCACGGCAGGCGAGGACTCTACCTGCTGAGCCAGGGTGGTCCGCCTTGCAGTAGAGTCTTGAACCAGAAAGTCTGAGAGCCACATGGTTACCAGGTGTGTGGTTCTGAAAAGGCTATGCTCTTTCACCCGCCCCCACATCAACCCCGAGCCTCTCCATTCCCGTCCTGGGCTGTCAAATGACAACTTTCCTGGTGTTCTTCCCTTGAGGGTGGCGGCCGCGCGACCACAGTGGTGTCAAGGTCTGACCGGGCGGCGGGGAGGGCCCGGGAAGTGGCGGCGCTGGGGGTAAGGGAACCGGTGCGACGGGGGACTCTGGGGACCAACGCGCGCTGGGGACGTGGCCGCGGCGACAAGGAGGCGGCGCGGAGGGAAGGAGGGACTGAGCAACCGAAGGGAACCCTGTCCAGCCCTGGGTGGGCAGGGGCGCCGGGGTGGTCTCGGGGCGGAGACGTTCGGGGCAGCCTCGGCGCGGGGCGGGGCGGGGCGGGGTGCGCGCAGCCCGGGGCGCCAGGCGAGCTCGGCGCGGCCTGGCAGGAGCCGAGGGCGCAGCGGCACCATGGGTTCGGGCGACTTCGAGCTGATTTTTGACCGCGTGGGACACTTCGGCAGGTGGGGAGTTTTGGGGGTGAGGTGTGTCGAGGAGGGGAGCGGGAGCTCCACGTGGGTGGAGGCCCTGCTAGGGGTCTGTCTGTTCTTGCCCCTAGCGGTGGAGTTTTTCACTTTGCGCTGGGGAGCCTAAAACATCTCCCCCTCTCGTTGCCCAGAAAGTCGGAAGCCAGGCGCCCAGATTCCTGGCCCCGGGCTGGGCTTGGCGGCGGGACCCGCCTACAGCTAGAGAAGAGGCGCTGGGGCTCGCTTCGGGAAGGGGGCTGGGGTGCGGGGCAGATGGGACCTGGGGCGCGCGCCCCGCGGGGGCCAGTGCCGGGAGGCTCCGCCGCAGGGGCAAGGGCACAGGAGTAAGAAGTGTCTGTTCCCGGCGGCCAGCTTCTCTAATCCGCCAAACCGTCTCCTCTTTCACCTCCCCAAACGAGGGCTGCCTTTCCAGTGTCTGGCAGGTGCTACCCCAGGAACAACCGTGAGTCTAAGTTTGTTGCCTTTAATGGAAACCTACTATGCCAGCTACACACTGCGCCCACGCTTAAACACAGTGCTTTAATATATTTTAATGCCCACAGGGACCCTGCAAAGGAGGTGCTAGAATCCTTATTTTCATGGTTGGCAAACTGAGTCTGGCAGGGCTAAAGACCCCCAGCTACCAAATGGTGGAGTCCACCTCCATTGCCTTTATCCTCCTGGCACCCTCTTTCTCTTTGTTAAATTGATTTAAATTTTTAAAAATTTATTTATTTACATTTTCATTCACTTGGGGACAACTGCTCCTGTCCAGAATCCAAGTGCTTTGGGAGGAGAGGCAGCTGGGTGAGCGGCTGGACAGCTCAGGACCTCAGGTGTGGAGCTGAGGCTGCGTCCTGGCCGTCACTCACCTTAAGGTGACTTGGATCTAATCTGAGCCTCAGTCTCCTACCCAGAAAATGGGAGTGACTGTCATCCCTGAGGCACTGCTTTTCCAAGTGGGAAGGATAGGAAGGTCAGTTAGGAATCCTGCCGTCTGCGTTATTGAACGCTGAGTTGTGCCTGGCTCTCTCAGAGCTCTTTGTCCCAATTACCTCTGTTACTCTCCACCCTCGCCCTGTGAAGTTGTTGGCATTACCCTCATTTTACAGATGAGAAAACCGAGGCTTCTTCCTGAGCCACAAACCGGGTAATAGCAGAGTAGGACTGGACGCCATCTCCCTTGCCCTCTCAGGTTGACCTCAGGTTGACCTTAGCCACGATGTGGTCTCCTACCCACAGAGTACCAGCTCCCACACTCTTGCCAAGCCCTTTGTGCATTTTCTCATTTTCTCCTTCTGGAAGCAGAATCACATGTGGAGCAAAAGACCGCCTCTGGGGGTGGATGTCTGGGTTCCAGTCCTGGCTCTGCCACTTATTAACTTGATCCTCCTGAGCATTTACTTATGGCTTCCCCATCTGTAAAATGGGAGTAACAGTAACATGTTGATTTGAAGGGCTCTATGTGCCGTCTCTCATTTCAACCTCACAAAGCCCCCACAAGGTGGAAGGAACTAATGCCATTCTTTGGCCCTGTGCAGTAGGGATTTGCCCATAGTTGGTGTTTGGCTGAAGTGCTGTAACAAAGAGACCCTTAGTCACCTGTTTTTCTCCCTCCATACCTGTCCTGGGCAGGCTGCAGATTCTGTCCCACCAGTTCCTCCAGGGACCCAGGAGGGTGGGCAGCCCTGCTGTCCTTTGCTCCCATCCTCCATCGGGACTGCTGCCGCCCTCATCCTTCACATGGCCACACGGAGCTCACTGCGGGGGAAGGAGGGGACAGTGGATTTGGGGAGACAGCTTTTAGTCAGCCATAATGATATATGCCAATGTCTTATTATTTGGTAAATTCCCCATCACTCCTGGCTCTTGTCACCTGAGTCCCTGTATTGGTGGGAAGGAGTGACTTGTGGAAGCCGTTTGCAGGAGGGGAAAGGGTACCATCCCAATGCCTATCACAGAAAGGACGAACAGTTTGAGGTAACATGTACCCCGTTTTTCCTCCAACGTTTGCTCTAATTGGTCTCTTATGGATAGAGGAGGAGGCTATTGTGTGCTATTTAGTCTTTTCTTAAGGAAACCTAGCAAAAGTGTTAAGTAAGGAAACCTAAATAGTTCTCATTTCTAGAGTAAGCCTACTTTAATCACCTTTAAAAGAGGAAAGCAGGACACCCTGAGGAGAATTAAAAAGCTGGTCCAGGACTTGTCCTGAGACTGTATCGAAGTTCCATCAGCATCGCAGCTTAAGTGCCGTGTGGGTGGGAATCGAGTTGTCTGGCGATGAAGGCAGAGATGGTTTAAAATTCCATAGTTGAAGTATAGGGAAGCCTAGGACTCAGCTACATCTGAGCATCTAGGTAGTTTTTTTTTTTTTTTTAGCTCTTCTTTTTAACTTAGGCTTATGAACAAATAATAACTAACACTTATATGCACCTACAATGTGCCACAGTGTTTTACAGGTATTCACTCATTTTGTTGATGCAAGAACCCATTTTTCCGATGAGAAGAAAACTGCAACTCGAAACTGCAACTCAGAAAGGTTAAGCATCTTGCCCAGGGCCACAAAGCAGAGCCGAGATTTACACCTTGCCCGCCTGGTGCCGGGTTCCATGCTGCTGATGCTTCTTTCCGCACAGTCACATCAACCCAGGGCTGAAAGCAGTCCTCTTCCCTCATCACCCAAATCACGTGGGTCCATTTCCTGTAGGTTCCACTCACCTTTGCTTTTCCTTGCCCTTGGTTTTCTGCCTATTATGTCTGTATGATTCTTTTTTCCCTTAGTGGGTGTCTTCAGCTGCAGGCAGAGTGGTATGTTATAGCTTATAGGTCTGTTTTACTGGAAGGCCCCTTGGTTGGGTCTGTGGGCAGAACAAATCTCTGTAAGGGAAAAAGTTCTGTGTGTGAGGCCCAAAGGCCAAAGGAAGTAGGGTTTTGTTTATGCAAAAACAAAGAGGAACAGCAGGCCGAGAAGAAAGGCTTGCATTCCTTGACTCAAACATCCCAAGGGGCTAAGACCACGGCTTGACCTGCACTCTGCAGGCCACAAGTCCCTGCAGCCCTGGCTGCTGTTCCCGCTCAGCTGCTCTGCATAGAATGGGCCCAGGCCAACTTCCAATCATTTTTCTCCTGGCAGGGTACCTTTTCTAGAAAAACAGAGCTCAGTCCCACTGGCCCCATGGACTTACACACCCAGGGTGCCCAGCTCTTCTCTTGGTTGCTCTCTGCATCCCACAGGAATCCTGAAAGTAATAATTTGTGTGTTTTCCTTCTCTTTCTGTTACAGAGGAAAGTTGCTGCTGCCGTTTGCTGTGTGTGTGTGTGTGTGTGTGTGTGTGTGTGTTTCTATCCCCTAGCCACCGAGGCTAGTGCCAGATGCAGAATTCAGCTTTGAAACTGCGGCCAACACGACCAGTTTATGGTGTCCTGATAGTGACGATGCTTTAACTTGATGCCAACTTACTTCTTATTTATCTACGTGAGGTTCTCTGAGAAGTGAGTTGTGGTGGCCACATACCAGCTTGGCAGCCATCCCTGTGGATGTGGGGGTTCACAAAGTTGATAACTTCGCAACACCATGCCTGTGGCTTTGCCTGCCACCGTCACTTGTGATAGCCTCCAAAGTGGGGTGTGTTTACCCATATGGTCGGCAGAGATGATCTTTTGAGATGCCAGAAAAAAACACCCATTTTCATATAAATGTATGCGTATAAGTAAATATGTGCATATATAAATTTATATTTTAACATATATGACATATCAATTCAGTATTATATGACTGTGTGTATATATATTCATTTTATATGTTTACTCACAAACACACACACACGCTCATTATTTTTTTAGTGATGGGGATGATAATCAAAATGTTTTGGATACCCTGACCTGTTGAATACCTCCCCTTACCAGAGGTCCTGAGAATGCATCAACTTCAGTATCATTCATTCTTTGCCCAAGGAATTCTGTGACATTCTCTCCACACTGCACTGCCCACTGTGCCAGGTGCCTTGGGAGATACTAAAGTGTCCAAGTCACAGTTTCTGCCTTTATGAGACTTGACTTCTACCTTTTGTATAACTTCTGTGGTTTGTTTGGTAGAGAAATAGAAAACATTCACCTTGGCTGCTTTAAAAACCAACATGAATAACAACGGTACTTCAGCTGTATATCCTAGTTATAGAAGAGAAAAAAAGAAATGGGGAGAGAAAATGAAGAAATGAATTAGAATGGAAAAGGAGGAAGAAAATGGAAAAGAGAGGCAGGCAGTGAAGGGAAAAAAGGACTCAAAGCAGGAGTGAGTGTGGAGGGAAGTAGCAGTGGAGAGGGAAAGGGACAGAAGAAACGAGCTGGAGTGGCAGTTCTCAAAATGGAACCTGTGGTTCTCCAAGACCCTTTCAAGAGGTCTCTAAGGTCAAAATGACTTTCACAGTAATACTGACAGTAGCTGCCTTTTTCATTCTTATTCTGTCATGAAAGTCCAGTGGACTTTTTCATAGCCTGTATGACATATAATAAAGCACCAGATTAAATGTGGAAGCAGAGATGAGAAACCAGCTGCTTTCTCTTAATCTGGGTATTAAATGCAGGACAATGCCCCACTTCCCCACTACATTTTTGTTTGTTTTCGAAGCTTTGGTTTTATGGTATTTCATGTTAACGTTTTATTATTTTATTATTGCTATTTTTGATGGCATAATACATATTTTAAATTCATGCAGTTTAACTTCTACTATATGAACATGGATAGCTATAACCCACATAAAGAAAGACCCTTTGGGGTCTTCAATCACTTTTACGAGTGCAAAGGGTCCCTGAGACCAGTAAGTTTGGGAACTGCTGAGTGAAGGGCAGAGAGAAGGGTGCTGAGGAACAGAATGATAAGGCTTCTTTCAGTGAGGGAGGACCGTCAGGGTCAGGGAGGGAGTGGGCAGGTCTGCACAGTAACAAGGGCAGTGAAGGTCACTTCATCAACAGGGCAGCTTTGCCTGAGGTTGCTCCAACAAGACCCATTTTATACTTTTATCATGATTTTATAGTAATATTCTTCTTTGCCTGAAATGATTCTGTTTTCAATCCAAATAATTGAGTCACTTGCCCAAAGAAGCAGTTTTGACTCTTCATTCTAGGTGGATGGGTTTTGTGGGACATTCCACATTTATGCATCCTGCCCCGTTATCCTATGAGAATGTGTCCTTGCGAGACCATTTTTGTTTCGTAGAATATGCCACTGTTGGTTTGAGTTTGTTAATTGGAGACCCTATACATATGTTTTTAATTTTAAGCAAACTTTCTATTTTCATATGATTTCAGATTTACCAAAAAGTTCCAGAGATAGTACTGAGAGTTCCCACATATTCCTCGCCTGGTTTCCCTGGTGTTAACATATTACATTACCGTGGTACATTTGTCAAAACTAAGAAACCGACAGTGGTTCATTTCTATTAACTAGACTCTAAACTTTATTTGGATTTCACCAGTTTTTCCATGAATGTCCTCTTTAGTGTCCTAGAGTCCAATCCCAGGAATCACCTTGCATTGAGTTGTCATGTCTCCCCAGTCTCTTTTGACCTATGGCAGTTCCTCCGTTTTTCCTTGTTTTCCTGAACCTTGACAGTTTGTAGTGCACTGGCTAGATCTCCTGTAGAATTTCCCCCAATCTGGGTTTGCCTGTTGTTTCCCTCGTGACGGTACTGGGGCTCTGTGTTTCTGGGGGATTGCAGCGAAAGTACATTGTATCGTCTCAGGCGTACATGATGTTCCCATGACATCACTGGTGATGTTAACCTTTATCGCTTGGTTAAGGTAGTATTTGCCATGCGGGTTCACTGTAAAGTACCATTTTTCCCTTTTCCCACCCTGTTCTTTCGAAACGAGTCAGTAAGTTCAATCCACTTTCAAGGGGGCAAGGCTGAGAATTAAGCTCCCCCTCCTGTAGAGAGGGAGGGTATCTGCACAGATTAGTTGGAATTCTATTATAAGAAATATGTTTCTCTTCTCGTCTTTTTATTTATTTGCTCAATCACTTATTTTTATGAGTATGAATATATATGTATATATATATATGTATATATATATATACACATATGCATATTTGTTTGCTTATTTATTTTGGGGGGTGGGCGTGCATAGTCCGGGAACCAAACCAGGGTCTCCTGCATGGAGGGCAAACATTATACTATGTATTTATTTTTCATACTTAAATATATCTATTTGTACTTTGGGTTGTAATCTAATACTACATTATTTATTCTGTTGCTCAAATTATTCCAGCTTTGGCGTCACTCTTTCTAGCTGGCTTTTGTGTTCCTTTGACATGTCCCCACCCTTCTGTTGTTTGAGCACTTCCTCAAATACTGCAAGATGCTTCAGGTTTATCTTGTTTCTTCCCCATTGTTGACCTAGCAGCAGCCCTTTTTTCAGTAATTCCTGATTCCTTTAATTAGAGAATGATTTTTAAACGTCACGATCAGGTGCTGGCTGTGCTCATTTCTCCTGGGATGTTGCTTTGGTTTGGTAAACCTGCCCAGTACCGGAAACGGGATGCCTTTTCAATGGGGATTTATTAACTTACAAGTTTACAATTTTAAGGCCCTGTCAATGCCCAAATTAAGGCATCAACAGGATGATACCATCTCTGAAGAAGGCTTCTGGCAATCTGGGACTCTTCTCACACGGCCAGGCACATAACAACATCTGTTGGTCCTTCTCCCCAGGTTTCATTGCTTTCAGCTTCCTGCTCTAATGGCTTCCTCTCTCAGCTTTGCTGGGATTTTCTCTGTCTTTTATCCTCTTTAAAAGGACTCCACTGGGCAGGCCATGGTGGCTCAGCAGGCAGAGTTCTCTCCTGCTATGCTGGAGACCCAGGTTCATTTCCTGGTGCCTGCCCATGTGAAAGATAAGAAAAGGGACTCTGCTTAGAGAATTAAGACCCACCTTGAGTGAGGTGGGCCACATCTCAGTCGAAATAACCTGATCAAAAGGCCCCACCCACACAGGTCTACACCCGTAGGAATGGGGTACATGCAGCTTCAAACTACCACAGATGTCTCTGTTTCTAGGCCTTCTCAGAACACGAGCTAGGTAAGACAGTTGAGTCTCCTTATTTATGATAGTTATGTTCTCTGAGGTTGCCGCAAGGACTGTGGTAGTGAATACCGAACCATTTCTCTTAGGAGAAATACAAAGTTAGCTGCCTGTGAGCCTCTGACCACACAGCATTTGCATCAGCATAGTCAACACGTGACTTTGCTTTATGTGTGTTTCTATTTAAAGACATCGTTTTAATAAATAATGTTGTTTCACTGGCACTAAACTCATGGCCAACAGCACTATAGCTCACTCCTGAATGAAGCTTATCTAACCCACACGTTTTCTCCATATGGCGCTTTACAGCCCTCTTGTTCTTAGGAACAACAGGCAGCACTGAGGCACTGTGCTTGGGGACCATTTTAAACAGTTAGAAATCATCAACAGAACATAAAAATGTGAAAGATGTGTAGGACACTTGTTTCAGTATAAAAGCTGAAGCAACAAAGCAGAGGGTCACCTTGTTCTCAGGCCCAGCTGAGAGCGTGTGTGTCAGACAACTTGATTTTTTTGCCGTTCTTTGTGAATGACTGTGAAAGCACTGCGAGATTTGATTTGGGGGTTATAAATTAATCTTAGCAAGTAGGCAAAAATTTGCAGATATGCAATCTGCGAATACTTAGGAACAACTCTATGTTTACTGATCCGTGTATCCAAACCTATCTGTAAATGTTCATATGTCTCCTCATCTGTGTGTATATTAACCCTAAATATGGTGGAGTCCCTACAGATTTCCTTATGTTCTTTTTCAGCCTATAGGCCAGGTATAATAGTTTTTCCTCTCTTTGCAGATCGCAGATATTTCTCTATTTTGTATGTGCCTTCCAGAACATCTCTTGTGGCATCCACTATTTGGCTTCTGTGTTCATGACGGTCACCCCCCAGTATGTTTGCAAACCCCCAGGCAATGTGAGCCTCGTTCTTTTCCACCAACACATCATTTGGGACTTGGAGGACATCTGGACCCTGTTTTCCCCGGGCCAGGAAGACCACGTTGCCCTGCAGCTGCAGGATGGCAGTATCTGGGAGCTCCTGGGGTGTCGTATGTTCCGGAGGGAGGATGCCGTTTATCTGGAGTATGATTACCACGGCAGCCTCCGTGACGTTCCATGCTCAGATGGCTACGTCTATGACCGGAGCAAGTGGGAGAGCACCGTGGTGACCGAGTGGAACCTGGTCTGTCACCGAGAGTGGCTGGCGAAGCTGATCCAGCCCGTGTTTATGCTTGGCGTCCTGCTGGGCGCGGTGATGCTGGGCTACCTTTCTGACAGGTAAGGGGAAATGGGTAGGAGCGTTGCTTTAGTCTGGGGATCATTTTATCTTCTGTGTTTTTGAGGAGACAGGGAATTATGTCCAAAACTGCATTCATTTTCGTGTCTCCTCTCTAAATACCTATGTCCTTGCTGGTCTGTTATTTAGGGAGGCGAAAGGACACAGTGGCGAGTGGAACCAGCCTACCTGTGTGCAAATCCTGGCTCTAGCACGTATTAGCTGAGGAGCCTGGGCAAGTTGCCTGATTATCTGAATTTCAGGGTCTTGTTTGCAAGCTGTTGGTGAAAGTAACAGCACTCAGCTCCAAGGGTTGATGCAAAATTAATACAGAAAAGAGTCCCCTGGACATATAACTACTTAACTATTGGCTATTACTTTGAATATTTTTTTTCTTTAAAAAGACTTTCTTTATTTTTTAAAGAGGAATAGCCTGGTCTTAAGCAATAGTGTTTATGAAATTGTGGGTTTAATATACCAGGTATGTATTTCAAAAATACACATTAAAATGAACATGTAAGTCTTGAAGCAAGGTTCACCTGTATATGTACATGGATCACGCTTTAAATATCCTTACTTTAAGAGATCGATTTACTTGATCCACATGGTTGTCAATTTTACAAGCATGTGCTGGACACCGGGGATCTAAAGGCAATAGGGTAGGTCAAGAATCCCTGCATTTGGGACGTACCAGTCTAGTGTGGCTGAGAAACATGTCCAGTGAAAAATTGTAGGATGGTGTTGTAGCCAGGGTTATGTTAGATGTGAAAGCAACTCCTAGTGTACTAGAAAAGGCAAGAAAGGCGTATCCTGGTCCCCCCCCAAAAAATATCCTCTCCGGGGAGCGGCCTGTGAATAACAAAATTGGAAGAAAAGTGGAGTCTAGTTATTTGATGGCTGAAGTTATGTTTTAATGTTGAAGAATCTTCTGGGGAGGTGTGGAAATTTGGATGTCAGTGGGGGGAGGGACAAAGTGTGTTTGCGGGGAGCAAGGAGAAAGCCTTAGGTGTTGTCATGACTCACTCATCTTGGAGCTTAGTGACCGTAAGATAGGCAGAAAATGCCTAAGAAGTGGGTGAAGAGGCCCCTCCCACCCCCAGCCTTGAAGGCTTAGTTCATCAGGAGGCCTTAAAAATGGCTTGTAACTTAAGTCCAAAAGGAGGCAAGAAGTTAAAATCAGGCTAAAGACGACTCCGTAGGCCGGAGGTTAGGCCAGACAGGTGAGAAGGAAAGACAGAGTTTGGGAAAGGTGCTGGGTGATGAAATAAATGCCCCATCCCTGTGCATACACGTGCGCGTGCACACACACACCCTTAGCATCTCCGAAAGCTTATTCGTAAAGGTGCTACCTGAGATTGGAAAAGGACACGTGCAGAAGTCAGAGACACGGGCTGAGTATCACAACATCCCTAATCTGATGTCAAGGGGAGAAAGACGGGAATTATTTTATTCTTCTCAGAGTTAGAGTGTGTGAGGGGTGCAAGGGTCGTTCAGGGGTAGAATTCCCGCCTGCCACACAGGAGACCTGGGTTGGATTCCTGGCCCATGCACTTCCCAAAAACAAAACAAACAAGCAAACAACCAAATGAAAAAAAACAAACAAAAGCAAAAACTCGAGGGTGCTGCGATAAGGGGATACTCACATGGAGAAAGGTTGAAATGTGAACCCCCACACACAGCATACAAAGGAAAAAAAATGCATGTGTATTTGCTTCCTTCCCTCAAGTTATATTTGGTCACTTTAATGAACAGTGTTTTTATTTAACTTCTTTCATGGTCCTTTTTAAAATCTTCTTTTTGCTTTTCTAGTTTCAAAAGCAATGTGTTTAATCTTTCATCAGTTTTAACAAGATACCATACTAATGCAAAATGTCCACAATAGGGGGGTAAATGGGGAGGTTGATTTTTTACAAGACTTTTCTGTAAATCTACAATTCTCTAGTTAAATAAATAAAATATTTTTTAAAAAAGCAATGTGTTTACTGTAATCAATTCAAACCCTTCAGAAACGTGGACACTGAAAAGTGAAAGCCTTCCCTCATTGCTTTCTCACCCCCAAAACAAAGTTCCAGTTCTCAGAGACAGCTACTGTGAGGGTTTCACTGTAACCCTCCATGTTTTAAGAAAAATAAATAAATCACATTTTGTTTGGCTTGGCTTTGCTTAACCGTGTCTTCTGGGGCAGGGGAGAGGCGGATAATTGTTCTCCTGGCTAAGTTTTCTTTTCCTGGCCAAGCCCTGTGCTTACTGCTGGCTGGTGGCAGGAAACCAAAACACGGGCAAATGGGAGGGTAGGATGACCACCATTTGGTCGGTTTAAAATCGTTCTCCTGTTGTGCTTCCCTGCAACGTTAGGTTCTGGTAGAAAACATGAACAGCCCTAGGACGGGGATTGCTGAGGGACCGTTGAAAGGAGATTAGTTATTAAATATGTGAATATTCGGCTTTAAAAGGTTAGGAGGCAAATCCAGGGGGTGGTGAGGTGGTGAGGCAGCTTGTGGATGGGAAGAGACATTCCTGGGGTTTATGCCAACTGTGACCCTTTTCCTTTTGTTTCTGCCCAAGGATGAAGAAGCAAGAGCGGGCTAGGCTGAGAGGGATTCAGAGCCCAAAGATCTAAGGGGGCACCTCAGGGGGCCACTGCATGCTCCCCAGGGCGAGTTTGGAAGGAGGAAGTTCTCGCCTCCTGGAAAGAATGCTCAGAGTAGAAGGGAAGCCATTGGCGGGTGAGGTGGCCACGGATAGGCCTTAGGGCATGGGGTTTACAGTCCATACTCATGGCATTAATTTCCATTAAGCCTGAGGAGAATCAACGTTATCGAAAGCAGGAATCACTTAATTACAGGCTACTTTATCTTCTTAAAATACCCAGTTAGACCTAGCTATTTGGATTTTTTAAAACTTGTTTTCTAGTTATAGAGGCTATTTAAATAATACATTAATATGGTTAATAGCTATTAACTCTGTTCAGTAAATCCACCCATTTTTTTTTTTTAACTTTTTTATTGTATAATATAACATATATTCAAAGCAAAGAAATAAAAAAAGCAATCGTTTTCAAAGCACTCTTCAACAAGTAGTTAAAGGACAGATCCCAGAGTTTATCATGGACTACCATGATATAATCCTCTCAGATTTTTCATTCTAGCTGCCCCGGAATATAGGAGGCTAGAAGGAATAAATGTTTCTATCATCACAATCGACTTTTATTTTTCTTTTTTGTAAAAAATAACATATATCCAAAAAAGCAATAAATTTCAAAGCACAGCACCACAATTAGTTGTAGAACATATTTCAGAGTTTGGTATGGGTTGTAATTCCACAATTTTAGATTTATTTTTTTGCTGGAATCGTAACCCAAGTCTACGACATGGCAGGCAAGAATTCTGCCACTGAGCAACCGTGGCCCACCCTAGGTTTTTAATTCTAGATGCTCTAAGATATTGGAGACTAAAAGAAATATCAATTTAATGATTCAGTAATCATATTCATTTGTTAAATCCTATCTTTCCTGTATAACTCCACCATCACCTTTGATCTTTCTATCCCTCTCTTTAGGGGTGTTTGGGCTATGGCCATTCTAACTTTTTCATGTTGGAAGGGTCTGTCACTAATATGGGCTAGGGAGATGGAACTAGCTAACGTCCTAGAGAGGCTGGGCCCTCTAGGTTTCAGGATTTACCTCTTCCAGGGACCCATCTGGAGGTTGTAGGTTTCTGAAAAGTTACTCTAGTGCATGAAACCCTTGTGGAATCTTAAATATTGCCCTACGTGTTCTTTAGGATTGGCTGGAATGGACCGGGTTAGGATTTGGCAGGTTATGATGGTTAACAATGTCTAACTGAAGCTTGTATAAGAGCAACCTCCAGAGTAGCCTCTCGACTCTATCTGAATTCTCTCTGCCACTGATACTTTATTAGTTATACTTCTTTTCCCCCTTTTGGTTGGGATGGAATTGTTGATTCCCGTGGTGCCACAGCCGGACTCATTCCCGGGAATCATCTTTCATACTGCCAGACCTGGTAAATCCACCCATTCTTATTGTAAAGCAAAACCAGGCAAAAATGAGATAAATTATTTTTTCTTAATTAATTATGTAATTGGAGAGCTACATCGTTTGGGCTATGAGCCCATTGCCAATATGATATAATATTCACAGACAGAGTGCTGAGGATTAAAAAATAAAAAGCTTTCTGCCACCCACAGATCACCTAGTATTAGTCAAGTAGATGAATTATTGGCCTCTAAACTCAAAATTATAAATTAGCAATTATGTAGAGAATAGAGGCAGGTGCGTTAGAAAGATTGAAAACTGTTGTACCAGAACAGTATGCTTGTGAAATGTTTATAATATTTACTCCAGAAGGTAGAACTTTATTCTTAATCTTTAAACATTATTGTACAATGGTGTGTGTTATATTAAGAGAAACTCAAGTGGCTTCTCATAGGTGGTATGTATTACCATTTTCATTTATTATGCTATTGCATAAATTATCACTTGGGCTTTTTCTGTTGAAATGTGTTGAATGCTTGAAATTGAGGCTAAAAATATTTGCAACTACACCATGCTGTATGACAAAAATAAGATGTAAATAATGCTTTTAAAAAGAGATCAGAATACAGACTGTGTTAAAGAAAATAAAACTTCATTTCTTCATTTCTAAGCTTAGTGTAGTTAAATAAACATTTATTAGATGCCCAGCGTACATCAGGGATTTATGTTTCGAAAAGTCTGAGAAGTTGTAACCACAACCAGCACTCATTTGGATGTGTAGCTCCAATTAACATCACCTGAGAGTTCAAAAAAACAAACAAACAAAACAAAAAACTCAAGCTAGTAAATTAGTTTGGCATGGTCCCAAACTGGCAGTGCCGTTATGACTTTGGAAAAAGGAAATTAACATCCTCTTTGGAAGAACTTGGCGAGATGCTGGCGAGAATAGGGAGTAAAATGAACTCTCATCCGGCCGGCGGGAATTACACTGGGAAAACTTTGAAGACTGGTTTGACGTTGTGTAGGGAAGTCTGCGATGTGCTCCCCCACAGTGCTGTAGGGTATGTACTCCAGAGAAGCTTTTGCAAATATCCACATGGGCCCATGCGTGAGAATGTTCCTACAGCACTATTCCTCAGCCTTGTGGTGCAAGCAACCCAAATGTCCTTCGACAATGCAATGGACACAGGTCACATTGCAGTATATTCTTGCAGTGAGGTGTGTTTCATGAACCACAGTAAAATGGAACAGCACAGATGGACCTACAAAACATAATACTGAGTGAGAGAAGCAAAAGAGGAAATAAAACATACAGTATGATTCTATTATAGAAAGTTTAAATACTAACAACACTAACCTATATTATTTAAGGTTGCTTTTGAAAATGGAATGAGAGCAAAATTAGGATTATTATAAAAATTAGGATAATGGTTCCTCCTAAAAGGGAGTAAGGGGTTTGTAATCAGGAAGAGAAGTCTAGAAGTTATTGGGAGGCTGGCATGATCGATTTCTTGCCTTGGGTTGTGATTTCATCAGTGCTTGACTCATGATTTCAGCAGTACTTGACTCTTTATTATGGTCTAATTTGTACATAAATATTTTTTATGCATTCTTATGTGTGTATAATGTAGTAATGTAAAAACAAAAAGGAGGACTTCCAGAGAAGATGGCGGCTTAGTAAGACGCGCGGATCTTAGTTTCTCCTCCAGGACAGCTACTAGGGGAGAAGAAACGATACAGAACAGCTCCCAAAGCCACGACAGAGATAAAAAAGACAGCGTACCCCATCCTGGAATGGCTGGCTGGCTGAGAGAACCCACTCCGGTGAGATCGCCGAGGGGCACAGGCTTCACCGGGCAGGGCGGCAAGCGGCCGGAATCACTCCCTTCCCCCTCCCTGGGCCGGCTGGGAGAATTGGATCGGAAATCTACAGGCCGCGGAGAACACGACGGGGGGGGGCCCCTTCCAAACCCGTGACTCCCCGGGAACGTGCACTCTCCCGGGCAGGCCGCTGCGGCTGGCGCCCTCTCGTCACGCTTGGCGCCCCAGGCCGACTAGGAAATTCAGACGGGCGCTTTCCCAGGCTGCGGTGGCCAGCGACCCTCCCCGCGTTCAGACCCCGGGCCGGCTGGCACTCTTCCAAGCCGCTTCGGCTAGCGAACCTCCCGGACGGTGAGAGTTTTCCAAAGTTAACGGACCCACAGCACCTTTTACTGGTGGGACCCGCAGACAAACGTGTGCCACGAGCGCCACCTACTGGGCAGGATAAGAAAAACAGAACCCAGAGATTTCACAGAAAAATCTTCCAAACTTTTGGATCCAACACCCAGGGAAATCTGTCTAAATGCGCAGACACCAGCAGAAGATAACGGATCACGCTCAAAAAGTTGAAAATATGGCCCAGTCAAAGGAACAAACCAATAGTTCAAATGAGATACAGGAGCTGAGACAACTAATGCTGAATATACGAACGGAAATGGAAAACCTCTTCAAAAACCAAATCGATAAATTGAGGGAGCACATGCAGAAGACAGGGGCTGAACATAAAGAAGAAATAGAAAAACTGAAAAAACAAATCACAGAACTTATGGAAGTGAAGGACAAAGTAGAAAAGATGGAAAAAACAATGGATACCTACAATGACAGATTCAAAGAGACAGAAGATAGAATTAGTGATTTGGAGGATGGAACATCTGAATTCCAAAAACAAGCAGAAACTATTGGGAAAAGAATGGAAAAATTTGAACAGGGTATCAGGGAACTCAAGGACAACATGAAGCGCACAAATATACGTGTTGTGGGTGTCCCAGAAGGAGAAGAGAAGGGAAAAGGAGGAGAAAAACTAATGGAAGAAATTATCACTGAAAATTTCCCAACTCTTAGGAAAGACCTAAAATTACAGATCAAAGAAGTGCAGCGCACCCCAAAGAGATTAGACCCAAATAGGCGTTCTCCAAGACACTTACTAGTTAGAATGTCAGAGGTCAAAGAGAAAGAGAGGATCTTGAAAGCAGCAAGAGAAAAACAATCCATCACATACAAGGGAAACCCAATAAGACTATGTGTAGATTTCTCAGCAGAAACCATGGAGGCTAGAAGACAGTGGGATGATATATTTAAATTACTAAAAGAGAAAAACTGCCAACCAAGACTCCTATATCCAGTAAAATTGTCCTTCAAAAATGAGGGAGAAATTAAAACATTTTCAGACAAAAAGTCACTGAGAGAATTTGTGACCAAGAGACCAGCTCTGCAAGAAATACTAAAGGGAGCACTAGAGTCAGAAATGAAAAGACAGAAGAGAGAGGTATGGAGAAGAGTGTAGAAAGAAGGAAAGTCAGATATGATATATATAATACAAAAGGCAAAATGGTAGAGGAAAATATTATCCAAACAGTAATAACACTTAATGTTAATGGACTGAATTCCCCAATCAAAACACATAGATTGGCAGAATGGATTAAAAAACAGGATCCTTCTATATGCTGTCTACAGGAAACACATCTTAGACCCAAAGATAAATATAGGTTGAAAGTGAAAGGTTGGGAAAAGATATTTCATGCAAATAGCAACCAGAAAAGAGCAGGAGTGGCTATACTAATATCCAACAAGTTAGACTTCAAATGTAAAACAGTTAAAAGAGACAAAGAAGGACATATATACTAATAAAAGGAAAAATTAAACAAGAAGACATAACAATCATAAATATTTACGCACCGAACCAGAATGCCCCAAAATACATGAGGAATACACTGCAAACACTGAAAAGGGAAATAGACACAAATACCATAATAGTTGGAGACTTCAATTCCCCACTCTCATCAATGGACAGAACATCTAGACAGAGGATCAATAAAGAAATAGAGAATCTGAATATTACTATAAATGAGCTAGACTTAACAGACATTTATAGGGCATTACATCCCACAACAGCAGGATACACCTTTTTCTCAAGTGCTCATGGATCGTTCTCAAAGATAGATCATATGCTGGGTCACAAAGCAAGTCTTAACAAATTTAAAAAGATTGAAATCATACACAACACTTTCTAGAATCATAAAGGAATGAAGTTGGAAATCAATAATAGGCCGAGTGCCAGAAAATTCACAAATACGTGGAGGCTCAACAACACACTCTTAAACAATGAGTGGGTCAAAGAAGAAATTGTAAGAGAAATTAGTAAATACCTCGAGGCGAATGAAAATGAAAACACAACATATCTAAACTTATGGGATGCAGCAAAGGCAGTGCTAAGAGGGAAATTTATTGCCCTAAATGCCTATATCAGAAAAGAAGAAAAGGCAAAAATGTGGGAATTAACTGTTCACTTGGAAGAACTGGAGAAAGAACAGCAAACTAATCCCAAAGCAAGCAAAAGGAAAGAAATAACAAAGATCAGAGCAGAAATAAATGAAATTGAAAACATGAAAACAATAGAGAAAATCAATAAGACCAGAAGTTGGTTCTATGAGAAAATCAATAAGATTGATGGGCCCTTAGCAAGATTGACAAAAAGAAGAAGAGAGAGGATGCAAATAAATAAGATCAGAAATGGAAGAGGGGACATAACTACTGACCTCACAGAAATAAAGGAGGTAATAACAGGATACTATGAACAACTTTACGCTAATAAATACAACAATTTAGATGAAATGGATGGGTTCCTGGAAAGACATGAACAACCAACTTTGACTCAAGAAGAAATAGATGACCTCAACAAACCAATCACAAGTAAAGAAATTGAATTAGTCATTCAAAAGCTTCCTAAAAAGAAAAGTCCAGGACCAGATGGCTTCACATGTGAATTCTACCAAATGTTCCAGAAAGAATTAGTACAAACTCTCCTCAAACTCTTCAAAAAAATTAAAGTGGAGGGAAAACTACCTAATTCATTCTATGAAGCCAACATCACCCTCATACCAAAACCAGGCAAAGATATTACAAGAAAAGAAAACTACAGGCCAATCTCTCTAATGAATATAGATGCAAAAATCCTCAATAAAATTCTAGCAAATCGTATCCAACAACATATTAAAAGAATTATACATCATGACCAAGTAGGATTCATCCCAGGTATGCAAGGATGGTTCAACATAAGAAAATCAATTAATGTAATACACCATATCAACAAATCAAAGCAGAAAAATCACATGATCATCTCAATTGATGCAGAGAAGGCATTTGACAAGATTCAACATCCTTTCCTGTTGAAAACACTTCAAAGGATAGGAATACAAGGGAACTTCCTTAAAATGATAGAGGGAATATATGAAAAACCCACAGCTAATATCATCCTCAATGGGGAAAAATTGAAAACTTTCCCCCTAAGATCAGGAACAAGACAAGGATGTCCACTCTCACCACTATTATTCAACATTGTGTTGGAGGTTCTAGCCAGAGCAATTAGACAAGAAAAAGAAATACACGGCATCAAAATTGGAAAGGAAGAAGTAAAACTATCACTGTTTGCAGACGATATGATACTATACGTCAAAAACCCGGAAAAATCCACAACAAAACTACTAGAGCTAATAAATGAGTACAGCAAAGTAGCAGGTTACAAGATCAACATTCAAAAATCTGTAGCATTTCTATACACTAGCAATGAACAAGCGGAGGGGGAAATCAAGAAACGAATCCCATTTACAATTGCAACTAAAAGAATAAAATACCTAGGAATAAATTTAACTAAAGAGACAAAAAACCTATATAAAGAAAACTACAAAAAACTGCTAAAAGAAACCACAGAAGACCTAAATAGATGGAAGGGCATACCGTGTTCATGGATTGGAAGACTAAATATAGTTAAGATGTCAATCCTACCTAAATTGATTTACAGATTCAATGCAATACCAATCGAAATCCCAACAACTTATTTTTCAGAAATAGAAAAACCAATAAGCAAATTTATCTGGAAGGGCAGGGTGCCCCGAATTGCTAAAAACATCTTGAGGAAAAAAAACGAAGCTGGAGGTCTTGCACTGCCTGACTTTAAGGCATATTATGAAGCCACAGTGGTCAAAACAGCATGGTATTGGCATAAAGATAGATATATTGACCAATGGAATCGAATAGAGTGCTCAGATATAGACCCTCTCATCTATGGACATTTGATCTTTGATAAGGCAGTCAAGCCAACTCACCTGGGACAGAACAGTCTCTTCAATAAATGGTGCCTAGAGAACTGGATACCCATATGCAAAAGAATGAAAGAAGACCCATGTCTCACACCCTATACAAAAGTTAACTCAAAATGGATCAAAGATCTAAACATTAGGTCTAAGACCATAAAACAGTTAGAGGAAAATGTTGGGAGATATCTTATGAATCTTACAACTGGAGGCGGTTTTATGGACCTTAAACCTAAAGCAAGAACACTGAAGAAGGAAATAAATAAATGGGAGCTCCTCAAAATTAAACGCTTTTGTGCATCAAAGAACTTCATCAAGAAAGTAGAAAGACAGCCTACACAATGGGAGACAATATTTGGAAATGACATATCAGATAAAGGTCTAGTATCCAGAATTTATAAAGAGATTGTTCAACTCAACAACAAAAAGACAGCCAACCCAATTACAAAATGGGAAAAAGACTTGAACAGACACCTATCAGAAGAGGAAATACAAATGGCCAAAAGGCACATGAAGAGATGCTCAATGTCCCTGGCCATTAGAGAAATGCAAATCAAAACCACAATGAGATATCATCTCACACCCACCAGAATGGCCATTATCAACAAAACAGAAAATGACAAGTGCTGGAGAGGATGCGGAGAAAGAGGCACACTTATCCACTGTTGGTGGGAATGTCAAATGGTGCAACCACTGTGGAAGGCAGTTTGGTGGTTCCTCAAAAAGCTGAATATAGAATTGCCATACGACCCAGCAATACCATTGCTGGGAATCTACTCAAAGGACTTAAGGGCAAAGACACAAACGGACATTTGCACACCAATGTTTATAGCAGCGTTATTTACAATTGCAAAGAGATGGAAACAGCCCAAATGTCCATCAACAGACGAGTGGCTAAACAAACTGTGGTATATACATACGATGGAATATTATGCAGCTTTAAGACAGGATAAACTTATGAAGCATGTAATAACATGGATGGACCTAGAGAACATTATGCTGAGTGAGTCTAGCCAAAAACTAAAGGACAAATACTGTATGGTCCCACTGATGTGAATGGACTTTCGAGAATAAATGTGGAATATGTCATTTGTAACAGAGTCCAGCAGGAGGTAGAAACAGGGTAAGATAATGGGCAATTGGAGCTGAAGGGATACAGACTGTGCAACAGGACTAGATACAAAAACTCAAAAATAGACAGCACAATAATACCTAATTGTAAAGTAATCATGTTAAAACACTGAATGAAGCTGCATCTGAGCTATTGGTTTTTGTTTTGTTTTGTTTTGTTTTTACTATTATTACTTTTATTTTTTTCTCTATATTAACATTCTATATCTTTTTCGGTTATGTTGCTAGTTCTTCTAAACCGATGCAAATGTACTAAGAAACGATGATCATGCATCTATGTGATGATGTTAAGAATTACTGATTGCATATGTAGAATGGTATGATTTCTAAATGTTGGGTTAATGTCTTTTTTTCCATTAATTAAAAAAAAAAAAGAGAAGGGGTAATTGGAGCTGAAGGGATACAAACTGTGCAACAGGACTGGATATAAAAACTCAGAAATGGACAGCACAATACTACCTAATTGTAATGCAATTATGTTAAAACATTGAATGAAGCTGCATGTGAGGTATAGGTTTTTTTTTCTCTCTATTATCGTTTTAATTCTTATTCTGTTGTCTTTTTATTTCTTTTTCTAAATCGATGCAAATGTACTAAGAAATGATGAATATGCAACTATGTGATGATATTAAGAATTACTGATTGTACATGTAGAACGGAATGATTTCTAAATGTTTTGTTAATTTTTTTAATTAATAAAAAAAAAAAGTCAATAGAAAAAAAAAAAGGAATAAGACCTGATCTTTAATTCTTGAAAGGCTAACAGTCTTGTAGAGGGTACATTTTTAAACAGATAACTTCATGAAATTGAGTAATAAATGAATAATTGAATAGTAATTTTGAAAGTAAATTGAATAATAAATACTATTAAGATAATAATGACTCACATTTGTGGGCAGTTTCTGTGCGCTAGTACTATTCTAGATGCCTTGTTTGTATTACCTCATTTACTCCTTTAATGGAATTTGTGAGGTGGGCACTATTGGCCCCGTTTAGATTGGAAATGGAAGCTCAGAAAGTGCACTTGGAAAGTAAGGGTTGGGGCTGGGATTTGAACCCAGACCTGTATACCTAACTACTACATCACACTGTCTCTTAATTTCTATGAGACTCCACAGGTTGGTCTGAGAAGGCTTCACATTTGACCCAGGTTTTGAAAGTGCAATACAAATTGTCAGCTGGAGAAGGGCTTTCCAGGGGGAGGGGGCGGCCTGATGTCATGAGAGGCCCTAGTGTGTTCAGAGGGTTGTTGGATGGTCATTGTGGCAGAAGTGAAGGATGGATGAAGGAAACAACAGGCAGCAAAACCATCAGCAGGATTGTCTTATTTCTAGGAAGTATGGGTGTTATCCTGGGGTGACGTTAGGTAGACTGGTTGGGAGCTGTTGGGATGATGTAAGAATGGTAAAGGCTCGAATGACAGCAGGAGAATTGGAGATGGAAAGATGGGAATATTTTGGTGGGCCTTTCTAAGTTTACAGAATTTATTAACCACTACAAGGGAAGTAGGAGAGCAGGAGGAGGCAGGTATTAAGATTTTAGGAGCTGGGATGGCAGTTGTCAACTACCTCAGGAAATACTTGGGAGAGAGTGACTTTAGAAGAGAAGGAAACATTTTAGACATTTTCCAGTGAGCTTGTATTATCCCTGGATTAAGAAAAAAAAATTCAAAATTAGCATCAACTATAAAAAAAATAAAGATTATACCTCTGTAGTACATTCAATGAGGCCAGAGGCCAGTGGGAAGTTAATAGTGCATACTTAGGAATGGCACTTGGAAAAGTAAATGAAATCAAAAGGTCAGAGAGTGCACAAGAAATCCAATCTTTGAAGGCAAGTTGGCCATCAAGGGGATATGAGTAGAACCAGGAGAGAGTGGTGTTCTGTAAGCTAAAGGAGTGCAGAGCCTGAGAAGCAGTCACAGTCAGTGGCACTGGAGAAGAAAGGCAGTGAAGGACCCAGAGAGACTGTTAGGAGGTCCCTGGTCACTGAAAAGTAATCTTGGAAAAGTTGGTTGTAACTTAGTCATCACAGCCTGATGTGATGAGTAGGAGGAAATGAGTAGGAGTTGAGGAAATAGACAAACCCTCCTGATAAGTCTATCAGTGGAGGAAATGTAAGATGACTAAAGGAGAGATAAGGTTAAGAAAAGGCTCTTGTCTTTGGGTGGAGAAGACTTAAACTGAAAGAAAAGAGTCAGAGAGGTTTTGACCCAGAAAAGGTGCAGAAAAAAGAAGAATTCATTGATAGAATAATTTCTCAGAGCAGATGAGAAGAGACGTGATCCAATATAAAGATGGCAGAATAGTATTTGGAGAGAAAGGAGTATGTGTCTCCAGAGAGGTGGGAAGAAGGGAAGGCTGAATGCAGATGCAGGTTATGTTGGTAAGTGGGCAGAGAAGGGAGCTGTGGGGCTTCCTTTCTTTGATCATCTCTGCTCTGTGCAGGAGGTGCAGCTTATCTACTGAGGGTGAAGAGATTGGGGTGCAAGAGGGGGTTGGTGAGTGATGGGCAAAGTATTTTTAGGTAGCACTCAGGGCTCAAATGAGATTAGGGAACATTAATGTGTGAGGCCAACAAATCTGATCAATGTGTGGGAGCAGAGAAGGCCAAGGATGTGAAGAAGATGAGGGTTTCCTATTTGCTTGCATATCCTGTGCTGTACCGAGAAAATTTCTGGTTGGAGTTTCAAAATGATATGTATATTTTTTGCCTTAAAACTCTATCAGAGGGCGGGCCGCGGTGGCTCAGCGGGCAAGAGTGCTTGCCTGCTATGCCGGAGGACCCCGGTTCGATTCCCGGCCCCAGCCCATGTAAAAAACAAACAAACAAACAAAATATAATAAAACAAGAAAATGTTTAAAGATGTTTCCCTTTCTTCCTCCCTTCCTTCCTTCCATCCTTCCTTCCTTCTCTCTGTCTTTCCTTCCCTTCCTCCCTCTCTCTTTAAAAAAAAAAAAAAAAAAAAAAAACTCTATCAGAGACAATCCACAAAATGGAAGAAAATATTTGCAAATCATATATCTAATAAGGGTTTAATATCCAGAATATATAAAGAATTCTTAGAACTCAACAATAAAAAGACAAATAATCCAATTTAACAAAGGTCAAAGGCTTTCAATTGACATTTCTCCAAAGAAGTTATACAAATGGCCAATAGCGTGTGAAAAGATGCTTAACTTCTTTAGTCACTAGGGAAATGCAAATCAAAAGTTTAAACATAGTCTTACCATATGGCCCAGGAATTCCCCTCCTAGGTATGTAACCAAGTGAATTGTAAACATATGTTCGCCAAAAAACTTGTATACAAATATTCATAGCAGCATTATTCATAATAGCCCCAAAGTATGAATAACCCAAATGTCCATCAACTGATAAATGACTGTATAAACAAAATATGATATATCCATACAATAGAATATTATTCAGCCATAAAAAGGAATTAAGTTCTTATACATGCATCAGCATGGATGAACCTGGAAAACGTTATGCCTCGTGAAAGAAGACAGTCATAGAAGCCACATATTGTATGATTCCATTTATATGGAATGTCCAGAATTGGCAAATCCATAGAGACAGCAAATAGATTAGTGGTTCCCAGGGGCTGGAAGGAGGAGGAAATGGGGAGTGATAGGTATGGGGTTTCTTTCTGATGAACATTGATGAAAGCGTTCTGCAAGTAGAGATGGTTGCACAACCCTGTGAATGTACTAAAAAACACTGGTTATACACTTTTAAAAGTTGAATTTCATGCCATGTAAATTTATCGCAATTTTTTAAATCTGTCATGAATATGATTTCTTCATTTGTTTGCTTTTTAGACAAAGAAATGCCCTTCTCAATTATGAACATACAGGGCAAGTAAGCACCCTTGATCTAGTTGCAGAATGTAGAAGGACCCATAGTAGGCAAAGCCAGTCCTGGTCCAACAGGCCAGAGAGCCAAAGTCCTAGAGGGGAGGTGTAGGTAAGGCCAAATCCCCTCCACTCCCCTCCAGCCCCAGAGTAGAGTCCTGTGGGGATGATCCAGAGTGATCGACCTTGTGTATATATAAGCCTTTGAAGAAATTCCATGTTAACTCATGATTTGACTGAAATAAATTGAATGTCAACAATCAAATACATAAACTACTAAAACTATAGGTAGCACTCAACCTTCATGGATTGGAGCAGGTGTTTAAACAGTTACAACCATACTTTGCTTCTTCAATCATGTGATTCTTATTTTTCAGAGTAGGAAGACGGCTTATCCTGTGGTGTACAAGCATTGGCCAATTGTTGTTTGGAATAGCCGTGGCATTTATGTTTGATTATTACAGCTTCATGGTCACCCGCTTCCTTCTTGCCATGGTAAGTTGTGTTTTCACCTCTTTAATTCTGCAGTATTGCCATATTAAACCTTAACTCTGTTTGGTTTGCTTGTGTAGAATCTAGTGTGAGAGATCAAGGACTAATCTTTGTTCACTCTGCTGCAGAAGTCCTTCTGTGGACTACTAATGCCTGGTGTTTAGAATGGAATTCATTAAAATGAAAAATGGTACCTAACTAGGCAGAAACTTTTTGCTTGGCTCTGTACCTGGGACACGCCCAAATCTCACAATCACTAAAGTATTGTTTTATTTCTGGGCAACTATATGGGTCTGGTCAGACCCTATACACATGAGCGAAATAGGTAGGTAAGGTATATTGTTAGTCATTTTTGCATGATGTGCAGTAAGAATGAAAGCAAGAGGGCATTAGACCCTCATTTTTTGAGAGACAGGATACATGGTGGGAAGGGCATGAGTTTGAACAACAGCTTTGTCACATATTGGCTTGTTAGCTGTATGACCTCAGACAAAAATCCTCTTTGAGCTTTAGTTTATGATCTGTCAACTATAGAAATTAACACCTGCTTCACTGGACCATTATCAGGATTCAGAGAGAGTAATTAAATGTAAGCATCGAGTGTGACACTTGGCACCGAGCTGGCACTGCCACGATGGTGACTGTTATTGCAGGTGGACCAGCGTGCATGGAAGCTGTTTCCATGCTCAGTGAGGCTTCCAGACAGGTTTCCAAACCACTCAACAACAGCAGCAGTGATTGTGCTCGGAGATTCACTGACCAACAACAATTGGGTGGAGTTTTTATCCTAAGGAAAAGCTTGTGATGGTGTCAAATGGAGCAGAACTTCTCACACCAGGGGGAAAGTCTGGGGGTTCAGAGAGAAGCCAAGGATCTCAGAAGAAGAGGTCACTGCACCCCTCAGGGAGCAAGTCAGTCTGGTCTTCATGGTTGGCTGATAAGGGTTTGTAGGAACCCACACAGGTGGCCAAAGGCAGGGAGGGTGCATAACAGAAATTTAGGGGATTTGAAAGTATTGGGTCTTTACAAAAGAGCAAATGTATATATATATATATTTGGGTATGTGAAGAGAATTTAATACAAAAGATAGAAACCAGCTGTTCTGCCTCCACTGAGGACACAGAAAGAGAGCATATGGCTCTGTAATTGCAGTGAGATTTGATGGGAGCCTTTCTGGAGAGGCCGATGTTTCGACAGAGGTATATAGGTCCTGCGAGGGTGTGAAGGTTCTCTTTTGGAAGGCTTAAGGGGATAATTCTGAAAATATCTCTTTCAGTTTTGCAAAATACCATGTGCTGGTTTCCAGAACCCCCATTAGGCAGCACCCCCAGAATATATCTACAGTGTACCGGCCTTAATTTTCTGTGGCTCTTTCCTTGATTTCATGGGGAGTAGGTTTCTGATAGGATTTGGAGTATCAAAGATGTGGGCACATTCATTTATTTAACACATTTGTTGATTTGCCGTCAGAGTGCAATGCTAATTAAGCCAGACCCAGGCTCTGTTTCAGCAACCCTACAGTCTGGTGGGAAACACAACATTGATCAGCCATCTTCAAGGTCAATACACTGCTGACAAAATGAGGGTGTAACAGTGAGGGCCAGGGGCTTTTTACTTCTGTGAGATGGGTGAGAGAAGAGCATTCCAGACAAAGGGAACAGCATGTGAGAAGGCCCTGAGATGATAGAGAATTGAAAGTCAGAATGTCTGGACAATAGACTGGGGGTGAGATACACTGATGAGGTGAAGGGAGGAGGGGCTGTGGGTGGGGTTAGAAAGGACCTTCAGATTCTGCCCTGTGTCTTAAAGGGCCATGGGAATCCGCTGAAGGGTTTTGACTTGAGTTCCCTGGTCATTCTGGCTGTTACATGGGATGGGGCTTGGTAGAGGTGAGGAATAGAGCATTGCCAGTGGAGGTGTGAATGGATGCAGGGGGTATTAGGAATTATTTAGGCGGCTGCTTGTGGTTTGCCTGACCACATGCATTCTGATATTTGATTCATTCTTTGTTTATTCCAAGAATCACGGTGTGTTGTTAATTATTATCTAAATTTTATCAAATGAAAAATAGGCCTGTTTGCAAAATAAAATTTTTATCACATCTGTTTTCTTCCCACTAGTTATAAAAGTTTTGTCTCCATTTGATGTGGATTTAACAATTAGGACTTCCTGCATAAGGGTAAATTGATGTGTACATTCACAAGGAACTGAGAAATCGATTCACACTGTAATGGAACACTGAAATGAAACAAAAGTCAGAATCTAACATCCATATAATAAATTATCTCTCAAGTTTGCCATTTGGGATGGGAAGGTGGGGGGGTGATGAAAGGGCCTATTCACCTAAGGGAGAAAGATGGACCAGATCGAATGCCATTGTATATATGTGATACGGGTTACAGAAAGCAATTCTTTGTCATTTTCTTTCTGGCCTCCATATGTGATTTGCAGGGAGTTATAAATGTGACCTTAAATCTGGACCACCTCCTCTCCTTTTCAGGTCGCAAGTGGCTATCTTGTGGTGATGTTTGTCTACGTGACGGAGTTCATTGGCATGAAGGCTCGGACCTGGGCCTCCATCCACGTGCATTCCTTTTTTGCTATTGGGATAATGGTGGTGGCTCTGGTGGGCTACTTGGTCAGGACCTGGTGGCTGTATCAGATAGTTCTCTCTGTGGTGAGCGTCCCCTTTGTCCTGTGCAATTGTATGCTCCCGGAGACTCCTTTCTGGCTTCTTTCCCAGGCACGATATGAAGAAGCACAGGAAGTAGTTGATACAATGGCCAAATGGAATAGAGTAAGCTCCTGCAAACTGTCGGAACTTATGTCTCTAGATCTAAATGGTCCTGTTGGTAATGACCTCTCCAAAGTAAAGAAGCACCACATAGCAGATCTGTTTCGTGACCGGAAGATTGCAATAAGGACGCTTTCCATTTGGCTGACTTGGTTCACAGGGAGTTTGGGATTCTACATGTTCTCCTTGAATTCTGTCAATTTAGGAGGCAATGAATATTTAAACCTCTTCCTCATGGGTAAGTAAGAAAATATATTTAAATGTGGCAATGAAGTGGAATTTCTAGCATGTTTTGTGTGTGTGTGTTTTGTCTTGTTCTACCAAGGAACATCACTCCCAGCCATATTATAAAGGTAACTTTTAGTGTTATACTATAACACTATAATACACATTATACTGTAACTGAGGTACATGGATATCTTTTCCTAAAAAATAAAAAAATAAAAAAAAGGAAGAAGTTCAGGAGAATTCATTTCCTCCCACCTTCCCTGTCCGCCTCTGCTTCTAGATTGTCTTCCTTCCCCCAGGCCCTCATCACAGAACTCCCTTCCCCAGAAGGAATTTATGTAAGGTTTGTCTTGTACCCTTTCCGTCCTCTTTCTAGGCATTTCCACACAATTCAGCCTATAAACATTGTCTACTTTAACATAAAGGAGCTCAGGGACCCCATATTGTTCTTTGTAAATTGCTTTCTTTTCCAAATTTAATATATTTGGGGCTTTTTATGTGGCCCCGGGCTCCCCTCTGCATAGATCTGGGTCCAGGGCTACAGGCCAATGCCTGAAAGATAACAGAAAGATTCTGTTATCTTTCTACCTCCTAATGTCCTAAATTTAGAAGTTTTTGTCAGTAAAATAGCATTTAAATACATGCAACATACAATTTGTGTTATATTTCTGTCATTTTAGTCACAGGTTAAAATGGCTTCAGAGACGGCTATGATATCTTGAGACGTGTCTCCCAACGTACACTAAATTTGAACTAAACCTTCCAGAAATATTAGAAATCTTTGTCTATCTAGTGTAGACTTAATTCCTGGTTCTTTCTGTGTAGGCTGCCTGTGGTCGATATTATCGTCAGAAAATCTTGCATTTAAATTTTTATACATAGAGGGCCACAGATAGTTCGTGGGTTAGAATGCCCGCCTTCTGTGCGGGAGACCTGGATTCGATTCCTGGATCATGTACCCCCCAAAAATGTATTTTTTTATGCACAGAGATGGTTTGGGGCTGGTGTGATTTCAGCTCTGATTTTGTGCCACCTGTGGGTGACAAATGCTCCAGTAGCTTCAAGAGATACCTTTGGGATTATGGTGGTAAGGGCAGGATGGAGGTCTGAGTGATTGGGGAGCCATGCATTATTAAATGAAGACAGTCGTGGTCCTTCATCCTAATCCCCAAAGGACTGAGGCTCATTGCATGCAGCATTTATATCGCAGACACAGACCAGCCAAAAATCAGGTATAGGCAGACGCCAGCAGCCTGCACCATCTACCCGAGTGAAATGAGTATATTTTTCTTTACACCACCCACCCCTTCTGCTGTCTGGCAATTGCTGCCCAGCTTTACGACACTCCAGGGCATTGGCCTGTAGCCCTGGACACAGATCTATGCAGAGGGGAGCGCGGGGCCAGAGATGGAGGGAGGCTGCGGGAAAGGGCCCTTGGCTTCCAGTCCCTAAACTGTTGCTTCCTCCCTTGGCTCAAATCATTTCATCTTAGTTGTAATGTGTGTGTGTGTGTAGGGGGGGGTCACAACCCCGGGCTGCTCTCATGAGGCTCTTTGGAGGATCATTTTATTATTTGATCCTGAAAAGATCTCGATAAACCTCAAAAAAAAAAAAGAGTAGAGTAATAGAAATACAGTCCTGGACTGCAACACGGGCCTGGGAAAGGGAGGCATTTCCTAGGGAGCTGTTTATATTTCAGTTAATGCAGGGAAAAGAGACCCTCTCTCTAAAGGGGCTCAGATGTTAATTTTGCAGTTCCCAGAGTCAGTTCTTTTCCGAGCAGCTGCAACCAAGTTTACTTTCTGATGTACCGCTAGTAATGTTCGCTCATAAAATAGGTAACCACCTCCGATGACATGCTCCCAAAGCTTCAGGAGGCATATGGAGCTGCCTCTCCAGATGCTTGTAACATTTGGTGGCTGAGTGGACGAATGTACATCACTCCTCAGAGGCTGTAGTGGGTGGTGTCCTGGGGTTAGGCAGTAGAGGGAGCAAAGCGTACATCACCATGCATTGCCTGCAAGATTTGAGCTGGTGAATGTTTTCCAAAGAGATGGTTAGGCTTGCTCAGTTTTATGCGTGGTCTCCTTGCTTTCTCTCTCTTTGGTTTTGGTTGATAGCTATAAAGTAGTTTTTGTTGTGTTTTTTTTAAAATCAATATCCATGATTCTTACTTTGGTTCTGCAAGGGAAGGATTTTTCAATCAATGGATTTATGGATTCGGCTCTTTACTTTTTGCTGTTGGAGAGTAAATAAGAGGTTCAAAAACAAAAGCCCTGGCCGCTAGAAGATTTATACTAGATGTTTAAATGTTTTGCTTTTAGATTTAAAATCTAGTAAGCAGTTACCATTAGTTTATATTCCTTACAGATACTGAGCTTTTCATTTTAGTTTCTAAGTTTAAAGTGGGGGATATAAACATGGCCCCTTAGTTCTGCCAAGCCTGAGAACCCGAAGATCACACGTTATCAATGGTGTCAATTCATTTACTTATTTATTCCTTCAGCAGGGCTGCCCTGCAGGTAAGATGTGTGTCCCTAGACCTAGGAGGATTTTGTGAACATTAGTTCATTTTGCAGGGAATGTGCTCCTGGCACCTCCTTGCTGAGTGTCAAAGTGGTAGGGCTTGCTGCCCCCCCAGGCAGTCCTTGGAGAATTCTTAGAAGGCTTCTGGGCGCCAGGAGAGGGCTGATCATTCCTTTTGGGCGGTGGGTGAGAAGACCCCCTTGCGCAGTTGGCTTACAGAGGCCCGTCTGCTCCATGCCAGGCGCAGTGGAACTTCCTGCCTACGTCTTCGTGTGCATTGGAATGGACAAGGTGGGAAGAAGAAATATTCTGACCTTCTCCCTTATGTTAAGTGCAGTGATCTGTGGTGTGATTATGGGGATCCCCCAGGTGAGTCCTTCATTATTTTACCTTTTATTCTTTGTAGGGAATGACTGTGCTCAGTCATGGCAGTTTGATGGGAGGATTTTGTGGCTTTTAAAATAAGCATGAAGAGCAGTTCTGGCATATGAAAAGAATATATCTAATATTTTAAAATATATTTTCTTAAAAACTATTATTTCTCTGTTATGAAAATAATACATGTTCATTGTATAAAAGTTTTTTCATTGTATAAAACTTAGAAGAAAAGAAAGAGGAATGCTTTTTAAAAAGCTCACAATCCTGCTTCCCAGAAATAGCATTGAATTTTTTTTAACTTAAAAAAAGATTGTGATAACATGTATATGTAACATAATACCAGGTGTTTTTCTTTAATGAATTTTTTAAAATAACGCTTTGCCCTGAAGTGTCTAATAAAGGTTATGATTAGGAAAATAATGTATTATTGCCTTTAAAAAGTTAGCAGAAACATGCAGGAATGTTCTTTCTTCAAGCAAATAGTCCTAATAAACATCTATTCATCCATCCATTTCATTCAACCAAGATTTTTCTGGCATCTGTTATGTGCCAGGAGCTGTTCTAGGTGCTGGGAATACATAGAAATCAAATTTCTGTAAGTGTAATGAATAAGAGTAAACGGGCTGAGGGATAGAGTGAATGTGTGTGTGTATGCATGCGTGAGCGTGCATGCACACTTTTTTTTTTATCTAGGATGGTTTGTCTTTCAAAGAAGGTGACATTTGATCAGAAACCCAGATGAGGGTGGGAGCCATGAAGACATCTGGAAGGTTTAATGAGTCAAATATTCAGAATTGTTCCAATTGAAATACTTTGCTTTTCATTGCCGTAGATAACTAGTTTTCATTTTCTGGCATGCATAAAAATACCCTGGAAGTTTGTTTTAAAAAAACGCAGTTTCTTTAGTGAGAAACACTACCATACCTACTAAAATGACCTATAACCTGTACATTGCTATATTTTGGCAAACTGTATACCTCAGAATACCTCTTATATCCAGGTGTTTTTCTTTAATAATTTTTTTTTAAATAAACTTTGCATCAAGTGTCTAATAATAGCTATGATTAGGAAAATAATGTACTATTGCCTTGAAAAAGTTAGAAAATTATATAAAATATTTTAACTTGTACTTGGACTCTTGATTTGGAAAATATGGTCACTATACCAGTAACTTAAAATATTTTTATAATTTTCTCTAGCTGTTATATAAATATCAAACAATTCTATACTAAGATTTAGAGCAAAGTATTGTAAGTTTTGCAGATTGTTTGGAACTTAATTTAAGCTAATGAATTACTTTCTTTTATGGTATCGTTTGATTTAATTATCAGGATCAGCGAACCAAATGTTATATGTAACTGAATTTTCCAGGTGATCGAAACACAGCTCATGAATACAGTAAAGTTATCCAGGACAAGGAGGTCTCTTCAATTTGAAAGAACTTCATCTAAATCTTTTTTGTTGTTGTGTTTTTCAGCAGCCTGTAGTTTTATTGGTTTAGTTGGTGGCAGCTGTCTTTGAGCTGCTAAAGATTGAATGGAAACCCAAAGCCTTCAAGTCCTACAGTTAAGCCCCAGCAGTAATGGGGAAATCAAACAAGTGGCTGGTATAGATTTCTAGAAATAGAGCAACCAACAACCACAGGTTTCTCTCCAGTAATACAATTTCTCCCCAGATGGCAGTGTCAGTACACCATGACTTATTTTCTTAAACCACATTAATTCATTCAGCAAACACTGAGTATGATGCTAGCTGCTTTAATAGGTACGTCCCCAAATCTCAGTGACTTAACATAGTAATGTTTACTTCTTATTCATATAAAGGTCAGTGTGGTCACACCTGGTTGCAATGGGAATGGTGAGGGGGTGTCGGGCTCTGTGGAGCCATGCGGGGACTCAGGTACCACTGTCCTCCATTGCTTTCTCCCTGGGCCTCGACACCCAGCTGGCAGGTGGGGGAAGAGTGAGCAGATGGAATATGGAAGGTCTTTGTGGGCCACGCTAGCAAGTGGAGCATATTAGACACAGCACAAACCATGTGGAATTGCTATTGAGGAATCCATCAGCAAAACAAAACCCAAAAAAACCCACAAACGTCTATATGAATAGTTCAGTTATCACTTTTAAATTACTTTGTGAAGATAATTTATCAGCCAGGGGATTCTACAGCAAAAGACATGACTTGTTTTTATGGCTCCTTGATTTATTCTGCTGGGTCATGTTCCAGAAAGAAGGGGTTAATTATTGGTGGACTCAGCCCTGTCTGGACAAATCTCCTTCCAAAGCAGCCTTTCCAAATGGCTTTTATTTCACAATCAACCCCTCCAAGATTGAGGGGTGTGTGTGTGGGAGATTGTCATAATAACACTTTCCTCTAAATTTCGTAAGGCTAGAATGCTTTTGCAGACCACGAATAGAGTTTATGAAATAAATTCAAGCAGAAAAAGAATTCTTAATGGTTCTGAAAAATACTGGAGGAATGAGCTTTTTTTTAAGTAGTAATTTTAAGAATTTTAAAATTTTTCTTGAAAAAAAAAACATTGCTTATAATGGTCTATGCTGCTTATTTTTTCCCCAGGATTACCATATTTGGGGTGTGGTGGCAGCTATGGCCGGAAAGTTTGCCATCGCGGCAGCCTTTGGCCTTATTTACCTTTACACGGCAGAGTTGTATCCAACCGTTGTGAGGTAAGGGTTATGTAGTTGTCTGTTGTTTTGCTGCTACTTCACTTATGTGTCATTTCATTATCTTTGGTCTTTGAGTTCAAAATGCTTTCTTTCCAGAGAAGTGACCCAGAACTCTGAGATATGAGAACGCTACATGCTGATGCTAATTCTGCCTCTGAGGCTATGTCTATATCTCAGTGGCAAGGACATTAAAGAAATCACTTTGAAATATCACTCCATTATCCGAAAACCATTTTAAACCTCAAATGTGGTGGGCTCCCACCAACTCTCCCTAAAGCTCAAGGCTAATTTTCTGAGGATGTGTCACTCACTGTAGATGTCAGGAATCCTTTGCTGCCTGAGAAGGCCACTTCATTCAGAAGTTCTCAAAAGCAGGCAGCTCATCGGAATCCCCAAGTCACTGGATAAAAATCCCAGCTCCGGAGCCTTTCCCAGGGGTCAAACTCCAAGGATGAGACTCAGGGAGCCACCCACCATTTGCTCTCAATCCCACTGATCTAAAAACCACGGGGTTTTAAAAGGCTTGAAAGGTATTTCAAAGAAACTTTTACTTGCAAACCCACTATGTGGTGAAGAGAAGGACAGGGCTTCTTTGTGGGAGCTCTGTTGGGGTATCTGGGCTCCCCTCTTCTTGCTCTGGGGGGACTGTGGCAGAACTTTCGGGGCTCCATAAACACTCCTTGAAAACCGCAGCTCTTTTCTCAGCCTCTCATTTCCAGATGAGACAGGGAGACCGGGAAATTCAAGGACCTGAGGACCTGGTATGGGACACACACCTGGTTTTTCCTGGTATAATGTGAAGGAATCCTTACCCCAATTCTCCATCCAGCTGTTTGGCTCTTGCTTTGCAAAATGATCTGGCATTTTAAAGTTTAAATAATCTTTAGGGTCATACTATTGCCACAAGAGGTTTGTGTCTCAGGTTTCCCTCTGTGAAGATCTGTAATAGTTTCCTAGTAACAGTCTTCCTCCAAATCCTCCAGATTGCACGTGGCCTACCACTTCATGCAAATAAAGTTTCTTGTTTGCTAAGGGAAAAGTAACTTTATTAGTGAAACCCGATAATTTCTTAGCCAATTAAAGACCTAATCTTAATGTCAACAAATACACATACAAGAATCTAGTATTAAGCTTTTTGCACAGGAAATTGGGTTTTTAAACATCTAAAAGGCAAATGGGTTTCTGTAGAAAGAAGTCCACATAACACCAGCTCATAGGTTTTTTCTCCTTGTCTCCTTAGGCAGGATGAATGTAGGACCTAGGAGATCCATTGGTCGAGAGACAACATAAATCTTTCCTTAGAAATCAGTCATTCCCATGTCCTGGAGGCCATAATAGCAACCTCACCTCATAGGGTTGCTTTAAGGGAATTGAAAGGAAATGCTCAGAGCAGCACTCTGCACATGAAGATGGGTGAATGCTTTTGTGCTGGTTCTAAATACGTAGATGATGATAGTTAGGTAGATAGGAAGGTAGGTAGATAGACAGATAACTAGGTAGATATAGAAATCTAAGAAAACAGCTTATTAGACTAATATGTAACCAGGGATAAAGGGGAACAGAAGCCGAGTTCCCCATGGAATTGTCACTCAGTCCAGTTGTCTGAGGGTGGACATGGAGATTTCCCCTCTTTCCCCCTACCTTCCAGCCAGGTCATCCCGAATGCTCTGGGAGAACAACCTAATAACAAATACAATGTCCTTTCACAGCCTCACCTTCCTTAATCCTCAAAGCAGCTCCCTGAGGTTAATATCATGGCTTCCATTTTACAGAATGAGGAGTTGAGACTCAGACAGGTTTAGGGGCTCAGCCAAGGTCACATGGCTAGTCAGTGGCCCATTGGAATGCACATCCACAGCTTTTGTTCTTTTCTGTCTCCCAGTGAAACACACAAGACTTTTCAAGGGTAACAGTGCCTATAACAGCAAGTGGTAGAGTTTGGGCATCAGAGGGGAAGGTATTTTGGGCTCCGCTCAGGTCATGCAAGTGCCAGCCATGAGCAGATATACTAGAGCAGACAGGCAGAAGAACCAATTGGATTCTCGCACTTGTAGTATGACAATAGAGGAGGGTGTTTAATTTAGGGAATGCGATAGGGTGTGAAGCTGTGCACTTGGTGACTTAGGTCCAGGTTCTGAGCTCCCCCATGGCTGACAAGCCGTAAATCAGAATGTCTCTGCCACATCTGCGGGGCTCGCCTGGCCTCTTGGATGGATTTCTGTGCAGCTCAAACTACCGGTTTCCACAGTTCTGCACCCAGGGTGAGAAGATCCGCCCATACGTGGCATATACTAAACTCTCAACACCCGTGTGCTGAATGAATGTATGTTATTTGCATATATACAGATCACTATTTGTTACTGTGGATATGTTAGGATTTTTTAAAGACCTTCTGTTTGGTTGGTTACAACCACACGTACATGCTCTCAAAAACAAACCCAACATAGGAATATTTAATAAAAGGGAGCCAGAACAAAGTCTAAGGGCTGTTGGCACACCTGTCTTAATTTGTCAGGCTGCTGTGCAAATAGCACACAATGGGTTGGCTTAAACTAAGGGAATTTATTGGCTCATGGTTTCAGGGGCAAGAAGGCTTGCTTTCTCCTGCAAGATTGTAGCGTTCTGGTGCCAGCTGCTGGCAGTCCCTGGAGTTCCTTGGCTTTCCCATCACGTGGCGTTGTCCTCTCCTTTCTGTGACTTCTCTTCATAAGACCTCCAGTAATCCAGACTGTTCTAGTTGGCTAGCTGCAAGAATGCAATATACCAGAAATGAAATGACTTTTGAAAAGGAGAATTTAATAAGTTGCTAGTTTACAGTTCTAAGGCCGAGAAAATGTCCCAATTAAAACAAGTCTATAGAAATGTCCAATTTAAGGCATCCAGGGAAAGATAACCTTGGTTCAAGGAGGCCGATGAAGTTCAGGGTTTCTCTCTCAAGTGAGAAGACACATGGCGAACAGGGTCAGGGTTCCCCTCCCATCTGGAAGGGCACATGGCATACACAGCATCATCTGCTAGCTTCATCTCCTGGCTTCCTGTTTCATGAAGCTCCCTGGGAGGCGTTTTCTTTCTTCATTTCCAAAGATCACTGACTGGTGGACTCAGCTTCTTGCAGCTATGTTGTTCTGCTCTCTCCAAATCTCCTAGCTTTCTCTCTTGTCATTCTCTTTTATAGGATTCCAGTAAACTAATGAAGACCCACCCAAATGGGTGGAGACATGCCTCCACCTAATCCAGTTTAACAACTACTCTTGATTAAATCACATCAGCAGGGAGATGATCTGATTACATTTTCAAGCATACAATACTGAATAGGGATTAGAAGAAACGGCTGCCTTTACAAAATGAGATAAAGATTAAAACGTGGCTTTTCTAGGGCACATACATCCTTTCAAACCAGCACCCAGGCCAAGGCCCACCCTGCTTCAGTTGGACCATACTTTAGCTAACAACATCTCCAAGAGGTCCTGTTTGCAGTGGATTCACACCCACAGGAATGCGGATTAAGATTAAGATTATGTGTTTGTTGAGGTACATAATTCAGTCCATCAGAACACCAGGATGTTGTGATTAAAATTGGTATCTACATGCCTTCTTTCTCCGAGGAATCTTGTACATTTCATTAATTTTATTAAGTAAGTAAAGAAGAAGCACCATGGATTTAAAAAGGTGCTTACTCATAATAAAGGACATTCTTTGTTTACTAATAGATATTCTGTAGGCTCTTTTCAAATGACCTTTAAAGAAAGAACATTTTTAAGGTATTATTTAACTTAAAACTTTGAACCAGAAAATTCCACAGATATAATTTTTTTAAATTTATTATTTTTTTTTAGCATGGGCAGGCTCTGGGAATCAAACCCAGGTTGCTGGCTTGGCAGGCAAGAAGTCTGCCACTGAGCCACCGTTCCACCTCCCTAAGATATAAAAATTTTGCCCTTCCAAATATGTACTCCCTAACCCAAACAAATTCGTGCCCTAGAAAATCAATTCTATCCTCCATGTTAGAGTGGGTGAATTATGCATGCAGACCTCATCTGCAGAGCAGGTGAACCTGTTGACCTTTTTTTTAGGGGGAAGGGAAAGGGCCAGACCTGAATTGCCTTGAATTATCCGTGAGCGTGTATAAACCATTGTTTCACAAAAAGTGAATATAAACACAGATGATTCTTGAAAAATCAAAGTAAAATGATTTCTAACTCTATTAGGCTGAGATTGAGTTTTCTTATTTATTCTCACTGCAGGGGTGGAGGGTGGGGGAAGATGGAAAGGGGACTACAGGTAGTTCCATCCACGTCCGCGTTAGCTGTGCTTCCTGGTCGCTGGTTTTTGATGCTTTCCTAACACTCCTCCTCTTTTCAGGACACAGGCTGTGGGAAGCGGGAGCATGATGTGCCGCGTGGGAAGTATCATCGCCCCTTTCTACATTTACCTCAAGAGCATTTGGATCTTCATGCCTCAGGTGTTAATCAGTTAATAGAATCGTACTGAGCCAGCAGAGAGGCAGAGCAGCTCGTTGCATTCTATTATTTGTATTTGTTGGAAGCCAACTTATAATTCAATGATAGGAGTTTCTAGAAAAATTATTACCCGCTCACCAGTCAGCAGGTTGGGTGGTGGTTGCTGTTTTATTGCTTGTCCATTGCCTTCCAGCCAGTAGTGAACTGTTAATTACAACTCTGCCTGCCATAACTGTGAAACCGGATTGCACAGAGAGAGAACCCAGTCTCTATCCTCCTTGGCTACCTCTGCCTCTGTGCTCCCACCGTGTCTGGTGGTCAAGGCCAATTCTGGAGGCCGCCTGCTCCCTAAAGGGTTCTGTGGTGCCAACGGAGAGGTTCAGGGATCTGTGGCCTTCACCTTAAACCTTCATGGGGCCTTCATGGCCGAGGCCTCCCATATGCCTCGTTCTGCCTCTGGAAGTGCCAGCTGTGTGCCTGGTTACAAAGAGAGAGGGCAGCTGGGTTCAGTTTGCAGCTTTGCTCGTGGTGGGGCTGAGAGGCTGGGCAATTACACAGAACAAGCTTACACCTGGGTTTATGTGACTCCTTGGGTCAAGGGTAGAAAGGGGGAAGGGGGACAATGGGAGACAGGATGGGCAGGGGGTGTTAAGTGGTGCTGCCAATCCCCACTGTGGCCTCTGGGAGAGCCCCTGGCCTGCTGCCCGCCCCTACCTCCTCTGGTTGCTTTGCTGTTGCTCTCTCAGGCTGCTTGCTCCCAGGTTCCTCACAGAGGTCTCCTTCAGAGCCTCCTCTTTCTTTCTCTTTGGCCCTTCAATAGACCCTTTCTCCAAGACTCCATCCTTGGCTGAATTCCTGTTTTCCTGGTGTCTGATCCAACTAGCTCCTATCACCTTCAGACTAAACTCCAAATCCAGCCCAATATTCAAGGCCTTACCCGATTGACCCCCTTCCCATCTTCCCTGTTTTCTTCTGTTTTCTCACACAACTTCTTCCTCCTCTCCACACTTACCCAGCGTTTCAGAACTTCCTGCCCCCTCCTTGGTCTCACAGCTGCCCACTCTCTCCCTCTCTAGGCCTCTGCCTAACTCAGCAGGGAGTATTTCTGTCTCTCTCTGCCCCTGCCAAACCTTCATGTTTCCTTGAAGACACAGATCAAACCACACTTCTTCCAAGGTGGCCTTCCATGACCCAACCTCTCCCTTTCCAATAGTTCCATAATGCTTAGCATTATGCCTTTTACTGTCTGTCTTGGTTTCCCAGCTGCTGAAACAAATACCACACAATGGGTTGGCTTAAACAATGGGATTTATTGGCTAATAACTGGGCTATCAGAAGCCAAAATCAAGGCGTCAGCAAGGCGATGCTTTCTCCCTGAAGACTTTGGCATTCTCGGGCTGGCTGTGGTGATCCTTGGTCCTTGCCTTTTCCATCACATGGCAGTGAACACAGCAGCGTCTTCTCCTTTCCCCTCCAGCTTCTGTTGATTTCTAGCTTCTCACTGCTCCCCATAGCTTTTCCTTCCATGTTCAATTTCCTTTGCCTGTAAGGACTTTAGTCATATTGGACTTAGGACCACCCTCATTCGGTTGGAACCACCTTAATTAGTAACATCTTCAAAGGTCCTATTTGTAACTGGGTTCACACCCACAGGACCTGAACATATGCCTTTTATAGGGGCTGTCAGTCAATCTCCACCATGATCCATGGCCACAGTCTGTCCTTATCATTTGCACATCTGTGTTTGCCTCCCAGTTGGACTGTTGCACTCTTGCAGGGTAGAGAGCTTTGTATCCCCACAGCTGGGTCCAGCAAAGTATGTCCTTAACTTTGAGTACCTCCCATGTTATTTGCAGAATATCGTTCATCACATAGATGAGCTTTTTAAAATTAGCTTTGTCCTAAACAATATCCATGAAATCATAGGTGTTTATACTAGTTACATGTTCTTCTAACATATATTAACATCATCTCACAACTAATACAACAAAGGGTTCAGTACCACCTAAAATCACTTCACATGTGTCAGTGATCCACAGATTGCTTTTTGTGAACCTTTGGCTTAGATGACCGTCCCTAAGATCACACTAACAGATACTCGGTAAAGTTTTGCTTACTTGGGGTGTTGAGATGCTTGCATTTTTCATGGCCTGACTCAGATTAAGAAGTGATATAGGCCGACTAGCCTGCACAGAGAGGTGCTTTAGAGAACCCACCACCCTTTTTAGAGCATGGACTTTTCTAGCTCTTCTTTGCACTAGCATTTTGTGTGCCTCATTAAAAAATAAAAGATAAAGTTGGAAAAGGTGATTTTTAAAACAACAAGTACACACAGAAAATGATGCTATAAATGCAAATTGCTATAAAAATATTCAAACCAAAGAAATAAATTTTTAAAAATAAAAAAGGATATTGGTAAGGATCAATTAGAGACTGCAGCATTAAAAGGAATCTTTTACTTTATATTTAACGCTTACTTAAGTGCTTATTTTGTGGCAGGCTCTATTTAAAGTACTTACAAAAATTATCTCATTTAGTCTTTATATGCTACAGATACTATTGTTTATCCCCATTTTACAGATGAGGAGACTGATGGATGGGAGGTACTTATGACCCAAGGTCACACTCTTTAAAGATGAAGGACTGGGATTCAAACCCAAGCACCATGCTCCACAGCCTTTTCCGTAAGGTTGAAAAAAAAAAAGTCCAAAAGGGACTATAGTGAAATCAGCTCCTTTTCCACCCCAGGCCTGAGTCCTCTGAGATCCTCTGTGAGCAGGACCCTGTGTATATTGCAGTGATATCCTGTGAATGTGCTTCCTTTAGAAGCAAAAGATGCTGCTTGTTGTTTTTTAACAAGTAAAGCAATAAATTATTAAATTTCTCATTAAGTTTTCTTATGAGTATCAAATCGCCTAGGAAACCGACATTTTTGTTTTGAAGAAAAGAAACACTCATGTAGAAGATAAGTGTATATTTTCTCTTTCAAAAAGAAATGTGAGAGTCACTTATTTTGTTACTTTCTTTACCAGCCATTATGACTCAGTAATCTTGAAAAGGTGGATACCTAATTCCTGTCATTTTGATATTCATAAACTCATTATGCAAAGCTTTATTGAATGTCGATTTTAAACTAGCCTCAGCCCCAGGGTGTTCAGTGTGGTCGGGAAGGCAGAAGAGTAACTATTAAATGATAGCTTATCGCAGCTCTCGAATAAGTTCTAAGTGCTTTTAATGTAATCCTCACAACCATCCTTTGAGGCAGGTATGTTTTACAGATAAGGAAACTGGAAAACAGAGAAGTTAAGTGACTTGTCCAAGGTCACCCAGGAAGCAAGTGGCAAGTAGCCAGGCAAAGTGGGGATGGTGATCATAAGAGGCTTGAAAACATTTATTTTAACTGGGGATGGGGAGTGGGGAATAACCAGTGAAAAGAAAAGTCCAAAAGTATGTGTGAGAAAGGGGGGACGCAAATGCAGACCCCTGAGGAAGGAGGTCAGAAGCGATGGGGTCTGGAGACAGTGAAGGGACCCACTTTGCAAGGAAGAGGGAGATGCAGGGAAGGTGGGGGCTGTTTGGGATGTTTTGGTTTGGGGTTTGTGGGGTGAGAGTTGCTGGCCAGGGTGGAAAGAGACCAGGCTTCTGCTTAGAGCAAGGAGACAGATGGTGGGTTATGGGTTTCTTTATTGCCTGGCACTCCTCTTAAGCTAAGACACTCAGTCCTATCTTGGATCTTGGATTTTTTTTTTTTTTCATTTTGATTCTGTTCTGCTTTTATCCTTATTCATTGTTTTTCAGATCTTGACATAGTTCTTTTTCCTGGGATTTCTAGATCAGTGGATATACCTCCTATACCTTGAGACACCAAAAAAAAAAAAAAAAGCCCTTTAAAAGAATGCTTGGGAATGTCACTGTCAAGTCTTAGATGGTAGCCGGCTGAGAAATCAGAGAAACTGAGTCCGAGTTTAAAAAGTTTATTGTCCCGGGGCGAGGTTCCCGGGGCGAGGTTCCTGGGTCTGGGTGCTCAGGGTGTGGGCGGGAGAAGTCACGCCCCCCCAGGGGCAGCGGGGCTAGATATAGGCTAGCTAGTGGGGGTGCTGACGATGCCTACGGGGCCTCCTGTGGTAGGTTAGGAGTTTCGCGTGCTTTAGGGCTGGGGGCATAGCTACGGGCCGTGTGCAGTGGGCATAGCTACGGGCCGTGTGCAGTGGGCATAGCTACGGGTCGTGGCCAGGGGGCATAGCTACGGGCTGTGTGCAGTGGGCGTAGCTACGGGCCGTGTGCAGTGGGCATAGCTACGGGCCGTGTGCAGTGGGCATAGCTACGGGTCGTGGCCAGGGGGCATAGCTACGGGCCGTGTGCAGTGGGCGTAGCTACAGGCCGTGTGCAGTAGGCGTAGCTACGGGCCGTGTGCAGTGGGCATAGCTACGGGCGTGTGCAGTGGGCATAGCTACGGGTCGTGGCCAGGGGGCATAGCTACGGGCCGTGGCCAGGGGGCATAGCTACGAGCCGTGTGCAGTGGGCGTAGCTACGGGCCGTGTGCAGTGGGCATAGCTACGGGCCGTGTGCAGTGGGCATAGCTATGGGCCGTGTGCAATGGGGGGGGTCCTTTGTTTGTCAGGGCAGGTCCTGATTGGCTGAGTTTGAACAGCTGTATGCCCGGATGTGCACAGGTTTTAGTTTGGGTGGGGGCCTCCCAGCCAGAGGCTACCGGGCCAGGCCTTACAGTCACTTTGAATTCTAGTATTATTTCTAGGTTAAGCATACTCATGTATTTCTGTGAATTAGGTTATCAGTATGCTACAAAACAAAGAAAAAACGGTCTTACCAGGTCTCATTAGTGTTACTGACGTGGGCTCACACTGCTTTACAGTATTTCGTGTTTCTCATTCTCAGACACCATAAAAGTAGCAAGTTTGTAGACGTGACAGAAAAACTATGCTTTAATTTATTTTTATGACCTCTTTTCAGGAAGTATATTATGCTAAAGGAGCTTAAATTATATAAAGATGGATCAGTCTTTTATAGACTGTATAGAGAGTTAGTTCTAAAAACTACTCATCTTCATAATGATCCACAGAGAAGAGATATACGTACTTTAGTTTTTAATGTGCTTTACATTTTTCAAAGCCAACATCTTGTTGCGCATCTAAAAGGTTCCCTTTTATGTGTCAAAATTCAGAAAGGAAAGTCGTACTAAACTTTACAGGAAATCAGATTGACTCCTCAGAACAGCTATTTGTTTACAGTGCCTTTGCCTTGGCTTCCCTCTGAATTCTGTAGGTGTTGGTCCATTGAACACACACTCATGCATGCACTCACTCACTCATTCATTCCCTGTCACGTACTGCATGCTGATTGTCCAGTCCCTGACCTGCAGGCCCAAGGCTCAGGAGTCCTGGAAGATGGGATGGGACCTTTTTCTCTGTGACCACAGCTCTCACAACGGTGCCGGCGAGAGTAACAATGCAGCCCCAGCTGGCGTTTGTTGAGTAGGCGTCCCACAGAGGCTCATGAAGGAATGAAGGGGTGGTCGCATCGAGGCTAGTCGATGAGTTAAAGAATTCCCGGTTCAGTGTAAATAAGCCCAAGTCTCACCAAGGAATAAACTCGCCAACCACTGTGTCAAATTCTCTTCTACTCTATTCTGAACCTCTGAAAGGTTCCGAAATTATTATTCAGCGAAAGCTGCTTTTGTTTCTTGATGTGTGACTTACTGTTTTATTCCTTCTAGTTGCTCTTTGGAGCTGTGGCCTTTCTGAGTGGAGGACTAACATTAATGCTTCCAGAAACGCTGGGGAAGCCTCTGGCAAATACGTGGGAGGAGGCTGCAAAACTGGAGTCGGGAAACGAGAGCAGTTTGGGGAAACTACTTCCCACAACCGATACCATCGCATTGGAGAAAATAGACGTGATTAACCCAAGGGAGTCTGGTCTTTGTGAATAAATGTGTGATATATGCTGTCTCACACCTGAAATCCTATTTACCTTAATGCCTTTTTTATTAGAGGAATATCATCCCCATCACCTCCTGTTTATAGGCGCCTTTTAAAAAATTGTGTAAGAAGTTTTAAAAAACTTATTTTGTAAAAGTGAAAAAAAATGCAGGACAGATACTGTGTGATTCCATTTATAGGAAACAGCTATAAAACATACTAACACATAGAGACAGAAAGTAGAGTACAGGTTATGGGGGGGAGGCGGGAGGGGGATTGCATAATGGGTGTAAGGTTTCAGTTTGGGGAGATGAGAAACTTCTGGTAGTGGCTGGTGGTGAGAGAAGCAGAATATTCTGAAAGCAGTTAATCCCACTGATGGTCTGCTTGGGAATGGTTGAGATGGGAAAGTTTATGTTGAATATATGTTTCCACAATTATAAAAAATGAGCAACTAAAGAGACGATGACAGTTAAATGCGATACATGATCCTGGTTGGATCGAATAATGAAGGAGAAAAGACCCCAATTGACTTTATTGGGACCTAAGAAAAAAATGTAATATAAACTGAAAGCTATATATCCATGTTTAAGTTCTTGAACTTGATTTTACATAAATGAACGTCCTTGTTCTTACAGAATGTACATGGAAGTATTATGTGTTCGAGGAGCATGATGTAGACAATCTACTCTCACATGTTCAGAAAATTGATAGATGGATGGATTGATACATGGATTGATGGTTAGATAGATAGATAGATAGAGAGAGAGATAGGATGATACCGCAAACGTGTCAAAATGTTAAAACTGGTATATCTGGGTATTTGGGGGGGGGGTTGATATGTTGAATTCTCTGTTTGAGTTTTGTATTATTTTTGCAGTTATCTGTAAGTTGGAAGTTATTTCAACATAAAAAGTTTAAGAAAAAAGTAAAATAAATAAACACCAACATGAGAATTCTCATCTTTTAAGACCTCTTTCTTATTGCTGGAAAATCTTTCCATGTTTGTTCTCCCATGTCATTGATTTTCACCCTTCCCCCGACCCACCACCACACAGGCCTGAGGAATGCCACGCACTCCCCTCGGTACCGGAGTGACCCCTTCCCCCAGAGCCTGTCCACGGGATGGGGTGTTGTGGAGTGTGAGAGTGTGTTTCTTTTGACAAAGCCCATTGAAGATTCTATTCCTGATATTCCTTCCCCTCCTATGAGACTCATAGCTCTAAAGTCAGGTCTTATTCACAACCGCCTTGTCAAAAGATGTTTATCGGGACTTCCTGGAAGATGGCGGCTTAGTAAGACGCGCGGATCTTAGTTTCTTCTCCAGGACACCTACTAGGGGAGTAGAAACGATACAGAAAGCGCCCAAAGCCACAACAGAGATAAAAAAGGCAGCGTACCCCATCCTGGAACGGCTGGCTGGCTGAGAGAAGCAGCTCGGGTGAGATCACCGAGGCGCGCGGGCCTTACCGGGCGGGGTGGCAAGCGGCCGGAGTTACTCCCTTCCCCCTTCCCGGGCCGGCTGGGAGAATTGGAGAGGTGGTCCCCTGAAACCAAGGCGACTGGCGCCCACACCACACGCAGCCCCCGGACCAACTGAGAGAATTGGATCGGAAACCCTCAGGCCGCGGAGAACGGTGACCCCGTGACTCCCGGGGAACGTGCACTCTCTCGGGCGGGCCGCTGCCGCTGGCGCCCTCCCGCCACGCTTGTTGCCCAGGGCCGACTAGGAAATTCGGACGGGCTCTTTCCCTGGCTGCGGCGACCAGCAACCCTCCCTGCGTTCGGTCCCCGGGCCGGCTCAAGCCGCTTCGGCTAGCGAACCCCCAGGACGGCGAGAGTTTTCCAAAGTTTAAGGTCCCACAGCACCTTTTACTGGTGGGACCCGCAGACAAACGTGTGCCACGAGCGCCACCTACTGGGCAGGATAAGAAAAACAGAACCCAGAGATTTCACAGAAAAATATTACAACCTTGCTGGGTCCAACACCAAGAGAAATCTGAATAAATGCCCAGACGCCAGCAGCAGAAGATAACTGTCCACGCTCAAAAGATTGAGAATATGGCTCAGTCAAAGGAACAAACCAATAGCTCAAATGAGACACAAGAGCTGAGACAACTAATGCTGAATATACGAACAGAAATGGAAAACCTCTTCAAAAATGAAATCGATAAATTGAGGGAGGACATGAAGAGGACATGGGCTGAACATAAAGAAGAAATAGAAAAACTGAAAAAACAAATCGCAGAACTTATGGAAGTGAAGGATAAAGTAGCAAACATAGAAAAAATAATGGATAGCTACAATGATAGATTTAAAGAGACAGAAGATAGAATTAGTGATTTGGAGGATGGAACATCTGAATTCCAAAAAGAAACAGAAACTACAGGGAAAAGAATGGAAAAATTTGAACAGGGTATCAGGGAACTCAAGGACAATATGAACCGCACAAATATACGTGTTGTGGGTGTCCCAGAAGGAGAAGAGAAGGGAAAAGGAGGAGAAAAACTAATGGAAGAAATTATCACTGAAAATTTCCCAACTCTTATGAAAGACCTAAAATTACAGATCCAAGAAGTACAGCGCACCCCAAAGAGATTAGACCCAAATAGGCGTTCTCCAAGACACTTACTAGTTAGAATGTCAGAGGTCAAAGAGAAAGAGAAGATCTTGAAAGCAGCAAGAGAAAAACAATCCATTACATACAAGGGAAACCCAATAAGACTTTGTGTAGATTTCTCAGCAGAAACCATGGAAGCTAGAAGACAGTGGGATGATATATTTAAAATACTAAAAGAGAAAAACTGCCAACCAAGACTCCTATATCCAGCAAAATTATCCTTCAAAAATGAGGGAGAAATTAAAACATTCTCAGACAAAAAGTCACTGAAAGAATTTGTGACCAAGAGACCAGCTCTGCAAGAAATACTAAAGGGAGCACTAGAGTCAGATACAAAAAGACAGAAGAGAGAGATATGGAAAAGAGTGTAGAAAGAAGGAAAATCAGATATGATATATATAATACAAAAGGCAAAATGTTAGAGGAAAATATTATCCAAACAGTAATAACACTAAATGTCAATGGACTGAATTCCCCAATCAAAAGACATAGATTGGCAGAATGGATTAAAAAACAGGATCCTTCTATATGCTGTCTACAGGAAACACATCTTAGACCCAAAGATAAACATAGGTTGAAAGTGAAAGGTTGGGAAAAGATATTTCATGCAAATAACAATCAGAAAAGAGCAGGAGTGGCTATACTAATATCCAACAAATTAGACTTCAAATGTAAAACAGTTAAAAGAGACAAAGAAGGACACTATATACTAATAAAAGGAACAATTAAACAAGAAGACATAACAATCATAAATATTTACGCACCAAATCAGAATACCCCAAAATACGTGAAGAATATACTGCAAACACTGAAAAGGGAAATAGACTCATATACCATAATAGTTGGAGACTTCAACTCACCACTCTCATCAAGGGACAGAACATCTAGACAGAGGATCAACAAAGAAATAGAGAATCTGAATATTACTATAAATGAACTAGACTTAATAGACATTTATAGGACATTACATCCCACAACAGCAGGATACACCTTTTTCTCAAGTGCTCATGGATCATTCTCAAAGATAGACCATATGCTGGGTCACAAAGCAAGTCTTAACAAATTTAAAAAGATTGAAATCTTACACAACACTTTCTCGGACCATAAAGGAATGATGTTGGAAATCAATAATAGGCAGAGTGCCAGAAAATTCACAAATACGTGGAGGCTCAACAACACACTCCTAAACAACGACTGGGTCAAAGAAGAAATTGCTAGAGAAATTAGCAAATACCTCGAGGCGAATGAAAATGAAAACACAACATATCAAAACTTATGGGACACAGCAAAGGCAGTGCTAAGAGGGAAATTTATTGCTCTAAATGCCTATATCAGAAAAGAAGAAAAGGCAAAAATTCAGGAATTAACTATCCATTTGGAAGAACTGGAGAAAGAACAGCAAGCTAACCCCAAAGCAAGCAAAAGGAAAGAAATAACAAAGATTAGAGCACAAATAAATGAAATTGAAAACATGAAAACAATAGAGAAAATCAATAAGGCCAGAAGTTGGTTCTATGAGAAAATCAATAAGATTGATGGGCCCTTAGCAAGATTGACAAAAAGAAGAAGAGAGAGGATGCAAATAAATAAGATCAGAAATGGAAGAGGAGACATAACTACTGACCTCACAGAAATAAAGGAGGTAATAACAGGATACTATGAACAACTTTACGCTAATAAATACAACAATTTAGAGGAAATGGACGGGTTCCTGGAAAGACATGAACAACCAACTTTGACTCAAGAAGACATAGATGACCTCAACAAACCAATCACAAGTAAAGAAATTGAATTAGTCGTTCAAAAGCTTCCTAAAAAGAAAAGTCCAGGACCAGATGGCTTCACATGTGAATTCTACCAAACGTTCCAGAAAGAATTAGTACCAATTCTCTTCAAACTCTTCAAAAAAATCGAAGTGGAGGGAAAACTACCTAATTCATTCTATGAAGCCAACATCACCCTCATACCAAAACCAGGCAAAGATATTACAAAAAAAGAAAACTACAGACCAATCTCTCTAATGAATACAGATGCAAAAATCCTCAATAAAATTCTAGCAAATCGTATCCAACAACACATTAAAAGAATTATACATCATGACCAAGTAGGATTCATCCCAGGTATGCAAGGATGGTTCAACATAAGAAAATCAATTAATGTAATACACCATATCAACAAATCAAAGCAGAAAAATCACATGATCATCTCAATTGATGCAGAGAAGGCATTCGACAAGATTCAACATCCTTTCCTGTTGAAAACACTTCAAAAGATAGGAATACAAGGGAACTTCCTTAAAATGATAGAGGGAATATATGAAAAACCCACAGCTAATATCATCCTCAATGGGGAAAAATTGAAAACTTTCCCCCTAAGATCAGGAACAAGACAAGGATGTCCACTATCACCACTATTATTCAACATTGTGTTGGAGGTTCTAGCCAGAGCAATTAGACAAGAAAAAGAAATACAAGGCATCAAAATTGGAAAGGAAGAAGTAAAACTATCACTGTTTGCAGACGATATGATACTATACGTCGAAAACCCGGAAAAATCCACAACAAAACTACTAGAGCTAATAAATGAGTACAGCAAAGTAGCAGGTTACAAGATCAACATTCAAAAATCTGTAGCATTTCTATACACTAGTAATGAACAAGCTGAGGGGGAAATCAAGAAACGAATCCCATTTACAATTGCAACTAAAAGAATAAAATACCTAGGAATAAATTTAACTAAAGAGACAAAAAACCTATATAAAGAAAACTACAAAAAACTGCTAAAAGAAATCACAGAAGACCTAAATAGATGGAAGGGCATACCGTGTTCATGGATTGGAAGACTAAATATAGTTAAGATGTCAATCCTACCTAAATTGATTTACAGATTCAATGCAATACCAATCAAAATCCCAACAACTTATTTTTCAGAAATAGAAAAACCAATAAGCAAATTTATCTGGAAGGGCAGGGTGCCCCGAATTGCTAAAAACATCTTGAGGAAAAAAAACGAAGCTGGAGGTCTCGCGCTGCCTGACTTTAAGGCATATTATGAAGCCACAGTGGTCAAAACAGCATGGTATTGGCATAAAGATAGATATATCGACCAATGGAATCGAATAGAGTGCTCAGATATAGACCCTCTCATCTATGGACATTTGATCTTTGATAAGGCAGTCAAGCCAACTCACCTGGGACAGAGCAGTCTCTTCAATAAATGGTGCCTAGAGAACTGGATATCCATATGCAAAAGAATGAAAGAAGACCCATCTCTCACACCCTATACAAAAGTTAACTCAAAATGGATCAAAGATCTAAACATTAGGTCTAAGACCATAAAACAGTTAGAGGAAAATGTAGGGAGATATCTTATGGATCTTACAACTGGAGGCGGTTTTATGGACCTTAAACCTAAAGCAAGAGCACTGAAGAAGGAAATAAATAAATGGGAACTCCTCAAAATTAAACACTTTTGTGCATCAAAGAACTTCATCAAGAAAGTAGAAAGACAGCCTTCACAATGGGAGACAATATTTGGAAATGATATATCAGATAAAGGTCTAGTATCCAGAATTTATAAAGAGATTGTTCATCTCAACAACAAAAAGACAGCCAACCCAATTACAAAATGGGAAAAAGACTTGAACAGACACCTCTCAGAAGAGGAAATACGGATGGCCAAGAGGCACATGAAGAGATGCTCAATGTCCCTGGCCATTAGAGAAATGCAAATCAAAACCACAATGAGATATCATCTCACACCCACCAGAATGGCCATTATCAACAAAACAGAAAATGACAAGTGCTGGAGAGGATGCGGAGAAAGAGGCACACTTATCCACTGTTGGTGGGAATGTCAAAGGGTGCAACCACTGTGGAAGGCAGTTTGGCGGTTCCTCAAAAAGCTGAATATAGAATTGCCATACGACCCAGCAATACCATTGCTAGGTATCTACTCAAAGGACTTAAGGGCAAAGACACAAACGGACATTTGCACACCAATGTTTATAGCAGCATTATTTACAATTGCAAAGAGATGGAAACAGCCAAAATCTCCATCAACAGAAGAGTGGCTAAACAAACTGTGGTATATACATACGATGGAATATTATGCAGCTTTAAGACAGGATAAACTTATGAAGCATGTAATAACATGGATGGACCTAGAGAATATTATGCTGAGTGAATCCAGCCAAAAACTAAAGGACAAATACTGTATGGTCCCACTGATGTGAACGGTCATTCGAGAATAAACTTGAAATATGTCATTGGTAACAGAGTTCAGCAGGAGTTAGAAACAGGGTAAGACAATGGGTAATTGAAGCTGAAGGGATACAGACTGTGCAACAGGACTAGATACAAAAACTCAAAAATGGACAGCACAATAATACCTAATTGTAAAGTAATCATGTTAAAACACTGAATGAAGCTGCATCTGAGCTATAGGTTTTTGTTTTGTTTTGTTTTGATTTTACTATTATTACTTTTATTTTTTTCTCTATATTAACATTCTATATCTTTTTCGGTTATGTTGCTAGTTCTTCTAAACCAATGCAAATGTACTAAGAAATGATGATCATGCATCTATGTGATGATGTTAAGAATTAATGATTGCATGTGTAGAATGGTATGATCTCTAAATGTTGGGTTAATTTCTTTTTTTCCGTTAATTAAAAAAAAAAAAGAAAAAAGAGAAGGGATAATTGGAGATGAAGGGATACAGACTGTACAATGGGACTGGATATAAAAACTCAGAAATGGACAGCACAATACTACCCAATTGTAATGCAATTATGTTAAAACACTGAATGAAGCTGCATGTGAGGTATAGGTTTTTTGTTTTTGTTTTTTTTTCTTTCTATTATTGTTTTAATTCTTATTCTGTTGTCTTTTTATTTCTTTTTCTAAATCGATGCAAATGTACTAAGAAATGATGAATATGCAACTATGTGATGTTATTAAGAATTACTGATTGTACATGTAGATTGGAATGATTTCTAATTGTTTTGTTAATTCTTTTTTTAATTAATAAAAAAAAAAAAGAAAAAAAAAAAGATGTTTATCTTCACAATTAAACTTTAAAAACTGGCACTACCAAAAGGATGTCTTGCTTTCCAGCACCTGGAGCGCTTGGTGTTTGATCCAGTTGAGGGAACCACACCTGCCAGGGACCAGGGGTGGGTTTTCTGGTCTGGTAGTTCTACTTTTCCCAAATTTACCAAATTCTTTCCATATGTCTCCTTCAGGATATAGAGGAACTGTGGCATTTTAGCACATTGTGAACGTTTTAGGTTTACAAATCATCCAGGAAATTTGACTCTTAGTACCATCTGGATCTGTTGCCAATATTTTAAAAGTTAAGTATTTTTTACCTTTTATTGGGGGATAATTGACATAAAGATTTTATTCTTATTTTTTTAAGTGACACTTTTTTTTCCCCCTCAACTTCACTTAAAAGCATAGTTTTGTAAAAATAATTTACTGTCTTGGACAGGTCAACTGCAACATTATGTCATAGTCTTGCCTGTTAGAGAAATGCATTTCAGATTTACAGTAAATTCCCTATTGTGTTTTGTGATTTTCTTTACTATGGTTTTATCCTAAGTTCATTATTTTTTTATTTACTCTTAAAATATAGCTTTTGAGCATGTGTTATGTCCAGTGCATTAGAATTAATGAAATATTGGTGTTATCTGCAGAAGCAAGTGAAAAAATGAGTAAACCCAGTATATAGATACTGTCAGTTTAAAAAGCATTGCAAAGTAAAACAAAGGAGAGATTTCATCTGAATTATTTAGACTTTTTATATTAATTTAGTTCCCTGGGTAATTGCTCAGTTATTAACTTGGCCTTCCACATATAAAATTAAAAATAAAGCCAAAAACTTTTCTCCTTTTGTAAAAGAAAAAAAAAATGAATAGAGTAGGTGATTATGAGAAGGAAGCAGGTATTTCTTTACTCTTTCTTTCATCTCTTATTGTCTTTCTTTTTCAACTGTCATTTAAAATTTTCTCTTAATTGATATTTGACTTTCTTACTATTTTAAAAAATTTTTCTTTGCACAAGTGCCTAGATCTAATCTTAACAAGAAAATTTCCTCAAATTAATCCATAAACTGAATGCAATTCTAACCAAAATCCCAATTTTGGTGAATGTGTATATGTGTTTACAAGTTTATCAGGAAGCATATGTGCAAGAGGGAATGAAGAAGAATAAATGGTGGCATGCCTACTAGGCTTCAAATTACACCATAATGCTGTAGTAATTGAAATTGTTTTCTTCTTGGCAATTTGGTAGAATAAGGAGTCTATAAACAAACCCTTTCAGAGTCTTTGTCAGGTATAAACAAGGTCTGGTCCTTCTCACTGATGGTTTCTAAAGCTTTAATCTTCTTTCCCTGGGCCAGTACTTCCTTTCTTTGTATGTTTGGCAACCTTTTATTGAAACCTGGACATTTTGATATTTTAGTGTGTTATCTCTGGAATTTAGACTCTGAGCCATTTGTTCCCTACACTTGTATCCAGCTAGTGTTATGACAGAGCTGCTTGCATTCCAGAAGTTAATGAAGAAGAAGAAGGAAAAGGAGAAGAAGAGGGAGAGGGAGAAGAAAGAGAAGGAGAACGAAGAAAAAGAAAACCCCTTTGCCAGACTTTGCACATTAACCTGCACAAGTGTTCTCAGGGCTTATCCATACGATGAGTATAGAAAACAGCTCCAAGTCAAAGATGAAGGGCCTCCCTGATCCTTTCTGTGCATATGTCTTGTCTTGGCCAAGTGCATGTGGCCCTCGAAATTCCCCCATTCACACAGTTACAAATGTCCCTTCTTCCCTAAGACATTGTTTCCTCATGGGCCCAGGCACTGAACTGCATGTCCTACAGCCAGCAATCACTTTTCCCAGGCATCACAGCTTGTATTCTGTAGGAGAGCTCTGTGAAGTGCTTTCCACCCACAGGGCAATTGCTGAGATGGTGAGTTCCTCAGGTCACTATCAAGGAGATTGGTCTAGACGTACACACACCTACTACGTGCACAAGGGATGCTCTGCTCCCTTTAGAACCAGGGCCAGGGATTGGGACTGGAACACAGGTCAGCTCCACGCAAGCCAGTGAGGATTTGGGGAGGAGTTGGTCAGCACACCATGAGGTCCTACTGCTTTTCAGTAGACTTTGTCATGGTTTGTGCTCACCCTGTCACTGCAGTCCTTTAATTGTGCTCTGGAACTTTGAGAAAGATGCTTCTGCCAGGTCCTGCTTGTTGTTCAAAGCTTTAGTGGGTGATGGAGGCCCGAAACATCTCACTCTGCTATCTCAATGAGGGGAAACCTTGGGAATTATTGTGATTGATTTTTTTTTGTAGTTTGTTTTCTATACTTATTTTAGAAATCCACACAAATGAAAAGGCACCTATTAGTGCTGCCATCCTAGCATAAATATTTTCACTTTTGTATATTCCTTTGCTTATTTTGCAGGTGCTTATTTTGCTACTAGAGTGTGCAACTTTATAACCTCCTCCCCCCATACACATATAAGCATTTGCATATTTGTATAAGGTTGAGTCTCATTTTTAATATGGATGAAATTACAATACAGTTTAATATGCACTGTGAATAACTTCACTTTTAACCACCAGGTACTTTTTACCTGTTTCTTTGTTATGTTTCTTTTTCATAAGGGACACTCTTATGCTGGTGACCCAGTATCTGAGCAACACTAAATCAGAGGAGGGTTGAGAATTCTAAGCTAGCAGAACTTCAGACCTTTTTTCTAAAGAAAAATGGACCACTTACTGTAATTTCATTCCACTGAACAACTTCTATGGTGGGACTGTGACTGATTTTTGTATTTTGCTCTTATAGCCAACAATCTTCATAAAAGTGTTTTTAATTAAAATTAAAAAAAAACACTTTGCTTTACTGTGAGAAGAGTTAGGCTTTTTTAATCATTATTCACAATATTAGCCACACAGTAAGCCAAGCATAGTTCATTCTTGCAGCATTTCTTATTGTGTACCACCCTTTGATACTTGAAAAATATTACCTATATTACCTATTTATACTAGTCAAAATTCAGTCAAAGCACATCAGATCTGACTCCAATTGACAGTATTTCATGGAGTACTTTAGCACAGCAGTGGAAAACTCAGAGAACAAAGCATATACAAGTAGGTAAACTTCAGACATGAGACCTTGTTACTCTGTTTTAATTGACTGAGGCTGGAGGACAAATTTGACTTCACCAGGTAATGAAGTATGAAGGCAATAGAGGCCTGAGAGTACACAAGCCTGGCAGTGAGTCTTTCCATTTAAGCAAATAAATCTTTTTTCACCTCAGTTTTCTCATTTGAAAAATTTAAAAGGTTCCTCATGGAAATGTGAACGTTAAATGAAATAATACATCTGCATTCCATTTAATGCCATTCTGCCCACCCTCTATCCTTAATTTGTTACAATACTCTTGCTCCATGTTCTGTGTACTATTCCACTCCTCAGCCAATGAAAGCATGGTGGAGGGGCCTGTCCACTGTTGATCTTGGTGAGTATTTAGAGTCCATGCTGTCAATGTTTTCAGCAAGTGTTGCTCCCCCATGCTGCCCCTGTCCTGCGCTGACTGCCCTACCATATATATCATTTGTGGTCTTGTGGCCTCTCAATTTAGACATGTTGGGGTGATTACTTTTGGCCCATAGTAGCTGCAGAATGAAATGAAGGTAAGGTGACCTCATCGAGATGGTGATGTAAAAACAGCTACTAATAACTTCTCCTTAGAGATACAGTGGGAAAAAAGTACCATTCCCACTTGTACACAACTCTGGAGAAAGGTATAGACTGAAGAAGGAGTCTACAAAAGCTGAATCAAAGGAAAAAACAAATGTCAGGTTGGAAATTTCCATCTCAGACTGGCCAGTCCCCACTTCTCCCTGCAGCCGGATCCCTCCCGCCTCCCACCAGAGACATAGACTATAAAATCCTTCACAGCAGGGAGACAGATCCCCACCTATATCCCAACACAGAGACCCAAGCCCATAGGAACCCATGGCAGGACTTAAGCCCTGCGGAAGGATGGGATGCAAAAGGGATCCATGGAGGAATTTTACAAAATGGAGGACTAAGGAGTGGACCTCAAAATCTTTCCTAAAAGCAGCCAACAGCCAGGCTGAGATGATCCAAATCAAGTGTTTGGGGACCTGGGGGACAGGGGAAGACATTTCAAGGCACAGGTCAGTGAGGGATGAAAAGTCTGAGAAAACATGGAAGAAACTGTGTTTCCAGCCCTGGGTCCTGGTGCCCCTCACCCACCCTTGAGGGGGAGACCTGATCCTTGCCTGGAGGAAGGCAGAAGACTGTGGAAACGAGGAATCCTCTGATGCAAGCAAAGTGATGGACGTAGACCCACATTGAGCCAGATTTCAGCCGGCGAAGTGAGTGCAAAAGAATCCTGCAGCTACAGCCCTACCTGGTCAGCCACAGCTGGGGCTTGAAGGTAATTTAGCCTCACCGGATCAGATACTGCCTAGACTCACAGGCAAAAACTTCTGAGGATGATTAAGTCAGCAAATAGTGCAATCTGCTGGGCAAGCTAGACAGTGCAGGGGAATTACAGGGTTTACCAGGGCCTCTCCAGCCCTATTCCAGGTGCAGTTGGAGCTAGTCTGCACACCCTGCACAGGTACCTGGCTGTGTTTTGGCTGAGTAACATGGACAACCCAACGGCCAAAACAGTTCCAGTTTTTGCTGGACAGCAAAAAGCAGATCACTCCTGGGCTGGTTGTTGGCTGGTGAAATGGAAACTCTCAGTCCCGCAATCTGAGGCATTTCTATGCAGAGCCTGGGAAGCACCAGACACATTGTGCTACAGGTGGGATCTCACTCAAGGTGTATGGTGCCCACTCCCTACCCCTGCAGTCAGTGGCTAACAGTGCACACGGACAGTGATGGTCTTGGCTGGAATATAGCCTGGTTGGGGCTCAGCCTAGTCCACTACCACAGTTGGAGAGATGTGGGGTTGTAGGAAAGAGGTGGTCCAAATGTACCATCTGCTGGGAAGACAGGGAAATTGCATTCTGGCACACTGCTTTTCTGACCTTCAATGTAAACCCAAGCAAATGTAAAATCTTAAGTGAGGGAAATCAACTTTCAAAATAATCTTATCAATATAATCAATGCCTAGAAATCAGCAGAAAGTCATAAAGCACATGAAGATGCAAGAGGAGCTGGCCAAGCCAAATGACCAAATCAAAAAGATGGAGGAGACACAGAATTTGGAGCAACTAATCAAAGTACATACAAATCTCCAAAATAATTTCAGTGAGTTGACTAAAGATATAAAGGACAATAAGAAGACACTAGATGAGCATGAAGAAGAATTTGAAAGAGTAAATAGAATAATAGATCTTATGGAAGTGAAGGATACTATAGATCAAAATTAAAAATATACTAGAGACACACAACAACAGATTAGAAGAAGCAGAAAAAAGAATAAGTGAACTAGAGGATAGGGCAATTGAATGTGAATGCATAGAAGAACAAATAGTGAAAAATACATAAAATTTTGAATTGGATTTCAGGGAAACGAGGGGCAATACGAAATTCACAAATATAAGAATCAATGGTGTTCCACAAGGAGACGAGAAGAGTAAAGTGCTAGGAAGAGTATTTGAAGAGATAATTGGGGAAAACATCTCAACTCTTATAAAAGACATAAATATGCAAATTAAAGAAGCCCAATGAGCTCCAAATGGAATAAATCCAAAGACACATACCCTCCAAGACACATACCAATTAGGTTGTCAAATACTGAAGAGAAGGAGAAAGTCCTGAAAGAAGTGGGAGGAAAGAGATTCACCACATACAAGGGAAGTTACATAAGACTAAGAACTGACTAATGAATGGCCACCATGGAGGCAAGAAGGCAGTGGTATGACATATTTAAGATTCTGAAAGAGAAAAATTATCAACCAAGAATTCTTTATCCAGAAAAGCTATCCTTCAAAAGTGAGGGAGGGGTGCATGGGTGGTTCAATGGTAGAATGCTCCCCTTCCATGCAGAGACCCTGGTTTGATTCCCAGAACATGTACACACACACACATACACACACACACACACACAAAGAGGGAGAATTCAAAATCTTCACAGACAAATCAAAATTCGTTAACAAGAGAGCTGCCCTGCAAGAAATACTAAAAGGAGTTCAGATGACTGAAAATAAAAAAAGACAGAAGAGAGAGTTCTGGAGAAGAGTACAGAAACATAAAAAAAAGACAGGAGAGAGAGGTCTGGAGAAGGGTACAGAATTGAAGAGCATTAGTAAGGGTAACTTAAAGGATATAAAAAGAGGGGGGAAATTGATCTGACAAATAAAAATCAAATGATAAGATGGCTGATTTCAAGTACTGTCTTTACAGTAATAACTTTGAATGTGAATGGTTTAAACTCACCAATTAAAGGATACAGATTGGTAGAATGGATTAAAAAGTATTATCCATCTCTAACTGTTTACAAGAGACTCATTTTAGACCCAAGGATGCAAATAGACTGAAAGAGAAAGGATGGAAAAAATACTCCATGCAAACTGAAACCAAAAGAAAGCAGGGTAACTACACTAATATCAGACAAAATAGATTTAACTGCAAAGATGTCATAAGAGACAAGGAAGGACACTATATGTTAATAAAAGGGCAATTCACCAAGAAGAAATAACAATTATAAATGTTTATGCTCCCAATCGAGGAGCTCAAAAGTACATAAGGCAAACGTTGGCAAAACTGAAAGGAAAAATAGACATTTCAACAGTAATAATGGGAGACTTCAGTACACTACTCTCTTCTATAGATACAACAACTAGACAGAGGATCAATAAGGAAACAGATAACTAAACAATGTGATAAATGAATTAGACCTAATAATCATTTATAGATTATTACATCCCCAAATATCAGGATATACATTTTTCTCTAATGTACATGGAACATTCTCCAGGATAGATCATATGCTGGGACACAAAAGAAGTCTCAATAAATTTAAAAAAATTGAAATTGTTCAAAGCATTTTCTCTGACCATAATGGAATGAAGCTGAAAATCAATAACCACTAAAGAAACAGAATTTTCACAAATATACAGATGTTAAACAGCACAGCCTTAAACAACAGTGGGTCAAAAAAGAAATTTCAGGAGAAATTGGTAAGCATTTGGAGACAAATGAAAACAAAAATACAACATATCAACACTTAGGGACTGCAACAAAGGTGGTCCTGAGAGGGAAATTTATAGTTCTAAATGCGTACATTGAAGAAAGAACTAAAACCAAAGACCTAACTGAACAACTGAAGAATTTAGAGAAAGAACAACAAACTAACCTTACAGCAAGTAGAAGAAAAGAAATAACAAAGATTAAAGCAGAAATAAATGAACTGGAGAACAATGACAACAAAAATAATAGAGAGAATCAATAAAACCAAAAGTGGATTCTTTGAAAAGGGTAGCAAGATTAACAAAGTCTTAGCTAGACTGACAAAGTAAAAAATAAAGATGCAAATAAAAAAAACCAGAAAAAAGAGGGGGTCATTAGTATGGATTCTAAAGAAATAAAAAAAATTCATAAGAGAACACTATGAACAACTGTACAGCAACAACTAGACAACTGAGGAAATGAACAATTTCCTAGAAACACATGAATATCACACACTGACTTGAGAAGAAATAGAAGAGCTCAACAAGCTAATCATAAGTAAAGAGATTCAATCAGTCATCAAAAACCTTCTTATGAAAAAAATAAAAAAGCCCAGGGCCAGATGCCTTCACAGGGGAATTTTACCAGACATTCCAAAAGAACTAACACCATTCCTGCTCAAACTCTTCCAAAAAGAATGGAAGAAAAAGGAATACTACTTACTTCAATCTATGAGGCTCACATCACTCTAATACCAAAACCAGAAAAAGATAGTGCAAGAAAGGAAAACTTACAGGTCACTCTCTCTAATGAATATGGATGCAAAAATTCTCAACAACATATTGGAAGTAGAATCCAAAGGCACATTAAAAGAATTACCCATGACCAAGTGGGATTCATTCCAGACATGCAAAGTGGTTCAGCATAAGAAACTCAATCAATGTAATACAACACACTAACAAATCAAAAGGGAAAAAACACAAGATCATCTCGATTGATGCTGAAAGAGCATTCAACAAAATTTAGGATCCTTTTCTGATAAAAGCATTACAAAAGGTAGGAATTGAAGGAAACTTCCTCAGTAATGATAAAGGGCATATATGAAAAACCCACAGCCAGCATCATATTCAGCGGTGAGATACTGAAAGCCTTCCCGCTAAGATTGGGAATGAGACAAAGATGTCCACTGTCACCACTATTATTCAACCATTGTGCTAGAAGTTCTGACTAGAGCAATCAGATAAGAAAAAGAAATAAAGAGAATCAAAATTTGAAAGAAAGTTGTAAAATTCTCATTATTTGCATATGACATGATCCTATATTTGGAAAATCCTAAGAGATCCACCACAAAGCTACTTGAGCTAATATACAAATTCAGCAAAGTGGCAAGACATAAGATATGAATAGACATTTTTCCAAAGAGGAAATACTAATGACTAAAAAGCACATGAAAAGATGTTCATCTTCATTAGGTATTAGGGAAATTCAAATCAAAACCACAATGGGATATCATCTCATGCCTATAAGAACGGTTGCTATTAAACAAACAAGAAACAAATACTGAAGAGGATGTGGAGAAATAAGAACACTTATTCATTGCTGATGGGAATGTAAAATGGTGCTATCACTGTGGAAGTCAGTCTTGTGGTCCCTCTGAAAACTAAATATTCAGTTGCCCTATGAACTGATAATTCCAATACTCAGTATATATCCAGTAGATCTAAAGGCAGTGAAAAGAACAGACACATGCACACTGAAGCTCATAGTGGCATTATTCATAATTGCCAAAAGATGGAAACAATCCAAGTGTCCATCAACATACAAGTGGATTAACAAAATGTGGCATATACATATGATGGAATATTATGCAGCAATAAGATGAAATGATATCCTGAAGCATATGACAGCATGGATGAACCTTGAGGACTTAATATTGAGTGAAATGAGCTGGACACAAAAGGATAGATACTGTATTACTTCACTAATATAAACCTCTTGAAAATGTAAACTTAAAAGGAAGAATATAGGGGACTGAGAGGTGGACAGAAGCTAGAGGGGGGAACAGTTACCTAATATGTACAGACATGTTAACAAGGTTGATCTTAAATATATGGGAATGAATATAGGTGTTGGTAGTACATTAGTGGGATTATAAATATAGTGAATTAAACAGAAAGGGGTTGTTTAAAGTCATGTATCTCACTAGCATGACAAATGTAAATAAGTTCTTGCATGAACTATTTCAAAGGTATGACATTGTATAAAAAGTTAATAATAGAGTGGTATATTGGAAAAGCCTATGGCATGCTATGAACTATATTCAACAGAATACCTCACTAGACTACAATTACACTATGGGGGGGTGAGTTATGAGGTGTTTTTTGTGTTCCCTCTTTGGCAAATAATGTTACTTTTCTCATTGGAGCAATGAAAATTGTCTAAAATTGAGGGTGATGATGATTGCATAACTAAGTGAGGATATTGTGAGACGTCAATTGCTTATTTTGGATAGAACATATGCTATGTGTATATATCTCAATAAAATCTGAAAATTCAAAGGAGGATCCTGGAGATGCACAGGAGGCTAAATATAGAGTCACTATTTGACTGGACAATCCCATTATTGAGAATGTATTCACTACTAGACTACAAAGGCCATGAGAGTCTGGGTGTGAAATGCTCCAAGGAGGTGGCCACCATCATGTGCAGGGCTATCATTCTGGTCAAGCTCTCCATCGTCCCTCTGTGCTAGGGTTACTGGGGGGACAAGATTGGCAAGCCCCACACTGTCCCTTGCAAGATGACAGGATTCTGTGGCTCTGTGCTGGTGCATCTCATCCCTGCCCCAGAGGCACTGGCATCATCTAGCCCTTGTGCCCAAGAAGCTGCTGCTGATGGCCAGTATCAATGACTGTGGCACCTTGGCTAGGAACTGAACGACTGTCCTGGTCAGCTTCGCCAAGACCACCTTTGATGCCATCTCCAAGACCTACAGCTATTCACTCCTGACCTCTGGAAAGAGGCCTTGTTCACCAACTGTTCCTATCAGAAGTTCACCAACCATCTCATGAAGTCCACACCAGGGTCTCTGTGCAGAGGAGAGCTGTGGCCACCACACAGGCTCTCATGAGAAAAATAAACACTTGACTTTGAGTTTAAAAAGTGTGTGTGTGAGGTGTTCCACAAAAAAAGTGGAAGGAATCTTTAGGAACCTCCTCATAACACCAGGATAGTGTGACTAGATGCCTAAGTCCATGACACAGATCATAATGACCACCCCAGATGGAGATTTTTATTAATAACCCCATCCTACGGGTTTTTTTTCTGGAATGATACTATTTATTTTTATAGTTTAAAATATGCAAAAACAGTATTATGTATTGTTTACTGATGCATGACTTAGTAAATGTATAAAAACATACCACCAAACGATAAACACCAAATTCTTGGTAGTGACTAACCCTAGGGAAGAAAGGGCAGAGAATGAGATCAGGATGTGTGCACTGGGAATCTGAGTTGAATCTATCTTTTTCCATTAAGAAAATCAGAAGCAAATGCAGCATAATGTATTCATACAGCTTAATCCGATAAAGCTGGGAGAGAGGTTGAGATTCTATTATTCCCTATCATCGCTGCATATGAAAAATCACATCATTAATACATATGATACAAAAAGTCTATGGGTTGCAGACACTTATCAAGGAGAGAGACATTTGCAAGACACAAATGGGAAGCTTTATTAAATATTTCTTGATTTGAATTGAATGAACTTGCAATTTAATTATGCTGAGATCCTCTTTCTCCATTGAGGGGAAAGTAATTTCCGTGAGATTCCCCTTAGAGTTTTGGGCATGGGGTAATGGTGGGCAGAAGAGACCCCGACTTCCAAAAGCTACCTTCCACCCCTTGGTCCTACAGTGCAGCCTCCTTTGTATAATATTCAAGGCTCTATCACTGATCCTAATTTTTCAGCCAGTCTCATCTCTTACCCTAGGTCCCACGCATTTATAATACTGCAATAATAAGAGTCTTCCTATTTTTTTTTAACTTTTTTTTGGTATAGTATAACATACATACAAAGCAGAGAAATAGAAAAGCAATAGTTTTCAAAGCACCCTTCAACAAGTAGTTACAGGACAGATCTCAGAGTTTGTCATGGGTTACCATGCACTCCTTTCAGATTTTTCATTCTAACTACTGCAGAATACAGCAGGCTAAAAGGCTTAAATATTTTTTTTGTCATCACAACCAACTTTTTTTTTTTCCTTTTTTGTGAAAAATAACATATATACAAAAAAGCAATAAATTTCAAAGCACAGCACCACAATTAGTTGTAGAACATATTTCAGAGTTTGACATGGGTTATAATTCCACGATTTGAGGTTTTAATTCTAGCTGCTGTAAGATACTGGAGACTAAAAGAGATAATAATTTAATGATTCAGCATTCATATTCATTTGTTAAATCATATCTTCTCTGTATAACTCCATCACCTTTGACCTTTCCATCCTTCTCTTAAGGTGTGTTTGGGCTATGGCCATTCTAACTTTTTTATGTTAGAAGGGTCTGTCACTAATATGGGGTAGGGAGATGGGACTAGCTGATGTTCTGGAGAGGACTTACCTGAACCAAGGACCCATCTGGAGGTTGTAGGCTTCTGGGAAGTTACTCTAGTGCATGGAACCCTTGTGGAATCTTATATATTGCCATAGGTGTTCTTTAGGATTGGCTGGAATGGTCCTGGTGGCATTTGGCAGGTTGTGATAGGTAGCAAGGTCTAACTGAAGCTTGCATAAGGAAGACCTTCAGAGTAGCTTCTTGACTCTTTTTGAACTCTCTGCTACTGATATGTTGTTAGTTACACTTCTTTACCCCCCTTTTTGTCAGAATGAAATTGTTGATCCCTCAGTGCCAAGACCAGATTCATCCCTGGGAGTCATCTCCCATGTCTCCAGGGAGACTTTCAACCCTGGGTGTCATGTCCCACGTAGGGGGAAGGGCAATGATTTCACTTGCAGAGTTGGGCTTAGAGAGACTGAGGCCACATCTGAGCAACAAAAGAGGTCCTCCTGAAGTAACTCTTAGGCATACCTATTGGTAGGCTAAGCTTCTCCATTACCTACGTAAGCTTCACAAGAGTAAGCCTCAGGATCAAGGGTATGGCCTATTGATTTGGATGTCCCTAAAGTTTTTCACAGTATCAGAGAATTCCTTGATGGTGAGGTTTAATCATTCCATATTCTTTCTCCCATCCCTCAGGGAACTTTGCCTTTATATTTTTTATTAACTGTTTTAATATACTCTAGAATATTTCCAGGCATTACAATAATCTATATAGGATTAAAGGACCTCTTTCTTATTCTGTGCTTCCTGTGTTTCAGTTGTTCAATGAGCTTTACAGATAGGTTGAATTAGATTATGCACTACAGAAAATTTCAGTTCCAAACTACGTAAAACTTTCTTCCATTGATCTCAGAGTATGTGTAATTCTAAAATATAGACACTGTCTTCCTTTCCCCTATGTTCTGAATTACTTTACCCCCAACCTTCATTCTTATCTCTAAATATCAGATAATATATATAAAACAACCTCTCAAAATCCCGAAATAATAATCACCACTTTGGACTTATTGTGTCTGCTCTAAAAGCTTACAATCTAGGCCCCTGTTTTCTTATAAGCATTTTCTAAAAGTTACCATACCATTGTTGTTCTTTTATTTCTGGCTTATTTTGCCTCACCAAATGTCCCACGTGGTCATTCACATCGTTGCATGCCTCACGACTTTATTCCTTTTTGTAGCAGCACAACCTTCATTCATATGTATACACCATCATTTGCCAATCTACTTCTCTGTCAGTTCATCCTTCAGCCATCTTCATGTATTCTTTTCATGTGTTTTTGAGCCATCTGTATTTGCTCTTCAGAAAAATGCCTATGCATAACTTTAGTCCATTTTATAATTAGGTGGTTTGTTTTTTTGTTGTTGAGCTGTATGACTTCTTTGTGTACACAGGATATCAAACCCTTTGTCTGATATGTGGTTTCCAAATATTTTCTCCCATTGAGTTGGCTGCCTCTTCAACTTTTTGACAATGTCTTTTGAGGTACAGAAGCATTTGATTTTGTTCCCATTTATCTATTTTTTATTTTCTTGTTTATACTTTAGATGTAAGGTTTAGGAAGCTCCCTCCTATTACTAGGTCTTGAAGATGTTTCCCTACATTTTCTTCTAGAAATTTTATGGTGCTAGTTCCTATATTTAGGTGTTTGATCCACCTTGAGTTAATTTTGTGTAAGGTGTAAGAAAAAAGGTCCTTTTTCATTCTTTTGGCTAGTGATATCCAGTTCTTCCATGCCAAATTATTGAAAAGAATCTTTTGTTCCAGGTCAGAGGATTTGGGAGCTTTGTCAAAAATCAGTTGACCGTAGATTTCATTGTCTATGTCTGCATTGTCAATTCGATTCCATTGGTCAATGGTTCTATCCTTGTGCCAGTACCATACTGTTTTGAAAAAATAGCTTTATAATGGGTTTTAAAGTCAGGAAGTGTTAAACCTCCCACTTTGTTCTTGTTTTTTAGGATGCTTTTAGCTATTCAGGGTCTCTTTCCCTTCCAGATGAATTTGGTAATTAGCTTTTCCAAGTCTTCAAAGTAGGTTGTTGGGAGTTTGATTGGTACTGTATTGAATCTGTACATCAATTTGAGTAGAATTGACATCTTAACTGTATTTAGCTTTACTGTCCAAAAACAAGGAATGTCTTTCCACCTATTTAAATCTCTTTTGATTTCTTTTAGCAATGTTATGTAGTTTTCTGTGTACAAGTCCTTTAAATCCCTAGTTAAATTCATTCCTACATACTTGATTTTTTTCATTGCTATTTTGAATGGAATTTTTTCCTTAACTGACTCTTCAGTCAGGTCATTGCTTTTGAATAGAAACATTACTGATTTTTGCACATTAATTTTATATCCCACCACCTTGCTGAATTTGTTTATTAGTTCAAGTAACTTTGCTGTAGATTTCTCAGGATCTTCCAAGTATAGTATCGTGTCATCTGCAAATAATAAAAGTTTTACTTCTTCCTTTCCAATTTGGATGCCTTTTACTTCTTTGTCCTTCCTGACTACTCTAGCTAGAACTTTCAGAACACTGTTGAATAATAGTGGTGACAGTGGACATCCTTGTCTCATTTCTGATGTTGGGGGGAAAGCTTTCAGTCTCTCTCCATTGAGTATGATGCTGACTATAGGTTTTTTATATTCCCTTTATCATATTGAGGTAGTTTCCTTTGATTCCTTCTTTTGGAATGTTTTTATCAGAAAAGGATGTGGAATTTTGTCGAATGCTTTTTCAGCATCAATCAAGATGAACATGGGATTTTTCCCTTTCGATTTTTAAATGTACTTTATTACATTAATTGGTTTTCTTGTGTTGAACCATCTTTGCATTCCTGGAATAAACCCCACTTGCTTGTGGTGTATAATTCTTTTAATGTGTTGTTGGATTCTATTTGCTAACATTTTTGTTGAGAACTTTTGCATCTATGTTTATTAGGGAGATTGGCCCATAACTTTCCTTTCTTGTAGCATCTTTACACGGTTTTGGTATTAAAGTGATATTAGCTTCATAAAATGAGTTAGGTAGAGTGCATTTTTCCTCAATTTTTTGGAAATGTTTGAGCAGGATTGCTGTTAGTTCTTTTTGGAAAGTTTGATAAAAATTCCATGGTGAAGCCATCTGATCCTGAGCTTTTTTTTTGTAGGAAGATTTTTGATGAATGATTGGCTCTCTTTACTTGTGACTGGTTTGTTGAGATCTTCTATTTCTTACTGAGTCAGTGTAGCTTGTTTGTGTGTTTCTAGGAATTTGTCAATTTCATTTCATCTAAGTTGTCTAGTTTGTTGGCATGTACTTGTTTATAGTATCCTCTTATGATTTATTTTATTTCTTCAGGGTCTGTGTTATGCACCCCTTCTCATTTCTGATTTTGTTTATTTGCATTCTCTCTTTTTTTCTTTTTCAGTCTTGCCAGTGGCCTATCACTTTTATTGATTTTCTCAAAGAACCAACTCTTGGTTTTATTGATTCTTTCTATTGTTCTTTTGTTCTCCTAATCATTGATCTCTTTTTTAATCTTTGTTATTTCTCTTTTATTTGCTGTGGGGTTAGTTTGCTGTTCTTTCTCAAGTTCTTCCAGGTGAGCTTTTAAATCCTTGATCTTTGCTCTTTCTTGTTTTTTAAATATAGGCATTTAGGGCAATAAATTTCCCTCTCAGCACAGCCTTTGCCATATCCCATAAGTTCTAATAAGTTGTATTCTCATTTTCATTCATCTCCAGATAGCTACTGATTTCTCTAGCAATTTCTTCTTTGACCCACTGGTTGTTTAAGAGTGTGCTATTTAATCTCCTTATATTTGTGAATATTCTCATTCTTTGGTGGTTATTGAGATCCAGCTTCATCCCACTGTGATCAGAAAAGTGTTTTGAATAATTTCAGTGTTTTTAAATTTATAAAGACCTGTTTTGTACCCCCACATATGATCTATCCTGGAGAATGTTCCATGAGCACTAGAAAAGAATGTATAGCCTTGTGTTTTGGGGTGCAATGACTTATAAATGTCTGTTAGGTCTAATTCATTTATCAAGTTATTTAACTTTTCTATTTCCTTGTTGATCTTCTGTCTGGTTGTTCTGTTTATAGATGAGAGTGGTGTATTGAAATCTCCTACTATTATTGTTAAAACATCTATTGCTCCCTTCAGTTTTGGCAGTGTTTGTTTCATGTACTTTGGAGCTCCTTGATTGGAAGCATAAACATTTATGATTGTTTTATCTTCTTGGTGAATTGATCCTTTAATTAGTATATAGTGTCCTTCTTTGTCTCTTATGATGTCTTTACATTTAAAGTCTATTTTGTCCAATATTAATATAGCTACTCCTGCTTTCTTTTGGTTACAACTTGCATGGAAAATCTTTTTCCACCCTTTCAGTTTCAATCTATTTGTATCCTTGTGCAAAGAGGAATCTCTTATAAGCAGCATATAGCTGGATTATATATTTTAATCCATTCTGCCAATCTGTGTCTTTTAATTGACAAATTTAGTCTGTTAACATTCAAAGTTATTACTGAAAAGGCACTTCTTGAATCCACCATTTTATCTTTTTAATTTTATTTGTCAGATATATATATTCTTTTCCCTCTTTCTCCTTTTATCCTTTACATTACTCTTACTGGTACTCTTCAATTCTGTGACTTCCTCCAGGCCTCCCTCTTCTGTCTTTTTTTTTTTTTTTCAGCCGGCAGAACTCCCTTTAGTATTTCTTGTAGAGCCAGTCTCTTGTTGACATATTCTTTCAGCACTTGTTTGTCTATGAAAACTTTAATCTCTCCTTCAGTTTTGAAGGACAATTTGGCCGGGTACAGAATTCTTGACTGAAAGGCTTTCTCTTTCAGGTTCTTAAATATATCATGCCACTGCCTCTCATCTCCATGGTGCTTGTTGAGTAGTCTGAACTCAGTCTTATGTGGTTTCCTTTGTATGTAGTAGGTTGTTTTTCTCTTGCTGCTTTCAGAATTTTCTGCTTCTCTTCAACATTTGGCAGACTGATTAATATGTGTCTTAGAGAAGGCTTATTTGGATTTATTCTGTTTGGAGTTTGTTGACTTGTATATTTATGTCCTTTACAAGGGTTGGGAATTTTTCCTCCATTATGTCCTCAGCTACTCTTCCTAGCTCTTTAGTGCTCTCTTCTCCTTCTGAGACACCAATGATTCTTATATTTGTGCGCTTTATTTTGTATATCATTTCCCTGAGATCCAATTCATATTTTTCCACCTTTTTTGCCATTTACTGTCTTGAGTCAGTTACACTGTCCTCTATGTTGCTTATTCTTTCTTCTGTCTCTTTAAATCTGCTCTTGTGTGCCTCTAGTATGTTTTTTATTTGATCAACAGAGTCTTTGATTTCTGTGATATCTGCTATTTTTCTATTTATTATTTCAAATTCCTCTTTATGTTCTTCTACTGTCTTCTTGATCTCCTTTATATTATTTGCCATCCCACTTATTTTATTAAGTAGAGTTGTATGAACATCTTTGATTAGCTGTTCCAACATCTGTGTCTCCTCTGATGTTTTAATTTGATCATTAGGCAGGGCTATACCTGTCTGCATTGTGAAATGCTTAGTGATCTTCTGTTGTTCTTGTCGCATGTAAATATCTTGATTGATTTATGTTGGGAATTGATTTCTTTCAGTAGTCTAAGGCTTGTGTTTGCAGGATGGATGTGCAACAGAGTGCAGGGTATAGGGTGGAGCACAACAGTGTGGTGCTTTGTTGTAGGGCCGGTATAGGCACAGATTGGGGATGTTACATTGGTGCTCATGAATATGGGCGCCCAGCAGCCAGGGAGGATGTAGCTGTGTGGGTGCACAGGTCTGGGGGGGTTAACCCTGGTGTGCTATAGTGCACAAAGCCCTTTGTGCACATGCGTAGAGCTGTGGCAGCAGGTTGGTGTTATGCATTCATAGGTTGCAGGCAGATGTGACCCAGCTGCTCAGGTTAGAGCTTTCTTAGAGCTGGGAAGTATGACTAAGGGCTGTGCACATGGGCGGGTCTAGGACTGTCATAAACTGATTTTCCCAGCGCTAAAGGACGTGATTGGGGGCCCATGTGTATGTGCAGGTCTAGGAGTGCCATAAACTGAAGTCCCCAGAGCTGAAAGATGTGATTGGGGGCCCATGTGCATGCACAGGTCTAGGAGTGCCATAATCTGATGCTCAGAGCTCAGGGTGGATGGGGTGGGGTGAGGCTGTGCAACACTATGGATGGGGGAGCGGGTGTAGCCTGCATATGAAGGTATGTGCCTGTAGCCTTTATGCAATGGCAATAGCTTCCTAGTCCAGTCTCCACACCTCTGCACCAGGCTCCAGCTTTCTGCTTCTCAGTTCCACAGCCTCCGCAACTAGAGCCACCCTATGTGGTGCAGAAGGCTTTCTCAGGTCAGTTGCACTCTTGAATCACTATCTCAGTTGCCCTCTCATCCTTTCTCTAACTTTTCCATGGAGCAGGGCTGAACTCCAGTTACTTTATTTGGCCATCATCCTGGAACTTCCTGGAAAAAAACAGTTTTTACAATCTGTTTGGCAAACCAGGCGAGCAATGAACAATATCACAAGAAATAGCACAAAGACTGAAAGTAGGGATTTGAATAGACATTTGCACACTGATGTTTATAGTGACATTATTCATGATATCCAATGGACAGAGGTGGCCAAAGGTACATTGACTAAGAAGCAGTAGGGTGAACTTTGGTATATACATTTGATGGAATATTGTGCAGCTACAGAAAGGAACAAAGTCATGAAGCATGCAATGAGATGAATGAACATTGAGGCCATTATGTCAAGCAAAATAAGCCAGAATCAAAGCATAAATATTGTATGGTCTCTTTTAGAAAATATTTATAAGAAAATTAGGGCCTAGATTTTAAACTTTTACAGTAGTCACAGTTATTCCTGAACTTTAAATCTTATTTCTAAATTCTGAGGTGCTGTGCTCTATGTGTATAATCTGGTATTTCCCTGGAACTTTGGGTATCTATATGACACCTAAGAATCTGATTTGAGGTTCTGCAGCTCTGAAAATCAGCATTGGTCATTACAGCAACTGTTAAAGAAGCCAAAAAAGAGATCAGACCAATTAGAGATAAGAATGAAGCTGATATGGATGGGACTAAGGTAAATTAGAATTCAGGGTAAAGGATGATATTGTCTGTATTTTAGAACTTCGCCTACTGTATGAGACCAAAGGAAGAGATGTTTATTTTGTCCCACACTTAAATTTTCTGTAGCACACAATCTAACTTAACTTGTCTGGTCAGTTTATTTAAACAACCTTAGCACATGGAGCCTAGAATTCAGAATGAGATTTTGTAATTCTATATAGCTTAATGTAATGCCCTGGTACATTCCAGAGTATGTAGGGCAGATTATTTAAAAACCATTGGCAAAGTCTGTTGAGGGACTGGACAAAAAATATGGAACTATTAAACTTCCCCACCTAGGAAACTCCTGATACTTTCTCAAGCATTAAGAACTCCCAAATTAATAAGCCAATCCCTTGATCTTGAGGCTTGCTCTTATGAAATTTATTTCTGTAATTAGTAAGCTAAGCCTATCTATAATTATGCCTAATAGTCATTTCCAGAGAACCTCTTTTGTTGGTCAGATATGGCCTCTCTCTCTCTCTCTAAGCCCAACTCTGCAAGTAAATACATTATCCTCACCTCTACATGGGACATGACCTCCAGGGATGTAAGTCTCCCTGGTAATGTGGGGCATTACTCCCCAGGATGAGCCTGGCCCTGGCATCATGGGATTGACAATGCCTACCTAACCAAAAGAGGGAAAAGAAATATAAAAAAATAAGGTATCAGTAGTTAAGAGATTTCAAATAGAGTTAGGAGGTTATTCTGGAGATTACTCTTATGCAAGCTTCTGCTACATATTGCTAATTGCCATGGTATCCCAAGCCCCAATCAACAGTATTCCTGAAAACCCTAAATAATACCATGAGCTTTATCTGAGGCTCTATAAAAGTTTCACTAACTAAGTTTATTTTTCAGACACTTAAACTTCTATATTGTTCCTTTACTAGTCAGGGTTCTCTAGGGAAATGGAACCAATAGAAGATATCTGTAAATATGAGATTTTATAAAACTGTCTCATGCAACTGTGGGGATGCATGAGTCCAATTCTGTAGGACAGGCTGTGAGCTGGCAACTCAAATGAAGGTCTTCAATGAATTCCACATAAGAGGCTGGCTGGCTGAAGTGGAAAGAGAGATTCTTCTGAGTTCTCTTTTAAAGCCTTCAACTGATTAGAATAAATGTCACTCATTGAAGAAGACACTCCCCTTAGTCAACTGCAGATGTAATTAGCCATAAATGCAATCATTGTGCTGATGATTTAAATCCACAAAATGTCCTCACAGAAACAGATAAGCTAGTGCTTGCTTGACCAGACAATTGGACAACATCACCTGGCTAAGTTGACACATGAAACTACTCATCACAGTCCACCCCTTGTCAACTTGGCAGCTATACACATCACCTTAAACCACACTTAATCTCTAAATAAGAAAAACAATAGAAGACGTATTTTTCACCTAACAATACTCAACGGCCTTGAATACAACAAGAAAAGCACTAAATCTCTCCAGAATAGGGTGCAAGTCCTTGGGTAATATTCACTCTTAAGCTTGATACCCTATAACTTAAATACAATGCCATAAACAGTACAACTTATGTCATACAAGTTATGTCACATAAGGGGATAATATAGAGAAGAAAACAAAGACTTTTTTTAATGTACAATTACAAATGTACTTATAACAAAACAAGGAAAAAACATACTATTACAGCCCTTGTTTCTATAACTGGTCACATGGTTGTAGTTCATATTTATCACTACCTTTGTCTACTACCCATTCCATTTTCCATTACCCTCAGCAAGTACCTCAACTTGGGTTCTTTGTTCTTTGCCTGGTGGGGTGACCCAAAACTTCATTCTTGAAGTTTATGGGCCATTGGTAGTCCTGCCTGGTTTGAGTTGTTGCTGTTTTCCATTGACTTTAATCACAGGGCATGGTAGTAATAAGACATGCCCTAGGGAATCTCCTACATTCTAGGGAAATTCTTCTTTACTTCCAATGAGTAGTTGCAGTCCTGTATCCACTTGATGGTCATGATTAGTCACACAGCCAGTGCAGCAACCCCCTTCCTTGCCTGTAGATTCAGAAGCATGAGAAGCTCAAAGTGGCCAGATGTCAGTCTTAATTACCAGTTCAATAGAATCATTATTGTGCCTCCTGGTGGGAGAACTCCTCTATCTGGAAATAACCTGTAGACCAGCAAAGCTCAAGGTTGCAAGGATAGAATGCAAAAATTTTCCTAGTGGATCACTAGGGGTAATAGTTTGTGTTGCCACTCCCATTTCCATCCGTTGATTCCTGGACCTGTGAATCTTGGCTATGGGAGATACAGCACCATAAACTGGATGCTGATTCAGAACATAAACAGCCTTTTGGAGAACACTGCCCCAGACTTGCAAGGTATTGCCACCTGGTTGGTGATGTATCAGTCTTCAAAGGGCCATTCCACTGTTCTATCAATCCAGCTGCTTCAGAATGATGGGGAACATGGTAACCCCAGAGAACTCCATGAGCATGTGCCAATTCCTGTACTTCATTTGCTGAGAAGTGGGTTCCTTGTTCAGAAGCAATGCTGTGTGGAATGTCATGATGGTGGATAAGGCACTCTATAAGCCCATGAATGGTAGCTTTGGCAGAAGCATTGCATGCAGGGAAAGCAAACCCACATCCAGAGTATGTTTCTATTCCAGTTAGAACAAATTGCTGCCCCTTCTGCAATGGAGTGGTCCAAAGTAATCAACCTGCCAACACATAGCAAGATGATCACCTCAGGGAATGGTGCCATATTGGGGGCTGAATGTGGGTCTCTGCTGCTAGCAGGATGGGTACTCACTCAGCCAATCTTGGTGAGTAGAAATCCATGTGCTGAGGCCATTTATAACCTGTGATTCTCCTGTGACATTGCTGATCCCACACATAACCTCCATCCCTACCACCAGGACCACTTTGTTCATGAGCCCATTGGGCAATGACAGGAATAACTGGGGAAAGAAGATGGCTTGTATCCATAGAATGGGTCATATTAATCACTTAATTATTAAAATCTTCCTCTGCTGAAGTCACCTTATGGTGATATTCACAAGAGACACAAATATCTCCATGATTTTTACCCACACAGTAAGGTTTATTTGCATACCTTTTCCCCAGACTTCTTTGTCACCAATTTTCCAATCATGCGCCTTCCAAGTCCCTGAATATCCAGTCAAAACATTAGCAACAGCCCACGGGTCAGTATACAAATGCACCTCTGGCCAGTTCTCCTTCCAAGCAAAATGAACAACCAGGTGCACTGCTCAAACTTCCACTGACTGGGAGGATTTCTCCTCACCATTGCCATTCAGGGACATCCCAGAAAGGGGTTGCAGTGCTACAGCTGTCCACTTTTGGATGGTACCTGCATATTGTGCAGAACCATCTCTAAACCAAACCCAGGTTTTCTCTTCTTCAGTCAATTGACTGTAAGGAACTCCCCCGTGAAGTCACAGCTATGGGCTGTAAAATAGTAGGTAATATGGCAGGAATGGGAGCCATGACATTTGGGCCACTTCCTCATGTAACTTTCTTGTGCCTTCAAGACCTGCTTGGGCACAATCTCAGATATATGATTTCCACTTTATGATGGAGTGCTTCTGTGCACACCCACATTTATGACCTGGTGTGTCAAACAACACCCAGCTCATGATAGGTAATTCAGGATTCATGGTATATTTGAGACTCATAGCTAAGCATTCAGTTTCTACTAAAGTCCGATAGCAGACTGTGCCAGTTTGAAAGTATTATGTACCCTAGAAAAGCCATGCTTTAATCCTGATCCAACCATTTCTTTTAATCCTGATTCAGTATTGTATGTAGAAGCTTTGATTAGATTATCTCCATGGAGATGTGATTCGCCCAGTTGTGAGTATTGACTTTGGATTAAATGGAGCTATGGCTCCACTCATCACAGGTGGGGTTTGATTAGTTTACTGGAATCCTTTAAAAGAGGAAACATTTTGGAGAAATAAGAAAAATGACAGAAGTCTGAAAGCTGACAGAAACTTCATAGTGGAGCTGACGCAGATGCAAACACATGGAGAACAGAGACACGGATGTTTGGAGCTACTTGGAGCCCAGCAGACATCACCATGAGATTTTAAGCAAGCCAGAACCTGGAGAGAGCCAAGGGAAACCAAGAGATGAAAGCCATCCCTGGAGAAGCAAGGTGAGGAACCTCCATGTGGACAGAGACTGAAAGCAATGGAACCTGGGAGGAAGGGACCAGCAGATGCCAGCCATGTGACTTCTCAGCTGACAGAGGTATTCCAGACCAGTCAGCCAGGTAGAAGGCCCCTGTATTTTTGTTAGATTTATCTCCCATCCTCTGATACACAAATGCCCTGCCACTATATCTAGAGTAGTTGCTACTTCTTGCTCACTAGGTCCAATCAACATGATATCATCAATATAATAGACCAGTGTTATGTCTTGTGGGAGGGAGAAATGATTAATTTCCCTGCAGACAAGATTATGACATAGGGCTGAAGAGTTCATATACCCCTGGGGCAGAAATGTGAAGGTATTCTGCTGGCCTTGCCAGCTGAATGCAAACTATTTCTGCATGCAAATAGCTTCTATAAAGGGGAATTTAATAAGTTACAAGTTTACAGTTCTAAAGAAGTGAAAGTGTCCAAATAGTTATTGAGAAAAAAAAGCATTTGCCAGATTAATAGCTGAATACCAGGTACCAGGGAAAGTGTTGATTTGCTCAAGCAATGATACCACATCTGGAACAGCAGCTGCAATTGGAGTCTGCATTTGTTTAAATTTATGATAATCTGCTGTCTTCCCCATCTATTTTCTGTATAGGCCAAATAGGATAGTTGAATGGGAGGATGGTGGGAATCACCACCTCTGCATCTTTCAAGTCCTTAGAGTGGAACTACTCCCTGAAATCCCTTCAGGAATCCAGAATTGTTTTGGATTTACTATTTTCCTAGGTAGGGGTAGTTCTAGTGGCTTCCACTTGGCCTTTCCTACCATAACAGCCTTCACTCCACAAGTTAAAGAACAAATGTGGAATTCTACCAGTTGCCCAGTATGTCTATTGAAATTATGCATTCCAGAACAGGGGAAATAACTACAAAATGGTTCTGGGGACCCACTGGACTCACTGTGAGATGAACCTGAGCTGAAATTCCATCAATCACCTGACCTCTATAAGCCCCCACTCTGACTGGTGAACAAGAGTGACGTTTTGGATCTCCTGGAATTAATGTCACTACTGAACCAGTGTCTAATAATCCCTGAAATATATGATCATTTCCTTTTCCCCCATGCACAGTTACCTTGATAAAAGGTCATAGGTCTCCTTGAGGAAGGCTGGGAGAAAGATTGAGTATATATTTTTGGCAGTGTAACAGTACTCCATACTCTACTAGCCTGTACCATAGCTCTGTGAGTCAGAATGTTTTGAATGCTGTTTTCAGTCTGCTGTCCATTATGTTAGCCACACCCACCTTGTTTTGGCAATTAAGTGCTGCCACATGGCTTTGGCCAACTTGGGATCTGATCATCTGCATTGTGTTTAAGGATTCCATCTCAGTGACAACAATTCCTACAGTAATATCTGACCTACAGAGAAGGATGCCTACAGAGCTTTTCAGGATGTTGAAGCTAGTCTCACAAATTTATTCCTCACAGTCCTGGTAAAATGTGCTCTCTGAACACTCCTGGGCTGAGCGGGTCTTCCATGATAAATCCATTCTAACATTCCAATCTCTCTAAGCCTCTCTAAGCCCCATCTACATTATCATGGAAGTTCTGACATTTCAACCTTACGTAATGTTGGTCACCTTTTGATCCATGTTTCAGCCAATCACCCCCAACAAACTGTTAATGCCCTTTCTAACCCCTTGAGCTACAACATTGAACCCAGAATCTCTGCTTAGTGGACCCATTTCAATAAATTCAGCCTGATCCAGTTATATATTCCTTCCACCATTATACCACACCCTTAATATCCATTCCCACACATATTCTCCTGATTTCTGTCTATATAAATTGGAAAACCCATGCAGTTCTTTTGAAATAAAATGAGCCTCCTCATGGGTCACACTTTGTACCTCACCTTTGGGGGCCTGTTGAGGCTTTAGTCTAGTTATAGGCCTGGAAGAAAAGAAGGTAGTGGGGTAGGTCATGAAAACAATTAGAAGTGCCTTTCAAGCCAATTATCTCAAGGCATTTCCTTGCAGTTTCATTTGGCAAAACAGGATTATTCTCTCTCGATAGAGGAGCGAGGACTGTTTCCTCGGGTGAGGTGGTTACAGGTTTAGCAGGCACTGAATGGTTAATTTCTTCAAGTGGAGGTTGGATGGTAGACTCCTTAGGGCAGACTGGAGTTTGGAAAGCTATTTCCTCAGATGAGGCTGGAGGTGGGACAGCTGTTTCCTCAGGTCAGATCATTACAGGTTTATCTAGAAAAGACTCATCAGAATCTAGGGTTTCAATGTTCCTACTGCCATAAATTTTCAACCTACATGTCCCTGTCTCAATTTTAGGCTCCCATTCCTTTCCAATCAATGTTCTCACTTTGAGAACAGACACCCTGCAAGTTTGAGAATTTATATGCAAGTTTACATTATAAATATACTACTTGCACAATGAGATTCTGGGTATGGTTTTCAGAGATCTCAGGTCTCCAGTCACAAGACATAAGGTTTTCTTTCAAGGCACACATAGAAACTTTTACATCTTTAATACTGTGCTTAACCTGCAAATTTGAAAGCTTCAGCTCATTCCTTTCTTTTATAACTTTATCCAGCATATCTAGGAACAATCAGCCAACAAAATTATACTTTTTAACTCCACAAAACTCTGTTGAAGGGTCAAAAACACTCATCCAGAGCCTTGCCTCATATAAGCTACAATTAGCAAAATCAACTGGTGATATTTTTCATATCTCTATTGCCAACTCATGCCATGGACTGTCGATGCCATCTTGATTACTGGAAATGGAATCATTAGTGCCTTTGAGTCTAATCAGAATAGAAAACCAATTGCAAAAACCCATTTTTTATATTCTGTTTCACAATAACCCTTTCTGGTACCAAGGCTGTAGTAGTCAGGGTTCCCTAAGGAAACAGAACCAACAGGAGATATTTGTAAATATGATATTTTATAAAATGTCTCATGCAACTGCAGGGATGGATGAGTCCAAATTCTGTAGGGCAGGCTGTGATTTGGTAACTCCAATGAAGGTCTTTGTTGAATTCCCTAGGACAGGCTGAATGGCTGAAGTGGAGAGAGAGATTCTGTCTTCTGACTTCTCCTTTATAGTCTTCAACTGATTAGAATAAATGTCACTCAATGAAGAAGGCATTCCCCTTAGTCAACTGCAGATGTAATCATCCATAAATGCAATCAATGTGCTTATGATTTAAGTCCACAGCAACAGATAGGCTACTGCTTGCTTGACCAGACAACTGGGCACCATCACCTGGTCAAGTTGACACATTAACTTAACCATCACAATTCCTGTGCCATATATTCCCTGAAACCCAAAGGCACTAGTCTAAGAAGATCAACTAGTTGCGTCTCCCTATTTCATAATATCAGCACCCTTTTTCAACATGAAAATGTCAGAATGGTCATTGCCCAAATATCCCTGAAGTTTGAGAGATGGATCAAATGAGAGGGAGGATTTAACAAATGATTGTGATTACCTAATCACCTTATTGATACTTTTTATTAGTCTCTAGTGTATTTGAACAGCTAGAAGGCAATACCTGAAATTGTGGAACTGTAATCCATACCATACTGTGAAATTTTCTCTATAACTACTTGTAAACTGTATTTTGAAATTTATCCCTTTTCTGCATATATGCCATATTTCACAATAAAAATGTTTGAACAGAGAAGCTAATGAAGCTTAAATTCAGCCTCCCTCACTTGTACAGGCTCCTGTGAAGGACCTAACTAATAGGTTCATTTGGCTATGAGTTTTATAAAATTTGCAAAAGTAAGATATATTAGCTGCAATCAGCTAAGACTGCTGTCTCTTTCCACTTTGGTTTCCCTTCTGTCACATTTTCCCTTCTACCAGATGGCATCAAAGTGGTCACAAATGTTTTTCTCTTCTATAATTTGTACTTGTTTTCTTAAAGAAGACTCTCTAAACCAAATGATCTTCAGACCCCCACAAAAATGGAATCATCCCCCTGAATCACTATTAAAACATGTGTAGTTAGAGAAGCCCATACTCAAAATGTACTTTGGATATATTCAGTTATCAATGCTAAATGGCTTACCTGATCCCCTTTAGTTCACTCCTGTCAAATATTTACTAAAAACGTACTAAATGCAAGGGATTCATCCTGTAAGATGCCATATGCAAAGGAGCACTAATAAATTCTTGTTCATGGTAAAGAGGAACATGTTCTTATTTAAGACTGTTGAAAAGTGATTATAGAAGCCAAGGTCTATGGCACCCTCTCCCAACAGAGTAGCTAGAAGCTGTTAGTGTTCATTTCCTTGTCTGAGTCTTCCAGAGTCAGTAATGGTTGCTTTTTTTTTTTTTATCTCTAATGTCAACACTATACCAGTAATCTACTGAAAACAGCTATTTCCCTAAGTAAATTCATTTTTTCTCATTCGTTCCCTGCCTTGACCTGGTCTTACCAGCCGCATCTGGGACCAAACCTTAGAGATTTTCATAGACTGTTCCAATCAGTAAGTCTTGAGAGCCTATTTTATAAGTGGAAAGAGCCCTGCTTCTGTGTCTGAACACAGGGTTAGTCCAAATGTCAGAGACTTTAGTGTTCCTCAGCTCACTCCTTTCCTGCCCCAACCTGTTTCTATACACACCTTCTGAAGAATGCAAGCTCCTTTGGCTTGAAGCCCTTTACTTTCTGGCAGATGAAATACAAGCAAGGATAACATACCAGAAACTATTTCAACACCTATGGAAAGCAGAGTGTGAGAGGCAGGGTGGGCAGTGAGACCCCACATACCTGCTGCAGTAGTAAGGCTCTGGGTACCCCTGAAACCTGAGATAAAAAGTCTTTGGAAAGTGTAGGGGAGAAGAATAAAGTCCAGTTCACCTGTAGTCTCAGGCAGATCATATCACCCTCCGCTATTTACCTATAAAATGATAACATTGGCCCCAGTAAAGCATCCCCGAGGACCCTTCTAACTCTCACACTGTGATAATACCTAAAACTGTTTTCCTATCAGCTTTCCGAATGACCTCCCACTCAAGCCACCTGGCTATAGCTCTGTGTAAAGAAAAATAAAGGACCTATTAGCCTTATCACGCAAAGTTTTTTATCATGTAAAGTTTTCTTTCTTGGTTTCATTTCTAAATGTTTGGCCTTTGTTATGGGTTGAATTGTGTCACCAAAAAAAAAAAAAAATACGTTAAAGTCCTAACACCCAATATCTCAGAATGTGACCTTATTTGGAAATAGGTCTTAGATAAAATTAGTTCAATTAAGATGAGGTCACACTTGAGTAAGGAAAAACCCTCAACCAATATAACTCATGGCCTTATAAGAAGAAATGGCAAAGAGAAGATGGAGACTCCATGACAATGGAGACAGAAATTAAAGAGCTGCAATTGCAAGCCAAGGACTCCCAAGGATTGCCAGGAAAACTTCAGAAGCTGGAAGAAGCAAGGACATATTCTCCTCCTGTTGGCATCTTGATTCTGGATTTACAGCTTTCTGAATTGTGAGACAATGGATTCTCTTGTTTTAAGACACCCACTGTGGTAATCTGTTAATACAGACATAGGAAACTAGAACACCCCCTCCCCTTCCTTTTCAAAGGACTGTAGAGTCCTTATCTAGGCAGGGAGAAGGAGGAGCCTCTGGTAGTTTGAAGCTGTATGTACCCCAGAAAAGATCGTGTTTATTTTTTTTATGTTTAATTATATTTAACAGCTACATAGTAATCATTGTGTGGTATATCATACTTTTTTTTTAATCAGTCCTCTATTGATGGACATTTTGGCTCTTCTGATTTTTGCTATCACAAATAATTCTGCAATAGCTTTGAAAATGTCTTTTCATTTTTGCCAATGTATGAGATAGATTCCTAGAACTTAGATTAGGTCAAAGCATAAAAGCATATGAAAATTCTGCCAGTTATTACAAAATTTACCTCTATTGGTAAACCATGAGGGCATTTGTTTCCTCATATCCTTACCAGCAAAGTATGTTGTCAGACTTGGGATTTTGCTCATCTAAATAGGTGAGAAATGGCAGCTCCATGCACTTTTATTTTTCAATTTTCTAGTAATGAATGAGTTTGAGCATCTTTTCAAGATTAAGGATACTTGAATTTCTTTTCCTATGAAATCTTTTATTCAATTCTCTGGTCATTGTGTGTGTGTGTGTGTGTGTGTGTGTGTGTGTGTGTGTGTGTGTGTGTGTGTGTGTGATTGTTATATCTTCTTGGTGAATTGACCTTTTAATTAGCATATAGTGTCCTTCTTTGTCTCTTATGATGTCTTTATATTTAAAGTCTATATTGTCCTATATTAGTATAGCCACTCTTGCTTTCTTTTGGTTACAATTTACATGGAAAATCTTTTCTATCCTTTCACTTTCAATCTATTCGTATACTTTTGTCTAAGATGAGTCTCTTCCAAGCAGCACATAGCTGCATTATATTTCCTAATCCATTCTTCCAATCTTTTAATTGGTAAGTTTAGTCTGGTAACATTCAAAGTTATTACTGAAAAGGCATTTGATGAATTCACCATCATATTTTTACAATATTATTTGTCATATCTATATATTCTTTTCCCCCTTTCTCTTTTTATCCTTTAAATTACCCTTACTGGTACTCTTCAGTTCTGTGCCCTCCTCCAGACCCCCTTCTCTTGTCTTTTTTTTCAGCCAGCAGAACTCCTTTTAGTATTTCTTGTAGGGCCAGTCTCTTGTTTATAAATTCTTTCAGGACTTCTTTGTCTGTAAAAACTTTAACCTCTCTCGATTTTGAAGGACAATTTGGCTGGGTACAGAATTCTTGACTGGAAGTCTTTCTCTTTCAGGAGCCTGAATATATCATACCACTGCCTTCTCACCTCCAGGGTGCTAATTGAGTGTCCTGAAGTCAGTCTTATTTGATTTTCCTTGCATGTAGTAGATTGTTTTTCTCTTGCTGCTTTCAGAATTTTCTGCTTCTTTTCAATATTTGACAGAGTGATTGACATGTGCCTTGGGAAGGCCTATTTGGATTTATTCTTTTTGGAGTTCATTGGGCATCTTTGACTTATATATTTCTGTCTTTTACAAGGGTTGGGAATTTTCCCCCCATTATATCCTCAACTACTCTTCCTAGTCCTTTACTCCTCTCTTCTCCTTTTGGGACACCAAAGATTCTTATATTTGTGCATTTTGTTTTGTCTGTCATTTCCCTGAGATCCAATTCATATTTTTCCATCTTTTTTGCCAAGATCGTTTATTCTTTCTTCTGTCTCCTCAAATATGCTGTTGTGTACCTCTAGTATGTTTTTTATTTGGTCAATAGTCTTTAATCTCTGTGATATCTGCTATTTTTCTATTTATTATTTCAAATTCCTCTGTTTGCTCTTTTATTGTCTTCTTGAGCTCCTTTTTGTCATTTGCTATCCCACTTATTTTATTAAGTGGAGTTATATGAACATCTTTGATTTATTGTTCCAACACCTGTGTCTCCTCTGGTGTTTAATTTGGTTGCTAGGCAGGGCTGTATCTGTCTGCATTGTGAAATGCTTAGTGTATCTTCTGTTGTTTTCGTCATGTATAAATATCTTGATTGATTTATGTTGGGAATTGATTTCTTTCAGTAGTCTAAGGTCTTGTGTTTGCGGGTTGGATGTGCAGCAGGAAACAGGGTACAGGGAGGGGCACAACTGTGTGGTGATTAGTCTCAGGGCAGGTATAGGCACAGGTTGGGGATACTACGCTGGTGCTTGTGAATGTGGGTGGCCAGTGGCCAGGGAGCCCGTAGCTGTGTGGATACACTGGTCTGGGGGGTGTAACTCTGGTGTTCGCTGGTCTAGGGTACGGGGGCCCTTTGTGCGCATGCATAGAGCTGTGGCTGCAGGTTGGTGTTATGCATTTGTAGGCTGGGGACAGACATGACCCGGCTGTGCAGGTCAGTGCGTTCTCAGAGCTGGGAAGGTGACCAAGGGCCATTCACGTGCATAGTTCCAGGACTGCTATAAACTGACTTTCCCAGAACTGAATGACATAATGGAGGCCCATGCGCATGCGCAGGTCTAGGAGTGTTGTAAACTAGAGTTCCCAGAGTTGAAGGACGTGATTGGGAGCCCATGCACATGCGCGGGTCTGGGAGTGCTGTAAGCTGATGCACAGAGCTCAGGGAGGGCGGGGTTAGGTTGTGTGACACTATGGGCTAGAGCGGCAGGGCTAGCCTGGGTGGAAGGTTAGCGCCTGTAGCCTTTATGCTCTGGCAACAGCCTGCAGGGAACAGGGAAGGGGAGGTAGTACTTGGGAGGGGTGCAGGAGATGTGGGTGGGCTGCACTTGGGGTGAGGGTGTGGAGCAGGTACATGTGCTGGGGTTGGTGGGGTGGGGGTGCCTGGAGGGCGGGGAATGGGAACAGGTGATGGGGTTCAGGTGTGTGGGGTGTGGGGTGAGTGGCGAGTCACAGGCTGTGCTGGTGAGGGTAGCGTGTTCAAGGAACGTGGCCTGGATTACTTCCTAGTCCCCAGCTCCTCTTCATGCACTCCTGAGGACTCCACACCTCTGCACCAGGCTCCAGCTTTTTGCTTCTCAGTTCCTCGATCTCTGCAACCAGGGCCATCCTATGTGGTGCAGAAGGCTCTCCCAGGTCAGTTGCACTCTTTAATCGCCATCTCAGTTGCCTTCCCATCCCTTCTCTAATTTTTCCGTGGAGCAGGTCTGAACTCGACCTACTCTATTCAGCCATCTTCACGGAAGTCCAGATCATGTTCTTTTAATCCATTCCTGTAGGTGTAGACTGGGTGGGTGGGACCTTTAGATGAGGTTATTTCAATTGAGCTGTGACCCACCTCGTTCAAGGACTCCTATGGAATCCTTTTTAAGAGGATAAAAAAGCTGAGAGAGGAAGCCACTAAAGCCGGAAGCTAAAAGCAACAAAACCCTGAAGAGAAGGATCAGCAGATGTCACCATATGCCTTGCCACGTGACAGATTGAGTGCCAGCTTTTCTTAAGAGAAGGTATGCGCCTGTTGATGCCTTAATTTGGACATTTTCATGGCCTTAGAATTGTAAACTTGTAAGTTAATACATCTCCATTGTAAAAATCAGCCCAGTTCTGGTATATTGCATTTTGGCAGCTTTACCAAACCAAAAACAGAGCCCCTCAGATATCTTGCAAGACTCCCACTATTTTTCAGATACAGTCCTCTGTCCTAACCAGATTTATGACTCCTCCACATTCTGCTCTCACCAAAACCTTCCCCTGCAGCCACTCACTTTTTTCTTCAGTTCACTTTGAACTTCTAGCCTCAGAGGCTTTGCTTACACCACCTCAAACCCCTCCTAAGATTTCCCTTCCTCCTCTTTTTTGTCCACCTCACTGGTTCTTGGGGCCCTCCTTACTTCCCCTTCTGTCACTGACTGGCCCCTTGGGTCCATTATACAACCTTCTCTCTGGAGTCATCACAGCACCTACAGTCTGTGGTACTTAGTAAGGCACTATCTTATTCTGTCCTGCTTCCTTTCTCAAGGGAGAAAACATCATCTTAGGAATCCTTAGCCCTTGCTGTATGACTAGGACTGGGAGGCTGCTCTGTAAATGTTTTGTTGATTGGTTTTATAGCAGGTGCATAATAAAAAATGTATACCATAAATTTACACCTGTTTTGGTTTGCTAATGCTGCCAGGGAGCAATATACCAGAAATGGATTGTCTTTTACAAAGGGGATTTATTAAGCTACAAATTTACAGTTCTAAGGCCATGAAAGTGTCCAAATTAAGGCATCAACAGGAGGATACTTACATTCAAGAAAGGCCAATCACATCCAGGGTTTCTCTGTCACATGGGAAGGTACATGGCAACCTCTGCTGTCCTTCTCTCCTGTCTTCTGATTTCAAACAGCTCTCTCAGCTCCTGTGGGTCTTTCTGGCTTCTGCCGGAGCACTTTCTTTCTGCATCTCTGGACATCTGTCTCTTGGATTAATCTCTCTGTTCTCTGTGTCAGCTCTGAGCTCTCTCTATGTTTTCTGCTTTTTATTCCCTTCATACAGTGCTCTGGTAAAAGGATTAAGATCCACCTTCAATAGATGGAGTCACAGCTCAATTGAAAATCAAAAGTTCCCACTCACAACTGGGTAGGCCACATTTCCATGGAAGCAACCTAATCAAAATGTCCCACCCAACAGTCGGTCTGCCCCCATAAGATTGGATTAGAAGAACATGGCTTTTCTGGGGTACATAAGAATTTTAAACCAGCACATCACTGTACAAAGAATTTTACATATTTTAACTCACCAGATGCTCACAATGGGTTGCCAGGGAAATTTTATTTCATTCCCAGTTTGCAGATGGAAAAACTGAAATTCAGAAGTTAGGCAATGCATTCAGGTCTCCTGACACCAAAGCGCATGCTTTGGTTAAATGTTTGTGCCTTGGAATCTGACCTCAGACTGGAACTTTGGGCCCTTATGTTGGCCCATGGAGCCTTAATTTACTCATCTATAGAATGGGGATAATAATAATAATAGTACCCACCTCCTGGAGCGGTTGTATCATATGGTGTCATGCATGCATCTGGCACATGGCTAACGCTGAATACATATGAGCTATACTGTTCTTATCATTTCTTTTGCTACAAGACAAACTTGTTGTTTGTGAAGTGCTTTTTGCACAGTCAATACTCACTCAGTAAATAATGATTCCTTTCTTTGTATATGTGGACTAAAGAATTATTTGTTATTTCTCCTAGATTATCTCCTGAGTAATTTTTACAACTACAAGCACACCATTTTAGTGCCCAGCAACATTAGTCTGCCCTCACCCCCCATGCAGCCCCTCACCACTGACCCAGCAGAGCCAGGCACTCAACAGGAGACAGGAGGCTAACTCCAGGCAGTAAAAGAAAGAAATTGGTGTTTGCTTCTAGCTGGGATTTGCTGGAAGTTGGACAAGTCCACTGGTTATTTAACACACCTATAAATCAGCTGGAGAAATCCCAGGCTGGCAACAATATGGAAGATCTGCAATGAGAAAGAGTCATGTGTGTGTGTGGGGGGGTGTTGAATAAGCTCCTGGGAGCATGGCAGAAGCACAAGGTCCACTGAGCTTTCCAAATGAGGTCACTCGCTCCTTTCTCCTGGGAATGAGTGACAGAGATACAGGCTTATGGGCCAATGGAGAGGAAGATTAGAGGGAATGTCCTTAGTAAATTCCCCAATGGGAAGCGGTTTTGCTTTGCTTTTCTCTCGCAGGGCAGTAGAGCAACCACTCACTGGGAAAACAAGTACTTGTGCCAGAGCCTCCGGTGGCTTCCAAGGCCGCGTTCTTTGAGCCGGGTACTTCAATCCTCCTGCTTGCCGTTCAGGAGTCATTTTGTATGTACTCTGGGGGTTTTGCGGGTGCCTTGATGGGGTCAGGTGACAGTGATTAACAGGTCCCAGTGCCAGGACACACCCACCTTGCTGGCTTACTCCTCTCCTCCCTGCCTTCTAGTTATTCTTAGCCTCAGATATTACTTTCCCTCTCAACCTAATGTATTAGGGCTATTTTGAGAAAATTGCTGGGCAAGGGAAGTCAAGGCCAAATAGAGAAGCCAGTAAGGGGTCAGGTGGCCACCTCCTACCTCCTACCACCTACACAGGGTCAAGCAACTCGGCCTGCCCAATCTGGTCTGCCCCTTGCCCTGGACTTTCCCTTCTTTTCTCTCTACCCTAACAGCCCTGCCCCTGCGCAGCTAGCCAGCCCTTTAGAGAGCAATCAGGTTAACTCATGGCCATGGGAATGCATGCACTGCTTGAGAAATAAAAATAGCATGCCTTTAACCTCACTGGAGGATTCTGAAGCCTCGTAGACCTGCCCAGCTAGAAGGGACAGCAGAGTCCACTGAGAACCAAGCCTCACAGTGTTGATCCTGCTCACAGCCCCTCCTCAAGGAAGCTGCCCCAATCCCTCCTGAGCAAAAGTGGGTCTCTATGTGTGGGCAGGCGTGATTTGTTCCATGTGGACTGTTGCCCTGGCTATTGCTGATTGAACAGAGAAGAGCCACTGTCCTAAGAGCAGAAGATTTATATGTTGGCTTAGCCCAATAAGTCGACCTTTGCCAGAGCTTTGTCCAGTAGGGGTGACCATGTCAAGTGGACCAATTCCATTTTCTTTTTCCGGTGTTTAAACCTGAGACAGAGAGACAGAGAGTGGTAACAGAGTGGAAAGACAAAGGAGGACAGAGAAGCTGACAGAGGAGCAGGACCAGGGAAATTCCACTGCTCAGTGGCCAAGGATGAGGCCTCTGTGACTCTCGGGTTCCCAAGCCGGGTGCCCAGCTGAGGCTCCTGAGATGTTTGTCTCTTGCATTTCCATGTGGGTTCTCACAGGGAGCCTCGGTGGGCCTCTCTTATTTAAGCCTAAATGATGTAACAAGGATTCATCTGGTCTGTTTTACAGGTGAGGAAGCTGCGGCCAGAAGAGCACAAGTCATTCCCTAGGTTACAGAACTGGCACGTGACCCAGTCCAGGCAGGAACCCAGATCGCCTTACCTCTAAAGAAGGCTCTCCAAGGGTAGGGTGGCAGGCACAGAGGGCAGAGGTGGCAGAACACAGTGGCAGGGGCAGAGAAGCTGGGAGGGAGAGGTAGTTTCAGTTAGAGTGAGGAGAGGGAGAGGAGATGATGAGTTCATGTGTCCAAACTTGCTATAATGCTGCCTAATAAAAAAAAGTTCTAAACAACAAGAATCAATTCCTAAATTGTTTTGGATCACTCCTCTCTTGACTGTCTCTTGACTCCTCTCTCTTCCTCAGGTGGTTTCTGGTGGTAGAGACTGCAGCTCTGCTGCTCTTAGGTGCTAGGGTGGCTTCACCAACCCTTCCGAGGTTGTGCTTATAGAGTAGATATTGCCCCCCAAATGCACATCCACTTGCCTGCCATGTATTCTAAAGACAGATCCAAGCCAGAGTTTGCTAATGTCTAAAACCCCATAAAGACCTTTTTGTCCATACACTCACATTTAATGGAAAGAAGAGCTTAGAGGGATGAGATGTTCTCTTTATGCCACAAGAAACACCAACAGAAAAGGTCTTATTTGAGGAGCCATGGGCCTAAGGGAGGAAACTTCGGGGCCAAACTTTCTCCTTGTTTTCCCTCCTTGCAGGCCCATCCATGGATGTAGTACGGATTGCAGTTGTTGGGGCAGGCGTGATTGGGCTCTCCACTGCTTTGTGCATTTCCAAATTGGTGCCACAATGCTCCATTACAGTGATCTCAGACAAGTTTACTCCTGATACCACGAGTGATGTGGCAGCTGGAATGCTTATTCCTCATGCTTATCCAGGTGAGAGGGGGATGTCAGTTCCTGTTGGTAGAATGGAGTATTAGTGGAGTCCTGTTGACAAAGACAACTGGATGTGTCAGTAAGTGTAAGGAACAGTTTTAAGACCTTAATGGGATATCTGTCAGGAAAGGCTCAATTATGCTGCAGGACAAAAACAACCTCCAAATTGCAGCAACTTAAAAAACAAAGGTTTATTTCTTGCTCACACTATCTGTTGACTGAGTGTAGGCAAAAGTTATGCTCACCACTCAGGAACCAAAGCCCATGGAGCAACCGCCATCTTAAATGTCATCAGTACCTAAGCCTGTCTCAAAAAGGGAGCTCAAGAAAGGCAGCTCTGTCTCCCAGCTGCACTTAAACATGACCATCACTTGATTATGGTCGCTTAGCAAGAGCTAGGCACAGGCCCTGCTCCTAAGAATGTGCAATTCTGTAAGGGTCCCAGAAGGTAGAGAACCAGAACTACTGGCCACCATAATTGACAACTCTCCACTCACACCAGTAATGACCATCACAGCAGAAATTATTTTTTCAATCAGAATTTTCTTTTTCTTTTTCTTTCTTTCTTTTTTTTTTTTTTTTTTACATGGGCAGGCACCAGGAAACAAACCCAGGTCTCTGGTATGGCAGGCAAGAACTCTGCCTGCTGAGCCACCGTGACCCACCCAAGAAATTATTTTTTTTTAAATTTTTTTATTAATCAAAAAAAAGAAAAGAAATTAACACAACATTTAGAAATCGTTCCATTCTACACATGCACTCAGTAATTCTTAGTATCATCACATAGATGTATGATCATCATTTCTTAGTACATTTGCATCGATTTAGGAAAAGAACTAGCAAAACAGCAGAAAAAGATATAGAATGTTAATATAGAGAAGAGAATTAAAATAATAATACTAATAAAATATATATATATATAAAAGGAAAAAAAAACAAAAACAAAAGATACAAACAAACAAACAAAAAACTATATTTCAGGTGCAGCTTCATTCAGTGTTCCAACATAGTTACATTACACTTAGGTATTATTGTGCTGTCCATTTTTGAGTTTTTGTATCTAGTCCTGTTGCACAGTCTGTATCCCTTCAGCTCCAATTACCCATTATCTTACCCTGTTTCTAACTCCTGCTGGTCTCTGTTACCAATGATATATTCCAAGCTGATTCTCGAATGTCGGTTCACATCAGTGGGACCATACAGTATTTGTCCTTTAGTTTTTGGCTAGACTCACTCAGCATAATGTTCTCTAGGTCCATCCATGTTATTACATGCTTCATAAGTTTAGTCTGTCTTAAAGCTGCATAATATTCCATCGTAGGTATATGCCACAGTTTGTTTAGCCACTCGTCTGTTGATGGACATTTTGGCTGTTTCCATCTCTTTGCAATTGTAGATAATGCTGCTATAAACACTGGTGTGCAAATGTCTGTCTGTGTCTTTGCCCTTAAGTCCTTTGAGTAGATACCTAGCAGTGGTATTGCTGGGTCGTAATCCATTCTGCCAGTCTATGTCTTTTGATTGGGAAATTCAGTCCATTAACTTTTAGTGTTATTACTGTTTGGATAATATTTTCCTCTACCATTTTGGTTTTTGTATTATATATATCATATCTGATTTTCCTTCTTTCTACACTCTTCTCCATATCTCTCTCTTCTGTCTTTTTGTATCTGACTCTAGTGCTCCCTTTAGTATTTCTTACAGAGCTGGTCTCTTGGTCACAAATTCTCTCAGTGACTTTTTGTCTATAAATGTTTTAATTTCTCCTTCATTTTTGAAGGACAATTTTGCTGGATATAGAAGTCTTGGTTGGCAATTATTCTCTTTTAGTAATTTAAATATATCATCCCACTGTCTTCTAGCTTCCATGGTTTCTGCTGAGAAATCTACACATAGTCTTATTGGGTTTCCCTTGTATGTGACGGATTGTTTTTCTCTTGCTGCTTTCAAGATCCTCTCTTTCTCTTTGACCTCTGACATTCTAACTAGTAAGTGTCTTGGAGAACGCCTATTTGGGTCTCATCTCTTTGGGGTGCGCTGCACTTCTTGGATCTGCAAATTTAGGTCTTTCATAAGAGTTGGGAAATTTTCAGTGATAATTTCTTCCATTAGTTTTTCTCCTCCTTTTCCCTTCTCTTCTCCTTCTGGGACACCCACAACACGTATATTTGTGCGCTTCATATTGTCATTCAGTTCCCTGATCCCCTGCTCAAGTTTTTCCATTCTTTTCCCTATAGTTTCTGTTTCTTTTTGGAATTCAGATGTTCCATCCTCCAGTTCACTAATTGTAGCTTCTGTCTCTTTAGATCTACTATTGTAGGTATCCATTGTTTTTTTCCATTTTTTCTTCTTTGTCCTTCACTCCCATAAGTTCTGTGATTTGTTTTTTCAGATTTTCTATTTCTTCTTTTTGTTCAGCCCATGTCTTCTTCATGTCCTCCCTCAATTTATTGATTTGGATTTTGAAGAGTTTTTCCATTTCTGTTCGTGTATTCAGCATTAGTTGTCTCAGCTCCTGTATCTCATTTGAACTATTGGTTTGTTCCTTTGGGCCATATCTTCAATTTTCCGAGCGTCATCCATTATTTTCTGCTGGTGTCTGGGCATTTGATCAGATTTCCCTGGGTGTGGGACCCGGCTGGTTGAAAGGGTTTTCTGTGAAATCTCTGGGCTCTGTTTTTCTTTTCCTGCCCAGTAGGTGGCACTCGTGGCGCTCGTCTGTCTGCGGGGCCCACCAATAAAAGATGCTGTGGCTCCTTTAACTTGCCAATCCGAATCTCGCAGTCGGCCCGGGAAACCGCGCATGGAGTGGGGGTCGCCGGCCGCTGCGGCTTGGGGGAGTGCCGGTCCAAATTGCCCAGCTGGCCTGAGATGCCCAGCGTGGCGGGAGGGCCCCGCTATCCAACATTCCCAGTCAGACCGGGGAGCCACGTGTGTGGAGGGGACCCCAGTCGCCAGCCGCCCCGGCCGGGAAAACGCGCGCCCCTCGGGTATCTCACCGCAGCGGATTCTCCCTGCCTGTTCAGCCGTTCCAGAATGGGGTACGCTGTCTTTTTGGTCTCTGTCGTGGCTCCGGGAGCTGTTTCGTATTGTTTCTGTTTCTTTAGTTGCTGTTCTGGAGGAGGAACTAAGACCCGCACGTCTTACTAAGCCGCCATCTTCTCCGGAAGTTCGAAATTATTTTTAATGGAACTAAAATGATCCCAACTTCTAAGCCAGTATCAAAGCAATCAGTCAATGTGTATGTAGGCCTGAAGATGCACTGACTTTTAAACATGTCCAGGCATCTTTTCCATTCTGTATTCTTCACATGAAATGGGAAGTTGAGGGAGATAGCACGAAATAGAAACCCCAAATCAATTTGTATCAACTGAAGTTTTTATTCACTGTGTCCATTTCCTCATTTCAACTCTTTTTTCCTTTTATAGTTTTTACTTTTTTCATCAAAGCTACACATGCCCATAATTTAGTCAGACTTTACAAGATTTATCACAAAAAAAAATAGGAATGTGGAATGTGAAACTTGCCCTGCCCTTTTAATCTGGAAACCCATGTTCTTCCATTCAAGAAGCCTTACTTGTATTACAACAACAGTTGTTGACTTTTTCTCTTCTGATGCCTCTGCATTCTTTCTGGAATTGCAATTATGCTGGACCTCCTGGAAGTCACCAATTTTGAGTTTTCTCCCATCCTTTTCCTATCCCTTTCTCTTTTTATTTTCTTTCTGGGAGAGTTCCTCAATTTTATCGTTTATCTTAGTATTAAATTTTTATTTCTACTGTAACATTAATAGTTCAAAGCTCTTTTTCATTCTCTAAATTTTCCTTTGCTATAACATTCTATTTGTGTTTTGTGGTTGCAATATCTGTTCTTATCTTACTGAGGACACTTATAATCGTTATTAAATGGTTCTTTTCTCTGCAGTGTTTCTGTTGTCTCAAAGTTATGGTTTTCATTTGATGTCCTCATCTCTATCTTCCCTGTTGGGGGTTTTCCTTGGCTGTGTGGTATTCTTTACCTGTCTACTGATATTTAAGAGAAGGAACCTAAACAGTTGGTGTGAGTTCTTGAGTGCTTGCCAGGGCTTGTTGCTTCTGAGCATCACTGTTGATAGTGTGGCAGGACTATTTAGTTGGGAAACCTCCGATGTCATTATCTTTAAGTCTTTCTCTTGAACTGACAATGCTCCTCAGACAAGAGGCTAGGATCCGTGAAGGCTCAGGTGCTAGCTTCTTCAAGGTGAGTGGAGAAGAGGGCTGGGCATATACTTCCTTAGCCCTCTTCTATTTTTGCAGTATGGTATGCCTGCTTTCACTTGTGTTTGCTGTTTTCCTACTCCAGAGACACCCTGTTTCCCTAATAGGGAATAAACCCATCTTTTGCCAGGGTGGGAGGGAAGTTGCCTTGGCTTTGCAGATCCAGGAACTTGACTTTGTCAACACCCATGGAGCTGTGAGTGGTCAGAAGGTTGCCTGGTAGAGGGTCATCTTCAAAGAAGAAAGTTCACCTGGAGTCTATGCAAGTCTTTGGTGCCTGGGCCTCCTGGCCAGGAACTTTCTCTCTTGGGTGCTCCTAGATGAAATTTTGGTCTTCTCTTTAAGCTTCTTTCCTAGACTCTATTCAGACCAGCCTGGTGTAAATATCTTCTGTGCTCATAAATGTCAATACTATATGGGGACCATACCTGTTGTAGGGTTAAACATAGGGTTGTAGGAAGGGTTAAATGAGTTACTATACACAAAGCTTTTAGCATAGTATCTGGCACATAGTAAGCCCTATATCAGTGTTTGCTATTGTTATTACTGTCCCTCTGCTACAATTGTCCTTACTTTACCTGAACATGACTTAGGCCACCAGGTCTGCTCTAAACCCTGCTGAATTGGAATTGTCTGTTCTTTTAGAAAGACATCTGCAGGAAATGAATCGCAGCTGCCATTTTGGTTTTAAAGCCTTGGGGCAGCTACAGGAAGATGCGTTTCAATATAGCCCAGTACACTGACATAGATTGTTGGGATATAATCCACATGAGGTTGAAGTCAGTTCTCTCTGCAGCTTATTGTTTATTTCTTGGTTATATCTAAATCAGCAGCCCCAGTCTGCAGTTTTGGAATATGGTCTCAACTCCATACATGCACATGCTTAAAGAAGGTAGTATGGCTCCATTACTAAAGAAATATTTATCGTGCTTATAACAAGTGAATATTTTTTATAACACTGCTACTGAAATGCCATCATCAATGTGGGGACTTTGGGGAGCAGGATGTCTCCAGGGGCCTTTCCATCTCTGCTGTGGAGTCCAGGGATATCTCTCTAAGCAGTGCTGACCCAGCATCCTCTCTGTCTCAGTCACTCATCTCTTCCATGGATCATCGATAGCAGCCCCTTAGGATTACTGGTGGCTTGTGAGTCTCATGACTCTTCCACAGGGCTGAGAGTGCCCAAGACTTCACACACATTCGATTTGCCTGTGCTCTGGGCTATGCTTGCCCTGCATGCTCACCCAAGCTTTATCCCCACCCCTTGTTTCTTTCCTTACAGGCCTGGCACCCTTCCAGGTGTCCGTGTCCAAACTTTTGTATACTGGAAGGGATGTCTGGGGCATGGGAGCACCAGCCCACAGGCCCCCGAGGAGAGGCAGTTCCTGGTGTGGTCCCCACACTCCCCCTGCCGACCTCAGAAATGCTACTCTGAGCTGGTCCAAGATTGCATGGTGTGGAGGGGATGGGGAGGCAATGGAGGCAGTGGCTATCTGAGAAATATGGCCTTGGGAGCACCCTCCAAAGAGTTCATTCCCACAATTCAGGCTTCCTTTCCTTGTGTCAGAAGGAGGAACCTCTCCAGGCTTCCTAGTTGGCCAGAACCCAGGGACAGCCCCTTCCTACCCTCCATGTTTTCAGTCCCCAGGGAAGGGGTCCTGGGTCCTTTCTTCTATAGTCTTGACTGTGTGATCAGCTGTGAGATCATTTCTACTCAGTTGGCTATGGACCCTTTAAGGACCCCTGGAATAGACCTAGAGTCAAAGTCCTCCTTCCAGCTGCCTCACATGCCAGGTTTTGCTCCAATGATTGGCCACTTTCCCCCAGACTAATCATTATGTGAGCAGATGCTGACAGCATGTATCAACATTCTTAACTCTGGTCACTGGTGGACTGCACACTACAATGTGGGGCTTTGTCTAGATATTCTTCGTTGTCCCTTGTTTTTCTGCAGTTTTTCAGAAAGAGCTTATCTGAATCTGAATCATTATCATTATATTCCTTTCTGTTCCACTTTGCCTATATCTATGATTACAGATACATCCATTCAGAAGCAAAGGCAGTGGTTTAGAGAGACCTTTGAGCATCTGTTTGCAATTGCCAATTCTGCAGAAGCTGGGCATGCTGGTGTCCACCTGGTGTCTGGGTAAGAGAGGAAATCTGAATTGATTTTAGAACTCTAATTATCTTAACAGATACTAGAGTTCAACATAAAATATTTGAGTGTCATCTGTGAGCAAAGTGCTGAGCTAGATGTGGGAGGAATGAGGACATTTTAGGCTCTACTGCAAAGAACTTAAGACAAGCAATGGCATTAGACTTTTAAACAACAACCAACCATTATGGTTTCTTAGCACAAATACTATTGCTGAGTTTCTTCAGGGAATATACACGGATTTACAAATATGATTAAAAATGTAACAGATAAATGCTGAGCTTGATTATATGGGGAAGGTGTGACTGATGATATTGAGATCACACCAACAAACAGGTGTGATATTGGAATGGGTGCAGAGAGCTACGGTACAGAGACACCTTATTTAACACACTTGGAACATGAGATTGCCAAAGAATTGAATTTTTCTAGGTAACTAAAGTTACCTTCTAAAGCACCACTTGGGAAAAAAGTAGTCAGCACACTTCTGTTTGATTTTCAATATCTGATTTCAGAAGAGATACATAATCAAATGAAAGAGTTTAAAATTAAATACTATTTAACATTTCTAACAGAAGCTTTAACAACTAAAATATGACTTTTATAGCTTCTTCAACAGAGATGACTAAACATGCTTTCATTTGGATATCTCTAAGTCATTGAATGAGCCTCGGTGAGCATCCAGTGATGCCCCACAGTCTTCTGAAGAGCGGTGGGGGGGGGGGGGGGGTTGCTTTTGCTAAGTTCTCAAAACCACTGCATTTTTCATACTACCAGGTCTGTTTAAGAGAATAATTGTCTTGGTTCCTATTTTGAGGTCAGGTGGCCTGCAGATATTTCTGCTAGTGTCCACATCTACACCAGGCAGATTTCTAGCCCTTGCACTTCTTGCTCTTCCTCTCATCACAGAAATCAAGATGATGTTGACATCTCTGCTTTTCCTTAAGTTCCTACCCAGAGTAGCAGCTTTTGCTTCTTTACCTTCTGAAGCTGGATTGACACTGGTCTCTAACCATCCCCAAAGCCAGTAGATCAGCCACACAGAAAAGCTGTGTTCATTAATTTATGGTCACACATTGTTTTTTCCCAAACCAACATGACTCAGTCTTAAGTCACAAACTTTGGCTTTAAGTAATTTTTTGAAACAGCTGTGTCCAAAATTCAGTGTACCTTCAAGAGTAAGAATTTACTACCACTGAGGATATTTTTTTTTTAAATGTGCTTCGAGCTATTCTAAAAGAGAGCCATTTATTTGCCTCTGATGAATAATTTTTATTTCACTTGCTTCCAAAAAGATTTTGAATCAGTCAAGCAAGGACAAAGACACAGATGTCCTGTGCACCTCTGGAATGATGCATAGCCTTATTTTTCTATTCATTCATTCATTAAAAATGATGTATTTAACTTTCACCAGCAGCAGGTACTATACTAAGTACTAGGGATATGGCAGTGAGTTATTTAGTGATTGTTGGTACATAGTAGATGGTTAATAAATAGGTATTAAGTTCATTTTGAAAAAGATGGTGGTGATCCTGCCCTCATATAGTTTGATTGATTTAGGGAATACCCTAAATTTGAGTTACAAATGGGACCTGAGTTAACAAAAAGAAGAGTACAGGGTACAATGGAGGCATAAATTCGGATAAATCACTTGTTCTGGGAAGTTACGAAAAGCTACAGAGGAAATAAAATGTTTCAGCTGAGACCCCCAGAATGGCTATAAGTTAGAAAGGTAAGTTGTAGAAGTGAATGGGGAGCAAGGGGCAAGGATAGTGTGGGGGACCGAGGAGATGGCAATCCATAGAAGGAACAGAATATGTCTAGAGGTGGAGTCTAGGGCGACTTTGTGTATTGGAGGGACTGAAAAGTGTCCAAGTTATGGAAAACTGTTAAAACATTTCACATGTAGTAACCTATCGTATTTGCATTTCAAAAATATTCTCACTGTGGTGTGGAAATAGATCTGCAGGAAAAAAGATGATGTTGGGCTATACTAAGTGTTGATAGGGAGGATGGAGAGTGGATGGATTTGAGAAATACTTAAGAGGAGATTTGATGGGACTTGATAGCTGATCAAATGTGGGGGCCAGGAAGGAGAAAGAGTCAAGGCTGATCTCAGATTTCTGGCGCTAGCACCTGGGTGAATGGGCCCCATTTCCTGAGGTGGGTAAGACTGGGGAAAGGGGAGGGAATAAATGTATGAGGCGTCTAAGTAGATGTATCCAGTGGGGTGTGGATCCAATTGGGAAACGTAGGTCTGGGTGTGATTTGGGGGGCTCAGGAGAGAACAGGGCTGGAGAGGCAGCCCTCTGAGTGTTTGGCCTCCTCAATGGTGAGGTAGATATGGAACAGGAGGGCAGTCTAATCCAGGGAGAGGGTGCAGCAAGAATTGGGAAGATGGCCCTGAAAACCACAGCTGAACCTTTCATGGAAGCTGGCTCACACTCACATTTGAACAAATTATTTAAAGCCACAAATTTTGGTATGTTAATTATCACATCTCTGGCAACCATATACAGCACTCAGATCATTTTCTTTGCTATTTTAGAGCAACCATGACTTACCACATTTATTCCTGTTGATGAGAATAACTCAGTACTTATAACTCCAAACATATCCCTAGAAGCTCTCGGTAGAGCTGTTGCCTGCTTTTTATTAACAGCCAGTATCATCCCAGCCTCATCCGCTCTCACTCACCCTATTTAATGATAACAGATCTCCTCTTGACAAACCTTGGCTCTGCTCTAGCCCTAAAACTAAACTCAATGACTTAATGAAATCCAATGTGGCTCATAATTTGCAACCCCTGCCTCCTGCACACTTTCCATCACTCATTCCAATGTAGAGATTCTGTTCAGAATTGAGGCTTACCTTTAACATTTTGACCTTTTGCTTACAATTTATATAAAGCATTGAGCAAAATAGGAAAGAGCTTTTTCTCAAAAATATATAGTCAAAATAAATAAATAAATGCACAGTTATATAAGTAAAGAAGGAAAATCTGGGCAAAAGCTTTCGAGAAAAAGAGAATTCAAGTCAATCTTTAAAAAACATGCTACCTTAAAAAAGGTCTTATTCCCCAAGTCATGAACCTTTAGAATCTACCTACTGAATAATCTGAACCTGAGAGAATGGAAGTATATATATATATTTTTCTCTTTATGTTTATAGGAAGTGTATCTTTAAAATGCTTAGAGAATGTCACATGGACTTCACTAGCCATGTGTTATTTCACAAAAATTCAGGACATTTCTCTCCCTTATGTGTTTGAGTTGGCAGATATTTCGAAGCCTTCCTTCTGAGGAAGTACCATTCTGGGCTGATGTGGTTCTGGGATTTCGAAAGATGACCGAGGCTGAGCTGAAGAAATTCCCCCAGCATGTGTTTGGTCAGGCTTTTACGACCCTGAAATGTGAAGGCACTGCCTACCTCCCGTGGCTGGAGAAAAGGTCGGTTGAGCTGTTCTTTGCTGCTTCCTTTATATGTCATGGCCACGAGCAACTTCATAGCTGTTCATAACATATATGTTGAAATTCCCAGTGGCACTTCAGAGCTCTTTTGCATGTGTCTGTTCATTCACAAATGTCTAGGGCTTTGTAAAACAATCTGAAGACGGTCTTTGTGTCACAAGCAGCGGGCCACACCATGCTTCCTGTGTACACCTTGATGTAAAGTTTGTATTTCCCCCCATTCCAGCAGAATCCATTTATTGAAACAGTATCTTAGTTCCCTAATCCATAAAATGAGACATTTGAAGTTTATAACCACCCCATCTGTAAATTCATAGGGTACTTTTGTTCTGTGGATTAATTAATCTTATGCTTATTATAAATTCTTACAGGTCTAATTTTCTCATTAGTGGTGAAGAAAATAGTTTCATTATTTTCTTTTGTCCTAAATAAGAACTCTAAACTGAGGGCTTATCTCAGTGACATCATTGCTTCTTCACCAAGTTCAGCCCCACATATCTTGAACTTGAAGCTTGGTCTTCAGAATTTCCTGTTTCCAATTGGCAAATGTGGCAAGAGTATCTCTTTTTGAGGCATAACAATAAATCTCTAGTTTAGTCTGGAAATGGCAGAGGTGTTGCGGATTGCATGTTTGGTAGATGAACAGGAAAAATGTAAACTATTGGAGCAATGTTAGAAAAGTGACTTCAGGTACAGAAAAGTGACTTCAGGTAGGCAGTAGCAAGGGGGACATGGGCCCCAAATTTAAATGTAGGATAAAGAACAATTTATTCATATAATTCGTTAATTCCACAAAACTCTATTACTCATCAACTGTGTATCTGGCACCATGTTTAGAAGCAGGTCTAAAAAATGGCTAACATATGCTCACTCGTCCTAAGGAATTCATAGTCTATTGGGGACAATTACATATATGTGTATGTGTGCACGTATGAAGATCTATATTATATATATATATATTAAAGAACAAATACTGTGACATATGGTGAGGGGAAAGTACAGATGTATACAGGGTGAAGTAGAAGTAGAGAGGGAACCTGAGTCAGATGAGTGCAGCTAGGAACATTTTGCTACGCTTTTTTTTTTTTTGTATGCTATAGGGCAGGGTCACATTTCATTCTTTTTCCATGTGAGTATCCTGTTATTGCAGCATCATTTGTTGAATTTTTGTTTGGTTGGTTTTTTTGTTTGTTTGTTTGTTTGCTTATTTGTTTGTTTTTTGGGGAAGTGCATGGGCCAGGAATCGAACCCAGGTCTCCCACATGGCAGGCAAGAATTCTACCACTGAACTACCCTGACACCCCCTTGCTATGCTTTTGTAAGGCTCTGCTCACTCTGATCTCTTAGCAATTTATATGGGGCATTTTACATTTCTAAGTTCCAGTTCCTCCTCCAGCAAGGAGGGGAAGTTGTAGAAATAGTTTCTTCTGATCTTATACTAAAGCACTGGATATGAAGTCTAGAACGAGATTTAGATATACTGTTCTGTTCTCTGGGAGAAAGCCCTAACTATTTTCATTTTGCTTTAAGGGACAGGTACTTGATAAGGGCTTCAGGAGATGGGGGCAGTTCTGATGGGGCAAGGAGGAGACCCAAAGACCAGGATGCCTGAAGAACGCCCTTTTGCAAGGCAGGTCTAGTGGTGATGAAGTCCTTCAGCTTTTATTTCTCTCAGTATGTCTTAATCTCTCTCTCTCATTTTTGAGAATCTCACCAGATAAAAACTCTTGGCTGGCAGTTGTTTTCCTTCTGCACTTCAAGTATTTCAAGCCACTGCCTTCTTGCCTCCATGGTTTCTGATGAGAAATTGGCACTCGATCTAATAGGGGCTCCCTTATATGTAACATGCTGCCTTTCTCTTGCAGCTTTTAGAACTCTCTCACTGTCCTTTCCATTTAAGAGGGTAATCAATATGTGACAGGGTATATTTTTCTTCATGTTTTTCCTGTTTGTTATTCTCTGAGCTTCTTGGATGTGCATATTCAGGATGTCTTTTGCTGAGTTTGGGAAGTTTGCTGTCATTTATTTGACTATTCCTGCTGCCCCTTTCTCTTTTTCTTTTCTTCTGGGACTCTCATAATGCATATATTGGTGAGCTTGATGGTGTCTCACAGCTATCTTAGGTTTCTTTTACTTTCAATATTTCTTTTTCCTTTCTGCTCCGCAGCCTGGCTCATTTCAAGTGCCTTGTATTCGAGTTTACTGATTCTTTCTTTTGCCAGCTCCATTCTGCTCCTGGAACCTTCTCGGGCATTTTTCATTTCCGTTATTGTGGTCTTCAGCTCCAGTAGTCCTGTCTGGTTCCTTTTAAAAATCTCAATCACTTTCCTTAGGCTCTCACATTGTTCATTCATTGTTTTCCTGATATCCTGTAGTTCCTTCATCTTCTTAATCATTTTAAAGATCACTTTTTAAAAGGATTTGTTCAGTATGCCCACGTTCTCATCTTCTTGGATGTTGTTTTCTGTTTTTTTATCTACTCCCTTTGGATGGGCCACTGTTCTAGTTTGCTAGCTGCCGGAATGCAACACACCAGAGACGGATTGGCTTTTAATAAATGGGGATTTATTTTGTTTGTTCTTCAGAGGAAAGGCAGCTAACTTTCCACTGAGGTTCTTTCTTACGTGGAAGGCACAGGATGGTCTCTGCTGGTCTTCTCTCCAGGCCCCTGGGTTCCAACAACTTTCCCCAGGGTGATTTCTTTCTCCATCTCCAAAGGCCTGGGCTGAGCTGCAAGTGCTGAGATGAGGAATGCCAAGCTGCTAGGCTGTGCTACCTTGCGTTCTCTCATTTAAGCACCAGCCAATTAAGTCAAACGTCACTCATTACAGCAGACACACCTCCTAGCCGACTGCAGATGTAATTAGCAACAGATGAGATTCACCTACCATTGGCTCATGTCCACAGCAACAGAACTAGGTGCCTTCACCTGGCCAAGTTGACAACTAATCTAACTACCACAGCCACCATGTCCTGTTTGTTTATCTTGTACTCTTATTGCATTCTGTACATTTTAATACTTTAAAATGTTAACAGACATCCCTGGGATGTCTGTTTCCTGGCTTTGTAGCTATCTGATAAGACAAAGATCTTCTCCAACTTCAGCTCTCATATCAGGAAGGTCTGCCGAAGGCGAATGCACCGTGCAGGGCTTTCTCTGGCTTACTGGGCCTCTTCCTTGTCCTGGGCTTTTGCTTTGGACAAAAACCTTGTCCAGAAAAATTTGGAGTTCCCTTTAGAGGAATTTGGTTGCCCCTTCTGATCCCAGGAGACAAACCTTCCTCTCCTGGGTATCCAAAGCTAGCAGGCAATAGTCCCAGACCGTCCACCTCTATAGTTTTTTACACTCCTTTCGTTGTCTTATGTTGTTTTTGCCTGGAGAGCAAATTCTGAGAGGAGGGTCAATTCAGGAAGGACTTTCCCAATTCAGTCTTTCCTAGATAAAGCAGAGCCAAGTTCCCATAAAGGGGGTGCAGGCCAGTTCCAAAGTGCCCTGTGGAGTAGGTCAGGAAGGGCTCCAAAATCTTCTCTGACAGTTCCCCAGTGTTGAGCTTGCCTGGCCTGCCCAGCAAAGGTAGCTCTTTGGTTAACTTCCCCCTGCAGCCCTGAGGAAGTGCTGTGTCTTTAAATCTCCACCACCTCTGCTCCTGTCCAGGGAGAGTTGAAACAATAGCTATCCTCAGAACTGGGGCCCAGTGGTCTAAATTTGCTAACCAAAAGCCACGATTGGCAATTGGCTGTGTTCACCCCTGTTCTTGGGGAAAAGGATTTTTATGCCCCTTGCTGTTATCAGCAGTTCTGTGAGAATAGAGGATGGGCACCCTTAGCTACCATGTGGAGAGGGAAGTTAGCAGTTCTTTACTCTAATTTGTCCGTCTCTTCCTCCCACTCTCCCCTGGATGCTGTGCAGTGTTCTTCTGGCCTCTGGAGTTTCAAAATAGTTGTTTCAGACAGGTCCTACCTGTTTAATAGTTGTTTGGGTGGAAGGACTGAGTCCTGGACTTCCCTACTCTGCCATCTTCCCTAGAAATCTCCTTTGTTCTGATGGTTGAAGAACATTCCACTGTAGGACATACCACATTCGTTTATCTCGTCATCTCTTGATGGACACTTGGGTTGCTTCCACCTTTTGACTACTGTGCATAATATTGCTGTGAACATTGGTGTACAAGTATCTGTTCAAACCCCCGTTTTCAATTCTTTTGGTTATATACCTAAAAGAGGAAGTGTCAAAGTCATATGGTAATTCTATGTTTTGCCCTCTAAGGAACCACCAAACTGTTTTTCACGGCCATTTTACATTCCCATGGACAGTGTATGAATATTCCTATTTCTCAGTATCCTCACCAACACTGGTTCTTTCCCTATTTTTAAACAGTAGCTAACCTAGTGGGAGTGAGGTGGTGTTCTCCCGCTCTTGCTGAGAGTAAATGATTTCGCTCTGGGATGATCCTCAACTATTTTCACATAGAAACAAATATTAACTGAATGACTTCTTCTCGGTTCTAAAGTATCACCTTCTAGAAAGCAGACATGTATTTTCATAATAACAATATTTTTAGGCCTAACCTTTAAGGGTGGGCCAAAGGCCTGGGGGGAAAAACCTCCTCTCAATAGGTGTAAGCCCGACCTGCTGTCGGCATTTTACTCTACTTCAAACAACCTGGGTAAGTGGTCCTTTGTGCCAGTGGGAGCTGCCTCCTGCTCTGGCCCCCAGCAGCACTCTGGGGAGTCCTCTTTCGGTCAGTTTGTTTGGTGCTCGGCATTATGACAGCAGGCTTGGGAATGAATGCCCTGGACAGAAGGTGCACACAGCGGGCCACAGGGAAGCCACAGAGAGGAGAGGCTCGTCCTGGCAGCTCCCCACCTGCCCCTCCAGAGCCCCTTCTCTGCTCCCCTCATGTTCTTCATACCTCACACTTCCTCTTTCCCTCCCGGACCCCGGTGGGCCTCCCCTTTGTGGGGATGAGCTGTCCCCTTTCTTCAGGGCCTGGCGTGGAGCCAGGCAGCCCACATGCTGGGGGAAACGGCAGGGGCTCCTCTAAGCCCACGACTCGCCTTTCAGGGCGAGGGTTTTGAGCTAGGTGGAAGGGGGCAAGAGGGGGGCCGCTGCCCACGCACCTCCACCCAGGGCCCACCCAGCAGGCCGCTGCACGATCCTTGCTTGTTCCTCACACCTGGGGTCCGTTTTGTCCCCTCCTACGCCTCTTCTACACAATGGGAGCTTTCAGCCTGCGGGGTTCTCACTCAGAAATGTGCGTTTCCCTCAGCAAGCTGCACGACAACGGCTTCAGCAGAACACCTACCCTTCAAAAATCATGTTAACTGATAGGAAAAAAAATTTTTTTTGCCACAAATTAGGTCTTTAGCAATTTCCAAATAACTGAAGGGATTGTCTTCCTAAAGAAAGAGAGAGAGAAAGACAAACAATTACCAGTAATAATCTAGAACTAAAAACCTTCAGAGATTAAGTCACTCATGCCAATGATATTTTATATCTTTAGCCAGTGGATTTGCCTTCTGCTGCTTTCCACTTGTCCCTTCCAGGAGATGAATCATAGAGACAGTAAGTCCTTCTTCCAGGTACCGCACCTAAATAAATCTTTCCAGAGGGACCAGGATGGTCTTATTTGGGGATGACACCCAGAAAGCTGGGTGCCCATTTCTGCCCAGACACAGGCACATGGACTTTAGTCCAAGAGGCCTCGTCCTGTTTTCCTGAGAAGACCCTCCACTGAGCTTCTTTCACTGAACTTTCCTCCCCACGCGTGTTTGAGAAGTCCCCCTGTTGCTCTCTCTGGGAGAGCCCTCTTCTCCCATCTTTTTTTCTGCTGCCATATCTTCTGTTCACCCTGACCTGGTGCCCAGCAGTGCCTACGGAAGGAGCCCCCGTGACTTGTGCGGCAGCTGTATGGAAGCTTGCACCCTGCCCCTGGAACACAACGGGCCATTTCTGCTTTAAAAGGTCCCACTTTCAAAGGTCCCTTCCTCTGCAGATGGGCTCAGCAGACACTGTGCCTGCCAGGGGTCCACCTTCCTTCCTGTGCCTCCTGCACCCCTCCACCAGCCCTCCAGCCCCTAACCGTGGAATAGGCAAAAGAAGACCCCAGGCACCTAGCTCCATGCAAGCGCCCCTTCCTGGCTGGGCAAGGTGGAAGCGGGAGGGCACCGGCCAGGCAGGTGGAGGAAAGATGGTGTTTGGGATTTTTTTCTGGATGACCCAAAAAGTTTGGTAGAAAGACAAGGAAGGTGTTTGGGGGAGGAGCAGCCTTAGGGTTTTCCATGGGAGCTTCAGTAGCTGCCTGGGTAGCTGTAGAATTGAACTTGTTTCACCCAATTGCCCCTGCCAGACCCACTAAGAGTGCCCGGCAGCCCCCCTGCCTGTAGAAACCGAGCTCTCATCCACATGTCTCTTTCCCGAGGGGAACAGAAGCTGCTCCACGCCTGCACAGGCCTAGAGGGATTAATACGAATTCACAGAGCAGACAAGGCAGGGAAGGCTCTGCTTGGGAAGTGTGAAATAGAATGCAGCTTATTTTATCGGAGTCCGCCAAGGAATGAGTGAGGAACGTGCCATTGGATAAGATAACGCCAGGTCCAACAAAGAATATATGTACTTAGTTGCTTTACAAACCTAAAAAGCATTTTAAAATTCTGCCTATTACAAGTATTTTTGGTACAGCTAGAGTGTGTCACCATGAAGAAACAGTGTTTTTTTTTCCCCATGAATCTGTATGCATAGGACTGTTTACTGAGATTTAAAATTAGTTTTCTTCTTTTTTTTTCTCATTTTCAGACAAAGACTAAAATAACTAATTTTCCACTCACTTCAGGCTTGAAGTAAGACATAGCTTTTTATTTCCTGCCCACATGACCATGTCTAATAAATTCTTAATCTGAAATATAACCCTAACTCCTGCCCTCCGGCTGCCCTCACCTAGCTCCCCATCTTCAGCAGCGTCTTTCCAGCTCTCTGCTGTTTCTTACCTCTCCTCTCCAAGCGATGCCCATGTAGTGACTCATTCCTCCTTCCAACCAACTTTAAAACAGAGAACTTTGGAGTAGCCAGCAGTTCTTCCTGGGTTGAGTAGAGCTGGGCTCCATGCAGAAGCGGGGAGAATCACCCCTTCCCAGCCCCCAGTCCAGGGGCCCCAAAGCAGCCCCCCCATTCCTGCCTAGAGTCTCACCCATTCTCTTCTGAGTCAGGAAGCTCCAGCCCAGTGTGAGAGGCCAGCTGGGAAAAGGACGCCAGGCCACGGCCTCTTTCCTCCACCCCGCTTGGTGGAGACAAAGATTTTCAAAAGCAGCCTGGTCTACAGACGAGCAGCAGGTCTTCCCACAGCCGGTCATTTCCACTCGCTCACCCCAAAGGAGCCGTGGATCCTCAGAAGGGAGTTTTCTCTGAATAAAGGAACAATCTGCCTCAAAGGAGTGCTGAAATTTCTACGTTTGGCAAGATGGGAACTGCCTAGATTTTTCAATGTTAAAATTTTTTGTCCCGCTTCTACTCAAGTTCCAAAACAATTGGGGTCCAAGTTGCAGCAAGTGATTCCCAGGTGCACAGGGGTCCCAGGGCAAGGCCTTGGCGCTGCTGGTTTAATCTGCCGCAGCTGCACTCTCCCTCCAGCTCTGACCTCCCCACTCCAGGGTCCGTGCCCCCTCTCCTGCAGCCCCCACCCCTACCACCCCCAGCACGGCTGCCACAGCAGCCCCATGCCTGCCTATTGCCCCTTTCCTCTGCCCCAGAGCTCGCCAGGACCCAGCCCTTCCCCTGTGTCCCTGCCCCGAGAGCATGGGGTGCGTCCTGCCCCCAGACTCCTCCTCTTTAGCTACGGGGCTGTGGCAAGAGTGGGAGGTCGGATGTAGGGATGGTCCCCAGTATCGAGAGGGTATGTGGGGACTCCCCTTTTCTCCTAAAAGGTGCAGCACGAGAATGAGTGTTTGTGTGTATGTATAAGGAAGTATTCAATTAACTAGTTCCATCCCCCATCCAATATTACAACACCTCTTTCCAACATGAGAAAGCTTAGAATGGGCATAGCCCAAATACCTCCAAAGATTTGGAGAAAGATCAAGGAAGAAGGGGAGTTATAACAGAGAAGATAGGATTTAACACAATTATGACTACTGAATCATTAAGTTGATCTTTCTTTTAGTCTCCAGTGTCTTGGAGCAGCTAGAAGGGAAAACCTAAAATTGTGGAACTGTAATCCATATCAAACTCTGAAATCTGTTCTATAACTAGTTGTTGCTGTGTGCTTTGAAATGTATTGCTTTTACGTATATGTTACTTTCTCACCAATTAAAAAAATAAAAATTAAAAAAAGAAGTGTTCAGTGGCGCCCCTATCCTTCTCAGGGTCACAGCAGCTCAGTTTTCCTCCATGCCAGAGCTCCCAGTGAGTTAAAGGAAGGACCCCTGAAGACAACCGTACCCACATTTATGTATCAGGCTGATGTCTTTCCACCAGAGCTGACCGTAGGGCTTGGTGAAATGGGTGTGCTAACCTTTTAGAGGGATGAGCTCAAATGCCAACACCTCTTCGGCCAATTGCCAAAGGACAGGGGGCTGTGGCCTATTCAGTAAGCACTAAATAGCCTTCTCTTGGGGAATTTATAGTGTATTGATGTCAATCCCTTACAGTTGATTTTATTTAGTAGATTTGTAGAACTGTCATGTTCATTATTTCCTTTGAACTTCACAACCATCCTTTGAGAGAGGCAAAGGAGGTGTCATCCCCATGACACAGATGAGGAAACTGAGGTTCAGAGAAGTGAAGTGAGTTGGCCAAGAGCTCAAGGTTCCTAGGAGGCAGAACTGGGACCTGAACCCAGCCTTTCTGCGTCTATACATCTCAGGCTTGCAACTTACTTCATTCTGCCAGGTATTTACACTCCCATCTCCCTGGCTCCTTGGTAAGTTCCTTGTGGATTTTTTTATGTCTCACCCAGCTTTGGTCCCTCTTAAAGTGTTACACACCCAGGCATTCAATCTGCATGTGCAGGACGCAATTGCTGAGAATCTCTGTTACAAAGTCTCCTCAATTCTACACATGACCCTTGATTAGGTAGAGGACTTAGATATTTCTTTTCTTTTCTTTAAGTTATTGATACAGTTGATCCCCCAAAATTAACAAACCAAAACTGTCCATTATTAGCCCATCAGCCACAAATATTTTGTGTGCTTGTTGTGCTCACATATCTCATGGTAGACATAAGGGGGAGGGGGATGGACAGCAGGTATGTGGCTCCTGCCCGAACCTTCTGGTTAGGGAAACCAGACTAATACGGAGAAACATGCAAGAGTTAACAAAACAAGTCCAAATATCCAAGGCAGTAAATTTAGGAGTTGAATGATGTAAACAAAATATGCTTGGACATTTGAAGTACTATATAACTTGGTATATGTTTAGCATCCAAAAGACATAGGAACTCCATAAAATATTTAAGAGAGACAAGGCCCATGATTTCCTTTATTTTGAATTTTCAAAATAGGTTCTTATTTAGATTTATCTTTAGCATCCCCAGTTTCCAAGGATGTTGATGAGCCAGTTGATGGCTGGAATTAGGCCTGCTTGGGCCCCTGGAAGCTCTCATGCTCTTGTCCATTGGACTATTGCCTCATATTTGTTTCCATGTTCCTGTCCTTTGCTTCCTGCAAGTGGTTGTGGTTGGGCAGGACACTTCTAAGGCTCGCCTCATGGTCTCTCTTTCTCCCCAGGATAAAAGAGAGTGGAGGCCTGCTTCTCAGCCGACGGATAGAAGACCTGTGGGAGCTGCATCCATCCTTCGACATCGTGGTCAACTGTTCAGGCCTTGGAAGTAGAAGGCTTATGGGAGACTTGAAGATTTTCCCTGTGAGGGGCCAAGTGCTCAAAGTTCAGGCTCCCTGGGTGAAGCATTTCATCCGAGACGAGGATGGGCTAACCTATGTTTACCCTGGTGCATCCGACGTAACCCTGGGTGGAACTAGGCAAAAAGGGGACTGGAATCTGTCCCCAGATCCAGAAAACAGCAGGGATATTCTTGCCCGATGTTGTGCACTCGAGCCCTCCCTCCAGGGAGCCTATGACATAAAGGAGAAGGTGGGCCTGAGGCCCTCCAGGCTAGACCTGCGGCTACAGAAAGAGCTTTTAGCCCAAGATGGCCGGAGGCTACATGTGGTCCATCACTATGGCCACGGGAGCGGGGGCTTCTCCGTGCACTGGGGCTCAGCTCGTGAGGCTGCCAGGCTGGTGAGCGAGTGGGCCCATGCCCTAAGGAACCCCACTCCCAAGGCAAAGCTGTAGGTGACATGAAATGACAGCAAATGGGTCCAGAAGCTATTGATGGAAGCACAACTTAAGCACTAGAACAGGTTCAAATTACTTCTCCATTGGAAAAAAGGAAGTTTAATTAGACCTGCAAAATTTGCAAAATTTTCTGCAACATTAGAAATGTTGCAACATGTACCATAGACTTAGGAAGTCTAGTATTAATGACAGGGCATAAAGCTCTATTTTAATTTTTAAAAAATGCTTGTTACAAAGTAAAATTTCTTTTCAATCTGGTGTCCAAAGATCTATGCTAATTTATATGTATTCTGGAAGCATCTTTTGGCTCACAAATCCACAGGAGAAGAGACTGTATAAAAAACACTTAAACCACTGTCAGTTGCTGAGCTGCTCATGATCCTCTTAGCTTACAATCAAATGAACACTATGATTTCTCTAAATAAAATCACATGGTGACTGTGCAACATAGGCTTATTTAATTTAATTGAAGACAAATCAGGTTACTGCTAGTACCAGAGATTACCTTTTCCTCCCCCAGGAGGTAATGATGGCAGAAGACAAGGATGAAGTTGGCTAAGGATGTGGCATCAACTCAATAGCTGTCTGGAATCAACCACAAATGATTGAGAGCTGGCTTATTACATGGTTTACTATGCCTAAGCACTTTGGAAAATTGAGTAGCACGTGTAGCCAAAGAGCTCATTTACTAATTTAGATGGAACAATTGCTCTAAATGAAATATAACCAAGGGGTACCCTGCAAGTTGTTAAAAAGTGTTCATGGGGGTGAGGGTGCATCACAATCAAATGAGTTGGAATTACTGAGTTACATTAATGCAACCTGGTTTCTTGGCTTAGTCCTAGTCTAAGCCTTTAATATGTTTATGTGTATTGTGAATCATCAGCGGGAGTTTTGGCTTGAGTAAATGGTAACGAAGGTCCTGTTCATAGAGAAGGAAGGCTTGAGGAGAAATATTTTGGGGGGAATCATTTTGTCTGAAGTAATAACAAGTTCTATTTTGGATATCCTGGGGTTGACGTGGGGATGGCACTAGAAATGTGGCAAAGAGAAAGTCCAGCACAGTTTATCGTACTGGTTTGTATGTTGAACTTTTGCATATAATTTTGTTTAAAGAGAGAATTCTGCTATTAAAAAAACAAAGGTAAAGAGAGAAGAAAGAAAGAGGAAGGGATTGAGAGAGTGGGAGAGAATGAGAAAAAGAGAGCAAAAGAGCAGTCAGTATATTAGATAAGGGGGCCCTTGCAGCAACTGATTCTCACGTTGAATCAAGTGTGAGTTCTTTTCTACAGTTTTCCACCAGGGGGCGGTGGTGTTCCAAAATCTGACAAATTGGTAAACTTGAAAATATAGAAATGACTAGAAATAAAAAGTGGATACCAGGTGTGTTGTGTGTGTATGTGTGTGTGTGTGTGTGTGTGTGTGTGTGTGTGTGTGTTATTGCTTTGGAGTCCACATGACCCAAATGCACATGCCCTGAATTCTGTTTAGAGTATTTGGGAAATGTACAGGCTTAGACAGACTGAAAACACACACACACCACATGCAATCCATGAGAGTAATGTACTCTGTTAATATGGCATTTTAAAGAGAAGAAATAATTTTTTTAACAGGTAAAGATAAAAACAAAAAATGCCACTCCGAATAGGTAGCATTTCCGTGGTTTCCCAGTGATATTTAGTGTATCTGTTTGTTCCTGATGCCCACGTTTAGATTTAGACCCTGCAGCATTTTCATTTCCTGTGGGTAAGCTTGTGCTCCCCAACCTCTGCGTATCTGCCATTCTAGTTTAGTAGTAGTTTCACTTTGAGTTTTATATTTCTAAACCCCGACACTCCATGACTGAAAGATTGGAGGCCCCTGGGGAAAGTGGTCACGGTAGCATGTCTCGATTTCATTTTTCACTAATTGCTAAATAGTTGCTCCCAATCTCTCAAAGGTTCATTCATTCTGATCAGTAGCACCAACCCAGGCTGCAAGTTAATTCATCTGGAATTTTGAAACAATACAGATGCCCAGCCCTGCCCTAGCCCCAGGGCTAGACTTTTTGGGGTGTGGGCCCTGAGCATCACTATTTGTTCAAAGCATCCCAGGTTCTGACCTCCGTGGCTGAGAACCACTGGGCACCATATCTCTCCTCACTCCTCTCCTCCACCACCACAATTACTGTGACCCCTCCCTTGCCTGGTAGTGCCGTGGAGCTGAGAAGACTGTCCTTAGGCACCTCTGGTCATGGGAGCCTATAGGACTTAGCTGACTCCCAAAGGGGCTGTCTGCAAATGCTGGGGAACCACCTTGCTGGCTGCAGGTGACAGTTGTCCCTCTTTGTCTGGAAGACTTCCCTAAGATATATATTGAGGTCTTTCTTGATAATCTGGGCCACCGCTGGAGAATGAGCCTTTTTTTTAAATTTTCTTTTTTCAGTTTCAGGCCATTTTAAAATTGTTTTTTGAACACGGAGAGCAACTGACTGACATCTTTCTTAAACCCCCACTTTCAAATCTCTGAACTTCGCGGTTGAGTTTGTGTCCCGAGAGGGACCTGGCCACGTGGAGAGCAGCGCCCTGCTGGCACAGCGCTGGTTCAAGAGACAGAGGTTATGTACAAACTTTTAGGATTCTATTCACTTTGGGATAAAAGAAATTAAACAGAAAGGCCATAGCCCAGTAGGATGTGGTTATATAGAAAAAAGCTATTTTTAAAAATGACATATTCTTTCTTTTATTGGATAGATGCATTCAAACCAACCACTATTAAAACCAATTTTCCTCAATCAATTAAGAGCTTTTAAAGAGAAGAAAGAAAATGGTAGTGGGAACTGTGTGCGCGGGAAATTGTATTTCTGTGAAACCTGTTCCAGTTCTCTCCAAGCTTGTCAAATATTTGAAATGAATGTAACCCTTGCAGTATATTTTCTTGACCGCTCTCATCTTTCTTCCCGAGGGCGTGAATGACGGTGGTGCCTTTGAAACCTGTTTCCTGGGGGCGTCATTCACTTAGGGAAAGCTAACTTTAAAATTTAAGTGGTCCCTTTCTTGAAAAATCTCAGAAGTTTGCCAACAAGCCTGGGGGCTTTTATTAGCCTAAGTGATTTTGCCACTTATAAATCACAGCCCTAAATAGCCAAAAGGAATGTGCTAACCAGATCACTGAAAACTGTGCTGTTTCTTCAACTATTAGCAGAACAATTGACTCAATTGTGCAGGTCATGTGTCCATCTGGCCTCAAGTCTTGTTACTCACAATTCCACCTCCAGGAGCTGGTTCCCCTTCAATAAAAGCATTTATCCTTCTGCAAGTGCTATGTATAGCATCCTATCCCAAAGCTCCCATGTCTCCTAGTATTTTCTTCCCATACAGAACCGAGTCATCTGGTAAGGGGACCCAGCCACTGTGGTGGATACTCCAAATGGTTTGCCTGCACTGCCTAAGTCTCCTTTCCTAAGGAATCTCCTTAGGCCTGGGGGTCACCGAATGGGTAGCATTCCCCATGCCCTGCTTCTCCAGGCACATATTTTACTGGGTCAGAGGAAGATGTCAGTTCAGTTACACATCAAAATAGTGGCTTACACAAATGGGCATGCATTTCTCTCTCACATAAACGAAGCCTGGGTGTCAGCAGTCCAGGATATTGGGGACCCTGGCTCCTTCCTGCTCGGACTCCGCTATCCCAACAATGTGGCCCTTGTGCTCATGGCCTACAATGCTGGTCAGAGCTCCAGCCATCGCATCATCATATTCACCTTGCAGGCAAAGGTAGAGGATAAAGGAGGCTGGAAAGTGAGGCCACTCTCAACTTCATGAAAGATGATATATATGCATTGTCATAAGCAGAAGTGTTATTATCTCATTGCAACAGGACTTCACCTCAGGGCTATAATGAGACTTCAGGGAAGCTGGGAATGTAGGCTTTTGGCTTGGAGGCAATGTAAAGGTCAAGCTAAAGGTCAAGATTTTAGCAGTCTCTCTTAAAAGTATGGAGCTATAAATTGAGCTCAGCCAATTATATTCTCTCTTAAGAATTTGTGCTAAGGAACACTACGACAGCTTTCTGGTGAGAACAGGTCAGATTTTCCAGGTGTATGTAGAGATAGTCAGGTATGAGAAAGGAGGCCAAGAAAGGCAGATATGGGATCCCAGGGTCCAAGAAAGTATCTCAGGTCCTGACTCAGTTATATTTTTCATGAGGTCTGATTGGACAGTGAGTTCTGCATTCTTTAGAAAACTCACACTTCCAAAAACAATTGTTTCAAGGGAGAAATGAGGATGGGAGCCAGAGAGTTGCAGGATAAAAAGAAAACATATTTTTACTGTAGTAATTTCAATGATAAAGAAGCTTTTTATAGCGGTAAAAGACAAACATACAGAGCAAATCCAGTGTTTGAGGACTTACAGCTTTTGCTTAAAAATCATGTCCTTTCTTTTCCTATCACTACCAGCTCTGTTATCCAACACTGGATTTTACAAATTCCTATCTCCTTTATCTTGTTATTGCCCATTGTTGGGATAAACAAAGTCAAACCTACCCAAACAAAGTCCTTGTGTTGCTCAGGCGACAGTTTTTCTTAACTCAGTGCCAGTTCCTGAGCATATTATTAGTTCCTAGTCAAGTTCTTGTTATAACTAATGATGACCTTAAAATGTAAAATATGTTCTTTAATTAATAGAATTGAGTTATGGCCAATTTGCATGGCAAAAAATCAGGCTAGAGGAGCAATGGCTGTATTTCATTTTCTGTCCATGAATTCCCTGGGAAAGTATTTTTATCATAATCCCCTTTCTCCTTGAGTCCATTTGAGTGGATTTTCTCTTTTCAACCAAAAATCCTTGTCTAAATCAGCCTATTAAAAAACAAGTGTATCACTTGTGTTGGGAAAATAGAGTTCAACTGTCCACTAGACCACGATCTGAAAATTACTTCTATAACGGGTATGATAGTAAATACTTGAAGTTTTGTAACCCTAGGTCTCTGATGCAACTGATGCTGGGAGACCCAGGAGTTCTTGGAGAGGTTGAAACCTCAACCAGGGACTGATGCCATGAGAATTCTCAACTGAGTTACAGAAAAGAATTCTAGGACTAGTCAGTGGGTACAGCCAAAGAATCCAAAAGCTAGTCAGTATGTACAGCGAAAAAGTTCAGTGCGTAGCGAAAGCACACGCTCAAATGGGGGTGAGCGTGGGCATTCTCCAAAGGAGGAGAAGCACACTGAGGTTGGGATTTCTGCATTATAAGGGATTGGAGGGGCCCTTCCCCTCTGGTTATGCTAATATGGGATTGATGAGCTGCACTTTGCATTAGCGTGAGGGCTAGGTGTGCAGGGGCTAAGTGTGAGTGTGCCAAAAGGAACTTCTTGTGATGTGACTTAGGGGTGCTTCCCCCTCCCTCTTTCCCTATCTAAGTGCCTCACAACCACTCAGCCCCTCCATCTGCCATTGTCGGGTGAAAACAATCATAGATAACGTATAAACAAATGGGTATGGCTGTGTTCCAATGACACTTTATTTACAGAAACAGCTGGCTGGTTGGATCTGGCCCAAAGACCAGTGTGGTCTGCACTAGACTAAAAGCTCCCTGAGGGCTGGGAACAGGGAGTGAGTGAGGGTATGCTCTGATAAAACAGCCCATGAAAGCGATGTCTCTTCCCGGCTTTTGTGCTTTCTGCAGCTGCCAGGCCATTTATGCCTGAGTTTGGCTCCTACCAGGAAAGGAAGAAGATAAAAACATCAAACCTGTGTCATTCCCGGTGCCTGCCCATGTAAAATAAATAAATAAATAAATAATAACTTTATTTTTAAAAAAAGGGTAGGCCACAGTGGCTCAGCAGGCAAGAAGGCTTGCCTGCCATGCCAGAGGACCTGGGTTCGATTCCCGGTGCCTGCCCATGTAATAAAATTAAAAAATAAATAAACAAATAAAATAAATTTACAAAAAAAACCTGTGTCAGAAAGCTGCTTTAACCAGAAAGACTCCTAGCGAGCCTGAAGCTTATGCTTCTTACTACCTACTGGCTCACCAATAGCACTTACAAGCTGGTCTTTCATGTATGGTTGGTCTTACCTTGTACCCCCTCAAATGTGAATGACCTTCCCTTAAAAAAAATCTTGTTTGACCAGTTCCCCCTATTCTGTGTGACCCTCTGAACCAGGGGTCTTCAACCTTGGCTTCATATTAGAGTCACCTGGAGAGCTAAAGGGAAAAAAAAGGCTGGGCTTACCCCCCAGATCCATAGAACTCAAATCTCTTGGCAAGAGACAGCAGACATCGATATTTTTTAAAAGCTCTACTCTCCCCCCTAAAATTAAAATCTCTTGGTAGGGGATATTTTTTAAAGACCACCCCCCCCCCCAACTAAGTGATTTTAATGTGCATCCAGGGTTGAGAACCACTGAGCTAGATTGCCAACTCTGTACATTAGAATCACCTGGGAAGCTTTTAAAACGTACAGATGCTTGCGCCTCTTCCTAAGCGGAATCTCAGGATTCCGATAAACAGTCAGGGGAGAGAACCAGGCTTCTGGCCCCACCTCGCACATGCCGTCATAGTTTGTAGGGCTCAGGCATGCTGGGGCCTCGGCAGCCTGAGGCTTTGGCTTTGGGGCGTGGAAGAAACCTGGGCTGGGTCAGAAGAAAGCTGGTGACCCCTGGCCTACCCAAGTTAATTCCAGTCCCGAAGCTCAGGTCCCAAAGACCTCTAACCTGAATGTTTATCCTCAGAACGTCCTGTCCTAGCCTGGTAGTGTGGGAGGCCCACCCTTACCCATGCCCTGGGGGCCTTGGATCCTAGGTCTTGCGGCCCTAATTCTGGTCTCTGGGAGGCTTGAGCGCTTGCAGCCAGCAGGTCAGCACAAGCTCTATAGGTCCCGCTTCTCTTCTGCCTCATCTTCTGGATGTGTTGCTGGATTCTGTGCCCAAAACTAGGATCCCTTGTTGAACCGTTTCATTTCCTTGGGGCCTTAAGACATTACTTAGGTCTTACCAACTCCTTACTTCCTCCCCTGAAGGTCCAAATCTGCTTTTTTTTAATCAGATAATCACCAGAGGAGTTTTTATACAAACTATGCCACATAGGACCCACCATCTGACATTCTGATTTACTAGGCCTGGAATAAGGCTCAGGCATTCACATTATAAAAACTCCCCCAGAAGATTCTGATCCACAACTAGGGAGGGAAACCTTATCTCAACCTGATTGGCTCCAGTCTTCTTCTTCCCCAGTCTCTTTTCTCCTTAAGACGGAGGGCGCCTCTTTGACCAAATTAGGCTCCTTGGATATCGAGTTCAGCTGGGATGAGATCTGAATTAATCATACCCCTACATACTGTGATTTGCCCACAGTCCCTTAGCTATGATGCCGCAGGATATATATATATTATATATATAAATATATATTTTATATATATATATTTTCTTTTTTTTACCTTGCTCCCCCATTCCTGTCTTCTTAGATTGAATAAGTCTTTTCTTCCTTTCTTTCCCTCTATTAGCTAGGAAGTTGTTTTAGTTTCTCAGCTGCTAAAACAAATATTGTACAAAGGGTTGGCTTACCAACAGAAATTATTGGCTCATGGTTTTGTGGCTAAAAAGCTTGCTTCTTCCCAGGGTTGGTATCTTCTGGCTGGACGGCAATCTTTGGAGTTCCTTGGCTTCTCTGTCATATGACAATGCACACAGTGATGACTTTTTTGTAAAGTATTTTCTGTTCATATATTTAGCTCAATTTCTAATTAAAAAATAGGTTGGTAATTTTTTTAGGTGTTCATATGAGTTCTTTATATATTAATTATTTTTTTATTTTGTTTTTTCTCCTCCATTAGATTTTTTTTGTTTTCTGTGTGACAGGGCCACATTTCATTATTTTTTACATGTGAGTATCCCATTATTGTGCAGCACCATTTGTTGAATTTTTGTTTGTTTGTTTTGCTTGATTGTTTTTTTGGGGGGACTAGAACCCGGGTCTGCCGCATGGCAGGTGAGAATTCTACCACTGATCTACCCTGGCACCCCTCCTCTATTAGCTGTTTAGCTTAAATTTTTACATATTCCTTTCAGTGGTTGCCTGAGAAATTAACATATGATTCCTTGGTTTATCATAGTCTACCTTAAATTAGTACTTTTACCCTTTCTCAAACAATGCAAGAACCTTACAACAATTTTACTCCATTTGCCCCTCTTCCATCCTTTTGAGCTACTGCAGCTACATATTTAATATGCATATATTTAATGTCTATTTATTTATATATTTGATGTTATAACCTCTCAATTTGTTATTGCTATTATTGGTTTACACAGTCACTATTCTTTTATATTTTCTCTTTCTGGTGCCCTATATTCTTTCCTACAGTTCTATAGTTCTGTCTCAGGTAATTCCTTCAGTCTGCATAATTTCATTAAGTATTTCTTAAGCTGCAGTCTCTTCTAAACAGATTCTCTCATCTTTTGTTTCTCTGAACATGTATATATTTCACCTTCCAGTTTTAGAAGGATATTTTAGCTGGCTATAGAATTCTAGGTTGGGGTTGTTTTTTTTTTCATTTTAGCACTTAAAATGTCATTTCATTTTCTTCTAGATTTCATAAATTCTATTGAAAAGTTAGGTGCCAGTCTTATTGTTGCTCCTCTAAAGATGTTCTTTTCTCTGTCTGCTTTTAAGACTTTTACCCTGCTTTAGTGTTTTAGTTTCCTAGCTGCTAAAAGAAATGCCATATATGCAACCACTGTGGAAGGCAGTTTGGCGGTTCCTCAAAAAGCTGAATATAGAATTGCCATATGACCCAGCAATACCACCTATATCCACTCAGAGGATATAAGGGCAAAGACACGAACGGACATTTGCACACCTATGTTTATAGCAGCATTATTTACAATTGGAAGGAGATGGAAACAGCCAAAATGTCCATCAACAGATGAGTGGCTAAACAAACTGTGGTATATACATACGATGGAATATTATGCAGCTTTAATACAGAATAAACTTATGAAGCATGTAACAACATGGATGGACCTTGAGAACATTATGCTGAGTGAGACTAGCCAAAAACTAAAGGACAAATACTGTATGGTCTCACTGATATGAACTGACATTAGTGAATAAACTTGGAATATTTCGTTGATAACAGAGACTATCAGGAGATAGAAATAGGGTAAGATATTGGGTAATTGGAGCTGAAGGGATACAGACTGTGCAACAGGACTGGATAAAAAAACTCAGAAATGGACAGCACAATACTACTTAACTGTAATATAATTATGTTAAAACATTGAATGAAGCTGCATGTGAGAATGATAGAGGGAGGAGGGCTGGGGACATAAATGAAATCAGAAAGAAAGATAGATGTTAAAGATTGAGATGGTATAATCTAGGAATACCTAGAGTGTACAATAATAGTGAAATGTACAATGTACAAATTTTAAAAATGTTTTTGCATGAGGAAGAACAAAGGAATGTCATTATTGCAGGGTGCTGAAAATAGATGGTAATATTTTAAAATGTCACCTTATGTGTGAGACTAAAGCAAAAAATGTTTATTTGTTACAAAATTTATATTTTGACTAGTGCATTTCCTGATATAACTTATGTAGATAGTTTGATTGAATGCCATAAGTACTTGGAATCTCAGGTAGGACATGAGATTTTGTTGGTTTATCCAGAGTGATGCCCCGATGAATCCCAGAGTGATTCGATCAGTGAGTAGAAAAGTATTTGCAAAGCCCCCTTCAGGGAATGGTGAGAACGGGGAGAAATTCAACTTCTCCAAGTTGAATTCTTGATATTCTCATAAGCAGAGTGGACAACCAAAGCTACAGGCTGAGCCCCCAGTCTTGGTGTTTGTTCATATGAAACTTAACCCCACAAACGATAGCTCAAGTCTACTTAAAATCTAGGCGTAAGACTCACCCCCAAGAGAGACTCTTTTGTTGCTCAGATGTGGCCTCTCTCTCCAGCCAACATGACGAGCAGTCTCACCACCCTCCCTCTATGTGGGACATGACTCACAAGGGTGTGGACCTTCCTGGCAACATGGGACAGAGATCCTGGAATGAGCTGAGACTCAGCATCTAGGGATTGAGAAAAACCCTAGAATGATCTGAGAATTAACATCAAGGGATTGAGAGAACCTTCTCGACCAAAAGGGGGAATAGTGAAATGAGACAAAGTGTCAATGGCTGAGAGATTCCAAACAGAGTCGAGAGGTTATCCTGGAGGTTATTCTTATGCATTAAGTAGATATCACCTTGTTGTTCAAGATGTAGTGGAGAGGCTGGAGGGAACTACCTGAAAATGTAGAGCTGTGTTCCAGTAGCCATGTTTCTTGATGATGATTGAACAATGATACAGCTTTCACAATGTGACTCTGTGAATGTGAAAACCTTGTGTCTGATGCTCCTTTTATCTACCATATCAATAGACGAGTAGAACATATGGAATAAAAATAAATAGGGGGAACAAATGTTAAAATAAATTCAGTTTGAAAGGCTAGTGATAGATGAAAGTGATGGGTGAGGGGTATGGTATGTATAATTTTTTTTTTCTGTTATCATTTTATTTTTTTTCTGTTGTCTTTTTATTTCTTTTTCTAATCGATGCAAATGTTCTAAGAAATGATGAATATGCAACTATGTGATGATATCGAGAATTGCTGATTGTATATGTAGAATGGAATGATATGTTAATTAAAAAAAAAAGAAATGCCATATAGTGGATTGGCTTAACAACATGAATTTATTGGATCGTGGTTTTGAGGCTAGGATAACTCCAAAATCAAGGCAACAGCAAGGCAATGCTTTCTCCCTGGGGACTGTGGCCTTCTGAGGCTGACTGCTGGTGATCCTTGGTCCTTGGCCTTTCTGTCACATGGCAATGCACACAGTGGTGTCTTCTCCTTTCTCTTCCATGTTCCATTACCTTTCAGCTTCTGGCTACTACTTGCAGCTTTTTTATGTGTGTATCTAATCTCCTCTGCTTATAAGGACTTCAGCCATACTGGCCCACCTTCATGCAGTTTGGCATAACTTAACTAATGAAATCTTCAAAGGTCCTATTTACAAATGGAGTCACATCCACAAGACTAGGAATTGGGACCTGAACATGCTTTTGTGAGAGACATGATTCAATCCCCAATACTCAGCTTTCAGCAGTTTTGTTATGATGTGTCTAGGTGTTATTTTCTTTGTATTTATTCTGCTTATTGTTTGCTTCCCTTCTTGAATCTGTTTGTTGATGGCTTTCTTGAGTTTGGGAAATTTCTTAGCCATTATTTCTTCAAATATTGCTTCTGTTCCACGCTCTTGTTTCTTTCCTACCAGGACTACAATTGCATATACGTTATATCTTTTGTTTGTGTTCCACATTTCTCCCATGCTCTGTTTTGTTCTCTCCTTCTTTCTTTCTTCCTATGCTTTGATTTGGATATTTTTATTGACTTGCCTTTAAGTTCCTGTTATTTTAGTTTCTTAAATACTGCCAGAATGCAATATACCAGAAATGGAATGGGTTTTATAAAGAGGATTTAATAAGTTACAAGTTTAAGAAATGTTAGCATCAAGAAAATGTCCAACTAAGGTATCCAGGGAAACATGTCTTAATTTAAGAAAAGCCAATGCATCTGGAACACCTCTGTCAGCTGGGAAGGTATGCTGGTCCCTTGCTTCTGGGTTCCATTGCTTTCAGCCTCTGTTCTTGTGGAAGGTTCTTCAGTTTGCTTCTCTGGGGCTGGCTTTCATCTCTTGGCTTCCCTTGACTCTCTCCAGGTTCTGGTTTGCTTAACATCTCATGATGACATTTGCTGGGGTTCAAGCATCTCCAAACATCTGTGTCTCTGTTCTCCAAGTGTTGGTGTCTATGTTAACTCTGCTCTGAGTTTTCTGTCAGCTCTGTCATTACTCTCCAATATGTTTCCCCTTTTAAAGGATTCCAGTAAACTAGCCAAGACCCACCTGAAATGGAGGGAGTCACATCTCCATCTAATCAAAAGATCACACCCACAACTGGGCACATCACATCTCTGTGGAGATAAGCTAACAAAAAATTTTCCAACCTACAGTATTGAATCAGGATTAGAAGGAATAGCTGCCCCCACAAGATTGGCACAGGATTAAAATATGGCTTTTCTGGGGTACATAATACTTTCTAACTGGCATACCTTCTTTTGCTGTATCCAATAGAATTTTAAATTAATCCAATGAGTTCTTTATTTTTAGAAGTTGCATTTTTTATTTCTGAGGTATCCATTTGATAATTTTATAGTTTATAGCTTTCCATTGAAATTTTCTATCTTTTCATTTATTTTTCCATTTTTCTTATATATTAATTATATAGGAAAACAGTATTTCTTTAGCATATTAATTATCTTAAGTATAATTATCTTAACTCTTTAGTCTGTCTCTCACATTTGTATCATCTGTAGGTCTGTTTCTTTTTTGTCATTTTATTTTGATTATTGATTATTGGTTCATTTTCCTGCTTCTTTTTATATCTAATAGTGTTATTAACTGTATGGCAGACATTGAGAATAAAGAACCACAGGGACTCAGATGAGGGTTTTATCCTTTCTTCTGTTGGGTATTGTTTCAGTTTACTAGTGCTGCTGGACTGCATATACCAGAAATGGATTGGCTTTCATAAAGGGGATTTATTAAGCTATAAGTTACAATTCTAAGGCTGAGAAAATGTCCAAATTTGGCACCAAAAAGAGAATACCTTCTCTCAAGAAAGGTTGATCATGTCCAGGGTTTCTCTATCACATAAGAAGGCACATAGCAATGTCTGCTGTCCTTCTCTCCCTGCTTCTGGGTTCAAACAGCTCTCACGGCTCCTTCTGCCTCTCCAGATGTCTGTGTCCTGCTCTCTGTGTTGGCTCTGACTCTCTCTCTCTCCATGTGCTCTTTTAAGGACTCCAGTAAACTAATTAAGACCCACCTTGAATGGGTGGGAACACATCTCCATGGAAACAATCTAATCAAAATGTCTCAACCATAGAAGTTTGCGCCCACAAGATTAGACTAAAAGAGCATGGCTTTTCTGAAACTTAATAATTTCAAACCAGCACATTCCATCCTCTGGACCCCCAAAAACCACATTCTTTCCAAATGCAAAATACATTCATTCCATCACAATATCAAAAAACTCTTAAACCATCTCAGTAACAAAGCAAATAAAATACAAAGTCAAAAACAGTACAAAATTTCATCAAAATCAGCTATAGGGCAGTTTGGTGGTTCCTCAAAAAGCTGAATATAGAATTGCCATACGACCCAGCAATACCATTGCTGGGAATCTACTCAAAGGACTTAAGGGCAAAGACACAAATGGACATTTGCACACCAATGTTTATAGCAGCGTTATTTACAATTGCAAAGAGATGGAAACAGCCAAAATGTCCATCAACAGACGAGTGGCTAAACAAACTGTGGTATATACATATGATGGAATATTATGCAGCTTTAAGACAGGATAAACTTATGAAGCATGTAATAACATGGATGGACCTAGAGAACTTTATGCTGAGTGAGTCTAGCCCAAAACTAAAAGACAAATACTGTATGGTCCCACTGATGTGAACCGACATTCGAGAATAAACTTGGAATATGTCATTGGTAACAGAGTCCAGCAGGAGTTAGAAACAGGGTAAGATAATGGGTAATTGGAGCTGAAGGGATACAGACTGTGCAGCAGGACTAGATACAAAAACTCTAAAATGGACAACACAATAATACCTAATTGTAAAGTAATCATGTTAAAACACTGAATGAAGCTGCATCTGAGCTATAGGTTTTTGTTGTTGTTGTTGTTGTTTTGTTTTTTGTTTGTTTTTGTCTGTCTGGTTGCTTTTTTTTTGTTTTTACTATTATTATTACTTTTATTTTTTTCTCTATATTAACATTCTATATCTTTTTCTGTTGTGTTGCTAGTTCTTCTAAACCGATGCAAATGTACTAAGAAATGATGATCATGCATCTATGTGATGATGTTAAGAATTACTGATTGCATATGTAGAATGGTATGATTTCTAAATGTTGGGTTAATTTCTTTTTTTTCTTTTTTCCATTAATTAATAAAAAATAAATAAAAATAATTTAAAAAAATCAGCTATAGGCATGGTCTGTCTGTGGCAAAATTCTCCTCTGGCTGTGGACCTGTGAAACTCAGAAAAAGCTATCTGCTGCCAGTATACCAAAGAGGGACAGTCACAGGATTAACATTTTCATTGCAATAGGAAGCAATTAAAAGGGAAAAAAAAGGTCGCCAGATCTAAACAGTACTGAAAACTAGCAGAGCAAACTCTATTAGATTTTTAAGATTTAATAATCATATATCAAACGATGTTTTCTCTTTGGGCCTTGAAAAAACAGCAGCCCCACCCTTTCCAAGGATTTACACAGTGGTCCTTCTCCCTCCAAACACTGGAATGAGGTTTTAACATATCCAAGTATTGAGGAGACCACCTTGCTCTCAGCTCCATCCTCTTCAAGCACCTGGACTCTCTACATCTCTGGAGCACATGCTCAACCCCTTCAGAACAGTGGGGTAGCAGCTAGACTCTCCTCAATCCCTGGGGAATGTGCTCCATCTTCAGGTCTTAGGGGGCAACACTTCCCAAGCAACAAAGTGAAAGCCTGCCCTCTGCTTCTGGGGCAAACATACCCTCTGCACATGCAGGGGTGGATCTGCTCTCCTGGCCTGAGGTTTCCTGGCTTCAGACTTTAGCTTTTATGATTCTACTAATGAAGTAATTCTTCCTTCAGTTTGACCCTTTTCTGTCCCTTTTAGTCCAGACTGTCAGTGATTCTGTTCATATAGATCTCACAAAAAATTTGTTGACTTGGCATGGAGCATGAAGGAGTTAAAACCATCAGACAATAGAACTGCCCACAAATCTTTTCTGGATAACCCCATCTCCAGGACTGGCTTTTTCTGAAATGGCTGACCATCTCCATTTTTGGTTAAATTCTCAAGTGGGGCAATATTCTCTGAGGTCTCATTTCCCAAAAGCTCAGAATTTTCTGTCCTAGTAGTTCCTAGTTTCTTTGTACCCAGGAGTTCAGCTCTCATCTTATCTGTTTCCTGTCACATTTTACTATAAGCTGCAAGAAGAAGCCAGGCTGCATTTTCCACATTTAATTTTTCTCTTCAGCTAAATATCCCAGCTCATCTCCTTCAAATTCTACCTTCCATCCAATACCAGGTTTCAATTTTGCCAAATTCTCTGCCACTTTAAAACAAGGGTCCCCTTTCTTCCTTTTGCAAGGACACATTCATCATATCTATCTAAGACCTCAAAGGAAGTAAATTTAGAGAGCACATTTCTACCAACAGTCTGTTCAAAGAAATTCAGGTCTTTTCTATCGAGCATATAACAATTCTTCCAGAATCTTCCCCTTACCCATTTAAAAAGTTTTCCAGCATTTTTGCCATTTGCATCTTTTGGCACCCCACTTCTCTGGTGCAAAAATCTGTTTGGGTTTGCTAATGCAGCCAGAATGCAATATATCAAAAATAGATTGGCTTTCATAAGGGAGATTTATTAAGTTACAAGCTACAATTCTAAGGCTGTGAAAATGTCCAAGTTTGGCACCAAAAGAGAATACCTTCTCTCAAGAAAGGCTAATCACATCCAAGCTTTCTCTATCACATGAGAAGGCCCATGGTGATGTCTGCTGTCCTTCTTTCCTGGCTTATGGTTCAAATGGCTTTCTGAGCTCCTCTGCATCTCCAGACATCTGTGTCTTGTTCTCTGTGTTGATTCTGGTTCTCTCTGTGAGCTCTTTTAAGGACTCTAGTAAACTAATTAAGACCCACCTTAATGCGTAGGGTCACATCTCCATGGAAACAATATAATCAACATGTCCCACCCACAAAAGCTCTGTGCCCACAAGATTGATTAAAACAGCATGGTTTATGTTTCTTGAAGAGGATTGTATAATGATATAGCTTTCGCAATGTGACTGTGTGATTGTGAAAACCTTGTGTCTGATGCTCCTTTTATCTACCTTATCGGCAGATGAGTAAAACATATGGATTAAAAATAAATAATAGAGGGAACAAATATTAAAATAAATTTAGTAGATTGAAATGCTAGTGGTCAATGAAAGGGAAGAGTAAGGGGTATGGTATATATGAATTTTTTTCTGTTTTCTTTTTATTTCTTTTTCTGAATTGATGCAAATGTTCTAAGAAATGATCATGATGATGAATATGCAACCATGTGATGATAAAACAAAAAAAAACAGCATGGCTTTTTTTGTGGTACATAGGAGTTTCAACCCAGCACAGGTATGTAGGGTAAAAAGCTGATGACCTAAATCCAATTAGGGATTGAGAGAGATTGTAATTGTATTTCATATTTCAGTTTTAGTAAAACTCAGTTTATCTTTGGTTGATTGCTGTTCTTTGGGTGTGGTCCTACTGGGCTTTTGATTGATAGCTGGTGGTTTACTGTCTGCTCAGACCTGACAGAGTATGGGCGAATCTGTTCTTTGGAGGTTTTGAGCTTATAGATTTATCCTCATGCCCCTACAGTTTTAAAATCTGCCCAATATCTTGAGTCGGAGATTATGTCCTTGGAGAAACTCCCTTTCTCTAGTGGGACTTTGCCCAAGTACCACAAAACCATAGAACTCATCATATTGCCTTTTAAAAGCCTCTGTGCACAACCCCAGAACTCAGCAAATGCCTTGGGTGGAAAACTAGCCACATTTGAGGTCTTTTGAGTTTCCAATCAATTACATCAGCCCTACAGGATTGCCAAAAGCCTCACTTGTATATCTTTCTTCTGGCAGAGTCCCTCTGCCTTAACCCATGCCCCAAATTGACAAATTCCCTGCAAGGGAAGAAAACCTCAGAAGGGTTCTTTCTTCTCTGGAGTCCAATTTACCCAGTTCTCACTGCATCCACAGATTTCTGATGTCTTTAAAAATACGACTTTCATCATTTATTCAGCTTTTTCCTAGTTATTAGAGGAGGAACTTTTTGCTGTTATAATCTACTATGGCCCATGCACAGGGAATGAATAAAAGAGAAGGATAAAAATAGAATATGCCTTAGCAGAAAAAGAAAGAGAGCAATAGATAGCTGAAGGAGTTGTTCTTCTAAGAATGACCCTCTTATTACTCTGTGTCCTAATTCTTGTTACAGTGTGGTTTAGAAATTCTCCCACTATGGATCTTTCAAGAGTAGGCATTTACAAGACCACTTCTCACTGTGTAGAAAGAGGAAACTCATATGCGACCATCATAGGATATACTTGACAAGGGCAGAGCTGCCTACCTTAGCAAGGAAATCTGGCTCATCAACTAAAGCACTCCCCACTGCTTCTCTGCTGTGTTGTAGAAAGTAGAAACAAATGAGGGACTCTGTTTTGGAGTTTGGAATGAAAAATGACATTTGAGAAAGAAAGGTCTTTTGTGTTTTCTGACAGATAGGGGCCAGCGTCTGGGAGTCACGAAGATAAGCTGGCAGCTGCACACCTCCTAGTTGAGGAGGCAAATCTGAATTGGGAGGAAAGGAGACAAGTGAAGTAACTATGACATTTTAGGCCAGAATGTAATGTTCTTGGGTTAAGAAACTTTAAACCCAGAAAACATCTTTCCCACCTTATTAGGTCTTAGGACCAGACACCTGTAGTTTGGAAACTTTCTACTTTTATGCCTTTTGTATTTTTGCAATGGTTACTTTTTAGTTTCCCTTAGCCTTCATTAAGTTATTTTGGAAATAACATCTTATTAAAGCTGTGTTAAGAAGATCCAAAGACAGAGACTAAGCTGTGTGCTTGGTCCTCAGAGAAAGGTGTAGGAGATGGGTGTGAAACAAAGGGAGAGGACCCAAGAGGGGTGAGAAAGCAAGGGACAGAGTGGAATTGGCTCATACAGCTCTCATTTTTCTTCAGTTCCTCTTTAAGTTTAAAAGGAATTTACTTTCTTAAGTTTTGAATGAGGAATGCCTGATACCCAGATGATCTACAATTATCAGAGAAAAGTGATCATGGAGAACTGAGAAAGTTCTGAGGGAAGAGAGTGAAAAGCAATGCATACTCTGGGGACATTCGGCCTAGTGGCAAATATCCCTACATATCTTTAATAATTATAATATAAGTTATTAAAGGCCTTGTTATTTTGCTGCAGAGTAAAATATTTGTTGTATATGAATATAACTTTGGGTCATTGAGAACAAAATTACACTTAGTCTTTTTTTTTTTAACTGAGGCTGAGAAATGTAGAAACCATTTGAGAAAAATTTTCACCGAAAATGGTTAATAATTGAAGTGTCTTAATACTTCAAGATTGGTCTTTGGTTTGATTGAAACTTCACTCAGGAACACCGAGTAGGAGTTACTGTGAATTGGCTTGCTCAACATTTATTCCAACTGCCTTCTAACATGCCTTCCTTGACTGTAGAGTCCAGAAAGCACATTTCTTAGACTCCCTTACAGCGAGGGCTCCATATATGATTTAGGTTCGTTATGTCTGATGCATTTGCCTGCCACCTGGATTTGGAATCAAGATCGGAAAGAGGCAGGGCAAGAAATAGCCGCTCTGGCTGGTGCAGACGGGCACAGAGACGTCATGGTGCAGCTTCAGCCACTTTCTGACTCGTCTGTGGCCTGTCACTGTGGTGGAGGCAGTTGGCTTCATTCCCAGGAACTCAGTCAGCATCGGAGCTTCCATTTTTCCGTAATTTAGTAAGCCACATAATACCTGGCAATAAATCCTTTTCTGCTTAAACAACTAGAATAAAGCGTCTGTTGTCTGGAACTGAATGTTATGAACCTGCCATGCTTGATGCCCGAGAAGCCATCATCATCTCCGCTACCCAATTCTGAGCACCTCGTACTGGGCAGCATGGTAGCCAGGGTTAGCTCAGCTTGTAAGTAGCTCAGGCAGCACACACGTCCCATGACTTCAGGGGTGCTTGGCATGCCCTCTATTCCCTGAGTTACGGCTCCTGCCCCAATTCCCCCTGGAATTCCAATCTTAGAATTTTATTGCTTAAAGACCTTTTGTTTTCCATTCTCCAAACTGTTTCTATGTACAACCCGCCCATCCCCAACAGACATCGCTTTTTATGTAGTGACTCTTAAGGGGAAGGGAATGTCCTCTCTGCTCCACTCACTGGGGTGGGTCTCTGGGAAGAGAAGGCGAGCAGGCATATCAGAGTCCAGATTTAGGAAAGAGTCACTCTTTAAGCAGACACTAGTGATTTACACCATAATGTGATGTGCTTTAGGTCTTAGGAGCCAGTTCTTTTTTTTTTTTTTTTTTACTGTTTCAAGAGTTGGGGCGTGTAGAGGGATGAGGAGTAAGAGGAAGAAATTTTAGAAAAACGAATCTTTTCTAGGTCTCTGCTGGAGTTGGAAGTGCTTGTTGCCAAGCAGTGGTGGTGCCCAGAAAATGGAAGTATATGAAGGAGAAGATGCTTTTTTGCTGAGGGTGGGCCATTCCTTTGCCCATCAAGGCTTAAGCGAAAGAGTGGGAAATGCTGACATGTACAGAAGGGAGGACGGTTATTAACAGTAAGCAATGCATTTGCTAGTTCACATATTTGGAAGGAGGCAAAAGAAAATATGTTAGAGGATAAGGTGTGAGGGAGTAGACCTGGGACTACTTCCTTTCTTAGACAAGGCAGGGCTGCTGGAATTTCTCTTCTGATTAGCCCAGGAAGAGTTTGGAGTGGTGGTGCAATTTCTATTCTTTTTTTTTTTTTTTTTTTGTATGTCAATTATTAAGCACTTTTGGGCTGTGGGTGGAATGATTTTAAAGAGCTATTCAAGAAACAACAGAATTGACTGCTTGGTCAGCAGAATCCTAGACTTTTTAATAGGAGAAGTTATTTTAAGGTTGTAACGAACAAGTTTATCCACAAAGCATTTCTTTGGTCTTCCCTAGGAGAATTGGAAACGCTTTCACAACTATCTAATTTTAATCTTTCCAACATCCTTGTGAGGTAGGTAAGAAGGAATATTCTGACACTTTTTTTTTTAATAGATCACAAAATTTCATGACAAGTGTGTTCCAAAGAAACCACATGGGGCCAAAGTGTGAAGCCAGTAAGAGAGGTCGATCTTCTGCAAGCAAAGCAATTATCCTCATCGCTGAAGCATTTTATGTAGTCCATACTTTATTTCCTATTCCAATTTTATGGTTATTGATGACTTAGTGATGCAATGTTTAGCATTGACATATAATGAGTTCTTAAGAGTGTGAAATATGAAAGCTTTCCTATGGTTTCCCAATGACCTGTGTAGGGAATGTGCTGCTTTTTTTTTTTTTTTTTTTTTTTTTGGCTAGGCACTTACAGAGGTTTGAAAGTTACAGAAAATTTCTTTGATATATAAAGCTGTTGAAACTTAGTAGCAGCCTTTGTTCAGCAACTCAAAAAGCCTCTATGGGGATACCAACTGCTAATGAAAGGCAGGATTTTTTTTTTTATTATAAATCAGTGCAAGTCATTATCTTCATACCTCCCTTGTCTGAAGAAAGGAGTGATTCTATCAATCTGCCCAGTTAAATTTCACTCTGTCAGTAACAAAGGCTTAATTTCTAACAATGGTTGATGAATAGTAGACAAACATAGCCAATTTATCCTGGGCTGCTGAAGTCTGAAAGGTAATGGAGCTTTTCCTCCTTGCTTAGCATGGAATCTGAAACAGGCTACCAAGAAATAGTTGTGTTTCATCAAAGCATGGTGGCCAAGGAGATAAAGAAAGACCTTTGAGTAAAGGAGGATTTCTGTTTTAAAGAGATCTGATTATGGCAGGTTATGGATTCAGTTTTGATTTTTATTTCTTGCCAGTGAAACCTCATCTCTTTTTCATATTTATTTTAACTTTTAAAAAGCGCAAAGTTGGGAGAACCCTTGTGAAGTCAAGAATTTTACCTTCAGAAGAATTAAGGTCAGGCTTTTCTCGGTGTTAAAAAATCTGATGTTTTGTATTTTACAGTTTGGTATTCCTCTTATTTTTAAATATATATGGTGGGGGCTTGGGAATACCAGAATTTATATTCTTAGGGTGAATGAGGGTCTTGAACAGGCCCTACCTTGAGTCATGCTATTGTCGTCTGCTCAAAAACCATCAATGACTCCCTATTGCCTGCTAAATGAAACCCAAACTCTTTAGCCTGCTCTTTTCCAAACCTCTTCAGGACCTTTCCATTTCTTCTCAGGTATGGGGAATGGTATCAGCAAAGATTCAGAAACAGGAAAGCACAGTGGGTGTTTGGGGTACAGTGAATGAGGGCTTCTGGTTAGAAAATGGGGTGCCAAAAATATGGGTTCACATATACCAAGATAAGCATTGTTGTTTCTTGGAATCTGCTGTAGCACACCCTTTTTTACTGAGCTCCTCTGGGTACCAGCGACTGGTTCCCAGCAGGGAGCAGAAGTGACTAATTCATCACCCACATCCCCAACCCTGCAACTGCATCTGGGACTGGGGCTGGTAAACATTCACCACAGAGGCAGTTAAGTGCTGTGATGCCTGATAGGACCAAAATGATAGCAATAATGAGGAAGTGTTACCTGATTTTTATATGCAACTTCCTCATATTAAAGGCAGAATTAAGAACCCACAGAGACATTTAAAAAAGAACTTTGGCTATTAAAAAGCTATTCCAGTGATCTCATACTTAGCGGCTGCACCACCTGACGTGCAGCCACACAGCCCCAATATTAGCAAGACATGGAAACGATTCCCCACTCTTCTCTGTCGTCCAACCTGGAGCAGTTTTGTGCCTGGCTGCCCTTTGTGATGGGGAAGTATTTCTCCTCCTTCCTCTCCTAGCAACAGCAAAATTCTTTCAGACAGCATTTGTCTCACTCCCTGAGCAACCGTCTAAGCCTTTTAGGAAGGTGGAAAACAGGGCAGGAGGGCGAGGGACCATAGCTCCAGGCCTTCTGCTCCCCACGAGTAGGCAGCTGCTCTCTGGAAACCCTCCTGGAAGCCTTTAGCACTAGAACATTCCTGAAGGCGGTGTTGGGGATGTGTTTTCTGCTGCTGAGTTTGTACCTAAAACCGATGGTGCAAGCTCATAGTCAAGTGTTCAGGGCGGTGACTATTCTAGGGAGCAGCTGAAAAGGACTCAGAGCTGATGGAGCCAGAACCGTGTGAAGAGGTTGCTTTAAAGGCAAACAGTGTAAAAATGAGCGCAGCAGGCCGGATGAGAAAAGTGAAAAAGAGAAAATGTTACAAGGCAAGACAAAACCCATAGATAACAGAAGTAAGAGGAAGAAAAGAATTGTTTTAGGACCTTGCAGTTCAAACGGGGAAGGAAAGGACCTGCTAACTAAATTGGGTCAATGTGCTTTCCCAGAAATAACAGACTCCTGTGGGAGACATGCCCTGGCAATGGACAACTTTAAGGGAAAAGACCGTGGCTGGGTGGTGACGCCACAAGCCCAGGAGCTGGTTTTCATTTCCTGTCTATTTCAGTGGGAGTCACAACCCAATAGTCACACCCCCAAACAAGCAATTCAACCTGACGAATACAAATTAGTCCAAAACAAAGCAAAACAAAAATGTCTTTCTGACTTATCATGAACAACAACAAATTACACATAATAGTGCTTGCTATGGGCCAGGCACACTACTCTAAGTTCTTTAAATATGTTGAAGAAGTTGCTATTATTATCTCCACTTTACAAATGAGGAAACTGAGGCAAGGTGGTCTGTGCAAGACTACACTGGTGGTTTAAGAGAAGCCAGGCTTAGGCTGAGATCTTCTGCTTCCGGCCAACCTTTCAGCTTTGTTCCTTACATCTCCCTTCCCGAGTTTCCCTAACTCTCTGGGGTCCTTCAGTCAGGCAGAGGGCTCTGGGACCCATGGAGGGTGCTGCAGACTTGCAGGTGCAGTGCCTGGTCTAGACTAAGGGTGCAGGCTCTCCTCCTAAGACATGCCTGTGGGAAGCACAGCCCTGTCCCCTTTCATTCCAGAGCTCTGGGAAATTCCCAGAGTAAATAGGAGAAGAAAAAAAGAAAGAAGGAAGGAAGGAAAGGAAGGAGGGAAGGATAGTAGGGGGAAGAGAGGAAGGGAGAGAGAAAAGGAAGAAAGGAAAAGAAACTGCAAAAGAAAGAGAAAGAAAAACGTAAAATTAAGAGGCCAACAGATGAGATTTAAGAATCTGGTGAAAAGGAGACCCAGCAAATGCTCCTTTTTGCACCCCACTCCACCCCACCAGGAAAGAGAAGAATGGTGTAAAGAGGGGCTACTGAACTTTGAATATGAGGACCCATTGCTAATGCCTAAAACTTTGCTAGTAACTGTACTGAAGTGAGACCATTTGCACCCACGGACACACAGATACCTTATAATAACTGCTGCCTACACTCCAGCCCCAGCACCCAGCCACCACTGAGGGTGGGGAACACTCACTATGCCAGGGTTTCTAAAAGTTTCATCATGGGCTGCCTGAAGCTTGTTAAAAACAAGTATTTTGGGGACTCGCCTCTGACTTAAAGTTCTCAGGATGTGGGGCTTTTAAACCTACATTTAAATAACTCCCCGGGATCTGAAAATAATGTGTATTCCCTGGGGCATTAGCAGTAATGTGACAAGAAAGCAAAATGGCTTTTGACCTCAGGATTTTTAATATATTCACAGGCTGAGTTGAACTGATGGGGCCCTGAGATTCTTGCTTGGGGCATGCTGTGCACTGCTTTATCCTGTCGGTTCCCCAATGATCTTTTCTGACCTTGAAAGGACTTTTAAGCCCTTGACTTTGGGAAAGTTTCAACCAGGAATGTTTTTTCTTTACTTCAAAGTGAGCTGCAGCAGGGTGATTATTTCTGGCATGTGTCAAAATGATAAGAAGAGTTGAGGATGAGGGAAAGGACATGCTCCATAGGTGGTTCTGATGAAACAGGTAGTGTTTTGAAAATTCTTAACCTAAGCCACTTTATTGTCATAAAATCCAGGAATGTCTCATCATGAGAGCTAATGTCTGAAAATAAACCTTTCTAACCATGCTTTCAGAACCCAGGAAAGTGTGTGTGTGTGTGTGTGTGTGTGTGTGTGTGTGTGTGTGTGTGTGTGTGATATGTATCTTTTGTCAGAAGAATATACTTTGCAGGGGCTTCAGGGTCTAGGATTTACCCAAGAGCCACCCAGCCACCATGGTTTCCACCCCGTGCATGTATGCCTCTCTCACTCACATTTTTCCTCAACGGTAAAAAAGGTATGAGTTTGGAGATATTGTCTATGAGCAATCCCAGGTATCCAACATAGGTCTTAGTATGATTCTTTTTTTTGGTTGAGATTTGTTATGGTTTGACTTGTGTTCCCTAAAAAGGTATGTTAAGAACAACAAAGGAAAAAAAATAGATAAACTGGACTCCATCAAAATTAAAAACTTCTGTGCACCTAAGGACATTATCAAGAAAGTGAAAAGATGACCAACAGAACAGGAGAAATATTTGGAAAACATCTGTCTGATAAAAGTTTGGCAACCAGAATATAAAAAGAACTACAGGGCGGGCCGCGGTGGCTCAGCGGGCAAGAGTGCTTGCCTGCCATGCCGGAGGACCCCGGTTCGATTCCCGGCCCCAGCCCATGTAACAAACAAACAAACAAACAAAAAATAATAAAATAAAAAAATACTTTAAAAAAAAAAAAAAAAGAACTACAGCCCAAGAAGAGCAAAATAATAATAATAATAATAACAACTAAAAAATGGGTATATTACTTGAATAGACATTTCTCCAAGATATAAAATGGACATGAAAAGATGCTCAACATCATTAATCATTAGGGAAATGCAAATCAAAATCACAATGAGATACTGCCTCACACCCTAGAGACTGGCCACTAAAAAAAAATAATAAATTAAAAAAAATGGAAAATAGCAAGTGTTAGCAAGAATGTGGAGAAATAGGAATTCTCATACATTGTTGGTGGGAATGTAAAATACCGCAGTTGCTGTGGAAAGCAGTTTGGCAGTTCCTCAAAAAATTAAACATAGAATTACCATATGATCCAGCAATCCCACTTTTAAGTGTATACTGAAAAGGACTGAAAGCAGGGACTTGAACAGGTATTTGTATGCCAAGGTTATAGCAGCATTATATGCAATAGCCAAGAGATAGAAGCAACCCAAGAATCCATCAGCAGGTGAAAGGATAAATAAAATGTGGAATATTATTCAGTCATAAAAAGGACATGGGGCTACTGCCATCTTATGGCAAGAGCAGCAGCTACAAAGAGGACCAAAGTTACAAAGAATACCTGGTCTGCTCACCCAATACCTAAGGTGGCGACTGCAACAGTTATGAGAGCAGCAGGAGCTACTGCTACTCTAGGGGCCGTGGTCAGAATCCCATCCAGGATTTGGTTCAGTCTCCAACAGTCTGTAACAGTTTCTCAGTTGGAACTTGACAGCTTTGAGTAATACTGAATGGTTATTTTGGAAAATGAATTTGGTTATTCATTGAATCTCCAGCTTACCAGAATTTAAACATGGTGGTAGGAGCTCAAGTGTCTCTCTTGGAGTGTGCAGGGGAATCCTTGTTCTGCAACTTATGGAGAAGGAAGCTATCTTTAATAACATCCTAATATTAATATAAAGATATTAATATTAATTGATATCTGAACAAATTCAACGGAAACAAGAGCCAAGAATTGACATCATGAGACTAATCTAAATCCTTTCTCATAAAAGTCTATGGGAAAGCACTTATCTTTACAAATGTTGGGAAATCAATACTTTTAAAGCCAATCTTATGAGCTATCAAGAGTTAGCGTGATATTTCTGTTCTAATAAGAATAGACAATATTTTTAAATCCAAAAAGAACTTTATAATAACCATTCACTTTGTTATTAATGGACATGGTGAGGGTGCCATTTTGAATCTGTTGTGTACCTTAGAAAAGTCAACTTTAATCCTCATTCAGTGTTGCTGGGTGGAATCTTTTTGATTGTTTCCATGAAGATGTGACCCACCCAATTGTGAGTGGCAACTTTTGATTAGATGGTTTCCATGGGGATGTATCTCCACCCATTCAAGGTAGGTTGCTTACTGGAGCCCTTTAAGAGGAAACCATTTTGGAAAAGGTCTAGAACCATGAGAGCCCACACAGCCAGAGAGTTTTGGAGATGAAGAAGGAAAATGCCCCCAGGGGAGCTTCATGAAACAAAAAGCCTAAAGAGAAAGCTAACAGAGGTTGCCATGTTTGCCTTATGCCTTTCCAGTTGAGAGGGTAAATAATAGCAACTTTAAAAAAATGGAAAATAGCAAGTGTTAGCAAGAATGTGGAGAAATAGGAATGCTCATACATTGTTGGTGGGAATGTAAAATACCGCAGCTGCTGTGGAAAGCAGTTTGGCAGTTCCTCAAAAAAGTAAACATAGAATGACCATATGATCCAGCAATTCCACTTTTAGGTATATATCGAAAAGGACTGAAAACAGGGACTTGAACAGGTATTTGTATGCCAAGGTTATAGCAGCTTTTGAATGTCATTGGCCTTCTTGAACCAAGGTATCATTCCCTGGATGTTTTAGATTGGACATTTCTATAGTCTTGCTTTAATTTGGACATTTTCATAGCCTCAGAACATGTAAACTTGCAACTTAATAAATTCCCTTTTTAGAAAAAAAGGAATGAAGTTCTGATACATGTAACAACATGGATGAACTTTGAAGATATCAGGTTGAGTGAAATAAGCCAGACGCAAAGGGACACTTACATGAAATAGGTTGAACATGCAAACTCATAGAAACAGAAGGTAGAAAACAGGTTACCAGGGACAAGAGGGAAGGAGGGGGGAATGGGGAGTTAATGCAAATGGGTGTTGAGTTTCTGTTTAGGGGATGGGAAAGGGTGAGGGTAGGGCAATTTTGTGAGTGTGATTAATCTCACTGAATGGTATGATTGGGAGTGGTTGAGATGTGAAAATTTATGTTGTATGTATGTTTCCTCAATAAAAAAAAGAAAGATCAACTAAAGAGACAATGATAATTAAATGCAATACATAATCCTGGCCTGGAATATAGACTATAAGCTTTATATCAGTGTTAAATTTCTTGAACTTGATAACTGTATTTAAGGTGGTTACATAAATGAATATGCTTGTTCTTAGGAAAGTATTATGTGTTCAAGCATGATGTATACAATCTACTCTCAAATGTTTAGAAGATAGATAAGTAGACAGGTAGATAGATGGACAGATAGATGGAATGATAAGGCAAATAAATTCTTCCCTACAGGGTGCAGAGGGAGAATGATCCTGTTGAGACCTTGATTGCAGCCTTCAGGCCTCCAGAACTGTGCGACAATAAATTTCCATTGTTTTAAATCACCAAGTTTGTGGTATTAATAGAGCAGGCCCAGGAAATTAGGACAGGTGGGGAACATGATCTGGTGGAAGAATTGTGCTATCTTGGGTCAGCCCTCAGCAGGGTTGGGTGTGATATCAACAATTCATGATAAATGGTTGAGGCCCAACCTGTGAAAGGTATTGCAGAGAGTACAGAGGTGAGTAAGACCCCTATCCCCATGCTTGAGACATGCCCCATGTAGATGAAAGACAAAGCAAGTCCACACATGTTAGTGTAAGATGGACACCAAGAAATGGATAAAAGCCTCAGGCTCCTTCTCCCAAGCAGGTCAGGGATTTGAGATATGCCCCAGGTGTTTCCCATAAGACCAGCCCAGATGAAGCTTTATGACTTTTGGCAGGGCTTTCAGCCCCAAATAGCCATTCAGTGCATGTCATTTTCCTATTATAACTTCGATCTTCTAGGTCTTGGAAATTCTTCCTTTAACATGAATGCTTCTGATGGGGCCTTAAGTCATGATGAGCTACTATCTTAATATTTAGCTATGTCCTTAGGGTAGAGAGGAGGAAACTAATTGACAGTCTAGTGACTGTCAAAATCCACAAATCCCACCTGGGACGTGGCTTGGGATGGGTACTTGGGGGAGTTCAGGGTTGGGTTCAACTAGAGTGATGAAGGGGAAAAGGGGAATTAAAGATAAACTTTCTCTAATTCATCCTTCTGTTAGAGGCTGGTTCAGGCTATTCTTTGAGGTTACCCATCGATAACAAAGGATAGGCTTTAAATGAGATTAATATAGTCTTTTTTGTGAATTAAAAAATTAATTAGAGTATTTCACATCACAAGACCTATAATTTTGCCTTAATTTAGTAATTGCACTCTTAAAACTTTAACATGATGAAATAATTACGAATGCAGTTTTGAGTCATTTTCATTCTTTAACTCAACAATTATTTATTGAGCATGTACTATATGCCAGGTATTATTTTAGACTCTGGGATTATAGCAATAACTGAAGTAGGCAAAGTCCCTAACCCCATAAAGCTTGTGTTCTAGTGGGTGGAGACAGATAATAAACAAGGTTTCAGGGTTGTCAGTGATCACCATATTACCAAATCTCATGGGCAATTTTCAGTCCACATCTTATTAGACCTCTCAGATTCTTCCTTCTGGAAATCCTTTCTTCACTTAGTTTCTGGGATACCACATTCTGTGTTTCCCCTTACATTACTGCCTACCTTTCTCCATATCTTTTATTGGATCCTCCTTATCTTCTTGGCTTTAAATTGGTGGACCTGAGCTAAGTCTTCAAATATTTCTTCCCTTCCTCCCTCGACATCTCTATGCGGATGATCCAAATGTATATTTCCAGCCCTCCACAGTCCCCTGAATTCTAGTGCTTTATATTCAACTCCTTACTTGATGTCCAAAAGCTTCTTACTCTTAGCATTACCACCCAACTCAAACTCTTGACATTCTACCCTAGCCTACTCTTGAGTTTTTCTCTTCTCAGCTTCATTCTTCCAATTACTCAGAAAAACACTTTGGAATCATCTTGGCTTCCTTCTCTTATATTCCACACCTGATTTACCAGATTTAGCATTGTCCATAAAAATGAAAACTTGGAAATGATCCAATTGTTCAACAGTGGAAGGCTGGCTTAAATTATGATACAGGTAGCCATTAAAAGTGATGTTATAGGTTAATAGGTTCCTATTCAATGACATTTTTATTAAGGAAAATTTCAGACACATTCAATAATACAGAGCCTCCATACTGGATTATTTTTAAACAAATCCCCAACATGATTTTATTTAATATGTAAATTATATAATAACAAATGAGAAGGTTAAAAACAGATTATAAAGAAGTATGTAGAATATGATTTCATTCTTGTAAACTTTATATAGGTGCATAGGAGAAAGTCTGGCAGGAAATACAATAGCTCTCTCTGAATAGTGATATTACGAATGATTGTTGATATCTTCTTCTGTTTGTGTTTATTTTCCAAAATGAACATGTATTATATGGAGAAAAGATGATGGGGGCAGCAGAGGACGTTGATGGCAGACACTTCTTTTGTGAATTTGATTGCTTTAATTCAGGCTGGGTACTTCACATTGTGCAGGAAAAATGACCACTTCATGGAGGTGAGGACGAGGTCTGTCAGCCTCTGCTTTCTCCTTGGACGTGCTAGTCTGTATTTAGAAGTGGCTCTATTAGCCCTTAAGATTATAGCAGGGTTTCTCAACTTTGGCACTATTAACATTGTGGGGTAGATAATTCTTTTTGTGGAAGGATGTCCTGTGCATTATAGCAGCACCCCTGGTCTCTGCTTACTAGATGCCAGTAGCACCCCCTCCTGATACCCATTCCTCTAATATCTTCCCCACTTCTGGTGACTGTCAGTTTTTTAAAAATATTTTTATTGACAAATCTTCATACATACATTCCATACATGGTGTATAATCAATGCAATGGGTCACAACATCATCACATAGTGTGTCTGATCATTTTTTAGATCATTTGCATCATGCCAGAAAAAGAAACAAAAAGAAAAAAATCATTCACACTATACTCCTTAACCCTCTCATTGATTCGTTACCCACCTCATTGACCACTAGTATTTCAATCTACCCAATTAATTTTATCCTTTGTCACCCTTATTATTTATTTTTATCCCTATTTTTTTAGTCACCAGGGACAGCCAGTTTTAACAACAAAACATTCTTCAGATATCACTAAATCCACACCATCCCCTGTGCCCTAGTAAGCAAAATTTCCCCCAGTTGAGAATCACTGTAATACAGAATGTGCAAAAAAGTTGGAATGCATGTTGTCTAGGAGATTTGCAGCATAAATGTTCTGTTTCACTCATTTTGCTGAGTGAAACCTCGATGAGGATGTAATTTGTGATCTGATGAAAGTTGCTTTTGTGGTTTACTGACCTGCACGTTTAATTAACCAACGTATGACTCAGCAGTTAATGATTATCTACATTTTTGAAACATATCCAGAAACAACCAAGACAAAGTTCAACTCTATGAGAAAAGCAGAGGTCGTGAATGAAAGATTGCTTGTCAGCTACAACCCTGATGGGGAAGCCCTGCCTCCCAGCTTACCACCTGACCCATTTCATTATTCATGATCACCCATTACACAAGAAATATTGTATGGGAATTAAAAATGCGAGACTTCTTCATAGAACATTAATGATGCTACATGCATATAAACAATTCTCTTTTATTAGTTATAAACAGAGACAGTTGCAAAAGATAAGGCAAAAGGATATTTCAACATTGCATTTTATTTGGATTTTCTTCCACAATGGAAACATTTTACCCGAAGACCATAGAAATGAGATAAGGGAAAATATGAGGTCATCTGCCCGTTTTGCTTCAAAAGCGACACTGTTCTGGGTGGCCCCCCCCCCAAACCTCCATTCACCCACTCTCTACCCCTAGTCCAGGGTTTTATTAAATATCCCCATTTTAATAATATAGAACACTCTTCTTTCCCCCCTGGAGAATAACTCAATAGATGAGCAGAAGGTATAAATCAGTGGTATCAAGATCTTCAAAAGATTTCTTTAGTTTGTGGCAGTGTGTTAGTTGCACAGAAAATAAAACTAGCAGAGTCTACAATTAACATCACAGACCTGGGTTTATAAACCCAGTACAAATCATGTCTTAAATAGCATTACATAATTAGACAAAGTCAATAGAGTGCATTTGTGGAGTCTTGAGTCATAATGGTGGCTTCTTGAAATTGTTAGGTATTTCTAATTTCAGAGAATACTGTATATGATATTTATAAATCTAATACTTTCTTATATTTACCCACTTTGGAATCAATACTTACTTTTTAATAATAAAAATAATTTGTACTAATTGAGTTCCTTCTGTGGGCCAGGAACTGTTCTGGTATTGAACATATGATATAGTATACGATCTTTGTAATCCTGTCAGATACATAGGACAATTTATGTATGAGAAAACTGAGGTCGGAGAGGTTAAGTGCTTTGCCCAAAATCTCACAGCTCCTCAATGGCAGAGGCCAGATTTAAATATAACTCAAATCTGACACCATAGCTCCTGTCATTTAAATAATCACAGATTTGAGGTTTTCTCTCACAGTGTGTGAGAGGAAAATTGTACCTGTTTGGATTCTTTAAAACAGAGTCCACCTGCAATATCCTGGGGGAGGCGGGAGCCGTATCTAATAGGAAAAACAAAAGTCAATCACCACAACCCCAACATGTTAAGTGACATGAAGAGGAAGTTAAGTGACATAGAGAGGAACAGCCCAAGCACTTTGTATGGTGACAAAGAATAAATTGGGGCTTTCCTTAGCCAGGAAGAGATGAGGATTTCAAAGAGGAGATCCCTGTGGAAAATTCCCAAAATTCAAGGTGGGGGAGGGGAAGGGAGCTTCCTGTTTGGTTTCTCTTGTCCATGCTGCAGCATGTTTGGGGGGGAGAAAGGATAGCAGAAGCAGTTTCACATAATAGCCTGAAAAATGCAGGAATAAAGCATGAAAAAAATGTGGCCACAGCTAAAGAAAATAAACCCAAACCCAAATCTAAACCTCAAACCCAAACCCAAACAAGTTGTGGGAAAGCATGTTAATAACCGTTGAAAATGGAACAGCCAACACGGGGCTTCAGGCTCTGAGCGTTGAGTCTGATTAATTAAGGTCAAGGTGGTGATGGAAATACCAGCTGGGGAACATTTTGCAGAAAGATAAATTCGTCCCCCTGTATCTCTCCAAGACAGCAGGGAGGTGTGTGTTTGGAGTTAAATTAATTTGATTTACATCATGCCATGGTAACTTCTGTTCTCTCTCCCTGCTGTCAGATGTCTTAGCTGGCTTTTTCCTCTCCTTCTTCACCCCCACACATTTCATAACACGGAGAGAAAGCATGGATTGGCTTCAGGCAGAATTTAGAAATGGAATAACTCTAATTTAATTAATCTGCAGCCCTTCTTTCTACAGGGAGATAAGTTGTAAACCTGAGCATAAGTGCGATTTATTTTTATATTGTGCTTAACGGCACAAACTGCTTGACAAGCAGAATTTGTTCCTCATAGCAAAACCTGGCAGCTCACCTATCCTTCTATGTTTCTTCAACAATTCTAACATCAAAAAATGAAGTTAACAGCCCAAGCTCCCATTCGGAATGCGCTTTTCCCGGCCTTGCATCTTTCAACTCAGGCCTGGAGGCCGGAATGGAGGGAGGGTGCCTCCTCAGGGTCCCCCGAGGTGGGGCTCGGGTTCACGCTCAGTGGGGCCCCCGCCGCCGTGGGCCCCCGCCCTGCCCGCCGCCCCTCGCCCCTGCTGGCGGCCGGCCGCGCTCGGCTGGGCAGGATAAGGTTACGCCGAGGTTGCCTTGGACGGGAAGAAGGGAAGGGAGGCGGTTCCGAGTTCGCGCTCGGGCCCGCGGAGGAGTTCCCACAGTGTGCAGCCCCGGCCCGCGGGGTCACATCCCCGCTGCCGGCGGGCGCCGCACGGGGCTCTGAGCGAGCGCGGCCTCGGGGCCCAGCCCCGCCATGGCCCGGGAGAGGCCGCCGGGAAAGGGCTGCGGCACCCTGCGCCGATGTCTGCTCGGCGCCGCGCTGCTGTTCGGCCTGCGGCTCTGCGCCGAGCTGCGGCGCACCGGGGCCCGACCTCGCGCGGACAGCGCCCCTCCCGGCCCAGGCCCCGGTCCCCGGCCCCCCGGGCTGCACCTGCCGCCCGCGCCCGGCCCTCCACGCGGCGCCAGCAGGAGGCAGGTGACCTACGTGCGCAGCGGGCGCCGGGCGCCGCCGGGGAGCGGCGGGAGCGGGACGCAGGAGCCGGGCTGCTGCGGCCCACGCGGGCGCCCGCGCCGGAAGGTCAGTGGCAAGCCGCGCGGTCCCGGGACCAAGTCCAGAACCTCCTCCGCGCCCGCGCGGGAGTCCCGCTGGGACTTTCCGAAAAGTCTTCAGCCTCTTCTCTTACTCCCTGCGCTCTCTTAGGAGGCCTCACTGGGCGCCTCCTTCAGTGCCTGGAACGCTGAAGTAGGACTGAGTGGAGTTCATTCAACATTCAGCCAGGATCTGCTGAGCGTCCACCCGCTGCCAGGCCTTCTCCATGGCTCCGGGCATCCAGCAGTGAAGGAAACGGTCAAAGCCCTGCCCTCACGGAGCTGACATTTTAGTGGGCGGGGGGAAGGGTTTGAGTGTTAGTAGGGAAAGGTAACGAAAGGAGTTGTGATACCATTTATGTGCTATGCGTCTCCCAGTTTTCATGGCGAGGTCTGGACAGAGCGGGTGGGGATCCACTGTGAAGTCTTTTCCCATCACCTTCATAGCGGCCATGTCCATCCATCCGGTCCGGCCGGGTTTCCCTTGAACTGCACACCAGACGTTGTTGACAAGGGTAGCTGGCGCGGTGGGAAGTCGAGTCCCCAGTAATCGCCTAGTGGTAAGTTTATAGGATCCTCGAGTAATAACCTGGGTTTGCCTTACAATGCACCACAGTGTTGCTCTTCCTACGTCAATCAATTTCTTGCCTTACACCTCACTGAGTAGCAAGTTTTAACCTCTGACTTTTAAGCCTCCGACCTCCTTCCCTCCTTTCGGCGCTCAGTAAATACTTGGGAGTGAAAAGATTAAGAACTGCAAGTCTGAGCTTGTCCGGGCCTTAAGCCCATCATCTCCTGCTTCCAACCCCAACCACATCTTCTGATCTAACTTCTTGCTGTTTCTTGGCCCTTAATCTTTTCTCTCAAACATTTTCTCCCTGCCTCTTGGGGAGGGAGAAAACTCATGTTTTGACTCTGCTACCTTTAGCTTCCCAGCTCTAACCTACTTTTCCTGATCACACTCCATTTCTTCCACTGCTTTCCCTTCCCATTTCCCCTTCAAGACTTGCCTTCTGTCTTTCCACCCCAGGGTTGTTCCTTACTGGGCCATCAATGGTATCTTCCAGGATAAACTAAAAATACTTTATTTCACTCTCTGAAACCTTACTTCCTATGGTTAAGTCCTCATTTGCTCTTCCAAAGAAAGAGGTTGCTTCCTTCTCCAAGCTCCTGCACTTTCCATGAAAACATGTTATGCATCCAACACGCTTTTGCCAAGGGCTTACCAGGTACCAGATGTGAGTTAGACTAGTTCAAAGGCTAGTGGGGAGAAGGCATTCAGGCGGCACATCCAGTAATGCAACCAGCGCTGCAGTTGAGGTCTTGACCCTGCCTGGGGAGCAAGGAAGGCTGCCAAAGGAGGGACATTTGGCCTGGCACTTGATATTTCTCAAGAGTCCGGGTTCTTTTGTCCCACTGTGAATGTCCTCAAACGTGTTATCCCTGACACCTTAAACCCCATCCTGCACTTTCCTTTCACACTCACACACAACCTTCATTTTTCCTGCTGTCAGCGGGCCAAGAATTAGCCTTAAATCTTTGCTAATTAGAGCCTGCCCCACAAATGGAAAGGTTTGGCATGCACAGACTCAGAGAGTGACTGGAAGGGAAGTTCACATCTATTCCCGTTAGTGAACTGGATATGTGGGTGGCAGAGGTGGAGCTGGTGAGAAGTGGTTCGAAATACATACATATATATATATATATATATATATATATATATATATATAATTATTTTGTGTGTGTGTGGGCAGGCACCTGGAATTGTACCCAGGTCTCTGGCATGGCAGGCAAGAGCTCTGCCTGCTGAGCCACCGTGGCCTACCCAGTTCTACATATATTTTGAGGCGGGATAAAGGTGGAGCATTTTGTTGTTGTTGTTTTGCTTTTGTCTTTTTTTGGGGGGTGGGTGTGGGTGTAGGACTTTTTTTTAAGGTGGAAATCAGAAGTTTCTTTTACACCTGTTAAATTTAAGATACCCACTAGACATCCAGGTGGAAATGTCAAATAGGAAATTGGATATACGAATCAGAGGTTTGGAGGCAAGGTCCAGGCCAAAGGTACAGATTTGGGAAGTGTCAGTGTACATGTGGCATTAAAACCAAGAGACTGTATGAGCAAAACTACAGAGTGAGTGTGGCTCACAAAGATGAGAGATCCAAGTCTGAGCCCTGGGACTCAGTTTTGTTAAAATTAGATTAGGAAAAAGAAAAAAGGAAATATTTAGCATAGTGAAAGCACTCAATAATGATAGGTTGAATTTTCACTGATCCATCCCAGCTCTTTGACCTCAAGCCATCCCCCAAATACATTACGTTAGAACCTATTTCCATTCCTTTGGTTTATTTTTTATTTCTTTACCTACAAGTCCTCTCCTTCATTTCCTAAGATTCATGCCCTTTCCATCCTTGAACATTTGGGTTAAGGTTCATCACCTGGAAACTTTCCCAGCTCAATCCTGCTTGCATGCTGCTCTCTCCCCAGTTTGGGATACCAACAGAAATGCATTCTGATCTGTTAGTTGTTTTGCACAAGTTGCGCTTTGGTAATCATTTCAGATGAAATGATGTTTCATCTTCATGGTTGTTCTTGATGGGAAGGATTGTATTTACCATAGTGACCCTTATGGTAAATGCTTACTTGAGAGACACCAACATGTAAAAATATAAGAAGTTTACTATTTCAGCCTATTACGTGTAATGCAAAATGTCTTTGGTTATAAATATATAAAAAAAGCAGTTATTTGATTTATTGCTATTTTTTAAATGTTCGTTAAGTTTTTAGCCTCGAAAGGAAAAATTTTCCCTGGATGCCTTTCTCCCTAGCCGTCAATATATTTTCAGTATATGCATTCTGATTTAACCTAATTCCTGGGTAGTGAGGATTTTTAATGTTTCATTTTCCCGTTATTTCACAGTTGAATTAAAATGTTACTCAAAACTGAAAATACTAGTTATCTAATCTGTTCTCTCATTTCTGGGAATGCAGTTCAATGTCCCTTATCGGTCTGGGCACAAATCTTTTAGCTTCGCATCAAGACATGGTGAAATATAAGCTGAATGCACGGTTAAGTAATTAAAATAATTAAAGCTTGGAAATTATTTGTTGAACTCCTTGGGATCTTATTTTACTCAAATCTTGTTTATTAAACATAATGATAAACAATGTTATTTAGGTACGTGGGCACTTTGCCCTCGGCACCTACCAGATTGGTTGAAGGAGAAAAAGTTCCATTCTATTTTGAGGACAGCTTTCTGGGTGGATGAAACCTGCATGAAATAATTGGTTTGCTGAGTGTTTCTTGTCACAGTGCTCCTTTCGCAGGTGGTAGAGGCACAAAACTTCAGCAATTATATTGCCACTTTAATCACAGCTTATGCTCCTCTTAAAGAAAATAATCTGTTATAAAAAAGAGAAGCGAAGTATTGTCCTCATATGTTTTTCTTCCTTCTTTCCTCATCCCTTTCTTTCACTGAGCCACACAAGAACTAGCTCTGAATACTGAGTCCTCTTTCATATCAGGGGTTTTAATCAGAGCATTGTAAAATGAGGGCAAAAAATAGATGATGAATAAATAAATAATTTTAAAATCTTTTTTATTATGACTGTTGTAGAGCCTATATGTACACTTTTGTATATTACAGGTTTTAAGCATTCCATCGGAATTCTTAATTTCTGAAGTTTGCAGACTACACGTGCATAAAAATATCAGTATTTATTTTTTCTTTTCTTTCCTTTCTCTCTGCATGTTTCCATCTGTGTGTGTGAGGTTCCCCCCCCCCCTTTCTGAAATTAAATAGAAATGTACTACGAGTACAACGTCTGAAGTTCTTAGTGGGGAATTTATAGGGACTAAGATGTGGTCTCCCTGATTTATGCTTCTTTATGCAGCTTGGGGGTGGATGTACTATCCCCCACAGACTGGCAATTCACCTAAAAGACAGCTGCAGAATATAGGGTTTATTTGCACAGGAGAGGCATTCATACAAGAACCAAGCTTCCTGAGGAAATTTCTTCTCTCTTATCTGAGATATTTTATTTGACATTTAATCTGTTGCATAGAAAAGTGATTTCTGAGTCACTGAGCTACAGAAGCCAGCAATGTGCTGGCTTGATTTGTTAGCTACAGATCCTTTGGTACAAGGTGTCAAAAAAAGAGAAAAAGCTGTTTTCTCTTCTCTTGCAAAACCATATGGCGAAATTTGTTTTTTTCTTCCTTGCTTCTTCTCTTCCTCTTAGTTTTAATTCTGTGATTGTCATCAAGAAGAAAGAGGAAAAATGGCATAGCATGTCCCCTGCCATAGCCGACTGCTTTAAGGGTTCTTATTCTTTACAGAATACTTGAAGGTAGGTTTGAATTGCATGTAAAATGTGGCCCAGAAGTGCTTTCCAGCTCCTTAAGGTTTTGTGTGTGTACTGCACTCCCCTTCTTCGGGGAATAACATTAATCAATCCTCTCACACTGTCCTTAGGAGGCAAAGCTTTTTCATTTTAAACAAAGTCTTTGAGAGTAATTGAATGAGCTCCAGTATATGTGGGTGTGAAGTCGCAGTTGCTTCGTTTCACAAAGAAAAGCAGGTTTTTATGAAAACTTTGATGTGCTTTAGATGGGGAATTTGCACCCCTTCCAAATCCTGCAGTTCCTCAGAGAGACTTCTGCTGGCAAAGGAACTGCTAATGGGGGCTCCATTGTTTCGCAACAATTGGTGGTTAAGATTTTAGTTTTTTGGTGTATAATTTGTCCAGTCCGTTTCCCCAAGAAAAAGAATGCCTTATCAGATTTCTGAAATAGAACTGAATGTCCTTTTTTAGTCTGTAGTTAAAGTGGAGACTGTCAAAGGGTGGTAGGCATTTGAGTTTTTCCATCTGTGCTCTGACACCTTTGAAGTCCTTGTGCTTATGAGTTTGGCTCTTTATCCCGTGATTCATAGAAAGTAGCAGGAGTGCACTTCATTTACCATGAGAAAGACACTAAGGCAGAGATCTGCCAAGTGCTTATAAGCTTCGTTGTAAAAAGCAATCCTTGGGCCTTCTAGAAACTTCCTACTGGTTCCTGTAGAGTTTCTTGCTAGAAGAGGGTGGGAAAATCTACTGTTCGAGAAGCATTGTTATCCTGCTCAAGTGATTGAAAGAAAATTGAGATTTCTGAACCTTACGATCTGAGACCATATGTAATTTAAACTAACAGCAAGCTGGGTTGCTAGCTGATATCTCAGAAGGTAAATTTGGCTTGCAGATGGTTTGTTTGACCACACAGTGCTTTAAGAAGTATTTGAATATAAATATCTTCAGATGGGACATAGAGTGACCAGTGGGTTCCAGCTCACCCCTCTCCCGGTTTATATCACCGAACTGATCTCTGAAGGCATTTGAGGTTGCAACCCCTGAACCAAGTGTTATCAAATTAGCTATTGTTTGTCCTATAAAATGGTAAGCAAGGTTGATGCTGCTAAATTCGATGGCAGCATGGTATATAAATGCTCAGGGAAGCTGAAGTTCCTTTTAAATCATTCCTGCTAAAGAAAACTGAGTTCCCTGAGGCTAAGGCTGGAGACTGGGGAGGGTAAGATTGTAGGGGAACAGACTTAGTTCTTACAACGTTGTAAAGAAGAAAAATGGACTCTAGCGTAGCTTAAATTAAAAAGGGAAGAAAAAGAATGACAGAAATGTATTGAGAACACTTGGGGATTTCTCACTGAATTGAAGGAAGAGTTAAACGACCCTGTATGGAGGAGATGGGGGTGGGGGGTGGGGAGATAAGGCCCGTGGAAATCTCAGCTTTCTGAGCTCCTCCTCCTTCTTTCTCTCCAGTGTTACCATTAAGGTGACTCACCCCTCTGGATTCCTGGTCTCTCACCCCAAATTTTAAATTCCCTGGAGAGAGAATTCAGTGGGCCAATGTGGGTCACATATTCAATCTGTCTCAACCAGCTTCAGCCCCAAATACAACCCGTGTCCTCCCTCCCTGTCCTGGAAGCCATTCTTAAGAGAAAGGGGAAACTTAGAGAACTTGCGGTTACCACAGGGAGGAAACGCTAAGTCCTTGGCACTCCTTGATGGTTGAGTATGACTGTTGTGCTGCTCTTTTGCCCTTAGGTTTTTGTTTGTCTCATATTTTATTCTAGTCCATTTCAGGGATCTTGGATCTGAGCACTCGAAATTGAGTGTAGGTTTTTTTTTTTTACCATAATCCCACAGCCCACCATCTAGAAACTGGAATTAGTTATGGATTCAGATGTTTATCTATGCTGTATGTGAATATAGGTATCTTTCTTGTTTTTTGGTTAACTAGTTCTCTATATGAATGTATTCTTATAGATAATGCTGTTGCCAGGTAGTTTGGGCAATGAGTTGGCACCTTGTGCTTACTTGTGATATATATATATATATATATATATATATATATATATTTTAATTCATTGGGTATATGCACACAAGCTCTATGTATATGGCTCTGACTTGTCCCTATTATACATTATAACAGATGTAGTGGATATTTATTATTCTCTTTGGCCACACCTTTGGATATCCTTTCTGTGTTTGAGGGTTTCTTCACCTTCTTAAGGAATAATATAAAAAATAATTTTCCCAGTTTTCCTGGCACATAGGGCTGCAGCCGTGTGACCTAGGCTTCCCCAGTCAGATACATCAGCATGAGATTTTTGGATGGCACCATAGAGATACAGAGAAGGAAGTGGGATGATGTTTTCGTGGATGCGTCCTGTGCCCACGGTGACAAAATGAGCCGCGGGGGCTGTACCCTGCCGTGGGGCAGTGCAGTTGATACCAGCTATGTGTCCAGACACTTCCAGGCTTCTCTGGTCCGCCTTGAGACTCTGTAAGTGAATATACCCATGAGTCAATTCCCTTTCTGCTTAACTAGCTGGAGTGACTTCTGTTGTTTACAAGTAAGAACCTTGACAGATCAGTGAATTAGAACTGGCGGTTCAGAAGGTTATGACTGTAACTCTCCCTCTTTAATTTTCCTTAGGTTCTGTTTAATTCAGATTTTGGAGCATGATGGTTGAGGTCCAAGTGAACTATGGTCTGAGGGACCTTTCTTTGACAGGATAATAACATTTAGCTTCAGATACTAAATTACACAAATTTCCTAACACCCTTAGAGACAGCATGCTCTTTTTCACAGCCCCATTTGTCTGGGGGTATCAGACAGGAGGGCCCAGTTAATAGTGCAGTCACAAACAATCCTCGAATCTCTGGGCTCCTATAACAAAGATTTATTTCTTGTTCATGCTGGGTGTCCACTGCGGGATGCCAGGAAACGGGGGGCGGGGGCCGTGCTCTGTATCCTCATCATCCTTCCCCTGACCCCAGGCTGGCAGTGCAGCCACCATCCGGGAACACTGCCATCTCCTCGGCACAGGGGTTGAGGACTCTGGAGGGTCTTGAAGGGCATTAAATGTCCTGGCCTGGGAGTGACACCCGTCTCTCCTGCTCACAGCGGTCAGTGCTGGTGGCCCCGCCTGGCCCATTGCAGGAGACCAGAGTGCAGTCGTGCCAGGAGCCCAAGAGTCAGAAAGCTGGAATGCCTGGCAAATAGCACCTGCTGCCGCCAGAATTGTCTGCACCAAAACAGATGCCATCTCTAGGTCAGGGTTCATATTTGCCGATTTGAATGCCTCGCCAAATCTGCACATTTGACAGTATTTAATAAAGCATGGGAGGCAGTTTTTAGGAGACTGAAATCTAAAACAAAGCAGACATCAGAGTTTAGCAGAAGAGTGAAAGAAAACAAGACTTGATTTACATCTTATAAACAGTGCCATGGCTTGTTCTGGAGATTGTTAAATGCAATGTTTCTTGCTGACATTGTTTATATTAGCTGCTTTGCACAGAGCAGGGATGGAATGATGGTCTGCTGGCCTTTTTTTCTGGGGGCAAGGGAAGATAATTTATTTAAATAAATAAAGCCATCAGTGTAAATGAGCCAAAGGCCTCTGGTGAGATGAATAAAAGTCCATTTCTAAATCCATCTTCGTGGCAATCACTTAGTCATTTTTAGTTGGAGCTAGTTGAAAGATTTCCAAATGTGTTTTCAGAATCGACCCACACATCAGCGGTAGTGTTCGAGTTGCATAGTGCTTGCTGTTGTATACGAGATGACAGCAAGTACTTTTAGTTTATTTTTCATTTACTTTGAGTGGAGCCCCACAAATCACTTACAAATCCTACGTGAGTTCTGAGTGGTGAGGCTGGGAAAGGAGGCCTCCTCAATTCAGCAGTTTTGGAAGTAGAATTTGGGAGAAGTCAGGGAGATAGTACATGAGCTCCTTGGAGAGAAAATACTTCATTAAAACCATGCCTCACCTATATGATGGACTTACGTTTTTATACTTGAAGTCAGAAGATGAAATTCTGCTCCCCTACTTACTGGATGGCATACACTCTCTGAACTTAATTTCCTTCTCTGTAAAGAATTAGTAGTACTTAAATCCCAGGGTTGTTGCAAACTTTAAATGAAGCTTGTAGATGAAAGCACCTACCATGTGTCTGGAATGTGGAAGTGGTTCAGTGAATGAAGGTTGCGCCAATTCAACTTTGTATTACCAGTAGACACTGGGATGTCAAGAGGAGTAGGACTGTGTGGGAATGGTTTCTTTTATTCTTAAAATTTTATGCATACAGTATACCTAGGAATCAAAGGAGCAGGAATATTTTTTAAAAATCAACTGCAAGCAGGGCGGCACGATGGTGGCTCAGTGGGAGAATTCTTGCCTGCCATGCCAAAGACCCAGGTTCAATTCCTGGTGCCTGCCCATGCAAAAAATAAATAAATAAAAATAAAATCAACTGCTAGTGGAGTAGTAAAAAACATTCTTAAATACAGGTTGGTAATAGTAAATTTTTGTTAGCATTACCATTGCAAATTATTCCTCATGTAACTCATTTATTATAAAATTGTTAAGATTCACTATTCACATTGCCTTTTCCCCTAAAAACTAAATATATATATATTTATATATATTAAATAAATAATATATATATATATATATTAAAATAATCTTTTATAGTACATTAACTAATTTTGCTCTGTGTACTTATGTTTCCAAGGTTTTGGAATATAATTTCCCTCAAAAGAAATTTAAAAATCTATTAACAGGGGTTCAAGGGTGGTTCAGTGGTAGAATTCCTGACCCTAAGTGGGGGATCCAGGTTCAATTCCCGGCCTGTGCACTTCCCCTCGCCCCCCAAAAATCAACAAATGGTGCTGCATTGACGGGATAGTCACATGGAAAAATAATGAAATGTGATCCCCACCATACAGCATTCAAAAAACAATCTATTAACAGTACCACTACAATTCATTTTATTGCTTCTTAGGTCAAGGAAGGCTTTTCGTTCAGTTAGTGTAATCTTGAGTTAAAGGGTTAATTGCTAAGTTGCTTTTCTGGATCTATTATCCACATTCCAGTCAATTAAGTGTTTGCTATTATACTTGATACTTTATATGCATTTTATTTATTTATTTTTAAACTGTGAAATATATATACAATAAAGCAATAAATTTCAAAGCCCACAGCAGCAAGTAGTTATAGAACAGATTTCAGGGTTTGGTATGGGTTACAGTTTCATAATTTTAGGTGTTTCCTTCTAGCTGCTCCAAGACACTGGAGACTAAAAGAAATATTAATATACTGACTCAGCAGTCATACTCTGCTCTAGTTTGCAAGCTGCCAGAATGTGATATATCAGAAACAGAATGGCTTTTATAGGGGGAATTTATTAAGTGACAAATGTAAAGTTTTAAGACCATGAAAATGTCCAAATTAAAGCAAGTCTATAAAAATGTCCAAATTAAGGCACCAACAAGTGGTTACCTTCACTCAAGAAAGGGCGATGAAATTCAGGGTTTCTCTTTCAACTGGAAAGGCACATGGTGAGCATGGCAACCTCTACTAGCTTTCTCTCCAGGCTTCTTATTTCATGAAGCGTCCCTGGGTTGTATTCCTTCTTCATCTGCAAAGGTCTCTGGCTACGTGGGCTCTGCGGCTCTGAAGCTTTTTCCAAAATGTTTCCTCTTTTAAAGGATTCCAGTAAACTAATCAAGAGCCCCCTGGAATGGGTGGGGTCACATCTCCCTCAATGAAAGGTTAATACCTACAATTGGGAGTGTCATATCTCCGTGGAGATAATCTAATCAAGCCCCCAACCTACCGTGCTGAATAGGAATTAAAAGAAACAGCTGCCTCCACAAGATGGATCAGGATTAAAACATGACTGTTCTAGGGCACATAATCCTTTCAAGCCAACACATGCTCATTTGTTAAATCCTATCATCTCTGTTATAATTCCACTTTCTCCTCTGAACTTTCTCCCAATCTTTAGAGCTATTTGGGCTATGCCCCTTCTAACTTTTTCATGTTGGAAAGGGTTGTCGATAATATGGATGGGAAATGGAACTAATTAATGTTGTGGAGAGGCTGGCCCTGCTGGGTTTCAGGATTTATCTGACCTAGGAACCCATCTGGAGCTTGTAGGTTTCTGGAAAGTTTTCACAGTGCATGGAACATTTATGGAATCTCAGATAGAGCCTCAGGTGTTCTTTAGAGTTGGCAGGAATAGTTTTGGTTGAAGTTTGGCAAACCATAGTAAATAGCAATATTTAGCTGAAGCTTGCATGAGAGTGGCATCCAGAATGGCCTCTTAACTCTATTTGAACTCTCTCAGTCACTGGTACCTTATTTTATTACAATTCCATTCCCCCTTTTGGTAAGAAAGGCATTGTCAATCCCACTGTTCCAGGGTCAGACTCATCCCTGGGAGTCATATCCCATATTGCCAGGGAGACTTTCACCCCTGGATATCATATCCCATGTAGGGGGAGGTAATGATTTTACTTGCACTGTTAGACTTAGAGAGAGAGGCCACATCTGAACAACAAAAGATGCCCTCTGGAAATAACTCTTTGGCATAACTATAGGTAGCCTTAGTTTCTCTGCTACAGAAATAAGCTTCACAAGAGCAAGTCTCAAGATCAAGGGATTGGTCTATTGACTTGGGAGTCCCTAATGTTTGAGAAAGTACCAGTGGTTTCCCTGGTGGTAGAGTTCAATAGTTCCATATTTTTTTTCTCCCATCCTGCAAGGGACTTTGCCAATACTTTTAAATCATCTGCTCAAGCTGGAGGGAAGTACCTGAAAATGTAGAGCTGTGTTCCAGTAGCCAAGTTTCTTGAAGATGATTGTATAATGATATAGTTTGCACAATGTGACTGTGTAATTGTGAAAACCTTGTGTCTGATGCTCCTTTTTTCTATGGTATGGACAGATGAGTAAAACATATGGATTAAAAATAAATAATAGGGGAACAAATGTTAAAATAAATATACTAGACTGAAATGCTAGTGATCAATGAAAGGTAGTGATAAAGGGTATAGAAAAAAATAGGGAAACAAAGGCTAAAATATATTGGGTAGATGGAAATGCTAGCAATCAATGAGAGGGAGGGGTAAGGGGTATGGATGTATGAGGTTTTTTTTCTTTTTATTTCTTTTTCTGAATTGATGCAAATGTTCTAAGAAATGATCATGGTGATGAATATACAACTATGTGATGATATTGTGAGTTATTGATTATATACCAAGAATGGAATGATCATATGGTAAGAAAAAAAAATTATCTGCTCAACATACTCTGGGATGTATCCCGGCATTACATTAAGCTCTATGGAATTACACACCCTCATTCCCATTCTGGGCCCCATGTGTTTGGGTTGTTTAAATGATCTATCCAGACAGGTTAAGTTCGATTATGTGCTAGAGAAAATTTAGATTTTGAACAAAATAATCCTCTCTTCCTTTGGTCTCATAGGGTAGATGAAGTTCTAAAATGCAAACAATGTCCTCCTTACCCCTGTATTCTGATTTGCCTTAGTCCCCACCTTATTGGTTTCATTCTGATCTCTAATTGAAGCCTGATCTCTTTTTCAGTTTCTTTACCAGTTATTGTACGTGGCAATGCTGACTTTCAGACCTGTAGAACTCCTACTCTGGGTCCAAAGTTCCAGGGAAATACCAGGTTATACGTATACGGCATAGCCTTTCAAAATCTAGAAATGACAATTACAGCTCCGGACTAAATGTGACTGCTGTAAGAGCTTACAATCTGGGCCCCGATTTTTTTATAAGTATTTTCTAAATGAGACCATTCAATATTGGTCTTTTATTTCTGGCTTATTTTGTATCACATAATATTCCCGAGGTTCATTCACCTCCTTGCATGCCTCATGGCTTCATTCCAATCTGTAGCAGCACAATATTCGAACATATGTATACACCATGGTTTGCCTTTCTACTTCTCAGGCAGTGTATCCTTCAGCCACCTCCATCCATTGGACATCATATATAATGTCCAGAGTCAACAGTTCATGTCTCACATTGTTCTAGTTTGCTAGCTGCCGGAATGCAATATACCAGAAATGGAATGACTTTTAAAAGGGGGAATTTAATAAGTTGCTAGTTTGCAGTTCTAAGGCCAAGAAATGTCCCAATTACAAGTCTATAGAAATGTCCGATCAAAGGCATCCAGGGAAAGATACCTTGGTTCAAGAAAGCCAATGAAGTTCAAGGTTTCTCTCTCAAGTGGGAAGGCACATGGCGAACACAGTCAGAGTTTCTCTCTCATCAGGAAGGGCACATGGCAGACATGGTCAGGGTTCCTCTCTCATCTGAAAGGACACATGGCAAACACATCATCGGCTAGCTTCTTCTCCTGGCTTCTTGTTTCGTGAAGCTCCCTGGGAGGCGTTTTCCTTCTTCATCTCCAAAGGTCACTGGCAGGTGGACTCTGCTTCTCATGACTTTATCATTCTGCTCTGCTCTCTCTGAATCTTTCTTTCTCCAAAGTGTTTCCTCTTTTATAGGACTCCAGAAACTTATCAAGACCCACCCGAATGGGTGGAGACATGTCGTTACCTAATCCATTTTAACAACCACTCTTGATTAAACGCACCTCCAGAGAGATGATCTGATTACAGTTTCAAGCATGCAGTATTGAATAGGGATTATTCTGCCTTTATGAAATGGGATTTAGATTAAAACATGGCTTTTCTAGGGGACATATATGCTTTCAAACCAGCACATACATTATCCTCATTTAGTTGTATAATCATCAACACTCTCAATTTTAGGCAATTTTCATTACTCCCAAGAGAAAAATAACCGATAAACATGTCCTCACCGAATAGAAAATGCAAACCTCCCCTAAATTCTTGCCCTCCCCAGACCCCAATTATTAATCTCTGGTGTTGCTGTGTGTGGTAGTTAGATTCATTTGTCAGCTTGGCCAGGTGGAGGCACCTAGTTCTGTTCCTGTGGACAGGAGCCAATGGTACGTGAACCTCATCTGTTGCTAATTACATCTGCAGTTGGCTAGGAGGCGTGCCTGCTGCAATGAATGACATTTGACTTAATTGGCTGGTGCTTAAATGAGAGAGCTCAACATAGCACAGCCCAAGCAGCTCAGCATACCTAATCTCAGCACTCGCAGCTCAGCCCAGGTCCTTTGAGAGGACGAAAGAAATCACCCCGGGGAACGTTGTTGGAACCCAAAGGCCTGGAGAGAAGGCCAGCAGAGACCATTCTGTGCCTTCCCATGTAAGAAAGAACCTCAGTAGAAAGTTGGCTGGCTTTCCTCTGAAGAACTAACAAAATAAATCCCATTTTATTAAAAGCCAATCCATCTCTAGTGTGTTGCATTCCGGCAGCTAGCAAACTAGAACAGATTTGGTACCGGAGAGTGGGGTGCTGCTGCGGTTTGCAAATACTAGATATGTTGGACGGTTTTTTTGGATGGCTAAGGGGAAGATTTTGGAGGAACTGTGAAGAGAATGATGGAGAAGTCCTGGAGTGTTAGAACAGACTGTTGGTATAAACGGAACCAATGCCAATCTGGACAAAGGGGGACACAGAAGGACAAATTGGAGTTTGCAGAGTGAGAACCATGGACACTCAGGTCTGAAGCCAAGAAACCTCGGCCAGGAGAGTGGTCCCACCCATATATATGGAGAGGGTGAGTTTGCCCTGAGGGCAGAGGATGAGTCTCCTCTCTTGTTGCAGTGGAAGAGTTGTGCAGCCTCAGGCCTTGGAAAAGGTGTAGCATGCTCCTTGGGGAACTGGGGAGAGCCTGGCTGCCACCATATGGAGGGGTTGAGCGTGTGCCCTGGAAATGTCAGAGAGCCCAGGTGTGGCCGCGATGCCTGGAGAGAGTGGAGCCAAGAAAAACGTGGTCTCCTCAATGTTCCCCGAGGTTGATTTGGAAAGAGGTGGGCCACCGCATAGGCCCTTGGAAGGGGTGGGACTGCCACTTTCTAAAGCCGAAGGATAAGTGACTTTCAGACTTTGAAATTCCATGGCACTTACCCTGCAGGTTTTACATCTGTGTTTCTTCCAATTTCTCCCTATGGAAATGAAAACCTGTATCCTGTGAATATCCTCCTTTGCATATTGGCACCAGACAATTTGTTTTGAGATTCACAGTTCCGCAGCCAGAAGAGAATTTTTTTTGCACCTTAATATTGTTTAAGGTGATGCATGTAGTTGCCAAGTTGACAAGGGGTGGACATGTGGTAGTTAGATTCAGTTGTCAACTTGGCCAGGTGAAGGCATCTAGTTCTGTTCCTTCAGACAGGAGCCAATGGTACGTGTAACTCATCTGTTGCTAATTACATCTGCAGTCGGCTAGGAGGTATGCCTGCTGCAATGAATGACATTTGACTTAATTGGCTGGTGCTTAAATGAGAGAGCTCAACATAGCACAGCCCAAGCAGCTCAGCATACCTAATCTCAGCACTTGCAGCTCAACCCAGGCCCTTGGTGAGGAAGAGAGAAATCACCCCAGGGAACGCTGTTGGAACCCAGAGGCCTGGAGAGTAGACCAGCAGAGACCATCCTGTGCCTTCCCACATAAGAAAGAACCTCAGTAGAAAGTTGGCTGGCTTTCCTCTGAAGACCTAACAAAATAAATCCCGTTTTATTAAAAGCCAATCTGTTTCTGGTATGTTGCATTCAGCAGCTAGCAATCTAGAACACTGTGGTACTGCTGATGTCTTCCTGTTAAATATAGCCCTAAGCATGTAATAGTAGCTTTCCCCCTATTCCCTGATATTATTTACTCTTTGTACAAGATTCATACCTTTGAAGTAGTTCATTCAAGAACTTATCTGTATCTGTAGTGTTAATCAGTGGGATACATGGCTCTATACAACCCCTTTCAATCATGTTCACCTTCAATATTTCAATATTACTTACAGACCCACTAGTGAACTGCCTTCACTTTTATCTGTCCCCTAACATTTAAGTTCAGCCTCACTAGCTAACTGTTCCCCCATCTCTAGGTTCCGTGTATTGCTAGGTCCCCTATATTCAGTATTACATGCTTTTGAGTTTACCTTTACTAAGGTCATAAAAGCGAAATCATACCATTTCTGTCCTTTTGTGTCTGGCTTATTTCACTCAGCATCATGTCCTCAAGGTTCATCTGTGTTGTCTTATGCTTCAGGGTATAAGGTAAGGGTTCTTTTTCATTTGTTTGGCTATTGATATCTAGTTCTCTCATGCCCATTTATTGAAAAGATTGTTTTGTCCAAGTTCAATGGATTTGGAGTCTTGTCGAAGATCAGTTTACCATAGATTTGGTGGTCTATTTCTGCATTCTTGATTCAATTCCATTGGTCAATATTTCTGTCTTTGTGCCAGTACCATGCTGTTTTGACCACTGTGGCCTTATAATAAGTTTTAAAATCAGAAAGTGTTTCTCCTCCCACTTCATTCTTTTTTTTTTTTTAAAGGATATTTTTAGTTATTTGAAGTCTCTTTCCCTTCTAAATGAATTAAATAACTAGATTTCCCAAGTAGGTTGTTGGAATTTTTATTAATATTGTGCTGAATCTGTAGATCAATTTATGTAGAATTGACATCTTAACTACATTTAACTTTTCTATGCATGAGCAGGGCATGTGTTTCTACCCATTTAGATCTTCTTTGATATCTTTTAGCAATGTTATGTAGTTTCAGTGTACAGGTTGTTAACATCCCTAGTAAAGTTTATTCCTACATACCTGATTTTTTGAATGGAAATTTCCCTTAATTGTCTCCTCAGTTATGTCATTGCTTGTGTATAAAAATGTTACTGATTTTTGCATATTAATCTTCTACCCTGCCAGTTTGCTGAATTTGTTCATTTGCTCAAGAAGCTTTGTCATAGATTTCTCAGGATTTTCCAAGAATAGTACATGTCGTCTACAAATAATGAAAGCTTTGCTTCTTCTTTTCTGATTTGGATGCCATTTATTTCCTTTTCCTGCCTAATTGCTCTAGCTAGAACTTCTAGTACAATGTTGTGTAATAATGGTGACAGAGGGCATCCTTGCCTCATTCCCAATCATAGAGAGAAGGCTTTCAGTCTCTTGCCATTCATTGAGTATGATGTTGGCTATGTGTTTTTCATATATATCCTTTATCATATTGAGGAAGTTTCCTTTGATTTCTACCTTTTGAAATGTTTTTATTAGAAAAGGATTTTGACTTTTCTCGAATGCTTTTCCAGCATCTGTTGAGATGATCATGTGATTTTTCCCTTTTGATTTGTTAATATGCTGTATTACATTGATTGATTTTCTTGTATTGAGCCATCCTTGCATTCCTGGTATAAACCCCACTTGGTCATGGTGTAAAATTCTTTTAATGTGTCTTAGGATTTGATTTCCTAGTATTTTGTTGAGCATTTTTACCTCTATATTCCTTACGGAGTCTGACCTGTAGTTTTTCTTTTTTATAGCATCTTTACCTGGTTTTGGTATTAGAGCGAAGTTAGCTTCATAAAATGAGTAGGTAATGTGCTGGTTTGAAACTGTTGTGTACCCCAGAAAAACCATGCTCTTTAATCTTCATTCAGTATTGCTTGGTGGGATCTTTTTAATTGTTTCCATGGAGATATGACCCACCTAAGTCTGGGTGGGTGGTAACTTTTGATTAGATGGTTTCCATGGAGATGTGTCTCCATTCAAGGTAGGGTTGCTTATTGGAGACTTTTAAGAGGAAACAGAGCCAACAGAGCCTACACAGCCAGAGATCTTTGGAGATGCAGAAAGAAAATGCCCCAGGGAAGCCTTTTGAACCGAGAGAAGAAAGCTAGCAGACTTCACCATGTGCCTTCCCAGCTTAGAGAGACACCCCGGACTTCATTGGCTCTTTCTTTGGAGTTAAGGTATCTTTGTCTGGATGCCTTAGTTTGGACATTTTTATAACCATAGAACTGTAAACTTGCAACTTAATAAATTCTCTTTTAAAGGCTATTCCATTTCTGGTATGTTGTATTCTGGCAGCTTTAACAAACTTAAACAGGCAGTGTTCCTTTTCCCTCCAATTTTTTGGAAGTGTTTAGGCAGGATTGATGTTAGTTCTTCTTACAGTGTTTGGTACAATTCCCCTGTGAAGCCATCTGGCCCTGTGTTTTTCTTTATAGGAAGATTGGATGACTTATTGAATCTCTTTCTTGTGACTTGTTTGTTGAAATCTTCGATTTCTTCTTAAATCATTGTAGCTTGTTTGTGTGTTTCTAGGTACTTGTCCATTTCATTTAAGTTGTCTAGTTTGTTGGTGTATAGTAGTTCATACGTTCCTTTTATGATTTTTTTAAAATTTCTTCAGGGTCTGTGGTAAACTGCCCCCCCCTCCATTTCTAATTTTTTTTATTTGCATCCTCTCTCTTTTTTTAAGGGGTCATTTTATTTAACCGACTTTCTCAAAGAACCAACTTTTGGTTTTATTGATTCTTTCTATTGTTCTTTTGTTCTTCAATTCATTTAATTTAGCTTTAATCTTTGTTATTTCTCTTCTGTTTGCTTTGGGATTAGTTTGCTGTTCTTTCTGTAGTTCCCACAGAGGAGCAGTTAAATCCTTGATTTTTGCTCTTTCTTCTTTTTAAATATAGGCATTTAGGGCAATAAATTTCCCTCTCAGCACTGCCTTTGCTGCATCTCCTATATTCTGATATATCATATTCTCCTTTTCATTCGTTTCCAGATGGTTACTGATTTCTCTAGCAATTTCTTCTTTGACCCCCAGGTTGTTTAAGACTGTATTATTTAATCTCCATATATTTGTGAAAGTTTTGGTTCTTTGGTGGTTATTAATTTCCAGCTTCGTTCCATTGTGATTGGAGAAAATACTTTGAATAATTTCAATTGTTTTAAATTTATAAAGGCCTGTTCTGTGCCCCAGCATATGATCTAGCCTGGAAAACGTTCCATGAGCACTAGAAAAGAGTTTATCCTGGTGTTTTGGGGTGTAATGATCTGTATATGTCTGTTAGGTCTAATTCATTTATCAAATTGTTTAAGTCTTCTGTTTCCTTATTGATCCTCTGTCTGGTTGTTCTATCTATAGAGGAGAGTGGTGTATTGAAGTTTCCTACTATTATTGTTGAAACATCTATTATTCCTTTCAGTTTTGCCAATTTTGCTTCTTGTACTTTGGAGCTCCCTGATTGGGAGCATAAACATTTAATGATTGTTATTTCTTCTTGGTGAATTGTTCATTTTATTAAAAGAACAGAATTAATAAAACAGTATCCTTCTTTGTCTCTTATGACTTCTTTACATTTAAAATCTATTTTGTCTGATATTAGTATAGCTATTCCTGCTTTCTTTTGTTTACAGCTTGTATGGAACATCTTTTTCCATCCTTTCACTTTCAGTCTATTTGTATCCTTGGGTCTAAGATAAGTCTCTTGTATGCAGCATATAGATGGATCATATTTCCTAATCCATTCTGCCAGTCTGTATCTTTTAATTGGTGAGTTTAGTCTGGTAACATTCAAAGTTATTACTGTAAAGGCATTTCTTGAAACTACCATCTTACCCTTTATTTATTTATTTATTGGTCAGATCTTTATATTCTCTGCCTTGTTTATTTATCCTTTAAGTTACCCTTACTGGCACTCTTCAATTCTGTACCCTCCTTTAGACCTCCCTCTCCTGTCTTTTTTTTTCAGCCAGCAGAACTCCCTTTAGTATTTCTTTTAGGGCTGGTCTCATGTTGACAAATTCTCTCATCATTTGTTTGTGAGAATTTTAATCTCTCCCTCACTTTTGAAGGACAGTCTGACTGAGTACAGAATTCTTGTCTGGAAGTCTTTCTCTTTCAGGATCTTAAATATATCATACCATGGCCTTCTTGCCTCCAAGGTGCCAGGTGAGTAGTCTGAACTCAGTCTTATGTGGTTTCCCTTGTATGTGGTGAGTTACTTTTCTCTTTCTGCTTTCAAGATTTTCTGCATCTCTTCAGTATTTGACATTCTGCTTAGTATGTGTCTTGAACTAGGCCTATTTGTATTTATTACATTTGGGGTTTGTTGGGTATCTTTGATTTGCATATTGCCTTTTATGAGTTGGGAAATTTTCCCCTATTATTTCCTCAACTATTCTTCCTAGCCCTTTACTCTTCTCTTCTCCTTCTGGGGCATCAGTGATTCTTTTATTTGTGCACTTTGTGTTGTTTATCATTTCCCTGAGATCCAATTCAAATTTTTCCATCTTTTTTGCCATTTGTTCTTTTGTGCATTTGAAACCAATTGTCCTGTCCTCTAGTTTGCTTACTCATTCTTATCCCTCTTCAAATTTGTTGTTGTGTGTCTCTAGTGTATTTTTTATTTGGTTTACGGTATCTTTCATCTCTATGATAGCTGCTCTTTTTTCGATTATTTTTTCAGATTCTACTTTATGCTCTTCTAGTGTCTTCTTGATCCCCTTTATGTCATTAGCCAACCCATTGAATTTATTTAGTAGAGTTGTATGAACATCTGTGATTAGTTGTTCAAAAAAAATCTGTGTCTCCTCTGGTGTTTTAATTTTGTTATTAGGCTGGGCTTTATCTGTCTGCATCTTTATATACTTTGTGATTTTCTGTTGACTTCAAGGCATTTAATTGTCTTGATAGGGTTACTTTGGAAGTTGATTTCCCTCAGTTATCTAAGGGTTTGTGTTTACAGGGCAGAGGTGAAGCAGGGGATCAAGATGTAGGGTGGGGCACAGTGGCTTGGTGGTGGGGCAAAGTGCAAGATGGTGCAGGGTGGGGGCACTACACTAGTGCCCTGAAGCATGGGATGCAGGGCACAGGGTTGTGAGGGACGGTGTGGAGGCTATGGGGACGGGGTGTAACATGGGCAGGTGTTGGTGCACAATGGCAGGGTATGGCATAGGAGACACGGAGGCTAGCGTGGCAGGAGGTGAATTATGGGAGTGCTGGGGTGAACAGGGTTGGGGTTGGGTCTGGATTTGGGAGGGTGGTGTGCAGGTGCATGGGGGTGGGTGTGCAGAGGTGTGCAAGGGCATGATGTACAGGGGTCATGGTGATTAGGGCACAGGGTTCAGGGCATGAGTGTCAGGACCCAGGGGGACAGGGCACGGATGCATGCAGGCACAGAGCGCAGGGTATGGGTCACGACAGGGTGTGATACGCAAGTGCCCATGTGCATGGAGTAAGTTGTAGTGGTTGAGGGCTGGGGTGCAGATGTCTGTGTGTGTGGGTTGTGGCAATCATGGGGATCAGGCCCCAGTGTTCAGAGAGTGCGGGTCAGGATACAGTGGGTTTGGAGCATGGGTGCATGCATGCGTGGAGCATGGGGTCACTGGGTTTGGGGGATGGGGTGCGGGTGTGGTGGGCTGGTGTGGGCTGCCTGTGTGCATGGGGAGTGTGGAGTGCAGATGCATGTGTGCGCCAGGTCGGGTGCAGGGCTCGGGGGGTGTGGTGCAGGTACACGAGTCATGCTGGGGTGCGGGGGTGGTGTTTGGGGCCTGAATGTGTGCATGCGTGGGGCGGGTGGGTGGGGCAGGGTCCAGGGGTTGGGGGGCGCGGGACATGGGTGTGTACATACATGAAGCACAGTGGAGGGGTGGGGTGTATGTGGGCCCGCAGGGTGGGTTGGGTGGGGTGCAGATGTGCATGTTCATGCGTGGCTGTGTGGTGAGTGTTGGGGTGAAGGGGGGCTGGTGGGGCAGGGGTCATGTGGGTACATGGGCAGGCTGATTTCAAGGGTTGTGGCTTGGCTTGTTCCTTATCCCCGCCTCCTCATCTCTGCACTCTTGAGGGCCCCTCAGGAAAGGAGCATGTTATACTATTCAAACTAGCTGGATGATCACTATGAGTAGAGAAAGCTCATTTACTGCCCTCCAGGTTCCCAGAGGGAGCTCTGGGTTGCAGAGCTGAGGGAGCTGATGTCGCAAGCTAGCTGTGGGGGCAGGCACTTTCCCAGGCATGGCCTCTTGTTCACGGTGGAGTCCCAGTGGAACCCACTTACCCAGTCTCTGCGTGTCAGTTGCTCAGCTTTTTCATCCAGGACCTTCCTATATAGTAGAGAAGACCCTCTCAGGTCATTCGCACCTTGGAATCGCTGTCCCAGTGTTTTTTCTGTCACTTCTCTAGCTGTTCCTTGGAGCAGAGGTGAACCCAGTCTATCCTATTCTGCCTTCTTCCAGGAAGTCCTTTTATAAGTATTTTAAAGAAAAACTCAATTCTGTCAACATGATAAACAAAACCTAAGTTCCCACTCTGTGTATTGTGTCATGGGAAATATAAGGCCTTCCAGAAGCTTACAGTTTAAGAGTGGGATGGGGGGAAACAAGGAAGGGAGCTAGCATTTGCCTCACACTGTGCTAGAGGAGTTACATATATTCTTTCATTTAAGTCAAAACAAAACTGTCAGGTAATTGTCCTCATTTTGCCGATGAGGGAGACAAGGCTCAGAGGTTAATAAATTTGGGCAAGACATAGCTCTAAGTGTTGAAAAAAAGGTTTAAACTCAAAATCTATGCCTTATTCAATTTGTCTGGTCAAGCACCTAACAACTAATTCTCATATAAGGTAGAATATTTACCAGTTATTTATCAGATAAAAACTAAACTCTTCTTATATAAAAAAAGACATCACAAAGTTAGAAGACAAGTCACAGACTGGGACAGGATATTTGCAATGCATTTCACCAATAAAGGATTACTATCCAGGCAGAATGGCAGAATAGGACATTTTACACACCACTCCCTCTTCTAGAAAAATAAAAGAGCTGGAGAAAGAGAAGGAAATTAACTAGGTGGTAATCCTGGAACCAGAGTGGATTATTTACAATAACTACAGAAGTACCAGAAGAAGCAAGAGGCTGCTTAGAGTTCGTTTTTTGTAGCAGAGAACACTAACCAGTGACCAGCTCTGATTGCTTAGCCCTGCTGCAGGCTGCAGCTCCTGCAATGCAGCCCAGATTCTGGAAGCTGCACTGTCACCAGGACCAACAGTAGAAACCTTCTCCTATAAAAACTGAGGTTGAGGCTTGAGGTATCTTTGAGGGATCAATGCAGAAGCTGGCCTCAGTTTGGTCCTGTGGGCAGCAGCACTTCCAGCCTTCTACCAGCACCTTCCAGGACTTATCCAGTGTAGTTTTTCACTGGTTGGGTTTCTTTTTTCCCTTTCTTGGGTTGTTTAATCTGGTGGATCCCTGAGGGCCCAGTGCAGACGCAGGCCTCTGTTTTTCTCAGAAACCATCTTGTGGCCTTACACCAGCATCTACTAGGACAAAAAGAGCCAGTGCACTTCTTTCTCTTTTTCTTTTCTTTTAGGTTGATTTTTTTTTCTTCCTTTGTTTAATTTTCTGGGGGGTGGGATGGGCTGGTAGATCCCTGAGGGATGTGCAGGAAGACTGGCCTAGGTTCAACCTTGGAGGCAGTCTAGCTTCCTACTAGCACATAAGAAGAGATATAGAGAGGCAGTCCACTGCATTATTTTCCCCTCTTTTTCTTTGTTTGCTTGTTATAGTTTTATTTTTTCTCTCTCTTTTTCTCTTTCCTTCCTTTTTAAAAAATTTTAAAAGACGTGGCCATGTTCATGCCATGTGACAGAAAAGTCAAGGAATCCCAAAGATTGCTGGCCCAGCCAGAATATTCCAACCCCAGGAAGAAGCAAGCCTTCTAGCATCTGAAACCATGAGCTAATAAACAACCGGTTGTTAAGCCAACTCATTTGCTGGTTTTTATTTCAACACCTGGGGAACTAAAACCCTAGTGTATTAGAATACATTTGATTTTTGTATAATGGTCATATATTCTGCAAATTTACTAAATAACTTATGAATTCCAGTATCTTATTTTCTAGATTCTGTATGATTTCCAAAGTATACAACCATGCCATCTTCAAATAAATACATTTTTATATCTTCAAAAATAAATAAAGTAAAATTATGTCTGGTTCCTAATCTGGTGGACTGAAGAATAGGAGAACTGGATTTCCAGAATGACTACAACATAATACTTGGGGTGTCCAGTTCTCAACAAAAAAAATATGGAACATACAAAGATACAGAAAGTATGACCCAGTCACAGGAAAAAAATTAGAAAATATTCCTGAGTAAGTACAGTCTCTGAAGTTACTAATCAAAGATCTTAGAACAACTTTTCGTAAATAGGATCATAAACTAAAGGAAAACATGGGCAGAGAACTAAAGGAAATCAGGACAACAATAAATGAACAAAACAAGATTTTCAGTAATGATATGAATATCATAAAAAAAGAACAGTGGAAATTTGGAACTCATAAATACAATAACTGAAGTAAAAAATGAATAAAGGGGTTTGAGAGAAAATCAGAAGAGGCAGGAGAAAGGATTGGTGTATGCAGTTGAAATTGTCACTGTTGAGGAGAAGAAATTAAAAAGAATGAAAAAAAAATGAACAGAGTCTGAGGAATCTGTGGGACATCATAAAATGTACCAGTATATGCATCATAGAAGTCCCAGAAGGAGAAGAGAGAGATAAGGGCCATAAAAAAATTTGAAGAAACAATGGCAGAAAACTCCCCAAATCTGATCAAAGATATGAATATGCAAATCCAGGGTGCTCAATGAATGCCAAGCAGTATGAACCCAAACACATCTACACTGAGACACATTATGATCAAACTGTCCAATGCTGTGCTGATTTGAAAAGATGTATGTACTCTAGAAAAGCCATGTTTTAATCCTAATCCCATTTTGTAAGGGCAGCCATTTCTTCTAATCTCTATTCGGTACTGTATGTTTGAAACTGTAATTACATCATCTCCCTGGAGATGTGACTCAATCAAGAGTGTTTGTTAAACTGGATTAGGTGGAGACATGTCTCTACCCATTAGGGTGGGTCTTAATTAGTTTACTGGAATCCTATAAAAGAGGAAACATTTTGGAGAATGAGAGATTCAGAGAGAGCAGAGAATGCTGCAGTACCACGAAGCATAGAGTCCACCAGCCAGTGACCTTTGGAGATGAAGAAGGAAAGCGCCTCCCAGGAGCTTCATGAAACAAGAAGCCAGGAGAGGAAGCTAGCAGATGACCCTGTGTTCGCCATGTGCCCTTCCAGCCAAGAGAGAAACCCTGACCGTGTTCACCATGTGCCTTTCCAGATGACAGAGAAACTCTGACTGTGTTTGCCATGTGCCTTTCTACTTGAGAGAGAAACCCTGAACTTCATTGGCCTTCTTAAACCAAGGTATCTTTCCCTGGATGCCTTAGATTGGACATATCTATAGACTTGTTTAATTGGGACATTTTCTTGGCCTTAGAACTGTAAACTAGCAACTTATTAAATATCCCTTTTTAAAAGCCATTTCGTTTCTGGTATATTGCATTCCAGCAGCTAGCAAACTAGAACAAATGCCAAGAACAAAGACAGAATCTTAAAAACAGCAAGAGAAGTGATGTGATACACATAAGGGATCCTTAGTAGGGTTAACATCCAGTTTCTCAGTAGAAACCCTGGAGGCCAGAAGGGAGTGGGAGGACATATTTAAAATGCTGAAAGAAAAAATAAACTATTACCCAAGAATAATATATTCCTGGCAAAAATGCCCTTCACAAACAAGGGAGAAGTTAAGACATTTTTGGACTAACAAAAACTGAGGAATTTCATTACTACTAGATCTGCTTTGCAGGAAATGCAAAAGGAGCCTGCCGTGTTGTAAGGAAAGGATGCTAGACAATAACTCAATGCTGGATGAAGAAATAAAGATTTCTGGGGTAAGTAACAATTGTGTAAGTAATGATATGGGTAAACATGTATGCCAGTATTTTTTTCATTTTTTTTGACTTTTAAAATTATATATACAAAGCAAAGAAATAAAAAAGCAATAGTTTTCAAAGCACTCTTCAAAAAGTGGTTACAAGATAGATCCCAGAGTTTGTCATGGGCTACCATATGATCTTCTCATATTTTTCCTTCTAGCTGCTCCAGAATATAGGAGGTTAGAGGGCTTAAATACATTTTATCATCACAATCAACTTTTTTTCCTTCTTTTTTGTGAACAATAACATATATACAAAAAAGCTATAAATTTCAAAGCACACCACCACAATCAGTTGTAGAACATATTTCAAAGTTTGACATGGGTTACAATTTTATAATTTTAGGGTTTTATTTCTAGCTGCTCTAAAATACTGAAGACTAAAAGAGATATCAACTTAATGATTTAGCATTCATATTCATTTATTAAGTCCTATCTTCTATGTATAATTCCACCACCACCTTTGATTTTTTCATACCTCTCTTTGAGTTTGTTTGGGTTATGGCAATTCTCAATTTTTGATATTGGAAGGGTCTTTCACTAATATGGGATAGGGAGATGAAACTATCTGATGTTCTGGAGACGCTGGGCTAGGTTTCAGGACTTAATTGGACCAGGGACCCATCTGGAGGTTGTAGGTTTCTGGCAAGTTACTCTAGTGCCTGGAACCTTTGTGGAATCTTATATATTGCCCTAGGTCCTGGTTGGGGGTTGGCAGGTTATGATAGGTAGCACAGTATTTTTTCATTTTTAATGCTATATTTTACTTCTTATAGAGGCTGAAAATTCAAGTGCATAAAAAAAATGTAAATATTTGTAACTGGGCTCACAATGCATAGAGATGCAATTTGTGACACGACCAATGAAAAAGGGAGGTACTGTATATGTGTAGGCTTCAAATCAAGTCAAGCTGGAATCAACACAAACTAAATTGTAATGGGTTTGGGTTGCTAAACATTCCCCCATAAAAAATATTTTGAAACATCTACAAAAAAGGAATGGATAGGACTGCCAATGCTCAAATGCCTGAAAAGGGAATCTGGATGAGAAGGGTGAGAATTCTGCACTGGTTGCTCACAATATACTATGAATCTAAGAAGATTGACCACCACATGTATCACAGCCTGTACCTGAAGGTGAAATGGAATGTATTCAAGAACAAATGGAATACACCCACACGCTGAAGGCAGACAAGGTCCCCAGAAAGCTCCTGGATGACCAGGCTGAGGCCTGCAGGTCCAAGACCAAGGAGGCATGCAAGTACTGTGAGGAGCAGCTCCAGGCCAAGGAGGAGGAGATAATCAACACTCTGTCAAAGGAGGAAGAGACCAATAAATAAAGCTCCCCTTCTCATCTGTACATAGTGACCTCGGCAATTATATAGATCAATCATTAGATCATATACACAAAAAGGAAGGCAGTAATGGAGAAAATAAGGGTCAAAAATGGTATAAGACTTATAAAAAGCAATTAGCAAAGTGGCAGAAGTAGACCTTGCATTATCAATGCTTTCCCTAAATGTAAATGGATTAAACTTTCCAATTAAAAAGCAGAGGTTGGCAGGATGGTTAAAGAAACATGACCCAACCAAATGTTATTTACAAGAGACCAATCTTAGATCCCTAGATACAAATAGGTTGAAAATGAAAGGGTGGGAAAAAAATATTCCATGCAAATAGTAAGCAAAAGAGAGTAGAGTGGCTATACTAATAGACAAAATATAATTGAAGTCAATAACTGTTAAAAAGGATAAGGAAGGACATTATATATCAATGAAAGGATCAGTTCAATGAGAAGTTCTAACTATTATAAACATATATACAACTAACAGCAGATCACCAAAATATATGAAGCAAATGTTGACAGAATTGAAGGGTGCTGTCTGGTGGCCCTAGGTGTGTGTAGCAGTAATGTGGAGCCCATGTGTTTGCTTCTCTAAGTAGCACGTGGCTTGACCTCTCAGGAGTGGTCACCTTCCTGCTGGTCACATGGTGCTCACCCTTCAGTGGCTCTCCAGGCCTGGCAGATGCACTGCAGACTCAGACACATGCAGCCCTGCATTAGGAACCCAGGAGCTTTTGTTTTCCAGGTGTGGGAGAAGCTTAAGCTTGCATCGCCCCTGAGCTCAAGGACCTACACAGAGTACCAGGAGCTCACCAGCAGATGTGGTCAAGCACCAGCCAGCCGTTGCACCTCTTATGTTAGTGAGATCTTATTCTCCTTAGTCTTCAGCTGCCTTGGCTCTTCTTTCTCTCCTTTAGTCTCGCCCTGGTCACAGGACCCTTGTTCCTTAGTGTGATGGTCATGTGTGCCGGGTGTGTTGTATACCGTTTGGAGGGCATTTGAGTTAAAGGGAATGGCAGCTATACCAGAACCTTGCTTTTATACAGCTCTTTCCAGCTTGCCAAGGCTTGCTCTGTTGTTATCCCATGTGCTCCTCATAATAGGCTTAAGAGACAAGACATTATCACCATTGCTCCAAGAGGCAATCTGGTTGAACCACTTGTTCAAGATAAATTGAAGGTATAACTTGGGTTTAGTGTCATTTCTATGCTATTCTATTTTTACCTCTATGCTGAAATCTGCTATCAGAAAAATATGTTGATTATGTTTCAGGTTTGATATTAAGGCTTCTTAGATATTTTCCCAAGTCAACTAATATATTTGAAAGCTCAGTTTTAGCTATTTTGTCAGGTTGAAATTTCAAGCATACTTTACATTGCTTAAGTACAGATTTGAATTGATTATATAATTAAGATAGGGAATGCTTTTTTGAATAGTGAATATTCATTTTTCACAGAAATAGTAAAAAAAAAAAAGTATGACTTATTTAACTAATGTGCACTTAGAGGCGGCTCAATCAGGAGCAGACAGCTACAGCAGTTTTGAAAATGAAGTGCTTGAATTATTTGGATACCCTGGAGACAGAGATTTGTTTTGGAAAATCTGAATGCCTGGGTCTTATTCTTGGACAGGGAATGTTCTTATTTATAAAACCAAACCATTAGCATAGATTGGAGCCTGTTTTACACATAGAACACTGTAACCTTCCTTGTTATGGCGATGTATTGAGATAAAGAACAGGAAAAAAAGAGAATGTTATTTATATGTATGATTTGTTATTTTATAAATATAGACAAGCTATGATGCTGATAATGGAAATAAAGACATGTACCTTTGGTGAAATCATTAACTTAATAAGAAAAACAGAAGTGCTCTTACAGTGTTTTTTAATGTTTTAATAACAAAACCATAAAGGAATGGCAAAAGTAGCATAAGGGAAATTGGAAATTTTATTTTCTGTGTTTTTATCCAAGGAGTTCTTAGACTGTAATTATTTTGGCACTGGCATTTTTCAATTTAAAAATAGAGGTGAAAAGTAGGAACAGATTGGAGTGTGGAGGGAAAAACTGAGAGAGGAGAAAGAAAGAAAACAGAAAGGCTCTGCACGGGGGACGGCCTCTGTTCTGCTTCTTCTCAGATTTCCTCACTTCGGTAACTGGGATGGGTTAGACCTGAGTGGAGCACAGAGCAATGGTTGTTAATTGGTGAGTTATATAAATCTGATGGTGGCCATGGACAAGGGATCCAGGATGCTGACCACTGTACCCACACACACAGACGTAGGCCGCTGGTTTTAAAGGGTTCATGGACCTCATGAAGTCCTCAATTCTTAATCCAGGGCATGAGGCATAATCACTCATAGAAATTTCCAGAATACAGATTCCTTAGCCTCACCTACTTCAGGCCTCCTGCAAAGGACCATTGCCCTGAGAAAGGTAGGTATGAGGGTTAAGACGTACAATGATAACTGGGATTGCTGAATTTGGTTTAATTACCACGTTCTCCTTAAACTGAGAGCTTCCCTGGAAAGATGGGCTTTTTATCTCAGGGAATCGCATCTCTGCTGGCTCCTCTGTGGTGCTGGGATGTGGGTTCCATAGGTGACCAGTTTTGCTCTCTTTGAAGAAGAGCCGAGTTTCGTTTCCAGAATAGAAGCTAATAGTTCCTCCCTGCTACAGGTTATTGGGTTATTTCATTTGTAAATAAGTAACCTGTTCCATGCTGTGAAGATGGTGAATGCTAAAAGAAAACACAAAAAATTGTTAAAGACTGAGAAATTCATAGTTTATTGAGAAAATAAATATAAAGGAAGTTAAGGGTCACCTTCCGTCTTCCACCTTGTCCAGTCCAAGCTGATTATAACATTGCATTGTCTCTAACTATATGCCTGTGTAATCTCTACAATTATTTAATTAACTAATTGAGTAGAAGCCACAAGTCCAAAGACATGGTTTGCAAGAATTGGTCAGTTATATGAAGGGTGATTAAAGCAGTGAATCAGAAAAAAGCATACATACACACTCTGTCTTAACTTAAACATATGCGTGTCCATTTGTTGGCTGGTTGTTTTCCATGAGTGTGAGCTCCTGTCTGGACTTCTGGTCTTTCTTGCAAAACCCCATCTAAAATGCATCACTGCCCTTTTCCAGTTTGGGTTTCTTCAAAGTGGAACAAGTACTTGACACTTGTGAAACAATCTGAGTGCAGAACACCTCTAGATTTTAGTGATTTTGTTATTCTTTTTTACAGTTACTTCACCCTTTCCTGATGCAACAGTATTTAATAATAGCACCTAGCTTTTATCCTTTTATAGAAAAAGAGAAACCTTTTCCTTTCTGTGCACAGATTTTTTAGGCTTACCTATGTGGATTTATTTGTTAATTAATTAAGTGACCTATTACTGATACATTATACATGAAAAGTTTATGATATTCTCTGTACTGCAGTGAGGTTTGAATGTATTCTTGGCATAAAAAGAGAAACTGGTGATTTAAAAGTTGGCGGCTTAGGAACATGCACACATTTAATCATTTTTTCCACATAGAAAGAAAATTAAGAGCTTTATCAGCATCTCTGTTGACTTCATTCTATTGTACATGTTCCAAGTGTGATGTTATTTATTTTGATAACTGTACCATCATCAGAAGGGAATTTTGTATAATTTGTTTGAATGAAGCCATTTTTTTTTCCTGAAAGCAGGCACATTTTTTCCTCTCTCATCTTAAAGTAGACTCAAGGAATTTATTGTGTCCCCTATTTGAGAACACTCATTTTTCTTCTGTTCATTTGAGGAACATGCCAGAATGCATTTGAAAATGATAGAACTGCTTCAATTATAAGTTAAGCAAATTTGGTCTGATATTTGAATGGATCTTAGAAGAAATAAAATTAAGCAAGATTCACTTAAAATCTGCCATCTGGTTGAAGTTCTAGTGATCAGTATTGCCAACAGTGATAAATATACTACAGGAGATGGGCTCATAATTAAAGGCAAGTGAAGGCAAAAATCCTCTTTTCAGAAGCTGTGAATTTGATTTATGATAATGCATTTCTGGATATCTATCCCCAAAATTATAAGGAACAAACTCAAGGTAGAAAGGAAAACTTTCTTGGTAATTCTTTTTATACAGTATGTGCAAATATAAGTTTTCCCTAAAAGTGTATCATGTTAACCTCGAGATTGTAAATTGAAGATGAGGAGTTCAATGAAGGTATCCATGTTCAAAACGAACAAACATTTTCAGAGCCCCTTGTGAACTTTTTTGTGTGTTCCACAACTAAGGGATAAAGAACTTGATAAATTTAATACTTATTTCATCAGCACTTATCTGTGTGAGATAGCCACTGTCATTTTTACCTATGAATGCTTTATGAAGTTGCTCTAGGGCTTGGCACATCTGCGTTGCAAACAGAAAACCAAAGCTCAGGGAAGGTAAAACTCTGAGCGCTGGGAAGGGGTGTGTGTGTCCAGGCCAAGAACGGGGCCAGCCGTGTCGAATCCTAGCCTCGTCCCTGCCACCTCCTCCCTGTGTGGCTGTGAGATGTCATTTCTCCTCTCCGAGCTTCATTTTCATCAGTTATGTGAAGGGATTGGTCTGGTTCATTCTTAAGGTCCCTTTTAGTATTGTGATTCTCTACAAGTATGAACCAAGTAAAATTTAAAGCTAGAAATAGTTTGCATCTGCTGGATTCTATAACTGTTTTTTAAATTAATTAATTTTTAAAAAGTTCTTCCTTGTGGAAGGAAGTTTGTTTTTCTTCACGCAAGGACTATTTTAGTCTTCCTTTATAATTAGGAAATATGGCCAGGATTTCATCAGCATAGATCTGCTTGATTTATTTGCACAATCTGTCCCCTTTACTCTTGGGGGACAGATTGTACAGCGGCCAAGGGGCCAGGGATCCAGGGGGTCAGGAGTCAGGGGTCAGGCCAGGGGCTACTCCTGGCAGCTTTCCCCCTAACCTTGGAGATTCTCCCACCCATTTGCCAAAGAACCCGAGAGGACAAAATTACACTGAGGCAAACCCAGTAAGCACTGACCAGCAAAATGGTCTGCTTCCTTCAGTAATTCTTCATGTTCCTTTTATCACTTGGTGATAAAAGATGGTAGATTTTTCTTCCATTTAGGTTTGAGGCTTAAGTGCTTTTGGTTCCAAAGGAGTCCAGCCAGCTGCCCCCGCCTTGTTGCATACTGCTGGAGACTTCCCACAGAATAAAAAGAAACACTTACTGCGTTCCTTCTACTTGTCAAGTGCTATGACTTATAGTGCTTTCAGACAGAAAAATGTTCTGTAAATATAGACTCATGTAAGGAATGTTCCAGAACCAGAATTTTATCTCTAATTGCTAGGTTGGATTCACTTAGGTTACCAAATACTATATCACTATCAAGAGGATCAGACAGTGGCAATATGAACAATATGGATTATGGATAATAAGAGAATGACAAAATAGTTGGCTAATGAATGAATGCATGCTTAGAAATGAGATGTAGGGTGGGCCACGGTGGCTCAGCAGGCAGAGAGCTCGCCTGCCATGCCAGAGGACCTGAGTTCGATTCCCAGTGCCTGCCCATGTAAAGAAAATTTTTGTTTAAAGAAATGAGATGTACATACAAACATAGACACATACCAACATGGTCTTGTGGGACCAAAAATGATTTAGATTCACTGGGATGTGATAGCCTCACCAGGAAATTGGTGATGCCCTTTCACCAATGGTAGATGGGATGGTATGTGGCTTGGCTGGGGCTCCAGACCTTACTTTGCTCTTCTCCTTCCCCCACCCTGTGTATGGCTGAGCAGCTTACGTCTTGTTTGTTTGCTTGTGTCCTTTCTCAAAGGAGACTATTCAAGAATCATCCAGTCTCTGTGGTTGATTTCCAAGGAAGGTTTTGCTTCCCTTCAGTGTCCTGTGCCACGTGTGGCTGCTCTCCCGCTTGTCAGCCCTCGGAGCACTGCAGGGGTCCGCAGCTCTGGGTTTCAGAAGTTGCATGTAGCCTCTGGGATGCATTCTTTCTGCCACAATGCCTGTTGCACTTGGCAACTCTGGGTGGGGAATTTCAGTTCTTTTTGGTCATAAAAATCACTTCTTGTTTAGAGTCCCACATTGAAACACTTTCCTTATACAACTGCTTAGTGAGGCTGAGCTTCATCATTTAAAGGCTCTATGCTCTGTATCATGCTAGAAACATTCATTTAAAGAAGCTCATTAGAGTAGGTCAGGGGCTCAGCAGCCTGAAACTGTGGCTGAGGGATGATAAGGAAGGAAAGAAAGGGAAGACCAGGAAACAAACGCTGATGAGTCCTCTCCCACTGGATTCCAGCAAAAAAAAAAGCCCCAGTTTAACCAGTCCATGAGACAAAAAGATGCTCTAGGAAAACAGTTTGGCCTAGCCAAAAGGGGGAAACAACCCAAGTGCCCATTAACAGATGAATGGATAAACAAAATGTGGTGTCAGTTTATATAAGAAAGCAATATTCCATGCAATGGTATCTTCTTCAGCTGTAGAAGGAGAGTTCTGATTCATGCTACATATCGACGAACTTGAAAGCATTATGCTGAGTGAAGTAAGCTGGACACAAAAGGACAAGTCTTGTATGATTCTGCTTCTGTGAAATATAAGAACAAGCAAATTCTTGAGACACAAAGCAGCTTAGATGCCACCAAGGACAAGTAGAGAGGGGTTGGGGAGTTATTGCTTAATAGGTACAGAATTTTGATTTGTGATAATAAAAATCATTTGATATTAGATGGCGGGATGGTAACACAATATTGTGCATGTTGTTAACACTACTGAATTGAACATTTAAAAGTGGTTAACATGGCCGATTTTATGTTTTATATATGTTACCACAATAGATCAATAGGAAGAAAGGAACATTTGTTGAAAAATTATTCAGGAAAACCAACAAGTCTAGGCTGCAGAAGGCTGAAGGGTGGAATCTTTTTGGCTCATGGGGCTCTGCAGGGATGGAACTGGACAGCCTCTTAGGGTCCCAGGGAGGGAACCCACAGGGGAGGCTGGTGCTGGGCATGATGTTGGGGGATGACGTAGCTGAGATGCCCAGAGGCCCTGGGACCTCTCCTGGACAACCCTGGGCCCCAGCCGAGCTTCTGGGGAGGATGGAGATTGCAGTACAGAGACTGAGGGTGTCTTTCCATCTCTTTCCTCTCCTGCCCCACCTTTCCTAGTTCCCCTTCTCTTTTCCTCTCCCTCCTTCCAAGTGACTCTTCTATTTTCTCTACCCTCTGCTGACTCCACTTTTCCTCTGGCCTTGGCAGCTACTCAGGATTCCAAGCATCTCTGAAATTCATTTATGGGGATACTGCAGACCGTCCATCCCCGAGAGGCTGCTATTTCAGGAACTGGTAAATGTTTGGGGATGTTAACTGACTGGAGTTTTCACTGATGTAAGTACATGAATTCATAGCAGGTTGATGTTGATTTAGGAGATTGATTCTGAGTCTCAGAAAGTCTGGGTATTTTGTATGTTCTGAATATGCCGTGCATGCAATGGACTGGGGCACAGGGGATGTATGTGAGAGAGAGACAGAGAAAATACCTTAAAAATGTGGTCATGCTTTTTCTAAATTCCTCCTTGCTTTCTGAGACAATCTTATATAAACTTACTTTTATAAGACAGAAGAAACCCCTCCCTTCTTTCCTGGTTGATGTGGTATCTCAGTGAAATCCATGCATTTGACATGGAAATACCTATTACATACCTGGGCAGTGTAGAGTTTCTATACCATGAAAGCAAACAAGAATCTCTGGATTTCATTGGATCTACTCCAGAAACTTGGTTTCTCTTTCTACTGTCCATGGTAAAAGCCTAAAATACAGTAGGTTTTATCCTTTTAGTTATCTGGTGTGTTTCGTCTAACACGGATTTGAACTATTTTGACACATAGAGAAAATGCGCTGAATTTAAAGATGTCAGTTTAAGCACAAAACCCAACGCAGACTCGTTTGGCATTTCTTTCCAACTCACCAGGATAACTTAAGAGATAAATCTAGAGCTTAGCTGTTATTCCTCCTTGTCTTTTTTTTTTCTTCCCTAAAAGTTATCAGGGCCTGCTTGAATTATGGTGCATTTTCTCTTGTCAGAGTTGATTTGATTTCTGGCTCCCTTGCCTCCCAGCCTACATTTTGTGTAATGATGCAGAGGCGGCAGATTGATGGGGGAGTGGAGGAAATCCCCTATTTTTCCTCTTTTTCTTCTTTCCCGTTCATGCACCCCAACCCCCAAGAGTCCCACTGCAGCGGTGGAAGTGAGAGCAGGGTCCACAGGCATCTAGAACCGTAAGAGAGGGGACCCCTCCTCTCTGATGGGAGGTAGTGGTCCCAACAGGGTTAAATGAAATCCCCGTTGATATTTTCCTCCCTCTGTCTCCCCTCGGCTTGGTCTTGGGCTCAGGCATAGTCACAGAAGTGTGTGGCAAAGCCTGCAGCATATGGGGTAAGTAAAGCCCAAGCCTTCTGGCTAGAGGACCCCAATGCCAGGGAAATCTTAGGGAAGGAGGAGCAGGGAAGTGACCCTGCAAAGTTGCTTATGCAGTCCTGGGCTCACTCCCCTCCTGACCAGGTGGATCTGGCCCTAGTTAGCCCCTCAAAGACTTTGAGAACTGAACTAACAGGTAGGCCTACCCCCAGGTCCCAGACTGGCCACTGGGAGACACTTTCTGCTCCTTGCACCTGAGCTGGAGGCTTCTCCTGGAGCTCTCTGTGCGTCAGCATCTACCTCTTGGTGCCAGGTTGCCTTGAGTCGAGGCAGGGGACTCCCAGGAGAAAAAGCATTGGCAAGCTCGCCACTGGTTCTGTGGTGCTTTGAATTCTGGTCTTCTCCAGCCTGCTTACTACTACTGTTTGCTTCCCCGATTCTGCATGCATTCCATGCAGGTTTTATTGCCGCATTCAGCACAAGACACATTTTTTATGCCATCTTGCATGGAACTGAGATGGAGGTTTTTTATTGTTGTTTTTAAAATGACGTTTTTGCTTGGGGTACCTGAATTTTGAATGTCATCACACATATTGTGATGTGATAACTAACTTCTGCTCTTTTTTGGGGTTGGGGCCGACTCTGAGGAAAAAGGGCAATTACCTGAGTATACTGAGGGGAAAGCACTTGAGCGCCTGGCCCAGTAGCTTCCAGAGCCCCTGGACACACTCTAGCCAAGGGCTGGAAACCACGATCGTCTCGGGGCAATGCAGCGTGGAGTGGCTGAGGCACTCAAACTCCCAGCTCTGGGCGGATTCCTGTTCTGTCCAGGCACCGTTTTGTATCCCTCCCCCAACAACTCCTACAGACCCCCTTCTCCATCTAAAAAGAGAAGAAATGATTTCCTTCAGCCATTGTTTTCTGCCCACTAGCAGATGTTCTTAGTTAGCACAAAATTGCAGCAAACTTGTTCAACAAATATATTTTACTTATTCTGAATTTGTTTCTCCCAGAAAGCCTAGGCTTCCCCCAACATCAACAGGTGCTCAGAATACTGTTTAATTTCAGTTGAGTACCCCCAACCTTCTTTCCCATGGGCCAAATCTTAATGCAGAGAATCATTTGTTAGCCATCTCTCCTAGCAGGAAATTCCTGCTTCTAAGACCTTTCAAGAGCTTAGTAGCTGTAGGAATTGGGATTTGGGAGTACTGAAATTTTATTAAAAATATCTCAAACTCTCTATCAGTCATCCATCATGATAAAGAAACTGATCATTTAAATCACTCATCATACAAGTTTATGCCATAAAGAACTGTAGCATAGAAGCACAGAGAGATGGACCATTAAAAGGCTTCTTTGGGATTATTTATATAGATGTAAAAAAAATGATTGTACAAAAATGACTTGTACTGCTGATTCTTAGTTTCACTGTTTCCAAGTAGGCTGTGTGTGGTCGTTTGTGGTTGAGGGAATCTACCTGCAAAGATGGAAACTGTTATGCCAAACTTCAGAACAAAGAAAGCTTTTGCACAAGACAGAATAGATGGCTCTCTTTTCTGGGTCATGGATGGTTCAGTTTTTTCTTTAATTTGCATTTTAATGCAGCCAGTGTTGCTTGGGGCTTATAGTCTTGAATGAATATATTCTATTATGTACATAAGTGTGAGCTGGTAGGAAAAAAAGAGTATTTTAAAAGATTGCCTTTTTTTTTTTTGTATTAGCCTGTAGTAGTGCAATCTTGGAATCCAGCTTTATGGCTTCAGAGAATCATTTATTTTTTCAGGAAACAAAATTTTATCCTGAAATCATAAATTATAAAAATATAATTTATTTATATTTTTAATATAATTTAAATATTTATAATATATGATTTAAAAATGTGGTCTTTTGGGGTCAGATACATTATCTCTACACATCCACCTGGAAGGACTCAGGGGTCACCTTTTTACCCTTTGGGAAGTAGAATTTCAGACGTCTGCAAAATAGCCCCCAAACAACATGGGTTAGTTGAGTACATAATATGCTGTCCCTACTTTCTGGAATTTTTTTCTACATAATCAAAACATTTGCCTCTCATTAGAAGAAGCTGGCTCAATTTTCAATGCATATTTCCTGGAGGAAGTGCCAAGCAAAAAGGCTGCTGCTTCCTTTCCCTGGAAATCGAGGACCCTGCCTGTCCTGAGACCTGCTAGTCTGTGATGTGGGAAGGGCTCCCTTCTATGAATGGCCTGGTGGCTTAGGGATTGGGATGTGGATTTCAAAGGAGTAGAGCCCTGCATGGCAGCGGCTCTGTGGCTACGCATTGTAATGCTCCATTTGACGTTTCAACTCGGGTCTGCTGGGGACAGACTGACCCAAAGTGATGGTCCCTTTGACCACCTTCTGCTTAAGCTGCTGCTTCCTCTGAAGAGGAAGTGCAGGTGGCAGATGGGACTGGGAATCCCGGGAGCGATGGGGGTGGCACTGCTAAGGTTGCTTGGTATTTGGGCACATGGTCATGGGGCATTTAGGATACTCTGACATTTCGGCCATCGTTGGGGGTAAAATCACAATGATTAAAAAAAATTTTTTTTTGACGAATGATAACGATGTTTTGACCTTTTTCTATTAAACCTGCCATTTATATTTCTTTCTTTTATTTTTAAATTTAAAAAAAATACCAAAAAACACCAAACAAACACAAACATTCTTAACTTTTGATTGTTCCCTTCTACATATATAATAAGTCACAATATCATCACATAGTTGCATATTTGTCATCATGATCACTTTTGGAACATTTGCATCTATTCAGAAAAAGAAATAAAAAGACAACAGAAATAAATTCATGCATACTATACCCCTTACCCCTCCCCTTCATTGATCACTAGCACTGCCATTTATATTTCAAGGTTGCTCAGAAAATTTTGTTTGTGGGAATTTTGGAAGGACAAATATAGATGTGTGTGCTAGATAATTAAGACAAATGATAATTGAAAGAGATGATAAAAACTAGTGGTTTCCATGGAGAAATCATCATGAACTGCGGTCAGACTGATTCCAATAAAGAACACTGCTTTATGTGCAATGTTTTTTTAAACAGCTAAACCGAAGCATTAAGCCAGAGTACTTCTAGGACATCCATTTGCTGTATGTTTCTATTATACCCTCATCTGAGATTCCTTAATTTATATTAGTCACTGTTCCAGCTACCCTCTTTAGCTACTTCTTGGTCAACACTCAGTTGGAAATAGGAAATACCAGATTGTAAGAAGGCTACTGTTTGTGGAACCTTAAGATAATTCTATGGCTTCATCTAGTTATTGCTCAGTGAAGTTACTTTTGTGTGTTAGTCAAGGTTAAATGCTTCTACTGTGTTCAGAGCAACTCTAATGATGATGGAAAGATCCTTGATCTGCCTCGGGGCTTTGGTCAATGGAAACGGCATCCCACAATCTGCATTTGTATTATCTGACATTTATTTAGCAGTAATTCTTGCGTCTCCATCTCTTTGTTCCCCTATTGTGGCTATATAAATTTCTGTCAGATCCCCTGTAGCACTTCACTGCCTTTATTTGTTTGCACAGACATGCCCTGTGTTACACTGGAATATGTGGCTTGGCACCAAGCACAAATGCCCATTCAATGAACGCCTGACTCTCTGGTTAAGTCTCACTGCTTTTTTTCTTCCATTTGCCCCTCCAGACCCACCCTTCACCCTGCTCTGTAGTGGGGGCGGGGGGGCTGACCTGCATGGACCAACATCTGCCTCCCTCTCCTCTGGCTTCCAGTTTGGTTTGGCCCATAGGAGGGAGGAGATTGGTGGGTGGGAGGATAGTAGGTTGGGGAATGCAATAGGACTGGCTGCATTTTTCTATCAAAGGTCACAGCTTCTGTCAAGAGGCCATCTCCATACGGTTGGCTTCTCTGGGTTCCAGAAATCACTCCCCCTCCTTGATCTTTCTGGCCTGGGGTTTGTAATAGCTCTGGTGTTACCAGCCCCCAGCCCTGCATTACTCCTAGTGGTTTCCCGAAACCCTGACCACACCTTAGTAAATAGTGTCTTTAAAAAAAAAAAGTGTACTGTGGTAGTATATATATACAACATAAAATTTTCCATTTTAACCACTTTCAGCTGTACAATTCAGTGGCGTTAATTATACTCACAATGTTGTGCTGCCATCACCACCATCCACTGCCAACACTTTTCTCACACCCCAAATAAAAAGTCTACCCATTAAGCATGACCACCCTTTCCCTGGTACCTCGTAATCTACTTTCTGCCTGTATGAATTTGCATATTATAATTATTTCTTGTCAGTGAGATCATTCAGTACTAGTCCTTTTGTCTCTGGCTTATTTCACTCAACCTGATGGCTTCAGAGTTCACTGATGTTGTTACAGGTATCAGCACTTCATTCCTTTTTATGACTGAATAATAGTCCATTGTATGCATATACCACATTGTGTTTATCCATCGGTTGAAGGACACTTCAGTTGCTTCTACCTTTTGGCGATTGTGAATTATGCTGCTGTGAACATCAGTGTACTGTAGATATTCTCTTTCTTCTTCTTGAATTAGCTACTTTGAAGGAGCCCTCTGTGTCCCGCTGGGCCCCTCACTCACAGATGTCCTTTACCCAGCACATCCCGATGAAAAAATTGGTTGTAATCTAAATCTCATAATCTGTCTCTTTGCAAGTAAATACTCTCTTCTAGGCCTACTATTTCTAAAATTAAATCAAATGTAAATCCTTAAAGAATTTATATAGAGCAGGAGTCGGCAAACTCTAGCCTGCAGCCCAAATCAAGCCCACTGCCTATTTTCGGCACGGGGAATTGAACCTGGGTCTCAGGCATGGCAGGTGAGAATTCTGCCTGCTGAGCCACCGTGGCTTGTCCAAAACTACCACCTATTTTTTGTACATGGAGTTTTCTTGGGACAAAGTCATGCCCATTTATTCGTGTACCATCTATGGCTGCTTTTGTGCTACATCACCAGGTGAGTAATTGCAACAGAAACCACAAAGCCTAAAATGTTTGTTATTCAATACAGACAGGAAAGGTTTGCCAGTCCCTGATAGAGAGGAAAACCATGTCATGCGAACTCTAGTGTCTTCACAGGAGGCCCTGGGCCAGATGCTGGGGGCACTTGCGAATGACCCCGAAGACACTAGAGAATGACCCCATGACAATTAGGTGGGAAGTTTTCAACTTCAGGCCTAGACAAGCTCTCATGAAACATGGCATGGCTGTACTGTGTGGATTCCATGCCAAAAAGAATCTGACCAAGCCAAACTAGGAGGCGTTTGTGTTTAAATGCATTTATCATGTATGATTTCAGAATTAAATCATTTCCTGAAAGTAATGACTCTCCCCGATGTTTTAGCATTTCCTTATCAGAGTTATTTTGTACCTTTTCACTATTTGGCCACCTCCTCCTCTTCCACCACCTCCCCCACCGCCAAAGCTCTTGGGAGAGTCCGGGCTTATTCATATCCACACTCACTCCGTTGAAAGGTGGGGGCTGCCTCAGGGTGCTAGGAAGGCCTCTCTCCCAGCCCTGGCCTTGACAGCTGCGAGGTCTCCTCCCGGCCCGTGCAGGGGCCCAGCGGCCCGGCGCACTGAGGTTTCCACCGCCAGGGGGCGACACCCACCTCCCTGGGCCGAGGGAAAGGACCGTATCATCCTCGAGTATTTTTTTCCCCACAAAGACGAGACTGAGGCATGATGGTGCCACCAACAGGAAAACTGGCCCTTAGGGAAGTGTGTATTTCTGAAGCCCGAAACTTGGGGGTATCTTAGTTGATAAGGAGTTTTTCTCCTGGGTGGGGAGCCGCAGCGTGTCCCGCTAAGCCGCAGTTAGGGGAGAGCCACGTGGGGTCAGCAGAGTTTGTCTTTCAGAATTGCCGGTGCAGGCGGTCCCCAGGGCGTCTGCAATCTGGGGCCCAACCTGGGAGCTGGGTTCCCATTTGTCTCTGTGACCGATGGGGCCTTCAGGACAGGATCTGCAGCCAGCTCCCTGCAGCCTGTGTGCATTGGACGTGCTTGTTTTTGCTGCGGGTGGAAGCAGCCCCGCCGCCCATCTGCTATTCTGAGCCGGTCGGGTTCGCCCTGGGGCCCCTCCTTCACTTATGAAAACAACCCAACGCATGTTTTCTGTCCCGCAGAGTCCCCGGTGGCACATAAATCTCCAGCCTTGGGCCGGCCCTGCTCAGTCCCTGGATGAAGAAGCCTGGAGGTTCCTGAGATATATCAGCACCACCCAGGTTGTGTTTCAGGCTCACGTGGGTTTTTAGATCACGTAAATGATACTGCTTCCTTCTTTTAAGGAAGGATTGTGTGTGTGTGTGTGGGGGGGGGTGAGGTTCTCAGCGACTCCTGCTTTGGTTTCTGAGACTTTGCTGCTTAAATGTAGTACCTCAATTAGAAGCCGATAAGATGCCTTCCATTTGCTTCAGCATCATCTTCTTTTCAGGAGTATGGTTGTCCTGAAGTGTTTTAATGATTCATCCTGAAGCGTTGTAATGATCCACTTTAGAATACGGTTTTGTAAAATCATTTGAAGAGACAGATTCGTCCCTGTGAGCAGGCAGTGACGCGTGTAACAAAGCAGAACCATCATCTGGAGGTTCAAGCTCCATTTTGTATTTGAAGGAATCTACCTTTTTGCTTTTCTGCCACAGACGCTTGGCAGGAAGAGACTGGCTAGGCAAGAGAGCGGAGGAGACTTTGCAGGCAAGGCAATGAGAAATTAATGAATCCAAAGGCTCTTTATCCATAGAGCATCTTAAATCATTACTGAGAACCAGGCTTTATTAGTGACTTAACACATTGTGGCAGCTCTGCAGGCTGCGTCAGCCCCAAGCATGCAATGAGACAGTCCGTTTATTAAGGAGGGTCTATAGCTCTTGACACGTTGATCTGGAGGTTCCATTTGCAAATTGCCTCGTCCTGGGGGCAAGGGAGACTTAAGAGGAAATCAAAGCCCTAGGGAACTTGCCCCTGCACTGAGAGGTGCTAGTAAATTAGCAACTTATATAGACCCCCCCCTTGAGCCTAGCATAGTGTTTGTGATATGCGTGGTTCTGTTCTTGCTGAATTCTTTTTACTCTCCTTCAGCCCACTGGCTTTTGGCATCCCACTTATCCCGCTGTCAGCAAAGCCCATTTCCCATCCGTGGGAGGGGATATATTTCTAGATCTGTAGGAGGCTAGTTTAGGAGGAAAAGAAAGTCTCATTTCTCATTTGGTGCATCCGACAATCATAAGGATTTTATTATTTGTCACCTAGACAATGAAGTACAAGTTTGTTGAAGTAATTATGAGTAGTGGGATGATAAATTGGCCCCTGTTCTTTACATAATTTCTTATTTTGCTACTGCAAATTAATTTGGTGGGTTCATGCAGACTTGATTAAGATACTGAAATTTTAATCTCTACAGATCCATTATTTTATAGTTTTGCTTTACCAAAGGATAAGAAGTTGGACCTCGTATCTGTGGCTTTAAATCGGTCTTTAAAGGCCCCAGAGAAAAATGAGAGGTGTAAAATTTATTATTTGAATTTGAGAACTATGGGCTCCACCTACAAAAAATAAATTTGTAAGTGCAAGCCTCCAAATTTCATTTTATTTCTATTTCAGCTTAATGTTCTGTAACTTGTAAATGGCATATTTACTTAGAAGAAGCTCTTGAGGCATGAAAGGGTCATTTCAAGCCCTCTTGGATCTTTCCCATGAGTTATGGGCTGAGAAGAGAAAAATTTTGAAAAAGTGAAGCATCCTCTGATTTAACCTGTTATTATAACCCTGGGCAATATATTTTGCTTCTCTGACTCTGTTCTGATCTTGGAAAAAGAAGCGATTATAAAAAATTATTTCTAAGGTCCCTGCCAGTTCTGTGAGCTTGTACTGTGCCAGAAGTACTGTAGGATTGACTAAGTATTTTGAAGCATCTACTATGTGCCGGGACTGTGCTAGACCCTGAGGGATGTTGGTCTCTGCTCCTAAAAAAAAAGCTAACAGGCTAGTTAGGAAAGCAGAAAAATGGAAATATAATTATTATTCAGGTTGATGCATGTAATAATAGAGATTTGGTTGTTAAATCACACTAGAAAGGTTTTTGTGCTCCAGAGAGAATGAGGTAAGAGTTCTAAGACCTCAAAATGGTTTTGTAATCAGGGGCCATTTTATCCAGGTAAAGCACTGTGCTTTAATTTACTTCCCAGTTTGTAGGAGGCCAGCAGGTGGGGGCCCATCAGAGATGATACAAACTGATTTTTAATCGTAATCTTTTAGTAACCAGTGCTCCCCTCCCCCTCCCTATGGAATGCAGAGCTTCTGTGATTTATGCCTCATTTAGAATTCATCTTGACAATGAAAGCCTGCAAAACTGACAGGATGTTAAAGTCACTGTTACCTAGAACTTTCATAGCTAGGGGTAGTGAGTCATAATGGATAAGGAAAGAAATAAAACTTCTCAAGTGAATTCTATCCCCATTCTCTTATGCTGCTTTTTAAAATTAAACAAAAATAAATGGATTCCCTGCAAATCTGTGTTCAGGCTTGCACAGCAAAGCCAAAGCATTTGATATTCTTCATTGATTTATTTGTTCCTCAGTTCAGCAATTGATATTTTATTCTCCACACACTTGTAAACAGCAAGGATACAGGAGAGTTATGTGTTCTCTAACACAGAGTGGGCAGATGGGTAGGGTCCAAGGGCTCAGGGAGCCTGAGAAGAGAGGCACAGAGCCTGGGACATGCGACTTTAGACTGCAGTGGGAACAATGCCCCTGGCCTGTGTGCTGTGGCCACCCTGAGGGCGTGGCTGGGAAGGCAGACACGCCGGAGGATATAGAGCCTGCAGAACAACATCAAGCCCTGTTTAACTGGGTAGTTTTTGAAATATATAATGTAAAAGACCATGATTAAGATTCAGTGTTCTGGAGTCAATAATGCACGGCTGCTAACAGGAAATGGTTAAATCGTAAACACAATGTTCTGTTCTAAGGGAAGGCACCAGATCTAGCTTTTTATGGCAACCCCCAAACCATATGCCTCCAGGAAACATGCCTTGCTGTACAAAATTAATCAAAGCAACAGTTGCTGTTTCAAAAAATAAAATATGTTAAAAAATTTTTTCTATCTACCTACCTATCTCTCTGCTCTATCCATCCATCTATCTATCTATCTATCTATCTATCTATCTATCTATCTATCTATCTGTCTGTCTGTCTGTCTGTCTGTCTGTCTGTCTGTCTGTCTGTCTGTCTGTCTATCTGTCTATCTCTCCATCCATCCATCCATCCATCCATCCATCCATCCATCCATCCATCCATCCATCCATCCATCCATCCATCCATCCATCCTTCTGTCTATCTATCTACCTATCCATCTCTCCATCCATCCATCCATCCATCCATCCATCCATCCATCCATCCATCCATCCATCCATACATACATACATACACATACATACATACATACATACATACATACATACACACACATACATACATACATACATACATCTGTAAGAATCATCTATGAGCCCAGCCCCTGGAGATTCAAACTAAAACTTTAGAACAGTAAATCTCTTATATTTACCGCTATACACACACACACACACACACACACACACACACACACACACACAAAATTGGGATTAAAGCAGCTCTGCCTTTGAGTCTGAAAATAATGGTACTGCATGAATATGCAGTTGATCATTGAAATGATTCTTGCCAAGAGTCCCAAAATTTTAAGGGCTCCCTTTGTCAGATTCTATTTGTGGGTTGGCAGAAATGTTATTCAAGCTTTTGGGATACAAAATGAAAGAAAAACAAATTAGATCCCTTTAAATTAAGTAACTAAAAAACATTTCAGAAAACATTTATTTCCTGGAGCCTATTTCCTTTCTCGAGGCCTAATTTACTTTACATGTCTAAAATTACAAGGAGAATTAAAGCTAGTGAACATAATTACTTGAGTTGGACCTTAGCTAGGAGTTACTATCCTCACTTATTTTGCTTACAAGAGAGTTCATTGAAGCCCTGGTCATAAATCTTAACAAGAAAGTTTGAAAAATCAATACTTAATTAATTTTTAGGAGCAGAATTGTACCAAGTACTCCAAGTTGTTTTCAAAGTTAATGTCTATCAACGAAGTGATTAATCAACAGTTAAAGACAGAAAAATTCCTGTGTTTTCTTTTTGAGCTAGGAGAGGAAGAGAAACATTAGGAGAGAGATGGAATGGAAAAGAGTAGCTTTCCAAAAGTGATAGATTTGTGCCCGATGAAATGTGTGGAATAAGGAGAAATGTTTAAAGTAAAAAAAGTGTCATCTTTAATAGATCAAAACCCTAGATACCACATTGGCAAAGGAGGACAAGCTAAACCTCAAAGCCAATTTTGGCCCTTAGTATTTTCTTGACTTTTGGTGGCTCTGACAGCACCCATCCCTCTGGCCCTTTCATAGGGGTTGGGGGGCTGCTTAAAAAGCAATTTGAAGCTCTGGCCCAAGTGTACCCTCTTTCCTTGCTAAGGCACCGATAAGCCCAGGCTAGGACATTTTGTTGGGACTTTACAAAAAGCTTCTAATAAACTCACAGGACACCAGCCTAGCAATCACCTGGGGGAACTTATTGAAATGCGTGTTCCCAGGCAAAAACCTCAAGGACTGATTTTGGAGTTGGGGCCCAAGATCTGAATTTTTCAGTACCTCCCAGGTGATTCTGCTGTAGGTCTGAGAAGCACTGTAAGAGAGGCTCGCCTTGTTTTAATGGTGTTAGGAAGGAATTATGGACATCCCTATCCAGACCGCCCTCATGGAGATTGTTGAGGAGTGGTATACACAAGGAATATAACAAATGGGAATCCTCATACCACTTAATAAAAATGCCCTGGAGTTAAAGGCTCAGGTTGACAGGGCCTGGTGCGTCTTGGAGGCCCAGACAACAGCCCTGGTCTCACTGCCTGCAAGGCCCAGGGCATGGGCCAGTGCCAATGAAGATGCCAATGTTGAAGTCTCCATAACCTGCCTGCTGGTAAAACATGGCCCACTGAACACAATGAGCTCTGACTAATTAGATTAGCAGCTTCTCCCTTGGGTGGGTGGATGGGTGGGACTAGGAGGTAGGCAGGCAGAGGTATAATTTCCTTTTATCTGTGGGAGAATTGTAGGAGATGGATTATACAAATTAACATGTTGAGGCACCCAATTCATAAGTATATGCTGTACTCCTTGCTTGAGAGTAGATTCAATCCCATTTTCTATTATTATTAGTAGTTTTTTCCCCCTTAAACAGTGGTTGAAGATAGAGAAGTAGAAAGATGCTGGGTTGAGGGAAAAGAATAACTTTATAGAGTTTGCACTTTTTAAGCTTTCCTCACCATGCCCAAATCCTAGCAGAAGACACTCTCACAGTCACTGATAGATAGTGCTGGGATGATTTTTTGGGGCCAGCCCTAGATTGTAGCTGCTATATTAGTTGCATAAAATTCCACATAATATGCTAATTTCAGATTTAAATTTTTGAAAAATCTGTTAAGGGGATTGGGCAAGTGTAGAATAGCTTCTTAAGAAGAAAATTACTTTGGCATTATGTCTCCCAATGAACATTAAAGCAATGAACCATGAAACCTCCTTTCTTTCTGGAGTAGACTGTTATCTGAGATGTGATGAGGCAAGAGCTGCTACATTCATGAAGCATCATGATGATGGTGAGAGTTTTGAGGATCTGGGAAGAAATACTGTTACAACTCAGGAAGGTAAATATCTCGGCCACAGAACTTGCTTTCTTTGGTTCCAGCAATCTCAGTCCTTTGAGACTGTACAGTACAAACTGTATGAACCTCACACACAAGTCAGAACCCCTTGAGAAGTATGTTCGCTTTAATGTGCATTTGAAATTAGGGACTTGGCTTTTGCTTGATTTAGATACACATTCCCTTTGCTTTTTTATCTAATTTTGATGGATGAGTTAAGAGAAGTGTTTTGGTTAGCTGAAGAAGAGCTTCCGGCCTGGGGCTCTTGCCTTCCTCCTCAAGGAGGAAGCTGATAAGAGCAGGGCTGCACAAAGAAAACTGTTGGCAGAGACTGCAGATTAATTTCCCTTGGCCACTGATTAGTTGTTTACTTTGGATGAAGCATTCCCCCTTTCTGGACTTTAGTGGCCCCACTTTATATGCCTGAGATAAAGGCTGGATAATCTTGTGAGTCTCTTTCTGAGATCTGTGCCCATAGATTTTTATCTCACATCTTGTGTTAGGGACACCAGGTATCAAAGACTTCTGTGCCTTGCAAGCACTCTGCTCTATACTTGGAATGCTCTTCCTGGGCTGACCCTTCTCAAGCCAATTTCTGATCCTCCTCCAAGACTAAGCTCTGCAAAGCCTTTCCTCACCCCTCCCCCTTCCCATCTTTGCTCCTCATTTGTTCTCTTCTCTGTGCCCTGTGTAAATGGTCATAGCAGCTCTTAACTTCCCCCCCAAACCCATTTATAGTCTCCATGAGGTTACTTTAGATGCTAATATCTGAAATTCCGCCAAATATTTTACTGCAGTCTTGTATTCCCCTGGGGTGGAAGGGTGTGGTTAGCAGCAGAGAACTAACTCTTCTGTTATGGTTTTCAGGGATCAGGGAAACAGTAAGTCCCTACCTGCCGTTTATCATCCAGTGTTTTAAATTAGTCACATTGATTTCCAATCTTTACAGATTGCATGTGATCACATGAGTACAGACAGCTTGGCTACCGACTCTGACCCTACAAAGAAGCCTTGGTCTGTCTGTCTTGATGACCGGTTTGGTTTAGCTCATCAAATCCAAAAGAAACAGTGCCGCCTCTACTCTTTGGGGTAAGTACATTTTATAGCAGAGGAAAATACAAAACGCTTCTGCAGGCTGCAAAGGCTTTTCAACAACACAAGGTTATGAATGGGTGCAGTGTATAACAGGTGCTATAGTTTGTCTTCTGCAATTTGTCTGTTATGTAGCTGCAGGCACTTGCAGATTCTCTGAGCTCTCCTTGGTCAGGGCCACTTTTTCTTCCATTCTGCTGGTAGTTATAGGCAGTTTCAGTTTTCAACATGAAACTTTGGCAAAGCCAGTGATTTCCAGCTAGAATTATAGCACCCTAACATAAAGGAAAAGAAGACTGTTCATGAATACAGCTAGAAAAACATTGATAATTAGGATGTTTGAAATTTTATATGCAGGACAACTGATTCAAGATGAATGGTCTCTGTTGGAGTTTTATATTTTGTACCAATGGTAAATCTGTGTGTAATTTACATTTTGAAAAAAAAAGAGTGGGGGTGGGAAAAAAAGGGAACTCTTATGAAAACCATGTGATTTTATCAAAACTGTTTGGGAAAAATTGATGGTTAGTTACTTAGGCTGAAAATACCCTTGCTGTACAAATGGATTTAGAGAGTTGTTTTTTTTTTTTAATAAGCAGTTCTGAATTTACAAATGAGGTATGCCTCAAAAAAAGGAAGGAAATAATTTTGTTTTTGTTTGGAATACCCTGTTCCATAGATGTGGAAGTTATGCTATTGTGTTCTCAGGTTAAACCCCTGAAGTTCTTCATAAACAATTCTGGGGACCCTAACTAGCATCACGTGCTTGTTACTCACAGTCTTAGTTTGCCTGAGCTGCTATCACAAATATCACAAATGGTGTGGCTTAAACAATGGGAATTCCTTAACTCATGGTTTCAGGGGCTAGAAAGCTTGCTTCCTCCTGGGGATCAGTAGCATTCTGATGCTGTAATGCTTGGGGCTCTTGGCTTGCATCTCTGCCTCATGTCACACAGAGATGTCCTCTCTTTTCTCCCTGCTCCTCTGGTTTTGTAACTGAGAAATTAGGATTTAGGAGATGACTTGGATTACTGAATCATTGCCTAGGTATTCCTTTTTGCTTTCTGGTGTATTGGAGTAGAGAGAGGGAAATTCCTGAAATCTCTAAATTGCAATCCAGCTGTCTTGATCTCTGATATGACTGTATAGCCTTTATTTTTCTGCCCTTGTGATTGTAAAAACCTTGTGACTAACCTTTATTTGTACCCAGTTATCCAGTTTTTCAACTTTAGAGTCTCGTACTTACTCAAGACAGCCCCTAATGTTTATTAAGGAAGGATCTTGGGTCAGTCCAGAACTAACTCTCCCCAAGTGCAAAGTTATCTTAATAATTGAGACTGGATCTAACCTAAGTGGGCCTGCCTGACATGCAGTAGCTTAGAGTTTAACCTACAAGTCACCTGTACCTCCTTCTGCCATTTTCTTACATACATTCTGTGACTAAGCATGTAAGCAATCTGTGCATGCTCAATAATCAGATCACCTCTAATTACATCATCTGGGGCCACTGTACTCATTATCCTAAACCCTGCCCATCTTTTTTTTTTCTAATAAAATTATCAGAATTGCTATAGTTCAGGGAGACAGATTTTGGGCCGCTAGGCCATCTGCTTTCCTACTACACGCTTAGTAATAAATTCTCTCTTTGAAACCCTGATGTCTCAGTAATTGGTTATTGAGCACCTCTCCATGGCTTTTGTCTGGTAATAGTTTCTGCTGACATCTGGCTTTTCACTTCTTGTGGCTTTCTCTTTATAAGGCCTCCAGCAATCTGGACTAAGGCCCACTCTTGCTCCATTTGCCACGTCTTAACTAACAATAACATCTTCAAAAGGTCCTGTTTGTAATGGATTCATACCACAGAGACCCTGATTAAGATTATATGTTCATTGGGGTATATAATTCAACCTACTGTATTCACCTATAAGGTTCTTCATCACTACGATCTACATCGAGGCCCAACGAGAATCCTAGGTGGGAAGGGTGAGGGACAGACACGTGGGTGATGCAGAGGCTGACCCAAAGTTCCTGTGGTGTAGCAGATTACCATCACTGTCAAACTATGACGTGCAAAAATGATTAGCCATTGTGGATTTTTTTTTAAAAGTCAGAAAGTTCAACTAAGACTTAAAGATAACAGAAGCATTCTTAGATGGGTTAAATGAAGAGTGATGGTGTATATTGGTGGACCCTGGCAAACAGTAGGCACTCAATACATCTTTGCTGCATAAGTGATTGTTTGAGGGGAGAAGACTAGGGAGGGAAGTGGTTAAACACAGAGGTTTTGGGTTAGAAAGTGAGTTGCTCAATGAATGTCAGCATTACAAGGTGTTGAAAATAGATGGTATACAGGAAAAAGTACAGTCAATGCAAACTAGGGTCTCTAGTCAACAGTAACATTCTAATATGCTTCCACTGAATGTAACAGTCATTATGACAAAACTAAGTGTTCACAGGCAGGGGGCATGGGGGAAGGGTATGGATTCTTTGTGGGAAAAACTAAATGACTTCATATCGATTATGGTGGTGAAGGCATGTCTATTAACATAATTTGGGTTGTATGGTATGCGAATAAAACTGTTCAAAAATGAAAAAAGAAAGTGAGTTGCTCAACCATTTGAATAGCACAGAGCTCTTTTTCTGGAAGCCCACAGCTATGCTTCAAGACTGTAGGAAGGATGGGAAGTTATGACAGTAGAGTTTATTTCATACACATTAAAAATGTATGAAAGTAGGTCATAAAAATAATTGTATAATGCCACATGCAAATTGGAGATCTCAGCTTGGTCCTGTCTTCTTTCTCTAAACTGCCTTTATGTTTTACTTAATATTTTACACACTGAAATAATTTCATTTAAAGCATAAAACTGAGTAAAAAAACTGGGAAAGCTGTTTTTGGGAAAAATATTTAAATTCCTTTTCACTTTCCTTATACTTCACAGCCTTTAGATAAGATAGTTTTGATGTAAGTTTCATATTTTTACATGTGAAAAGACAGCCTCTTATCTTCATTTAAATGTTCACCATTCAAAATCAGTTTTGTAAAAGCAGATAAGAACAGCTGGATTCCACTGGGAAAAGACATGAATAAATTATAAAAGCCAATATTTTATTTGAAACATGAAAATGCTTAATTGAAAGCTGGAAACTAAAGGAAATGTTCCTGGTGGCTTTGGATTGTGGATGTATATGTTGATTGTATTGTTGTTTAGGATTGAGGTTCCAAATGTCAGGCAAAATGCTTGCCCAGGTGCAAGAAGATACTGGGTGATAACATCTGAGTTGATGATGAATGAAGAAGCGGGGGACCCAAGCCAGGGGTGGGGGTTCTGAAATGAAGATTAAGAATGGTCGATGTAGGTCGTGGCGTCTTGAGGATCTGGGGGTGCTGGAACAGTTGTGAGTTAGGCCAGAAGGGCAGGTGACAGGTGAGTTGTATGGTCCCTCTATTCGGGTAGTATGCAGACCATGCTGTCGTTGTACCCAGTTATTCCCAGGTAGACTGGGGATGGGTGCAGCTGTAACTGGGGGTAAACCTTCCTGGAGTGAGGTGGCAGGGACCGGAGGACATATAGAGTAAGGAGAAAAAGGCTGATTGCCATACCTTCTGATCTGTTTTGCTCCTTTTTTCTACCCTTAATAACTGAAGAGTATCACTTCCTTGTTCTCTCTGATGCCTGAAATTTCTTTAGTGGGAGTCAAAGCTTTTTATTCCACACTTAAAGTAAAAAACATTTGTCTGGGGGAGTGCGCTCCGCGTGAAATTTGGTTGACAATTCAAGTTGAAAATTAAAAGCTGTCAAATCCTTTTCAGTTTTGAACTGGGGTAGAATAGACCAGGATAGGGAAAGCACAAAAAGAAAGGTATATGCTCTGGTGAGGGGAGAAGAGAAGAGAAATAAGAAGCAGCTATGGGTTTAGATGATAATATTTTCAACCTCCCAACTTTGGGAAGGGTCTGCCTGCAAGTCTTCTCCTGTGTAAAGTAGAGGGAGCTGGTGAGGATGGGGGACAAAGGTACAGCTATGAGGGGAGTAGACAAGTGAAGGAGGAAAATCAGCTATGTTATCCTTCATGTCAAAGATTGTATTTTAGGGGTGGGAGTGGTTGTAGAAGGGAAAGCTTGAGAAGAGTTAATATGTAGGTTAATATTTTTCACCTCTTCTTTAGTTCTGTAAGTAGGCTGCACCATTTGGTTCCAAGGCACAAACACTCAGTACGAACTACAGAAAATTTCAAGAGTGACACATGGTTAGGCAACTAGAGCCTATATATTGGCTCTTCACCCTCAATGATGACGGTTAAAACTTTCCCTGTATTTGTTCTGATTTTGTTTTATTTAGTTTTTTTTTTTAATAACTTTATTGAGACATAATTCACCTATTTAAAGCATAAAGTTCAATGGTTTTTAGTCAGCACAGTCAATTTTGGAGCATTTTCGTTACCCCAAAAGAGAAATCCAGACCCAGTACTCCCCTTTTCCCTCCAAGCCCCCAGCCATAGGCAATTACTATTCTACTCTCTGTCTCTATAGATTTGCCTATTCTAGACAAATTTCATAAGAATTGAACCATACAATATGTGCCCTTTTACGGCTAGCTTCTTTTGCTTAGCATATTTTCAAGGTTCATTTAGGTAATAGCATGTATCTCAGTATTTCATTCCTTTTTATTGCTCAATAACAGTATTTCATTGTTTGGATATACCACATTTTATTTATCCATTCGTCAATTGATAGACATTTAGATTGTTTCCACTTTTGGGCTATTATGAATAATACTGTGATGAACATTCCTATACAGTTTTTGTGTAGCCATTTGTTTTCATTTATGTTGGGTACATGCCTAGGAGTAGAATTTCTGGATCACATGGTAACCCTATGTTTAACAATTGAGGGCCTGCCAAACTGTTTTCCAAAGTGGTTGTATCATTTTACATTCCTACCAGTGATATATGTGGGTTGTAATTTCTCCACATCCTCACCAACACTTGTAATTATTGGTTTTTTGTATTACAGCCATCCTAGTGGGTGTGAAGTGGTATCTCATGGTTTTTAGTCACCACAGTCAATTTTGAGTATTTTCATTGGTAGTTTGATTTGCATTTCTCTACTGGCTAATGATCGTAAGCACCTTTTCCATTGCTTGTGCTCTGAGTTTTTGATTCCTGGAGACTGTAAAGGCCACTCACCTTAATGCTCTGGGGAATATTTTTATAAGGAGAACCGAGGAACTGTGCCACAATCCATCCCTTCTGTGAGCACCTCAGTAGTGTTAAAGAGCATGTGGCAGCCAGCACTGCAGCCGGTCCAAAGGACCCCTTTATGCAGCTTGGACAAAGGCTTCTGTGCTAGTTTGAAAGGATGTATGTCCCCTAGAAAAGCCATGTTTTAATCCTAATCCCATTTTGTAAAGGCAACCATTTCTTCTAATCCCTATTCAGCATTGTATGTTTGAAACTGTAATTAGATCATCTCCCTGGAGATGTGATGTAATCAAGAATGGTTGTTCAGCTGGATTAGGTGACAACATGTCTCCACCCATTCAGGTGGGTCTTGATTAGTTTCTGAAGTCCTATAAAAGAAGACACATTTTGGAGGTAAGAGATGCGGAGAGAGCAGAGAATGCTGTAGCACCATGAAGCAGAGTCCACTGGCCAGCGACCTTTGGAGATGAAGAAGGAAAATGCCTCCTGGGAAGCTTCATGAAACAGGAAGCCAGGAGAGAAAGCTAGTAGATGATGCCGTGTTTGCCATGTACCCTCCCAGCTGAGAGAGAAGCCCTGACTGTGTTCACCGTGAGCCTTCTCTTGAGAGAGAGAAAGACCCTGAACTTCATTGGCCTTCTTGAACCAAGGTATCTTTCCCTGGATGCCTTAGATTGGACATTTCTGTAGATTTGCTTTAACTGGGACATTTTCTTGGCCTTAGAACTATACACTAGCAACTTATTAAATTCCTCTTTTTAAAAGCCATTCCATTTCTGGTATATTGCATTCTGGCAGCTAGCAAACTAGAACAGCTCCCCTCCCTGAAGAACCTTTACTGCCATTTACTAGGAAATCATCATTATGATGACTGTGATGTGAATAGCTCTTCTTAAAGTTGTTAGTGCACAACCCACACAATCATATGCAGGGATCCTGGTTGTTGCTCCCTAGGACATCAGTAAAGGAAAGTCAAGATGTTTCTTCTATTACCTTTGGAAAGTCAGCCTTTTGTTTCATCTGTTCTTGTCTTTTCAGCAGCTGTAAGATCTGATGGCCTTTCTATGGTGAATAGGTTGTTGTGACCTCAATCCCTGCATTAATGTGTGCAGAGTAACATTTATAAACATGAGCTATATAATTTTATTTCTCCTCCATATGGTGGTGTTTATGTTCTTAATAAAAACTTTTATCTTTAAATATACACATTAACTTTATTTCACAATTGGGTTGTAGCAGGACCTGCTAATTGTCCCCCAACATCTATGCTCTTCTTCTTCCGTTGGTAACAAACTCTTGAGTGTAGCAGGGCGCATGGACACCTTACTGAAGACTGTGTTTCCCAGCTTTCCTTACAGCTACAGGTGGCCATGTGACTAGCTTTGAGCAATGAGATTTGAATGGAAGTGATGTGAGCAACTTCTAGACCATGCCACCAAAAGCGAAGAATGTGACCTCCACTTTCTCTTTCCCTTCCTTGATGGCTGGAAAGAAATCGTCAACCATCTTAGACTTTCAGATGGGAGCTGTATGATTTATATTTCAGCTTCATGGAATACACAAGTAAAATATTTCTATAAAGTAAAATTTTCTACAATGAATTCCATTTGAAGTTAAATAAGAGCAGAAAATGGCTTCTTTATAGAATAAATATAATTTTGATGTAAATATTTATCATGTTATAATAGTTATTTATTGAAAAATCTTTCTTCTGCCCTATGTAATGAGCTTCTTCAGGTCAAAGACCCATGTTGAATCTATCTGTTTGTCCCTGATGCCTAATATAGTGCTTTGTATATATAAAATGCTCAGTGAATATTTGCTTATATGAATGAATAAATCAATGAAATGTAGCCCACCACATGTCATGGTGCATATTGTGCTGTACGTTCTGAGAATTCCAAACCCTACATAATAGTTTTCTTTTCCTTGAGGCAGCATTCTGTAAGTAAACAAGCAAAACTGACACAGCCCTTTTCTTCATGGAGCTCACTGTCCAGTAACTGACAGCATCTTAGCTCCCTGAGACCACAGATACCCCTTCTGTGACCTTGTGTGGTGTGCTCATCTGCAGTGAGGCAGAGTGCAGACAGCTTGCCTTTACACTGCCTTGGAGCTCCCAGATTGGATTTGACTTCTGGCTTTACCACTTTGGGCCGTGTTGTTTAGTATTTGAGTTTTAGTTTCATTTCCTGAAACTTTCTTACCTCAAAGTCCTATTGAGAGGAGTTATCCATGGGAAGTGGCCATGTGTCTCACACTTCACTGGTGCTCAACGCTTTTTAATTCATCCCCCTTCTTCCTCCTCTTGTTGCTAGAGGTGGATTTAGAGATTGCCTTTGTTAGAACTACATGGGACTACTAATTGACTCGTGATGTGCCCTTACTTTGAAATATCCTTATATATGAAGCTTCCTTCTATGTCAATTTAGTGCAATACTTACTTTAATCTCTAAGTTTGAAATTTCGCCTATTGAGTGCTTAATGAGATGCCTGCCTCTGAAACATGATGGAGAAATTCAAATGGAAAATAAATGGTCTGCAACTCTTCTTCAAATCAATCAGGAATCAGGGACACGTCTGAGGTGGCCAACACTAATGGAAGTGGATGAGGTCCAGCAGTACTTATGTACTGATTGTGCTAAGTGTGGTACCTCCTAAGATTTTTCTGGACTTTGTTATTCTTTCTTAAAGAGAAAAGAGAATATTGGACTCAGTGTTCCCACAAGTTTTCATTCCCTCTTTCTTCCTTGTATCTCATAAGAGCTTTAGAAGCAGGAATAACTGTACAGCATCGCTAAAGCAGTTCTGTCTATTTAATTATATTCTTACTTTAATAAATAATTGGCCTTGCCACATTTATGTATATTGCATTTGCTCTGCCTCTTGATTTTATACTTACCACAAACTTGTTTAATGTAAATTAAGCTTGAAGAAGTACCATTTTGAATAAATTAAAGTAAGAATTATAGACATTGATTAAGTGAATGTTTATTACTTTCTTGTATAGTACATATTATATATTAAGATCAAATGGAGGGTGGGCCACAGTGGCTCAGTGGCAGAGTTCTCACCTGCCATGCCAGAGACCTGGGTTCAATTCCCAGTGCCTGCCCATGCAAAAAAAAAAAAAAAAAAAAAAATCAAATGAATTATATTTAGTAAAAATAAGGCAATTTAAGCCCAGTCCCCCAAATTACAGTTTACAATATGTTCTGGTTTGCTAGCTGCTGAAATGCAATATACCATAAACAGACCAAGCTTTGAAAAGGGGGAATTTGTTAAGTTGCAAACCCACAGTTCTAAGGCCATGAAAATGTCCCAACTAAAGCAAGGCTATAGTAATGTCTAATCTAAGGCATCTAGGTAATGATAACTTGGTTCAAGAAGGCCAATGATGTTCAAGGTTACTCACTGAACAGGAAAGGCACATGGCAAACATGGTGGCATCTGCTAGTTTTCCCTCCCGGTTTCTTGTTTCTTAAAGCTCCTGGAGGGGGTTTTCCTACTTCATCTCTAAGATCTCTGGCTGTGCAGGCTCTATAGCTTTTTCCAAAATGGTTCCCTCTTAAAAGGCTCAAGTAAGCAACCCCTTCTTGAGTGGGCAGAGACACACCTCCATGGAAATCATCTAATCAAAAGTTACCATCACTGTTGGGTGGGTCCCAAGAAGGGAACAATCAAAAAGCTCCCGGCCAGCAATGAAAATTGCTGAATTGAATGAAAATTAAGGGACATAGCTTTTCTAGGATCTACTACAGATTCAAACTGGCACATTTCACTATTTGGACCCCCAAAAAGACATGTTCTTTCCATATGCAAAATACATTCATTCCATAACAATATTGGAATGAATGTATTTCTGTCCAATACAAATGCAATACAAAGTCAGAAACAGTTCAAAATCTCATCAAAGTCAGCCACTACAGGTATAGTTTGTCCTAAGCTAAAATTCTTCTCTGGCTGTGGACCTGTAAAACTCAGAAAGTTATTTGCTGCCAATATACCCTTTGTATGTTGAGATAGTCATAGAATACATATTCCCATTTCCATAAGGAAAAATTGGAAGAAACATAGTTGTCACTGGACCCAAACAGTTTTGAAAACTGCAAAGTCCATTATATTTCAAAGTCTGAGAGTCATTTATCCTCAGGGCTTTAGAAAGTGGCAGTCCCTCCCCTTCCAAGGGCCTATGCAGCGGTCCCACCTCTATCCCCATGCAACCTTGGGGGACACTGGGGAGACCATCTTCTTTTCGGTTTCACCCTCTCTAAGCATCAGGGCCATACTCAGACTCTCCATTTCCAGGGCACACGCTCAACTCCTACATATGGTGGCAGCCAGGCTCTCCCCAAACCCCAAGGAATGTGCTGCACCCTCTCCAAGGACAGAGATGGCATGACTCTTCCACTGCAACGAGGTGAAAGGCCCATCCTCTGTCTTTGGGGCAAACTCGCCCTCTCCAAGTGCTTGGGTGAGCCTGCTCTCCTGGCCAGAGGTTTCTTGACTTTAGACTTTAGTTGCCATAGTTCTGCCTCTGAAGTTATTTTACCTTCACAATGTCCCTTTTCTGAGCCTCCAAGTCCAGACTGGCAGCAGCTCCATTTTTACAGGTCCCACAGCTTACTACATTGTTGGCTTTCTATGTAGTAAGCAAGGATATCATGCCCATCAGACAGCAGGAGCTTCCACAAATCCTTCCTGGATAGCTCCATCTCCAATCCTGGCTTTCTCTGAAATGGCTGACTGGTTCTACATTTGGTTAAATCCTCATGTGGGGCACCATTCTTTGGGGTCTCCCTTCCTGAAAGCACAGAATTTTCCAGAACAACTTCTGGTTTCTTTGTACCCAAGAGTTCAGTTCTCAGCTTATCTCTTTCCTGTCTTATTTCACTATAGGTTGCAAGGTAAAAACAGGCTGAATTTTCAACATTTAATTTGGAAATCTTTTCTGTTAAATATCTAAGTTCATGGCTTTTAAAATCTGCCTTCCAACCAAAGCCACTTGTCAGTTTTGCCAGATTATCTGCCATTTTGAAACAAGGATCATCTCCCTTCCAGTTTGCAACAACACATGCCTCATTTCTGTTAAAGCCTGGTCAGAGGTATCTTTAGAGTCCACTTTTCTCTTGGAGTCTCTTCAGAGCATTCCAGTCCTTCTCTATCAAGCCCCTCACAAGGCCTCCAGAATCTTCCCCTTATCCATTTAAAAAGCCGTTCCAACATGTTTGGTATTTGCAAACCGCAGTACCCCACTTCTCCTGTACAAAATCTGTTCTGGTTTGCTAGCTGCTGGAATGCAATATACCAGAAACAGAACAGCTTTTAAAAGGGGGAATTTGTTAAGTTGCAAGCCCACAATTCTAAGCCATGAAAATGTCCCAACTAAAGCAAGACTATAGAAATGTCCAATCTAAGGCATCCAGGGAAAGATACCTTGGTTCAAGACAGCTGATGATGTTCGGGGTTTCTCTCTCAACTGGAAAGGCACATGATGAACATGGTGGCATCTGCTAGCTTTCTCTCCAGGATTCTTGTTTCTTGAAGCTCTCAAAGGGGTGTTTTCCTTCATTCCCAAAGGTCTGTGGCTGTACAGGCTCTATGGTCCTTTCCAAAATGATTCCCTCTTGAAGGGCTCCAGTAAGCAACCCTACCTTGAATGGGTGAAGACACATCTCCATGGAAACCATCTAATCAAAAGTTATCACCCACAATTGGGTGGGTCACATCTCCATGGGAACAATCAAAAGGCTCCCAGCCAGCAATATTGAATGAGGATTAAAGGACATGGCTTTTCTGGGGTCCATCACAGATTCAAACCAGCACACAATAGGTTCATGTTATCTAATGCATCATACACAATAGTTCTTCACTATTTAAAGGTTAATTGTTACATGTACATGTTTACTTATAATATTTATAATGAACGATTCTTGTATATGTGCAGAAAATTTCTAGAAGATACACAAAATAACTGCTAAACATGATTATCCCTGGAAATTAGTGGCTAAGGATTGTGATAGAAAATTTTTACTTTTCATTTTATCTATTTCTTACAATTTAAATTTTTCTACATCTATTTTTTTTAACAATAATGAACTAGTTTAAATTGAAAATATATCAATATGTAATAAAAGTGCCTGACCAAAAAGATTTATTGTGAAACTGTATGTGGCTAAATTCTTAAACTTTACTGATGAGGAGGAATACACATTTTAGAGTGAACAGTGTTTTTCTGAAAAAAAAAAAACTTCAAGAGTTCACGGAAGAAATTATTCACTTTTTTTACTCTGTAAAGTTCATAGACAAATTATATTTAATGAACATATTTTTTGGACATAATGTTTTCCTAGCGAAGCTACAAAACTGCCATTTTCCAGTGGGGGAACCATGATAAAACTACTGTGCTCATTCAATTTCAACAAATTCAGTTTAGTGAAAAATATTTTGGAGCAGGTTACTTCTACAGTGTTCTGTTCTATATAGGAAGAAGTTTGTCTGCTAAGTCTTCTTCGTAGTTTCTACTGGAAATCTTGGATTTATATTTAATTCCAGGTGTATCAGCTAGCTATTGCTGTGTAACAAATCACTTAAAAACTCGATGCCTTAAACCCATTATTACTTTTTATTGCTCACATGTCTGTAGGTCAGCTGGCTTCAGTGGATCCAGGCTGACCTCGTCAGGGAGAATTTACTTCAGGCTGAAGTGGCTGAGGATAACTCTGATTTTCACAAAAGGTCTCTGGATTGGCTACGGCAACTTTGCTCCTTAGGTCTCTTATTTTCCTGAGACCAGAGGGCTAACCAGGGCATGTTCTCATGATGATGGCAGAAGTGCAAAAGAGTAAATAGAAGCTATTGAAGCCTGTCACTTCCTCCCACAATACAAGTTATGTGGCCACATCTAAAAATGAAGGGTACAGGGAAGTCTACCGACATAGTGAGTATGGAATTACTGTAGGTGCAGGGAAGGGGGAGGAATTAGGGCCAACAGGTCAATCTCCTCTACTGCATTTGAGAACAGGAAATTTGGGGGGGGAACTGGAGTAGATATTACAATGGTCTGAGATGTGTGGGTATAGCAGGAGGTAGAAAATAGAGAACAGGACTCTTAGGCAGAAGAAATGAGAGTGTTTGTGAGGAAATTGCTCAATCTTTTCCTAGGCAAAAAGGACCTAGAGAGCTCCAGCGCAGGGCACAGAGGATTAACTTGCCATGGGAGCCAGGGAGAAAGAGGCAGGGGAGTGGGAGTGAAGGGAGAGAATGGGGCAAATAAGAGTATTAAGTATATGTAGGTAGAATATCTCTGTACTCAAGGTTTATTTTAATGAACTAAAACCAGGTAATAATTGTTGTCCATTGGAATTGTTATTTCTAAATTATTAACTAGGCTGAAAAAATAGAGTTTAAGAGAATGAGACATTTCTATACTGGGTTCAGGTTTGAGTAATGCATTGTAGATATTCTCTGTAGGATTTTGGTAGCCTGAATTACATCTAATTTTAACATTTTGGGCAATGAAGCCATAATCACTATTTTTTTTTACATCACTTTCTGTCTCTTGGTTAATTTCATGTTTTTGTTTTTTATTCAAATTGGTACTTTAATCAAAGTGATGATACACCATTGAATATCTGAGTAGATTAGAAATTTTTAAGTATGTGGATTTTCCACACATGTGCTATCTGCTGGGTATTTAAGTGCAAATTCAGAATTTCTTCCCCCTATTGATGTGAATTGCATGAAGGTATCTTTTCTGCTTCTTGACTACTAAATCCAGTAGAATCATATACATTTGTGCTTTTTTTTAAAAAAAAGAAAAAGCAAACTACAATTTTAAAATCCAATCCACTTCTAAGAAGACACCCTCTTTTAAGTCAGACTGCGTGCTTAGCACTGTGGCCATTAGAATGGAGACAAATACCTCATCAGTGGAACACCTCTCCTTGAGGGAACTAATTCTGGGACATACGTTTTCATGTTTTCTTTTTCTTTTCCTTTAATTTGAGAAATTGTGGGTTTATGGAGCATCTGTTTTTGACATATTTTGAGAAAATCTCTTAAGAGTACTAGGTATTCTTTATTTCGTCGTTACGTTGGTTTACAGCTTTTAGAGAATCAACTAGATATGCTTCTGCATGTTTGAACATGTGACTGTCTGGTCTGGGTTTAGCAGATAATTTCCCTCTTTTTATCTGGAACCTTTTAGCTGTAACAGTTTTAATACTTTTTCATCTGCAATCAAAACAGGAGGACTCTTGAAAAAAAACTAAGAAATTTGGCCTTGGAATTCCACTTTGGTCAATCTAACACCTTGCTTCATTACATTTTTCAGTGTTGAATTTCATCCTCTTTCTGCACAGGCTGGGGAGTGACGATGCTCGTTTTGAGATTAGCATGGCCAACGAGGGCTGTGAAGTGCATCGTTTTGATCCTAGTGTTAAGTCAGCTCACGTGTTGGAGAGTCGGCGCCTTTGGTATCACCGCTTGTCTGTTGACTGGAGGGACCCCCATCCGGCGGTGGCCGCCCAAAAATCTCACAGCAACACCAGAAAACTGGGGACCATCTTGAATGAATTTGGGCATCACAAGGTGAGATTTTGTTTCTAATTAAAGCAAGTACACAAACCCATAAACTAGGCGGGTTCTTTTTTTTTCTTCATGCCAAGGATAACAACGTTGGACAGTTGAAGGCTCCATTTTAACCTAAATGATCACCAACATTATTTGTAGACTCAACGCTGTCAACATAAAGTTCTGGCAAGAGTAGAGATGATACTTAAATTGATTTGAAGATTTTAGTTGCTGTTGAGTGGTACAAAGGTCTTGGCCAAGAATGGGCAAGGAGTCTCAGAAACTTAGTTCTGGCATAGGCTCAAGAATACCATTTCCATTTGGCAACTGATTTGAAAATTTCCATACAGAGAAAACTATTTATGTCGACCATAAATATAAAAAATAATCAGAGCCGGGTTTCTGTTTGATAAGAGATTGCTTGGGTATCATCTTTCTCATTGTTGTAACTATTTTAAGCCTCCAGGCTCTTCAAGGTCAGAAAATATGTATAGCTTTAATGAAAATATGCTTTATAAAACTGAATGGACATTGTGTGTGTTGTAATTTATATAATTATGTTAAATAATGTCAAATCTCTGCAAAAATTTTATTATGACTAGACAGCAAAAAACCTCAATCCTTGAACTATGTTCCTTGAAAACAATTTTTAGTGTAGCAGACCCACGCTAATTGCATTCTGTAGGGAGATGTAGAGGAATCCTCCTGAGTGCAGTTGGCTTGTGTTTGATCTCCAGTCTTTACTTGGATTTTGGCCTATGGTTCCTAGGCAGAGATGCCATGTAATTTAGAACATGTCAGAATATGTATTTCTTGTGTGAAACAGTGTGCAGGGGACTCAATTTAAGCTGAGTTGGCTTCTTGCTTTTTAATAAAAGGGCTTTTACCTTGAGTTGTTCTTCCTCCTCTTCTTCCTTTCTTTTTTTCTTTTCAAACTCCCCTTTATTAGATAGCAAGAACTTCTTCAAGAACAACTTCAAAGAATTTGCTGTTCTTTTAACAGGCAATTAACTATTGATTTGTACTTTGCTGATGAGAGTAAATGGCATCTAATAGTCAGTAGCCTTAATTAAACACATATAAGATTTTTTTGGGGGTAAGATCATTGAACAGAATGTTTTTTTTTTTTACATGCTATTAATTTTTAAAGTACACGTGGGAAGAAGTGGGAGCATTTTTTCAGAACTTTATTTCTTTTGCTACTTTTGCTATAGACCTTTTTTTTAATAGCTGGAAATTACAGGCTTGATTATCTAATATGTCAACTGTAGAATAAATACCGATTCTTTGTGTTAACTTAGGAGTCTTGCTGCTTCTCCTTAATGTTCTTTCAATCCTGAAGAAAAGGCTGAGTAGAGGAAAATGGTGAAACTGAAAGCGATTTTGCCTCATTGAAAAATGTTTTAATGAAAGATTTGGTAAAGGTGAGAATAGAATAAGACTTTTAAACAATGATCTGTGGTTATGGTTTATCTAAGTCACATTTCCCATGGAAAATGTGTTTTCAGATAAGCAGACACATGGCTGATCTGTGTTTGTTAAGCTCTGTGGGAGCTGCAGCGGCCAAACCCTCATGCTGAGTGTGAAGAGTGAAGCCTTATTACAACCCTGCTTCCGAGACAGCAGAAATATTTACAGTGATACGTAAAAAGAATTGTTCAAAGGATTGCTCATAATCTTAAAGCCACTTATTTATTTTTTATTTTTTGTATGCTGTATGGTGGGGGTCACATTTCATTCTTTTTCCATGTGATTATCCCTTTATTGCAGCACCATTTGTTGAATTTTGTTTGTTTGTTTTCTTTCCCTGTTTTTTGGGAAGTGCATGGGCTGGGAATTGAACCCAGGTCTCCTGCATGGCAGATGAGAATTCTACCACTGAACTACCCCTGCACCCCCAAAGCCACTTATTTTTTTTTTTATTTTATTTTTTTAAAGGGAAACATCTTTAAACATTTTCTTGTTTTTATTGTATTTTGTTTTTTGTTTTGTTACATGGGCTGGGGCCGGGAATCGAACCGAGGTCCTCCGGCATAGCAGGCAAGCACTTTGCCCGCTGAGCCACCGCGGCCCGCCCAAGCCACTTATTTTTAATGAAAGTGGCTGGTTCATAATTCCCAAATGTGTATTTGCTTCTTAAAAGAAAAAATTCCCTTGTTGAAGAATTTAAAAGATATAGCTATTCCTTTGCTGAGATTTTTGGATGAAGGTTTTAAAGAAAAACATCAAAACTAAACCCATCCTTGAATGATTGCTTCTATTGGGAGCATGCTTCTAGGTGCCATGTGGTGCCAGATAAAAGGAAGCCTTGTTTGTGCCCTGTCGTGAGCACTGTTTTCATTTTTCTACATGTATACAGACACTGGTGAATAGGATGTGGCTCTGGAAAGAAAATAGAAACAAAAACTACACTAAAAAATGCCAGCGCTTGTGCTTTGCCTTCTTCTTTCATTTAGTTTGAAAGTGAAAAACAAAGAGTTTTGTCTTCTGTCACGACTTTAAAATTTTGTGATGGGTTCCATGTTAGGCTATTTTTCTTTTTCTTTCATCTTAACCTAGATCCCAGCCACTCAGGCAGAAATGAAAGGCGCTCCTTCTGAGACAGAAAGATGCATATGGCTTTCGTAATGCTTTTAAAACTCTTTGGTAATTTTAACTTCAAACCATAAATCAAAAAACCTTTCCAAGGCATCAAGTGAGAGCAGCTGCATCAGCAAAAGCCTGTGAGGCAGAGACGCAGTCTGTCAGGGGATGATAATCACCTGGACCCAGCGTTATTTGAAATGATTAGTTGTCTACTCGTTACTGAAATGGTTGTTGCTGTAACCAAGCATAGGGATTTTTCCAGAATGTAACAAAAAATGTTGGTCTGAAGTTTCTGCTCATATTAATCATAAAGTATGCTTGTTTTTTCTGCAGTCTTAATACACACTCAGCGTATCATAAATAATCCAGGCTGGTGAATGAGGATTTTTTTGTTGTTGTTTCGGTCTTAACCATACTGATAAGAGTAACAGAGCTGCATTAGCTCTGTAAACTCTTTAATCCGGGTTAGAGTCATGAGTTCCCTGGTTAGCTTTTGACATTGGGCAAGCCATTTCAGGTCTCTGGTGCTCAGTTTGATTATTGTAAAATGGGGATAATAATACCTACCTAAATGGATCGTGTTTGAGAATTAGGTAAGAGAGAACACGTGTGAAAATCTCCAGCAGCGTGCCTGGCATGAATTAGTCACTTGGTTGTTTTCAGTCAAGTCAAGGAAATTTAGCACATTCTTTCTAAATTTTATAAAGCATATTCTTCTTTCCTTTCTTTGTTTTTAGGGAAAACATTTCACAGATTTCTCTGGCAATTGCTCTCTGCACCTAATTACAGTCAAGAGTTTTTTAATGGAAGCTTTGTCTGAAACTGAAGGGCAATCGGTCCTTTGCACGTGGTACTAGGAAACTATTATTGTTTGCTGCCTCCAGGCCTGAACAGCTTTGTAGGCAATTGAACAGAAAGTAAATACTGTATTGTACAGAAATTAAATAAGCTGCTGATAATTAATTGGAACTCATTCAACCTAGTGCAGCCGATGTGGCTCACGGTGCCTGGGGACCCTTGGGTTAGAACTGGACTTTTTCTATTCTGGCAAAGTCCAAAGTCGGAGTTCCCCCCTTGCCCACCAAACCTGCTCCCAAACCCAGTATCCCTTTGGATTTTTACAAGAGTAGTAGTTTCTGCTTTCCTGGCTGGGAGCGCTCCCTTGATTACAAAACATCAGTTCTGTGGTGTGTCTCTGCTGTGTTCCAGAGGATGTGGGCTTTGAAAGTAAACCTCAGAAAGATTCCTTTTTTCCTTTGAGAATCCATTTGGCAAATGTAAACAAGATGTGGATACTGCCTTGTATTAAAATGCTTGTTGGGACTGATATTCACACACTGCTGCTGAAATTGGAAAATGATACACTCTTTCAGGAGGAAAATCTGACATGTCTGAATTATGTCACTTTCTTATCTCTGTAAATCTATTTTGCCTTAAATTCTGTTTTGTCTTGTAGTTCTGCCACACCAGCCTTTTTTTGATAAGTACTTTTATGAAATCCATTCTAAATTCCTTTATTTTCATTTTTTTGATATAATTTTAGTTTATGTGTTTCTTACAGACATTCCCAGTATAGGCCTGGATAGTGTTTTTAAATCAAACCTGATAATCTCTATCTTTAAATAGAGTTTAAAGATAATTTAAGTGAGTTTAATTCATCGATACTGATATTTATTGTATATGCTGGATATTTGGACTGATTTCTACTTCTTAAATTGGCTTTTTGGTTTTTTGTATTTTCTCCTTTTTTTTCCTTCTTGCCAAAATTTTTATTTGTTTTCTTCATGGTTACCCTTAAATTTTAAATATATACACTTGACTAAAAATGTTAAAACAATATATAAAATGATTCAGATTTTCTATATTCTTCTCACATATGACAAGGAACATTGCAAGTCCACATAACCCATTGAATATAGACCCCTACATTGTTATTACCTGGAGTTTTAGCTTTACTTTTTAGTATTTTTTAAATATTTTCTTTTTATAAAAATTCAAACATATGAACATTGCAAGAACAATACAGTTAACTCATATATTTTTCACTGAGATTCACCAATTGCTAGTATGTTGCCACATTTGCTTTATGTCTTTCTCTCTATATATATTTCAACTATTATCTCTGTAAATAAATTTTAAAAAATCTTAAGGAAAGGAATGGATGATGTTATAGTTTGCTAGCTACCAGAATGTGATATACTGGAAACAGAATAGCTTTTAATAGGGGTAATTCACTAAGTTGCATGTTTACAGTTGTAAGGCTGTGAAAATGTCCCAGTTAAAGCAAGTCTATAAAAATATCCAATTAAGGCATCTAAGCAATACCTTGGTTCAAGAAAGGCCGATGAAGTTCAGGTTTTCTCTCTTAGCTGGAAAGGCACATGGCGAACATGGTGATGTCTGCTAGCTTTCTCTCCAGGCTTCTTGCTTCATGAAGCTCCCCCACAGGCGATTCCTTCTTCATCTCCAAAGGTCACGGGCTGCGTGGGTTCCCGTGGTTCTACTGGCTCTGTGGCTCTCTTCAAAATGTTTCCTCTTGTAAAGGATTCTGTAAACTAATCAAGACCCATATGGAATGGGTGGAGTCACATCTCCCTCTAATCAAAGGTTAATACCCACAATTGTGTGTCACATCTCCAGGGAGATAATCTAATCAAGTTTCAAACCTACAGTGCATTAAAGTGAGGAAAAAATAAGGGTGTCTATCGTCCCCATTTTCTTTTACTGGATAGGAAATCTTTTTAAAACCTTTCTTTCTTTTTTTTTTAAGGTAATTATAGAGTCACATGCTGTTGTAAGGAATAATGTAAAGAGATTGCATGTACCCCTTTATCCAGTTTCCCCCATGGCTAACTAATAGTGTGATATCACAACTAGGATATTAAATATTGATATAATCCAGATACAGAACATTTCCATCACCAAAAGGATTCCTCATGGTGTCCTTTAATAACCACACCCATCTCCCTACCCCATTTAAATTTCCTAACCCCTGGTAATTACTAATTTGTTCTCCATTTCTATAATTTTGTCATTTCAAGAATGTTATATAAATAGAATCATACAGTGTATAATCACCATTGTTATTTAACATAATTCTTAAGGTAATAGCTAACACAATTAGATAAAGAAATTTTAGGTGGAAAAATTATAAAGGAGATAAAAACTATTTGCAGATAAATTAATGATTGTGTATCTGGAAAGCTCAAGAAATTCTAAAGGAATTAAAATGATAAGATAATTTCATGAGTTGTCTGAGGGTAACATAAAAAATTTAAAACTACACTTTGTTGAATAACAACCAGATAGAATATATAAAAGGAAAGAATACACCATTTATTAAAGCAGCAGAAAATATAAAAATAAACTTAAAAAATGTACAAGAGTTACAAGAAGAATATATTCGCAATTCGAATATTTAAAAGAAGTCTTGAATAAATTCAAAGGCTTGGCATGTTCTAGGATAGGAAGATGTACCATTATTATGAGTTAATCTTTCTTAAATTAATCTGTTCCTTTAATATAATCCCAATAAAATTGCCAATAGAACATTTTGGTGGAACTAGATAAGTTGATTCTATGGTTCATGTTGAAATTAACAAGCAAAAATAGCCAGTCAAATTCTGAAAAAAGAGTAATAAAGGAGGTTGACTAGCTCTATAAGGGGATATTAAAACTTCTTATACACCATAATAATTAAAGCAAAATTGGCACTATTGCATGAATAGACAAACTAAACAATCAGCAGAATAAATCAATCCAGAAATAGATCCAAATATATGCAGATTTAATATATGATAAAGGTAGCATCTCAACTCAGTGAAGGAAAGATGGATATTTCAATAAAAGTTATATAGATAACTGGGTAGACATTTCTTAAAAAAATTAATTTTGATCCATACTTCATGTTCTATTTCTCCCAAATTTCCAGATTGATCAAATAATAATTATTAAAAAATGATTCTAGGAAAAAACTATGGTGTAATTTTGTTTTGTAATCCTGGAGTAAGGAAGCCATAAAGGAAAGAGTGATTAATATGATAACAAATAAATTTAAATTTTCTATATGATAAAACTACGAAAACAAAATTAAAGGACAACCAACTGGGAAAAGATTTACAAATAATTTCATAACCAGTGGGCTAATTTCACTGATATATAAAAAGCTTCAACAAATAATAACAAAAACTCAGCAGCTTAACAGAAAATTGGCTGCCTTTTCAATTTCTTGACTAAGTGCTTTGAAGCACAGGAGTCTTCAGTTTTGGGGAGGTTCCGTTTATCTATTTTTTCTTTTATGGCTTGTGCTTTGGGTGTAAAGTGTAAGAAACCATTGCCTACCACAAGATCTTGAAGGTACTTCCGTACATTTTCTTCTAGGAGTTTTGTGGTCCTAGCTCTTATAGTTAGGTCTTTGATCCATTTTGAGTTAATTTTTGTATAAGGTATGAAATAGGGGTCCTCCTATTTCTTCTTCTTTTTTTTTATATGAATACCCAGTTTTCCCAGTACCATTTATTAAAGAGACAGTTCTGTCCCAGGTGGGTGGACTTGACAGTTTTGTCAAAAATCAGTTGACCATAAATGTAAGGGTGTACTTCTGAACGCTCAATTCAATTCCACTGGTGTATATATGTGTATATATATATATATAATTTTGATTGGGATTGCATTGAATCTGTAAATAAATTTGGGTTGAATTGACATCTTAACAATATTTAGTCTTCCAGTCCATGAACATAGAATGTCCTTCCATTTATTTAGGACTTCTTTGATTTCTTTTAGCAATGTTTTATAGTTTTCTGAATATAGATCCTTTACGTCCTTGGTTAAGTTTATTCCCAGATATATGATATATATATATAAATATATTGGAAGAATTTGAGCAAGATTGGTATTAATTCTTGGAATGATTGTTAGAATTCACCTGTGAAGCCATCTGGTCCTGGGTTTTTCTTTGTGGGAGGTTTTTGATATATATCTTTATGCCAGCATCATGCTGTTTTGACCTCTGTAGCTTTATAATATGCTTGAAAGTCAGGAAGTGCTAGTCCTCAAACTTCACTCTACTTTTTCAAGATATTTTTGCTTATTTGGGCCCATTACTCTTCCAAATAAATTTAATAATTGGGTTTAACATTTCTGCAAAGTAAGCTGTTGGAATTTTGATTGGAATGTCAATTTGAGTAGAATTGACATCTTTTCTATTTTTTTGCATGGGCAGGTACCAAAAATCCAACCCGGGTCTCCAGCATGGCAGGCGAGAACTCTGCTTGCTGAGCCACCGTAGCCTGCCCATAATTGACATCTTAACAATGTTGTTTTCCAATCCATAAACACGGAATGTGGTTCCATTCATTTAGGGTGTCTTTGATATCTTTTAGCAATGTTTGTAGCTTTCTGAATATAGGTCCTTTACATCCTTGGTTAAGTTTATTCCTAGGTATTTGATTATTTAGCTGCCATTGTAAATGGATTCTTTTTCTTGATTTCCTCCTCAGAATGTTCACTAGTAGTGCATAGAAACACTACTGATTTTTGTGTGTTGATCTTGTATCTCACCACTTTCTGAACTTAAATTACCTCTAGTAGCTTTGTTGTAGATTTTTCGTGACTTTCTGCATATAGGGAAATGTTGTTTGCAAATAGTGAAAGTTTTACTTCTTCCTTTCTAATTTGGATGCTTTTTAAACTTTTTTTTTTTTTTTTTTTGCATGGGCAGGCACCAGGAATTGAACCTGGGTCTCCGGCATGGCAGGTAAGAACTCTGCCACTGAGCTGTCGTTGCCCACCCCAATTTGGCTGCTTTTTCTTTCTTCCTTTTTTTTTTCTGCCTAACTTGTCTATCTCGAATTTCTAGCACAATGTTGAATAACAGAGATGACAATGGGAATTCTTTTTTTTTGTTCTGGATCTCAGAGGGAAAATTTTCAGTCTTTCACCATTAGGTATGGGTTTTTCATATATACATACTTTATCATATTGAGGAAATTTCCCTGTATTCCTGTCTTGCAAAGTGTTTTTATGCAGAAAGGATGCTGAATTTTGGCAAATGCCTTCTGTGTCAAACAAGATGATCATATGGTTTTGCACCTTTGGTTAGCTAATGTAGTGTATTTCTTATGTTCACCCTTCCATACCTGGAATAGAACCCACTTGATCATGGTGTATAATTCTTTTAGTGTCTTGTTAGATTCGATTTGCCAGTCTTTTGTTGAGGATTTTTGCATCTAAATTCAATAGAGAGAATGGATGAGTAATTTTCTTTTCTTCTGGTATTTTTATCTGGCTTTGGTACTTGTGCAGTGTTGGCTTTGTAGAATGAGTTAGGTAGTGTTCCCTAAGTATTGTAATTGACCTGTTGAGTTTTCCTGTTTCTTCTTGAGTCAGTGTAGGTTGTTCATGTACTTATAGGAATTTGTCCATTTTGTCTAAGTAATCTAATTTGTGGGCATACAGTTGTTCATATTATCCTGTTCTGATTCCTTTTATTTCTGTGAGGTCACTAGTAATGTCCCCCCCTCACATCTGATTTTCTTTATTTGCATCTTCACTCTTTTTTTCTTTGTCAGCCTACCTAAGGGTTTGTCAATTTTATTTATCATCTCAAATAACCAAATTTTGATGTTGTTAATTTGTTTATTGTTTATTATTATTTATTGTTTATTTTTTTATTCTCAATTTCATTTATTCTGCTCTAATCTTTATTTCTTTTCTTCTGCTTGCTTTGGAATTAATTTGCTGTCCTTTTTTCTAGTAACTCCAGATATGCAGTTAGGTCATTGATTTTAGCTCTTTCTTCTTTTTTATTGTAGGTGTTTAGGACTATAAATTTACCTCTCAGTGCTGTCTTCCCTGCATCCTGTAAGTTGTTTTGTTTTGTTTTTGTATGGGCAGGCACCAGGAATGGAACCCAGGTCTCTGGCATGGCAGGTAAGAACTCTGCTTGCTGAGCCACCGTGGCCCACCCTGAGCCACTGTGGTCCACTCTCCCATAAGTTTTTATATGTTGTGTTCTCATTTTCATTTTGTCAAGATGTTTACTAATTTCTCTTGCAGTTTCTTCTTTGACCCACTGCTTGTTTAAGGGTATGGTTGTTTAACCTCGATGGATTTGTGAGTCTTCCAGTTGTCTACCTGTTAGTAATTTCCATCTTATTTCATTATGGTTAAAGAAAGTGTTTTGTGTAATTTCAGTCTTTTTAGATTTATTGAAACTTGTTTTGTGACCCAACATGTGGTCTATCCTGGAGAGTGATCCATGAGTACTTGACAGAATGAATATGCTGCTGTTTTGGGCCATGTACTATAGATGTCTATTGGGTCTAGTTCATTTATCATATTATTCAAGTTCTCTGTTTCCTTATTGTTCCTCTTTCTAGATGTTCTGTCTATTGATGACAGTGGCATATTGAAGTCTCCAGCTATTATTATAGAGATTTCAATTATTCCCTTCAGATTTGCCAGTGTTTGCCTCGTGTATTTTGGGGCTTCCAGGTCAGGTGCATAAATATTTATGATTGCCATTTCTTCTTCATAGATTGCCCCTTTTAGCAATATAGAGTCCTTCTTTGTCTCTTATAACAGTTTTGCATTTAAATTTTATTTTGTCTTATATTGTTAAAGCTACCCCAGTTCTTTTCTGGTTACTGTTTATATGGAATATCTTTTTCCAACCTTTTTCTTTCAACCTATCTGTGTCCTTAGGTTAAAGTGAATCTTTGGTAGACAGCGTATAGATGGTTCACACTTTTTATTTTTTAGTCCATTCTGCTAATCTGTGTCTTTTGATTGGGGAGTTTAATCCATTAATGTTCAATGTTGCTATTATAAAAATAGTACTTACTTCAATCCTTTTACCTTTGGTTTTTATATGTCATATCTTCTGAGGGTCACCCTTTTAGTAACCCTTACAGATCATTTTCATTTCTAGACTCCCCTCAAGCCTCCCTCTCTTGTCTCTTCTTCTTAGCCTGCAGAATACCCTTTAGTATTTCTTGTTAATGAACTCTCTCAGTTTCTGTTTATCTATGAATATTTAAAACTCCCCCTCATTTTTTAAAACTGTTTTATTATTATTTTAATGCGTTTGTCTTTTGGCTCCTATAGGAAGTAAAAAGTGGAGTTACAAACCAAAGATACAATAGTACCAGTATTTACATTTACCTATATCATTATGTTTACCAGAGATCTTTATTTCTTCATGTGGCTTCAGTCAATTGTCTAATGTCCTTTCCTTTCAAATTGCAGAACTCTCTTTAGCACCTCTTGTAAGGCAACTCTTGTGGTGATGAATTCCCTCAGCTCTCGTTTATCTGGAAATGTTTTAATTCCTCCCTCATTTTAGAAAGACAGTTTTGGTGTATATAAAACTCTTGGCATTTTTTTTTTTGCATTAAGCACTTAAAAATGTCTTCCCACTACCTTCTTGCCTTCTTGGTTTCTGATGAGAAATCAGTTCCTAGTCTTATTGAGGCTCCCATTGCTTCTCTCTTGTGGCTTTCAAGATTCTCTATCTTTGGCATTCAACAGTTTGATTATAATATGCCATGGCATGGATCTATTTGGGTGTATCCTGTCTGGAGTTCATTGAGTATCTGGGATGAATATATTCCTATCCTTCATTTGGGAAGTTGTCAGCCATTATTTAGTTGAATATTCTTTCTGCCTTCTCTCTTTCTTTGCCTTCTGGGACTCCCACAAGGCATATATTAGTATGCTTGATGTTGTTGCACAAGTTCCTCAGGCTCTGTTCACTTTTCTTCATTCTTTCTTCCTCCTGCTTCTAGTGTGTATAATCTCAATTGTATTATCTTCAAGTTCTCTGATTCCTTCTCCTGCTGGCTCCAACCTGCTGTTGGACATCCCTAGGGAGTTTTAAATGCTGTTACTGTGGTCTTCAGTGTTGTTTGATTCCTTTTCATAATTTCCATCTCTCTATGGGTATTTTCTTTGTGTTCATCTATCATTTTCCTGGTTTCCTTTAGTACTTTGTGTATGTTTTCCTTTAGTACTTTGTGTATGTTTTCCTTTAGCTCTGAGCATATTTAGGACTACATTTTTAGAGCCTTTATCAGGTATGTCCCAGGTCTGGTCCTCTTCATTGAGGGTTTCTAATGCTTTAATTGTCTCCTTTGCCCGGATCATCACTTCACTTTCTGTTTCTTTGTATATTTTGTTGAAAAATGTACATTTTGATATTTCAATGGGTTATCACAGAAATTTAGAGTTAAAGCCTCTGTTCCTTAAGTTTGCATACAGCTATTATTCGGGTAGAAACTTTCCCCAAATGCCACAAGCTAACCCCTCATTTTTGAAGGACAGTTTTTCCTGACAAAGAATTCTTGGCTGAAAGTTTTTATCTTTCAGCACCTTAAATGTATCATGCTACTGGCTCCTCACCTCCATGTTTTCTTTGAGAAATCAGCACTTACTTGTATTGCTGTTCCCTTGTATGTGACACATTGCTTTTCTCTTGTTGCTTTCAGGATTCTCTCTTTATTTTTCTCAGTTGATAGTCTGATTAGTATGTGTCTTGGAGTAAGTCTCCTTGAATTTATTCTGTTTGAAGTATTTGGAGTATATTGTACTTCTTGGATAGTTATATTTATGTCTTTCGTAAGAGTTGGGAAGTTTTCTGCCATTATTTACTCAAATATTCTTCCTGCCTCTTTTCCCTTTTCTTCTCCTTCTTGGACACCTATGATGTGGGTATTTGTGTACTCCACGCTGTCATTCAGTTCCCGGAGGATCTGCTCAATTTTTTCCATTCTTTTCTCTGTCTGTTTCTTTATGTCTGATTCAGATATCCTGTCTTCTAACTCAGTGACCCTTTCTTCTGCCTGTTCGCATCTGCTGTTGTATGCCTCAAGTGTATTTTCAATCTCATTTATCGTGCTTTTCATTCCTGTAAGTTCTGTTATTTTTCTTTACATGCTTTCAAATTTTCCTTTATGTTCACCCAGTGCCTTCATCATATCCTTTATCTCTCTAGCCATATTTTCCTTCATCTCTTTGAATTGATTTAGGAGATTTGCTGGAACATCTTTGATTAGTTATTCCAAATTCTGTGTATCCTCCAACTTTTAAATTTGTTCATTTGACTGGGCCATTTCCTCCTATTTTATGTTATGGTTTGTAGTTTTTTGTTCCTATCTGGGCATCGATCACTTGACAGATTATTCTGAGTATTTGTTTCTCTCTCCTGTCTAGGATTTTGTTGTTGATTGGGTTTGTGTTAAGGCTCTTCTTTGACACTTGGTTCATCAGTATTTCCCAGCCAATACAGGGTCTGGCGCCCACACTTGGGGGCACAAACCTGTTCCAAAGGGCCCTGGGAAAGGGTCAGGAAAGACACCAAAAACCCTTTTGTTGGTGTCCAAGATGCACTTGCCTGGACTGCCCAGCAGGTGGTGCTACGTGGCAAGCTGTTCCCTGCAGCCCTAGGAAGGCAGTGTGTTTTTTATAGTCCTCTGGCCCCACCCCTGCCAGGGTTGGTGCTGAAACAGTGGCACAGCGGTCCCTGTCCAGGGCAGGCTAAAATAGTGGGATCCAGCAGTCTGAATTCATGGACCGAAAGCTGTGATCTGTGTTCTGCTGTGGGGCCCCAACCCCCCATTCTTGGAGAGGACAGCCTGTCTTACATCAGCCCTGAGGAGCTCCTGCTCATCCTAATGATACTGAGAATATCCAGTCAGTAACCATCTGAGATCTGGCTCATTTGCGATTGATTAGGGAGTCTCTCTCTTCCCATTTCCCTAGGGCAGTGACTAGCTATAAACCAGAGCCCTAGCCATGTTTATGGCTTTAATCAATGACCTTTCTCAGGGAAGCACTTTAGCTCCTCTTCCCTGTAGCAGCTGAACTGCAGACTTCCTTAGGAAAGGGAGTCCAACAGATTCTGGCTTCAGTTCTGCTCACTGCTCTGCGTTTTGTACCGTAGAGATGTTTATCTTTTTTCCTAGCCCCACTTTTGTCCTTTTTGTTTTCTCTCTTTCATGATTCTCTCTCTCTCTCTCTTTTTGCTATATATTTGGCACAAAGTAGATCTATCTTGCCTTAATAACTTTCTTTAAAAACTTTAAATGGATTCCCCTTTCTTACTTAGAATTATCTGGAGGAATAACATCCATGGACTCATAAGTTAGCTGTTTTAGTTATTTTTCCTAAGACATATTAAAAAAGAATACCTAACAAATTAAAGATATTGAAATGTTTATTTATATTGCCCCAAATAACATTTGATACCAGTATTCCTCACATTTAATGTTTGTGTGAACCACTCGAGGAATTGACCTAAAATGCCCAATCTGGAGTCAGGAGGTTTGGGGTGGGGTCCGAGATTCTGCCTTTCTAACAAGTTCCCAGGTGCTGCTGTTGCCGCTGTTCCCACACTTTGAGTAGTAAAGTCTGTCCCACACTTTGAGGATCACAAGACCAGAGGGCATTCAAGAGACCCAGCTGGAACTTGAACGTGGGCTGTGTTCCCTCAGGGACCAAATGTTTGAGCCACTTTGTGCTCTGCTGCCATCCCACACCCCTCAGCCTGAGTCCCTGTCTCGTGTGGTGTGAGGGACAGATGCTATTCATTTCTGCATTCTCATGCCAGTCTGTTTCACCAGATTTCTGTACCCGCCTTTGCTTTTTTTCTCTGGGACGAATTCTTTCTCAGGAGGGAATCTCCTTCATCCAATGTCTCCTGATGGTCTGGCTCACTAGTTTAAGGCCCAGACATGCTAACTCCCAGATGATTACGGTTTACTCTCAAGGGGGATCATCTTCTCAAATCTGCTCTTAAAGGTTGGAGACCAGGCCTTGTATGGAGTCCCATCCCAAATACCTAATTCTCAGAAAAATATATATCCATTGATCAGACTCTCCCCTCAATAAAATATGCAGGACATCAAAATTTGAATACCTCATCTTTAGACAAAACCTCCCTTGGAATTAAATAAGCAGCTGCCTTGAGCATTCAAGACCTTAGTACTGATGTTAAGAAGAAAGTTTAGGTGAAAAACCTTACCAAATAAATCTATCCTGTGGTAAAGGTAGACGTCTGTGATTCTTCGGAGCCCAGCGCAATCTTCCACCTAAATTTGTTTATATTCCTTTTTCAAAGAGAGGTGTGCATCTTTCTGTGTATTGAGGACAACTTCGTCTTGTAGAATTGCTATTTAATCATGACAGTGCTGTATTTCTGTGAAATAAGCCCATGACAATTTAGCGGTAATGAGTCATTCACAGTACTGAATTACGATTTGAAATGCAAAGACATCTTTCCATTTCCATCAATCTGCAGCAGACCCTAAGGAGAAGCTAACTTGAAAAAGTGAGTCAAGTACTTCCGCACTCAACATTTAGGAAATGGGCTTTGGCGGTTTACCCTTTTCACTCATCCGTAATAGTGATATTTGCTATGTATCAAGAAGCCTTGGCTCTTGATGATTCTCAAAGCATTCAGCATTTACCTATCATGTAGATACGACAGATTATAATGATCAAAGCTCATTTTAATAAAGAACCAAGTGCATCCAGATTTAGCAGGGTTTGTGTTTTCTTTGATACTTTCTCCCTTCCCTTTCCCCTGGGTAGAAGCCATCACTGGCAGGGTCTTGTGGGGACATTGATTTGGAATCTGGAGATCTCCCCCTACCTTATGACTGATTCTCATGGGTAACGGTAGAAAGGGGGGGGGGGGGGACACGAAAATAGATCAGAACCTCAGCAACACATCACATGCAAATAATTCCAGTCACTTAAGGAGCTTATGTGAAATGCCAAACCAGGTACAACCCAGAGATTCTGATTTAGTTAGTCAGGGAGCCCAGGAACCTGCCCTTTTAACCAGGCCTACCCCACTCTCCTCCAGGTAATGCCGATTAGAAACTTCAGTGTGCAGAAAGAGCTTTGGTTCTCAAATCCTCCCTCCCCATTCTGTGCATAAATACTTTTAAACAAAAGGGATCAGGAACCACCATGCCCTTGGTGCCTCGGTTTCCCCTATCAGAAAAGGTGTGTGGTATGAACCCCTGCCATTTGGAGATGTTGAGTGGACAAATGAACTCTCATTAGTGAGAGAAATGAATGAGGAGTTTTCATGAGACCAGAATTGTTTCATTTTGTGGAGAACTCTGACTGACCACAGCTGTTTCTTTGAGCTCTTCAAAGGAACCCAGTATTACTACAGAAGAGGAAGTTTTCACATGTGGAGGAAATTAGCCTCCCAGGAGCTGGCATTTGTTTATCTTCATTGCAGTGCACCAGGGGTGGGCATATTATTCGGAGCATCTTGCAGTTTGGAGAATGAGAAGTCAAGTGGATCCTGAGAGGATAGTAGAGCCATAATCTCCAGGTACCCATGGAGGCACCATCCTTTGTGGGGCTTCCTTTCCTGAAGGAGGCTGTGGGTTCACCGAGGAGTGTTCAGTGCCGGGCAGCTCAGATTCACCAGGTTATGCAGCTACACAAGTTCCTTTATGTGTGTTTTTAAAAACCTTAATGCTTTTTTTTTTTTTGGCCTGGGCAGGCACCAAGAATTGAACCCGGGTCTCCTGCATGGCAGGCGAGAGCTCCACCTGCTGAGCCACTGTCGCCCGCCCCAAAGACCTTAATGCCTTTTGACAGCAAGAGCCCTGAGAATTTGCTGTCACGTTAGTGACTCCTCTGAGGGAGCCTGTCCCTGAGCAAATCTGCAAAGTCAAACCCGCAGTGGCCATTTCTGCCCTTGGGCTCAGCCTGGTCCACTCTGGGAGGTATCTGAGCACAACGGAGCACACCCCTGAAACAGACTCCCTGTGCTGGGGAAAAGGTGGTCACAGTTTCATTTGGAGGTAGACCCTGATTTATTTCCTAGCTAGTGAAAATGTCTGGAAAGGAAAGTTTCATTCGCTGTTTTTTTGTTAAAAACACAAAGACTTTTTAAAAAGCACAAATTTTCTAGCATGGAGTGGCAGTCAACGGTTTTGCAATTAAAATGATAATGAAACATCCCTTGCGAGAACTTCTCTTTCAAATCAGTGTGATGGGTTCACAGTACACCATTAGAAGGAATTATGTAAAGCAGCCTCTCTGTTCCAAGTTTTATTTTAAGATTTAATTTATGCCAGATCTGCCAGAAAAAAGCCACCCATGTGACAAGCCTGCTAACAGATGTCAATTTAGTTTTATAGCACATGCCTGTGCTTCAGAGTCAGAAAATGAAGATAATTCTTTTTTGCCTGCTGTTTATTACACAGCTCAGCTTCATAACACCATGCCCCAGAGGACAGCTGATTAATAACGTATGGGCAAGCAATTTATCACCTGCTTTTGTCTTCTGCAGTGTTGAATCCCTGTTGGATTAAGAGAGGTATAAGAAAGAGCAAAGGTGGTAGAAAATGGATTTATCACTGTTTCAATATCATCTAAGTCAGAGGACAGATTATGATATCATATAGGTCAAAAGATACTTGTGAAGAAAATAACACAAAAAATAAGAATTATTCAACCAGTTAGAATTAAATCTATATTCAATTTTTTGTGGTGTTGTTGGGTAAAACAAAATAACTCTACATGATAAATATCATGTCAAATTCAGCCATAACAAGAAATCCCTCACTTCTTTATATTTACAGGGCCCATTTCCCTCTATTCATACTTCTACTTCCTCTATTCACACAGCAGAGCAATTGTGTTGCATCTTTGTTCCCATTCCATCCATCCATCCATCCATCCATCCATCCATCCAATCAATATTTATTAAGCATCTTTTATGTGCAAGGTCTTGTGCTTAAATAATACAGACACAGGGATAAACAACTCTGTTAAGATTTAACACACAACTGAAAAGACAAGTGTGATCCTGTGATGAGTGCTGCAGTGAAGTGCTGTGTGTAATGGGAATGTTTCATAGAGAAATCCGATTTCATATGTCTTCTTTATTTTTGTATCCCTGATGTCTGGTCCTTGGTAGGGGTTCGATAAGTGTTTGCTGGGTGGGTGAATGAACCCTCCAGAGCCTTGGCAATTTAGGTCCATCTCCTTCATTTTCTCCCTGCAGTTCAGCTGCCCTCCATTCTGTAAGAATGGCACTGGAGAGCAAATAGAATTTTTGTTAATAGACTATCAGCTTTTCTTTGGTTGCCTCTATTGATCTCTGAAGAGATTGTGGGAAAATTTTTTTCTCAGTAATGTTCTTTTTGTCTTTCCGAATATGATCTAATCTTTAAGGATGCTGAGATATTTCTAACAGATATCTCTCTGCCTTTTCTTTGGGGGTGGGGGTGGGGAAAGCTTTGCCTGCGGATTTAAGATGAAAGTATAGTGATATTACTAACTGGTGGGCTATTCAGGGAGAAAATATTCTTTCCGTTCTTAGAACACTGCCTCCATTCCCTAAGGAATTTTGTTCTATAAAGATAGCAAAAAGATCTCTTACTCATTTTCTCTTCTGGCTTAAATAAGTAACATTTCCCCCAAGTACATGCTATTTATAGCTAGTTTAAATTAAAAGTTCATTTTTCAGATTTAAAAAGACACTTTCAGATAGTTAAACATATAAGTACTATATTGGAAGACTTAGGCTGCTTGTCTCTACTTTTATAAAAGGAATCTATTTATCTGATCTCTAAGTCAATCAAAGACAGTTATTGTTCTGCCCAGCTTCTTAAATTTGCTAGCAAATTAGGCGAAGAGGCTGGCCACAGAAATATTTGGCGCAGCTCTTTCCTAGACATTTTTTTATTAGTTTTGTGGGTTGTCACGGTGTTATGTATTCTGATCAGCTAGAGAGTTCCAGTTTTCTGCTTGAAATGAGTCCTGAGGGTTTCTCACAGTTTCTCTGATCTTGGTATTGCCCCAGGAGAACAATGTGGATGATATTTTCAGGATGCTGTTTTTCGGCCAGGTGGCATGTATTGAGCAGTGTTGTCCAGTGGAAGGGTCATTGGCTCTCAATCAAAGAAACCTGGATACTGGTGTACCACCTGCTAATTGTACGAAGTAACACAATTACTTAATTTCTCTGAGCCATGTTTTATTTTTATGTAAAATGAGATGATAATCATACCTTTCATGCAAGACTGTTGAGGGGATTAGAGACAAATACCTGTATACAGTACCTATCTCCGTGCCTGACCAATTGACCCATAGATGGGCACAGTTTATTAAATGGCTGTTGGGTTGGATTATTTGAATTCTTTGTGGATGGGATCACTTGATGTGTTTTATTGCTCTTTTGATTTTTTAGTGATAGTGGGGAACTTCCATTAGGTTAGTCATTTACTCCATGAAAGTTAAAATTGAGTTGGTATTCTGCCTTTGGAGTTTGGAAATGTTTAGAACAGCAGCAGTATGAGTCTGATGCCCAGATATACCTTCCATATCTCTGGGCTGATGTCTCTGCAGTGGCAGTCATGAGCATAATTGGCGTGCATTTCAAATAGACCCCTGCATCATAACAAAGGTAAAAATCTTGTAATTGAGTGGTCTTTCCAATGTGCATCTCTTGAGTGTGAGTCCCACAGTCCCACAGTCCCACAGGCTTATTTGGTATCTTATTGTGGAATCATTTAGATGATGAGTATTGATGTCTTTGAGGATATTTTACATGGTGGTAGTGCATTAATACTTTTCACTGGATTTGCCTTATGACGTATTTTTTCCTAGGTTGACGCCCCTCCCCACCCTCAGAAACTCTCTGTTATGTAATTTTAACTTCTTCTCGTGATATATCAAGTAGGGTACAAACTCTTGGCTGAACTAAGTGCTCAAGAATGTTCTACATAACTAAATGAAAGATGTACTTTTGCCCACTGCTGTATTTATTGTTCCCTCCTGTGCTACCTTCTGTGTTAAATAGAAACACATCAAGTGAAGTGCAAGGCCCCAATTCAGTGTTCTAACCTCTTTCCCACCACTTTTTTGTGCAAATATCCTTTGCTGTAGCTCAACTAAGTTGCCTACACTTACCCCATTTAGTTTCAGTCACAATTCCTCTTTTTTTTATTGTGGCAAAATATATGTAACATAAAATTTGCTATTTTAACAATTTTTAAGTGTACTGTTCAGTGGCAACTATCCACACTGTTTCCAAAATTTTCTCTTACCCCAAACAGAAACTGTAATGGTTAGATAATAACCCTGCATTCCTCCTTCCCCAGCTCCAGGTAGCTTCTAATCTACTTTGTGTCTCTATGAATTTGTCTATACTAAATATTTCATATAAGTGGAAAGTCACAATTTCTTTTATCTCTACTATTTTCCCCATATCTGAACAAATTGAAATTTCAAGACCTATCCCAAATGCTACCTCCTCTACAAAACCTCTTTTAAAACCTTTTACTGTTATAGTTACATAAATGACATATATTCACTGTAGAAAATTTAGACATAGACAAGTAAAAGAATGAAAATTAAAATCACCTCATAACTCTACTGATAACTTCCTATTAATATAGAAAGTCTCTCCTTCCAGAGCCACCTCCTTCCACCATGGTTTATATATATATATAACAAAATTAAAGTGGAACCATACTGTATACAATATTTTATAATCTACCTCTTTTACTTAAAATATATTGAACATTCTTATTGAAGCATTATTTGTAATAGCAAAATTCTGGAAACAATGTAATTATCCTTTAATGGGAACCTGCATAAATACAATATAACAAAACCCATACAGTCTAATACTCTGTGTCTATTAAGCACACTATAGATCTATATTTTGCTGATATGCAAAGATCTCCATAATAAATTGTGAAGAGCCCAAACAAAATGATGAACAGTGACTATAGCATGACACCCACTATTTGAATAAAATTGAAGATGTGTATGTATAGATATACACTTGTACATGTACATTAAAACAGTGGCTTCTTTGGGCAAAGTTACTGGGAGTTCTAGAGTGGGAGAAAGGCAAATCATTGTCTTTTTGAAAGGTTTGAACATTTTTTTTTATCATGTTCCTATTATACTTTTTCCATAAAATCTTATGAAATATTTATAACAATGTAAGTTTTAATGCTGCGTATTTTCTATTGAATGGAATTCACTAGAACATCTAACTACTCACCAATTGTTGGGCATATAGTTTTATTCCGGTTCTTGACTATTATAAACCATGTTGTGAAAAATTCCTTGCAGCTAATCACATACATGATTATTTCCTTAGGATAAATTCCTAAATATGGATTTTCTGGGCATGCAAGATTAAGGCTTTTCATATATGTTGCTAAATTGTTTCAAGAGAGTTTGTACCATTTTGCTCTACTGGGATTCTTCCAATGGATGTGATTGTTTACTTTTTTGAATTCCTATAAAACTTTATGGAATTTAGCTAGTTCCTTGCATCATAATTGCCCAGGTATTTGGTGTATCTCTACAAAACACTAAGAAATCCCTGAGATAGTGAATCTGTGACTCTTCTTTCATCTTTTTTTTTTCACATGGGCAGGCACCAGAAATTGAACCCGGGTCCTCTGGCATGGCAGGCAAGCATCCTTGCCTGCTGAGCCACCGTGGCCCGTCCTCTTCTTTCATCTTTTGTCCACTACAGCACACAGTACGCTGCCTGGATCATGTGAAATGTGCAGAAAATAAATACTGGATGTATTAAAATGAGTCAGTTTTACACTGTTAGGGAGCATCTTTCCAAAATGATGATAGTGAAACTTGTTTAGCTGACTGAGCATCCTAAAATCATGGCTCTCTGTATAAACTACCATACTCTTTGTGAAATGCCAGTATTTATAATTAAACAGTTTGAACTAGGGATAATTTTATCCACAGAAAATACAACTATTTATATGCCACAACAAAGACCACTTGTAAAAATCAAGCCTTAAGACTAAATAAGATTGAATATTTCAGGTTTTTTCATTAATAATTAATTGCCACTTATTTATTCTTCTATTGGATCTCAGTCACAGACAAATAGCAAGTCAGTATAAAGATTTGAGAAATACTGATGAGTTTTGTCTTTTGGAAAATTACCTTGATGCTACTAGGTAATTTCCTACTAGGCTAGCTATCCCAGAGGTTATGGATCAGAAATTAAGATACTGGAATCACATGGTTTATTGAATCAGTTGAAAACACAAAATGAGAAGTAAAGAGATGAAATAGATTAACAAACTTGATATAAGGTGTAAGTGGGGTGGAAGGACCACACTACATGAATCCTGGGTTATATAATGTTCATATAATTTCCCTCCTGCTTCCCTCTGTCCCTCCATCCTTCCATCTCTGCCCCATTAGCCTTCCCTGCTGATGGTATAGTATTGAGGACCAGAGTTGAGGTTTGAACAAAGAAGCTCAACTGGGGAAACATAGGGACAATTGTGTCTGGTCATTGCTATAAACTCACCAATTAGTCTATGAACCTCTATTGATATTTATTTAGTAGAGTATGCTTGGGGCAGAGTGGATGTCTCCAATGTGTATCTGATTTAAGGCCTCATTAATGTTGAGTGATTCATATGGCTTATGTATATTTAATGTTTAATGAAAATTTTAATGTCTCCTTACCATTTCTATCGCTTTTATGTATTTTCAGCACATACATGTATGTCTTATTTTATTTATGCCTAATATGTTTTGTGAATTACTTACTCAAATAGAAGAATTGAATATCTCCAAATAAAACAACAAATGCACGTTGTAAATTTTTAACTTAAAATTGATAAGATTGTGTTTAGTACTTTGTTTTCAAATTGGGAAATGATCACTACCATCAATCTATTTCAGTGTTCAAACACCTCAGTTACTGGTTCCACAGGAGCCCAAACAGTCCATCATAAGCTCTATTTGATAGAACAGAATGACCTAAGTGAGGTATTTGACATTTTTTCTTGTAAAGTCATTCTGAGTTCCACTTTTTTAGTGCAGTAATTAGTTCTAGAAGATAGAACTGGGTACGGACTCATCTTAGGACCTTCCCTGGAAGCTATTTTCATTTAAAAAAAAAAGAAAAAGATCTTTTACATGAATTTGTTCTTCTAAAACTGGACTACCTTAAATTGATATTCAGAAAAAAATAGATTTTGACATATCTTTCACTCCCACAGTGCCCAAGCAATGCTTTACCGCAAGTAGGAATCTTTTGTTGAGATTTTGTTATTCAGCTAATGGTTATCATTTCAGAGGTGATTACACCAAAGGATATGTATTTAAGATACAAAGTCTCTGATCTCAGGCACAATACAGGCAGACTCTTAAAATTTCACTGAAAGTTGAACACACTCAACCACTGATTGCCTCTTCTTTAGCTACTGATCTTAGTTTCTTCCCCCCAGTTTAGATTTTAATAAAAGCTCTGCGCAAAGAGGAAAAGTGCAGAGCTAAAGTTTACCTTTTTCTGCCTTTCTTATAAAAAGTGGTGATGTACAGAGAAAGAGCCAAAAGCATTAGCAAGGAACATAAGTACAAGGAATATTCCACCCACTGCAGAGTCAGCCTTTAAAATGCCCTTTATTCAGTCAAGGAAATACCAAATGAAAGAGGCATACTCTACTGTCAAGGAACTTGCTGAATTGGAAAGGAGACAACACAGACCCTGCAGATATCACACTGAAAATAGCCAATAAAGTATTTTCAGTGTGATATCTGCAGGGTCTGTGTTGGCACCCAGGAAGGACAGATATTAGAGTTGAAACTTGGGTTGATAATTTTCTTTATATATATATTTTATTGACAAATCTTCACACACATACAGTCCATATGTGGTGTTCAATCAGTGACTCACAATATCATCACATAGTTGTGTATTCATCACCATGATCATTTTTAAAATATTTGCATCACTTCAGAAAAAGAAATAAAAAGAAAAAATGAAAAACTCCTATATCCCATACCTCTAACCCCTCCCTCTCTGACCATAGTATTTCAATCTACCAAATTTGTTTTACCCCTTATGCCCCCTATTATTTATTTATTTATCCTTTTTTTTTTTAAACTCAACTGTCCATACCCTGGATAAAAAGAGCATCAAACACAAGGTTTTCACTATCACACAGTCACATTGCAAGAACTATATCATTATATAATTGTCTCCAAGAATCAAGACTACTGGAATGCAGCTCTATAGTTTCAGGTACTTCCCTCCAGCCACTCCAATACACCATAAACTAAAAAGGGATATCTATATAATACATAACAATAACCTCCAGAATAACCTCTCAACTCTATTTGAAATCTCTTAGCCACTGATACTTTATTTTGTCTCATTTCTCTCCTCCCCATTTTGGTCAAGAAGACTTTCTCAATTCTATGATGCCAGATCCCTATGTATCCCAGAAATTCTGTCCCATGTTGCCAGGGACATTTACACCCTTGGGAGTCATGTCCTATGTAAGGGGGAGAACAGCAAGTTTACCTGCTGAGTTGGCTTAGAGAGAGAGGCCACATCTGAGCAATGAAAGAAGTTTTCTGGGGATGACTCTTAGGCATAATTATAAGTAGGTTCAGACTATCTTTTGCAGGAATAAGTTTAATAGAGGTGAACCCTAAGATTGAGAGCTCAGCCTCTTGATTTGATTGTCCCCACTGCTTGCTGAGTATATCAAGAATTCTTGAAAAGGGGAAGTTGAATATTTCCTCCTTTCTCCCCAGTCCAAGGGGCCTTACCAAATGCTTCTTAATTCACTGCCCATATTACTTTGGGATATAACAGGGCAACACGCTAACCTGTAAAAACCAACAAAATCTCATACCCTATTCAAGATTCCATATACTTATGGCGTTCAACTAAACTGACCATGCAAATTAAATTAGATAATGTTACCCAAAATATAAATTTTGCACCAGATAAACATCTCTCTTTTTGGTCTCACACAGAAGTTGAAGTTTTAAAAGGGGGACCATATCATCCATTACTCTGTATTCTGATCTATCTTAGTCTTCTCCAGATCAGCTTCATCCATATCTCTAGTCAAAGTCTGATCCCTTTTTCAGCTTTTTAACCAGTTCTTATATGGGGTAATCCTGACTTTCATAGCTTCAGAGCTCTAACTCTGAGTCTCAGGTGTCACATAAATACCCGAAGTTTCTGGGAACGACCAGGTTATATACAAACAGCTCAGTATCTCAGAATTTAGAAATAATAATTACAACTCCTGAATATATGTGACTGCTGTAAGAACTTCCAATCTAGGACCCTTTACAATCGGCCCCAACCTGATAACCCATGTTCTCAACATCAACTCATCAAGTTTTTATATTACAGTTAGTCAATATGAGTGAGGCGTGATAATACTTATCTTTTTGTTTCTGACATTTCATTCAACATACAGTCCTTAAGGTTCATTCACCTAGTTGCATGCCTCACAATTTCGTTCTTTCTTGCAACCACTCTGCGGTATGTATACACCATGGTTCCCCCTTCCATTTCTCAGTCATTGTACCCTTAGCCCATCTCCATCCATTGTGAATTGCAAATACTGCATCAGTGTGCAAATGTCCATTCGTGTCCCTATACTCACTTCCTCCTGGTATACACTGAACAACGGGGTTGCAGGATCATTTGGCAAACCCACCCCGAGTCTCCTGTGGAACCACCACACTGCCCGCCAAGGGCTGTATCTCTCAGCTTCCCTACCAACAGTGAATAGGTACATCTCTCTCTCCACATTTTCTCTAGCACTTGTTTCTCTCTGTTCATTCTTAAACAGTTGTATTCACACATCATATAATCCAACCTAAGTAAATAGACATGCCTTAACCACCATAATCTATAGCAAGACATTTTCTGTTTTCTTACAAATAATCTATCTCCCCCTCTCATGCACCACCCCCCAACCTGTTGACATTTAGTTTTGGCATAATGCCTTTGTTACATTCAGTGGAAGCTGAATTCAGTGGAAGCATATTACAATTTTACTGTTGACTATAGACCCTAGCTTGCATTGATTGTACTTTTTCCTGTTTAACATCCATTTTCAACCCCTTGTGATATTGACATTTATTTGTTCTCCCTCAAGCAAAAATGTTTTTATATGTGTACATTTAATCGCCATCATTGTCCACTCCAGGTATTCCTACGTTATACCATCTCAGTCTTTATCCTTTATCTTTCCTTCTGGTTTCATATGTGCCCCTAGCCCTTCTCCTTCAATCATATTCACTGTCAGCTTCATCCACTGTACTTATATTATTGTGCTAATTCAAGTAGTATTATGCTATCCATTTCTGAAATAACCGTCAGTCATTTGAACAATCTATATTCCTTCAGCACCAAATGCCCAGTCTCTACCCTGTTTCTATCTCCTGATAACCTGTGTTCTTAACTTCAGTTCTCAAAGTTCACTCATTAATGTTAGTTCATATTATTGGGACCATACGGTATTTGTCCTTTTTTTAAAAATTTTTTAAATTTTTTAAATTTTTATTTTTATTTATTATTTTTTTATTAATTAAAAAAATTAAGAAAACATTTAGAAATCATTCCATTCTACATGTACAATCAGTAATTCTTAATATCATCACATAGTTGCATATTCATCATTTCTTAGTACATTTGCATCGATTTAGAAAAAGAAATTAAAAGACAACAGAATAAGAATTAAAACGATAATAGAGAGAAAAAAAAACCTATACCTCACATGCAGCTTCATTCAATGTTTTAACATAATTGCATTACAATTAGGTAGTATTGTGCTGTCCATTTCTGAGTTTTTATATCCAGTCCTGTTGCACAGTCTGTATCCCTTCAGTTCCAATTACCCCTTCTCTTTTTTTTTTTTTTAATTAACGGGAAAAAAAGAAATTAACCCAACATTTAGAAATCATACCATTCTACATATGCAATCAGTAATTCTTAACATCATCACATAGATGCATGATCATCGTTTCTTAGTACATTTGCATCAGTTTATAAGAACTAGCAACACAACCGAAAAAGATATAGAATGTTAATATAGAGAAAAAAATAAAAGTATTAATAGTAAAAACAAAACAAAACAAAACGGAAACCTATAGCTCGGATGCAGCTTCATTCAGTGTTTTAACATGATTACTTTACAATTAGGTATTATTGTGCTGTCCATTTTTGAGTTTTTGTATCTAGTCCTGTTGCACAGTCTGTATCCCTTCAGCTCCAATTGCCCATTATCTTACCCTGCTTCTACCTCCTGCTGGACTCTGTTACCAATGACATATTCCAAATTTATTCTCGAATGTCCGTTCACATCATTGGGACCATACAGTATTTGTCCTTTAGTTTTTGGCTAGACTCACTCAGCATAATGTTCTCTAGGTCCATCCATGTTATTACATCCTTCATAAGTTTATCCTGTCTTAAAGCTGCATAATATTCCATCGTATGTATATACCACAGTTTGTTTAGCCACTCTTCTGTTGATGGAGATTTTGGCTGTTTCCATCTCTTTGAAATTGTAAATAACGCTGCTATAAACATTGGTGTGCAAATGTCCATTTGTGTCTTTGCCCTTAAGTCATTTGAGTAGATTCCCAGCAATGGTATTGCTGGGTCATATGGCAATTCTATATTCAGCTTTTTGAGGAACCGCCAAACTGCCTTCCACAGTGGTTGCACCATTTGACATTCCCACCAACAGTGGATAAGTGTGCCTCTTTCTCCGCATCCTCTCCAGCACTTGTCATTTTCTGTTTTGTTGATAATGGCCATTCTGGTGGGTGTGAGATGCTATCTCATTGTGGTTTTGATTTGCATTTCTCTAATGGCCAGGGACATTGAGCATCTCTTCATGTGCATTTTGGCCATTTGTATTTCCTCTTCTGATAGGTGTCTGTTCAAGTCTTTTTCCCACTTTGTAATTGGGTTGGCTGTCTTTTTGTTGTTGAGTTGGACAATCTCTTTATAAATTCTGGATACTAGACCTTTATCTGATATGTCATTTCCATATATTGTCTCCCATTGTGTAGGCTGTCTTTCTACTTTCTTGATGAAGTTCTTTGATGCACAAAAGTGTTTAATTTTGAGGAGCTCCCATTTATTTATTTCCTTCTTCAGTGTTCTTGCTTTAGGTTTAAGGTCCATAAAACCACCTCCAGTTGTAGGTTCATAAGATATCTCCCAACATTTTCCTCTAACTGTTTTATGGTCTTAGACCTAATGTTTAGATCTTTGATCCATTTTGAGTTAACTTTTGTATAGGGTGTGAGACATGGGTCTTCTTTCATTCTTTTGCATATGGATATCCAGTTCTCTAGGCACCATTTATTGAAGAGACTGCTCTGTCCCAGGTGAGTTGGCTTGACTGCCTTATCAAAGATCAAATGTCCATAGATGAGAGGGTCTATATCTGAGCACTCTATTCGATTCCATTGGTCGATATATCTATCTTTATGCCAATACCATGCTGTTTTGACCACTGTGGCTTCATAACATGCCTTAAAGTCAGGCAGCGCGAGACCTACAGCTTCGTTTTTTTTCCTCAAGATGTTTTTAGCAATTCGGGGCACCCTGCGCTTCCAGATAAATTTGCTTATTGGTTTTTCTATTTCTGAAAAATAAGTTGTTGGGATTTTGATTGGTATTGCATTGAATCTGTAAATCAATTTAGGTAGGATTGACATCTTAACTATATTTAGTCTTCCAATCCATGAACACGGTATGCCCTTCCATCTGTTTAGGTCTTCTGTGATTTCTTTTAACAGTTTTTTGTAGTTTTCTTTGTATAGGTCTTTTGTCTCTTTAGTTAAATTTATTCCTAGGTATTTTATTCTTTTAGTTGCAATTATAAATGGGATTCGTTTCTTGATTTCCCCCTCCGCTTGTTCATTACTAGTGTATAGAAATGCTACAGATTTTTGAATGTTGATCTTGTAACCTGCTACTTTGCTGTACTCATTTATTAGCTCTAATAGTTTTGTTGTAGATTTTTCCGGGTTTTCGACGTATAGTATCATATCGTCTGCAAACAGTGATAGTTTTACTTCTTCCTTTCCAATTTTGATGCCTTGTATTGCTTTTTCTTGTCTAATTGCTCTGGCTAGAACCTCCAACACAATGTTGTATAATAGTGGTGATAGTGGACATCCTTGTCTTGTTCCTGATCTTAGGGGGAAAGTTTTCAATTTTTCCCCATTGAGGATGATATTAGCTGTGGGTTTTTCATATATTCCCTCTATCATTTTAAGGAAGTTCCCTTGTATTCCTATGTTTTGAAGTGTTTTCAACAGGAAAGGATGTTGAATCTTGTCAAATGCCTTCTCTGCATCAATTGAGATGATCATGTGATTTTTCTGCTTTGATTTGTTGATATGGTGTATTACATTAATTGATTTTCTTATGTTGAACCATCCTTGCATACCTGGGATGAATCCTACTTGGTCATGATGTATAATTCTTTTAATGTGTTGTTGGATACGATTTGCTAGAATTTTATTGAGGATTTTTGCATCTATATTCATTAGAGAGATTGGCCTGTAGTTTTCTTTTTTTGTAATATCTTTGCCTGGTTTTGGTATGAGGGTGATGTTGGCTTCATAGAATGAATTAGGTAGTTTTCCCTCCACTTCGATTTTTTTGAAGAGTTTGAGGAGAGTTGGTACTAATTCTTTCTGGAACATTTGGTAGAATTCACATGTGAAGCCATCTGGTCCTGGACTTTTCTTTTTAGGAAGCTTTTGAATAACTAATTCAATCTCTTTACTTGTGATTGGTTTGTTGAGGTCATCTATTTCTTCTAGAGTCAAAGTTGGTTGTTCATGTCTTTCCAGGAACCCATCCATTTCATCGAAATTGTTGTATTTATTAGTGTAAAGTTGTTCATGGTATCCTGTTATTACCTCCTTTATTTCTGTGAGGTCAGTAGTTATGTCTCCTCTTCCATTTCTGATCTTATTTATTTGCATCCTCTCTCTTCTTCTTTTTGTCAATCTTGATAGGGGCCCATCAATCTTATTGATTTTCTCATAGAACCAACTTCTGGTCTTATTGATTTTCTCTATTGTTTTCATGTTTTCAATTTCATTTATTTCTGCTCTAATCTTTGTTATTTCTTTCCTTTTGCTTGCTTTGGGATTAGTTTGCTGTTCTTTCTCCAGTTCTTCCAAGTGAACAGTTAATTCTTGCATTTTTGCCTTTTCTTCTTTTCTGATATAGGCATTTAGGGCAATAAATTTCCCTCTTAGCACTGCCTTTGCTGCATCCCATAAGTTTTGATATGTTGTGTTTTTATTTTCATTCGCCTTGAGGTATTTGCTAATTTCTCTAGCAATTTCTTCTTTGACCCACTCGTTGTTTAAGAGTGTGTTGTTGAGCCTCCATGTATTGTGAATTTTCTGGCACTCTGCCTATTATTGATTTCCAACTTCATTCCTTTATGATCCGAGAAAGTGTTGTGTATGATTTCAATCTTTTTAAATTTGTTAAGACTTGCTTTGTGACCCAGCATATGGTCTATCTTTGAGAATGATCCATGAGCACTTGAGAAAAAGGTGTATCCTGCTGTTGTGGGATGTAATATCCTATAAATGTCTGTTAAATCTAGCTCATTTATAGTAATATTCAGATTCTCTATTTCTTTATTGATCCTCTGTCTAGATGTTTGTCCATTGATGAGAGTGGGGAATTGAAGTCTCCAACTATTATGGTATTTGTGTCTATTTCCCTTTTCAGTGTTTGCAGTGTATTCCTCACGTATTTTGGGGCATTCTGGTTCGGTGCGTAAATATTTATGATTGTTATGTCTTCTTGTTTAATTGTTCCTTTTATTAGTATATAGTGTCCTTCTTTGTCTCTTTTAACTGTTTTACATTTGAAGTCTAACTTGTTGGATATTAGTATAGCCACTCCTGCTATTTTCTGGTTGTTATTTGCATGAAATATCTTTTCCCAACCTTTCACTTTCAACCTATGTTTATTTTTGGGTCTAAGATGTGTTTCCTCTAGACAGCATATAGAAGGATCCTGTTTTTTAATCCATTCTGCCAGTCTGTGTCTTTTGATTGGGGAATTCAGTCCATTAACATTTAGTGTTATTACTGTTTGGATAATATTTTCCTCTACCATTTTGCCTTTTCTATTATATATATCATATCTGACTTTCCTTCTTTCTACACTCTTCTCCATACCTCTCTCTTCTGTCTTTTCGTTTCTGACTCTAGTGCTCCCTTTAGTATTTCTTGCAGAGCTGGTCTGTTGGTCACAAATTCTCTCAGTGACTTTTTGTCTGAGAATGTTTTAATTTCTCCCTCATTTTTGAAGGACAATTTTGCTGGATATAGGAGTCTTGGTTGGCAGTTTTTCTCTTTTAGTAATTTAAATATATCATCCCACTCTCTTCTAGCCTCCATGGTTTCTGCTGAGAAATCTACACATAGTCTTATTGGGTTTCCCTTGTATGTGATGGATTGTTTTTCTCTTACTGCTTTCAAGAGCCTCTCTTTCTCTTTGACCTCTGACATTCTAACTAGTAAGTGTCTTGGCGAACGCCTATTTGGGTCTAATCTCTTTGGGGTGCGCTGCACTTCTTGGATCTGTAATTTTAGGTCTTTCATAAGAGTTGGGAAATTTTCAGTGATAATTTCTTCCATTAGTTTTTCTCCTCCTTTTCCCTTCTCTTCTCCTTCTGGGACACCCACAACACGTATATTTGTGCGGTTCATATTGTCCTTGAGTTCCCTGATACCCTGTTCAAATTTTTCCATTCTTTTCCCGATAGTTTCTGTTTGTTTTTGGAATTCAGATGTTCCATCTTCCAAATCACTAATTCTATCTTCTGTGTCTTTGAATCTATCATTGCAGGTATCCATTATTTTTTCCATCTTTTCTACTTTGTCCTTTACTTCCATAAGTTCTGTGATTTGTTTTTTCAGTTTTTCTATTTCTTCTTTATGTTCAGCCCATGTCTTCTTCATGTCCTCCCTCAATTTATCGATTTCGTTTTTGAAGAGGTTTTCCATTTCTGTTCGTATATTCAGCATTAGTTGTCTCAACTCCTGTATCTCATTTGAATATTGGTTTGTTCCTTTGACTGGGCCATATTCTCAGTCTTCTGAGCATGGACCGTTATCTTCTGCTGCTGGCGTCTGGGCATTTAGTGAGATTTCCCTGGGTGTCGGACCCAACAAGGTTGTAAGATTTTTCTGCGAAATCTCTGGATTCTGTTTTTCTTATCTTGCCCAGTAGGTGGCGCTCGTGGCACACGTTTGTCTGCGGGTCCCACCAGTAAAAGGTGCTGTGGGTCCTTTAACTTTGGAAAACTCTCGCCGTCTGGGAGGTTCGCTAGCTGAAGCGGCTTGGAAGAGTGTGAGCCGGCCCGTGGTCCGAACGTGGGGAGGGTCGCTGTCCGCCGCAGCCCGGGATAGTGCCCGTCCGAATTTCCTAGTCGGTCCGGGGCGACAAGCCTGGCGGGAGGGCGCCAGCGGCAGCGGCCCGCCCAGGAGAGTGCACGTTCCCGGGGAGTCACGTGTTTGGAAGGGGCCCCTCCTCCCGTCACCATTCTCCGCTGCCTGGGGATTTCCGATCCAATTTTCTCAGTTGGTCCGGGGGGGCCGCGCGTGGTGTGGGTGCCAGCCGCCGCGGTTTGAGGGGACCGCCTGTCCAATTCTCCCAGCCGGCCCGGGAAGGGGGAAGGGAGTGACTCCGGCCGCTTGCCGACCCGCCCGGTGAAGCCCGTGCCCCTCGGCGATCTCACCAGAGCGGGTTCTCTCAGCCAGCCAGCCATTCCAGGATGAGGTACACTGTCTTTTTTATCTCTGTCGTGGCTTTGGGAGCTGTTCTGTATCGTTTCTACTCCCCTAGTAGCTGTCCTGGAGGAGAAACTAAGATCCGCGCATCTTACTAAGCTGCCATCTTCTCCGGAAGTCCGGTATTTGTCCTTTTGTTTCACTTGGCATAATGTCCTCAAGATTCATCCATGTTATTATGTGCTTTATGATTTTATTCTGTCTTATAGCTACATAATATTCCATCATATGTATATTCCACAGTTTGTTTAGCCACTCATCCATTAGTGGATATTTGGGCTGTTTCCATCTCTTGGCAGTCATAAATAATGCTGCTGTAAACAGTAGTGTGCAAATGTCTGTCTGTGTCCTTACCTTCAGTTCCTCTGAGTATATACCTAGCAATGGGATTAATGGATCAGATGGCAATTCTTTGCCAAACTGCCTTTCAGAGCAGTTGTACCATTTTACATTCCCACCAACAGTGGATAAGTGTGCTTTGTTCTCCACATCCTCTTCAGCACTTGTCATTTTCTGTTTTTTGGATAAAGGCCATCCTAGTGGGCGTCATATGATATCTCATTGTGGTGTTGATTTGGATTTCCCTAATACCCAGTGAAGTTGAGCATCTTTTCATGTGCCTTTTAACCATTTGTATTTCCTCTTCTGAGAAGTGTCTGCTATATTTTTTGCCCATTTTGTAATTGGGTTGTTTTTCTTTTTGTTGTTGAGGTGAATATCTTTATATATTCTGGATACTAAACCCTTATCTGATATGTGGTTTCCAAATATTGTCTCCCATTGCATAGACTGTCTTTTTACTTTCCTGACAAAATTCTTTGATGCACAGAAGTGTTTAATTTTGAGGAGGTCCCATTTATCTATTTCTTTTTTCAATGCTTGTGCTTTGGGTAAGATGTCTAGGAACTGCCTCCTATAACAAGATTTATAAGACGTTTGCCTACATTTTCTTCTAAAAGCTTTATGGTCTAAGCTCTAATGTTTAGGTCTTTGATACATTTTGAGTTAATTTTTGTATAGGGTGTAAGATATGGAACCTCTTTCATTCTTTTGCATATGGGTATACAGATCTCCACGCATCATTTATTGAAGAGACTGTTCTGTCCCAGGTGAGTTGGCTGATTGCCTTGATTGTCTATATTGGGTACATGGAAATACTAGTGGTCAATGAGAGGGAGGGGTGAGGGGTATGGTATGTATGAGTTTTTTTTTTTTATTCTTTTTCTGGAGTGATGCAAATGTCCTAAAAAAAAGTGACCATGGTGATGAATATAGTACTATGTGATGATATTGTGAGTCTTTGAATGTATCCCATGTATGGAATGTTTGTATGTTAAGAATGTGTGTGTTCGTATGTTGTTTTGGTTTGTCAATTAAATATATATATATAAAAGATCAGTTGTCCATAGATGAGAGGGTCTATATCTGAACACTCTATTCTATTCCATTGGTCAGTATATCTATCTTTATGTTAGTACCATGGTGTTTTGACAACTGTAGCATCATAGTATGCCCTAAGTCAGGTAGTGTGAGACTTCCAACTTCATTTGTCTTTCTCAAGATATTTTTAGCTATTTAGGGCACCCTCCCCTTCCAAATAAATTTGGTTATTTTTTATTGGTTTTTCTACTTCTGCAAAGTAAGTTTTTGGGATTTAAATTGGTATTGCTTTGAATGTATAAATCAATTTAGGTAGAATTGACATCTTAACTATATTTAGTCTTCCAATCCATGAACAGGGTATGCCCTTCCATTTATTTAGGTCTTCTATGATTTTTTTTGGCAATTTCTTGTAGTTTTCTTTGTATAGGTTTTTTGTATCCTTGTTATTCCTAAGTATTTTATTCTTTTGCTGGCAATTGTAAATGGAAATTTTTTCTTGATTTCCCCTAGATTGCTCTTTACTAGTGTAAAGAAACGTTACAGATTTTTGAGTGTTGATCTTTTAACCTGCCACTCTGCTGTACTCGTTTATTAGCTCTAGTAGTTTTGTTGTAGGTTTTTCGGGGTTTTTGACATATGATATCATCTGCAAACACTGAGAGTTTAACTCCTTCCTTTCCAATTTGGATGCCTTGTATTTCTTTTTCTTGTCTGATTGCTCTGGCTAGAACTTCCAACACAGTGTTGAATAACAATGGTGACAGTGGACATTCTTGTCCACTTGTTCCTGATCTTAGGGGGAAAGCTTTGAGTCTTTCCCCATTGAGGATGATGTTAGCTGTGGGTTTTTCATATATTCCATTTATCATGTTGAGGAAATTCCCTTCTATTCCTATCCTTTGAAGTGTTTTCATCAAGAAAGTACGTTGAATTTTGTCAAATGCCTTTTCTGCATCAATTCAGATAATCATGTGATTTTTCTGCTTTAATTTGTTGATATGGTGTATTACATTAATTGATTTTCTTATGTTGAACCATCCTTGCATACCTGGAATAAATCTCACTTGGTCATAGTGTATAATTCTTTTAATATGCTGTTGAATTCAATTTACAAGAATTTTGTTGAGGATTTTTGCATCTATATTCATTAGGGAGATTTGTCTGTAATTTTCTTTTCTTGTAGTATCTTTGTCCAGCTTTGGTGTGTGGGTGATGTTGGCTTCAGAGAATAAGTTAGGTAGCCTCCCCTCTTCTTCAATTTTTTTTGAAGCATTTCAGCAGGATTGGTACTAATTCTTTCTTGAATACTTGGTAGAATTCACATGTGAAGCCATCTGGTTCTGGATTTTTCTCTTTTGGGAGCTTCTTAATGACTAATTCAGTTTCCTTGGTTGTGATTGTTTTGTTGAGGTCGTCTATTTCTTCTTGAGTCAATGTCAGTTGTTCATACCTTTCTAGGATGCTGTCCGTTTCATCTATGTTGTCTAGTTTTTAGCATAAAGTTGTTCATAGTATCCTCTCATTATCTGCTTTATTTCTGTGGTGTCAGTGGTTATGTTTCCTCTTCCATTTCTGATTTTATTTATTTGCACCCTCTCTCTCTCTCTCTCTCTTTTTTTGGTCAGTCTTGTTAAGGGTCCATTAATTTTATTGATTTTCTCATAGAACCAACTTCTGCTTTTCTTAATTTTCTCAATTGTTTTCATGTTCTCAATTTCATTTATTTCTGCTCTAATCTTTGTTATTTCTTTCCTTTTGCTTGCTTTGGGGTTAGTTTGCTGTTCTTTCTCTACCTCGATTTTTACTCTTTCTTCTATTTTGATACAGGCATTTAAGGCAATAGATTTCCCTCTCAGCATTGCCTTTGCTGCATCCCATAAATTTTGATATGCTGTGTTTTCATTTTTATTTATCTCAAGATATTTACTGATTTCTATTGTAATTTCTTCCTTGACCCACTGCTTGTTTAAGAGTGTGTTGTTGAGCCTCCATATATTGTGAATTTTCTGGCCTTCTGCCTGTTATTTGTTTCCAATTTCATTCCTTTGTGATTTGAGAAAATGTTTTGTATGATTTCAATCTTTTTAAATTTATTGAGATTTGCTTTGTGACCTAAGTCTATCCTTGAGAATGATCCATGAGCACTTGAGAAAAAGGTGTATCCTGCTGTTGTGAGGTTTAATGTTCTGTAAATGTCTAAGTCTAGTTTGTTTATTGTATTATTCTAGGATTTATTGATCCTCTGTCTAGATGCTCTATCCATTGAAGAGAGTGGAAATTGAAGTCTACTATTATAGTAGAGGTGTCTATTTCTCTTTTCAGTGTTTTCAGCATTTGTCTCATGTATTTTGGGGCACTCTGACTCAGTACATAAATATTTATGATTGTTATGTCTTCTTGTTGAATTATCCCTTTTGTTAATACATAGAGTCCTTCTTTGTCTCTTTTAATTGTTTTACATTTGAAGTTTACTTTGTTGGATATTAGTATAGCTACTCCTGCTGTTTTCTGATTGTTTTTTGCATGAAATAACTTTTCCCAACCTTTCACTTTCAACCTATGTTTGTCCTTGGGTCTAAAAATGAATCTCCTGTAGAAAGCATATAGATAGGTCCTGTTTTTTAATCCATTCTGCCAGTCTATTTCTTTTGATTGAGGATTTTAATCCGTTAACATTAGTGTTATTACTGTTAGGCAGTACTTTCTTCTACCATTTTGCCTTTTGAGTTTTATATGTCATATCTATTTTTTTTTTCTTTTTACCTTACTGGTAGTCTTCATTTCTACACTCTTCTCCATACCTCTCTCTCTTGTCTTTTCCTGGCTGCCTCTAGTGCTCCATTTAGTATTTCTGGTCTCTTGGTCACAAATTCCTTCCATGATTTTTTTTTGCCTGAAAATGTTTTAATTTCCCCCTCATTTTTGAAGGACAGTTTTGTTGGATGTAGAATTCTTGATTGGAAATTTTTCTCTTTTAGAATCTTAAATGTATAATGACACTGTCTTCGCACCTCCATGATTTCTGCTGAGAAATGTACATATAGTCTTACTGGTATTGGGCTCTCCTTGTATGTGATGGATTGCTTTTCTCTTGCTGCTTTCAAAATTCACTCTTTCTCTTTGACATCTGACATCCTGATTAGCAAGTGTCTTGGGGTATGTCTATTTGGATCTATTCTGTTTGGGGCATGCTGCACTTCTTGGATCTTTAATTTTAAGTCTTTCATAACAGTTTCAGTGATTATTTCCTCCATTAGTCTTCCTCCTCCTTCTCCCTTCTCTTCTCCTTCTGGGACAACCACGACACATATATTCATACACTTCATGTTGTCATTCAATTCCCTGAGTCCCTCCTCATATTTTTCCATTCTTTTCCCTGTATTTTCTTTTGCTTATGGAATTTCAGATGTCTGGTCCTTCAGTTTACTAATTCTTTCTTCTGCCTCTTGAAATCTAATGTAGTTTTCCGTTGTTTTTTTGTCATCTCTTCTACTGTTCCTTTCATTCCTATAAGTTCTGCAATTTGTTTTTTCAGACTTTTGATTCCTTCTTTTTGTTTTCTCATTGCCTTCTTTATATCCTCCCTCAACTCATTGATTTGATTTTTGATGAGATTTTCCACATCTTTTTGAACATCCTGAATTAGTTGTTTCAACTCCTGTATCTCATTTGAATTGTTGGTTTGCTCCTTTGACTGGGCTATATCTTCAAATTTCCTAGTATGACTCTTTTTTTTTTTCTTTTGCTGGCTTCTAGGCATTTCATTTCCTTATTTAGTTTATTCTGGAGATTGTTTTCACTCTTTTACCTAGGGTTTTCTTACTGGATGGCTTTGTTCTCTATATGTTCTTTGACATTCAGTTCAGCTGATTCTAGAGCTCTAGCATAGGTTTTATTTAATGGATCAGAATTTTTCAGTTCTTGTTTTCTTGTTTCTGGCCCTGGCCATATAGAACCTTTTTTTTTTTTTTTTTTTTTTTTCCCTTAGCAGGGTCTACTTAGCTATTATATACCCCAGTCAGATTTTCCCAGACCAGACTGGCCTCCTCTCAGGAGGAAAGAGTGACCTGTATCAGTTTCCCCTGAAGGTGAGACCCAGCAGGTTGAAAGACTTTCCTAAGAAGCCTCTAGACACTGTGCTTTTCCTGTCCTGCCAAGTATGTGTTGCTTGTCTGCCTGCCACTTCCCACCAGTATAAAGTAATGTAGTGCCTTTAATTTCAGCAGACTCTCTCTGCTTGGGGTGTGGTTGAGACAGAGGGAAGGTTGTAGTCTGGCTTTAATTGCTTCAGTTTTCCAGTCCCTGGGGTCTGAATTCCTTGAGGGAGGGAGTCTCTCTGAGCTGGGCCCCACCTCTTTCCTGGGGAAAGCACAGCCTTCAGGGAATTAGTTCCTTTCATCTGACCAGTTTTTTGTCTCACAGACAAACTTAATTCTGCCCTTGCCTGGGGCAGTTGGAGCCTGAGAAGCCTTACAGTCTTATCTAATGATCTGCTAAGGAGTAGAAACAAAGCAAAAAAAAAATCCTTTTCAGAGCAAGACTCCTGTTCCTTGGGTTTGTTAATCAAGAGCTTACGGTGATATGTTGCTCTGTGTATCTCCAGGTTCTATGGGGCAAAAACTTTTAGTAACTTTAGTGCTTATTCAAGGTTTATCTGAGCTGGGAGCCTATTTTCAGTATTCAGAATTTTTTAATTAATTCCATGATTGGAGCTTGGTTGAGCTCAGTCCCTGTGCTAATAAAGTCTCTTTCCTCTCACCTGTGAGAAACAGCCTGTGGAGAAGGGGTGCCAGCCTCCGTGGCTTGGGGGACTCATAGCTGTGGGTGGGATCACAGCTAGTCCAGCTTGCCCAGACTGGTGTATGCTGTGTGTCCAGTCACTGATGTGGCCCCAGCAGTTGTTCTGTACTGTTTTTGGCTATTTACTAGCTGCTCTGGAGGATGAACTAAATTCCTCACCTTACTAAGCTGCCATCATGGAACCCAAGTCTATAGGTTTTGATGATTGGTTCAGTATGAAGAATGGTGATGAAAATAGGGTCTAGGACAAGTCCTAATATTAGGATTAGGTACCTGGATAGAAGTAATAAGCTTCACTGGAATGAGGATTATTTCCTTATAAGGACAGGTTGGAAGAGTCTGGGAAGTATCAGGGTGTAGGAAAGGTGAAAAGAAAAGAGGGAGGAAAAGATTTTTGGAAATGTTGAGCCTGAGAAGCCTGTGGAGCTTCCAAGAATCTAGCACAGCAGCCTCTGGACTAGAGCAAGGGATTTGGAAATTATTAATATACAGTGATAATCGAAACCTTTGTCAGATGGGGCACTGGGAAATACCAATACTTACCGGGAGGCCTAAAAATGATCATAGGTGCCCAGAAAGAAGGCTTTCAAGAAGGAAAGAGTGGTGGGCATTGACAGATACCTGCTAGATTTGGCAAAGTAGGAGGTCACTGCTAACTTTGGTGGGATCGATTTTAAAGGATGGCATGGGAATACTGATTTTTGGTGGTGTATTATTAGTATCCTAGGGCTGCTGTAATGTCAATGTAATGTAATGTTTGGCTCCTACAAACTGGGAGGCTTAAAACAATAAAAATGTATTGTCTCACAGTCTGAGGCTAGGAGTCTGAAATCAAGGTGTCGATAGGGTCATGTTCTCTCTGAAGGCCCTAGGAAAGAATCATTCTTTGCTTTTTCTTGTTTCTGGTGGTTGCTAGTAATCCTTGGCATTCCTTGGCTTGTGGCAGAATCACTCCAATTTCTGCCTCCATTATCACATGGCCTTTTTCCCTGTGTCTTCAAATATCTCTGCCCTTGAAAGGACACCATTCATTGAATTTCGAGTCCACACTAATCTAGTATGAACTCATCTTAACTTGATTACAACTGCAAGACACTTAGCAGCCAACTCCTAGTCCTTGCCTATTTCTCCACACTCTTTTATTTTGTGCAGATGTTTCTATTCCACAGGAGTGGGAACTCTCAGTGTCAGGGCCTCCTTTCCCTGGGGGTGTATAAATACTCAATAATAAAACAGCACAGGGTCTTTCCATAGAGATGCCATCCACTGACCTTGAACTGAGCAGTTGGCCTATCTGGGAGACCAACTTCAATGGATTCTATTCTCCTACAATTTTGGACCTTTTGGGTAACAGTTCTAGTTTATAAGCTGCTGGAATGTGATATACCAGAAATGGAACAACTTTTAAAAAGGGGAATTTATTAAGTTGCAAGTTTATAGTTCTAAGACTGTGAAAATGTCCAAATTAAGTCAAGGCTATGAAAATGTCCAATCTTAAGGCATCCAGGGAAAGATACCTTGGTTCAAGAAGGGCGATGATGTTCAGCATTTCTTTCTCAGCTAGGACAGCACATGGCAACATCAGCTAGCTTTCTCTCCAGGTGTCTTCAAAGGCTCCACTGGGGCTTTGTCCATTCTGTTGGCTCTGCCATTGGCTCTGGTGGCTCTAAAGCTTTTTCCAAAATGGTACCTTCTTAACGGGCTGTAGTAAGCAACCCTACCTTGAATGGGTGGAGATACATCTCCATGGAAATAATTACAAAGCTCCCACCCAGCAATATTGAATTAGAATTAAAGAACTTGGCTTTTCTGGAGCACACAACAGATTCAAACTGGCACATACCACCCTTTGGACCCCCAAAAGATGTGTTTTTTCCTAATGCAAAATACATTTATTCCATAACTATACCAGAAAGTCTTAAACCATTTTCAGTAACAATACAAATACAAAGTCAGAAACAGTACAAAATCTCATCAAAGTTAGCTACAGGCATGGTCTGTCCTAAGGTAAAATTCTCTTCTGGCTCTGGTCCTGTAAAACTCACAACAAGTTATTTGCTGTCAACATAGAAAGGAGGGACAGAGATAGGATACATATTCCCATTTTCATAGGAATAAATTGGAAAGAGCACAGTGGTTACTAGACCCAAGCAGTTTTGAAACCTGTAGGGCAAACTCCATTAGATTTCAAAGTCTGATAGTCACTTATCTTTGGGGCTTTAGAAAGCAACAGTCCCACCCTTTCCAAGGGCCTCTGCAGTGGTTTACTTCTCTCAGAATGCAACCTTGGTGGACATTGGGGAGACCATTTTTTCTCGGCTTCATCCTCTCCAATCATCAGGGCCACACCCAGGCTCTCTGCCATCTCTAGGGCACATGCTCAACCCCTCCAAAATGATGGGGTGGCAGTCAGACTCTCTTCAATCCCCAAGGAATGTGCACCACCCTCTCCAAGGCCTGAGGCAGCACAAATCTTCCACTGCAAGGAGGTGGAAAGCCCACCCTCTGCCTTTAGGGCAAACTCACCCTCTCCATGTGCTTGGGTGGGTCCATTCTCCTCGTCCAAGGCTTCTTGACTTCAGACTTTAGCTTCCATGGTTCTGCCTCTGAAGACATTTTACCTTTACTTTGTCCCTTTTCTGAGCCTTTTAATCCAAACTGGCAGCAGTTCCATTTGTACAGACCCTACAACACTCTTGTTGACTTTCTACATAGTAAGCAAGAATCATGCCCATCAGAAAAAGGGAGTTTCACAGATCATTTCTGGATAATTCCATCTCCAATCCTGGCTTTTCTGAAATGCCTGTCTGGTTCCATATTTGATTAAATGCTCACATGGGGCCCTATCCTCTGGGGTGTCCTTTTCTGGGAACCCAGAATTTTCCAGACCACCAATTTCTGTTTTTTTAATACCCAAAAGTTCAGTTCTTAGTTTATCTCTTTCCTGTGTCATTTCATCATAAGCTGCAAGGAGAAACTAGGCCTCACTGTCCACATTTAATTTGGAAATCTCTTTCTCCTAATATCTAAGTTAGTGGCTTTTAAAATCTGCCTTCCATGTAAAGCTAACAGTCAGTTTTGATAAATTTTCTGTAACTTTAAAACAAGGGTCACCATCCTTCCAGTTTACAATAACACGTGCATCATTTCTGACTAAGGCCTTATCAGAAATATCTAAGTCCACATTTCTACCAACAGTCTCTTCAAAGCATTCTAGGCCATCTCTATCAAGCTCCTCACAACTCTTTCAGAATCTTCCCATTATCCATTTAAAAAGCCACTCTAACATGTTTGGTATTTGCAAACCACAGCAGCACCCCACTTCTCTGGAACCAAATTCTGCTCTAATTTGTAAGCTGCCAGAATGCAATATATCAGAAATGGAATGACTTTTAAAAGGGGGAATTTATTAAGTTGCAAGTTTACAGTTTTAAGGCTGTGTCCAAATTAAAGTAAGGCTATGAAAATGTCCAATCTAAGGTATCTAGGTAAAGATACCTTGGTTCAAGGAGGCCGATGATATTCAGGGTTTCTGTCTTAGCTGGGAGGGCATATGATGACATCTCCTGGCTTTCTCTTCAGGCTTCTTCACCGGTTCCCCTGGGGTTCTGTCTGTTCTTTTGGCCCTTTCTGTTCTGGTGGCTCTCATGGATCTAAAGCTTTTTCCGAAATGGTTCCTTCTTAAAAGGCTCCAGTAAGTAACCCCACCTTGAATGGGTGGAGACACGTCTCCATGGAAACAACCAAAAAGCTCCCACTCAGCAATATTGAATGAGGATTAAAGAACTTGGCTTTTCTGGGGTACACAACAGATCCAAGCAGGAACTAATAAAACAGTCATTAGCTCAAAATTTGTGTGGTGCCTGAGCCTGTGTTCCCATGGTGCAACATACAGCAACTTGCTCCACAGAGAGGAGGTATAAGGTCAAGAAAGAGTTTTAAAAAATAATTTGGAGAGAGCATGCTAATCTGCTAAGGGGAAAGAAATCTGGAGAGATGTTGAAGATATAGGAAGAGGAAGGGGCAGTCCATGGCGAGGGTACCTCAGAAGGCAAGAGGGGTGGGAGCACAGGTAGAAATTATCCCTGGCAAAAGAAGGATGTCTCTTCCAACAAGAGAAGTTTGAAGAAGGAAAGGGCTGCTGGAAGGGGGAGTTATACTAAAGTTTCTCAGTCAGTGAGGGAGGTAGGTTACCACTTACTCACCATTATTTTTTGACATGGAGAAAGAGGTGGATTGCCTGTTAAAGTAAGGATGGTGGCAGAAGTGGGGATGGAGGCATGGGATAATGGAGACCTGGAGGAAACTCTATGCCAGCAACCAGACTAGACTAAGGTCCTAAGATTGAAGGAGTTGTCTTCAGCATAGTTTAGAAGACTAGGTATGTGAGCAAAGGGGACAGTTAATTTCATCCAGAGGTGGGATTTTTTAGGGTAAGAGGGCAAGTTTGGGAGATAATAGTCAGAGAGTAATTAGAGTTGGTGGGAGCTTCTGCATTTTGACTCACCCCAACTCAGACAATAGACAAGCTCTTCATAAGTATGTGTAGCTTTCCAAGTCTCTGAGAGCTGAGAAGTCCCTCAATGCTTGTCAAAATGACAGGGAGGAGCTGAGAGAAGCCTGGCCTCTGTAAGTAAGGGTTTATTCCTTTACTTTCTTATATTTCCTATAAATAGCTTTCTTATTTTATGATTAGTTTCATGTTCTATTTTATAGGCCTACTTCTTATAACTGTCTTTTATTAGCTTATAAATAGTCAAATATATTGTTCTAGTTTCTAACTGCTGGAATGTAATATACCAGAAATGGAATGGCTTTTAAAAGGGGGAATTTAATAAGTTGCTGGTTTACAGTTCTAAGGCCAAAAAAATGTCCCAATTAAAGCAAGTCTATAGAAATGTCCAATCTAAGGCATTCAGGGAAAGATACCTTGATTCAAACAAGGCCAATGAAGTTCAGGGTTTCTCTCTCAAGTGGAAAGGCACATGGTAAATATGGCCAGGGGTTCTCTCTTGGCTGGAAGGGTACATGACAAACACAGCATCATCTGCTAGCTTCGTCTCCAGCTCCCTGAGAGGCATTTTCCTTCTTCATCTCCAAATGTCACTGGCTGGTGGACTCTTTGCTTTGTGGTGCTGTGGCATTCTCTGCTCTCTCGGAATCCCATAGCTTTCTCTCTTGTCATTCTTTAACTTTTTCCAAAGTCACTGTTCTTATAAAGGATTCCAGTAAAACCAATTAAGACCCACCTGGAATGGGTGGAGACATGTCTCCAACTAATCAGGTTTAATACCCATATTGATTGAGTCACATCTCCACGGAGAAAAGCTAATTAAACTTTCCAACATACAGTACCGAATAGGGATTAGAAGAAACGGCTGCCTTTATAAAATGGGATTAGGATTAAAACATGGCTTTTCTAGGGTGCATACATTCTTTCAAACCAGCACATATATCAAAAAACCCTGTAAAATCTAGCTTTTATTAACTAAAATAACCTTTCAGAAGAAATGTGTTAGAGACATTTGCTTAATTCTTGGCATAGAATATGTGCTAATTTATTCCTTGTGTGAATGAATGAGTTATTAGCAGACCCTGACCTGAAAGAATTGCCTCCGTAGGCCATCTGTCCCCTCCCCACCCACCGTTTCCCCAGCTCAGTCTGGAGTCAGTTTCTGGCTGTAGGCTGCATAAATCCTCTAGGGAAGAAAGAAGGGAAAAATTGCTCTCCTAAAACGACATACCCATCTGTTTCCTCCACCCATTGTCTGCACAGCAGGGAGGAATTCAGGTTTTGGGAGACCTGAAGCATATACAATTTTGGGGGGATTCTCTAAAAGTAAAATATTTAATGGACAATTCTGAATACAAAATTAGGGAAAAAGTGAATATTATTTTAGAGTGAGAAGAAAGTCAAGACAAATTACAAATTTTTAAAAGCTGATATATATATCACATACATCACAAAATCCAATATAATACTTTTCCCCCTATTTTTTGACTGCATATTCTTTGTTTGCCTCTTCAAGTGACAGTGATTTTGTATCTCATTTTCTATAAAGAAAACAGAAATGTAATTCAGTCTTTCCTCTGAAATGATTGGTTGAAGTTTTAAATTTTATTATTGATAGTTTTGTAAAGTTTCACTTAGCTTCACAGCTCACTGTTGGTGATGTCACATAAAATTTCAGAATTGCTGTCACCCCATTTAGAGGGAGAACTTTCATTTTGTCTACATAACTTTGGGAAACAAATCTCTTGCTTATAAATTTACATATCTGAAAATTGGAAGAATTTTCAGACTAACTTCTGGGTCTGTATGTTTAATTCCTTCTTTCTTTTCCACTGCATACGTATTCCAGTGCCCTGACACCATAGGATGTGTTCATGAGACATCTGGCCCTGCACCTTGATGTTTTGATGCCGGGTGATTCAGCACAGTGGGTAGTATGAGTGTTCCTGAAGATGTTCTTCCACTGGGACAGCTAGTAGTAATTTATGTACAGTAGTCACTGCAATATGTATATACCCACATCCACACATATGTATATATAAATATATATATATACACATAAAATGTGTGTGTGTATATATATATGGATACATATACATACATACACATGTGTATATGTATATAGGTATGTATATGTATGAATGTGTATGTGTATATATAAATACTCAACTCAACCCTAAGTGTAGCCCCTACTCAACTTCCCCAAAATGTTTGTGATCATTCCCACAACACCTGATCAGAGGAGAAGAGTGATGGAAGGGAAGTCGGAATAGAAGAGGAGTGGAAGAGACAATAGTCTTAATTGAATGTGATTAACATATCTTACTAATGGGGTGAGGGTGGCTGTACAGCCGTGGGAACACCTGGCTGGGATCCCTCCAAAGGCCTTGGAAGGGACCTGTGCAACTGCAAGGCTTTAGAGCTTTGACTCCATTAGCTTTACAGAGAATCTGCCTCTGTACACTCAGTGAAATAATTACCTTGACCTGGAAGAGAAACAGGAAGTAGAAAAGATAGGAATTTGGCTGACAGTGTTGTTTTTATATAAAGTAGACATATGCTTATAATATTGATGGTGCATCCAATAAGCCTCCCCAGTTACCCAAACTGTTCTCCTTGATGGTTGGGCCTTTGAGCCTATAATAACAGGTACAGGTTGAAGAAAATGTATCATGTGATTAATGCCTTCTTTTTGTTTCTTAAAAATTCTGTCATTTAAGGTATTCTCTCTTGGATGATTGGGAAAAAGAATAATTTTGCATGGTTTAGTTCAGGATGAACTATTCCTATTTATATATTTTCACATGCCAAGGTAAGTGTGTTAAATCAAGACAAATCCCCTTCTTTATAAGATTTCTATGTTCAGGAATCAAAACAAATAATAAGGTATTATGGATAAGAAAATCTCCTTTCCTAGTAGAAGAACGTCAGTGTATTGGGATTGCAAGTAATATTGAAGGTACTTTTGCTTTCTATACCATCTTCCCAACAAAGATCCCTTTAGTGTAATTTACACTGTGCTTTGTGAGGGGACTTTCCATTAAGAATGAATTTAAAAACCACAGATATAATAGAAGGTAGCAATTTCCAAGAAATTATTGGACAGCAAAGGATAGATGAATCCTGTTCCCTAGGCAACCACATGGAGGGGTATAACACCCCTCAAGCTTCTAAAATGAAGTTTAAAGTCGCTACTATTTTTGGCTTCAGCTTCCTCTGAAAATGGTTTTCATCCCTTGAAATTATTCTTTTATGTAACGAAGTTTGGGCCCTTTCCAATTCTTCTCTCTGCAATGTTAGTCTTGTACATAATAGCCTCTCCATCCTTTGATCTCAGCATGTGTGGCTATACGAGGAATTGGCTGCCCAGGAAATAAGATCAAATTGGGGAGAGAGACTAATATCACGAGAAGAGGGTAGAGCAGAGAAATTTTCAGCCATTTGTTAGGCTTCCAGAGATTGATGACAAAAAGTACTTTGGGGTTCTCTGACCCACTCAATCTTTGGGAAGATGTTTAGCTGATGTTTTATAAGACACTCGGCTTTTTTTAGGGGTAAAAAGGCATTTTAAGTAGAAAAAACATTGGGACTGTGTGCATTTCTGTTTCTTTCAGCAGGTTTTATGTGTGAGTGCCGGATGCATATGCTTGGGTGTAGTTTGTTCTACGTAGTTGTCTCAATATTGTATTGACATCTTTTCTCATCTGTCAGCTTGTCTCTACCTTTTCTCTCCTTTGCTTCACTTTTCCTAATTCTATTTTTTTTTTTCCCAATGGCTTTCATTCCTTGAGGCTGATTCAGTACCTTTAGCCTCAAGGAAAGAAAACCAATCACTGAATCATTGTGATTCTTTGGACCGCTGATCTCCTAAGGAAGGAATGCCCCCCTGACATGCCAGGTGTTGGCAACCTTTCAGAAATGATGGGTCTGGTTTTTGACATCTCTTCCAACGTGTTGGGGCAGGTGGAATCTAGTGACCCAGAAGTCCGAGGGACTGCTGGGAGGTCTTCCAGTAAAAAATATTTCTTTAGTGTATTCTACCAATTAGATTTATTTGGATTAATTAGCTGATCTTTAAAAAACACACTCCTCTCTGGAAGTTTGAGCTAATCCTTGCCTTAGCTTCAATTATTTGAGTCATCTAATCTTACTGGTTTCTTACGTAGGTGTCCTTAATGATATTTGCTTGAGAGAATGGAAGTTGGCTGAGGTAGAGAAAAAGTAAGTAAGTTGTCATGTATGGCTCTCATAGACCTTTTAATAAGGAGCTTTGGCTCATCCTTTGGTGGGCATCTGACAGTGAATTCCAGTATGGCCAAGTTGTAGGAGGTGGGAGAGGGAATGCAAATGGTGAGAAGGATAAACTCAGGTTTAGTTTGCCCTCTTGACCGTTTCAACCTGCAGAGCTTCATGAGGTGCGTTCCTTGTGCTGGTCAGCAATAGGTGACTAATGCCTTGCTGTGTGCTAACCACTATGAAATATTTCCTATTTCATGCTACTGATGCAGAAGAGAGACTGGAATTTTACTGTTTGCTTTCACCGGGCGATACTGAAAATCATTGAGAGATCTAGTAAATTCCTTATGAGGACCTCCAGTAAATCAAGAACCCAGCCAAGGGCAAGGAATAAATGATAAAGTCCTTACCCACAGTAACATCCTGGTTTAGAAGGAGAGATGAACATTGATGCAGAAGGTATATAATGATGTACTAAGTAAGTGCACCTCAAGAAAAGGAGGAGTAGCTTGTTCTCTTGGGGGAGTTAGTGAAGGGATGCAGAGAAGGTGATATTTCTTCTGGTCCTGGAAGTTGAATAGGGGTTTACCAGAGGGAGGAAAAGGGAGAGGCAAGGGCATAGGGGTGAGAAAGAGAATGGGGAAGTTTGAATTCCAGCGCAAGCTGCTGGGCCCTGGTTGTGAGGGACCAGGTGAACCCTGTTAAGGGTTTGGGGTTTCATTCTGTACCTTCAGGGAGCCAGCAGAGGCCCTTAGGCAATGGACTTAAATAATTAGGTTTGTCAGTTAGGTAGATGGTTCCAGAAACAGTGCAGAAGATGGACAATTCAAGGCTAAGATTTCTTGAGAATAGATATATTTTCTTAAAAATACTGGACAAGCAAGCATTAAAAAGACTGATAATAGCCAGTGCTGGTGTGATGGTTTGAAGCTGTATGTGCCCCAGAAAATCATGTTCTTAAAGCTCATCCATTCCTGTGGGTGTGGACCTGTTATGAGTGGGACCTTTTGATTGGGTTATTTCAGTGGAGGCGTGCCCCAGGTGCCCCAGGTGGTTCTTAATCCTCTCACTGGAGTCCTTTATAAGAAGGTGAAAGAGAGAAAGACTCAGAAGCTGGGAGAAAAACACAGAAACAGAAGATTATAAGGGAAGCCACTGAAGCCAGAAGATGGAAGCAGCAAAATCCAGAAGAGAAGGGAGAGACCAGCAGATGCCACGTGCCTTGCCATCTGACAAAGGAGTCCAGGTATCACCTGATGATGCCTTGATTTGGACATTTTCACGACCTTAGAACTGCAAGCTTGTAAGCTAATATATCCCACTGTTAAAAGCCAGTCCATTTCTGGTATATTGCATTTCGGCAGCTACAGCTAACTAGAACAGTTGGTGAGGGAGATATTAGGCAGTCTTGACATTTTAATGATAGCTATCACTTCTATTAGTCTTTAGCAAAATTTAAAATGTGGACTGGGAATGAGGGACTTTTGCTTTTTGTTTTGAACATTTCTCTACTACTTGCATTTTTATGACTATCAGAACAAATTTAGTTTTGAAAAAAATGTCAGATCCCACTAGAATAAAATTAAAGGTATAGCACCAAACATTTTAGAGCACTATTTAATAACAGGTTTTCAAATGAAATATTCAGTACTAAAGCATTTAAAAATTCTTCTGGGGCTTACTATAAACAAATCTGAACTGGGTATTGTCTATGAGAAAATGGAAATATGTCACCTTCCCCAACAACAAAAGCTGTTTTTGCACCATCTGCAATTCATAATTTTCCTCCAGGGATCCAGTTAGTCCAAATGATAGATAACACCCAGTAAATATTTGGCATTTACTTGTAAACTGCAGGTTTATAATTGCTTTTGAATATGAGTTTGGATATCACCTCATTGATGAGTTCTTAAAAAATGTAGAATATGTGTATTTTTTGCATGGCTTATATACTGTCTTTTGTTGATCCTTTCCTGAGAGCTATTTTGTCAACCTCAAATGTGTATGAACATTTTCAGCATGTAGATCAAGAGGCTCACGATTGATACGGCCTACTTCACCACACTCAGTTCGTTGGAAATAACAAATTGAAAATGCATGGTCTTAACTGACAATATTGAGAAGCTGTATTCAGCATGAATTAATTAGTTAAACATCCAGTTACTAAGCAACTTAAGCAAATTTGGCAATTCACTTCAGAAGAACCAAGGTGGTGCTGCTTTCCCTCCGTTATGTTGAAGCAGGATAAAATAGGACAACTGTAAGTCCCTGGTTTCCTATTCAGCTCTGAAAGAGTTAACGGACAACTGCAAGTTACTTGTTCTTATCTAGCTCCGATACATATCTAGGAACCAATACAGAGCTGCAAACTTCAGCTGCAAACTTCCTGGAATAAAAATTTCCCTAAAACCCCCAAACCTCCCCAAACCATTGAAACCTCCTGTGCCAGTTTGAATCTCTGGTGGACTCCAGAAAAGTCATGTCCTTTAATCCTCATTCAATATTGATGGGTTGGAGCTTTTTTATTATTTCCATGGGGATGTGACCCACCCACCTGTGAGTGTGGTTTCCATGGAGGTGTGTCTCCACCCATTCAAGGGGGCTGGAGCCCTTTAAGATGGAATCATTTTGGAAAAAGCTTTAGAGTCCATGCAGCCAGAAACCTGTGGAGATGAAGAAGGAAAATGCTCCCCGAAGAGCTTCATGAAACAAGAAGCCTGGAGAGAAAGTCAGCAGACATCACTGTGTTCACTTCAGAAGAAGTGAACTTTCTTTCTGTGAACTTCAGAAAGAAGTGCCTTTCTAGTTGAGAGAGAAACCCTGAATATCATTGACCTTCTTGAACCAAAGTATCTTTCCCTAGATGCCTTAGATTGGACATTTCTATAGCCTTGCTTTAATTTGAACATTATCATGGCTTTAGAACTATAAACTAGCAACTTAATGAATTTCCCTTTCTGCTATATTGCATTCTGGCAGCTTGCAATCCAACACACCTCCCCAGATCATACAGGCTTGTAAAATTCTGGGCCCAGAGCAAACAGTTAGTTAATAATAGAAAGCAGAGGGTCATAAAGATTATTAACCATTTGCCCACAGATGAATTTTAGGTATGTGACAACAAACCACAAATTCTGCTAGCTATCTCCTTCTAAAACAAAAAAGATACCTAGTATTCAAAGGTTACTGTGGAAACCTGCTACCAACAAAACTTTCCTATAAGACAAGTTAGTCCACTCCATTCAGGGTGTGTCTCTCCCTTGGGTACGTCTGCATTAACCTCTCTACCTTGTATTCTCTCTTACTAAACTTTACTACTTATTCCTACTGGCCCTCTCGTCTTTAAATTCTTTTAGTTTTGAGACTATCAGTCCTGGATCGGGGCTCAGCTGGCACCATTGCCAGCAGAGCACCGGTTGTAACGTGACACGAGAGAGTTAGAATTATTTGTCTCCTTTAAGACATTTATGGAAAACCCTGGTATGCAGCTCATTGGGAACTGAAAGAACTGAAACTAACTTAAACTTGCTAGTCTAATGTCCTGTAAGGGAGTGGGCTTTATAGGAAGCTCAAATGTTACTCTGTTATCAGGGAAGAAGCTGTGAGGCCATAAGGTAACTTATTTACATGACTCCAAGTTATCCTTGTTGCCTGCATGATGTCTGCCTGAAACCATCTAGCCTCTGAGATACGGAGCACCCATTTCCCCACAGGTGTTCAAGCAACAGGTTAACTGACTGACTGCCAAGCTCCATAAGTGCTATTTGCACATCAGGAAAGATGCAGCCTCTCTGTGTTTCTACTGAAAAAATGCCATTTGGGAAACTCCACGTCCGATAAAACTGCCTTGCCGCATGTCTGAAGCTTCTGAGGCATCAGCGATTCTATTAAAGAAGAGATGAATTGGAGGATAGAGAGCGCTGGGAACTACAATCAAAAATTATAGAAACAGGCACCACTGAAATCACACAAGATGATGAAATCCCTGGTTGACAACCCGTAAAACTTTAATGATTATCTCCATTCTCACTGTTCTGGGCCAACACACAGACTTATTTTAAAAATCCATTTTATATAAATTGATCTCTTTGGTTCACTTAGAAATGTATAAATTTAGATCATTTTCAAAGAATAATCATTTGCCAATCCCCCCACCACACACACACACACACACACACACACACACACACACACACACATTTGTCAATTCATACCAAAGTAGTAAAAGTATCTTTTCACTTCAAGTGTTGGAAAACCTTTCCGTTATTCCCTTGTGTTTAGACTGAGGATTAAAGAAAGGTTTTAGGACTTCAAATTCTGTATGAGACCAAAGGAAGAGATGTTTATCTGGTACAAAATGTATATTTTTTGTAGCACACTATCTAATTTATCTTGTACGGTCAGTTTATTCAAACACCGTAATTACGTGGAACCTTGAATAAGGAGTGAGCTCTTGTTGGTTTGTACAGATTAGTGTGATGCCCTGATACATCCCACAGTAACTTGGGCAGAAAATGAAAAAGTATTTACAAAGCCTCCTTGAGAAACTGGGGGAAAATGTGGAAGTATTAAACATCCCCACCTGGGAAATTCCTGATATTCTTGCAAGCACTGGGGACTACCAATTTAATAGGCTGAGCCTCCAATCTTGGGGTTCGCCCATATGAAACTTATTCTTACAAAGGAAAAGCTAAGCTTACTTATAATTATGCCTAAAGGTCACCCCCAGAGAGCCGCTTTTGTTACTTAGATTTGGTCTCTCTCTCTCTCTCTCTCTCTCTCTCACTTTCTCTCTCAGTCAACTCTGCAGGTAAACTCACTGCCCTCCCCACTGTGTGAGATATGACTCCCAGGGGTGTAAATCTCCCTGACGAGGTGGGACCTGTTTCCCAGGGATGAACCCGGCCCTGGCATTGTGGGAGTGAGAAAGCCTTCTTAACCAAAAGGGGGAAGAGAAATGAACAAAATAAAGTTTCAGTGGCTGAAAAGATTCAGGAGGCTATTTCCGGAGGTTATTATGCATTATATAGATATCCCTTTTTAGTTTTTAGTGGATTAAAATATCTAGAAGGAAACATCTGAAATTGTTGAACTGTATTCCAATAGCCTTGATTCTTGAAGATGATTGTATAAATATATTGCTTTTACAGCGTATCCACATAAATGTGAAAACCTTGTAGTTGGCACTCCCTTTATCCAGTGTATGAATTAAATAAATAATGGGGTGGGGTGGAGAAAGGGCATGCAATGTTTTGAGTGTTCTTTTTCAGTTTAATTTTTATTTCTGTTCTTATACGTATTGTTTTTAGAGTAATGAAAATGTTCAAAACTTTTGGTGATGAATGCACAACTATACGATGATACTGTGAACCACTGATTTACACTTTGGATGATCATATGGTATGTAACTATATCTCAACAAAATTTCATTTAAAAAAAGAAGAAGAAAGAAAGATTTTAGGGCAAGATTGGACAGGAGAAGCCTCAACCAGGAGCCCTCTAGGGCTCACATGTTGGAAATCTGAGCCTCTCTTCCCCCCCACCTCCTCCCCTCTCCTTCTTGCCAAATGCATGACTGTTTTTATTTCTTGATAAATGTTTAAATGACTCCTCCTTTCCTCTGTTTGGGCTCATCCTTTCCTTTCTTTTTGAATTTGCAATCTGTCCTGTATGCCAGGTGTAAACTAGAGAATGTTATGAAGCATGAAAACATTCAAACTTCTCACTAGGTTCAGAAAGATTAGCATGGAAATACAATGACAGTTCGTATTTCTCAGAAAGGTCAGCTCTCTCTTCATGTAGCCTTATGTAACTGAACTTGAAAGGCCCCATTTTAACTTCTGCGGGATCAAAACATTGCAAAGAAGCTTGGGCTGTTTGCCGACATCTCTAGAATGCTCGTCATGCAAAGAACTGATCTTTGCCTGAAATATCAGTGAGCTGTTCATGAGTATTATACAGATGGCCTTTTACGTGAAAAAATAAAAAAACAGAAACAGATTTCAGAATTATATATGCTCTTCAATCTCAGTTCTTTTTAAAGGTAAATGGAATATTGCAAGAAATATGGCTGAAATGTTAATAGTCATTTCCTCTAGGGGCTGGGATTTTGGACAATTCTTTCTTCTTCTCTATTTACACCTATTTGTACTTTCCCAATTTTTTAACAGTGACCATATCTTAGTTTTTATAAATAGAAGCAAGCAAACAAACAGCTGTCCCCATTGTAGGAGCAGCCTGGGGTGGGGGTAGCAATGAGGTCTTAATTATGTTTGCTTCTTGGTATATTGGCTCTCAAATGAGTTTTTCCTTTTGAAAATTTAACACATGGTATAATATTGGCTGTAGACCTGGGACCTGAACCTGGATTTAGGAATTGAAGGGAATAAAATTGTTTTGCTGTGGAGAGAAATAAGTAAGTCTGGGGAAGTCCCTTTCTAGTAGGAACAGGAGCCCTGTGGCAGTTTTTCTAGCCACTAAAGCTGCACAAGGTGGTGGTTTTATTATTATTTTATTATATTAATTTATATGGAATTTTATAAAACACGAAGAGGCAAATAAAATGTCTCAGCCCCAGATTATCCTATTAGGTTATAAGAAAGCTATGAAATCAATATATATAACAGTGTCATTGTTCTGGAACAAGTATGTGGAACCAGGAGGGGGGACACAGTAGATCCAATGATAAAATAAGTTACAGTTGCTAAAGTATGTGTGCCTTGTCTGAAGCCAGCCTGATTGCCTCCTTTCGTCTTCAGGCCTGGTGGCAACTGAGCCCTGCACATGCTGGAAGTGCCACGAAGACTTACTATATTATTTACTACTCCACGTTTGCTTTTCTCCTGTTCTGTTTTTTTTTTTTTTTTTTGGCATGGGCAGGCACTGGGAAGCGAACCCGGGTATCCAGCATGGCAGGTGAGAACTCTGCCTGCTGAGCCACCGTGGCCCCTGCCATTTTTTTTTGCAAGAGGAACTAGAAATCAGAACCCCTCAACAATGTTGTATTCATGTTTGGATCCCTTAATATTTTAACGTATAGGAATATCTATTTTGAAGTTAGATCAGATTAGAATCCTGGTTCTATGATTTAATAGCTGTGTAAGCTTGATTGTTGTTTAACCTTTCTGAGTCTTGGGTTTCTATGGAAACTGCCAGGGTTTGTTCTTGGCTTCACTGTCCACAAGATGTGTGACCTTTCTAGACCTCAGTTTCCCCATCTGTAACATGGGAATAATAAAAACACCTATCTCATTTTATTGTTTGAGGATTGATTGAAGTATTCCAGGTAAATTGCTTTGCATGCTGCTTGACTGGATAAATGGCAAGTGCTTAATTAAAGATGGCTGTATGTTTTGTCATTACCACTAGATACAAGGTAAAAGGATAAACAATGTGCTCTGAGTGATAGTGCATCTAAAGCAAATGTTAGAGGCTTTTAAACAATACCCAATGAAACCTTTCGCCAGTCAAAATAATTTCAGTATCTGGCTTCTTAAATTATGCTAGAATATCAAGTATATTGAATGGATAATGAAGAGAACAAACTTTATTAATGTGATACCTCAAAATTAGAGTTTTCAGGCTAAAGGAACTAAGTGATTTTGCAGCCCAGTTTTGTTACGCACTGCAAATTTCTGGACTAACAGAGTGCAGTGCGGCGGTCAGGAGGACTCCAGCAGAAGAAGTGCTGTGGTTCTGGAGCAAAGGGAAAGGAGGGGAGGAAGAAATATGTAGAGAATCCAGAGGAAGAATAGAGATCCTAGAGTTAGGAAGTTGCTTGCCAATTCAGAAAGTGCTGAAGAGAACAGCAAACTTTTAGGTGGAGACTTTAATTTCCAGTAGGCATGGATTGCTTATCTATTGCACTGCCAGAAACTGCTTCTTTACAGAAGGCTTCAGCTTGAGTAACTTCTTCAATAGGGACATCATTCTTACCAGTAGCCAAGAATGCCCAGATTTGCTAGAATTTGGTGATAGTACTTAGGATTAGATTGAGCTGTATGTGAAAAAAAAAAAAAAAATAGGAGCGCAAAAGAAAAGTTTTTTCCCTTTCTCCTAAAAGAGGTATGGGGGTAATATAACTCTTGCATGGAGGCGCCAGTTATCAGGGACCCAAGCTGCACCCAGCTCACGCCTCCACCATTCCTAGGGTATAATCCTTTCTCTCATGGTCCATTATTGCTGCTGGAGCTTCAGCCATCACATCCTCACTCCAGGCAAGGGGTTGGTGAAAACACTGAGTACAGCCTTTTCCTTTAAGGAAATGTCCTTGAAATCCAACATGACACTTTTAACTTATATCTTATAATGAAATTTTAGTTCTATGGCCCCACAGTTGAAAGAGAGACTAGATTTTTATCTGAGCAGCAGTGTTGTCAGCTAGAAATCAGGGTTTTGTTAGTGAGGGAGAAGTAGAATAGATTGTGAGCAAGCACCAGCTCTGCCATGCTATATTTGCCTTTAAGTTAAGCAATCATTATGTTACTATTTTTCTCTACCTAATAATCAAGCATTTTATAGTATCTGGGTTTTTATTAATGTGCTTAGTGGTATACTGGTATTGATTTGAAATAAATTTAGAAAGAAACAGATTGTGCTGTTCTGGGTACTTCTGATGCAAAGAGATTCTTGGCAGAGAGGGATATTAGGAGAAGAAAGGGATTGCAGTGCTTTCTAAAATATGCTGGCGTCCTTAAGTTGACCACCTGGTTCATTCCTAAGTCCCAAGCAAAATGAGGCATAGGATTGTAGACCTGCCTTAAAGCTCTGTTGATGTGTGAACTGTGTGTGTGTATGTGTGTGTGTGTGTGTGTGTGTATCTAAGACCTAGAGTGTACGACTGTTATTTGAGATGTTGGATTTCCACCACTAATACATTTACTTTGTGATGCTGGGCAAATCATTGAACATATTTAGGCCTCAGTTTTCCTCATCTGAAGAATGAAAAGATTGGACTAGATGTTCACAAAGTTCCTTGATTCTAATCTTCCATAACCCGGAACTTGTGAGATCCATTGAACCATCTGTCCTTCTACCTGTCCACCCATTTGTCTATCCGTCTACCCACCCACCCACCCGCCTATTCATCTGTTAAATATTGTTAAGCACCTATCTAGTACCTGGCAGTGTACTAGGGCCTTGGGATTCAAAAATAAGTGAGTTATCAGCCTTGGAGCCTGTATCCAGTCTAAGGTAAAGGAAATATACCCCTTTTGCCTTTTTACCAGATGGAAATGCAGGTGAAGAAACTCTGTTTTCAATTTCACCTGCCATTGTGCTGTATATATTTGGCTTTTAGCTCTTATTTGTTAAATACCTCTGTATATTTCCTATACCAAATTTTAATTCTTCCTGTGAACCATTGCCCAAAACTTTGCTTCTGTGGTACATGTTCTACACATACCTGATGTCTGAAATGCATTACTGAATCAGAAATAGTGTTTTTACTAGCTCTCCAAGTGGTTCTGATGCATGTGATACTCTGAGCAACACTGTCCAATGGAATTTTGTGTGCTGACGCAAATGTCTATAGCTGCACCGTCCAGTATGGTAGCCACTAGCCACATTTGGCTGTTGAGCTCTTGAAATGTGGCTGAAGAAATGAAATTATAATTTAATTTAAATTAACTTTAATTTTAGTGGCTACTGTGTAGGACATCCCTATGTCATACGTCTAAACGATTTTCTACATTATGCCAAAGAGAACAAAATACTGAATGCCATTTAGAGAATTATGTATTGGTATTATCTATTTCTGTATCTTAATGTTAATATCATTTAACCAGAAAATGTTTGAGATGGAGGCCCTGCAGTTTAATGCTGGTAAAATATTCCATAAGAAAAAAATAATTTGTATATAATCCCAGGTCTTGTTGGAATTTATGGTAAGTACTTCTTAGCTAGTTATCCTTGATTTAGATCATGAGGGTATGAATTTCAGAATAAGCTCATCAACTCAAATTTATTAAAGAAAATGAAATGCATCCTACACTTGAAGGACCGTTGTAGTGCTAAAATGGCAGGTGGAAAGGGTAGTGGCCAGCAGACGGTTTTGTTCCACACTGAGGAAGGATGAACAAGGCAACAGGGAATGGAAAGTCCATGACATTTTGAGATACAGCAAAGAATTACATTTGTAGGATGCATAGAGTGTTGGAAATCAAGGTCCTGACACTGTGCAGATGGGGATGATGGCGTCTGTAGCTGCTCTCATTCCTGACTTCCAACTCTTGACAGCTCCTGTCTCCTCTCTTACAATCAGTGGGGTCTGAGCCATGGTGACTACGTGGTGGAGGTGGAAGTTTAGAAATGGCAGGCCCAAGTGTAAGATGTTAGGGAGGCAAAGTGGGCAGAACTTGTTGTCTCATAGGATGTTATACCTACTACAAGTCAGGAACTCTGCTAGAAACTTGGCACCCAAAGGGGAATTAGGTCTCTACCCTGGAGGAATGTATACCCAGCACCAGGGGGTCACACATGTCAACAATTGAGCACAAATCATGCTCGACTTCCATACAGGGTCCAGGAAGTGGAAGACATTAGGGTAACCATGACTTATTTAGTGGGAGCTGTTGACAAGTAATGATGGTTTAAACCAAAGCATTGGGATTCAGGTCTCATGTCATTGGAGAGGGAATGTTTAGAGCTTTGAGTCTTGGAGGTTGGTTTGTTGGGGTGATACTAGGTAAGTATAAGCTAGGTGGTGAAAATGATTCCTTTGTATTTTTTCATAGTAGCAATCTTCAGTTGTGTTTGTGTGTGTATGTGTATGTGTATGTGTGTGTGTGTGCACGCATACCTGCATGCCCTCAGAATCTTAATCTTCCCTCATCTTCTTTCATTTCTGGCTTTTAACACTTGAGTCCACTAACTGCTGATTTTTTAATAATTTTCACCCCAGTACAGTGTTCTCACTTAGACTTCAGGATATTTTTTAAAAATAGGCTAAATAACACAATGAGTTTATTTTGTGTCCCACTAAATTAGTACTTGCTTTTGCATTCATGCCATGTTTTAAGTGGCCTAGGTCATACTGTTGATCCCATGGCTGGGAATGACTCAGCCCCACTATCCAAGGATAAAGATTCTCCAATTGAATCACAGGACTCAGTCACCTGAAGAACATTTTATTTGGATGTTTCTTGGTTATTTGTTTATTTATACCCCTATTCTTTTGTAAATAACTTATATAGGTCTATGTTTTATAACCCATCTCTTTTCAGAGATACTTAAGAACGATTGCATAAATATTTACCATTAAGCCAGAAGAATAAATTATGAGGAGATGTGGCTTTAAAATAAAGGGTTCTAGTCTTAGGGTCAGAGGCAACCATGTGGTTTTCAGCTGTCTGGGGAAGGGGTGGAACGGAAAGGGGCGAGAAATAAATAAAAGCGGCTGCCCTGGCGCTGTCCTTGGTCCTGCAAATGCCTTTGGTCTCTTCAAGCCTCACTGTTCTCATTTCTTGCTGTTGCACGTCGCCAATATCCCTGCTGATTTCTCTGTGACTTGTCACCAATGCAGCAATTACCGGTATCTGACCTGGGTTTCTAGGGCTACCTGGGTATTACGTCACCTTGCCCCACCCAGCAAATTCTTGCCTAGCAGCCTCAGGTTGGATTTTTGATCATAGGCTGGATACCTGGCAAAAAAGAGTCTTGTTTGTAAATGTTTCCCTTATTTCCTTTTGAATCCATTCACAGAGTGTGGCTCCCTGCAGAGATTGCTGTGAGCTGGCTATTACACAGAGAAATTATTTCCTTTTATTATTAGTTCAGAATTGGCCCTACCTTAGCTTAGAGTGACTATATTTCTCATAATATACAGGATGACCCTTATCTTTTTCTAATGGTAGCAGACATCTTGTAATGTTATCTTTCTACCAATTGACACTGTGATTCAGTACAGTTTAATGTCTTTAAAGCCTAAGGGTCTTAAAGAGACTTTTTAACCTGTTTTTTTATTTAAGATTTTGTTTTTCTACAAAAGACAGGAATCCTCTTTTTAATGCATTCAGCTTCTAGTTGTGTAGATGCACATATATCTTGCTTTAAGTACAATTGATATATAAAAGCCTGGCTTTACTTTACTTTATATTATTTAATAACTTTCATAGGTAACTTAAACTAAAAAGTAGATGAAGTTTTATTGGTACAATTATTTGAAAACTATGACTAAATATGGGCCCAAACTGTAATGGCCATGGATACTGAATATGTTTTATTTGTTGGATGTTAGATAATTGATGTTAACTTAAAACTCAGTTTCCATACTCCTTTTCAGGAATTCATCTTTTACAAAATGCAAAGTGCATCTGTAAATGCTGTATAGTGTCTGGTTTTGGCCCAAACAGCTGATATTGAGGCAAGTGGCAGCTTTTGCCACCCTATTACCACCTGGTGGAAAGTTCATTGTTATGGATTAATTGCCTGATAAGCTGTATGGTTAATATTGACATTTTATTGGTGTTCTTTCTGCAGCTTTGGCTCTTTTCAAGAATTTTTATTAATGTCATGATTAATTATCTTTATAATTGGTGGTAATAGCCAGTTTTATGCTTTCATGCTCATATACATTTTCCTGATAGAAAATGCTAAATCATTTTAAGATTAAATATAAAACAATATTTTAAAGCATTTTATTTAAGTGTTTCAAATAAAAAAATTATATAAAGATAATTTGACATATACTAAGTTAAATTAATTTCAGTTTCTCTTTCTCAAAATAGTAGGCAGGTTTTTGTGGAATCTAGTAAAATGTTTAGACATAAAGGCATAGCTATGTTTAGGAATGTCACATGGTTTTGGGAAAGAAAACCAGCCAGTGTTGACTGGGCTGGTGACAGCTGAGTGGCTTTAGAGGGGCTTCTGTACAGAGCCCAACTTGGTTTGTCCTCTGTTCTCAAGAGCAGGGGAGGGACGGGTCTGTGTGTCAGTAAAGTTACAAAACATTGTAAACTGTGACTGTCCTTTGACTCTGCTACTCCACTTCTGGGGATGTATTCATGTATTCTAAGAAAATAATAGAACCCACTCAGATATTTAGCTTGCAACATTGATCTCATCACTTTACATCATCATCCATTTGGAAAGAACCCAAATGTCCATCAGAAGGGATTTAAAAGTCATTAAAAAGTAAGTTTTAGATGGGAGTTTTCAACCTTTGTTTAAGTAGCAGAGCTCTTTTTCCACATGAAATCTTGTGAGGGATTCTGAATATATAAATTTGGGTGAATTATCAACAAGGGGAGCTTCTCTTGTTGAATCAAGGTGGGGGGGAACTGGCATCCCCCTCCCTCATTCAGGAGCCCCTCAGTCCCCGCAATAAATCTCTTGTGAAAGCTCCGAGGAACACTGAGAGATCATTTTAGATGAAAATGTATTGAAATGGAAAGATATTCATGGTCTGTTACACTAAAAAAACAGATTTTAAAACAGTAATTCTAGTTTTGTAAAAAAAAAAAAAGCATACGTGTTTGAGTTACGTCTGCATATGCTATAATCTTTATTTTGTGTGTGCATGTGCATGTGTGTGTTTATGGCAAAGAAAAATGTTTAGCAATAAATACACCAAGTGTTAACTGTTTTTAAGTCTGGATTATGGATATTTCTATTCTTTCTCTTTGGGCTTCTCTGTAGTTTTACTTTTTAAATATAACCACATATTGTTTTTATAATAAAATTTTTTTTTGTTAAATGTATATTAGATGTCTGGAAATCACAGTTTTGGAGTTTTGGAATATATAGTATTTGATACTATACAAGTAACTTTTTTTTTTTTTGGCATAGGCAGGCTCTGGGAATCGAACCCCGGTCTCTGGCGTGGCAGGCGAGATTCTGCCACTGAGCCACTGTTGCCCACCCTATACAAGTAACTTTTTAAAAAGAAAATTTGCATAAATAGTATTTGGTCTCTCTTGCAGCTATCTATTGCTTCATAATGAATCAACCCCCTCTTCCAAACTTAATGTCTTAAAAAGCACAATAATCAATCATGGGTGGACCACGGTGGCTCAGCAGGCAAGAATGCTTGCCTGCCATGCCAGAGGACCCAAGTTCAATTCCCGGTGTCTGCCCATGTAAAAAAATCAGTCATTTTAACATCCCTTATAGTTTCTGTAGGTCAGAGTTTTGGGAAGGGCTTGGCTGGGAAGTTCTGGCTCAAGGTCTCTCCTATGGTGGTTAATCAGATGAAGGCTGGAGCACCTGGGGATTGCCCAGGTATCTCTCTTTATATTGACTCAGGGCCTCTTCATATGCCCTCTGCAGGGGCTAGTCTTACCTTCCTCATAGCATGGTGGCCTCGGGGCACTCAGATGCCTTGCACAGGGGCTGAGATTTTTAACAGGGACTGAGATTTTCAACAGGGACTGTTTTAGTGATTAAAGTGGAAGCTGCATTGCCTACTTTTTTGGCATGGGCAGGCACTGGGAATTGAACCCGGGTCTCTGGTATGGCAGGCGAGAACTCTGCCTGCTGAGCCACCGTGGCCTGCCCTGCATTGCCTTTTATGACCTAGGATTGGAAGGCCCACAGAGTCCCTTCTGCTAGTCAATCAGTCACAAGCCTATCACAATTCAAGGAGAGGATTACAGGACCAGCTAAGCTTCCTAATTTGTGGGGTCCAATGCAAAATGAAAATGTGTGTCCATTTTTTCAGAACTTAGAGCATTAAGCCAAATCCAGAGCCCCTCCAAGCACAGGACCCTGTGGGACTGCCCAGGTCACACACGCCTGAAGCCATCCCTGGAGAGGAAACAGCAGTCCCCTGTCTTGATGGGAACAGCATCAAAGCCACATTGTAGAAAAGCATGTGAGATGGGAGATGACTTGGGCCATCTTTGGAAAATAAAATCTGCCACAGTGTCTGGGACTCGCTTCCCATGAACTCAGTGGATCACATTCATGGTACCCAGGATCAGAGCAGACATTAGCTATAGAGGAGGAGCTGCTGGTGCTCCAGCAGCGAGGCTGCCATAATAACAGGATTGATTTTAAAAACTCTTCATGGTGAAAATGCTTGCCTCTAAATAGAGTATAGCAAAAATATTTGTTTTAGATCAGCACTTTTTTTTTCTACATGGGCAGGCACCAGGAATCAAACCCAGGTCTCCGGCACAGCACGCAAGAACTCTGCCTGCTGAGCCACTGTGGCCCGCCCAAAAATACTTGTTTTAAATCTAAGACCTACAAATATTTACTTTAGTTGCCCTTGTTAGTACTCCCTCCATTAGGCATCCTAATATGTTGGATATTGTAAGATTCTTTCAACTTCAGAGGAAAGCTAAATCTAGCAGGGGGTGTGCTTTAATTAAAGGCCTTTCCTTAAGAATATTCTGATGAATAAAAGGTTTATTATTTATTTTTCCTGTAGTGTGGCTTGTGTTTAGTAATTAACACTGTAATGCTGTAGCTCATTTATGCATTTGAATAAAGTAATATTGCTTTTAAGCACTGTAGTAGGTCATCTGCAAAGATGGCCATGAACAATTCCACTCTGCCCATTGGCCATCCTAGGCCTCCCCTCAAGCCTGGATCTGTTTGGCCTCCCCTTGGACATGAACTGGCCTTGAGATGCGCTGTAACCAATAGAATGCAGTGGAAGTAATGCTGTGTGACTCTGAGCTGGGCCTTAAAAATCTTGCAGCTTCCATTTTCGTCCTCTTGAAAGCCAGCTGCCATGTAATGAAATCTGACCCTTTGGCCAGAGAGAACCCTTAAAGGAGAAAAGGCCTGGGTAGGGAGCTGTGGGCATGAGCAAGCTGAGTGTCTGAAGGAGGGCTGGAAGGAGGGAGACGGATGCCTTTAAGGAATTGGGAGGGTGCCTCTGCTGGGCCTGGCAGTGAAGGACAGGGTTTCACAATGGTGGTTTTAATTGCTCTTGGAGGTTTGCTGACTTTGCCCTGGGTGCAGCTCTTACCAGGGTTGGAGCTGCCCAGGTTGGCTGATGCAGGGATGACAGGGCATCACTCACAATGTCCTCTCATGCCAAGAGCTGCTGGCCCTTATATCTCTGGTACAAGACACTTATTTCTAGTGTTGGTCCTGGGATTTGGCTCCCAAAACACACACGGCCTCGCCAAGGCCCTATTGTAAAAGCTGCTTGGAACTCGCATGCCCTTCCTCTTCTGTCCTCTCATCTCTTCAGTTCTGGGTGAAGGAACACAGGGATGAACATGTGCCCACAGTTAGGAAGCTGCAGATGGCACTCCACCTTAACCCAGTAACCATGAAAATCCTCATTTCTCCAGAAAGTTCTGTAAAAGGGGATTCTTTGGATATTTAAGGTAAAAAGAAAGGAGTTAATTTTTGACTGGAGAACTTTCATGCCTCTGAAATTATACCAGTAGGTTGTTTCATCGATGTTTCTTTGAGATCCTTCCACCCGAGAAAATGTCGTCACTTACTCCACAGTTTACAGGAAGCAAACACTTGGTTGTTCTTCTCTAGAAATGTGATTTAACCTGTTAACTCTATTAGGATTGGCTCTTCATTATTCCAGTATCATCAGGCACATGATTTTCTGTGCTATTATTATTGGATATTAGAATCTTTAAAGTGGCATATCTTATTCAGAGATGTTTAGTGCTTTATCATCACAATAATATAGGGTGCATTATGCTGTAATAATGGAAATTACATTTACAAAATAGTTGTGGTAATGGAGCATTCTGAAATGCAAGGACACAGCTAATAGGAAAAGCAAACTGAAAGAGAAAGCCATGTTTTATTCACAGCAGTTTGGCTGTCTGGGCTCTGGAAGCAGAAGGCAGGGGCGAGCTTATGCACTACTCAGTGCTGCGTCACCCCTGGGCTGCAGGATTTAGATCAACCTAAGCAATTCTGATTGCAGTAGGGGAATTTTCAGAGGCTGGAATCGAAGAGAGGGAGTGTTTTTCCTGTTTGAAAATATTTTTTTGATTTTTAGAATAGATTAGCATTTTGTATGTGAAAATTGGATTTCTAAAGAAAGCATATAGTTGTTATAATTCAGCCTGATAATTTGGTTCTTTTCAGTTGCTCAGAACTTCTGGCAGTTTACCTTAAAAATACATTTGGAAAAAAATGTCCATAAACTATAGTTCTCTATAGTTACCCAGTATACTTTTTTTTTTTTTTTTTTTTTTTTTTTTTTTTTTTTTTTTTTTTTAGAGAGGGAGGAAGGGAAGGAAAGACAGAGAGAAGGAAGGAAGGATAGAAGGAAGGAAGGGAAACATCTTTAAACATTTTCTTGTTTTATTATATTTTGTTTGTTTGTTTGTTTTTTACATGGGCTGGGGCCGGGAATCGAACCGGGGTCCTCCGGCATAGCAGGCAAGCACTCTTGCCCGCTGAGCCACCGCGGCCCGCCCCAGTATACTTTTTATGTCAATTTTAGGCTGATTAATTTTACCCTGTCTCTACCCTTTATTGAACACATGCACCCTAATAAACTCCACAAGCTATACATTAGCCCAGGGTTTCTATGCAAACTCATATAAACCATGTTGAAAATAAATCTTCAAGAAACATAAGAATGGCTAAAATTAAAAAAAAAAAAAACAAGCAGGAAGTAACAAGTGTTGTCAAGAACGTGGAGAAATAGAACCCTTATCCATTGATGGTCGGAATGTAAAATGGTGAAAAACAGTTTGGTGGTTCTTCAGAAAATTAAATTTTGAATTACCATATGACCCAGAAATTCCAATTTTTAGGTATATATTCAAAAGAATTGAAAACAGGGACTCAAACAGATACTTGCACACAATGTTCACAGCAGAATTATTTACAATAGCCAAAAGATGGAAGCCACCCAAGTGTCCACAAATATAGAATTGATAAATAAAATGTGTCATATAGATTCAATGGTCAGCCATAAAAAGGAATAAAGTTCTAATGCATGCTACATTAAGCCTTGAAGACATCATGTTGAGTGAAATAAGCCAGATACAAAATGGCAGATATTTGTGAGTTCACTTATATTAAATACCTGAAGTACGCAAAATCATAGACAGAAAGTAGATGGGTGATTATGGTAGCACAATATTGTGAATGTAATTAATACCCAATTATATACTTGAAAGTATTTAAAATGGGAAACTTTATGTTGCATATATGTTACCACAGCAAAAATTTCTAAATAATTATAATAAATTTTTAAAAAACAAACAAACAAAAAAACAAAACAAAACAAAAAAGAAACATAAGAAATGCTTGGCTGTGTGAATTGATACAAGAAACGTTGATTTTGAGTCTTGGATATTTTCTGTACTACTTACAAAATTTCCTGATGACTTGATATCAAGTATTTCTTTTGGAAGCTTAAGTACCCTTAACCCAGGAGTATTCTCCTTAAAACCTAAAGGATTAAACAAAGCCATGGGAGTGCCAGGGCAGAAGAGATGAAAAAAGAGTGAATTAATTACTCTGTACCCAATCCACAAGAATTATCTTAGCCTTATGTATATTCACACAGCAATTGCCTTTGTTCATTTCCTTTCATGAAAAAAAGTTTTCCTTTTTTTTCTCTTTGATTTTGAAGCCGTTGAACCAACAAGCTGTTTATAGATAGCTAGCCTTTTACTAAGGCTTCTCTGTGTTCTTGGAGTTGTTACCATCAAAATTTCCCTGGTGTACCAGGAGGTATGATCCAAGGCATGAGAGGGAAACTATTTCCCAGCAAGTTCTCAGACACCCGGGCAAGGTCCATTTTCTCGGTTCTCAGACACCTGGGCAAGGTCCATTTTCTCGGTTCTCAGACACCTGGGCAAGGTCCATTTTCTCGGAGCAATTATATATAATTCCTGTCCACCTTCTTCACCTCGTTCAGAAATCACACAAGGAGTGTTTCCATGGTATAATTGCTTTACATCTCAGTCTCGTAGGAGGAATCTATCAAACATGCGTACACTGAGAGAGGAGAAGCCGAGGCAGTATGCGTCTCAGTGATTATCCATCCTTCCAAACGGGCAAAGATATATTTCACTTCCATGGGATAGGATATTGGTGACTTCAGTCAGCAGCTTCCTGAAGACCTGTTTAAGGTTTTGCTGTCACCTCTTGTGCCTACGGCCTTTGCTCCTTTGCATTCGAATCATTGCAGTCTAATTAATTAGAACCTCAATTCCAGTTATTCTCATTTGTGTCTGAAGGCTGTCAGTTTTCCTCTGTGTCAAAATTATTCCCCCCTTCCACCCTGACTTCTTGGTAGCAGAAATTCGTCTTTTCCAAATCTATGTGTCTGCCTGTAGGGATGTTTTATTGAGATAATGTATAGAGAAAGTAATTCTTTAATCAGAAAAATGCTCTGCAAATATAAAGTGTTGATGTTGATAGCAATACTGCTACTCATTGACCCTTGTTCACTCTCCAAATATCACCTTATTTTCCAAATCAAAACCCTCTTAGGGATTCTGAATTACCATTTTTCCTTTTGTGGTTTTTTTTGGAGGCAACGGTTAGGTAGTTGTTAAGAGCCTGGGTTTTGTAGACAGACAGGGTTCGAATTTCACCACTGCCTCTCCAGGGGTGTAACTAGGGACCAGTTACTTTCGGTGTCTGGTTTCCTAATCTTGAGATAGGGCTACTAACTGAATCACCTTCTCAGAACCGTTAAGAGGATTAAATGCATATTGCAAGAGAAAGCATTTAGCACAGTGCCAGTACACATAAGCGCTAGATAAGTATTGGCTTTCTTAGCTCCCTGGAAGTGTTCGGAGTTTTGTCATTCTAATGGATTTTGTGCAAAGCCAGCGAAAAGGAGCTGAATCTCATAACTTAATTGTAAGATATTTCTCTCTGCTTCTACTTTTCAAATTTTTTATCTCATTTTATTCATTAAATAAACAGAGAATGCTGCTGCTTTTTTTAAAGATTAATGTGCTGGTATATATGCTCTAAAGAAATTATATCTTTTCTCAAAAGTTCAGTACTCCATTTCCTGAGATCTGTGGCCGGGTCCAGTCCTAATGAAGTTGGAGGCGAGATAAGGCCAGTGCAGTGGTCCCTGCCAGCGGTGGCCCCCAGTCTGTCCCTTCCTACATACCACTGGTCCCTGAATACTTGGAGCAGGGGAAAGGGTGTTGGAGAGAGGCCGTGGGACAGTGCTCTGTGATGCACATTCTCTGGCTTCTCCTACCTGGGCATCTATTTCTGAATGGGTAGAAAATGTGACGATCCATGATGATTTCAGCCAGGCATTTCATTATTTGTATATTAACATTTGGTGTAGAGTGAGGTTAGAAGTTCACTTCATCAGCGACCATTTGAAAAAGACCTCTAACTAAAAATTAATTTAATTTTATGTGTAGGTTGTCATTTTACTTTCATGATAAAGTCCTTTGAGGTGCCAAAGTTTTAAATTTTGATGCGGTCCTATTTATCTATTTTTCTTTTTGCTTGTGCTAAGAAACCATCACTTTTCTATGCTTTCTTCTAGGAGTTTGGTAGTTCTAGCTTTTATATTAAGGTCTTGATCTATTTTGAGTTGATTTTTGTTGTGGTATGAAGTAGCAGTCCCCCCCCCCCCCCCCTTTTTTTTCCCTCTCAAATGGAGATTCAGTCTTCTCAGAACTATTTATCAAAGAGACAATTCAATTTCAGTTGAGTGGTCTTTGGCACCTTATCAAAAATTAGTTGGCCATAAATGTGAGGGTTGCTTTCTAATTCAATTCCATTGATCTGTATGCCTGCCCCTGTGCCAGTACCATGCTGTTTTGATTACCGTAGCTTTGTAATAAGTTTTTGAATTGGAAAGCATGAGTCCGTTAACTTAGTCCTTTTTCAAGATGGCTTTAACTATTCGGTCCCCCTTACCCTTCCATATAAATTTGATGATTGGCTTTTCCATTTCTGCAAAAGGCTGTTGGAATTTTTATTGGGATTACATTGAATCTATAAATTGCTTTGGGTAGTGTTGACATTGTAATGATATTTAGCCTTCCAATCTATGAACACAGAATATCTTCCCATTTATTTAGGTCTTTGATTTCTTTTAGCAATGTTTAGTAGTTTTCTGTGTACAAGTCTTTTACATCTGTGATTAGACTTATTCCTATTTTTTTATTCTCTTAGTTCCTATTGTGAATAGAATTATTTTCTTGATTTCTTCTTCTGATTGTTCATTGCAGGTGTAAACACTGCTGGTTTTGAGGGATTGATCTTACACCCTGCCACTTTGCTGAGTTTATTTATTAGTTCTAGGAGCTTTGTTGTAGATTTTTCAGGATTTTCTATATATAGGATCATCTGCAAACAGGGAGAATTTTATTTCTTCTTTTCCAATTTGGATGCCTGTTATTTATTTTCTTGTCTAATTGCTCTGGCAGAACTTCCAGTACAATGTTGAATAACAGTAGTGACAGTGGCCATCCTTGTCTTGTTCCTGATCTTTAGAGGGAAATCTTTCAGTCTTTCACTATTAAGTGGGTTGTTAGCTGTGGGCTTTCTATATATGTCCTTTATCATGTTGAGGAATTTTCCTTCTATTCCTAGTGTTCTAAGTATTTTTTTCAAGAAAGGGTGAGGAATTTTGTCAAATGCCTTTTCTGCATCAGTTGACATTATCATGTGTTTTTTCTTTCCTCCATTCTGTTAATGTGGTGTATTATATTAATTTGATTTTCTTATGTTGAACCATGCTTGCATACTAGGGATAAATTCCACTTGATCATGGTGTATAATCCTTTCAGTGTGCCATTGGATTTGGTTTGCTGGTATTTTGTTGAGGGTTTTTGAATCTATATTCATATGAGATATTAGTCTTTTCTTGTGGTATCTTTATCTGACTGTGCTATGAGGGTAATTTTGGCCTCGTAGAATGAATTAGGGAGCAGAATTGATGTTGAGCAGAATTGGAATTGAGCGGAATTAAGAATTGGAATTGGACAAAATTGATTTTAAGTCTTGTTGGAATGTTTGGTAGAATTCAAGATAGTATTTTTAACAGTGAATTATCACATCTGCTAATTTCATTTCATCTCTTTGTTACAGATTGATGTTCTCAAAGCTGATCTGGAAAGTGCAGAATGGAAAGTTTTGGAAAATCTTATTCTAGAAGATGTCCTTGAACAAATTGGGCAGCTTGTCTTTGAGATCCATCTCCACTGGCCCGGGTTTGAGGTCAGTGGCAGTGACAGCAGCGTTGTGCGCTTCTGGTACAGCCTCCTGAAAGAGTTGGAACTAAAGGATTTTAGACTTTTTCACAGTTACAAAGACTTATCTAAACCTCAACTATTCCTGAAGAAAGACATTTTCAATGCAAGTAGCTGTTATACTCTGAGTTGGGTGAATACAAGATGGAAATAGGATACAGGGACCAAGTCAAGAACCCAATGAGATATTTGCAAAGTGGAGCATATCTGTGCTTCTATTTATCTGTTTACTCATCTGGTCTTCCATTAGTCTGTAATTTTCTCCAGCCAGGGATTGTGTTATCACCGCTGTAGTATATGTATCCTGGTTCCTGACACGTGGTCATGGCATGGTGAATACTTGAAGATAGGAACATAGGAATTGCCACAGAGTCAACCCCCATTCACCTAGCCCTGGGCTCTTTGCCTTTTGACAGAGTGGGAATCCTTGTCCTCTTCTACTTTAACTTGGAAGATAATCTCCCCACTCAGCCCAGTTTTTCCTAAAATTTATTATGTATTTATAACCCCTGAATTCACCAGCATTAAAAAGAAATTATGTTTTCAAGTTTTACTAGGTTGATAGGATTCTTGAGTCTGTTGCCTATTGCTTAAAATAGGGCTTACTTTCATTTGACTTTCTCACCTATTTCAAGATTTATCTGCGTTGACCCTGTTAACAGTATCCTCTATAACATTGTGGATTTCATTCATTTCACATCAGCCTTTGCTGAAGCCCGTGTTGTGGCTTTATAAGAATCCCTGATTCTAACAAATGGAAACTCAGACACGGCCAAATCCTGCTTCTGAATTTTAAAGACTAGACTATCAAGAGTTTCACGTCAGGATACTTTTCCTACTCAGCCATAATCTCCTTCTGTTCCTATGAAACTAAGCACAGAGCAGACTTTGGGGTTTTCACTATTGCCTCTTCTTACTTCAATCCTGATTTCTCAACTAGACCTGCCTATGCTGTTAAATATTTTTTTTCCTTGTAAATATGTTATCAAAAATGTTAAGTGAGTTTTCCTTTACTGTCAGTTGGTTGCATTCATAAGCTTGTGACCTCAGGACCACAGCCTCTCTTTTCCCTGGATAGTTATACAATGTTTCAAGAGCATCAACCATTTCTACATCTTTAGAAATTTAATCAGAAACTGCAGGTTCTCAGTGGTTCACGTGAGCCCTATCATTTGTTTAGAGGATTAGGCATCCCTATGAATGATTTTTCAAAAATCCTAACATATCCAAAATTATTACCTTATATTTTCTGGCAGTATATATCATGAGAGAGCATGAAAACTGTATGTACGTTGTTGGTTCAAAATAATATTGGTGTGTGTGTGGTAGGGGAGTAGAATAGCAACCCTTATTAGACTTTTTTCCTTCTCCCTATTTTTTACCTCCCTCCAATCTCTGCGCTGGCTTTTTGTTTCTTCAAGTGGTTTATACATACCATTCCTCAGGTAAGAAGCCAAAATATATTAGAATAGGATGATCTCACTCATCTGGGGTCAAAAGGGAACAAGGCTTTCTGAATTAGCATTGATGGTTTTTTAAAATAAAAATGATGTTTTTATTTTAAAACACACAGTACATTAAAATCATTGAGCTGAGAGAACCAGCTTGAGTGTGATTTGAATAGTAGTTCAGTTGCTTTGATGTACATAGACAGTTCAAAAGTGTGGCAGGGTCCAAAAAACACCAAAGCAGCTTCTACTTTTAGTTTGTATGACAGTCTCCAAAACAGAATTAACTTTAGCCCACTTTTTGTTTGGATCACATAATAAGTTCTTTTTTAAAAAAACTTGTGAAAATTTTATACACTAAAGGACATCTGGTAAACCTTTTTATAACTAAACCTTTAAAAATTTTTATACACAGTGTGAAAAGCACACTACTCTTAAATGTGTACAGTCTGATGAGCTTTTAGGTATGTTCACACACACATCAAGATTCTTAATTCATGGAATTGCAGATTGATGACCTTACCAAAAGCTCCCTTTGTACAGTGAGTTAACTATTTATTCCAGATTGGTGGGGCAGAGCATTGCGTTCATCCCACTATATATAGCTGAAGCAATAATTTTTGTGTTGTTAAAAAAAGAGGCACTCACAAGAAATCACAAATACACACACCTACATCCCCCTACTAGGCCGCCTGTTCAGTAGTTATTTGTACTTATTTTATCCCTATGTCCTTCATTCCTGTTATGGGCAGTTTGAAATTTATAACGAATAGTCTGACTTTTGCTATGGTTTCCCTGCTTCTAGAATTTATTATGCTTATTGTGTTGGTCAGGGTTTCTTAACCTTGGCATTTGCCATTTGGGACTGGATGATTCTTTTTGGGAGAGGGAGCCGTTCTGTGAGTTGTACAGTGCTTACTGAAACTTCTGGCCTCTACCCACTAGATGCCAATAGCACCCCCATCAGTTGTGACAATGAAGATTTCTCCAAACATTGCCAAATGTCCCTCGAGGACAAAGGAGAGCCACTGGACAGGCCATGAGAAGGGACCAAGGCTGCCACAGCACTGGTGTTGGGGGACATCCTGTCTGATCTTCTGAAGAACAGACAAAACCCAAATCACCACCATTGTAACTTCCACAAAAGCAACACAAACAAATTGCAAAAAACAAAAAAAAAAACTAAATAAAATCAAGAACTATGATTTATTGAAAGCCTACTATGTGTCAGGCATTTTACATAGTTTAACTTTCCCAACAACTCTGCAAGCAAGAGTAATTTCCCTAATTATATCAATAAGGAAACCCTGAGAGGATAAACAGCTATTAAAATTACTCGATTAGTAGGTGGTAGAGTAGGAATCCAAATCTCAATGGGTCAGATCCCCAAACTCATGTTCGAGTCCTCTCCACAAGGTTGCTTACATAGCCTTTACCAAATGTAAGATGCAGTATCCTAAGGGCACATTTTTGCCTCCCTACTATTAACTAAAGGGGGTGGTGGTGGGGGGAGACTACACATACATTTAGACCAAACCTGTAAATGCGTTCGAGCTGGGATCATCTTGTGGCATGCAGGTTTGCTTAATTTAATCTACTTGACTGAAAAATGCCCACCAAGTATAGGCTCACTGAAGAAATTTGGAGATTCAGGCACTTCTCTGTCAATATATTTCAGCTGCCAGAAAAACTGTTGCAAAACCTGAAAGGGGCTTTTGCTCTGGTTCATCCCAATACCTGGCACGTTCCTCCTGGGTATTAGAAGGGGTAAAATCTCCTTGGAACTGTAGTACAATTGGACTTGTGCCTAAAACTAGTCTTTGGCCTGCAATTAAAGGAGTAAAGATGTAAATACCTGTGATGTACATCTCCTCATTACCAAAGTAGTCTTCATAAATGTTTCTGAAAACATGAATTTAATACTGCTCTTATCAAATAATAGAACTATCCTTTTTTAAAGTGAAAGACATGAGTTTCAGAAGTTGCCTTTTAGCACATTAAAACTTCTGAAACTGCTGTTTTGAGACTAAAGTCAAAGCAAATCAATTACCCCTTGCCCTTTTCTTAGAGTGATTGCATTTGATGCAGTTGTAATAGGTTATCATATAAATACTTGTAACTATCTGACATATTCAAAAATGAAGAGAGCCATCGATAAATGAATTGACTGAAAGTCCACTAATACTTAAATCAGGGTAGAACAAGAATAAATTCATGAATTTACAGTGTTTAGTCCAAATCAGTCATTCATGTAAGTGTTTCTGCTTTGGTTATAAGATCTTTTAGTAAATAATAGTACAAGATTTGTATTTTCTAAGTATTACATGTTTGGATTTTGATAAGCTTGGATTTAATACCAGGAAGCCAGGCTCATCATCTTTTGCTAGTTTAAAAATGAGGGCCTCCATTAGATAGATTTATTATACTTAACAATAAAATGGCACCTCCAAGATCAATTAATGTAATTGTTCTTTTCTGCTGTAACTAGCATATAAATCATAAAATATTTTAAAACACTCTAAGTTTTTCTTAGTGATTGGTATTGTGCAAGAAAATTCTTTGAAATAAGGGATTTTTGGGGTCAAGTTTGAATTCTAACCTGGACTATTTCAACAGAGAAGCTAAGTATATGCAAGACTGATAGCCAATCAATATGTGCCAGTAGTTTTATAGTGGTTGGTAAATGGCTGTGGCCCTGAGCTTCCCAGTGGGTCCCTTTCTACTATAGCCCTTCCCACAGGACCCCTGGGCCTCCCTATGATTGAGCAATTAATGGGTTAACAGTACAAGAAGCAGCCTCTAGGACCCGGCCTCAGCACATTGGTTACTTCTACTCTAACTGATCTGTGTCCCTGTCTTGGGGGTCATTATTTTTAATATCACCCCTGAGCATAATAAACACAAGTACAGATGGGTTCTACAATATTAATGAGAAACCACAATTTTATATCAATAAAAATAAGTTATTAGTGATCTATATTAGAAAATATTTCTCAAAGAGCTTATGTCATCATTTCCTCAGGGACCCCCAATTTCAGGCCCCTTACTATGTGTCTGCAGTTCCCTCTACTCCCTATCTTCACACTCCTTGTACTGTTGTACAAGCAGTATATCTGTTGGTATAGTATCTGTCTATCCTACCAAACTGTAATCTTTATGAGGGTAACCATGTGTGTAGTCTCAGTGCCTACATGGAGGTTGCTGGGTCAAAGGTGGTTGTTTGTTAAATATGAATGAAAAAAGCTAATTTGCATTGGAATTTTCTATGAAAATATTTCACCATTTTTACTGAAGTTGTTTTTTTTCTTTTTTCCTGGCATTAAAAATACTTTTGGAATTTAGATGGGTCACTGTGTCTCATTTTGGTTAAGACAAATTTAGGCACAATTTGTCCTTTTATTGACATCTTTACTGCATTGCATATGGTAGTCCCCATTTCTGCATGTTAAACTTGAGATCTTCTTGTCCTGGGGATTAAAGAGTTAAGCTTTTAAGGCTCAATTATTATTAGGCATCTAAGTCGCAGAATATTACACCTGAATCTTCCTTTCTCATTGCTCTTTCTTCTCAACAATTCCTGGAAAATATATATTTTTTGGAGTCTGTGTATAAAATTACATTCTTATTAGCATGGAGAAAAATTTTCAGTTTATGAGAGAAGGAAGGTATAAGGATATGAAGCCGTTTCAGCCAAGGATAGGAGCTAGTATTTCTAAAAAAAAAAAAAAAAAGATTAAAGCCACATTGGTTTTGTAGGACAGATGACTAATAAAGACATAGTTGTTGAGTAAGGAGTAAAACAGGCTGGAAAAGGTATTGTGTTCTCAAGACTGACAACTATGAGCTAAAGAAACATGTTTATGGGCACAATTCTAAGAGGAAGTGATGGAAATCCACCTCTAAAGGAAGGGACCCATGAAACTGGTCATCCAGGGTTTTGATATTTCACTGTCAATGTTCTCTTTCAGGTAATTTATAAATATGTCAAGGACACCAACCAGCCCCACCACAATATATCCTCAAGAATCACTATGCTTTTCTACCTAGAAAGTGTCTGTTTGATGCTACTTCCTAATCTTTATCTTAAAACTGGCTCCTTATTTAACACAAAAATAATCCCAATTTGGGCTTTCATATTTAAATATTCATTCAATTAAAGTTTTCACTAAAGTATCTCTTTTATTCTAGTTTTTAGGAAGGAAGTCTGTCCTGGGTATGACAAATAAATGAGTTGCAAAGGAAAAGAAGCTAGATAGTAACCCTTAAGTCCAGTAGCAACATGATCTTTAGATATTTTTGTGCTGGAAAAGAACCCCCCTTGTTTTTGGACTCTAAAATAGAGAACTCCTGACTCCCTGCCACTGCTAAATGAAAAAAATATGTAATGCATTAAACCTCCTCTGTGTGCTTTGAGGGCACTGCCTGTATTTTTTTTTTTTTTTGCATGGGCAAGCATCGGGAACTGAATGCCTGTATTTTTATAATTTAATTAGAATAAACCCATTCATACACCTGAGCATACTACGCCAGCCTCTAAAGCACTTTTTTCCAGTAATGTCAAAGAGACCCATTTGAAATATGTAAATGGTTGTATGTGGTGTCTCAGCAGAGTTAAGACTTAGAAGGAGAATAAAGATGAACATTTCAATAACATTTTCTACAAAAAAATGCTTTATTTAAAAATACGATCTTTTTAAAAAGAGACAACTTTTATATACAGTTACTTAGTTTAGAAACAGTCAAAAACAATAAAATAAATGAAAATTTAGAAGTTATGATTGGTAACGTACAATACTGGTGCTGAACAAGACAGTTTAAGTCAATGATCAATTTTTTTTACCCCATCACACTTCAGTAATTCACATTTGTTAAAGCCAGTGGATGGGACTAAAGAAAAAGTCATATCTGAAAACTTCCTATTGAGAAATCTGCCACCCTTCCTGGCAAATACAGAAACAGCTAGGCAATGTGTACTTATTTCTTTTAACTCTTGCACATCCCAAAAATGTCTCTCTACTTTTATTATTTTTCTATTTTCTTCTTTGAAATTCATGTATATGTGGCTATAAGGCCTGGTCACATATACTGGGCCTAATTTTTAATTTTAATTTTTAAAAGTAAGAGTTCTCTGTGGGCAGGGATAATGACTGCTACTGATAGCAAAGGACTCAGTGCTTAATGTCCTTAGGATAGCAACACTCATGATTTTGATCTCCAAGTCAGCACCTTAAGTAGCGATCAACCAATCTTTTCCAGCATGGTACTGAGGTATTTCAAACCACATTTAAACATCTAACACAGATTTGTAATAAAACAGGAGAAATGGCTTGTCAAACTAAAGTGCTATTAGGTACTGTATTCAAGAGGCTATCTTGAATTAGATTTTGAAGTTTTAAAACATTTTTTTTTAACCACAATCACTGATTCTTAAACTGGGAAACCTTAGCATCTTCCTGGAGTATCAATTTTCTTCAAAAACTTGGAAAGAAGTTTAAAATTTTTCCTATCTTAAAAGGTTCACAAGCAAAATCAGAATTGTTTTAAAGATAAAATATATGACTTCAAGGCAATGACAAGTTGACATTTTGGACTATACTCTCCTATCTTAGCTTCAATGAGGAGTAGGTATTTCAGTAGTAACAGCAGTGAAGCAATGAACTAGGCGATCCTGATTTCTGAAATGTAGCCAGGTCTGTACTGATAGTGATAAAAATAAAATTCAAAGTCTTGGCTCATTCTCTTGTTTTATCTTCCAAAATAATGTAATTTTCTGATTAAATATATATAGTTCTGTCTATAATGATCAGGAAGAGAGTCAAGGAAATAACTCTTTGGACTGATTTTTATTTTACATTGTTTAATTATTGGAGGAATGCTGCAAAGAAGATTGCTGGTTTATAACTAAAATATACAACATATACCATCAAAAATAGTAGAACTCATGAAGCCAAAATATTAGAACTTGACCCATTAAAAAGAAATAATGGGAACAAAGTTCTGGGTGGCTTTATCTTTCTTTCAGATTTATGTTAAATTACATCACCACTCTTCTTTACTGACCCTTTTTGTTGAAGGGGTTAAATATATGGTTTCTTTCTGACTTACTGTTCATCAATTACATTACCTCCTCTAGAACACCAACTCCATTAAGACCCTTCCTTTTCAGTATAGTCATGGGGGTAAACTCAAACTGTCCACCAATGATGAACTACTTGCTGTCAAATAGAAAGTCAATGGTAATTCCCTATATAAATGACGTCAATAAAGATCAAAATGAAGTTGCCAATGAAATTATATGTGTTCAATTTACAAAATTATTTTTTCAAAACAAGGGGTCAACTTTCATAAGGCCATGTCAGGAAAACATTATCTGTAAATCAAGTTGTCACCCAACATATTTAATAATTAAATACAGTTAAATATGACATTGGATCAAAAAAAAGATCCTAGTTGAGGGGTTGATGGAATTAATCCCACAATTTAATGAGACCATCCCAACCACATGTTATGACCTTGGATGTTTCATGAGGATGCCATACTGCACCTATACACACTTTATCATGAGCTTTAAATCTACTATAGAGTTTTGTGGTCTTCCAGTCCCAAATGTTTAATTTTCCATTTCCATCTCCTGAAATCACGTAGCTATAATCAGAAGAAAAATAAATTCAAGTTATTTAAAGAGCTTAAACTGGTGAAGTGGGATGAGGAACAGAGAAAGAATTTTTCTACCTTAGCATGATAAAACCAATGTGAATGTACAACACTCAGTGAGAATAACAAGATATGGCTTGAAGTTGTCTATAATTTAAAGTGCTACCGGAAAATCTCTCCATTTAGCTACCAATCTATAAATTATGTTTAACTGTGAAGACTGTACTCCCAGGGCCCTCAAAGAATGAAGTATCTCAATTAGTTTCTAGACAGTCAGAAACAGTGTAAGGGACCAAGTTCACATATCGCCACTGACACATTTAGAACAGTTCAATGGTACTAGACTCTTCCATTGTCATAATTAATTTTGGACTCCAATATGTTGCAAATAACATCTAAGACTGGCCCAGAAATAAGACTCTAGGCCCCAGGACCAGGCTAAACATAAGAGGTCCACAGATTTCTGAATTACTTGTACCTATATATTTTAGCCAAAAATGAGGGAATGAATGCAGAGTTTTATTCTTTAGAAAGACGCTAGGCTTCACAAATTCAGTGTGACCTAGAAATATTCAGAAGCTGAATCTGAGGCTAGACAAGTTTCAGATAAGCTATTAGTTCAATACTGCAATACAGAATTAATTCTCTGGTGCTCATTCAGTTGCAGCAATAGAGTGATTACAGTCTGCTTAGCCTTGTTTTGAAAAGCAGAGAGAAAATAAGGCTTTGGTCATACAGACAGTGATTTATACATGGTTAAAGGTTATAGGGCTACATAAAATAAGATATACTGAAGAACTAAAAAAAAAATCAAAATGTTAATTTTCATGCCTTGTTCCTGCCTTTTGGGAGTTTTTAGATTTCTCTTATAATTATATAATAAAAAGTATTTGTAAAGTCCTATTATTTGTATAATAGTAGCTTATATCATCATATGTGAATATAAAGATAGATTAAAAGACTTACCTCATGTCTGGTGAAAAGTCTACCTGACAAGCATATCCTGCTACCATATGCCCTTTAAAAATTTTTTTCTTATTTAATCTAAATCTGTTCTGTGCTCCAAAAATTAAGATTTGGTTGTCCATCGATTGGCATGCTAGCCATTTCCCTGTAAATACAATAAATGAGACATTTTAGAGAGACTGAAAAATTTTAAAATGCTTTTAATTTTATTTTTAAAATATTCACTGCTAGTATTCTTTTGTTCCCAGCTACTTTATAATAGGAAATACATTTACCATACAACCTGTAAAGTGTTTCAAATATCTCTCACTGGCAAGAGATATGTATTTAGTACAGTAATGGATTTTGCTCATATAAGTTTATCTCATTGAGTACCATATAAAACCTTTCTTTTCCTTTTTTTTTTTTGGTTAAATAGAGAAATACTGAAATTCCTATTTTAGGCTTAATAGAACTAAACTAAAATTTCATGAAATGAAATTAATTTGTGGTAAGTGTGGACACATTGCTTGTGATAAGACAGTTTAAAACACTACGTACATGGAGATACACAAATAAATGTGACAAAGAATATATGAATATCAAGATAGGACCCAGCTGAGTTGTTCTTTCCTAATAAAAATCATAGCAAATGTGACAACAATCACCAATCTGTTTGTGACAGATGCCCAGATAGAAGAGCAAACTTGTCCTTGCCTCCTCTTCCTTGCTCTACATCTCCAGTAGCTATGTGAGTTAACCACGGCTTTGATGAAGATGTTCCCCAAATACCAGATCCTCCATTTTAATACCCTCATTTAAGAGCTGTAATTATATCAGTATACTGCCAGTATATCTGCAGCACAAATTACCTTGTTCTTAAAAGGCAATGGATTATTGAATGGGACAGTACTAAACAGATTCATCTTTTTTACTTTTGCCTGAGAAAATCTTTTATAGTGAATTGGTAAGATAGTCCTATTATGGGAAATCAGACCTCAATTGCCTATTTCATGAAAGGAAAAAAAAAGTTTACAATAAATCATTAAATGAGTTTTTGAACATAATTCTGTTAGAAGGAGAATTACGAAAAAACAACTGGATTCTCAAATGGAAATTCTTAGATGCTCAGATGATGTTAGTTGTAAATCACTGTTTATTTTATTAAAAAAAAAGAAGACAAAACAAGAGTGGGGGATGTGACTCATGGGAAACCAGTGATTATTTCTAATACTGAAAATATGCCCTTAGGCAAGTGTGGCACTGTGACAGTTAAGCAGGGAATGGCTAAGGTTCTTGTGAATACAGAATTATACCAAGCCTTAGAAGCTCACTTAAAAACACATTCTATATATTAACTAACCATTTGGAGACAAAGTCACTGCAGGCATTGAGTGCATACTGGGCTCTGCTATATACTTGAAATCCACAGGGATATCCCTAAAAAATTAAAAATAGCATTTCAGAATAATTTTCAAAAGCACCTTTAGAATAATTATCTCTGAAACAAAGGGATAATAACCAAACAGAAGCAAACTCTTGAAATTATATATTTAAAAGACCTTCCATGAGACTTCCTTGTAAAAGAAAAATCACAAAAGGACAACATATTGCTCATGATAAATTTTTTACTTCACTAAAGACATTCCATGATAATTGTGACCGTGTCAGTGATTTATTTTCTGATTTGAACTTTGACCTTTATGCTTAAAAAAATGTTACCACAAATTCTTTAATAATGGACTCATCTAAAAATGTAACATGGTAGGCAGAACTAAGATCTCTGAGACATGCCTACAGGGAAGTAGTTCTTATTTTAGCTGCCAATCAACTGTAACTTGTCCTTACTCTGTGAGTAGGTGATAGTGCTAAAAAGCCTTCAGCAATGCAAGAGGACAGCAGGCAAAGCTGTATGGGCATTTGTGAGCTGGTCTAGCCCACTCCGAAATAATGACCAAGGCCAAAAAATTAAATGTTTGGTACCTGGACATCTTCTATTTTTAGTTTACACTGTGAAGTATTGCAAATGTACACCATGCAGGAGAAAAAGCATTAAAAAAATTCTCATGTGAATGATACAAAGGATAAAACAAAAACAACAAAAATCCAAAACTAACCATCTAAATCTAGTACTTTTTCATTTTTAATACTCTCCATGATAAAAATTCTTTGGTAATTCCAAAAGGATTTTTGGTCTTGTTGCTTTTCATGAGAGACCAGACATTTTTTTTTTTTAGAGTAATGTATATGGGAAATGTAATTTGATGAATAACAGAGAATATGAAGCAGCAATTTCAATTTCAAACTATGATTCTATTTCTGACAATATGATTAATTGAAAAATAGTGGTAATAACCATTAATATTTGCCTTAATGTAAGGATTTCTCAATTCTTCTCTAAATCCATCCAGAAGGAGCAAATGATTAGAACTTCTATCAGGGTCTTGGTTAAAGGGGAAATTTTTCAGATATAACCTGGGGTACAATATCATTTCTCAAGTATCCAACTCTTCATAACTGTAAGGTACCAATCAGTACTGACACTCAGAATGGCCCCAATGTCATGAAAAAGCCTCCATCTGAAAAGGTTTAATTGTTTTACCCTCCTTATGTTTATCGTTAATGGCTAACAGTTTTCATAACATGCATTAAAACATAAGTATTTCAAAATTAAATTAACCATATTATAGGTTCTTATTAATCAAAGTTTTACTAAAAGCAGACAAAAAAATTCCAACGGACCTCTTATTTCAAGGACTCTTGCTACAATCAGCTCTAGGACAAGAAATGAATCTGAACTACCTTTCAGATGTCATTATTTCTAGTGAAAATGTCTGTGAGGCACAGTTATACTTAATAAACACAACACTACTTTGTAATTAGATTATTAACTCATATTTTACAAATAATCTTCAGTTTGGAAATTAATTCACCAACAACACTACTAAAAACATACCTATGAAGTTTTAGGGAAAAAAGAAAAATTGCTTAACCACTGTAAAATTTTCTTTTAAAAATATTGTAAGCAAATAAATAGCATCAGGAGAAAACACGTCTAGGACATTTCATAAATTTAGCTGATTACAATACCACCGGCTGCTGAAAACCTAATTATAAGTTCTTATATTTCTATAGAACTATCTAATATCTTGAGTTTGTCTAATATTATTTAAGAAAACTAAGATTCCTTTGATTTGTTTTTGGTATCACTGGGCTACTCTAAGCTAGTGTATGATGTAAAAGTTTGGCTAACACCACTTGTCTGAAGGTTCCAGTGCTGACAATTTTCCCCTGTTGAAGTCAGTTCTCACTCTGAAGAGTCTAGGCCTCCTTTCCTCTTCCACACAAGCTGCCAGGTTTACTACTAACTGCTCTTTGGGACTGGTGAATGCAATGAAGCAATATTCTGGGGATCCTGAGCTAGTTTTGATGCCTATGATTTTTTGTAGCAAGACTGATCTTCAATCAATTGCTTTCTGACTAAACTGCATACAAGTTAGTTTCTCTCTCCACGAGTTGCTCAATTCATCTAAGTATCCATCCATATTACCAAGAAGAACTCAAGCTTTGGAATCAGTTTAATTCAAATTTGAATTCCAGCCCTTTCATGTTCTAAGTAACCTTAGACAAATTATTTAACCTATCTTAATTTCCTCCTCTATACACAAACAGGCACTTGGAGTAATCTAAAAGCTGTGGGAAGCAAAAGGCAGTGTGGGATGATAATGCAGACACCTATCCTCAACTGAGGATCGGTCAGGAAGGCTAATACAGGAAGTGAGTATTAAACTGGCATCTAAAGGATGTCATCATCTAACATGAAACAATATGATTTTTAGGAGTATTTCTTAAGATCTGAGAGGAAAAAAAAAACCACACTAACATCACCTCTTAATTTAATCAAAGTACTTTGGTGACTAATGAGCTAATTTAGAAAACACACACAAGTATTCTTAAGTCCTGTAATTGGTACAGGATTTAAAGATTTATCAATTTCTTTTATATCACTGTCATTCTACATTTTAAATTGGAGTTGAAATTTCACTTGACAGTAGAAACATCTGAAAGTTTAAATATAAGCAAACTGTTTTAGTATATAAAACAAAACAGGGATATACATGTTTATTCTCCAGAGTATTGTGCAAATGATCTAAGGAGGCTCATATAAAATTTGGTGTCCATGTCAGATTCTCTGCACGGAAATCATTTCTGAAGTTAGAAAGATATTAACTTTAAATTTAATGTTGTTTTAGATCACAGACCTTAGGAATGTATAGTCAACTTTCCTCCATTAATTGGGGTCAATTGGAGGGGTATACTGGTGTTCAATATAGTAGGGACTGTCTCAGCTCCCCAAAGGGACTCAGTTCGAAGAAGAAACCATTGGCTGTGATTTGCTTCCTACTTCTTAACACAAAATAAGTGTAGGGAGTAGGAAGACACACTTTCTAGTCCCCGCGAGGTTATAACCATGGTTGAGCTGTGCTGCAAAACTGACTGTGAAAACAAGTTGGGTTCCATCCAAACATTCATTTTAACAAAAAAGATTACAATGCTTCTCTTTGCAACTAAATTATACATATGATCAATGATACTTGAAAGGCAGGACATTAGGGTGATGATAAGAGAGAGCAATGTTCAGTGTGGAATAATTATAAAGTAGACATTTAAAAAATTAAGTGATTCATCAATATTTTTTTTGAGTTGGTTCTGAGGCCAGGATCTTATGATGTGCAATCCCTAGAACAACCAATATAGCCTATGTATTTGTGGCCCCTACTTCTCTCCACTTCTTCAGCAAAGATGTATAAGATACTTAATAAAGAATGCAAAGAAAACAAATTACAAACCTGTTACCACTGCAAGAAAAATGACTTAAAATACATAGCCTCTGGATAAACTATCCAAAGACTATAAAGTGTAGCATGTTTAAATCTTTATTTCCTTAGTGTGGGTACTTAACTAGTTAAAGCAGTTTGACTGACGAGCCAGAGATCAGTGTTGGGAAAATATTCAAGTGGTTATTTATTAGTAGGCTTTGTTCTTGGCTACACATTTTTAAATTACTTGCTTTATATAAATAAATCAGATTTCCTACTGATGAAACTCACCATTCCCAAACTCTTAGACTTTTATCATCAGATGTGCTCACAAATCTCCTATTCTCATCAACAAAGACAATGGTGTTGACAGCTCCCAAATGCCGATCATATTCCTGAACAATTTCTCCACTTCGAATGTCCCACTATATGTCAAATAAGAGAAAAGCTTAAGATAGAAATGGAACAGATTTATGAAAACCAACAAAGATCGCAATTCTAGAAAGGAGAAAGGGAAAAGATCTCTGATATCATGTATCTACTAATTTTGTTATAGAGCTAAAAGAGCAGCAGTCTCTAAAGTAGCAAATATTAAACTGGTTAATATTCTTTATCCCATCCCCCAGTAAGGCTCAGGAATCTTAATAAAAATGCTGTTAAAAGACTTACTTGCACAATCTTTTTATCAGACATCCCAGCCACAAAGAGATTTTGCTTATCTTCATCAGGATTAAACTTTACACAATAGGGTACTTTGCGATTTGTAAATCTTGATATACACTGTCCTAAAACCAAATACCCAAGTTAAATAGGTAAAATAAATTTGGCCATATGAAGAGGAAACTGGGATTGAGATCTAGGGATCATTTGCATAAAAACCGAGGAAGGGCAGTCTGCTTGTTCTTTTTTTTTTCTTTTAATATTTTTATTGTAAACAACAAACAAACATCAAATATTCTTGACATGGTTACAATCAATGGCTCACAATATCATCACATAGTTGTGTATTCATCACCATGATCATTTTTTGAATGTTTGCACCTCTCCAGCAAGAGAAAGAAAAAAGAAAAAAGAAAAAACTCATACATGCTATACCCCGTACCCCTCCCTCTCACTGACTACTAGTATTTCAATCTACTCAATTTATTTTAACATTTGTTCCCCCTATTATTTATTTCTTATCCATATTTTTTACTCATCTGTCCATATGTAGATAAAAGGAACATCAGTCACCAGGTTTCACAATCACACAGTCACACTGCAAAAGCCATTATCATTATACAATCATCTTTAAGAAAAAAGAAACATGGTTACTGGAACACATCTCTACAGTTTTAGGTACTTCCCTCTAGCCACTCTAATACACCATAAATTAAAAAGGGATATCTATATAATGCATAAGAATAACCTCCAGGATAACCTCTTGACTCTGCAATCTTTCACAGTGTTTCATTTATAAATGCTAACTTATAAGATAAATACATGTCAGTGTTGGTATAAATGAGCTCTTACCTGTCTCAGTGTCCCAGAGTTTAAGATACCTGTCATAGGCTGCACTGAGGAACTGTGTTCCTGCAGTATTGAAGCAGATGTCCCTAACAGCTTTACTGTGACCTAAGGGCAGAAACAACAGAAATGGAAATAACATGAAGTGTTCTCTCAAAACATAAACACTATAAGATAAATAGCATTAAACAGTGGTTTTCAAGCCAAGCTGTGAGTCAAAACCACTGGACCTACAGTGATTTCCTGATTCAAAGTAAGTTATATGTGGGCTTGGGAATGGCATTTTCCCACCTCTTTAAGAAGCTCCTCAGGTGATTCTGATACATAACATTTAGGTCAGAATAGAGAGAAAAGATCTCTCTCTTTTTTATTAAGTTTGTCAAAGCACTCTCTTAACAGGTAGTACAGAATGATTAAACAGCCAAATTTATGGAATCATAATAGGCCAATTATTGGCATTCAAAAAGAAGTTAATGCTGACATTCTGGAGGTTCACTCTCAGATTGTTCAGCACTCTGGAAGTGAAACAAAGTGACCTAAACCTAAAGTTCAGGAAATTGTAGCTCTGTTCAATAACTACATATTTATGTGATTATCTTACCAAATTTCACAGAAACTGATTCAGAATTTCAGCAATGAAGCCTTTTGAAAACTAACATATTAGGTTCTATTTTACTTTAAGATGAATTTTTAAAAATTAATTAATGAATATTTTCATTCTGAGTTGTAATCTGTTATTACTTCAAAAAGATTCACTTCAGAAAAATAGCCAATGGATATTGACCTACCAGTAAAAACAGTAAATTATCAATGTATGATTAAATAATACAGAATACACTATAAATCACATTTATATGCAATGACTAGACTATCACACACAAAATTTAAAAATACAGTATTTTTATACATTTTTTTAAGAATTACATTTTATAAAGTTAAAGAGGAAATTCTTTGTACAAAATCTTGTGTATATAGTTCATACAATCTCATTCTTACGGCTATACTACCACAAAGATATGCTTAAAATTATAATATTACAAATGATTTTTAAACTTCATATTCAATCTTGGCACCCATATACTAATACCATTATTTCTGAAATACAGTTACAAATGAATTAAAACACAATCATGCAGATGTTTCTTTTAATATAAGAAAATTATGTAAAATGTACTACTAACCAACATTTATCAACATAGTTCACTAGTTCTGTTCAACTTCCTGTACTCCTTTCATACAGGTGCACGCAAAACTAGCAGATCATGGGTTGTTTTAATAACATGTTGAAAGACTATTATGAACTGACAATACTTAGGTATTAGGAAAGCAACCCAGAGCTCTAACCTGTCAATTATTTCTGCTTTAGCAGAAACCCTAATTAAGATAATAATTACTAAAATGCATAGAAATGCTGATATTATAATTCCTAAGTGTATAAAGAGGATCTGCATCAGAAAGTACATCAGTCCCTTAGAAAACAAAACAACAAAAATGGTGTTTGACATTTAAAAGTATATTCTCTGTTTTGAAAATGGAGATGGTGGATCTTAGATAAATCATTATCTTATCCCTGCTAAGAAAGCACTTCACACTCCCAATGAGGCTCTATAAAAAAGTTTAGGATATGTTACAATATTTCTCTTTAAAAATCTTGGACAGTAATAAATTAAAGGTAATAGCCTCTCCCCTGCTTCCCCAAGTAGCTAAAGATTTAGAAGGAAAATAAAGTGCCAATGTCTAAAGTATTTTCAATTGTTTAGAAAGCACTAACCCATTTGATGGCTTAGGATTAATTATGAAAATAGGTCAGTTCTGATCTAAATACATAGAAGGCAGGTAATTCCAGTCTATGCAATTTCTGCCCAGAAGGGGGTTGGATCAGAAAACTATCTACTCCCCCATTAATTGCTTTGAAACCTGCACACACACTCTGAATTCGGATACAGAAAAATTCGGTTTCTAAGAGGGAAAGCACAGTGTCTGTGCCACTCTGAAGTTGAAAAAAAAGGTGCACTGTTTTTTTTTTGGCATGGGCAGGCTCTGGAAATTGAACCTGGGTCTCCTGCATGGCAGGCGAGAACTGTGCCACAAGGAGCCACCATTGCCAGCCCAAGAAGGTACACTCTTGACCACTGGATGGACAGCTGCTGAGATTCTCTTCTTCACAACTCATATCTTCACAAGAGTCCTCACTTTCACTTTCATCAAAACAACCCATCTTTGGTATTGTGTGCAACTGAAGAACATTACAGTAGCTGTTGTGGAGATTGTGGCCTTTGCACCTTGAAACAATTCAACCTAACTTCTTATGATAGGGTTTACAACATTCAGGAGAAGAATATTCAGCTAGGTATTTAAAATCTAACTCCATCCAGTAAAAAAAAACAGTGTCACTAATCATGATTGCAAGTCTCAGGTCACTACTCCAGGGAGGGTGGCCTGAAAGAATTATGGAAGCCACCTTGCTGAATCAGTTGGGCCTCACCACATGTGCGCGGAAGCTCCTCGTGTAAGATGGCATTTTGACAATAAATTAATTTTAAAGTGTTGATTTATGCTTTACTTGGAAATCAATTCTGCCATAGCATTCAACTCTTTTGAAAGTTAGAGGGACAAATAAAATGGCTAAATGAAACTTTTATATCTTTCACCACCCCCACCATGACCAAGACTGTCTGCCATGTTCAGTTGTGAAAATGTGCATCACACAAATTGTCAACCATATATAGCAGCCCTGACTCTCCACCACCTATGAACTCTAGTCAGGCAAGAGTCCTAGTAAGAGCTGCTATTATCGTCCTAAGACCCCCACTGAAAAACAGTCTGCCAGTGTAGGAAAGTCAGATGGGACGCAGATCCACTTTATCTACGGGAGACGGTTTGTTCTCCTGTATACAAGACTTCCTTTGGGCTGTTGGAGCATCTTGGGGTCACTTATTTGTGAAGTGAGGCCTTAAAATCATAACAAAACCCTGCCCCATTTAAATCTAAAAATGTACCCACTAGGATTTAAAAAAATAGAGTTTCGGGCGGGCCGCGGTGGCTCAGCGGGCAAAGTGCTTGCCTGCTGTGCCGGAGGACCTCGGTTCGATTCCCGGCCCCAGCCCATGTAACAAAAACGGAGAAACAGAATACAATAAAACAAGAAAATGTTTAAAGATGTTTCCCTTTCTTCCTTCCTTCCTTCCTTCTATCCTTCCTTCCTTCTCTCTGTCTTTCCTTAAAAAAAAAAAAAAAAAAAAAAAAAAAAAAAAAAAAAAAATAGAGTTTCAATGTGGTAGAGTTAAATTTAGAAGCAACAGCTAGTGTTCACAAGAAATTTAAGAAAAAAACGAACTACTTTTGGCCCAAAAGGCTGATCTGTGACAAGGCTCTCCCCGACTCTTTGGCCTTCTTCCTTCCTTCAAGGAGATCCTTCCTTCAAGGAGATCTCTCAATCTCATCCCTTTCTATGCTTTAGCTGTCAATTTCCAACCTTTCATCAAAGCTTGACACCTGGCTATCTGATTGCTTATTAGACACTTTCACCTCAATATCCCAATCCCAAAGGCAACTCAAATTCAGTGAGTCTAAAATTTCATCATCTCCTTATGAATGGCACCACCATTCATCCAGCCGCCTGGGAGATATTGTAGATTCCTGCCTTACTCTTATCATTCACATCCAGTAACTAAATCCCATGGATTTCAACTTTGATCATTACCTTCGGCTCTATCCCTCCTACCTTTGTTTGTTCAGGCTTTCACCATCTCTAATCCAAATCAGTGTAACACTGTACTTCATTTCCCTGCCTCCAGGCTTGCTTTCCCAGTATATTCTCCATATCACCACTGAGATCTTGGTAAACTTCAAATCTCATCATGATGTTTTCCTGTCCTAAGGAAGATCTAAACTCCTTATCAATGGCATACAAAGCCCTCCAATGCTCTGGTCTCCTTCTATTAATGTTCTCTACCTTGATCTCTCACCATATCTTATCTGAAACATAAGTGGTTTCCTCAAAGCAAGAAGCTTTCTCATACCACTTTAGAGTCTGCTGCTCTCTCTTCCTAGTTTCCTTTCTTTGCCTACTTAGGGGGTTCTAATCCCTCTTGATGACTCAGTTAAGTCTATGAAGACTTCCCTTCATATTCATGTGGGAAAATTATTGTCAGTGATGTTATCTTAGTTAAAAAAAAGAGTCTTCCCAAACAGATTTAGCCAGAGAGATGAAAAATATTACCAATAAATGTTCGCAGACAGCGCCGGTCTCCATAAACCTCCCATAGCTGGGGAAAGAAACAGCATGTGGGAATATTAAATTTCATACACAACTTTGATAAAATCACAACTTTCTATCAGTAACAGTCACATGTCAGTTATACGTGCACGTATCTGTATTTGTACAGGGGATTTATACAAAGGCATTATAAATCATTAAACATATTCCTTAATGCTGCCAATTTAGATTTTACACTATTTGGATGGCTTTTAGGGAGCTAGCAAAACTCATTCTATTTAAAGTTTAAATACTAACTATAATAATTCATGCTAGTTTAGAAAATTAAAAAAATACAAATAAGCAAAATTCATGTATAATTATATCATGCAAATATAATCCCTGATGCTATTTATATGATAAAGATAAACATATTACATTCTTCTTTTATACAAAATTGGAATTATACGTGTTTGTTGACATATAAAAATACCTTTCCAGATCAACATATACTTCTGCACTATCATTTCTGAATGGCTACTAAAATTCTATTCCATTATATGGATATAGTCATGACTATTTAACAAATTCCTTTGGTTAAAGGATTTAAATTGTTTCCAAACTGTTTTTTTTTTTTTGCTGTTATAAATGATATTGGGATGTCTTCTCTGTAGTTATATCTTCAAGCACATAGGCAATAAACCTGTTTCTATAGTTTGATAAGTTTGTATTCAGACCATGATTCTTTTCTCATTTATCACTTTAACCAACCAACCAATACCATCTCCTTTAAATGGCCTAAAATTTTTTCTACCAGCTTTATTAAAATCAAATTTTTTAAGATATAAAAGATCACTAATCTAATGCAATAGACATAAAAGAATGACTAAGCTGAAATAAACTATAACATGAAAATGGAATGACAAAAAAACTGAATATATATTTGCAATGTAAAATCTCATAAAATATCAAAGATCTAAAAAAAGAAAATGATTTAATTGGGAAAGAAGCTAATTTAAAACATGCTATAATATAATTAGATAATTATATATTACATTTTAAAAACTATACTCTTGCAAGATAATATATATTATTTTAGAAAATGAAACTTTTTGCCAAAAATTGTTTTTATGAAAATGAGTATTTAAATCTACACCATGTATATTTGTTCTCATGCAATAAAGGGAGAACCACCAATCTTTAGGAACAATACTTTGAATCATTTACAGATACCTGGACAATTACTGCAAATATTCATTATTAAAACAAACAAAAATTCAAAACAGCAATGTCAAAATGATGCATATTTCTGTAGTATTACAAAAAATAAGAAAGTCAATAAGAATTAGTATAACAAACCCAAATTTATTTATAATCCACTAATTAATTTTAAAATGTATCAGTGAAAATAGAAAACATACTCTTTGTTCAGAATGTTGCAAAGATTTCAAGATGATGTAAAGCTCTTAAAGCCCAAATGCGGTCAGGCTAAAAGCTGGAATGGGTAGTAGAGAAAGAGACCAAATGCAGGCATTAGGTCCAAATGTTCTCTTAGGTCCTGTGAATGCAGCCACTTATGACCTGGTTCCAAAACATGTAGATTCAAGTGTTTAAAGCAACATAAATGAAGTTAAAGATTTTTTTCACAGTAAAAAAATGAAACCATAAGAAGAACAGGTGAAGCTTAATTCCATATCGTGATTGGCACCTGTTTCTTTATATTTTTTCAACATCTAGGTTTACAAATTTTTTCAGTAGTGGGATGTTTTTTTTCCCCAAATAAAATCATACCTGCAAACTTTCTATATAAAATAGATAAAAACAGAGCTTCTCTAGTTGAATGGCCCCCCTCTCATGGCAATTTTGAGCTACCTCTGTGGAACTGCAGGGCATTGCAGCATAGTTTGAAAACCAGCGTCTACTTTCTGGCATACAGAGTAAGTAACTAATTAAACCTTTATTCATCATTTCAAATGGATGCTGAAAGAGGAGGCGGAAGCACTGGACCAGAAGTCAGAAAACTTGGCTCCTAAGTTAGGTTTTGCCTCTTATTAAGTACTATGTCCTTGGACAAAACAAAGAATAAACAAAATACCCTGGGGCATTCATTATTTACTCTCTAAAAACAGGATTTTTATCACATGTCTTTTCTATCACATAGGATTCTGAGGAACAAATGAACTCAGTTGCACATCCAAAACCTCTACAATAATACAATAGTGATTAAATATTTTGGGTTAAAGCCAAAGTGATTGAATTATGTTGTAATCAGTTATCTAAGCTTAAAAAAAAGAGCCTAGCCAACTGGACCACATTTGAATCTACATGTTTGGAATCAGTTCACAAACAGGACCTAACAGAAAATAATCAGCTTCTAAGTGTCTAACAAACCCAAATTTATTTATAATTCACCAATTAGATTTAACTAAAGCACTAGCTTTGCAGTACTCCTCTGATCACCTTATGAAAACTCACCTTAATTTTACAGTCCATGGAACAAGACAGCAATAAATGGCCAGAGAGAGGAAACAATCTGACTGCACTGACGCCCTATAAAAAGGTATTACAGTTATTAGACATTCTAAATCAGGTAAAAATAGACGTAAGAAAAAGACAGTGTACTTTTAGGAAAATCTAACTCACTGTTTTTCTTCATTCCAAAATTCAAACCCCAGAATAACCTTCATTATTATTCCAAAAGTAGCCCTTCTTAACACTAAGCTTTTGAAGAGTTTTTGATATTGACTTCCTCATTTGAGGGAATCCTGAGTCAATCAAGTTGCTACCCTTCTTTACTCAGCTGTTCAACAAATTAGATAACTCTTTGGAAAAAAAACTATAAACTGTCAGTTTGAATAGTGCAAATAACAAAACATCAAAAGTTTTCATATATCTTGACTCCGTATCAGTTTAAAAAGCAGGGAACACCTAATCCTCTCCGAAGTGTGATAACCTCAAAAGCTAAGGCACAATTCTGACGCTAAGCAGGAGGTCTGGTGCTAGAACCAGCCCATTATTCATTTACGTGGTACACATGGGGAAGCAGATTGCGACAGAGACTTGCAGGGAAAGGCCTGGGTTGTAATAAGGGACAGGACACTGAACCATGAACACTTATGTCATGGCCCATCCAGACGGCCTTGAAGACTGATTAATTTAGTCACTTATGACTGATATGTGTGGGTACCTCCGAAGCCTAACTCAAATTTATCTTCAGTTTGGCTTCCCTACTCTATCATCTCTACCATAATTACCAAATATTCCACATTAATAACTTCAACTTTATGCTGAAGTTATTAAACCATTACATCAAACAGAAGCAACCTACTTGGTTACCTTTGTGTGTCCAGACCACACATGAATTTGTTTTTTGGGAAGATAACACTTCTCAGGTGGCACAGCTGACCGGAGATTAACACCAACATCCTGAGGTATGTGAAGATAGGACCTGCCTTGATAGTCATACATTTCTTTGACTGAAACAAGAAGGCAAAGGGAATCAATGAGCAAATACAAGCCAAAGTCAATGAACTCTATACTTTTAAAATGGTAAAGATTTATTATTAAGGTTTAGATAATAACACTGTTGATGTTAAGACAAACACAGTTAAAAAAAATTTAGCGCTATTATTTATAACATTAATTACAATATTATTTCCAGTTAGAGAAAATTTTTTGGAATTCTTAAAAACCCAGAGAATATTAGACTTTAAAATAAGGCATATTTCTTTTACTGTTACACATTTTAGTGATATATATAAAAAAACCTCACTGCAATATAATTACAGTGAGGGAAGAAAAGAATACTTGGGCCTTGTGAGTCACTGGCAAATTATCAGGAGCAAAATAGTATAAAAAGAAGTTAAACCAAAACCAAAACCATTAACTATCCCTTTACCCTGCTTTCTCTTTTTTATACTCTTCCAGATTCCTTTTCATTTTTTTTCCCACTTTCACCACAAATTTTATAAGAGTCACTTGTCAGAATTAAATGGCAATTGGTGTGTGTGTGTGTGTGTAACATTTAGGAGCATGCCTGGTAAAAGTAAGTACTTGATAAATTTTGGCTGTTAATATTGATATTATGGATGCAAGCATGAAAGTACTAGGTAGACTCTTTAGAAACAAAACTGGAGCTTGGAAAACCAAATATGGCCTCATCAAACCTTAACATTAGAATAATCAACACTATCAGTACTGACTTATTCTTTACAGTTTCAGATGATCATTATATAATGTCCTAAATCTAACTAATTATTAATGAACCAGGCACATTCTAGAATACTTAATTTATTTTGGTGAATATGAATACTTCCTTTCACAAATCAAAATAATAATCTATTCACATGACAAAAAAGTTTATTCTTTAAGTATATTCTAGTAACACTATGAACTGTGAAGACATCTGAAGAATATTTCAGTTGGGTTAAAAATACAAGGTTCAAAACAACTATTTTGGACACTACTAACACAATGAAGAGTCGGCTTAGAGAAGAGCAGATTTTGGACCTTTCAGATTTCTTCTTTTCCTACTATTTTTTTTTTCATTTGTTAGCACTTAAAAAAATTATCTGTGGCTATCATTGATCATGCTATTTTCTCTTCTTTATTAGCAGATAACTAGAAGAGTTTGCTGTAATTTATTTGGCAAGCATATTGTCTAACATAAATCATTCTGAATATAATGATTTTATAGCAGCTGATAGTAAGGGCAAATGGCTTTATCCGAACAGAGAAAAGAGTAACTATTTGAAAGTTTATCATGAAAATGAAAAAGCACAAAAAATATATTACCATGTAAGATTGTCTTTTCTTCCCCAGGTTTCTCATCTTCCTGTTTGCCTTTCTTTTGCCTCTTTGCTGTGATTTCATCCAATTCTTTTTGTTCTTCCTTTGGAAATTAAGGGCTGAACTTTAATATAAGAGTTTTAGAACTTCACTATGCCCAAAGTTGTATAAATTTTTTATATTAAGATCCACTGTTTTGTCACATAACCAGAGACTGACTGCCTTTCGACAGGTTACAAAATGGTATTAAACACACAATGGATACTAGATAATACTTTTAAAATCATTTCTGGAACACCTGAAAAATATTTGTCATATTTGGACAGCTAATATGGAAGTTAAGAAATGAGACACTTAAAAAATCTAATACCTGGAAGGAAACTGACTTATAGTACACAATTTAGTTCTTCAGTAAATAGCTTTTACACAGCTACAAGACATAAGCAATGACTACAGATTTGTCACACAACTTCTTTGGGAGGAGTTGGGAAGGGAAGGTGGATAGTAGTAAATCTTCATCTCTAATAACAAAAAAAGCCACAGATGATGCCTAAAATACATAAAGAAATAGCAGCATATAGAAAAAGTAAACCAGAAAAAAAATTAAATTAAAATATTCCAAAAAAGAAAAAGAAAAATTATACATGTTTTCCAAATATACCAAAGCAGAAAATTCTGATGAGTCATTTGGTTCCTTAAGGAAACATCAAGTTTATTAAATATAGATATCCTTCACAGAGACACACTATACACCTAAAATTACAATGATAAACATCAAAGCTTACTTCTGAAGGTTTGGCTACATCTTTCTCATCCACATATTTTGCCCAAGGCCCCAAAAACCCATCAATATTAGATGCATCATTTTCTTTGAACTTTTTCCTCTTTTCTGTTTTCCTTTGACCAGTTTCAAACACAGTTAAACCTACCAAAAAAAAAAAAAGAAAGAAAGAGGGGCCATAATATAAGTATTTTCTAAAGAAATAACAGCATATTTAATTCTACTTTATAGGGTTAGAGAAAGGTGACTACTAAAATGATTAAAGATTTATTTAAAAAATACAAAAGAAATTCTACATGAATCCCCCAAAGTCTCAAATCATGCTATACAAAACACATCAGCCTTCTGGGCAAAGAAGCTTGTACTACTACAATATTTTGCAAATTCTAAAATGTTTAAAAGTAACCTAAGTTTAATAAAAGACCCAGATAAATAATGCTAACAATGATACACCTTTTTAATGACCATAGATCACTATCACTGGAGTTTACTACTTTGTGAAAGAAACCCAGCATTTCAATATTACCAAATAATGATAAAGCTACCTTGAAAGCAAGAATAAAATTCATCATCTTAAAATTAAATGAAATTATATTAACTGATTAATAACTTTTCTTAACTTCACCTGTAAGACAATATTATAAATTAAAGTTTCACAACAAGACTCTGTTATTTCTTCCAAGTGATTACAATCTATACTTGACCTCTATCATAAATCTTAAGACTACAAAGAAACAAGGAAAAAAAGACACTTCTGATTGAAATTTTAATTTGATCAGTAAGAGGTGGCACTCTGTATATACTTAATTAAATTGGAAAAAGAGAGGCTTATGGGAGTCATGGTTACAAGTTAACTGTTAATTGAGAATCCAGCTATATATAGATGTGACTTGCAGAGAAGTCTAACTTAAGGAAAAGAAGCCTACCAATATGAATTCCATTCAGTTGCTTTTAAGCTGTATAGTACAATAATAACATATTCATACACAGAAGGCAGCTTGATCACACAGGTTCTATTGCAACTAAATAGAGTCACCTTGTACAATCACCAAATTATTTTTATTTTATGAACATCTTATGGATAAGATTCCAAAGGGCTGATGAGCTTTGTGACAAGTTAGCATTTAGAGTATGATACTTTGTCTTTTTTAATGATACTTTGTCTTATAATAGATACAAATGAATAAGAGCACAACATATGTTAAATTTATTCAAATAGCCTTAGAAACCACTCAGCCTTTAAAACAACTCTTCACGTCTATTTCCACAGATATGCATAATGAAATTTTTCTGCATTTTTAAAATAAACTGTCAAAATTAGGTATAAATTAATTATTACTTACTTAACAATTTCTACAGGTAGGCTGTACCAAGTACTCCCATATCTCAAAGAGAAAGGTACCACTATCCTCCCTACAAGACTACACAGCTAATAAAGTGGCAAAAGCAAGCTCTGAACTGTCTGTCACACCTCTAAACTATACTGCTCTAAACTATATCACTCTATTGCCTTAACTTAAACAAAAACAAAAACAAAAACAAGCTAAATGAAATTAGATATTAGTTTTTTCCTATAGTCTAATTAAAGTCAATCTGTAAGACAGCAATTATAGGTATTTATACTTGAGATAAAATATTTCAAATAATTTACCTTGATTTTTTTCAGCTTCTTCTACAGAACCAATATATTTAGTAGATAGTGGATGATTATCTAATGAAGGGTCCAATGCATAACCTCAACAGAAAAAAGTACAAATTATTGACCCATACAATTCATTTTATTCCTATACAAATTCATTTCACATTTTCCTTTTCAGATATCAAAAACTGTCTTTTGACTTCAAATCTATTCTTCTTTTCCCGATTTCTACTTAGAACAAATAACTCAAATCTTAGGCTGACCCATGAATGACTTCAGAGAATAAGAACTACCTTACAGTATGGATCTAGCAAACTAACTTTACAGTACTACAGGCTTCCTGGCCAAGATTTGGAGTTTTTTTTTTTTAACATTAGAGAACTTGTAGGTTTACAGAAAGATCATGTAGAAATACTAAGATTTCAAACTTTAGATTAGAAAGTCTAACAGCTTAAAAATGTATGTACATTATACATTAGGAAGGTTACAAACTATTTCATTTTTCTTTTTAGTAACAGAAATTATAGGGATTAGTTTATCAAATTATAAACAATTAGATTAAAAGAAATAGGGTAAGCCTGAGCCACTCCTCCATACTGAGAGTAAGTTACTGTATGTAGCTGCCTACAATGACCGGGATAGAAATTAAAGCATCAACTCTCCTCTGGGTTGAGGGGCGGGCACAGAGGGGGAGGAGGATCTGTGTGTGTGTGTGTGTGTGTGTGTGTGTGACGATGTATAGATGGTATCATAAACAAAGCAGTATAACTCCCTTCTCTTGATCACTGTTGATAACAAAATTCCAAACCCCTGTGTCACAAGACCCTGCTGCTGCTCAGACCCTGGTCCTAAATACCTATTAAACCCTTGGATTCCCCCGGCTCCCTTTGCAGAGCATTAACTTCCATTTTCCATGGCTGGCCGCCTCTGTGGAAGATCCTCTCCTGTTCATAAATCCTAATTAAAATTCATATCTAACTTTGTGGGAAAAAGAAAGAAAGAAATAGGGTAAAAAGAATTACAGAAGATATAGCTATTATTTTGAAAATACCATTTTGGTAAGGACAGCCTTTGCTCCCAATCTAAAATAATTTATTTCTACTTCATAAATCATTCTTTATTTATATTTCATAAATTTATATTATACATAAAAAAAAATATATATATATATATAATATAAATATTATATTATACATAAAAATATAAATATAATATAAAATATAAAAAATATAAATTCCTTATTTATATTTCAAATGTTTCCTTGGTAAGAGAAATAAGTAAGCATATCTACTAGCATATGAATACACAGGAATTATGGTATTCTTATGAATTATGGGAAATATAGCTATTATTCTGAAAACACCATTCTCAGTAAGGACAGCCTTTGCTCCCAATTTTAAAATAATATATTTCTACTTCATAAATCATTCTTTATATTTCATAAATAAAGATAATATATCTTTATTATACATATAAACATAAATATAAATTATTTATATTTCAAATATTTCCTTGGTAAGAGAAATAAGCAAGCATATCTACTAGCATATGAATATACTCCTTCAACCAGTGAGAGAGTATGTAGCTACATATAAATGTGGTCTTCAGTAGTGTATGGGGACTTAAGAAATAAAATCTACCTATAGCAACTCAAATCAGTTCTCCCTCAAGCAGGAGTGCTAGCACAATAAATGTTTGGTAAAATCAGTTTTAATAATAACCCAGAAAATCCAGAGAAGACAGCTAGATCATTGATCAGTCTATGGCCTACAACCACATGAACAATCATAGGGAACATAAAAAGTACTAGCCCATTTCTTTTAAAAGGGCACATCCTAGTGGATATAGTTAACATTCTTATTTTCCAGCTAAAGATTAAATGGAACTTCTTTTGGAAAACAAGAACAAAATTGTTACCATACATACCTTTCATACAAGCTAAGGATGTAGTTGTTCAACTTACCCTAATGATATGCTAGAATAGAACCAACTACCTGCCTATGAACTCATCTGCATATAGTTTTTTCAGCATTAAAACATTTTTAGCCAGAAATGGTAGAAAAGCAGCTTTGGAGAATAACTCTTCAATCATAGTTTCAAATCTCCCAGAATTATTTGATATTTCATCTTTTTGATGTACGGAATATGTCCTGTACCTGACTCTTTAAAAAGTGAGGGTTTTATAAAGCTCAAATAAAGTTTAGGCCAACATATCTTAAATTAAAAATCCATTGAGGGGGATGCGAGGGTAGTTCAGTGGTAGAATTCTCGCCTACCATGCGGGAGATCTGGGTTCCATTCCTGGCCCATGCACTTCCCCAAAAAACAAACAAACAAGCCAAACAAATAAACAAAAAACTCAAACAAACAAAAATTCAACAAATGGGGCTGCAAAAATGGGATCCTCATATGGAAAAAGAATGAAACGTGACCCTGCCATATAGCATACAAAAAAATCCACTGAAACCATAAAAACTTATCTAGAAGGTAAATCCTACCTTGAAAGTAGATTCACGTCTATATAAATGGCATTGCATAATGTATTGGGGTAGAGGAATGGAGACAGGGTGGACAGATATCCCTGGTCTTTCTCTTTTCTAAGAACCAAGCCCCAATTCATCTAGCCATATTCTTGTTTGTGAGTAAAAAAAAAAAAAAGTTATGCTCTCCTTTTTCACATCCTCTGGGGTAAAATCCTCGCTGTCACTGCTACCACTACCATCACCACCTCAGGTGACTAGGAAACAACATTATTCTCCTTTTACTAATATGACAAATTTAGCCTTAGGTTCCACTACAAATCATCCTACAGAACAAGATCTAACTGTACCACTACAGAATTTCAGTTCGATTAGTCTTCTACTAACTTACAGTATAAGTAACTGAATATATCTGTATTCTAGTTCTTAAAACTTCTCATCTTTCTAAAGCTTATTTTCCATTTTATCCTTTTAGTGGAGTTTATGTCTACTTTCTTCCTTTTGGCATCTGATTTGAATTGCCCCTGATGATATCAATTTTATCATTATGCTCTTAAGACTATCAATATTAAGATTCCAATAGGTAAATGAGAAGAGACTGTAAACAACTCATGAAACAATGGTTCAAAAATAGATATCCCACTAGTAGTACATAAAATCAAATAAAAATAAAGAGATCTAATATTTTGATTATCAAATAAACAAAGGAAAAATATCATAAGGATCTTGGGTGAGGCAAAATAGGTACTCTCATACATGACTGGTAGCATTTCAATATGGGCCAATTCTTTCAGAAAGCATTTTGGCAACATATAACAAAAGCTTTAAAGACATTTATACTCTTTGATCTACTTTGATCTTCATCTTTAAAAAATAATGAAAAAAATAACCATACAGTTTTATATACAAGGATATTCACCACAACATTTTAGAATGGATTTCACTGAAGTATATTACATCACCACTTTTTTTTTTTTTTTTGGCATGAGCAGGTACCAGGAATTGAACCTGGGTCTCCAGCACAGCAGGCGAGCATTCTGCCTGCTGAGCCACTGCCACACGGCCCTATATCACCACATTTTTAATAGTGAAAAACTAAAACCTGAAATCTAAATACAAGGAATCTTTATATAAATTATATCTGTATTGAGCAGAATATTTCTAATCATTAAAAATGTTAATGAAGAGTTTATGACCATTATGAGGCTAAAGGTGTTTATTTTAAATTCCACTTTACATTTGCATAGCTTGGTATGGAGAAAAAAACTGGTTGAAAATAGAATAAGAAGAGGTCTGAATGAAAAGTCCTAAGTAAGACCAGCAAGGGAGCAGGCCCAGAATCCAGGAAGAAAAGGGAAAGAAACAGAACAAAAGAATTCACATAAACCACTGAGAGATTGATAAGTTAAGAAGAAATCTATAAATGGGAATTTAAAACAAACTGTAGAGGAAGTAAATGGGGAGGATGATAAAGTAAATGAGACTATCTTCATGATAAGGACATTACAGGTAGGCCTGGTGATAAACTAACTGTATCATACAATATAAATCTTCCAGAAATAATTCACTGAGATTATAGTATTGTTGCAACCATTTAAAAATGAGAAGAAAAGTAAGATCAATGTTCGTTCTATTTACCAGCAGAGTTCCAGAGTGATAAATATGAGCCTTAGGTAAAACTGAATTCATATTTCATGGTCTGTATGCCTTGTAGGTAACACTAGCATAAGAAAGAAGGTTTACTACCTGGCACCTTGGAGATGAAGTAAGGTAACGTACAGTCCATGTACAAAAGAGAGCTGGTAAAAACAAGTAGATAGGAAGCTGGCAAGGAAATTATTATCTGCAGTCAGATAAGAACTTTCGATGAGAAAATTACAGGACTCTTGGAACTAACTGAAGCCATATACTTATCTTTTGCTCAGTACTTGAAGGCAAAGAAAAAGGAGACAGTGTTAAACCTGAGGATGTTATCTTGTTTATTAATTTAAGTTCAAAGAAACTGTTCTCAGTTCTAAAATCCACCCTAAAGGAGACAGACAATAATTTTCTTAGTTTTGCACAAGTGATAACTTCCCTTATCCCATGATGCCTAGTATACAACAATCTCACATTCATTTTTCATATCCTTCACTCATTAAATAGTTCAAGCTGTGTCCTAGCCCACTACTTCTAGTAGGAGAGCCACAAACAAACAAAAAACATTGTTTTGTTTTTTCTAAAATTTATTTTAAATAAGCCCATATCTGAACCCAGGTCTAAAGTTAACTGAATAGTTTTAAATAATTACCCTTGCTATAGGGAAATTTAATAAGAAGTAGGTATCAGCATAAACTTAACTGGACTTATTTCTCTCAGTATTTGTTTGTTTTAAAGGAGACTTAAGCTATCTAAATTATTGCTTCAAGGCCTTTCTAAATCTAAGAAAACAAGCCAAGGTCTTTAAAAGCCTATTTTATTATGTGTCAGAATATAATAAATTAATGGTGCAGTAGAGCTAATATTTATGTGCTGGACATACACTTTAGAATGACATGAGATCCCTTATACAAGCAATGGTTACAATGCATTTAGAACTACTTTATTGGACTGGAAGTGCCTCTGAACTCTTCTGGGAGATTTTAGAAGTATATAGTCTTAGCCCTGACTTTTGGCATACTGTTAGTCAGTTATAACCTTTCCATGATGAAATACGATCTAATACATGGCAATCCTTTTTACACCCAATTTCCAAGGATGTATTGTGATAAATAACTAAGACGATCTGTACTAAACCTCTCAACTAATTTACAGTGAATCAGTTTGCATTATTCACTAAAAGTTAGAAAAAAATAACTTTCCAAAATTAAACTAGATAGGTAAATTATGATATAACCAATCAATGGATATTACATACCTCTTAAAAATAAGCTTTCAGACTCTAAATCAACACTAAAAATACTTCTGACAGCATATTGAATAAAAAAGTGAGATACAAATTTTAAAGTTTAGAATGGTTATAACTATGTAATATAAATATATGTAGATAAAAAAAGACTTGGAGGGATAAACACCACAATTTAAAGAAGGTATTTTAGTATAGTGAGATTATAGGTTGCTCTTTCCTTCTTTCTTTCTTAAATGTTTTAAAATTTTATATTACTTTAAAAAATATTTTTAGCATGAAATATACACAGAAAAATCAATTAATTTCAAAGTACACTGTAACAAACACTTATAAAACAGATTTCAAAGTTTGTTATGAGTTACTGATCCACAATTTCAGGCTTTTTTTCTAACTGCACAAAGACACTGGAAACTAAAACAATTATCAATATAATGACTCAGCAGTCATATTCATTTGTTTAATCCCATCTTCTCTGTTATAACTCCTCTTGCTCCTTTGAGCCTTCTCTCAGTCTTTACGAGTATTTGGGCTCTGTCCTTTCTTACTTTTTCATGTTAGAAAGGACATCAAAAATATGGGATGGGGGTGGGTAGAACTAGTTGATGTTCTGGGGAGGCTGGCCCCTCTGGGTTTCAAGACTTACCTGGCCTAAGAACCCATCTGGAGGGTGTAGGTTTCTGTAAAGTAACCTTACTATATGAAACTTTCGTAGAATCTCAGATAGAATCCTAGGTGTCCTTCAGGGTTAACAGGAATGGTTTGGGTTGGGGTTTGGCAAGTCATGGAACTAGCAGTATCTAGCTAAAGCGTGCATAAAAGTAGACTCCAGAATAGCCTTCTGACTCTATTTGAACTCTATTAGCCACTGATACCTTATTTTATTACATTTCTTTTCCCCCTTTTGGTCAGGAAGGCATTGTCAATCCCATGGTACTAGGGCCAGTCTTGTCCTTGAGAGTCATCTCCCACATTGCCAGGAGGACTTTCACCCCTAAATGTCATGTCCCACATAGTGGGGAGGGTAATGAGTTTACTTAAAGAGTTGGGCTCAGAGAGGGAGAGAGAGAGAGAGGCCATATCTGAGCAACAAAAGAGGTTTTCTGGAAGCAACTTTTAGGCATAACTATAGGCAGGCTTAGGTTCTCCACTACATAAATAAGCTTCACAAATGAAAGCCTCATGTGCAAGGGCTTTGGCCTACTGACGGGAGTTCCTAATATTTGAGATAGTATCAGGGGTTTCTCCAGTGGTAATAGTTCAATAGCTCCATATTTTTTCTCCCATTCCTCAAGGGATTTTGACAATACTCTTTAATTAACTGCCCCAAATTCTCTGGGATGTATTCACATATTAGCTTAAGCTACAGAGAACTATAAGCCCTCATTTCCATTCTGGGTTCCATGTGTTTGAGATGTGTAAATAAGCTATCCAGACAGATGAAGTTAGATTATGTGCTATAGAAAATTTAGGTTTTGGACAAAATAAACCTCTTTTCCTTTGGTCTCATCTTTACCCTTGTATTCTGATTCACCTTAATCCTGACCTGTTTACATTACTTTTTTTTTTTTTTTTTTTTTTTAGAGGGAGGAAAGGAAGGAAAGAAAGACAGAGAAGGAAGGAAGGATGGAAGGAAGGAAGGGAGGAAGAAAGGGAAACATTTTCTTATTTTATTATATTTTGTTTGTTTGTTTGTTTTTTACATGGGCTGGGGCCGGGAATCGAACCGGGGTCCTCCGGCATGGCAGGCAAGCGCTCTTGCCCGCTGAGCCACCGCGGCCCGCCCTACATTACTTTTTAATGGGGAGAAAAAAAACCTGTTATTAAAAAGTTTTGCTGAACACATTTCACATGATATTATTTTCTTAACTTTTAAATCTTATTTTGTAACAAAACAATTAACAAAATATAACAATTTATACCAAAACTATTAACAAAGAAGCTAATCCTAGCTAGGACAAGAAATCTTGGTTTTTAAAACTTTAAGAAATTCTAATAAATGAAATCAAAGGAAGGATTGTTATTCTAATTGCTAAGAAAACTATACATACATACATACATACTTACATAAAATCATGGGACAATATTGTATATGCCTAAAAAATATGATTATTAAATCTGTCATTAAAAAAAAATCCAAAGTTTTCTTTTTCAAACACTTTTTTGGAAAAGACACATCAAGACAAGTTTTTACGCCTAGCATAAAAACATTCTCACCTATTTTGCATGGCCATCATTATGAAAAAGCTCTGTAAAGTGGTAGGTGTTCAGTGTGTCTGTTAACCTACAGATAAAGGACTAAAGGAAGAGAGAAAGGAAAGGTACCACAAAGTATGCACTAATCTGATACAAGTGATCAGGGTTGATGATCTATGAAACTATCAACAAGGACATTATAAGGATCATCCTATGATGTTCCCTAGAGGGAATTTCCAGCCTTGCACCACATGTTACCTTTATTAAATCCCACCATTGATAGGATGTTATTATTTTTCACAATAAATTTGTGACCATTCCATTTTCTGATGCCCCTCACTGTCAACAGAAAATAGTTCGGAGATACGACTTGAGAAACAGAGCAAAGTTAACTAGTGTACAATAAGCTAAAAGAAAGCAGCTTCCTAATGTTATCCTTTTATTTACTAAATTTCAACAGCAATCTGCATATAATGGGCATTCTTTAATGACAAGTGTGCCTTACCAAGTACAACAAAGAATATTCTGTCTTTAAGAACACAATATTTCTACTATGCAGAAATCATAGATTTAGAATGACTAAATACACTAATAATACTAGTTCACTTTCTTGTTTGTATATAGAAGTGTATTAGAAAACATGCTATTCTTCTTGAAGGAATACTTTTAATAAATTAAAAAAGCCCAAAGATGAAATAGATTATCACACATATACAAAATTCACAATTCTAATAAGGCCAAACTTGAAACTATAAGTCTTATCACCTTACCGTATGTGGCAAAAGTTCTCCTTTGCTGTTCAAACATAAAATCATTGATATGCGCTGGCTCAGCATATCCAGAAAGCATATTTCTAGGGGCAGCCATCTGCTGCGTCCTAAAGGGATTTTCTGGTCCAAACTGCAATATTATAAGAAAAAAGAAAATACTGAGTCCTGAGTAGATGAAGGCTAGAATTAATGGCATTATTATACAATATATTTTTAACTCTTGACCATCAGGGGCTGATTAACCTATTGGAGAACATGCTCACTTTACATGGTTCAATGCATATAGGCAAGGGCTGATCAGCAACACTGTTTGTCAGTCTCTGGGGCAGAAGGAGGCATCTAGCTCAACCACTCTACTTGCCCCTATTTAAACTAACTAAAATAAAATAGAATAAAATATTCGGCTTTCAGTGGCGCCAGCCACATTTCAAGAGCTCAGCAGCCACATGTGAGTAGTGGATACTACATTTCAATCATCACTGAAAGTTCTATTCCACAGCATTTCCCTAGATAACCGAGAGTTACTGTTGCTTTGACTAAATCATGTATTTGGGATTTTTGGTGACCTGTATATCAATGTATGGCACTGTAAGGTAAGTTATTTTAAAATACATGTTTCTCCTCCACTAGATTATAAATTCCTCAAAAGCTCTCCGTGCTTCTCCAGAATGCTCAATAGTTACTACAATGCCTGGCATATAGAAAGCACTAAGGAAGGAGAGATTAATCAGAACCCCAGTGGGGAAGAAGGGTAAAAATACAGACAATAAAAACAAAGTGCTTGAGAAGTCCCTAGTAAATAAATAATAAACAAACAAAATTTCTCCACTCTAGAAAGTCACACTGTGAAAGTCTCAAACAATTTTGTGGATCATGCTTTGCATTTTCAGAATGGATGTCTGAATATTATCTAACTTGATCTATATAAAAACCCTAGAAAGTTAGGGAGGTATTTATTATCTAGGTATTCTCTATGGTATTAACAAGGTATTCTTTATCTCATATTACAAAGGAAGGAATAAGTCAAAGACTACATATCTTACCTGGCTTCGGCTCAACAGTTTTATTAATTGGTAGGACCTAGACTAGAACAAATACCAGTCTAGCATTCTACCACTTCATAACATTCTTGAAATGCACAATCATAGTCTCTAGATTTTAAAAAGTTGGGTAAAAAAAAGTAGAGCATTTTATGTCAAGCACCATTAATGTAATGCTATTATAGAAAGCACTTAGGAAAATCTAAGTCTTTTTTTTTTTTGGACATGGGCAGGCTCTGGGAATTGAACCCAGGTCTCTGGAATGGCAAGTGAGAACTCTGCCACTGAGCCACCACTGCCTGCCCTCTTTTTTGTTTTCAAATAAGGAATAAAATGAACTTCCCACTTTGGAAAGAATGGAAATGGATGGGGTGTTTTTAATTGAACTCTAGAAAGACAAATGTCATGAAATATTCTAACATTAGAATATCTTAGGTCATTGGGGTCAAAAAGTTTGCTATTATACATTTTCAGAGGTATAAATATGTTATTCATCTCCTCTAACTAGAATGTTGCCTTCTCTAGCTAATTAACATTACATTAGGTATGAAAACCTAAATTTAAATAAGTGACATTATTTACCTTGTATTTTTTTCTGCTTTAGAGGAAAAAAAAAATGATTCAATTTTTAAATATCTGATTGATACACAAAGCTTTTATTACTATTCATTCTAAATTATAAAGGATAGTCCAAAACCTGCAAGACTGTATTAGTTCTTCCTGTGTCTGCTAATGAATGGAAATGTAAGATAAAAAATTTAGTCTGCTGAATGCTGGAAGTTAGAGTCAACATAACTTCATTCAGTCATAAAGCTTATTACAAAAGCAAGGAGCATCTATAAAATTAAAGATAATAAAATGATTTTTAAATTTCCCAGCTGTTTTACCCACTATAGACAGCTATCATAGACAAAGCAGCACTTGATATTTGCGTGTGGAGTGGGGGTGCAGGGGTGGATCTAAAAAAAGTCCCATTGTCCTTATTACTTCTATCATATTGTATGCTAATTACATGAAGTATGTTATATTTTATACATGATGCTATTCCTAAAGCAATCTAAAAATTTAAATATACTTATGTTTTAGAATTTAAGCTGAAAATCTTCTAGAGATAGGGGAAGCTGGGTGGGGGAGGATCCATCTCCTTTTGACTCACCTTAATTGCCTGGTTACTGACAACTACTAGCAACTGACCTCAAAGACATGTCAACAGAGGAAGGCAGAGAACACTATTTAGCAAGACTCAGCGCTTTTAAATTACTCAAAAAAAAAAGTCTTCCAGATGTTCCTGGGCCCTATGAATATGCAACTGTGCACCTCTCTTAATTCTAGGTTAAACATTAAAAAATAAAATATAACATATATTAAACTAATTTCCATATAATTCAAATTTTGATAACTAAAGTTTAATTAGATATGGCTATTGAAACCATTTTTAGCTAAGACAATACTGAAGTACTAACTATAGCTAGTTACAATTATAATCACATTGTATGAAATATACACATTTAAATATCAATTCAGATCACCCAAAAGAATGTATGATGATCCTGAGGTAAATAGTCTATACACCTTTCACCTGTGTGAAGCAATGATATATAATAATAGCGAAAAATATTTTAATTTGTAAAAATGTTGGCTAATAGATCAAAGAGATCTGCATTTTATTAGGCAGCGGTTCTCAAAATCTTCAGGAGGTAGAGTAACTAACTTGAGAGTCAGTATCTTAGCAGTGTATCATAACATCATAGAAAATGAGAAAACTTACACCAGGAGAAACTGACTACATGAAATCATAACAATAAGGTCACATTAAAAAAAGGAAACCAAGTTATTGAACTAATAATATAAGGCTGAAACGAATGAAAAGAGATTTTTCATTAATATTTATTGTATTATTATCAATGTTTTAAAAATTTGTGAGCATTTTTTTTTGTTTGCTGTATGGCAGGCATAACATTTCATTCTTTTTTCATGTGAGAATCCATGTAAGCAAATTCTAAGGTGAAAAGTGTCTATGACATGACTATTTTCTAGAAATTTGAAAAAGATAAAAATTCAATGTTATGGTAGAATACCTCAATCTTATAAAACATAAGCATAGTTTAAATATTACTGGTATAAGAATATTTCATTAGTGCTGTTCATAGAACCTGCTCTTAGTTTCCTCATTTATAAAATAAGAGTGAATTATATGACTTCTAAACTTTATTCCAGCAATAATATTTACAGCAGCCTTTAGAGCCAGATCTTTAACAGTAACTGGCATTTTTTGTTTGTTTGCTCTTAATTAACTTTTTTTTCTATTCTTAAAAGTATTATTTTAAGGAATCTGGAATTCTTCCCGAGTCTGGAGAAAAATATATCTTCTCCAAGCAAATCCAATGAGAATTCAGTGAAACAGAGAAAATCATTAGACTAAAACAATGGCTATTTTCATCGTCAAGTTCATTCTATTATTTGGAAAAGCTTATTTGGATAACTAAGTAGACCAGTTAAGAAAAATCCTTAGTTAGGAGAGGGAAATAATATTTCATAAAATAAGGCAGCTAGTATAGTTAATTTATAGAAGTAATGACGTTGAACTCATATGGGTCTACCTTGCAAATTCCACAATGGTCACCAAACTGTTCTTCCAGTTATAAGGCAATATTTAAGATTCACATCCCCAACTATGCCACTTGCTGGCTGTATAACCCAAGAATTGGCCTCCCTGCTATAAAATAGGAATGAGTACCTACTTCACAGAGTTGTGGTAAAGATTAAAGGAAATAAGGTGTGTGTATATGTGTGTATGTGTGTGTGTATCAGTATGCTAGCCGGCACACAGTGATAAGTGGTAGTGTTGATCATTTCATTAGTCTCTGTGTCTTTGTTCCCATCTATCATGCAAACTCTTACCAAATTAACCCTCCTAAAAGTTCTGCTTTAATTATGCCACTCCCTCTTTTAAGAACCTTAGAAATATTTTTGCCATCTATTCAATTAAGACCAAACTCTTTATTTTGGCCCCTAAAGATCTGTGCTAAACATTATACAAAGTACCATTCCACTCTAAACTCCCTCTTCACTCCTACTTTTAATAACTAAGGCATTCCTGTTCTTTTGATCTTTTATTATTTGGCTCATGCTGTTCCTTCTGCCTGGAATCTTTCCTCCCCAAAGCTTATTTAGCTAATAATATGAATAAATAACAATAATAATCACCATTTGTTCAATGCTTATTCTGTGTCAGCATTTCCTAAGCACATTAAACATTATTTCACTTGTTATACCTCAGTAAAATAGAAATTATCTTCATTTTACCTATAAGAAAACTAAAATCCTCCAAGTTCACATAACAGCTAGTAAGTAGTCTGTTTCACTTCAAATCTGATGTTCTAAACGTGGATTATATTCCCCATCACAAATACTACTTCTTTCATAGAATGCTCTCTTATCCTTACAACCAAATACAATCTCTCCTTAAACCTGAATAACACTTTAAGGGCATTAAATATAGGAAATAGCTTATTCTCTATCTCTTTAAACATATACTTAGGCAGCCTCTCTTTTAGACACTAGCTTAAAAAGAGGGATATTTTATTTCTAAGAATGGACTCTCAAAATATGGGAACTTGGATTTAAGCTAACAAAATTCTTGGTAACACTTTTTTAGACTCTGCCAAAAAATACAGATCCTAATCATAAAATCCCAAGTTAATAATGTTATGTCACAGGTGATTCACTTGAAAACCAGGAAAAATTACTACTTTTCTTCCCTTTTAAGTCCCATTACTTCTTTTTTATACTGTTAAGAACAAGCATCAAGGTATTCCTAATAAAAACATAAACTAGTTTTCATATTTAATGTGAGGCTTCCTAACATAGAAAAAAAGAATAAGACAATAAGATCTGATAATGTCATAAAGAGAATGGTAGACCTACTGCACCTCATCAATATTACCACCCAAATTTTAAGTGATCTTTCAAACTGTTTTGCAGGTTTTTAAGACTGCAACTAGATAGTAATGTATTAATTGTGCACAGGATTCAAAAATTTAAGCAACAGCCTTCACAGAAAAATAAACTGACAAAGAAATGTGCTTAAAATCGAACATATACAAGAATATTTTCAAACTTTCTGAATTCAGAAAAGTTCCATTTCATTGAACTACTCTTCCTTTTAAAAAGTCACAAAGAATATATAAAGCGTACCGCCTCTTTCATATGCCTCCAAAATGAAGCCATGGGACCTGAGGCAGTCGATAGTTTGACAGGCTAGAAGGATTTTTAAAATAATGGAATAAAATAAAAATGGTGTCACATTCTCAGAGTATGAACAAGAGATTGTGCTTATTGCACATCCACAGAACAGCTAGAGCAAATTTTGAACATTAGCACTGACATTTTCAGCTGTGCTACACAGTATGATTGCCATCACTTCAGTGGTTATGGAAATCTAGGCAGGCCAATTATCTGAAATAACTCTATGACTCAGATACAGTGAAAAAAGGACAATGACTATGAGTTACTAAACACACGAAAAAAAAGTATCATTTTCCACCAAGATACAATGAATATAGCTTCTAATCTCCATCCATAAAGTGCTTTTTAAAGAATCTACCACTTTAAGACATATTCTTTTGTTTGGTAATCACCATTTTCTGGCATCACATTTTTTGTCAATCAATAATTCTTTTCCCTTTTTAAAGATAAAATATTGAGAAATAGAGGGGGTCCAAGATGGCGGCTTAGTGAAGTATGGAATTTAGTTCGTCCTCCAGGGCAGCCAGTAAATTGCCAGGAACAGTACAGAACAACTGCTGGGGCCACATCGGTGACCAGACACACACCGTACACCAGTCTAGAAAAGCTGGACCAGCTGCAATTCCACTCAGAACCATTAGTCCCCCAAGCTGCAGAGGCCAGCATCCCTCTCCCACAGGCTGGTTCCCAGAGGGAAAAGGAAAGAGACTTCACTATCAGCAAGGGACTGAGCTCAACCAAGCTCCAATTGTGGAATTAATCACACAAATTCTGACTACTAAAAACAGACCCCCAGCTTAGCTGAACCTCAAGTAAAAGCTGAGGTTGCTGGTTTTTGCCCTGGTGCAGAGGGGGCAGGGCTAACGAAAAAGAAAACAACAACAACAACAAAACCAGAGGTTTTTTCAGATCAGACAGCACAAAATACTTGAAAAGGTCTGGGCCCTGAAGGAAAGATGGGGGCACACAGGACCTGGAGTTACATATAGCAACATACCAACCTCAGTTCTTGATTGGCAAATCCAAAGAATGGGGGTCCTGCTCTGAAAAGGATTTTTTTTTCTTTTCTTTTTTTGTGGCTGTATTTCTATGGCTTGACTGCTCTTTGCATAAAACTGCAAGGCTTCTCAGGCTCCAACTATTCCAGGCAAGGGTGGAATTAAGCTTGTTTGAGAGGCAAAGAGGCTGGTCAGGAGAAAGGAGGTAATTCCCTGGAGGCTGTGCTTTCCCCAGAATGGTGGGGCCCAACTCAGCTGGAATTCCTCCCTCAAAGAATTCAGACCCCAGGGTCTGGAAAAGTGAAGCAATTAGAGCCAGCCTACAACCTCTCTTCTGTCTTGACCATCACCCAGCAGGGAGAGTCTGCTGAAGTTAAAGATACCACATCACTTGATGCTAGTGGGACATGGAGGCAGACAAGTGCCACAAACTGGGCAGGACAGGAAAAACACAGAACCTAGAGGCTTCATAGGAAAGTCTTTCAACCTGCGGGGTCTCATCCCTAGGGAAAACTATGCAGGTGACTCTTTCCTCCTGAGAGGAGGCCAGTCTGGTCTGGGAAAATCTGATTGGGGTCTGTAATACCTAAGTAGACCCTCCTAGGGAAAAAAAAAAAAGGCACCATACAGGCAGGGTCAAGAAACAAGAAAACAAAAACAGAAAAATTCTGATTTGTTAAACAAAACCTAAACTAGAGGTCTAGAATAAGCTGAACAGAATGTCAAAGAACAGATAGAAAACAAAGCCATCCAGCAAGAAAGTCAGAGGTAAAAAAGTGAAAACAATCTCCAGAATAATCTAATTAAGAAAATTAAATGTCTAGACGCTAACAAAAAATAACAAATCATACTAGGAAAATTGAAGATTATGGCCCAGTCAAATGAACAAACCAACAATTCAAGTAAGATACAGGAATTGAAACAACTAATTTAGGATGTTCGAACAGACATGGAAAATCTCTTCAAAAATCAAATTAATGAACTGAGGGAGGATATAAAGAAAGCAAGGGATGAACAAAAATAAGAAATCAAAAGTCTGAAAAAAAAATCATAGAACTTATGGGAATGAAAGGCACAGTAGAAGAGATAAAAAAAAAACAATGGAAACCTAGAATTTAGATTTCAAGAGGCAGAAGATAGGATTAGTGAATTGGAGGATGGGACAGCTGAAATCCCACAAGCAAAAGAAAATAAAGGGAAAAAATGGAAAAATATGAGTAGGGACTCAGGGAACTGAATGACAACATGAAGCACATAAATATACGTGCTGTGGGTGTCCTAGAAGGAGAAGAGAAGAGAAAAGGAGGAGAAAACCCAATGGAGGAAACTACGAGGAAACTATCACTGAAAATTTCCCAACTCTTATGAAAGACTAAGAATTACAGATCCAAGAAGTGCAGCATACCCCAAACAGAACAGATCCAAATAGACATACTCCAAGACACTTACTAATCACAATGTCAAATGTCAAAGAGAAAGAGAATTTTGAAAGCAGCAAGAAAAAAACAATCTATCACATACAAGGGAAGTCCAATAAGACTGTGTAGATTTCTCAGCAGAAACCATAGAGGCAAGAAGACAGTGGTATAATATATATAAGATTCTAAAAGAGAAAAACTGCCATCCAAGAATTCTATATCCAGGGGCTGGGTCAAGACGGCGGCTTAACAACATGCACATTATAGTTTGTCCTCCAGAACAACTACTAAATAACCAGAAACAGTACAGAACAGCTCTGGGGGCCACATCAGTGACCAAACACACAGCTTACCCCAGTCTGGACCAGCTGGACCGTCTGCGAGCACCCCCCAGAACCTTGAGTTCTCAAAGCTGTGGCGGCCAGCGCCCCTCCCCCACAGGCCACTTCCCAGAGGGGAAAGGAAAGGACTTTACCAGCAGCAGGGACTGGGCACATTAAAACGCCAATTGTGGAACTAATGAACAAATTCTGACTACTAAAAATAGGCCCCCAGCTTAGGTGAACCTGATCAAAGCAGAGGTTGCTCATTTTTGCCCCAGTGCCAAGGCGGCAGGACTGACAGAAAAAGAGGGAAAAAAAAGAGAAGGAAACAGAGGTTTTTGTGGCTGTGTATCTACACAGGCTTGACTGCCTCTGGATACAGCAGCAGGACTTTTCAGGCTGCAACTGCCCCAGGCATAGGCAGAAGTGAGCTCTTTTGGGGGCTTATCTGGAGCCTGTGCCTTCCCCAGGGGAGGGGTGAAGCCCCACCCAGGTGGAATCCCTCCATCAAGGAACTCAGACCCCAGGCCTTGGTAATTTGAAGCCCTTAAAACCAGCCTACACCCTCTCCTCTGTCTCCACCACACCCCCAGCAAGGAGAGTCTGTCAAAGTTAAAGGTACCGCATCATTTTATGCTGGTGGGACCTGCAGTCAGACAAGTGCCACACACAGGGCAGGATAAGAAAAACAGAGTCCAGAGACTTCACAGGAAAGTCTTTCAACCTGCTGGGTCTCACCCTCAGGGAAAACCAACGCAGGTGACTCTTCCCTCCTGATAGGAGGCCAGTTTGGTCTGGGAAAATCTGGCTGGGGTATATAATATCTAAGTAGACCCTCCTAAGTGTGTGTGTGGGGGGGAAGGCACCACACAAGCAGGGCAAGAAACAAGAAAACAAGAACTGAAAAATTCTCCTCTGTTAAACACAACTTAAGCTAAAGGTCCAGATAAAGCTGAACTGAATGTCAAAGAACAGATAGACAACAAATTCATCCAGCAAGAAAACCCTAGATAAAAGAAGTGAAAGCAATCTCCAGAATAAACTTATTAAGGTAATTAAATGCCTAGACGCCAGCAAAAAATAACAAATCACACTAGGAAAATTGAAGATATGGCCCAGTCAAAGGAACAAATGAACAACTCAAATGACATACAGGAGCTGAAAGAATTAATTCAGAATGTATGAACAGACATGGAAAACCTCATCAAAAACCAAATCAATGAATTGAGGGAGGATATAAAGAAGGCAAGGAAAGAACAAAAAGAAGAAACTGAAAGTCTGAAAAAACAAATCACAGAACTTATGGGAATGAAAGACACAGTAGAAGAGACGAAAACAACAATGGAAACCTACAATGGTAGATTTCGAGAGACAGAACATAGGATTTCTGAACTGGAGTATGGAACATCTGAAATCCAAAAAGAAACAGAAACTATAGAAAAAAAATGGAAAAATATGAGCAGGGATTCAGGGAATTGAAAGACAATATGAAGCACACGAATAAACGTGTTGTGGGTGTCCCAGAAGGAGAAGAGAAGGGAAAAGGAGGAGAAAAACTAATGGAGGAAATTATCACTGAAAATTTCCCAACTCTCATGAAAGACTTAAAATTACAGATCCAAGAAGTACAGCGTACCCCAAAGAGAATAGACCCAAATAGACATACTCCAAGACATTTAATAATCAGAATGTCAGAGGTCAAAGAGAAAGAGAGGATCTTGAAAACAGCAAGAGAAAAGCAATCCATCACATACAAGGGAAGCCCAATAAGACTATGCGCATATCTCTCAGCAGAAACCATGGAGGCGAGAAGACAGTGGGATAATATATTTAAATTATTAAAAGAGAAAAACTGCCAACCAAGAATTCTATATCCAGCAAAATTGTCCTTCAAAAATGAGGGAGAAATTAAAACATTTTCAGACAAAAAATCACCGGGAGAATTTGTGACCAAGAGACCAGCTCTGCAAGAAATACTAAAGGGAACACTAGAGACAGATACGAAGACAGAAGAGAGAGGCGTGGAGAAGAGTGTAGAAAGGAAGACTATGAGTAAAGGTAAAAAGAAGGAAAATTAGATATGACATATAAAATACAGAAGGCAAAATAGCAGAAGAAAGTACTACCCATGCAGTAATAACACTGAATGTTAATGGATTAAACTCTCCAATCAAAAGACATAGTCTGGCAGAACGGATTAAAAAACAGGACCCATCTATATGTTGTCTACTCGAAGGACACGAGGCCAAGGACACAAATGGACATTTACACACCAATGTTTATAGCAGCATTATTAACAATTACCAAGAGATGGAAACAGCCAAAATGTCCATCAACAGACAATTGACTAAACAAACAGTGACATTTACATAAGATGGAATATTATGCAGCTGTAAGACAGAATAAAGTTATGAAGTATGTAACAACATGAATGGACCTTAAGGACATTATGCTGAGTGTGATTAGCCAGAAACAAAAGGACAAATACTGTATGGCCTCACTGATATGAACTGACATCAGTGAATAAACTTGGAATATTTCCTTGGTAACAGAGACCATCAGGAGATAGAAATAGGGTGAGATGTTGGGTAATTGGAGCTGAAGGGATACAGACTGTGCAACAGGACTGAATATAAAAACTCAGAAATGGACAGCACAATACTACCTAACTGTAATGTAATTATGTTAAAACATTGAATGAAGCTGCATGTGAGAATGATAGAGGGAGGAGGGCTGGGGACATCAATGAAATCAGAAAGAACGATAGATGGTAAAGATCGAGATGGTATAATCTAGGAATGCCTAGAGTGTATAATAATAATGAAATGTACAATGTACAAATTTGAAAAATGTTTTTGCATGAGGAAGAACAAAGAAATGTCATTACTGCAGGGTACTGAAAATAGATGATAATTAATACTTTAAAATGTCACCTTATGTGTGAGACTAAAGCAAAAAATGTTTATTTGTTGCAAAATTTATATTTTGACTAGAGCATTTCCTAACATAACTCATGTAGATAGTTTGATTGAATATCATAAGTACTTGGAATCTCAGGTAGGACATGAGATTTTGTTGATTTGTTCAGCGTGATGCCCCGATGAATCCCACAGTGATTTGATCAGTGACTGGAAAAGTATTTGCAAGCCGCCTTCGGGGAATGGTGAGAGTGGGGAGAAATTCAACTTCCCCAAGTTGAATTCTTGATATTCTCACAAGCAGTGTGGACAACGAAAGCTATAGGCTGAACCCCCAGTCTTGGGGTTTGTTCATATGAAACTTAACCCCACAAAGTATAGGTCAAGTCTACTTAAAATTAAGCCTAAGGGTCATCCCTAAGAGAGCCTCTTTGGTTGCTCAGATGTGGCCTCTCTCTCCAGCCAACATGACGAGCAGTCTCACCACCCTCCCCCTCTCTGCATGGGACATGACTCCCAGGGGTGTGGACCTTCCTGGCAACGTGGGACAGAGATCCTGGAATGAACTGAGACTCAGCATCAAGGGACTGAGAAAAACCCTAGAATGAGCTGAGAATTAACATCAAGGGATTGAAAGAACCTTCTCGACCAAAGGGGTAAGAGTGAAATGAGACTAAGTGTCAATGGCTGAGAGAGTCCAAACAGAGTTGAGAGGTTATCCTGGAGGTTATTCTTATGTATTAAGTAGATATCTCCTTGTTGTTCAAAATGTAGCGGAGAGGCTGGAGGGAACTGCCTGAAAATGTAGAGCTGTGTTCCAGTAGCCATGTTTCTTGATGATGATTGAACAATGATATAGCTTTCACAATGAGACTCTGTGAATGTGAAAACCTTGTGTCTGATGCTCCTTTTAGCTACTATATCAACAGAAGAGTACAACATATGGAATAAAAATAAATAATAGGGGGAACAAATGTTGAAATAAATTTAGTTTGAAATGCTAGTGGTAAATGAAAGCGAGGGGTATGGGGTATGGTATGTATAATCTTTTTTTTCTCTGTTATCATTTTATTTCTTTTTCTGTTGTCTTTTTATTTCTTTTTCTAAATCGATGCAAATGTTCTAAGAAATGATGAATATGCAACTATGTAATGATATTAAGAATTACTAATTGTATATGTAGAATGGAATGATATCTTAATGTTTTGTATGTTAATTTTTTTAATTAATAAAAAAAGTTAAAAAAAAAAAAAGAATTCTATATCCAGCAAAATCATCTTTTAGAAATGAGGGGGGAAATTAAAACATTTTCAGACAAAAAAATCACTAAGAGAGTTTGTGACCAAGAGACCAGCTCTGTAAGAAATACTAAAGGCAGCACTAGAAACAGATAGGAAAAGACAGCAGAGAGAGGTATGGAGAAGAGTATAGAAATGAAGACTAAAGTAAAGGTGAAAAGAACAAAAATTAGATATGATATATAAAATCCAAAAGGCAAAATGGTAGAAGAAAGTACTGACCTTATAGTAGTAACACTAAATGTTAATGGATTAAACTCCACTATCAAAAGACATACACTGGGTAGACCACAGTGGCTCAGTGTCAGAGATCTTGCCTGCCATGCCTGAGGCCCGAGTTCGATTCCTGGTGCCTGCTCATGAAAAAAAAAAAAAGACATAGACTGGCAGAATGGATTAAAAAACAGGACCCATCCATATGTTGTCTACAGGAGACGCATTTTAGACCCAAAGATAAACATAGGTTGAAAGTGAAAGGGTGGAAAAAGATATTTCATGCAAACAACAATCACTTTTCAGCAGGAGTAGCTATACTGACATCCAACAAATTAAACTTCAAATGTAAAACAATTAAAAGAGACAAAGAAGGACACTATGATTACTAAAAGAAAAATTCAACAAGAAGACATAACAATCATAAATATTTATACACCAAGCCAGAGTACTCCAAAATACATGAGGCAAACTCTGAAAACAGTGAAAAGAGAAATGGACACAATCTTCCATAATAGTTGGAGACTTCAATTTCACACTCTCATCAATGGACAGAACATCTAGACAAAGGACTAACAAAGAAACAGAGAATTTAAATAATACAATAAACGAACTAGACTCAACAGACATTTATAGAACATTACATCCCACAACAGCAGGATACACCTTTTTCTCAAATGCTCATGGATCATTCTCAAGGATAGACTATATGCTGGTTCACAAAGGAAGTCTCAATAAATTAAAAAGATTGAAATCAATTCTAACACTTTCTCAGATCATAAAGGAATGAAGTTGGAAATCAATAACAGGCAGAGGGCCATAAAATTCATAAATATATGGCGCCTCAATAACACATTCTTTAACAACCACTGGGTCAAGGAAGAAATCACAAGAGAAATCAGTAAATATCTCGAGGCAAATGAAATGAAAACACAAAAATTTATGGGATGCAGTGCTAAAAGGGAAATTTATTGCCCTAAATGCCTCTATCAAAAAAAGAAGAAAGAGCAAAAATTGAAGAATTAACTGTTCACTTGGAAGAACTAGAGAAAGAACAGCAAACTACCCTAAAGCAAGCAAAAGGAAAGAAATAATGAAGATTAGAGCAGAAATAAAAGAAACTGAGAACAAGAAAACAATCTAGAAAATCAAGAAAACCAGAAGTTGGTTCTATGAGAAAATCAATCAGATTGATGGCTCTTTAGCAAGGTTGACAAAAAGAAGGAGAGGATGCAAATAAATAAAATCAGAAATGGAAGAGGACATAACCACTGACCCCACAAAAATGAAGGAAGTAATGAGAGTATACTATGAACAACTTTATGTTAATAACTAGACAACGTAGATGAAACGGACAACTTCCTAGAAAGGCATGAACAACCAACATTGACTCGAGAAGAAATAGATGACCTCAACAAACCAACCACAAGTAAAGAAATTGAGTTAGTTGTTAAGAAGCTCCCGAAAAGACCAGTCCAGAACCAGATGACTTCACATGTGAATTCCACCAAACATTCAAGAAAAAATTAGTACCAATCCTGCTCAAACTCTTCAAAAAACTGAAGTGGAGGGAAGGCTACCTAACTCATTCTATGAAGCCAACATCACCCTCATACCAAAGCCAGACAAAGACACTACAAGAAAAGAAAATTACAGACCAATCTCTCTAATGAATATAGATGCAAAAATCCTCAACAAAATTCTTGCAAATCGAATCCAGCAGTATATTAAAAAAATTATACACCATGATCAAGTAGGATTCATCCCAGGTATGCAAGGATGGTTCAACATAAGAAAATCAATTAATGTAATACATCAAATCAACAAGTCAAAGCAGAAAAACCACGTGATCATCTCAATTGATGCAGAAAAGGCATCTGACAAATTTCAACATCCTTTCTTGTTGAAAATACTTGTTCTTTTCTTGCTGAAAATTCCATTTACAATTGCAAACAAAAGAATAAAATATTTAGGAATAAATTTTACTAAAGGTACAAAAGACCTATAGAAAGAAAACTATAAGAAATTGCTAAAAGAAATCACAGAAGGCCTAAATAAATGGAAGGGCATACCATGTTTATGGACTGGAAGACTAAATATAGTTAAGATGTCAATTCTACCTAAATTGATTTCAAGACTCAATGCAATACCAATTAAAATTCCAAAAACCTACTTTTCAAAAATAGAAAAACAAAAACCAAATTCATCTGGAAGGTCAGGGTGCTCTGAACAGCTAAAAGTATCCTGAGGGAAAAAAAAAATGAAGTCAGAAGTCTCACACTACCTTACTTTAAGGCATATTACGAAGCTACAGTGGTCAAAACAGCACGGTATTAGCATAAAGAGAGATATACTGACCAATGGAATTGAATAAAGTATTCAAATATAGACACTCTCATCTACGGACAATTGATCTTTGATAAGGCAGTTAAGCCAACTCACCTGGGACAGAACAGTCTATTCAATAAATGGTACCTGGAGAACTGGATATCCACATGTAAAAGGATGAAAGAGGAGCCGTATCTCACACTCTTCACAAAAATTAACTCAAAATGGATCAAAGACCTAAACATTAGATCTAAGACCAATAAACTTTGAGAAAATGTAGGGAAATATCTTATATATCTCATAATAGGAGGTGGTTTCTTAAATCTTACACCCAAAGCACAAGCATTGAAGAAAGAAATAGATAAATAGGAACTCCTCAAAATTAAACAGTTTTGTGCATCAAAGAACTTTGCCAAGAAAGTAAAGAGACAGTCTGCAAATGGGAGACAATATTTGGAAACGATATATCAGATAAGGGTCTAATATCCAGGACATATAAAGAGATTGTTCAACTCAACAACAAAAACACAAAGAACCTAATTACAAAATGGGCAAAAGACATGAACAGACACTTCTCAGAAGAGGAAATACAAATGGTTAAAAGGCACATGAAAAGGTGCTCAACTTCCCTGGCTGTTAGGGAAATGCAAATCAAAACCACAATGAGATATCATCTCACACCCACCAGAATGGCCATTATCAATAAAACAGAAAATGACAAGGGCTGGAAAGGATGTGGAGAAAGAGGCACACTTATCCAGTGTTGATGGGAATGTCAAATGGTACAACCATTGTGGAAAGCAGTTTGGTGGTTCCTCAGGAAGCTAAGTATAGAACTGCAATATGATATGGCAATACCATTGCTAGGTATCTATTTAGAGGACATGAAGAAAAGGACACAAATGGACATTTGCACACCAATATTTATGGCAACATTATTTACAACTGCCGAGAGTTGGAAACAGCCCAAGTGCCCATCAATAGACGAGTGGCTAAACAAGCTGGGGTATATAAATATGATGAAATATTATGCAGCTGTAAGACAGAATAAAGTCATAAAGCATATAACAACATGGATGGACCTTGAGGACAGTATGCTGCATGAGATTAGCCAGAAATAAAAGGACAAATACTCTATGGTCTCACTGATATGAACTAAAATTAATGTATGAACTTGGAGAATTTCAATTAAGAACAGAGGCCATCAAGAGATAGAAATAGGGGATGGACCACAGCGGCTCAGTGGCACAGTTCTCATCTGCCATGCTGGAGACCAGGCTTCATTTCCCGGTGCCTGCCCAAGTGGGAAAAAAAAAGAGAGAGAGAGAGAGAGAGAGAAATATGGTAGATTTTGGGTAACTGGAGCTGAAGAGATAAAGATTGTGCAACAGGACTGACTGTAAAAATTCAGAAATGGATAGCAAAATACTACTAATTGTAGCACAATTATGTAAGTACATTGAATGAAGCTGAATATGAGAATGATAGAGGGAGGAGGGGTGGGGGCAGAAATGAAACCAGAAGGAAAGATAGATGATAAAAACTGAGATAGTATAATCTAAGAATGCCTAGAGTATACAATGATAGTGATTTAAAGGTAGAAATTAAAAAATGTTTTTTTTTTTTGCATGAGGAAGAACAAAGGAATGTCAATATTGCAGGGTCTTGAACATAGGTGGTATGTTTAACTCGTGTGAGACTAAAGAAAAAATGTTTATTTGGAACAAAATTCATATTTTGCCTACTGTACTTCCTAATATCTTACATGGATAGGTTATTTGAACACCATAAGTACATGGAACCGTGAATAGGGCACAAGAGTTTTTAGGTTTGCCCAGAGTGATGCCTTGATAAATCCCAGAGTGATTTGAAAAATGAATAAAAAAGTTATTTGCAAAGTACCCTTGGGGGAATGGCGACCATGGGGGGAAATTCAACTTTCCCATTTGGAGAATTCCTTATATTCTTGCAAGCAGGGGAGGACAACCAAATCAACAGGCTGAGTACCCAGTCTTGGAGGTTTGTTCATATGAAACGTATATCCGCAAAGGACAGACTAAGCCTATTTAAAATTAGGCCTGAGTCACTCCCAGAGAACCTCTTTTGTTGTTCAAATGTGGTCTCTTTCTCTCTCAGCTAACACGGCAAGCAAATTCACTGCCCTCCCCCTCTCTACATGGGACATGACTCCTGGGATATAAACTTCTATCCTAGAATGAGTTGGGACTTGATGCTGAGTCCCACATTGCCAGGAATATAAACTTCCCTGGCAATGTGGGACAGAAATCCTAGAATGAGTTGGGACTCAGCATCAAGTGATTGAGAAAATCTTCTCAACTGAAAAGGGAAGAGAGAAATGAGACAAAATAAAGTGTCAGTGGTTGAGAGATTTCAAACAGAGTCGAGAGGCTATCCTAGAGGTTATTCTTACACATTTTATAGATATTCCCTTTTCAGTTTAAAGTATATTAGAGAGGCTAGAAAGAAGTGCCTGAAACTGTAGAGCTGTGCGCCAGTAGCCATTTTTCTTGAAGATGAATGTATAATAATATAGCTTTCACAATGTGACAATGTGATTATGAAAACCTTGTGTCTGATGCTCCTTTTATCGATGATATTGACAGACGAGTAAAAAATATGATGAAAAACAAATAAATAATAGAGGGAACAAATGTTAAAATATATATATGTATATACGTATCGAGAAATTTAATCTTTTCTATAAAGACTTCCCTAAATGGACAATTTCCACCATTTCTCTTTTGTTTCCTTTTTTTTAATGAGTCTATGATCATTTATCATCAGGAGGGGAAAAAAAAAAATGCAACAAAATATTTTGTATAGAACAGGCATTCAATACTGTGACTACTTTCCAATAGTGACCATGTCAGTATAACAACGCTTTTGGTACAGTGGTATTTCTAACTAAATATTTCATAAAATATCTACTTATTGATGATGCTAATAAACCAAAAATGTTTCCTTATATTTAATTCATAATACTCTCTTATCAATGCTGAAAAGATGATGTTAACTAGGTTCACATCTAAGAATCAGATATTTAAACATTTCCTTTTTCAAAAGACATAGTTCCGCATGATCAGATATTAAGAAAGCAGACAAACAGCTAGTAGATTTTCACAAATATTCTCACAGAATCATACTAGTTAAACATCTGAATAGAAGGATATATTTTTAAAATAGTATGTTGTTGTGAGAAACTGTTAAAAATTCACTGTTTATCTACCCATATATAATTTAAATACTTTAGCAAAAGGCAGAACCTTAAATATTCAATACAAGACATTTTCTTACCTCAGGAGCAAACATTGTCTCATAGGGAGGATTATATTGAACTTCTTTGACAGCAGGGTCAAGGTGAACTCCAGTCTCCAAATCTTCCTAAAAGAAAACCAAATGAACATTAAACATTAGACAAGTGATATATGATTTTTATTTTTATTTTTTTGCATGGGCATGCACCGGGAATTAAACCTGGGTCTCCAGCCTGGCAGGCGAGAACTCTGCCTACTAAGCCACTATGGCCCACCTGATATGCAATTTTTATAAGCCACAGTAACACATCAAACATTTTTAACACCAATCTTACGATTATTCTACTTGTACCATATGATTAATAATTCTAACAAAGATTAATAAAAATAATATATGTAGTTAATTTTAGAGACTAAAATGCATTCTACATTTTCTTCACTGCAAAACAATCTGTTTTTCCCATTTGAACAAACTGAAAATTTATGAATAATTTAACACTACTCAAAGCCTTAATGTAACAGACCCCACTCTTCTCTTTACTCAAAATTCAGAAGAGGCACTCTTTTATTATTCAGCAACTTTATTAGATATGTTCCAAATTGGCACTTGGTTAGGGATTACAAAGGAAGCAAAAAGAAGTGGCAGGGCCTGAACCTTCTAAATTAAAACTTTTATAACCTATGTCAATATTTCAACTTTCTTTAACTCATTCCCCAGTTTAATGAAGCTTTTAAAATCTCATCTCATCCATTTGAGAATAACTGACAATCTATGTTTTGTATAACCCCATTAGTTACACATATGACGACTGCTAAATTGGTATCTCTAGCTTGGACTGCTCCCTGGAACTCGAGAGACCCGTTTATCCAACTGTCAACTCAGCATCATTTCTCCCAGGATGTCTAACAGACACCTCAAACTTATTATGTCCAAACAGGAAATCCTGATTCCCCCTCTTCTAATGAGTCCTTCCAGCTCTCCCTCTCCAAGTTAATGGAGATTCCAACCTTAATCAGGTCAAAATCCTTGGATTATCTTTGACTCCTCTTTCTTTTGCACTCTACATCCACCCCATCAGTAAATCCTATTGCTCTAATTCTATAAACACTCAGCATTCAATTATTTCTCACCTCTGTCACTATCATCTTGGTCCAAGTTATCATCTTGCACTTAGATACTGTAATAACCTCTAAACTGGTCTCCCTGCTCCAGCCCTTGCCCACCCACAGCCTTGCTCCAGTGTGATTTGGCTAAAATATTAATCAGATTATGTTATCCTTTGCTCTAAAGCACCCAGTATCTTCCCTATACAGGGTAAAAGCCTAACAAAGGTCTACAAAGTTCATTTCAGGTTGTTCTCAGAAGGTAGGTATAGCCCCGTAGGGTAGTTTTTCAGGCTTCCTGTTTTGTTCTGCTTGAGCATTTACATATGAAACATGCAATTTGATAATAAATACTTTTCTGTTAATTTACCTTTATATCACAATCAGGGTATTCAAGTTATACTTTGGAATTTTGTGTTTAAGGAGGTTATGTACCATCTATGAACTATATTTCAGTAAAGCTGACATTACAAAATGGTTATAAAATAAGAGAGCTGGGCCTCTTTGGTTGATTGCTCCCCCTCCCATCCCCTCTCCTTCCAACTTCTTTCTTAATCTAACATTCTGCCCACCCTCTACCCCAATTTATCCCAGCCTCACAGGCTCATTTGCTATTCCTGGAATACATCAAAGGACAAAGCTGCCTTAGGGCCTCAGTACTTAACTATTCCCTTGTCTTCCCCCTAGATATATTTGGTAGTTCTCTCTTCTTTCAGGTCTCTGCTCTAAGTCTTCTATTTTCCCTTCTCCATTACATTTATCATCATCTGACATATATATTTGTTTATTGTCTACTTCCCGCCGCTAAAATGTAAGCTATACAAGGAAGATTATATACACACAAATGTGTCCACAGCCCCAAGGACTATTTCTATTATCCATCACCATCTTTATTCTACTGGCTTATTGCTGGTGCTGTATTATAGCTGTCAACACAATGCAACAACAATGCAAAGTTTTCCTAATTGAACTTCTATGGTTAGTTTAACTGAACACCGTAAGTACATGGAATCTTGAATAAGGCATGAGATTTTGTTGGTTTGTCCAGTTTAGTTTGATGGCCCAATAAATCCCAGAGTGATTTGAACAGTGAATAAAGAAGTATTTGCAAAATCCCTTTGGGGGAATGGGGACACAGCGGGAAATACTCAACTTCCCCATATGGAGAATTTCTGATATTCTCGTAAGCAGCGGGGACAACTAAATCAATAGGCCAAGCCCTCAATCTTGAGGTTCACCCCTATGAAACTTATCCCTGCAAAGGATAGGCTAAGCCTACTGAATATGAGGCCTAAGAGTCACCCCCAGAGAACCTCATTTGTTGCTCAGATGTGGCCATTCTCTCTCTCTAAGCTGATAGGGCAAGTGAACTCACTGCCCTCCCCTCCTACACGGGATAGTACTCCCAGGGGTGTAAATCTCCCTGGTAGAACAGAAATTCTGGGATGAGCCGGGAACTGGCATAAAGGGATTGAGAAAACCTTCTAGAGCAAAAGGGGAAAGAGAGAAATGAGATAAAATAAAATGTCAGTGGCTGAGAGATTTTAAACAGAGTCAAGAGATAATCCTGGAGGTTATTCTTAAGCATTATATAAATATCCCCTTTTTACTTTATGGTGTATTAGAATGGCTAAAGGGAAGTATCTGAAACTGTAGAGCTGTATTCCAGCAGCCACGTTTCTTGAAGATGATTGTATACTGATACAGCTTTTACAATTGACTGTGTGATTATGAAAACCTTGTGTCTGGTGCTCCTTTTATCTAGGTATGGACAGATGAGTAGAAAATATCGATAAAAAAATAAATAACGGGGAACAAAGATTAAAATAAATTGAGTAGATTGAAATACTTGTAGTCAGTGAGAGGGAAGGGTAAGGGATATGGTATGTATGAGTTTTTTCTTTTTTTTTTTTTTTTCTGGGGCGATGCAAATGTTCAAAAAAATGATCATGGTGATGAATATATAACTATGTGATGATATTCTGAGACATTGATTGTACACCATACATAGAATGTTTGTATGTCAAGAATGTATGTTTAAGGTTTTACAATAAAAATATTTTTTAAAGAAATGTAAAGTAACGCTGAAAATTTTGTGAAATACGTAATATATCATTGATGACAGTGATGCTGAGGAAGCAATGCTCCAGACAAATGAAGATCTGGTACCAAAAGACCAGTTAAGGAAGGCAAACTAGAAAACTAACCAGAAAAATAATACCATAGGCATACAGACAGTGTTCCAAAATTTTGCCACTCTTAGAACACCTTTTTAGAGTCCCCTTCACTGATAACAGGCAACTTCATTTCTCTATTTCTCAAAATCAGGTCAATTAGGTTTGGCTCGAAATCATCAAGTCCATTAGGCTTCCTTAAACTTCCCTTCTCTGTAGTTTCAAAATTGCCCAGATCTTTACTAGTTCTTGCCCTTACCTCCCCATGACTTGAATTATTACCCCACAATTTTATTTGCAGCCTTGAGCACTGTCCTGACCTCTGGATCCATATTCAACTGCCTGTTGAACATCATTATGTGGATGCTCCACAGCATCAAATACTATGTTACACCCAAAACAGAACATATCATTTCTCCTAGGCTCCACATTCACTACCAAATCAGGCACTGAGTAGTACTGATTCTCCCTCTGAAGTATTGCTACCCCATTCCTACTTGCCCTTCTTCACATCCCAACTATCACTGCCCTAGTTTAAGATTTCATCATATCTTGTCTGGTCTATTATAATACTTTCCTATTTGGTTTAATATACTGTGACTTTAGCCATAGTAGGCTAAATGCTGATTTTTAACTACATAAAGCACTTTTATACTTTCTGTGCCCTTGGCAATGTTATTCCCTTTGTTTCTTATGCACCGTGGTAGTTAGATTCAGTTGTCAACTTGGCCAGGTGAATATGCCTAGTTCTGCTGCTGTGGGCATAAGCCAATGGTACGTGAACCTCATCTGGTGCTTATTACGTCTGCAGTGGGCTAAGAGGCGTGCCTGCTGCAATGAATGATGTTTGAGTTAATTGGCTGGTGCTTAAATGAGAGAGCTCAACGTAGCACAGCCCAAGCAGCTCAGCATACCTCATCTCAGCACTTGCAGCTCAGCCCAGGCTTTTGGAGATGCAGAAAGAAATCACCCCAGGGAAAGTTGTTGGAACCCAGAGGCTTGGAGAGAAGGCCAGCAGAGACCATCCTGTGCTTTCCCACATAAGAAAGAACCTCAGGGGAAAGTTAGCTGCCTTTCCTCTGAAGAACTAACAAAATAAATCCCCTTTTATTAAAAGCCAATCCATCTCTGGTGCGTTGCATTCCAGCAGCTAGCAAACTAGAACATGCACTATTTTCTATTATCTGATAATATGCCATCTTTTTATATTCCCTAATACCTTCCCTCCTCCTAGCTCAGGAAAACCACTTCTTTTTTTTTTATCCCCAGCTTTAAAGATTACTGTACATGATTCTTTATAGTACTTGTTATATGTATTATTTGTGTCACATGCTTTCCTGGTGGCTAGTTTAGGAATTTCCTGAAGGCAGGAATCATTGACTTTTACATCTTTATATCTTCACTGCTTAGAGAGTACAGGTCACTTAGTACATGTTCAATAAATATTTGTTAAATTAAATTGAAGATGGGAAAATCAAATCCACAGAGATATTCAATAGGCTGAAGGCTTACCAAAGATCACTAAATCTGGCAATTACAACATATAAAACCTTAGCCAGAGCAATTTTGGTAATGATGTAGGGTATGGAAAGCCAGTTGCAAGAGGCAAAGACATAATTGAGGATTCAGAAAACAGGTCAGGGATAAATTTTTCAAGATAAGATTAAAATATATATATATATATATTTTTTTTTGCCCTCTTATGGTTGACTAAAGACTTAGGCAATCACTGACTGGAGGAAAGGAGTCACAAGGGAAAAACACATGACCAGAATGAAAAGATAATCAAAGGTATGGTTATTCCAGAAGAGGTGGGAGGGGATGGAATCCAGGACAAAGTTGGGGAACTAGCTGTTGAAAAGTGCAGAGAGCTTTCTAAGATGCGACAGAGATGACAATGATAAGAATGGATGAGGAATAACAAGTTATAGTGAGAAATGGTAGGAATTGTGACAGTTTGAATCTGTTGTGTAACCCAGAAAAGCCACGTCCTTTAATTCTCATTCAATATTGCTGGGTGGGATCTTCTTTATTGTTTCCATGAAGATGTGACCCACCCATTTGTGGGTATTAACTTTTGATTAGATGGTTTCCACATGTTCAAGGTGGAATTGCCTACTGGAGTCCTTTAAGAGGGAACCATTTTTGCAAAACGCTTGAGAGCCAACAGAACCAACAGAGCCCACACAGCCAGTCACCTTTGGAGATGAAGGAAAATATCCCTGAGGAAAGCCGTTGAAAAAGCTGGGACCGAAAGCCATTGAAGAAGCTGGAACCGAAAGCTAAGTGCCCTCCCAGCCAAGAGAAGTGTCCAGAAGCCAAAGACCACAGCAGATGCCAGCCAGGTACCCTCCCAGCTGACAGAGGGATTCTGGACAGCATCAGCTTTCCTTGAGTGAAGGTAACCCCTTGTTGGTGCCTTAATTTGGATATCTTCATGGCCTTAGAACTCTAAACTTGTAACTTAATAAATTCCCTTTTTAAAAGCCTTTCATTTCTGGTATATTGCCTTCCGGCAACTTTAACAAACTAAAAAAGGAGTCATAATTGACTTTTTACTTTCTGTAGTAAGGGGCACTGGATAAAGCAAGTATGGTAAGTGGTTTCAAATTCACTTTCCATTCAACAATACTGACTGAGTGCCAACTATGTGCCAGGCACTCTTCAAGGTCCATAAAGTCCCTGCCATTGTCATATAAATCATAATGGGGGAGAGAGACAATAACGAATATAACAAGTTTCAGAGATTGGTAGAAGAGGATAAATGCTATGACAAAATACAAATATGCCAGCACATTATTTTAAATTATCCTTACAACATTTCTGTGAGATAAGTATCAGCTTCATTTTACTAATGGTGAATTCAGTAAGATTATCACTTGACCCAAGGTACTAATAGAATAAATGTGAAGTGCTCTAGTTTGCTAGCTGCCAGAATGCAATATGCCAGAAACAGAATGGTTTTTAAAAAGGGAATTTAATAAATTACTAGTTTACAGTTCTAACACCAAGAAAATGTCCCAATTAAAACAAGTCTATAGAAATGTCCGATCTAAGGCATCCAGAGAAAGATACCTTGGTTCAAGGCCAATGAAGTTCAGGGTTTCTCTCTCAAGTAGAAGGGCACATGGTAAACACAGTCAGAGTTTCTCATCTGGAAAGGCACATGGTGAGCACGGTCAGGGTTTCTCTCTCATATGGAAGGGCACATGGCAAACACGGCATCATCTGCTAGCTTCTTCTGACTTCCTGTTTCATGAAGCTCCGTAAGAGGCATTTTTCTTCTTTATCTCCAAAGGTTGCTGGCTAGTGGACTCTGCTTCTTGTGGCTGTGTTGTTCTGCTCTGCCCCCTCTGAATCTTTTTATTCTCCAAAATATTTCTGCTTTTATAGGACTTCAGAAATTTATCAAGACCCACCCAAATGGGTAGAGACATGTCGTCACCTAATCCAGTTTAACAACTACTCTTGATTAAATCACATCTCCAGAGAGATTATCTAATTACAGATTCAAACATACAGTATCGAATAGGGATTATCCTGCCATTATGAAATGGGATTTTGATTAAAACACGGCTTTTCTGGGGTCCATACATCCTTTCAAACCAGCACATGAAGGAATAATTTAAAATAACCACAGAGATCAATGTTAAAGGATCCAACTAACAACAAACAAGAAATCCTCTGCAGATTAACAAAAGTCTGTCAGGGTTCTTAGTTCTAAGAAACAGAAACTGTCACAGGTTGATTACACAGACCAAATATTGACTCATTTTGTATTTCTTACAGAATTGCCAGAAAGGATGGAGAATTAGCCTTTGGAAATGGGCAGAAATAAAGGGTGATTATATAGCTGAAAATACAATTCAGAATTAAGCATATTACAGAATCAATCCAGCAAGAACAACATATCACCATCACTGAGCTGCTACAGTGGCCAGTGGATGCTGTGGTTGGAACTTCTGGCCATACAAACTATATCATGTTGGCCACCAGGGCTGCTATGAGTACTGCCATTTAAAATATCTTCCTCTTTCTTTCCTTTGTGGATTAGTTCTGTTGCCTGATCCCAAGTTATAACCCTGAGCCTTACCTACAAGGGAGATGGAAGAGTGAGGATCTGGGTTTTTTTTTTAGCTTCTAAAGGTAGGGAATGGGAGGGTTGTTCTTCACATTAAGACTCTTAGGGAAGAGCGTTCAAATTCTGGGCTGCCTAAAAATGACCCATACCTATTACCTTAGCATGTACACTAGAATCTTAAACTCACTAGAGACAGTATCTTGCCTAGGACTCAGTAGCAAAATTCATACCATAAATTTAAAAGAATAAGAAAGAGGGGTTAGCCACATTTATACCTCCCCAATGGGTTTTACAGAGCATAGTGACTAGAACCACTTTATAATATGGCTTACCAGGTCTTTCTGATTAAAGGTTATTAAAGGTGATTAAAGGTCTTTCTGATTAAAGTTGCAATATTGTAAATTTAAACACTTTCAAACAGAGTACTAATAAGACATCAAATTTTAAATGCAAAATAAAATTTAAAAAGATACTCTTTGTATACACAAGAGTAGCAACTAGTAAAAAATATAATTAAGTTCCAGTCTCTGGCTCCTGCTAAAATTCTAGAAGAACAAATCGACCGATCCTCCAGAATATAAAGGGTTATTAATTTTACATTTAATTAAAAAACTTGTATAATACCACAAACTTGATTTAATGCCCATGGGCAATTCAATACCAATTAGGTATGCAACTGGAATTACCACAGAATTACAAAGGGATTTCTACACTGTTTTAATTATCCATAGAAATTAAAGTTCAAAGTAGAGGGCATCCTGTGTGTCAAATAATTTACACAGTTTGTCTTTTGTTGATTCAAAGCAATCTGAGAATAACATTAAGCTACATTCATTTTTAATCCTTTCCATATTTGATTGATATAAAAGAAAACATATGGGGAAACACTTTGTAAACTTTAAAGATCACAATTATTAGTCATTATTACAAACTACTTATCAATTTATGCCATTCTCTTTTTCAAAAAGTGGAAATCATTAAACTTCCCAAAATAAGAGTTTAGGTAGATGAGATAATAGAACATAAATTCAGATAACGTATCTTTTGAGTTTTGCCTTAACAAATACAGAGGGAAAATGTGATGCTTACAAATATGAGAGAAGTTTATTCAAGAACTTTTGAGCTAAACAAAATGCCTCAAAATGAGATGCAAAATTTTCATTTTACTCAAGTTGGCTAAGCAAAAACAGAGAAGACACTGGAGCAAAGTAACACTGTCACTGACTGAAATGAAAGAAAGCCAGGTTTACTTTCATTTTTTAGTTTTAAAGTCACTTAATAAGCAAATCTTGGAATCTAATAAGGCTCATCACATGACTTCTAAAATGTAAAACGTGATTTGGAATCCAATAGGGCTCATCACATGACTTCTAAAATGTAAAATCTGACAAAGTGGAATTAAAACTAATTTTTTGGCAGAAAATATTCAATCACTGTCATGCATTAGAGGACAAAAATATGATTAACTGGAATTCTAGAAAAAGGGGAGAGAGGATGGGACTAAAATAACACGAGGAGATAAAAGTAGAGAACTTTCCAGACATGATGAAAGAGCCACAATCAAAACCCATCAATCCATAATTAAAACAACCCAACAAATTCTGAACAGGACCAATAAAAAGAAATCTGCACCAATATACCCTGTAAGGCAGCGAAGGAACACCAAAAAAAAAGGGAGTGAGGGTAAAAGGGTATCTTAAAAGCAGTCAAAAGAAAAAAGACAAATCACTTTCAAAGAGAAACAGCCATGCTGACAGGTAACTTCTTGCTGGTAACAATGAATATCAGAAAATAGAATGATACCTTAAATGTACTGAGAGAAAAAAAACCAACAACTGTCAGCTTAACATACTAAATCCTGTGAAAGCATCCTTCAAGAAAAAGGGTTAAATAAAAATATTTAAAAATCAAAACTGAAAGCATCTAAAGGCCATCCTAAAGGATATACTACAGGCAGAAAGTGATCACTTGCACATGAGATGCAAGAATCAAAAATCATCATTTCCCACAACTTATGGTTTAATAGACACCTAGCATATTAACTTTTTGCCTTTCTTCTTTTCTATTATATGTACTTAAAACTATAGTTAAAAATATATGTATAAAAAGTAAAAATATGTATATGTATATTGCTATGGTACTACTCATGAATTCTGCAAGTATTATTTTTATTGTTCAGTTCAAAATATTTCCTAATTTCTATTAAGATATTTTTCTTTGAGCCCTGGCTTACTTAGAACTGCATTTTCATAACTTTCAAATATGGGAATTCTATAGTTGTCTTTTTTGCTTATTTCTAGCTCATATTCACTATGGTCAGAGAATGTGGTACTATGATGTAAATTTGTTGTAGTGTAATTTATGGCCTAGCACAGCGCTTGGCAAACTACAACCTATGTGTCAAATCTAACTCATAGTCTGTTTCTGTGCCAGCAAATTAAGAATGGTTTTTACGTTTTCAATGGGTTGTTTAAAAGAAGAAGGAGAATAATAACACTTAGTCCAATCTATGGTCAATTTGTTTAAAAAAATAAGTTTCATGAGTGCATGAAAACAATATTCTACATTGTTGACTGCAATGTTCTATATGTCCTTTAGATCCTAGATCCAGTTTGCTATTTTTGTGTTCAAGTTTTCTATATCATCACTAATATTTTTTCCTGTTTGTTCAGTTACTGAGAGAGGTGTATTAAAATATCCCACTATGGAGAAATTCAACTTCCCCAAGTTGAATTCTTGATACTCTCACAAGCAGTGTGGACAACCAAAGCTATAGACTGAGCCCTCAGTCTTGGGGTTTGTTCATATGAAACTTAACCCCACAAAGGATAGGTCAAGTCTACTTAAAATTTAGGCCTCGGAGTCACCCCCAAGAGGACCTCTTTTGTTGCTCAGATGTGGCCTCTCTCTCCAGCCAACACAACAAGCAATCTCATCACCCTCCCCCTGTCTACATGGGAAATGACTCCCAGGGGTGTGGACCTTCCTGGCAACGTGGGACAGAAATCCTACAATGAGCTGGAACTCAGCATCAAGGGTTGAGAAAACCCCTAGAATGATCTGAGACTCAGCATCAGCGGATTGAGAAAACCTCTCGACCAAAAGTGGGAAGAGTGAAATGAGACAAAATAAAGTGTCAATGGCTCAGAGATTCCAAACAGAGTCGAGAGATTATCCTGGAGGTTATTCTTATGCACTAAGTAGTTATCACCTTGTTATTCAAGATGTTAATGGAGGGGCTGGAGAGAACTGCCTGAAAATGTAGAGCTGTGTTCCAGTAGCCATGTTTCTTGATGATGACTGAATAATGATATAGCTTTTACAATGTGACTGTGTGATTGTGAAAACCTGTGTCTGATGCTCCTTTTATCTACCTTGTCAACAGACGAGTAGAATATATGGAATAAAAATAAATAATAGGGGGAACAAATGTTAAAATAAATTTAGTTTGAAATGCTAGCGAGGGGTAAGGGGTATGGTATGTATAATCTTTTTTCTTCTGTTTTTATTTCTTTTTCTGTTGTCTTTTTATTTTTTTCTGAACTGATGCAAATGTTCTAAGAAATGATGAATATGCAACTATGTGATGAAATTCTGAAGTACTGATTATATATGTAGAACAGAATGATCATATGTTAATGTTTTTGTTCATTGTTAAATTTTTCAAATTAATTAATTAATTAATTAATAATAAAAAACATGAATCAATAAATTGCCATTATTTAAGTCATAAAAACAACAACAACAAAATATTCCACTGTGGTTATAGTTTTGCCAATTTTTTCTTAACTATTTTGAACTGACGTTACACACGATTATAAAATTGTTATAATCTTTTCGTGAATTGAAACTTTAATCATGATCAAGTGACCCTTTTTATCTCTAGTAAAGCTTTCAGCTTTAAAGTTTATCTTATTGATCTTAATACAACAAATGCCAGCTTTCTTTAGGTATATCTTTTTTCCATCTTTTTATTATGTACCTTTCTGGAGGTCTTGGCAAGCATGATAAGGCAACGAAAAAAAAGAAAAGAAGGATTGAAAGGAAAGAAAAAACACTGCCCCATCTGCGGCTGATATAACTAGGTAAGTAGTAAGATTCAGTTAGAAAATTAAATAAATGGGAAAAAATAGCATAAAAGTATGAAGCACTATAAATCTCTCCAACAAAAACTCCTTGATGGAGAAAACCATAAACATTGGAAGAAATTAAAGAAAGCCTAAAGAAGACTTCATTATCTTCAAATGCACCTCCACTCAAAATTCCAATGGGCTTTAGAAGTTTACAAATTATAGAATGTAGAATTATAGAGGCCCCAAACAGTCAAGACATTCTTGAATAGCAAAAATAAAAATGTAGGGGAGGGGTACTTGTCCTACCAGATATGAAGCCATATTATAAAAAATGTTCATATCATACATACACATAAATTAAGTCCACATGGATTAATGATCAAAATGTGGGAAAAAAAGAGATAAAGCACTTTCAGAAGATTAACATGGGAGAATACTTTCATGATTTTGGGATAAGGAATGATGTTGCAAACAAGAAACAGGAACACAATCCATAAAGGAATAATGTAATAAGGATAATAAGTTAATAAATTAATAAGGATGATTACATAAACAACTTCTGTTTATCAAAGACAGTAAAAAGAGTGAGAAGATAAGCCATAAACTGGAAAAATATTTGCAACACACAAAACTGTCAGAGGATAGTATCCAGAATATATAATAATCTTGTACAAATGAATAGGAAAAAGACAGATAACTTCAAAAGGGAAAAAAAAATTAAATCACCATAACATATATGAAAAGCTGCTCGAACTCACTAGTGTTCAGAGAAATGGATTAAAAACACTGCATGAATTTATTCTCAGCCAAAATGCTGATATTAACCACAATAATATTATTCAAATACAGGAAAACATATTTGCATGCTTCATATCTGCGCCCTTGGTTGTTTTCCTCTCATTACACTCACGTATTTTTTGTGTATGTAGAGCAAGTGTTGGCTCACAAACCAGTAATGCCCCATACTCTCTCACCACAGTACTCTGATCCCTGGGAAATTAATAAAAAAGCATGGGTCCTACCTCAACTCTGCTTCCAATGAACATTAAGCAATTTAAGCAACTTCTCCTGGATTTCTTTATTTATAACATGAAGTGATTGAACTAAGTGAGCTCTAGAAGTCCTCCCAATTCTCAAATTCTGATTCTGAATGTGCATACCTTTATAAGATCTTTTTTTTCACTTATTTTCATTCTCTCACCAAATATAATTTCCCTTAATCTTGCATACTAACCACTGGAAACATGAAAATGAATAGACCTAACAATCTCTGGTCCCAGGGTCTTACAATCTAGTGAAACAAAAAATGTTAGCAAATCACAGCAATGTGGTCAAATGCTACAACTGAAGTGTGAAAAGGGGGCTGAGGGAGTACAGGGTTTCAAGGAAGCAGGTATCTTAGGATTTAAGGACAGTAGAGTTTGGGGGGTGGAAGGGAGTATGAGGGAAGTGATTTCAAGGCAGACAGACTAGCTTAGCAAAATGCTGAGCAATGAAAAAAGAAAATTAGGCTTTTGGGGCTTTGTATAGAGTTCAGCATGGGCCTCATGTGCTACGTACGGAACTTGGATTTTACCCATTATAGCATGGTTGTGGCTCTGGGCAAGAAAGTGACATGATGAAACTGGAATTTAGAAAGATCACTCTGGGTGCACTGAAATGGACAGAATGAGATACGGAAGTAAGAGACAAGAAAGGAAGAAGTAGAAAGACCAGTAAAGAGATTATTGTAATTGTCTTGAGAAACGATGAGACTCTGAACTGAACACTAGGTGTAGAAGAGAAAAGAGACAGATGTGATAAATATCATTGTTACAAGGACAGAACCCATTATCCAAAAGTAGGGGCCAGGAGAGAAAGAATGACTCCTGGGAGAAGTGAGCAGATATAAAGGAAAGCTGTTTTCAGTGAGAATGTAAAGGAAGGAATTGATTTTAGAAACACTAATGAAGAAGAAATATTAGAATCATTTGAAGAACTAGCTTCAGGGACTAAGAAAGAAGGAAGAGAAAAGGATGAACCCTCTATTCTTGGCATAGCCCAATGAGCGGGTCGTGGGGTCATTAATCAAAAGTGGAGACGTGGATTTTGAGGGAAAGGAAATGAGTCAATTTTTCGGCACATTGAAACTGAGGTGCCTGACAGTCCAGATGTTTAATAAGTTTGGAGCTAGCAAGGTTAGAGTTAGAAATAATGAAGATAGTTAATAGTTAATGAGTGTTTATTGTATGCCTAATGCTTTTATAAGTGTTATCCATGCGTTATGGTAGTGCTTACAACTCCAAGAGATAGGTACTACTGTTAGCCCTGTCTGCAGATGAGAAAAAAACTGAGCCACAGAACACTTGACACAGATTCAAGACAGATGACAAAATTTGACAACTGGAACACCTCCAACAGCATTCAAGAAGAGTAGTTTCCCAAGAGGCTAAGGCGAGTTTACACTGGGTTAAGGAGAAAATGAGATGTAGAAGTGAAGAGAGCTCCAAAAAGAAGATCTGTGAAAGGACGACTCAGGATGTTGCTGAAGGGATACAAGTTTGGGGAGTTTTGTTTTGTTATCAAGATAGGATTCTAAGCATCGTTTTATGCCATATGTCCAATAATAAAAAGTAAAATTCACGAAGGTAATTTAAACCTTAAAAACCTGTAAAAGACTTTTTTTAAGTTATAACATTATACTTGGGAGCACCTTAAATACAAAGGAATTTTTGCATTCTGTCTCCTCTTTCCACATCTTGACCTTCTGATCATTCCTATTGGGCTTGTTTGGGTTTACACTACTGTACTGGTTTGAATCTGTTATGTACCCTAGAAAAAGTCTAGGTTCATTTTTTTTTTTTTTTTTTGCATGGGCAGGCACCAGGAATTGAACGCCAGGTCTCTGGCATGGCAGGTGAGAACTCTGACACTGAGCCACCGTGGCCCACCCAGGCCTATGTTCTTTTAATCCATCCTGTGGTGCAGACCTATGTGGGTGGGACTTTTTGCTTAGGTTGTTTTCATGGAGATGTGATCCATTCGATTCAAGATGGGTCTTAATCCTTTACTGGAGTCCTTTGTGGGAGGATAAAAGACAGTACAAACTCAGAGAAGTTGAAAGAGAAAATATCCTGGGAGAAGCAAGAAGGACCCACAGAAGCTGAGAGAGCCATTTTGAAATCAGAACCATGAGAGAAGGAACAGGAGACGTTGCCATATGCCTTTCCATGTGACAAAGGAACCCTGGATGGGAACAGCTTTTCTCAGAGAAGGTATCCTCTTCTTGATGACTTAATTTAGAAATTTTCATAGGCTTAGAACTATAAATCTGTAGCCTAATAAATCCAATCATTTCTGGTATATTGTGTTCCAGCAGCTTTAGCAAACTGAAATAACTACCAACTGGTGAGCTTCTGTCAGTGAGCTTCAGCCATACTAGTGTTTTCTTAGTTCTTCAAACATACTAAGATCTTTGCCACCTCAAGGCTTGCTGTGCCCTTTGAGGGGGAACTCTTACCTTAGCTTGTACATTGTTGCATCCTTCTCGTTCTCCATTTCCAAATCATAAGCCACCTTTTCAGGGAGAGCTTTCCTGACCAACTTATCTAAACTAATATTCTTACCTTATTCTCTATCATGGCACTCTACATTATTCGTTCACAGTACTCAGCCCAATCTGTAACCGCCTTCTTTGCTCACATTTTATTGTCTACCTGTCCACTACAATGTATGTATCATGATGGCAAGGATGTCTGGCTTGTTTGCCTGTGTTTTCAGCCCTTAGAAGGGTTCGTGGCAAATAACGTGTGCTCAGTAAATATTTGTGAAATGAATTACATAACCCACATCTCCCTCTAGCACTTTTCTTCTACTGGGATCATGTACACGGTTTCGTAAATCCAAGGTCTTTTTCTTAAGTATACCAACATATACCATCATAACAACTAGCATTTATTGAATTGTCACTAGGTACCAGGCACTGCGCTATTAATTTATATGTATCATTTCACTTACTCTTCACAATAATATACTCCCATAGACAGGTACTTTTAAAATCAAGAGAAGGAGGAAGAGGTGGAATAACTTGCCCGGGTTCACACACTGTTAGGGTCGGAATTCGAACTCAGTTCTAATTTCATAAACAAAACAAAGCCGAGCCACTGCTCACTTCAGTAACGGCACATTCTTTATTTTGGGCGATCCTAATCTCTCTTTATTTATGTTTTCAGATTGCACTTGCTCTATGGAGGCCACGTTCTAATATATACACTCAAATTTCATCCCCTTCTTCCACTTGCTTTCTTAGGGCCGGGGACAGGGTGAGAAGCAGTGGAGGGCGGTCCTGAACTTCCAATTCTCCGACTCAGCTGAGGAAGACGCATGTAGGAAGCACAAGAGATTCAAGCCTCAGAACTTTCTCTCAGCACTGAGGAAAAGGTACAAGGAAGCCTAACAAGCCCTAGCTGGCGGCGGGTTTTGGAAGAGAAACCAAAAATTCCCGCACCGCAGCAGCGGCCAAAGCCCTTACCTTAACTGCCACCTCCGGAGCCGAGTCCACTGCAACTGCCAGAGAAGGCTTGGCCGAAGGCAATTTAGTCAGGTGCATAAGGGATTCGGCAGCTGGTAGCGGACATCGTCCGCTCTCACTGTCTGAGTCCGATTCGGACCCTGAACCCGAACCATAGGAAGCAGCCAGAGCTGCAATCGCAGCCGACATGACGGCAACAGACCCGCTGCGAAGACCAGGCCCGGCGGAAGAAGAAGGGGCTCCCAGGTCCTGACAGATTACCACAGAACATATTATTTGCCCCGCTTTACTAAGAAAGCGTTTATAACATTTTCAAACAATCAAGTAATTACAAATATAGTAACCCCCAAGTTAATAAAGAATTTGGAATCATTTATCTAGGGAAACACAGAGAATAAAAATAGTTTATAACTTTCAGGACCTATTTGACTAGCTTAAAGACTACGAGTACCGAAATACCTTGAGGCCTTGCGTTCCTGACTTCCGGCGTGCTGCGCGGCGGGAAGTGGGAGAAGGCACGATGGGAAGTGTAGTTTGAGGTGAGGGGGCGGGACCGGCCTGGCAGGCCTCTCTTTGATCCCGCCCCCGAAAGGATGGTTCATTCAATTGGCTATCATCTTCCCTCATTCCCTAGCCAAGCACTGTGCTCTCCGCTCCCCTTCCCCCAAACGGAGGATTGGGCAATACCACACCGGTTCAGGAAGGGGGGTGGGGGCGGTATATCCATCCTCACGGACAGGTGAGTGGGCAGAGTTTCCCACAAGGGTTATGCCTGGGCACTGGGAACTATAGAAGAAACTGAGTCTTAAGTTCGAAGACCTTAACTGGCGGGGAATAGCTCCCGCTGGGAAGGAAGAGAGGTTAGGTGACGGGAGTCCAGCGGCACCCCCGGCTTCCGGCGCGTATCCCCGCGCCCGGTTGTGGAGCGTCGCGCGCGGGGAGGGGGCGGCCGGGGGGCGGCGGCGGTTCCCGGTGTTGTTCGCTCGCGCGTCGAGCACACTGTGGGTCCGGCGACCGGTTGGCGCCGCAAGCGGCGATTCCGGTGGCCTGGAGCCTCGGCCGCCGCCAGGAGCGGATTCCATTCCGAGCCCGACGCTCCTAGGTGGAGCACCAAGATCTGAGAGGGTCCGGCGGCCGCCGCCAAAGCATGAAGAAGGGCTAAGGCAAGAGCCCCCAAGATTTCATGGTGAGCGCGAGTCTCTCAGGAATTTTTTTGGTGGGTGCGGGGGATGCTAAGATAGGAACTCTTCCTCCACAGCCGAACAGAGAGGTGTGTGTGGCTCTCTAGCCCGGCAAATGTTAAGGAATGGGCGCGCCTCTCCCTCCGACGACCCCCACCCCCATTCGTGGGTTTCCCGAGCTCCCGCCGCCCACTCGCCGGCCAGGCTAGGTGCCGAGGGAGACGGGGGCTAGCGCGCTTGGGTTTCGGTTGCAGGGACCGCACTGAAGCTGCCCTAGGCAGAGAGATCACCTGAGGTGCCATCGCCAGAACCCCCCCCCCCCCCCGCCCCGCCACCACGTCTCCTGCCCGCCTGGTGGCCCCCTTGCCTCCTCGTTTGCGGGTAGGCTGCAGCACCGGGTCGGAGAGAATCCCCTGCTCGCTCTTTGAGACCCAGGCTCTGTAAAGCAAGCTCGTGCGTTTGCGTGTTTGCGCGGCGAGTCGGTGTCTATAGACATAACGGTAAAGCCAGTATGGGAAATCCTTTATTCGTTTGAAGAGGAGGCAAAGTGGTGCGGTCTCCTCTGATGCCTGTTAATGGGGACCCCTTGGGCAGAGTTAGGGAGCAGCTCTCTTAGCTCCGATGTGGGCTGGACTCGCCCATTGTGCCACCCAGATAATTATTCAACTATGCAGCATCCATTGCACCTTTTCCATTTTTCTTTTCCCCTTGCTACAGCATGCCCCCTAGCTTCTGTACTCTGACGCCTTTTGCACTCGCGGATGGTAAACTGAAATAATGATGAAAAGAAAGCACATTCTGTCCTAATGTGCTTTACTACCTGTCCTAAAGCAATTAATAAATCCCTAGCTCGGCTAGGTGCTAGAATACGACTCATTCTAATCCTATCCTTTTCTATGGATAGGGTGCCTCGGATTAATTTTCTTTCTTGGGTGTTAGATTGAAGTGTTGTCTTATTTCTGTTCAGTAAGTTAATTTATTGCCTACTCAACACGTCTTATTTATTGTTCTTAAATTGAATTTCCATGGTAACTTCCATTTTTCTAATTGTTGATAGAAACTATATATATATATTGTCGATATAAACTATATTTATCATAACTACAAATGCAGTATGACTCTGAACTCTCAGAAACAGTTTTGCCATTATGCTCTAAGTTTCTTTTGGGAAAAGAAACTTATTATTTATGTCAAATATTTCCTTAAAATACTTGATATGAAATTTCTCAAGTTTTGATTAAGAAAAGTTTTGTATTTCTTTATTTTTCAGTAGCAGAATAATTGATTGCTAATCATAGCCGTGATTTAGTTGAATGCAAGAATTTAAGATGGGGTTTTAACTGTCATATTGAGCATACCCTAATTTATTTAAATTTTATTTTTATTCAGTTCTTTTCTTTGCAATTTCGATTATTATGATTGCTTGTAGAATTTTTTTCTCATTTTTCTAACTTCTATCCACAAGGATGGGTAGTCTCCATTTTTGCATGATCTGTCATATCAGAAAGATGAAATATTTTTGGAAAGTATAAGAAACAACTTGATAATTATGTTAAAAACTGTTTACATATCATTATTTAAAAATAAATTATTCACTGCTAAATATGTGTTTTCTTTTTATTTTTTAATCCTCCCTTTCCAGCTTTCATTGTTTAAGCAGTTGCACTTTTCCTTTTAATAAAATGAAATTGTGCATAGGCATTGCAGAGGCAGTTGTTTTAAGGTACGATAATTGTTTTATGGTACTTGTAAGTGGCTCACATATAACTTGATAGCAGTAGAATCAAATCCTTGTTTAGGAAATGACATTGCAATTTACAGAACAGATACCTCTGTGCCTTGGTTTCCTTGTATGTAAATGAAGACACTACCCATTTACTTCTCTAGGTAGTTGTTTGAATTTAGTAAAGATGTTTTTGTAATGCTTTTAAAGGTAAATATTTTAGTTGATGAATCATGAAAATATTTGTGTAAAATACAACGAAAAAATGTCGTTAGAATTTCCCCTCGCACTTTAGAATGGCTGATTCACATTGAATTTTGCTTTGAAGAGGTATAGCTCTAAAGTGAAGAATGTTTTTCATCCATGAAGAGTTTTTAATATTTGCAGATTTATTGATCTCGATATGTCATTAATATTGATGAAAAAATTTTATGACTCTATAATGAAACCAATGGAACACTGAATTACGTTTGTTAAAAGTAAAATCTCCTTAAAATATTAAGGCCTTTTTCATTGAAAAATTTGCAGATGACATAATCCAGAATACATAGTTGTGATCATTTCTAGGGTTTAATATAGAGCTACTTTGTTTATCATTCAGGTTTGTTAAAATCTACATCTTCAGAAGCCATCTATTAATAGTATATGACTATAAATTATTATGCATTTTGATTTATTACAAGAATAGTTTAAGATATCTTTTCTCGGTGTTTGATTTTTCATTGCCATAGTAGTTAGAAGCTTTTGATTTCCTTATTGGAGAATTAACAGTTCATTTTCATAGCAAAAATTACCATTAAGCTGTTATATTATTAGAACTTTTACCAAAACAGTGTTTTTGGTTACTTTATGAAAAAAATTCATATAAATATTGAGTGTTAAATTGTCTTTAAAATTACTATTGTGTTTTTTCCTTTGTGAATTAACTTTGTTACATTTTATAATCATTTTTTAAAATGACCAATTAGAATTGAGCTGTGGGGCGGGCAGATGGTTGCATAGTGGTAGAGTTCTTGCCTGCCATTCTGGAGACTCGGGTTGGATTCCCCGTGCCTGCCCATGCCAAAAAAAAAAAAAGAGTTTGAGCTGTTATTATTCTCAGGTAAATGCATTTAAGTCAAGCTACTTGAAGACAGGAACTGACTTGATGTGTAGTCATACATTCCAAGTTTTTAGCATAGTGTCTGGAAAATAATAATGCCTCAGTTTTCTTTGTTGGCAAATAAAATGAATGAGTGAAAATATCCATTAAACAATTGACTGGGTAGAAATTTAAATCTAAAAATAGATTTATCAAACTAAAATTTTAATTTGTGAAACATCACATATCTTTATGTGATATGTGGGGGTTCTTTAAACTCCATTTACCTGTACAGACTTAATTCATAATTCCTTTACTCATCCATTTTTTGAACTAGCACTAGATACTGAAAAATGTATAACTTGGCAACTTTTCAGTTGTGAAAATATGAACAATTTTATTCTGACCTTTTATAACTCATTTGATAAAAATATGTGTTAATTTTTTTGTTTTTCCTAAATAAGATGAGTATAGAAATTGTTTCTTTTTTATTTATCTCAGTTTTCTAGTGAATTATTAATAAAAAGATGTATGTATATCAAATCCTGTGTTAACTGCCTGAATACCTAATTTAAAAATAAATGACCTCTGTGGTGGAGCTTTTTATAAATGAGGAATCTTGTGTTTTTAATTTATCACATCAAATTTATAATTTACTGGTAGTTCCTACCTTAGACTGGGATTGATTATATTGTAAAATGGTTTAAAACCCATAACTTAATTTTCTAATAGAAACAATATTATTGGTGGTTAGATTTTTAGGTGGTCTACTAAAGACTGTTTAATCCATAGTATACCTATAGGATTATGCTAAGAATATTAGAGAATTATAAAAATTATAGTACTAGTATAAATAATATATTAAAGTATCTCTAATAAAATGTCTATTTTCTGTGGAAAAATAATTCAGAATCTAGCTTGAAATGCTGCGAATACCTTTTCTCCTATGCTGGACCTCACAGGATTATTTGGAACTTTTCTCTTGACAATTGGACATGAAGAGAAGGGCCTTCCTCAGTTCAGTGGGTGCTGTCACCTTCCATTATCTGGGGCAAAGGACCAGGGAATGAGGGAAATTGGAAAGAGATGGGGTCTTTCTTCCCTGTAACCATGGGCAAGTCACTTACTTCTCATGGTTTTCTTGGTTGTAAAATGAGAAGGTTGAATCAAGTGACCACTGAGGTCCCTTCTAGCTACAAATAAAATCCTAAGGTACTTTCTGCTCAGTATAACCCCCTTTTACTGTGAATTCATTTTCCTTTTCTAATTTCACTGTTTATTACTTCTGGCCAGGGTATTTCTCCTTCCTGGATCAATTTCTAGCAAGAATAGTCTGTTCTCAGAAGGAAGCTTTTCAGATTTTAGAGGTATTTTGTTGTTCCTTTTATATTTTGCTTGTTTGTTGTTGTTGTTGTTGTTTTAAAGAAAACTCCTAGCACCACCAAGGAAAAGAATTAAGATAATCTTTCTTTTCCTCTTTTGAGTTATTTTTTTATCAAGACCCTTTAAGTAAAGTCAAAGTAGATTTTATTTGTCCTTTGATAAAGATCATATCCATTGAATCTTGAGAGGAATTGCTTTCTTTTTTAAAGGAAAATTATTGGAACTGAGGTTAGGGAGTGGGAGTATAATGGAAAAGAGATGGAATGTGGCCTGAGGATAGGATTGCCAGATAAAATGTGGAACATTCTGTTTTTTATTTGCTAAATCTGCAACCTTACAGGGGGCACAGTGGAGTTTTAAGTGTGGCAGAAGTGTGGCATGGTAGGATTAGTGGCAGAGTAAGAAAATAAGTTTATAAACTCCTTGAAAGCAAGGACAGGTTTTTTGTTGTTCTTTGGTTGTTTTGTTTTGCTTCACTCTATTTTTGTGTTCCTAGCGCATCTTCTTTCATTTAAGCTAAATGGATATTTGAATAGATGTAATTACTACAAAATAATAGGTAAGTAATTCTCTTAGGATAGTGGAAAGATCATGATACTGTGAGGAAAGGAATTATATAACACAGCTGTGTTTGCCATATGATTGGACTGTTTTGTAGATTTTCAACTAACTTCTTATTTGGAGGTTATTAATATTTAAAAGTAAGGTGTAACATGGTCTCTTAAGGGTAAAGTTCATGCAGGGCCATGGAAGTCTTGGTCTACTGAAGGTTATGGATTTTAAGTTCACTGGAAAGGGTTAATCACGAGAATGACTGGATCATATCTGTCTTTTAAAAAGATATCTGGCTTGGTGGGGACAAGCATAGAAGCAAGGAGGCCAAACATAATTCTGCCCATTTCTGTAGTTTATTGGTCCAATCTAAACACCTCATGAAGCCAGGCAACTAAGTGCTCAGAGGACTGAATTGTTTTCTTGAGTGGCTGAAGCTATAAAAGTCAGAAGCCATTAATGGTCTGTTTCCTGTGATGTGAGATAGAGAAGCAGTAGGGTGTGGGGAGTGGGGGGTGGGTGGGGAGAGTGAGAAGTGGATGCTTAGAAAGGGTCCCAACAAAGTACCTTTGTCCATGGTCCTGAGATTGAGTTCCAAGAGATACCCTAGTATTTTAATAAGTTATCCTTTTTGCATATTCTTTTTAGAATTGCTTTTCTGGTACTTGGGCAACCATTCAAAAGAATCCTCTTTTGGATGACCTATTTTGTACGTGGTCACATGGCTAATAAAAATGGTACAGATGGAATTTGAACGCTGATATGTGTGATTTCAAAATTCACTTTTTCCACTACCTTGTGCTACAAATTCTGAGGAGTGGATGTTGAATCTGTTGATGTCTACCAGATGGTCTTGGCAGCAGAGGTTTTTTGGGTGTGATTGTCAAGGCGTAACTTCTTGCCTTTCTTTGATCCTGAGTATCAATTACCCAGGCCTACTCCAATAAATTAATATTTCTATATTGAATAACTCATTTATAAACAAAAAGCATACATGTTAGGTGTGGATTAACTTGTTTGATTCCTCTACCAAAGTAAATATAAAGTCTGTCATGTTCCACATCAGGCTACAGAAGTAAGCTTTTTGTTTTCTAATTGTTTTATTAGGGACACCTATTCTCTTATGTCTATCTTTTTTTAAATATAAATTTTGTAATCTTTTTTTTTTTTGTATGGGCAGGCATCTGGAAAGAAATACAATCTACTTTTTAATATAAATTTTTATAACACACTTACTAGAGGTCACACGAGAATTATGAACAGGGGAAGCAAAGAGAAAAGAACAGGGGAAGCATTTTACATTTTGGTAGGGTATGAAGACTGACACTTAAAAAAAGAAAACAAAATCAAGATAGAGCTCTATATGGTACATACCATGATGTAACAAGACCCCTGTATAACTTGGGCCCTTCTATCCCCGTTTAGACAAATGGTTAAAGAGACCCGAACTATAGTGAAAAGAGCCATGAATCTGATAACTGAGGAGTGAGATTCTAGTTCTGACACAACTACTGAGTGCCTTGGTCCAAGTTCAGGAGATAAAACAAATATTTGAGCACCAGAGTGGCAGCTTTCTGCCACACATAAGTACTAGGAACTTTATGTTGTTTAGTTGTTTTAACCCAAGCAACAATACTTTACTATGCCTGTTTTTAGAAAAGGAAACGAGGTTCAAAGAGAGAGATTAAGCAAATTGCCAGAAATACAGTAATAATTTGAACAAAAACAGGAGTCAATAAATTACAGCCTGTTTTTATATGACCGCAAGGAAAATAATTTTTTTTAACATTTTTATAAGGTTATAAAAGGAGAAGAGGAGGAGAAATATGTAACATAGTCTATATGTGGTTCATAAAACCTAAAATATTTATCTTGCCCTTTACAGGAAATTTTTACATTGTAAAGAAAGTACATTGTATTACTTTTTCAACTCAGAAGGGCCCGAACACCTGCTTTCTTTACATTTCAAGGCTGCTTTAAAGTTTAAATGAGGTTTAAATAAATGTGAAAGTGCTTTGAAAAGTATAAAGCACTATTAAGAATTAAGAGGCTCATTGTTTATATTGTTATGTTACAAAAGGAATAAAAGGGAACTTAAATGATGTATACTATGCTACAAATTAAAAATAAGACAATGAGAAAATAAAATGCCAGTCTAATCTGCATATTTATAGTAATTACATTAGTGAGCTTTGTTTTATAAATAAGCAAGCATTTTTTTATTATCCTTGTTTAATCACTTTGCAGATTAAGATACAGCAGGGATTTCAAATAGGCTCACCTTCCTGGCTGTTGGGGCTAGGACTCTTTCTTGGTCTCTAACTTCTCTTGGAGGTCTCTTCACCTGCAGTTCCAGCCTCTAAAGCTTTCCAGGGGCTTGAAGGAAGGTTTTTCCAATTCATAGACTTAGTTAAGCACATCTATCTAATTATCTAGCTCTAATGGCACTGATCCTTAAATGATGTTAATGTCTTTTCCACCCTAAATCAAAAATTAGCTGCATTTAAAAATTTTCAACTTTTTTTTTTAACAATCCAGATATGTGTTCCGTCAGAGGGTAGACAGTGAAACGTAATCTCCCCTTTACTTCCGACTACCCAGATCCCTCTACAGAGTCAATTTTGTTACTACTAGTTTATGTGTACTTTCTGAGATACTCTTATGTATGTAAGGATGTGTGTGTATTATATATATATATATATATATGTATGTATATATATGTATATGTATGTATGCATATAGTCCTTTCACTTTAACACCTGGTAGCATATTATACATGGTTTTCTGCATCTTGTTTCCTCACTTAATATATCTTAGGGGATCATTCATATCAATACATGAACATGCCATATTCATTTTTCATTATTTTATTTTTTATGATTAAACTTTTTAAGTATAGTTTTAGATTTACAAAATAACAGAACAGCTAGTATATAGAGTTTCCTATAACTGCACACAGTTTTTCCTATTATTAACATCTTGGATTAGTGTGGTACGTTTGTTACAATTAATGAACCAATGTTGAAGCACTATTATTAACTACAGTCTATAGTTTACATTAAGATGCACTTTTTGTGTTGTACAGTTCTATGGATTTTGACAAATGCAAAATAACATGTATCTACTATTAGAGTTTCATACAGAATAATTTCACTGCCCTAAAAATCCCCTGTGCTTCACCTTGTCATCTTTCTGTTCCTTTCCTTGACCCGTGGCAACCACTAATCTTTTCATTGTCTCTGTAGTTTTGCCTTTTCTAAAACGTCATGATATTGGGATCATATAGTATGAAGTCTTTTCAGACTGTTTTTTTTCACACAGTAATATGCATTAGGGTTTCCTTCACGTCCTTTTATGGCTTGATAACTCTTTTCTTTTTATCACTGAATAATATTTCATTGTATGGATATACCACAGTTTGTTTATTCATTCACCTACTGAGGGTTATCTTGGTTGCTTCCAGGTTTTGACAATTACAAATAAAGCTGCTATAAATATTTGTGTGCAGGTTTTCTGTGTACACACATTTTCAACTCGTTTAGGTAAATACCTAGAAGTACATTTGCTAGATAGTAAAGTAGGACTGTGTCTAGCTTTGTAATAAACTGCCAAATTGTCTTCCAACATGGTTGTACGATTTTGTTACCCACCAGCAATAAATGAATGTTCCTGTTGCGCTGATCCTCGTCAACACTTGGTACTGTTATTTTATTTATTTATTTTTAATTTTAGCCATTCCAATATGTGTATAGTGGTGTCTCTGTTGTTTTGATTTGGAATTTCCTGATGACATATGATTTTAAGCATCTTTTCATATGCCTCTTTGTTAGTTGTATATCTTAATAAATCTTTTGCCCATTTAAAAATTGAGTTGTCTTTTATTGAGTTTTAAGAGTTCTTTGTGTATATATATATATATATATTTTTTTTTTAACATGGGCAGGCACCGGGAATCGAACCCGGGTCCTCTGGCATCGCAGGCAAGCATTCCTGCCTGCTGAGCCACCGTGGTCCGCCCTCTTTGTGTATTTTAGATAAAAGTCCTTTATCAGCTATGTATTTTGCATTTATTTTCTTCCAGGCTGAGGCTTGTCACTCACAGCGTCTCTTGCAGAGCAGAAGTTTTAAATTTTAATAAAATGAAATGATTTTTAAGAAAAGAATTTAATGTTACAAGTTTACAGTTCTAAGTCCTTGAAAAAGTCCAATTAAGGCACCAGCAAGAGGGTACCTTCACTCAGGAAAGGCTGATGCTGTTCAGAATACCTCTGTCAACTGGGAAGGCACATGGCTGGTCCTTGTTTCTGCTTCCATTGCTTCCAGCTTCTGATATCAGTAGTTTCCTCTCTGAGTGTTAGTGGGCCTTCACTTAGTTCCTCTGGGACACAACTCTGAATTCTGGCTTGCTTAGCATCTCATGGGAAGGTACATGGTGACGTCTGCTGGGCCTTGCATCTCCAAATGTCTGAATCTTGTGTTGGCTCTATGAGTCCTGAAACAGCTATTCTGCAAGCATCTGCATCTGCTCTGAGCTTTCTCCAAAATGTTTCTTCTTTTAAAGGACTCCAGTAAACTAATCAAAATCCACCTTGAATAGGTGGAGTCACATCTCCATCTGATCAAAAGGCCACACCCATAATTGGGAGTGCCACATCTTCACAGAGATAATCTCATCAAAAGGCTGAACCCATAACTGGTAGCCCTCCATCTCTGGAAATAATCTAATAAAAAGGTTTCCCCCTTAAAATATTGAATCAGGATTAAAAGACATGGCTTTTCTGGGATACACAATACTTTCAAACTGGCACAAGGTCTAAGATCTATTTTGAGTTAATTTTTGTGAAAGCTGTATGGATTGCATCTAATTAGACTTTTGGCATATGAATGTATAATTGTTCCAGGATCATTTGTTGAAAAGACTCTTCTTCCTCCATTGAATGTGTGCCAGTTTGAAATGAAACTGTTTTGTATCCCCAAAAAACCCATGTTCTTTAATCCTGATTTAATATTGTAGGGTGGGATCTTTTGATTAGGTGGTTTCCATGAAGATGTGTCTCCATTCAGGGTGGATCGCTTATTGGAGTGTTTTAAGAGGGAACCATTTTGGAAAAAGCTTCAGATCTGGCACAGACAGAGAGGTTTGGAGATGCAGAAGGAAAATGCTCCCCAGAAAGCTATTTGAAGCCAGAAGCCAAAGGGCCAGCAGATGCCAGCCACGGACATTCCCAGATCAGCCTTTTTTGAGTTGAGGTATCTTTATCTAGATGCCTTAGTTTGGACATTTTTATGGCCTTCAAACTATAAACTCATAACTTAATAAATTCCCTTTATGAATAAATACCAAATAAAAACAAATTGCCTTTGCTCCTTTGTCAAAGATTAGTACACTATACTTGTGTGGTTCTATTACTGGGCTTTCTAGTATGTTCCATTGCTCAATTTGTTCTTTTGCTAATAACACTGTCTTGATTACTATAGATTTGTAGTTCATTTAAAGCTGTGTTATGTCAGTAACTTTGTTGTTCTTCAGTATTCTGGGTCTTTTGCCTTTCAATAAAAGCTTCAGAATCAATTGTTGATAGCCGTAAAATAACTTACTGGGATTCTTTTTCCTTGTAGTGTTTTCTTTTGTTCTTAATAATAAACTGTATTATTAGGGCAGTTTTAGATTTACAGAAAAATTGTGCATGAAGTATTATCCCCATAACACCCTTCCCCAACAGTGCTCCCTATTATTAATATCTTGCATTAGTGTGCTACTTTTATTACAATTGAACCAATATTGATAACTTATTAGTAACTAAAGTCCACTGTTTATACTGTTTTTATATACATTTCATGTTTAATTCATGTGGCCACCATTACTGTATCATATGGACTTGTTTCACTGCTGTAAAATACTTGGTGGAATTTTTATTGGGATTATGTGGAATCTGTAATTGAACCAAGTTATGGAGAATTGACAATTCAAGCAGTGATAAACATGGAATCTCTCTCCATTTATTTTTTCTTTGATTTCTTTCATTGGTTTTGTAGTTTTCCTCATATAGATCCTGTACAAATTTTGTTAGATTTCTTCTTGTTTGGGTACTAATGCAAATGGTATTATATTTTTAGTTTTAGTTTCAAATTCCATTTGTTTATTGCTGGCATTAAGGAAGGCAGTTGAGTTTTTATATTAACTTTAAATCTGCAACCTTTCTATAATTGCTTATTAGTTCCAGAAAATTATTTTTACAATTCTTTGAGTGTTGTAAAAATAACAGTTTAATTTCTTCCTTCCCAATCTATATACCTTTTATTTCCTTTTCTTTTATTGAATTAGCTAGGTCTTCTAGTGTGATGCTGAACAGGAGTGGTGAGAATGCTTTGTTCCTAATCTTAGGGGAAAAACATCTAGCTTCTTACCATTAAGTATATTAGCTGTGGAATTTTATAGATGTTCTTTATCATATCAGGGATGTCCCCCTCTATTCCTTGTTTGCTGAGAGTTTTTATCATGAATTCCTGGTAGATTTTGTCAAATACATTTTTTGCATCTATTGATATGATAACATGATTTTTCTTCTTTAACTTATCCACATGATGGATTACATTAATTGATATTCCATTGTTGAACCAACCTTGCATACGTGTTAGAATCCCACTTGGTTGTGGGGTATAATCGTTTTTATAAATTGTTGGATTTGACTTGATAATACTTTGTTGAGGGTTTTTGCATGTATTTTCACAAGCAATATTGGGGCATACTTTTCCTTTCTCATAATGCCTTTATCTGGTTTTGGTTTAAGAGTAATGTTGGCATGATGGAGTGAGTTAGGAGTGTCCCTCTGTTTCTATTTCCTAGAAGCACTTATAAAGTATTAGTATTAATTCTTCCTTATATGTTTGATAGAATTCACCAGTGAAATCATTTGGGCCTTTTTTGAAAGTTATTTATTATTGATTCAATTTCTTTACTAGATATAGGTCTATTCAGATTATCTATTTCTCCTCATGTGAGTTTTGGTAGATTGTGCCTTTTAAGGACTTGGTTTTTTTTAATCTAAGTTATCAAATTTATGGGCGTATAATTGTTAATAATATTCCTTTATTATCCTTTTAATGCCTGTGGGATCAATAGTGATGAACCCTCTTCCATTTCTGATATTAGTAGTTTGTGAATTCTTTTTCTTTTTTCTTGGTTAACCTGGCTAGAGGTTTATCAATTTTATTGATCTTTTCAACAAATTAGCTTTTCTTTGTTAGTTTCTGAATGTGCTTTTTTTTTATATTAGGGAAGGAAGGATGGAAGAAAGCGAGAAAGAAAAAGAGGAAAGGAGAAGGAAGAGAACAGGGGAGGAGGGTGGGTAATGCGGGCAGGAGAGTACCACATTCCCCTTCTGTCCCCACAATCTTCATCCAGATCATACTAGAGCAAAATGTCAAAGAAAGTTAATATTGACTTTCTGTCTCAGAGCTGATCACTCTTTGGTCTGTTATACAGACCAACTCATTCAGTACACCAGAGCTTTGACATTGTCATTTTTACCAGAGTCATAATATCGAGATTATATAGTATCTATCCTTTTGTATCTGGTTTATTTCACTGAGGATTATGTCCTGAAGGTTCATCCATATTGTCATATGCCTCGGGACCTCATTTCATCTTATTGCTACATAATATTCCATCGTGTATATATATATACATTTTGTTTATCCACTCATCTGTTTATGTGTACCTTGATTGCTTCAATCTTTTAGTGATTGTGAATAATGCTGCTATAAACATTGGTTTGAAAATGTCTGTTCATGTCACTCCTTTCAGCTCCTCTACGTATATACCAAGTAGTGGTATTTTCAGGTCATAGAACAGCTCGATGTTTAGTTTTCTAAGCAACTGCCGAATTGTCTTCCATAGTGGCTGTACCATTATACAGTTCCACCAGCAGGGACTAATGTTCCAATTTCTCCACATCCTCTCCAACATTTGTAGTTTCCTGTTTGTTAAATGGCAGCCATTCTTACAAGTGTGAGATAATATCTCATTGTAGTTTTAATTTGCATTATAGCTGAAGAAGATGAGCAACTCTTCATGTGCTTTTAGCATTTTTTATTTGCTTTTCAGAAAAATGTCTATTCATATATTTTGCTCATTATGTAATTCTGTTGTTTATTCTTTTATTTTTGAGTTGTATAATTTCTTTATGTACATGGGGTTTCAAACCTTTATCTGATGTATACTTTCCAGATACTTTTTTCCCGTTGAGTTGGCTGCCTCTTCAACTTTTTGACAAAATCGTTTGAGACACAGATTTTGATTCTGAGAACTCCCATTTATCTAATTTTTTTCTTTCATTACTTGTGCTTTCGGTATAAAGTTCAGGAAACTACCTCATATTACAAGGTCTTGAAGATGTTTCCTTCAGGAGTTTTAGAGTACTGGCTCTCATATTTAGGTCTTTGATTCAGTTTGGCTTAATTTTTGATTAAGGTATAAGATATGGGCCCTCTTTCATGCTTTTGACTTTTGATGTCCGTTTTTCCCAAGCCTATTTATTGAAAAGACTATTCTGTCCCAATTCAGTAGATTTGGGAGCCTTGTCAAAGATCAATTGACTGTAAATTTGGTGGAAAATCTCTGACTCTCAATTTGATTCTGTCGACCAATACTTCTATATTTGTGTGAATACCATCCTGTTTTGATGACTGTGGCTTTGTAGTAAGCTTTGAAATTGGAAAGTGTTAATCCTCCCACTTTGCTCTTCTTTTTTAGAATACCTATAATTATTTGAGGTTTCTTTCCTTTCCAGATGAATTTGATAGCTAGCTTTTCCAAGTCTTCAAAATAGGTTGTTGAAATTTTGATTGGTATTGCATTGAACCTGCAGCTCAATTTAGGTAGGATTGGCATCTTAGTAACATTCAACCTTCGTGTCTATGAGCATGGAATATCTTTCCATCTGTTTAGATCTTCTTTAATTTATATTAACAGTATTTTGTATTTTTCTGTGTACAGGTCCTTTACTTCCCTGTTTAAGCTTATTCCTAGGTACTTGATTCTTTTAGTGGCTATTTTGAATGGAGTTTTTTCCTTATTTGTTTCCATATTTAGATCATTATTTTTGTATAGAAACATTTCTGATTTTTATACATTAATCCGCCACTATACTAAATTTGTTTATTAACTCAGGTAGCTTTGTCATGGATTTCTTAGGATTTTCCAAGTTAATGAGCATTGTTAATTTCCAACTTAATTCTGTGTGGTCAGAGAACGTGTTTTGAATAATTTCAATCTTGTTAAATTTATGAAAACATGATTTGCATACCAGCATATGATCTATCTTAGAGTATGTTCCATGAGCACTAGAGAAGAATGTATACCCTGATATTTTAGGGCATATCAATTTGTATATATCAGTTAGGTCTAATTCATTTATCACATTGTTTAAATTCTCTCTTACCTTATTGATCCTCCATCTGGTTGTTCTATTGATAGAGAAGAATGGTGTATTGAAATCTCCCATTATTATTATTGAAATGTCAATTGCTCCTTTGAATTTAGCCAATATTTGCCTCCTGTACTTTGGAGCTCTTTGATTGGGAATATAAACATTTATGTTATTTCTTCTTGGCGAATTGTCTCTTTTATTGATGTATAGTGTCCTTTCTTGTCTCTTATAACATCTTTACATGTAAAGTCTATTTTACCTGATGTTAATAGCTACCACTGCTTTCTTTTAGTTAGAGCTTGCACAGGATGTCTTTTTCCATCCTTTCACTTTCAATCTATTTATATCCTTAGGTCTAAGATGAGTCTCTTGTAAGCAGCATATAGATGGTTCATATTTTTTAATCCATTCTTCCAATCTACATCTTTTAATTGGTGAGTTTAGTCCATTAATATTCAGAGATATTATCATAAAGGCAGTTCTTGATCTACCATCTTATCTTTAGAGTTAATTTATCAGATCTATATGTTCTTTTCCCTCTCTCTCTCTTATAATCCTTTGAGTTACCCTTACGCATACTCTTCAATTCTGTACTCTCCTCCGGACCTCCCTTCAGTGTTTCTTTTAGAGCAGGGCTCTTGTTGGCAGTTCTCTTAGCCTTTGTTTGTTAGTGAAGATTTTAATCTCTCTCTCAATTTTGGAGGACAGCTTGGCAGAATAAAGAATTCTTGACTGGAAATTGTTCTCACTCAGAATCTTAACTATATCATACTGCTGTGTTCTTGCCTCCATGGTGGCTGCTGAGTAATCTGAGCTCAGTCTTATTGGTTTCCCTTATATGTAATGAATTGCTTTTCCTTTGCTGCTTTCATGACTTTTTGCTTCTCTTTAGTATTTGACATTCTAATCAATAAATCCTATTATGATTTATTCTATCTGAGGTTCTTTGGACATCGTTGATTTGCATATTCATGTCTTTTATTATAAGAGTTGACAAGTTTTCTCCCATTATCTCTCTTTTTTTTATTAATTAAAAAAAGAATTAACAAAACAATTAGAAATCATTCCATTCTACATGTACAATCAGTAATTCTTAATAACATCACATAGTTGCATATTCATCATTTCTTAGTACATTTGCATCGATTTAGAAAAAGAAATAAAAAGACAACAGAATAAGAATTAAAACATTAATAGAAAGAAAAAAAAAAAAACAAAAAACCTATACCTCACATGCAGCTTCATTCAGTGTTTTAACATAATTGCATTACAATTGGGTAGTATTGTGCTGTCCATTTCTGAGTTTTTATATCCAGTCCCGTTGTACAGTATATATCCCTTCAGCTCCAATTACCCCTTCTCTTTTTTTTTTTTTTTAATTAACGGAAAAAAAGAAATTAACCCAACATTTAGAAATCATACCATTCTACATATGCAATCAGTAATTCTTAACATCATCACATAGATGCATGATCATCATTTCTTAGTACATTTGCATCGGTTTAGAAAAACTAGCAACATAACCGAAAAAGATATAGAATGTTAATATAGAGACAAAAATAAAAGTAATAATAGTAAAGTCAAAACAAAACAAAACAAAACAAAAACCTATAGCTCAGATGCAGCTTCATTCAGTGTTTTAACAAGATTACTTTACAATTAGGTATTATTGTGTTGTCCATTTTTGAGTTTTTGTATCTAGTCCTGTTTCACAGTCTGTATCCCTTCAACTCCAATTGCCCATTATCTTACCTCCTGCTGGACTCTGTTACCAATGACATATTCCAAATTTATTCTCGAATGTCCGTTCACATCAGTGGGACCATACAGTATTTGTCCTTTAGTTTTTGGCTAGACTCACTCAGCATAATGTTCTCTAGGTCCATCCATGTTATTACATGCTTCATAAGTTTATCCTGTCTTAAAGCTGCATAGTATTCCATCGTATGTATATACCACAGTTTGTTTAGCCACTCTTCTGTTGATGGAGATTTCGGCTGTTTCCATCTCTTTGCAATTGTAAATAACGCTGCTATAAACATTGGTGTGCAAATGTCCGTTTGTGTCTTTGCCCTTAAGTCCTTTGAGTAGATTCCCAGCAATGGTATTGCTGGGTCGTATGGCAATTCTATATTCAGCTTTTTGAGGAACCGCCAAACTGCCTTCCACAGTGGTTGCACCATTTGACATTCCCACCAACAGTGGATAAGTGTGCCTCTTTCTCCGCATCCTCTCCAGCACTTGTCATTTTCTGTTTTGTTGATAATGGCCATTCTGGTGGGTGTGAGATGATATCTCATTGTGGTTTTGATTTGCATTTCTCTAATGGCCAGGGACATTGAGCATCTCTTCATGTGCCTTTTTGCTATTTGTATTTCCTCTTCTGAGAGGTGTCTGTTCAAGTCTTTTTCCCATTTTGTAATTGGGTTGGCTGTCTTTTTGTTGTTGAGATGAACAATCTCTTTATAAATTCTGGATACTAGACCTTTATCTGATATATCATTTCCAAATATTGTCTCCCATTGTGTAGGCTCTCTTTCTACTTTCTTGATGAAGTTCTTTGATGCACAAAAGTGTTTAATTTTGAGGAGCTCCCATTTATTTATTTCCTTCTTCAGTGTTCTTGCTTTAGGTTTAAGGTCCATAAAACCGCCTCCAGTTGTAAGATCCATAAGATATCTCCCAACATTTTCCTCTAACTGTTTTATGGTCTTAGACCTAATGTTTAGATCTTTGATCCATTTTGAGTTAACTTTTGTATAGGGTGTGAGAGATGGGTCTTCTTTCATTCTTTTGTATATGGATATCCAGTTCTCTAGGCACCATTTATTGAAGAGACTGTTCTGTCCCAGGTGAGTTGGCTTGACTGCCTTATCAAAGATCAAATGTCCATAGATGAGAGGGTCTATATCTGAGCACTCTATTCGATTCCATTGTCGATATATCTATCTTTATGCCAATACCATGCTGTTTTGACCACTGTGGCTTCATAATATGCCTTAAAGTCCGGCATCGCTAGACCTCCAGCTTCGTTTTTTTTCCTCAAGATGTTTTTAGCAATTCGGAGCACCCTGCCCTTCCAGATAAATTTGCTTATTGGTTTTTCTAATTCTGAAAAATAAGTTGTAGGGATTTTGATTGGTATTGCATTGAATCTGTAAATCAATTTAGGTAGGATTGACATCTTAACTATATTTAGTCTTCCAATCCATGAACACGGTATGCCCTTCCATCTATTTAGATCTTCTGTGATTTCTTTTAACAGTTTTTGTAGTTTTCTTTATATAGGTTTTTTTTGTCTCTTTAGTTAAATTTATTCCTAGGTATTTTATTCTTTTAGTTGCAATTGTAAATGGGATTCGTTTCTTGATTTCCCCCTCCGCTTGTTCATTACTAGTGTATAGAAATGCTACAGATTTTTGAATGTTGATCTTGTAACCTGCTACTTTGCTGTACTCATTTATTAGCTCTAGTAGTTTTGTTGTGGATTTTTCCGGGTTTTCGACGTATAGTATCATATCGTCTGCAAACAGTGATAGTTTTACTTCTTCCTTTCCAATTTTGATGCCTTGTATTTCTTTTTCTTGTCTAATTGCTCTGGCTAGAACCTCCAACACAATGTTGAATAATAGTGGTGATAGTGGACATCCTTGTCTTGTTCCTGATCTTAGGGGGAAAGTTTTCAATTTTTCCCCATTGAGGATGATATTAGCTGTGGGTTTTTCATATATTCCCTCTATCATTTTAAGGAAGTTCCCTTGTATTCCTATGTTTTGAAGTGTTTTCAACAGGAAAGGATGTTGAATCTTGTCAAATGCCTTCTCTGCATCAATTGAGATGATCATGTGATTTTTCTGCTTTGATTTGTTGATATGGTGTATTACATTAATTGATTTTCTTATGTTGAACCATCCTTGGATACCTGGGATGAATCCTACTTGGTCATGATGTATAATTCTTTTAATGTGTTGTTGGATACGATTTGCTAGAATTTTATTGAGGATTTTTGCATCTATATTCATTAGAGAGATTGGTCTGTAGTTTTCTTTTTTTGTAATATCTTTGCCTGGTTTTGGTATGAGGGTGATGTTGGCTTCATAGAATGAATTAGGTAGTTTTCCCTCCACTTCGATTTTTTTGAAGAGTTTGAGAAGAGTTGGTACTAATTCTTTCTGGAATGTTTGATAGAATTCACATGTGAAGCCATCTGGTCCTGGACTTTTCTTTTTAGGAAGCTTTTGAATGACTAATTCAATTTCTTTACTTGTGATTGGTTTGTTGAGGTCATCTATGTCTTCTTGAGTCAAAGTTGGTTGTTCATGTCTTTCCAGGAACCCGTCCATTTCATCTAAATTGTTGTATTTATTAACGTAAAGTTGTTCATAGTATCCTGTTATTACCTCCTTTATTTCAGTGAGGTCAGTAGTTATGTCTCCTCTTCCATTTCTGATCTTATTTATTTGCATCCTCTCTCTTCTTCTTTTTGTCAATCTTGATAAGGGCCCATCAATCTTATTGATTTTCTCATAGAACCAACTTCTGGCCTTATTGATTTTCTCTATTGTTTTCATGTTTTCAATTTCATTTATTTCTGCTCTGATCTTTGTTATTTCTTTCCTTTTGCTTGCTTTGGGATTAGTTTGCTGTTCTTTCTCCAGTTCTTCCAAGTGAACAGTTAATTCCTGCATTTTTGCCTTTTCTTCTTTTCTGATATAGGCATTTAGGGCAATAAATTTCCCTCTTAGCACTGCCTTTGCTGCATCCCATAAGTTTTGATATGTTGTGTTTTCATTTTCATTTGCCTCGTGGTATTTACTAATTTCTCTTGCAATTTCTTCTTTGACCCACTCGTTGTTTAAGAGTGTGTTGTTGAGCCTCCACGTATTTGTGAATTTTCTGGCATTCCGCCTATTATTGATTTCCAACTTCATTCCTTTATGATCCTAGAAAGTGTTGTGTATGATTTCAATCTTTTTAAATTTGTTAAGACTTGCTTTGTGACCCAGCATGTGGTCTATCTTTGAGAATGATCCATGAGCACTTGAGAAAAAGGTGTATCCTGCTGTTGTGGGATTTAATGTCCTATAAATGTCTGTTAAGTCTAGCTCCTTTATAGTAATATTCAGATTCTCTATTTCTTTATTGATCCTCTGTCTAGATGTTCTGTCCATTGATGAGAGTGGTGAGTTGAAGTCTCCAACTATTATGGTATATGAGTCTATTTCCCTTTTCAGTGTTTGCAGTGTATTCCTCACGTATTTTGGGGCATTCTGGTTCGGTGCGTAAATATTTATGATTGTTATGTCTTCTTGTTTAATTGTTCCTTTTATTAGTATATAGTGTCCTTCCTTGTCTCTTTTAACTGTTTTACATTTGAAGTCTAACTTGTTGGATATTAGTATAGCCACTCCTGCTATTTTCTGGTTGTTATTTGCATGAAATATCTTTTCCCAACCTTTCACTTTCAACCTATGTTTATCTTTGGGTCTAAGATGTGTTTCCTGTAGACAGCATATAGAATGATCCTGTTTTTTAATCCATTCTGCCATTCTGTGTGTTTTGATTGGGGAATTCAGTCCATTAACATTTAGTGTTATTATTGTTTGGATAATATTTTCCTCTACCATTTTGCCTTTTGTATTATATATATCATATCTGACTTTCCTTCTTTCTACACTCTTCTCCATACCTCTCTCTTCTGTCCTTTTGGTCCTGACTCTAGTGCTTCCTTTAGTATTTCTTGCAGAGCTGGTCTCTTGGTCACAAATTCTCTCAGTGACTTTTTGTCTGAGAATGTTTTAATTTCTCCCTCATTTTTGCAGGACAATTTTGCTGGATATAGGAGTCTTGGTTGGCAGTTTTTCTCTTTTAGTAATTTAAATATATCATCCCACTGTCTTCTAGCCTCCATGGTTTCTGCTGAGAAATCTACACATAGTCTTATTGGGTTTCCCTTGTATGTGATGGATTGTTTTTCTCTTGCTGCTTTCAAGATCCTCTCTTTCTCTTTGACCTCTGACATTCTAACTAGTAAGTGTCTTGGAGAACGCCTATTTGGGTCTAATCTCTTTGGGGTGCGCTGCACTTCTTGGATCTGTAATTTTAGGTCTTTCATAAGAGTTGGGAAATTTTCAGTGATAATTTCTTCCATTAGTTTTTCTCCTCCTTTTCCCTTCTCTTCTCCTTCTGGGACACCCACAACACGTATATTTGTGCGGCTCATATTGTCCTTGAGTTCCCTGATACCCTGTTCAAATTTTTCCATTCTTTTCCCGATAGTTTCTGTTTGTTTTTGGAATTCAGATGTTCCATCCTCCAGATCACTAATTCTATCTTCTGTCTCTTTGAATCTATCATTGTAGGAATCCATTGTTTTTTCTATCTTTTCTACTTTGTCCTTCACTTCCATAAGTTCTGTGATTTGTTTTTTCAGTTTTTCTATTTCTTCTTTATGTTCAGCCCATGTCTTCTTCATTTCCTCCCTCAATTTATCGATTTGGTTTTTGAAGAGGTTTTCCATTTCTGTTCGTATATTCAGCATTAGTTGTCTCAGCTCCTGTATCTCATTTGAACTATTGGTTTGTTCCTTTGAGTGGGCCATATTTTCATGAGAAGAATGTGTATTCTGCTGTTGTTGGATATAGTATTCTGTAGATGTCAATTAGATCCAGTTGGCTAATGGTGCTGTTGAGTTCCACCATTACTGATTTATGCTTGCAGGATCTGACAGTTACTGATAGAGAGGTGTTGAAGTCTTTGAGTTTTTTTTTTTTTTAATATTTTTATTGCTAAAACTTAACATATAAACATTCCATATGTGGTATAAAGTCAGTGGCCTGCAATATAATCACATAGTTGTGTGTTCATCATCATGATCATTTTTTAGAGCGTTTGCATTGCTCCAGAAAAGAAATAAAAAAGAAAAAATTCATACATGAAGTCTTCAGATTTATTTCTTTTTGTAGTCATACCAGTTCTTAAAATTGCCTCACATATTTTGATATTCCTACAGTATGTACACATTCAGGATTTTTGTTTTTCTTGGAGAATTGACCTTTTATCATTACACAGAGCCCCTCTTTAACCCTAATAGTATTCCTTGCTCTGAAGTTTGCTTTGTCTGAAATTAATATAGCTGCCTCAGCTTTCTTTTTATTAGTGTTAGCATGATATATCTTTATAGCATAGTATATCGTTCTGTATCCCTTTACTTTTAATTTATCTGTGTTTTTAAATTTAAAGTGGTTTCCTTTAGACAATATATAGTTGTCTTGGTTTTTTTTTTCATCTACCCTAACTGGAGTGTTTAGACTATTCTCAAAGATATTATTGATATAATTGGATTAATATCTACTTGTACCTGTTTTATATTCATTGCACTTGTCATTGTTTCTTTTTGAAAATGTTCTGCTCTTTTTCTTCCTTCCCTGTTTTTAACCGAGCATTTATATGATTCCATTTTCTCTTCTTTCTTGACATATCACTTCTTTTTTTTACAAAACATAGTGATTGTTCTGGACTTTGCAACAGTAATATTAATAGCCCTCATTTTTTTGTGTGTCCCACCTATTATGTGCTAAGCACTGTACTAGGCATTTATATATGTGATGTAATCCTTATTATATCCCTGCATGAGTTATAATTCTCATTTTTATGATGAAGAAACTAAGCTTTAAACTTAGACTGTTATAGAATCATTCAGGACATTAGCCAGAATTTAACTGCCAAGTCTCTTATACTTACTATAGACTCAATATAGGCCCTCTAGATATAGGGGAAAATGAAATTATTTTGATTTACTTGTAAGTACCAGAACTGGAAGGAGGTATTGGGGTTAGTTCAAGAGTATAAGCCATGTGCAAAGTAAAAATAGATATTTAAATTAATGTCCATGAAAGGATTTCAATGAAATGACTGTTTACATCCTTTTGATGAGAATACAACTATTTTGCCAGCATTTTGTCCATAGAGTCAAAATTTGATTGAGTTGATTAGTAGAGAATCCAGTACTATGCTTTAATTTAAAGAATATGTCAAATATGAAGTTATTAGATTCTGTTGCTAGGAATATAGAAGTCCAAAGCATGGGTCAGTTTTCTTTTGGGGAACAATGAGAATCATAGATGATGAATTTGACTTTGGATATGCTGAATTTAGTGCAAATTAAGGTTGAGTGCACATTAAGGTTATGTTAGTGAGATATCCCTGAAAAGCTATCTAACAGACTAAAAACCCAAGACTAAATAATGGAAAGGGAATATGGTTTTTTTGTGTGAGTGAGAGCTGGCAGTTGAAGATCTGGAAATAGTTGGATTTACAAAGAGGAGGCAGTGTAGAGAAAATGTGGATTAGAACAAAAACTGTTGACTTCTGTGTTAGAAAGTTGGAGGAAAAGGCAAGCTAGAAGAGGAAGCTGAGGTATGATCAAAGAGGATATAATGTGTTGCATTCTGATATAACTGTTCTGTTGGGACCAGTAAGGCCTTGTAGTCTGAGGCAGGTTTCCTATAAAGAGAAATCTAAAATACTAGTGAGGTAGGAAAGAAAGCAAAATCAACAGCATGTTGATAGTTTTGAAAATAGAGGAGAATGAAGTGATTAGAGGAACTTGATAAGGACAAAAGTTTTATAACAATGAGGAAATGAAAGAATAGGGTAGAATATTTAGGTCAAAAAGGGATATTTCAGAGATAGAAATCTTGGAGTAGTTTAAGGGTGTATATACATGTACTTGATGTTCTTAATGATAGTAGGGCAAGTGCTACTCCTCAATCTTCATACTGGCAGTGGAGCCCTCAGGAGAGGTGGGGCTTATACACTTTTAAAAGCCTCACTTTGATCTGTGTGATTTCCAATATTTGAAGTGGAGATGGCAGGCAGTGCAGCCCCGTCATTTGAGGTGGGAATCTTGGAGGGAGGAAACAGGTCACATATTACCAGTCAGTGCTCTACTGTGAAAGTGTTTTCCTTTTAGCTTGCAAATCTAGTCTTCTGTGTTGTGATAGAGACAGCCTACAACTGTGTACTTCATATACCGTAGATCAGTATTAATATAAAAATCATTATTCTCATTATCAGTCTAGTCATGGAAGTAAACAGAGCATGTCTCTTTCTTAACTGGTGTGTATATGAAGGACTTAGCTTCATTTATTAGCATTAAAAAGAAAATGTAAATTTATCTTTTGTTATGCTAGTCTAAGTATAGAAAGATGACATTAATGACCTGCCATCAGTTGACCATTGATGTTAATATGTATAGTAGATTTATGAGTTCTCCAACTAATTTTAAATTTATTAAATTCACTCATTAAAAGTCTGACTATTATGTGAGAGGTCATGTTAGGACTGGAAACTGCGGGTTAAAACAGTATTTACTGTAATATCCTCATGGATTCTTTTTTTAGGCTAAAATGAGATAAAAGGGCTTTTGAAACAAGTGTATAGTAATATAAAGTAATGTTATTATATTTTAAGCCAATGGGATCAAAACCATAGATAAGGCCACGATTTAATCTTTTATGAAATATTTAGTGCAATAAATAACTAGAGAGTAAATAATAAATATTTGCTTTGGTGTTTGTGATGGTTAATTTCATGTCATGCTGGCTAGGCTATGGTATCCAGTTGTTTGGTCAAGCAAACATTGGCCTGATTATTAGTGTGCAGGCATGGTATTCCCCAGATGGATCTAAGTCATTACTGCATTTATGGCTGATTACATCTACAGTCAACAAAAGAGAGCTCCTTCAGCAATGAAAGGAGTCTCCTCATCTAATCAACTGGAGGCCTTAAAGAGAGGCCTGAAGATTTCAGCAGTCAGAAAGAAGGATTTTTGTCTTCTTCAGACAGGCAGCACAATTTTCTTCTGGGAAATTGTGTCACCTTCATTGAGTTTTCAACTTGTAGCCTGCCCTATTTACATATGTATCTTTGTCAGTTCTGTTTCTCTGGAAAACCCTGACCAACACAGTATTCATCAATTTAACTTTATTATTTTTAATTTTTTAGTGACTCCTTATTTAGTGGGCTTAAACTAAAGAAAAGTGGTGATAATTTATTGGTAATTAACTAATTTTAATGTTTAATTCTTTCTGTTTTTATTCAAATTTGCTTTTCATGTACAGCTCCCTCCCTTAATAATGGTAGAATTATCTGTAATTAACTTTGAGGATAACATTGAAGTAGATAAGCTCTTTAAGCTAGATATAGGTGGAGTGAGGGTAGATAAAAATAAGAGAATACGTCCAAATGAGATGTCCTGGAAGCCAAATGAAAGTATTTCAAGGAGTGAGCTACTCTTGGCAGATGCTGTTAAGAAGTTCAGTGAGAAGAGGCTTGAGAAATAACCATTGGATTGAAGATGGCTGAACTTGCTGAGATGCTTGACTATAATGATGGAATGAAAGCTGAATGGGACATAATTTAAGTGAAAATTTGGAAGAGAAAAATCACAGTTTTCCTTTATGGCAAAATTGTTAATTTTGTCATAAAGGAAAGTAAAGAAATAGAGGGAGAGGTAGCTGGAGGGAGGTACCAAAAGAGGTTTGTTTTTGTTGTTGTTTTTTTAAGATGGATGAAATTACAGCATACCTGTAAGCTGATGGCAATGATCCAGTAGAAGGAAAAATGATGATGTAGAAGTAAGAGTTAATAATCCCTACAACCTAAATAAGATTTGGTAACTGGCTTGGAACTTATTCGCCATGTGAAATGGTTTCTGTGGCGAAGTTTTTAACTTTTTTTAACATAGACAAAAGTGCCTAGTAATCCAATTCATCTACTATTTTAGAGTTCTGGGTTATCTTTAGTAATGTTATGTGTATTAGTAGAGCCACATTTAACAGTTTTCCATCATTGTAACTGCATGTATTTCAAACTAGAGATAGAATTGTAATATGTCGTTAGAAGAAAACAAAGCTCACTGGTCTACCTGACCTTGTCCAAATTAGCATTATTCTTTCATCCATTGGTTTTCAAGATTTTTTTGCTTGCTTTCTTCCAAAAAGAATTTTGAAAAAGTGTATAACCCCTTGCACATTTTGAAATTGACCTGTACTGTTATTGTCATAGTTTAAATCATTTATTTTTTGTTAATAGGTGGTAGAAAATAAACATTTTATAACATGATGTAAGTATTGACTATAATTAGGATAAATAATTCTTTATATTTGATTAAATGGATTTTTAAGAGTTTTAAAATATAATTGACCTATAATAAATTTTGTGATTGGATAAGTTTTAACTTATGGATACACTCATGAAACCCTCAGAACAATAAAGATAATGACCCTACAACATTTCCTAGTCCTTCTTTGTAATCCCAGTGGCCTGCCTTTTCCTACTCCTTCCACCATCCTTACCCTCTCCTCCAAAACACCTCCCCCCCTTCCAACCCAGGCAACCACTAATCTACTCTTTGTCATTATAGGTTAGTTTACATTTTCTAGACTTCATGTAAATGTAATCATATAGTGTGTACTCTTTTTCCCTGGTTTCTTTCACTCAGCATAATGATTTTAAGATTCATCTTTGTTGTTGCTGAATACTATTCCATGGACAACAATTTGATATCTTTTCATCTGTTGATGGACATTTGTATTGTTTTCAGGTTTTAGTTATTACAAATATAGCTGCTATGAACATTCATGTATAAGTCGATTTTTGGACGTTGCTTTAATTTCTCCTGAGTAAATACCAAAAAGCAGATGGCTGGATCATATGGTAGTCTTATGTTTAATTCATAAGAAACTGCCAAGCTGTTTCCAAACTTGGATGCCTGATTAATATCAGAACTGATGACCCATAGAATTGGTTACTATTTTAAGCCACTAAGTTTTGGGGTGGCTTGTTATATACCAAAAGCTGAATGATAAAATCAGTGTCCTTAATAAATCCTAGTTAAATAATAGAAGAATATAATTTATTGGAATGTTCTCATTTGCCACATACTTTTTTGAAATATTTGCATGTATTTATTCTCTTGTTTCTAATCCTTAAAACAACTCTTCATGGTCACTGTAATGGTTAGGTTCATGTGTCAACTTGGCCAAGTGGTGATACCTGTTTGTCTGGTTGGGCAAGTGCTGGCCTGTCTGTTGCGATGAGGACATTTCATAGAATTAAATCATGATCATGTCAGCTACATCCACAGCTGATTCCATTTGTAATCAGCCAAAGGGGAGTGTCTTCTGCAATGAGTAATGCTTATTATGATCACTGGAAGCCTGAAGATTCAGAAGAGACAGGCTCTTCCTGTTTCAGCTGGTGAGCCTTCTCCTGTGGAGTTTGTCCAGACCCTCCATCGGAATCGTCGGCTTCACAGCCTGCCCTGTGGATTTTGGACTCTGCATTCCGGCGGTCATGTGAGACACTTTTATAAATTTTATATTTGCGAGTGTTCCCTGTTGATTCTGTTTCTCTAGAGAACCCTAACTAATTAGTCACACAATTATTATGATTGAACCTAAGGATGCCCTGACTTAAAATCTGTGCTCTATCCAGTATGCCATATTGTCTCTCAAATGAGATTATTTAGAAAGGTTTTATAAACTGTTGCTATAGATAAAATAAATATGGCATATTAGGTCCTTTCAGTTTGTCAGAAAAGACATACAAAGATTTCCTTTGGCAATGTAGTTTGATTAAAGGTAGGCACAGGCAAGAGAGATACTCTGCCATTCGACCAAGATGGCAGTATAAGATGCTCCAGGGAACTGTTCCCCAACAGAATGTTTGAAAAATTTGCAAAAACTAAGAAAGCCATCTTCCTCAAAACTCAGAAAATAGTTAAAGGCTTGCAATAGCTGGGTGAGTGCCAAATCAGAAAAACACAGCCTGGAAAGCAGGAGGAAAAGATAGTGGTGATTTTGCTGCCTTTCCTCACTACCTTCCTGATGCAGTATGGAGCCAGCCTGTGTTCTTACTGTTGGGCCCCTGGCCCTCTTCTGGCATCACATGCAGTGGTGCCTGTATACCCTGTGTCATTCTACAGGTGGCAGGCTGAAAGACTGAACCAGGAAACTTCCTGCCTTGTCCTGCCTTGCTTTTCCAAAACTTGTCTTATATGCAGACAGTTTCCTGATAGGGTAAAAAGCAATTAAATTGAAGTGGCCGGGGGCAAAGAATTACCTGCTCTAAGTCATACAATAGAGCACCCCAGAAGGGGAGAAAGTCTGTTTTATAGGGAGTAGAGTACATATTCAAATTCCTGTAAATGGAGGAATCCCTAAGGCTATAAGCAAGCACAAGCCCAGGACTAGAAGCAGGAGAGAACACTGCACTTCACATTTGCTGTGGGCTGATCTTTTTGATATGACTAAACACTGAAGGAGAATACTAACCAAATCAAAGCCAATTTGCAAAGACTGTGAAAGGTGTTTTTTGCATTTGTTTCTTTGTTTTTGTTAGTTCCCAGCACTCTTACGTAAGTCTCTGTCATATCACTTTCTGGATACAAACTTAAGAAACAAACAGCTAAGGGACTATTTTAACACTTTAAAAAATATTAAAATGTACAGGGTGCAAAAAAAAGATTATGAGACAAAGAAAGACACAGGAAATGATGGCCCATGCAAAGGAATGAGATAAAAATCCAGAAACTGTCAACAAAGAATACTCAACCTTGGACATACCGTTCAAAGACTTTAAGCAAATGATTCTCAGTATGCTCAAGGAGATCAAGGAAAACATGGAAAAAGAACTAAAGAATATCAGGAAAACAATAAATTTGCAATATGAGAATTTCAATAAAGAGATAGAAATATTTTAAAGGAACTAAACAGAATTGCTGGATTTGAAAATTATAATAACAAATTAAAATCTCCTTAGAGTTTATCAGCAGCAGTTTCAAACTGGCAGAAGAAAAAAAATCACTGAACTTTAAGACAGAAAAAAATGAAATGATTAAGACTGAGAAGCAGAAAATGGAATGAAAAAGGTAGCAGAACCTAAGAGACCTGTGAGACACCATCAACCATACCAATATACACATTATGGGATTCCAATAAGGAGAAGAAAGAAGGGGGCAGAAGGAATATTCAAAGGAATATTGGCAGAAAACTTCCCAAATTAATGAAAGATGTTAATATGCACATTCAGGAAGCCCAGTGAACCCCAAACAAGATAAACTTTAAGAGAGCCACACCTAGGGACACAGAAGTCAAAATATTGGGTGTCAACGATGTGGAGAAAATTCTGAAAGCTACAAGAGAAAAGCAATGCGTTATGTACAAGGGAACCCCAATAAAATTAAGTTCCCATTTCTTATCAGAAACCATGGAAGCAAGAAGGCAGTGGGATAAAATATTCAAAGTGCTGAAAGAAAACAATTGATAACAATTTTTATATCCAGCAAGACTATCTTTCATAAATGAGGGTGTCTGGGGGTTCAAGGGAAGTTCAACAGTAAAATTCTCGCCTGCCATGCTGGAGACCCGGGTTCAATTCCTGGTCCATGCACTTCCCAAAAAACAAGCAAGCAAAACAAAAATTCAACAAATGATGCTGCAATAACGAAGATACTCACATGGAAAAATAATGAAATGTAACCCCACCATATAGGATACAAAAAAAAAAAAGAGGGCATGATTAAGACATTCCCAGATAAACAAAAGCTGAGAAAGTTATTCACCACTAGGCCATCCCCCCATTAGCAATGCTAAAGAGAGTTCTTTAGGTTGAAAAGAAAACATACTATACAGTGGATTGAAACAGCATAAAGAAATAAAGACCTCCAGTAAAGGTAACCATATGGGTAATTATAAATACCTGTACTATAGTATTGTAATTTTTTCTTCATACAGGTTCTAAATAGAAAATGCATTTAAAAATGGTAAAACTATGATTTTGGAGATATACTGTATAAAAATGTAATTTATGAAAAGTACAGCAAAAAGTTTGGGGCCGAGGGTTGTAGATGCTATATATATATACACTATGGAAGCTAAGTTGGTATCAAATCAAATATGATTGCTATAGATTTAGGATGCTAAATTTAAAATATAGGAAATGAGAAGGGACTCAAAGTGGTACGGTACAAAAAAATTAATATGAAAGTTGGCAGTAATGGAAAAAATGACAAAGATATAAACTTAACATAAATCAAATAGCAAAACGGCAGAAGAACATTGTGCATTATCAGTTGTTCCTTTTAATATAAATTGATTATGCTCTTAAGTCAAAAGGCAGAGATTAATAGGATAAAAAAGCATAGCCCACCTCTATGCTGCTTATCACAGAAGCAAATAGGTTCAAAGTGAAAGGATGCAAAAATATATGCCATGCAAATAATAACCAAAAGGGAGCTAAGGTAGTATTCTAATATGAGATAAAATTGACTTTAAGCCAAAAACTGTTAAAAGGGACAAAGTCACTATATACTGATAAAGGGGTAAATTCAACAAGAAGACATAACAATTATAAATATGTATGTATCTAAATATATGCCCCAAAATATGTGAAGCAAATATTGACAGATTTGAAGGAAGAAATAATTCTATATTAATAATAGGAAACTTTAATATATCACCCTAAGTAGTGGATAGAACATCTAGACAGAAGATCAGTAAGAAAATAGAAGACTTGAACAACAATATAAACCAACTAGATCAAACAGACATGTACAGAACACTCTACCCATCAGAGCCGAATACACATTATTCTCTAGTGCACATGAAACATTATCCAGGAGGGACAATATGTTTGGTCACAAAATAAGACTCAATAAATTCAAAAATATTGAAATTATGCAGTGCATCTTTTCTGACCACAATATAATGAAACTAGAAATCAATAATAGAGGGAAGAAGCCACAGATACGTGGAAATTTAAATAAATTCTTATATAACCAATAGGTGAAAGAAGAAATCTCAAGGAAAATTAGAAAATATCTTGAGGCAAATGAAAATGAAAATACAACATACCTAAATTCATGGGATGCAGCAAAGGCAGTGTTGAGATAAAAATTTAGAGCCCTAACTTCTTACATTAAAAAAGAAGAAAGATCTCAATTAGGCGTCTAACTTCACAACTGGAAGATCTAGAAAAAGAAGAACAAACTGAACTCAAAGCAAGCAGAAGGAAGGAAATAACAAAGATTAGAGCAAAGATAAATGAAAAAAGAGAATTCAATAAAAAGGATCACTGACATCAAAAGTTGGTTCTTTGAAAAGATCAATATAATCAACAAACCTTTAGATAAACTAACAAAAAAAAAGAGAACAATTAAAATCAGAAGTGAAAAGTGAGTCATGACTAAAGCTCCCACAAAAATAAAAAGGATTATAACGGGATATGAAGAGCAATGGTGTAACAACAAATTAGAGAACTTAGATGAAATGGACAAATTCCAACAAAAACACTAATTCATTAAGAAATCGAGTATCTTAATAGAACAATAGCAAGAGATTGGATCAATAATCAAAAACCTTCCAATAAAGAGAAGCCCAGGACCAGATAGCTTCCCTGATGAATTTTACCAAATTCTCTAAGAATTAAGATGAATACTGCTCAAACTCTTCTAAAAAATTGAAGAGGAGGCCGCCATCACCCTAATTATCAAAGCCAGATAAAGAGAGCACTAGAAAAGAAAATTATAGACCAGAATCCCTTATGAATATAGATGCAGAAATTCTCAAAAAAAAAAAATACTAGCAAACAAAATCCAGCAGCACATTAAAGAAATTATATGCCATGATCAAGGGGGATTTATCTCATATGTGCAAGGGTGGTTTGGTTCAACTTAAGAAAATCAGTTAACGTAACTACATCAAACTAATAGAACAAAAAGGGGAAAAACGTAATTAGCTCAGTTAATGCAGGAAAACATTTTGGTAAGTGCAGCACCTCTTCTTGATAAAAACACTTAGAAAATTAGGCATAGAAAGAATCTTCCCCACATAAGAAAGAACATATATGAAAAATCCACACCTAACATCATACTCAATGGTAAAGGACTGAAAACTTTCCCACTAAGATGAAGAACAAAACAAGGATACCCACAGTTGCCATTGTTATTCAACATTGTAGTAGAAATTCTAGCCAGAATAATTAGGTAAGAAAAAGAAGTAATAGGCATCCAGATTGCAAAGCAAGTTGTAGAACTTTCCCAATTTGCAATGACATGATCCTATAAATAGAAAATCCTGAATAATCCACAACAGAGATGGTAGACCTAATTGACAAATTTAGCAAAGTGGCAGGGTAGAAGATCAACAAGCAAAGATCATTAGTTTCTATATACTAGTGATCAATAGTCTGAAAAGAAATTAAGGGGAAATTCTATTACAATAGCAAGTAAAGAATAAAATATCTAAGAAAAAATTTAAAGATGTAAAGTATTTGCATATGAAAACTACAAAACGTTACTAAAAGAAATCAAAGAAAACCTAAATAAATAGAAGGACATTCCATGTTCATGGTTTGAAACACCATTCTAGTTTGAAAGCTGCTGTAATGCAGTATACCAGAAATGGAATGGCTTTTATAAAGGAGAATTTAAGTTACAAATTTACAGTTCTGAGGATGTGAATGTGTCCAAATTAAGGCACCCACAAGAGGTTACCTTCACTCAAGAAAGGCTGATGGGCCTTTCTGTCAGCTGAATAGTCACAGGGCTGGCATCTGCTGGTCCCTTGCTCCTGGCCTCTGTTGCTTTCATGTTCTGTTCCTGTGGGGGATCCTCACTTTACTTCTCCAGGGCTGGCTTTTATCTCTTGGCTTCCCGTTGGCGCTCTCCAGATTCTGACTTGCTTAACATTTCATGGTGACGTCCACTGGGCTCCAAGCATCTCCAAATATCCGTGTTTCTGTTCACATGTCTGCATCTGTGTCAGTTCTGCTATGAAGTTTCTGTCAACTCTGAGGCTTCTGTCATTTCTGTAGACTCTGCTCTGAAGTTTCTGCTGGCTATGTCGTTTCTGTTATTTCTGAATCCAAAATGTTCCCTCTTTTAAAGGATTCAAGTAAACTAATCAAGACCCACCTGGAATGGGTGGAGTCGCGTTTCTGTAGAGATAACCTAATTAAAAGTCACTGCCCTACAATATTGAATTAGGATGAAAAGAAACAGCTGCCTCCACAAGATTGAGTCAGGATTAAAACATGGCTTTTCTGGGTTACATAATATTTTCAAACCATCACAACACTAAATATTGTTAAGATGTGAATTCTACCCAAAGTGATTTACAGAGTCAACACAATCCCAAAGAAAATCCCAATAGTATTCTTTACAAAAATGGAAAAGCCCATCATCAAATTTATATGAAATGTAAGGGGCTCTGAGTAGCCAAAACAATCTTGAAAAAGAACAAAGTAGGAGGACTCATACCTCCTAATTATAAAACTGATTGCAAAGCTACAGTGATCAAATGAGCATGGGACTGGCACCAGACAGACATATAGACCAGTGGAATTGAATTGAGATAACAGAAATAGGCCCTCACGTCTATGGACAATTGATTTTTGACAAGGGTGCCAAGTCCACACAATAAGGAAAGGATAGTCTCTTCAACAAATGGTGCTGTGAAAATTGGATATCTACATGCAAAATGATGAAAGTAGATCCCTACCTCACAAATATATGCAAAATTAACTCAGAAATATATCATGAACCTAAATATAAGAACCAAAAACTATAGAACTCCTAAAAGAATACTTAGACAAGCATCATCTGGACTTTATGGTAGGCAGTGATCTTAGTCTTTATGCATGAGCAACAACCGAAAATTAGATAATTGGGATTTCATCAAAAATCTAGAACTTTTGTACATCAAATGCCTTCATCCTGAGAGTAAAAGAAAACTCACAGGATGAGAACTAGTATTTGGATTCCAAATATCCAATAAAGGTTTTATATTCAGATTATACAGGGAAATCCTACATCTCAACAACTAAAAGACAAATAACAAACACTTTTAATGCTCTGACTGGAAGTCATACACTGTGTAGTTGTCTCTGAGAAGTACCAATTTCACCTGTATTAGCTATCCCATTTGTGACTTCAATATGTTCTATCTTTTTATCTCATTTATCACTAGGATGTTCTTTGGAGAATTTTTCCATATGCCTATCTTTCAGCAGGTACAAATTTACGTAAGATAGAGGCTTTGAATCTCTAATCTTACCATTTTAATTTTTATCTAGATTCTCAGTATTTTCTCTGATACAATAAGTTTAGAATAGAAGATATGACTGGAAAATCTTTAAAATCTTCAAGATAGAAGAAGTGAATCCCTTTGTTCTCAGTATTCCTAAATTTGTAGAATATCTGATGCTTCACATTTTACTATTCATTAGAGATAATTATATTAGGTATGTAGTATAATAAACTTTTAATTAGCAGAAAATGTTTTTAATAATAATAGAGAACTCGTGAAAATTTTAAAAGTAAAACTCTTTTTCATTTTTATCCTTATTGTTTCAGTATGGAAATTCAGTCAAGTAAAATTTGTAGAATTCTCTTATTTATATTGTCTTAAAGCACCTTCTTATAATAGAGAATTACTATATTGACTCGAGCTATAATTCTATCAATATATTTTAAGCATTGCCTTTAATATTCTTTTATGAAGGAAGTCACTAAATCACTTGCTTCATTCTTTCTGCTGCAATATTAAAAGCCATGTTTCTATATGATATTGTTAAGCACTTTAGAGCATGAAATGCTAATCATTTAGGAACTTTCATTCTCATAGTCTGTGATCTTTTATTTTATTGAGCATATAAACAGCAAATAAAAACTAAAAATACGATAGAAAGAAGTAGATATAAAAAAGAGACTTTAGTCGCTGCCTATCATCCATTTTCCTTGCCATCATTGAAACAGTTTGTAGAATCCCACTTCCTCTAACATTTTTCCAGAAAAACAGAACTCAACATCACCTGACATCTACTTTGGAACGCAAAAGAATCAATCACATTTTTTCCTCCAAAGTTACCCTTAGCACTTTTTTTTTTTTTTACAAACTTTGTATTTTATGTCCATAATTTCAATATAAGCAGAATTCAGTTTATCAAACTTTTATATTCTATTAAATATTATAGAGTATTTCTAAATCCAAGCTTATGGCATAAACTTCAAATTATCACAAAGAACTTACAAATTTTTCAAGTTGTAGCTTTTAAGCAAGATGAGAGAAATACAGATTAACTTATAATGAGATACCACTATACACTCATAACATTGGCTAAAATTAAAAGACTGACTATACCAATTTTTGGTAAGGCTATGAAGCAACTAGGACTCTGCTGGTGGGAATATAAAATGATAAAGCTGCTTTGGAAAACTGGTAGTTCCTTAAAAAGTTAAACATATACTTACCCTACGACCAACCAATCCACTCCTAAATGTTTACCCAAGAAAAACAAAAACATACATCAACATATATACTATGTACAAAATGTTCATAGTAACTGTATTATGTGTGTATGTGCCAGGAATCAAACCCAGGTCTTCCTCATAGCAGGCGAACATTCTTCTACTGACCCAACTGTGTAGCCAATAACTGTATTTTTAATAGCCCCAAACTGAAAACACAAATGTCTATCATAGGTGAATGGAAAAACAAAGTATGATACATCCGTACAGTGAAAATACTACTTTTCAGCAATAAAATGTATGAATCTAAAAATCATTAGACTGAATGAAAGAAGGCAGGTAAGAAAGAGTACGTATATTATGATTCCAGTTATATGTAATTCTGGAAAAAGAAACTAATCTGTAGAAGAAGAGAGCTGGTCATTGGTTGCTTGGGGACATGGGTGGAGGAAGGGAATACTCCATGTTCTCTGCCAATGTAAAACAAGATCATCTTCCCTCCACTTCCAATAACACATTCATCCTTTCCTTCTAAGTCTTTGTAGGAGGTAACTTTAGTATTCATAATTCTACGAAAAGTCTCGTCAAAGCATTCAAGATGTTTTCTATCAAGAGCCTCATAATCTTCAGTTTCTACTCATTACCCAATTCAAAAGCTGTTTCCACATTTTTGGTATGTGTAATAGCAGCACCCAACTCTCCTGGTTCCAAAATATGTTTTAGTTTCCTAGGATGTTCAAGGACATACCATGAAATGGGTCGAATAAATAATGAGAATTTATTAGCTCATGGTTTTGAGGCTGGGAAAGTGTCTAAATCAAGACATCATCAAGGTGATGCTTTCTTCCCAAAAACTGGTATTCTTTGGCTGATTGCTGGTGATCCTTGGTCCTTAGCGACTTTGTCATATGGCATTGCACATGGCAGCAGAATCTGCTGGTCTTTCCCTTTTCTTCTGGGTTCCATTGATGTTCAGCTTCTTGTTTCCTATGGCTTTCTCTCCCTGTCTGAATTTCATTGCACTTAAAGAGGGCTCCAACTCCAGTACAAGATTAAGATCCATACCAATTGAAGTGGGCCACATCTTAGCTGAAGTAACTTTATCAAAAGGTCCTACATACAATGGGTTCATACTCACAGGAACGGATTAAGGTTAAAAAACATGTGTTTCTGGAATACACAGAGCTTCAAACCATTACCCTGTGGAACTGAAATTTTAATTACTAACTTAATCTTTTTTTAATTTCATTGTGGTAACAAATATCCAACATAAAATTTCCCATTTTAATCACTTTCAAGTATACAATTCAAGTATACAGTCACAATTAAGTGTTGCCACCACCAACTTAGTTAATTTTAATTTAGCTACATGCAGCTAGTGGCTACTGTATTGAACTGCACAAGTCTATAACAATATTGTTTTTCCTAAACTCTTTAACATAGTTCATTATTTCTGAATACCTAATAATTTGTGTTACTTTACACTGTTAAATTTTATTGTTTAAAAATTTTTTTGCATGTATCTTTGCTCCCTGATTAATTTTAAGGTTCGGAGTGGTGGAGGTGTTCTTGCCCTTTTACATCTTTTTCACCACCTATGTTTTGATCATAGTAGATAATTTACAGATATTCAAGTGGTCTGCTGGGAATTTGGGGAACGTTATTTGGAGCTTCAAAATCCCACCTGCCATGCAGGAAACCCTGGTTCGATTCCTGGTACCTTTCCATGCACACACACACAAAAAAAGTGCCACTGAAAATTTTTTTGTTATGAAATTTGGGAGACTGATTTGTCAAGAATGCAAAATAGATTTTAAAATGGTAGCAGATTAAGCTTGGGTGGTAGATGGTCTGGTCTCAGCTCTGCTACTAATCTCATGACTATAGATAAGTTTCTTGGCTTTTTAGGTACATTTGCTCATCTACACAAAATGAGAGATGAATTAGTTGATTTTTAATATCTCCTCCAGTTTAAAATTCATAAAATAGGTAGACTTTTTGGAATTGAAAACTGAGTGAAGATTAATATTGACAGTGGCTTTATTTTACATTTTTAAAATATTCAGAAAGAGAAAGTACACAGTTAAATGCCCAGCTTTGAAATGACAAAACATTCCTCTGTGTAGTGAAATGCCAGGATGACAAATTATGAGACCATCTCATGAGACTGAGTGGGCAGGAAAAGTAACAAATGAGCTTCTTTGTAGCAAGCAGTGACTACTACTAAGAAAAAATAAAATCACATTTAAATTATTGTGTATTCCAAGAAATAAGTTACAAATCTAGAAATGATTTAGGAGAAAGTGTCAGTATTGGCAAAGTTTGAAACTGTATCTACATGCCTTCATATCATCTCTTCATGCTTTCAGGACCATTAATATAAACCCAAGAAAATGCCCATACTCTTAAAAAAAGAAAGAAAAAACTAGATGTAATTCCACTGTCTCACATCATTGTTTATCTGTGTCAGCTGGCAGAATTCTAAGCCTTCTTTGTTTTCTGTTATCTTCTCAATTTTCATCTTCATACTGCTTTGAAAAACTCATTTGACCCATTTCTACACCCTACCCGCCCTTCCCAGATCCTTCTATGCTTCAGAGCTTCTGCACCTGTGACTTGGAAGCTTCCCTATACATAGTTATTTTCAACCTGTTCTCCAAACTCAAACATTCTATTTCCATGCCTTAATTTAAAACTAGCTGGTCCCTGAAATTAGTTTCATCTATACCTTCTTGTGTGGGAGTGTTATCCATATCCATACATTCCACCTATGTTAAATTTGGAAAAGATGGGGATTGGTATCTTCTTTGCTCCCTAATGCTGTTCTAAACCATCATTACCCCTTTAAAACAAGTCAGAGAGTAGTCTCAATTCTATCCCCTAAGATTCAATGTTGTGTGAGAAATTATAATAAATAATAATAGCATTTATTGTGTGCTTACTGTATGCCAGGGACTTATCTAAAAGCTTTACATGTATTGATCATTTTCATTTTCACAGCAAACCCTTCAGAGTAGACATTATTATTATCTCTGTATTAAAGATGAGGAGATTGAGGCACAGAGAGGTTAATTTGTCTAGGTTTCATATATAGTAAGTAATAGAGATAGAAAGTAGTAAAATATCCTTATGGGGATGAGAATAGCATAATCTTAGGGAAAGAAATTTGGGAATAATCTTTCAAACACTTGGGATTTTCCATATGCCAAGAAAATAAACCAGAATCTTAGATAAAGATCCTGATAACAAAGTTTATCCTAGTATTATTTATTATAGTAAAATCTTGGAAATCACCAAAATGTCCACCATTCAGGGAATGTTAAATTATGAAATATATTAAAGACTGTAGGTCTTTAAAAATAGTGTTTTCCTTGGTGTTTGTGAGGATGTGGGAATATAATTCAGTAGAAATTTTGTTAAAGGTTGTCAGTATTTTCAGAAATTTTAATGCATATGCCATTAAAACTTGATTCCAACAGTTGTAATGCTAGAAATTTATGTAATGAATATTATTGCAACATTACACATGACAAGACTGAAAGGAGGCAAAAAAAAGACTATTTCTTAGTTTGTAAAAACTGCCTGAATGTAATATACCAGAAATGGAATGGCTTTTAAAAATGTAATTTATTCAGTTGTAACTTTACAGTGAAAGATACCTTGACTCAAGAAGGCCAACATGTACAAAACACCCCTGTCAGCTGGGAAGGCACATGGCTGGCATCTGCTGGGGTCTTTGGCTTCTTGTTTTGAACAGCTTCACCCAAGGGGATTTCTTTCTTCATATCTAAAGGTCTCTGGCTGTGTCAGCTCTGAAGCAACTGTTCTTCAAGTATCTGCACCTGAGGTTTCTTCAAAATGTTTCCCCTTTTAAAAGATAATAGTAAACTAATCAAGACCCACTTTGAATGGGTAGAGTTACATCTCCATCATCAAAAGGCTGTACCCCAATTGGGTGTGTCTCATCTCTGTGGAGATAATTGAATCAAACTTTCTGCCCTACAATACTGGATCAGGATTAAAACATGGCTTTTCTGGAGTACATAATAGTTTCAAACTGTCACATTCTACCCTCTGGACCCCAAAAGACATATTCTTTCCATATACAAAATACATTCACTCCATCACAATATCACAAAAGTCTTAAACTGTTTCAGTAACAATAGAATTACAATACATGGTCCACTCTAAGGCAAAAAATTTCTGTACCTGTGAATCTAAGAATGAGTTATCTGCTGCCAGTATACAAAGGAGAGACAGCCATAGGATACATGTTTCATTGCCATAGGGAAAAATCTAAAGGTAAACAGAGGTCACCAGACCCAAACAATTCTGGAAACCTGGCAGGGCAAACACCATTAGATTTCAAAATTTGAGAGTCATTTATCATCAGGGCTTTAGAAAGCAGCAGTTCCACTCTTTCCAAGGGCCTATGCAGTGAGCCTTGTTCTCTCCAAATGCTAGGGTGAGTTGCAATACTGGGGCCTATTAGGGGACCACCTTTCCCTCAGTTCCACCCTCTCCAAGCTTTGCGGTAGCACCTGAGATCTCTGCAATCTCCAGGGCACATGCTCAACCCCTCCAGAAAAATGAGGTGATGGCCAAGCTTCCCCCAATCCCTAGTTTGTGTGCTCCACCCTCTCTGAGGCCTGGGTGGCAAAACTCTTCCTGAGCAACAGAGTGGAAGTCCTGCCCTCTGCTTCTGGGGCAAACTCACCTTCTCCGTGTATATGGGTGGGTTCACTCTCCTGGCCCAAGTTTTCCTGGCTCCAGACCTTAGCTTCCATGGTTATGCCTCTGAAGTCATTTTCCTTTCAATTTGTCCCTTTTAGTCCAGACTGGCAGTGGTTCCCTTTATACAGATCCCACAAAACTCTTCTTGGTTTTCTATGCAGTATGCAGGGATCATAGCCATCAGACAATAGGACTTTCCCCAAAGCCTTTCTGGATAACCCCATTTCCAAGTCTGGCTTTTCCTGTAATGGGTGACTGGTTCCATGTTGAGTTAAATCCTCCCATGGGGCCCTATTCACTGGGGTCTCACTTTCTGGAAGCCCAAATTTTTCCAGGCCATCCGTTTCTGTTTTCTTTGTACCCAAAAGTTCAGTTCTCAACTTACCTCTTTCCTCTCGCATTTTACTACAAGCTGCAAAGAACAGCCAGACTGCATTTTCCACATTTAGTTGGGAAATTTCTTCTGCTACATATCCAAGGTCACCTTTGGAGGACAGTGTAGTGGTTCCAGAGGAGGCTAGGGGTGGGTTTGTAGTATGATCCTGCAACCCTGTTGCTCACTATATACCTGGAGGAACTGAGTGTGGGGACACGATGGACATTTGCAACTGGTGTTTATGGTGGCAATTTTCCCGATTCACAGTGGATGGAGGTGGCCTAAGGGTACAACAACTGAGGGAGAGAAAGGGGACCTGTGGTATATACATACACAGACTACTGAGTGGCCACAAGAAGAAAAAAGTTGTGAGGCATGCAAGTAAGTGAGTGAACCTTAAGAACTATGTTGAATGAAATGGTCAGGAACAAAAAGACAAATATCTTGCCTCACTCATATGGGCTAGCTATAATATAAAAACTCAGTGAATTGAAGTTGAGAGCATGGGTTATTAGGTTGGGACCTATTGTAAAGGGTCCTAGATGGTAAGCTCTTACAGCAGTCACATATATTCAGGAGTTATAACTGTTATTTCTAAATTCTGAGATACTGAGATCTTTGTATATAACCTGGTCATTGCCAGAAACTGGGTATTTATGTGACATCTGAGACCCAGAGTTTGAGCTCTGAAGCTATGAAAGTCAGCAGTACCCCATACAAGAAGTGGTTAAAAAGCTGAAAAAGAGATCAGACTTTGACTAGAGATATGAATGAAGATGATCTAGATAGGACTAAGGTCGATCAGAATACATGGTAAAGGATTATTGGTCCATATTTTAAAACTTCAACTTCTGTTTGAAACCAAAGGGAGAGATATTTATTTGACACAAAATTTATGGGTAGCATATTACCTAATTTAACTTGTATGGTCAGTTTAGTTGAACACCAATAAGTACATGAAATCTTGAATAGGGCGTGATATCTTGTTGATTTGTACAGGTTAATGTGATACACTGATAAATCCCAGAGTAATTTGGGCAGTGAATAAAGAAGTAATTGCAAAGTTCTGTTGAGGGAATGGGAAGAAAGGAGGAAATATTCAGCTTCCCCATTTAGAGAATTCTTAATATTTTCAGCAAGCATGGGGGACAACCAAATCAATAGGCTGAGCCCTCGATCTTGGGGTTCACCCCTGTGAAACTTATTTCCACAAAGGACAGGCTAAGCTTAAAATTATGCCTAGGAATCACCCCCAGAGAACTTATTTTCTTGCTCAAGTGTGGACTCTCTAAGCCAACTTGACAGGTGAACTCACTACTTTCCCCCTTACATGGGACGTAACTCCCACGAGTGTAAAATCTCCCTGGCAACATGGGACAGAACTCCCAGGATGAGCCTGGGACCCAGCATTATGTGATTGAGAAAGCCTTCTTGACCATTCTTCTTAGGCCATGAAAAATGTCCAAATTAAGGCATCAACAGACAGTATCTGGACTCCTCTGTCACACAGTGATGCACATAGCTGGTGTTAGTACTTCTCATCCAGATTTCATTTCTTCAGCTACTGGCTTCTCTGTCTGGATTTTTTCCTAAACTTCTTTGAGGCTTCTCTCGTCTCTCTGAGCTTTTTACTGTGTTAGCTTTTGTCTTCTTTTATTCTCTTTTAAAAGACTTCAGTAAGAGGATTAAGACCCACCTTGAATGAGGTTGGTCGGATCTCAATTGAAATAACCTAATCAAAAGGTCCCACCAGCACTAGGTCATTACCCACAGGAATAGATGTAAAAAAAAAAAAAAAAAAAGGATCATCCCATGATCCTTTCTGGGATGCACACAGTTTCAAACCAACACAAAAGGCTTCCCAATATAGATAACATTGAAAATCCTCAACATGAGTTTCAAGGTCCTACTTAATCTGACCCCTTGCTGATCCCTAGCCTCTGTCTGCTACATTCAAGCCTCTCTGGCATACCTTCATATCTATTAGTACATCAAGCTTCTTTCCAGTTTAGATACTTTGCATATGATGTATTTTCTAAGTTAGTACTTTGCATATGATGTATTTTCTAAGTTAGTACAAAGATACAAGCAGACGTATACATACATACACACAAACATACGTGTGGTCCAACTCCCCCAATCTAGCTAGCTAATTCCTAATAGTCCTTTTGGTCTCAAATTTGTTTTAATTAAAGAAATGCATCTTTTTATATTGTCCAGTATTTTTACTTCATTGCACTTACCATAACTATAATTAGAGAGTAGATTCTAGGTAATCTGTGGAGTATTGTTCATTTTTGTTTACCCCTTTACTTTTTAGTGCTTAGCACAGTGTCTGGGTCATTGATGTTCAATAATGGGTGGTTAGAGATTCAAATAGATGGTAGTGTAGCACCACTTTTTCACATAAAAGACAAATTTGATAGGGAAATATTGTTTTTAGAGATACTACTTTTTACAATTTTTATTGGAAATATATATATGCCATAAGATTTTCCATTTTAATCATTTTAAGTGTGCAATTCAGTGTCATTAATTACTAGAGATTACTTTTTAATATTTTAAAGAACACTTGATTTTGTTTTTCAAAGGTTTAATATACATTTGTGGTTTGCATGTCTCAAATTTCAAATTCACCTCTCAAGCCACTTAAAATGACCTTGTAGTAATGTTATGCTTATATATGCTTTGCCAAATAAGTTTCTGTAGTGGTTATATTAATTTAAAATAAATGAATATTTTATTTGAAAGTAACATGGAATAACTTACTTTACTACTACTAGTTAATTAGTAGTTGTCCATCACTACTGAGTTTTATTATAGTAGATCCACTAATGTGATCTAGTGGATCTTATTATTACCTTTGCTATACTGAATTTCATTTCCATTCTATTGGTGCCTAATATTTATTATTTCATTCACATTCAGTCTTCTTCTTGAATCTGCCAATTCTGTCTGTAATAAATTGTAGTGTATAGCTTATTTCTTTATTTCCTTTTTACTTTAGCCATACGGCAATGTGTTATTTTCAGCCTTAGTCTATCAAAATTTAATACTTTGCTACTGTGACTTAAGATGAGAGGTGACAGATATAATTTTTCTTAATCAGTTTTTCTTTAGGGATTTCTTTCAAGTTTCAGAATAGGAAAGAAAAGGTTTTTGTTCATGGATGAAGAGAATTTTTAATTTACCTATTTATTTTTGGTAAAAATAGCTTGGTTCTTAGGGCAAATTCTTTAAGCATGGGCCAGATCCCCTCAAAGCAAACGTAACAGGAGGTATTCAGCATGATTAATAGTTCTTTTGTTCTGAGTGCCTGAATTGGCTTTATCATCTCTCTGTGTGTAGAGTTTTACAGATTCATGATGAATGAGTAGTTTTAAAGGTTACTGATCATAACAAAGGGAGAATTTGTTATTAAAATATATTTTTAATATATTCCTCAGGTTATTTTGCACAAAGTTCTATTGTTTCACTGGTAAAGTCAGTGATTTTCTCCTTCAATTGTTTGGTTACATTGATTAAACAATTTGGAGTTACATACATTATAAATTTATGCGGAGAAAGTAAGTTATAAAAATTCTGATTTTGATGTATTTTAAATTAAATCACTTTAAAACCTTTAACCTGTTGTTTTAGGTCATTTAATATCCTTTATTTTGAATGTTGCTCTTATGAAAATTGAAAATTGTATTTCTATAATTTAATATAAAATTTTCCTTAAAAGAAGCTAATTTATTTTCCTCTGGATTATTAACTGTAAAGAGTCCTTTAAACATTTTAAATAAAATTTACAGGCCATTTTTGAGTTCTGAAAATAAGAATTTACATACGCCTTATTGCACTTTGCAGATACTTTTTTTTTTAATTGATGTTTTGTGGTGATCCTGACTCATGCAAATCTATTGGTGCTATTTTTCCAACAGTGTTTACTCACTTTGTAGCTCTGTCACGTTTTGGTAATTCTCTCAATATTTCAAACCCTTTCATTTTTATTATATCCATTATGGTGACCTATGGTCAGTGATTTTTGATGTTGCTATTGTAATTATTTTGAGGCTCCATGAAACACACCAATATATAATAACAAACTTGATAAATGTTGAGTGTGATCTGACTGCGCAACCAACCACCTGTTTCCCCCTCTCTCAACCTGCCCTCCAGCCTCCCTGTTCCCTGGGACACAATATTGAAATTAGGCCAGTTAGTAATCCTTCAGTTGCCTCTAAGTGTTTAAGTGAAAGGAAGTCACAGATCTTTCACTTTAAATTAGAATCTGGAAATGATTAAGCTTAGTGAGGAAGTCATGTTGGAAACTGAGATAGGCCAAAAGCTAGGCCTCTTGTGCAAAATGTTTAGTCAAGTTTGTGAATGCGAAGAAAAAAATTCTTGAAGAAAATTGAAGGTGCTACTCCAGTGAATACACAGTGATAAGAAAGTGAAACAGCCTTATTGCTGATGAGGAGAAAGTTTTTGTGGTCTACATTGAAGATCAAATTAGTCATAACATTCCACTAAGCTAAAACTTAATCCAAAGTAAGGCCCTCTTCATTTCTGTGAAGGCTGAGAGAGGTGAGGAAGCTGCAAAAGAAAAGCCTAAAGCTAGCAGAGGTTAGTTCATGAGCTTTAAGGAAAGAAGCCATCTCCATAACATCAGAGTGCAAAGTGAAGCAGCAAGTGTAGAAGCTGCAGCAAGTTATCCAGAAAATATAGATAAGATAATTGATGAAGTTGGTTACATCAAACAATAGATTGTAATGTAAATGAAACAGCCTTCTATTGGAAGAAGATGCCACGTAGGACTTTTCATAGCTAGAGAGAAATCAATGCCTGCCTTCAAAGGATTGGCTGACTCTCTTGTTAGAGGCTAATGCAGCCAGTGAATTTAAGTTGAAGCCTTATTTACCATTCCAAAAATCCTAGAGCCTTTAAGGATTATGCTAAATCAGGGAGGTGGGACAAAGTGGCGGCATATTGAAGTGTGGAATTTAGTTCATTCTCCAGAGCAGTTGATAGATAGCCAAGAACGATAACAACTGCTGGGGGTACATCAGCAACCGATCACACAGTATACACCAGTCTGGACCAGGTGGACCTAGCTGAAACCTCACACAGAGCTCTCATTAGATAGAACTAGAAACACAGTCTCCAGCATAGCTCCAGGCAAGGGCAGAATTAAGCTTGCCTGAGAGACACAGTAACTAGTCAGGTGAAAGGAGTTAATTCCCTAAAGGGTGTATCTTCCCCAAGAGAAAGTTGGGGCCCAGCTCAAGTGGAATGTCTCCATCAAGGATATCATGCCCCCAGGGACTGGAAAACAGAAGCAATTAAAACCATCCTACAACCTTACCTCTGTCTCACCCATGCCCCCAGCAGGGAGGGTTTTGCTGAGATTAAAGGCACCACATCACTTTAAACTGGTGGGAAGCTGTGGGCAGATAAGAGCCACATGCTGGGCAGGATAGGAAAAGCACAGAGTCTAGAGGCTTCATAGGAAAGTCTAACAACGTGCTGAGTTTCACCCTCAAGGAAAACTGATACTGGCTACTCTTTCCTCCTGAGACTTTGCCTGTCTGCTCTGGGAAAATCTGACTGGGGTCAGTAATGTCTGAAGAGACCCTTCTCAAAAAATACAGGCTCCATATAGGCTGGGCAAGAAACAAGAATAAAATAGCAGAAAAATTCTGAACAAACAGAACCTATACTACAGGATTGCAATAAGTTGAATTAAATGTCAAAGAACAGATAGAGAACAAAGCCATCCAGCAAGAAAATCCTAGGTAAAAGAGTGAAAACAACCTCCAGAATAAACTAATTAAGGAAATTAAATGCTTAGACACCAGCAAAACATAATGAGTTATTGTAGGAAAATTGAAGATATAGCACTTCAAATGAGATACAGGAATTGAAACAACTAATTCAGGATGTCCGAACAGACATGGAAAATCTCATCAAAAATCAAATGAACCAGTTGAGGGAGGATATAAAGAAGACACTGGACAAACAAAACTCAAAAGTTTGAAAAACAAATTGGAGAACTTATGGGAATGAAAGGCACAATAGAAGAGATTTTAAAAAAGCAATGGAAATCTACAACAATAGATTTGAAGAGGCAGAAGAAAGGCCTACTGAACTAGAGGACTGACATCTGAAATCTGGCACACAAAAGAAATATAGAGGAAAGAATGGAAAAACAAGGGGACAGTTTCAAGGAATTGAATGATAACATGAAGCACATGAATAGACGTGTTGTGACTGTCCCAAAAGGAGAAGAGAAAAGAAGCAGAAGGATTAATGGAGGAAATAATTACTAAAAATTTCTCATCTCTTATGAGAAACATAAAATTACAGAGCCAAGAAGTGCAGTGTACCAAGACAGAATAGATCCAAATAGATGTCCTCCAAGACAACTTATTAATTAGATTAAATGTCAAAGAGAAAGAGAGAATTTTGAAAGCAGCAAGAGAAAAGAAATCTGTCACGTACAAGGGGAGCCCAATGAGACTATGTGTGGAATTTCTCAGCAAAAACCATGGAGATGAGAAGGCAGTGGTATGATATATTTAAAAATATAAAAGAGAAAAGCTGCCAACCAAGAATTCTATATTCAGCAAAGCTGTCCTTCAAAAGTTAGGGGGAGATTAAAATATTTTCAGACAAACAGTCACAGAGAGAATTTGTGACTAAGAGACCAATTCTGCAAGAAATACTAAAGGGAACACTACAAACAGATAGGTAAAGGCAGGAGAGAGAGAGGTCTGGAGAAGAGTGTAGAAATGAATACTATCAGTAAAGGTAAAAAGAGAAAAAGAATAGATATAACATGTAAAATTCAAAAGACAAAATGATACAAGAAAATACTGCCTTTACAGTAATAACATTAAATATTAATGGATTAAACTCCCCAATCAAAAGACGTAGACTGGAAAAATGGATTAAAAAACAGTACCCATCCATATGCTGTCTACAAGAGACTCATTTAGACCCAAGGACCAAAAACAAACAAACAAACAAAAAATTGAAAGTCAAAGGTTGGGTAAAGATATTTCATGTAAACAACAATCAGAAAAGAGTAGGAGTAGCTATACTAATATCTGACAAATTAGACTTCAAATGTAAAGCAATTAAAAGAGACAAAGAAAGACACTATGTATTAATAAAAGGAACAATTCAACAAGAAGAAATAACAGTTATAAACCTTATGGCCCAAAGCTAGGTGCTCCAAAGTACACTGACAATACTGAAGGGAGACATAGACACCTCTACCATAATAGTTGGAGACTTCAATTCCCTGCTCTCATCAATGGATAGAACATCTGAAAAGAGAATCAGTAAAAGAAGAGAGAATTTGAATAATACAATAAATGAACTAGACTTAACAGACATTTACAGAACATTATATCCCAAAATAGAAAGATATACATTTTCCTCAAATGTTCATAAAACATTCTCAAAGATAGACCATAAGCTGGGTCACAAAACAAGTCTCAATAAATGTAAGAAGGTTGAAATCATACAAAACACTTTCTTCAATCATAGTGGAATGAAAGTGGAAATCAGTAACAGGCAGAGGGCCAGAAAACTCACAAATATATGGAAGCTAAACCACATACTCTTAAAAATTTTCTTATTCAAGGAAGAAATTACAAGAGAAATCAGTAAATGTCTCTAAGCAAGTGAAAATGAAAACACCACATATCAACATTTATGGGATGCAGCAAAGGCAATGCTAAGATGGAAATTTATTGCCTTTAATGCCTATATTAAAAATGAAGAAAGAGCAAAAATCAAGGAATTAACTGTTCACTTGGAAGAAGTAGAGAAAAAACAGCAAACTAACCCCAAAACAAACAAAAGGAAAAATATAACAAAGATTAGAGCAGAGAGAAATGAAATCGAGAACATGAAAACAGTCAAGAAAATCAACAAAACCAGAAGTTGGTTCTTTCAGAAAAGCAATAAAATTGATGGACCCTTAGCTAGGTTGACCAAAAAGAGAGAGAGAGAGAGGATGCAGATAAATAAAATCAGAAATGGGAGAGGACACATAACTGCTGACCTTGCAGAAATAAAGGAGATAATGAGAGGATACTATGAGTAACTATATGCTAATAAACTAGACAATGTAGATGAAATGGACAACTTCCTAGAAAGGCATGAACAACCAAAATTGATTCAAGAAGAAATAGACATCCTGAACAAACCAATCACAAATAAAGAGATTGAATCAGTCATCAGAAACCTCCCAGAAAAGAAAAATCCATAACCAGATGACTTTACATGTGGACCAAGCATTCAAGAAAGAATTAGTACCAATCCTACTCAAACTCTTCAAAAAAATTGAAGAGGAGGGAAAGCTACCTAACTCATTTTATGAAGCCAAAATCACCCTAATAACAAGGCCAGACAAAGATACACGAAAGGAAAATTACAGACCAATCTCTCTAATGAACATAGATGCAAAAATCCTCAATAAAATGCTTGCAAATCAAATCCAGTAGCACATTAAAAGAATTACACATCATGACCAGGTGGGATTTATTCCAGGTATGCAAGGATGATTCAACATAAGACACACAATTAATGCAATATTCCATATCAAAAAATCAAAGCAGAAAAAGCATAAAATCATCTCGATTGATGCAATAAAGGCATTTGACAAAATCCAACATCTTTTATTGATGAAAACACTTCAAAGGATAGGAAAAGAAGGGAACTTCTTTAACATGATGAAGGGAATATATGAAAAACCCACAGCTAACATCATGCTCAATAGGGAAAGAACAAAAGCTTTCCCTCTAAGGTAAGGAAAAAAAATGCCCACTGTCACCATTGTTATTCAACATTGTGTTAGAAGTTCTAGCTAGAGAAAAAGAAAAAAAGACATCCAAATTGGAAAGAAAGAAGTAAAACTCACTTTTTGCAGATGACATGTGCTATATGTTGAAAATCCTGAAAAATCTGTAGCAAAGGTACTAGAGCTAATAAATGAGTACAGCAAAGTAGCAGGCTACAAGATCAGTGCCCAAATATCAGTATTGTTTCTCTACACTAGTAATAAGTAATGTGAGGAGGAAATCAAGAAAAAAATTTCCACTTACAATAACAATCAAAAGAATCAACTATTTAGGAATAAATGTGAGGATTCAAAAGACCTATACACAGAAAACTATAAGAAATTGCTCAAAGAAATCATGGGAGCCCTAATTAAATGGAAGGGAGTATCTTGTTCATGGATTTGAAGATTGAATATAAATAGGATGTCATTTCTACACAAATATAGATTCAATGCAATACCAATTAAAATCCCGAAAACTTACTTTGCTGAAATAGAAAAACCAATAACCAAATTTATTTGGGATTGGAAGTGTGCCCAGAATACTTAAAAATATCTTAAGAAAGAAAAATGAAATGGGAAGTGTCACACTACCTGACTTTAAAACATATTACAAAGTTACAGTGGTCAAAACAGCATGATGCTGACTTAAAGATAGAAATTTTGACCAATGGAATCTGGGTGTTCAGAAATAGACCCTCTCATATATGACAATTGATCTTTGCTATGGCAGTCAAGCCAACCCACCTGGGGCAGAACAACCTCTTCAATAAATGTTGCTTGTATATGCAAAAGAATGAAAGAGGATCCATATCTCACATCCTATGTAAAAATTAACTGAAAATGGATCAAAACCTTAATATTAGAGCTGATACCATAAAACTTTTAGAAGAAAATGTAGGTAAATATCTAATAAATCTTGTGAGAGGAGACAGTTTCCTAGACCTTACACCCAAAGCGCAAGCATGGATAAAAACAAATAGATAAATGGGAACTCTTCAAAATTAAATACTTTTGTGCATCAAAGAACATTGTCAAGAAAATGAGAAGCAACCTACAGAATGAGAGACAATATTTGCAAACTGCATATCAGATAAGGGTTTAGTTTCCAGAATAAATAAAGATTTTTTAACCCAAAAGCAAAAAGGCAAACAACCCAATGAAACAATGGGAAAAGACATGAACAGACATTTCTCAGAAGAGGAAATACAGATGGCTAAAAGGCACATGAAAAGATGCTCAACTTCAGTGGTTATTAGGGAAATGCAAATCAAAACCACAGTTAGATATCATCTGACAAACACTAGAAATCGCCGTTATCAAAAAAAGAGAAAACAACAAGTGTTAGAGAGGATGTGGAGAAGAGGCCACTGTTGGTGGGAATGTAAAACAGTACAACCATTCTGGAAGGCCATTTGGCAGCTCATCAGGAAGCTAAGTATAGAATTACAATATGATCCAGCAATCCCGTTACTAGGTATATATTCAGAGAACCTGAGGGAAATGACACAAATGATCATATGCTCACCCTATTTATGATTTCCAAGATATGGAAACAGCCAAATGTTCATCAACAGATGGGTGGCTAAGCAAGGTGTGGTATATATGTACTATGGAATATTGTGCAGCTGTAGGACAGAATAAAGTCATGAAACAGGTAATAACATGGATGAACCTTGAGGACATTATACGGAGTGAAATTAGCCAGAAACAAAAGGATAAACACTGTATGGTCACACTAATATGAGCAAACATTATGGGTGAGCTTTGAGAATTGAAATTAAGAACACAGGTTATCAGGAGATAGAAATAGGGTAGAGATTGGGCAATTGGTACTGAAAGAATACATATTGTGCAACAGGTCTGATTGCAAAAGTTCAGAAACTGATAGCATAATACTACCTGATTATAGCACAATAATATCAGTACGACTGAAGCCCTATGTGACTATGATTGAGGGAGAAGGACTGGGGCATGTACGAAACCAGAAGGAAAGATAGAGAATAAAGACTGGGGCAGTCTAATTTAGGAATGCCTACAGTGAACAATTATGGTGATTAAATGTACACACAAAAATTTTTGCATGAGGGAGAACAAATGAATGTCAACATTGCAGGGTGTTTAAAATGGATGGTATGGGGGGAAAGTACAATCAATGCAAGCTAGGGTCTAGTCAACAGTAACATTGTAATATGCTTCCACTGAATGTAATAAAGGCATCACGCCAAAACAATGTCAACAGGCAGGGGGCATGGGGGAAGGGTATGGATTCTTTGTGGAAGGAAAGATGTCTTCATATAGATTATGGTGTGAAGGCATGTCTCTATACTTAGGTTGGATTATATAATGTGTGAGTAAAACTTCTAAAATGAACAGAGAGAAACACATACCTGAGAAAATGTGGAGAAAGAGATGTATCTATTCGCTATCAGTAGGGAAACTGAGAGGTACAGCCCCTTGGAGGGCGGTATGGTGTTTCACAGGAGGCCATGGGTGGGTTTGACATATGATCCTGAAACCCTATTTCTCAATATATATCTAGAGGAACTGAGATGAGGGGATAAGTATGGACATTTGCACACTGTGTATATGACTGCAGTGTTCCTGATCCACAATGAATGGAAGTGGCCTAAGGGTATAACTCAGGAATGGAAGGGGGAATTAAGGTGTATACATAAATGGACTACTGGGCAGCTGCAAGAAGGAACGAAGTTGTAAGGCAAGAAACTAGGTGAATAAACCTTAAAGACTGTATGTTGAATGAAATGTCAGGAACAGAAAGACAAATGTGATCATGCCTCACTCATATGGACTAATTATGATATAAAAACTTAGTGTGAATTAAAGTCAAGAACATGGATTATCAGGTTGGGGCCTATTGTAAAGGGTCCTAGATTCTAAGCTCATATAGCAGTCACATATATTCAAAAGTTGTAACTGTTAATTCTAAATTCTGAGGTATTGAGCTGTTTATATATAGTCATTCCCAGAGACTTCAGGTATTTACGTGACACGTGAGACTCAGAACTCTGAAACTATGAAAGTCAGCAGTACTCCATACAGGAACTACTTAAAAAGTTGAAAAAGTGATCAAACTTCGAGTAGTTTGATCTAGATCAAACTACTCGAAGCTGATCTGGATAGGACTAACATAGATCAGAATACAGGGTAAAGGGTGATATCATCCATGTTTTAAAACTTCAACTTCTGTGTGAGACCAAACAGATGTTTATTTGGTGCAGAATTTTTATGTTGGGTAGTGTATAACCTAATTTAACTTATATGGTCAGTTTAGTTGAACACCATCAATTAGAATCTTGAATAGGGCATGAGATTTTGTTGGTTTGTCCAGGTTAGTGTGATGCCCCAATAAATCCTAGAGTAATTTGGGCAGCAAATAAAAATGTATTTGCAAAGTCCCTTGGGGGGCTGGGGAGAAAGGAGGAAATATTCACCTTCCCATTTGCAGAATTTCTCATATTCTTGCAAGCAATGTGGACAGCCAAGTCAGTAGACTGTTTCCTCTATCTTGGGGTTCACACCTATGAAGCTTATTTCTGCAAAGCACAAGTTAAGCATACTTATAATTATGCCTAAGAGTCACCCCCCAGAGAACCTCTTTTGTTGCTCAGATATTGCTTCTCTCTCTAAGCCAACATGGCAGGTGAACTCACTGCCCTCCCCCCTACATGGGACATAACTCCCAGGGGTGTAATTCTCCCTGACAATGTGGAACAGAACTCCCCAGATAAGCTGCAACTGGGCATCAAGAGATTATGGAAGCTTTCTTGACCAAAAATGGAAGAGAGAAATGAGATAAAATAAACTTTTAGTGGCTGAAAGATTTCAAACAGAATCGAGAGGTTATCCTGGAGGTTATTCTATGCATTATATAGATATCCCTTTATAGTTAATTGTGTAGCAGAGTGGCTGAAGGGAAGTACCTGAAACTGTTGAGCTGTTTTCCAGTAGTCTTGATTCTTGAAGATGATTGTATAAAGATATGACTTTTACAGTGTGATCATGTGATTGTTAAAACCTTGTGTCTTATACTCCTTTTATCCTGTGTATGGACAGATGAGTAAAAAACATAGCATAAAAATAAAATATAGGAGGGATAAGGGGTACAATAAATAGTGTAGATGGAAATACTAGTGGTAAATGAGAGGAAGGGTAATGGGGTATAGTATGTATGCGTTTTTTTCTTTTTTCTTTCTATTCCTTTTTCTGGGGTGATGCAGATGTTCTTAAAAATGATCATAGTCAAGAATATACAACTATGTGATGATATTGTGAGCCATTGACTGTACACCATGTTTGTTATGTATGTGTGTGAAGATGTGTCAGTAAAAACATTTTAAAAATGAGTCATGCTAAATCTATTCTTCCTGTGTTCCATAAATGGAAAACAAAGCCTGGATGATAGCACATTTATTTATTTTATTTATTATTTTTTTATTAATTAAAGAAAAAAAGAAATTAACACAACATTTAGAAATCATTCCATTCTACATATGCAATCAGTAATTCTTAACATCATCACATAGTAGCATGATCATCATTTCTTAGTACATTTGCACTGATTTAGGAAAAGAACTAGCAAAACAACAGGAAAAGATATAGAATGTTAATATAGAGAAAAAATAAAAATAATAATAATAGTAAAAAACAGAAAAGGAAAAAGAAAAAAAAAGACAAATAAACAGACAGACAAAAAAAAAACCTATAGCTCAGAGGCAGCTTGATTCAGTGTTTTAACATGATTACTTTACAATTAGGTATTATTGTGCTGCCCATTTTTGAGTTTTTGTATCTAGTCCTGTTGCACAGTCTGTATCCCTTCACCTCCAATTACCCATTATATTACCCTGTTTCTAACTCCTGCTGGACTCTGTTACCAATGACATATTCCAAGTTTATTCTCGAATGTCGGTTCACATCAGTGGGACCATACAGTATTTGTCCTTTAGTTTTTGGCTGGACTCACTCAGCATAATGTTCTCTAGGTCCATCCATGTTATTACATGCTTCATAAGTTTATCCTGTCTTAAAGCTGCATAATATTCCATCATATGTATATACCACAGTTTGTTTAGCCACTCGTCTGTTGATGGACATTTTGGCTGTTTCCACCTCTTTGCAATTGTAAATAATGCTGCTGTAAACATTGGTGTGCAAATGTCTGTTTGTGTCTTTGCCCTTAAGTCCTTTGAGTAGATACCTAGCAATGGTATTGCTGGGTCGTATGGCAGTTCTATATTCAGCTTTTTGAGGAACCACCAAACTGCCTTCCGCAGGGGTTGTACCATTTGACATTCCCACCAACAGTGGATAAGTGTGCCTCTTTTTCCACATCCTCTCCAGCACTTGTCATTTTTTGTTTTGTTGATAATGGCCATTCTGGTGGGTGTGAGATGCTATCTCATTGCGGTTTTGATTTGCATTTCTCTAATGGCCAGGGACATTGAGCATCTCTTCATGTGCCTTTTGGCCATTTGTATTTCCTCTTCTGAGAGGTGTCTGTTCAAGTCTTTTTCCCATTTTGTAATTGGGTTGGCTGTCTTTTTGTTGTTGAGATGAACAATCTCTTTATAAATTCTGGATACTAGACCTTTATCTGATATATCATTTCCAAATATTGTCTCCCATTGTGTAGGCTGTCTTTCTACTTTCTTGATGAAGTTCTTTGATGCACAAAAGTGTTTAATTTTGAGGAGCTCCCATTTATTTATTTCCTTCTTCAGTGTTCTTGCTTTAGGTTTAAGGTCCATAAAACCGCCTCCAGTTGTAAGATCCATAAGATATCTCCCAACATTTTCCTCTAACTGTTTTATCGTCTTAGACCTAATGTTTAGATCTTTGATCCATTTTGAGTTCACTTTTGTATAGGGTGTGAGACATGGGTCTTCTTTCATTCTTTTGCATATGGATATCCAGTTCTCTAGGCACCATTTATTGAAGAGACTGTTCTGTCCCAGGTGAGTTGGCTTGACTGCCTTATCAAAGATCAAATGTCCATAGATGAGAGGGTCTATATCTGAGCACTCTATTCGATTCCATTGGTCGATATATCTATCTTTATGCCAATACCATGCTGTTTTGACCACTGTGGCTTCATAATATGCCTTAAAGTCAGGCAGTGCGAGACCTCCAGCTTCGTTTTTTTTCCTCAAGATGTTTTTAGCAATTCGGGGCACCCTGCCCTTCCAGATAAATTTGCTTATTGGTTTTTCTATTTCTAAAAAATAAGTTGTTGGGATTTTGATTGGTATTGCATTGAATCTGTAAATCAATTTAGGTAGGATTGACATCTTAACTATATTTAGTCTTCCAATCCATGAACACGGTATGCCCTTCCATCTATTTAGGTCTTCTGTGATTTCTTTTAGCAGTTTTTTGTAGTTTTCTTTATGTAGGTTTTTTGTCTCTTTAGTTAAATTTATTCCTAGGTATTTTATTCTTTTAGTTGCAATTGTAAATGGGATTCGTTTCTTGATTTCCCCCTCAGCTTGTTCATTTCTAGTGTATAGAAATGCAACAGATTTTTGAATGTTGATCTTGTAACCTGCTACTTTGCTGTACTCATTTATTAGCTCTAGTAGTTTTGTTGTGGATTTTTCCGGGTTTTCGACGTATAGTATCATATCGTCTGCAAACAGTGATAGTTTTACTTCTTCCTTTCCAATTTTGATGCCTTGTATTTCTTTTTCTTGTCTAATTGCTCTGGCTAGAGCCTCCAACACAATGTTGAATAATAGTGGTGAGAGTGAACATCCTTGTCTTGTTCCTGATCTTAGGGGGAAAGTTTTCAATTTTTCCCCATTGAGGATGATATTAGCTGTGGGTTTTTCATATATTCCCTCTATCATTTTAAGGAAGTTCCCTTGTATTCCTATCTTTTGAAGTGTTTTCAACAGGAAAGGATGTTGAATCTTGTCAAATGCCTTCTCTGCATCAATTGAGATGATCATGTGATTTTTCTGCTTTGATTTATTGATATGGTGTATTACATTAATTGATTTTCTTATGTTGAGCCATCCTTATATACCTGGGATGAATCCTACTTGATCATGATGTATAATTCTTTTAATGTGTTGCTGGATTCGATTTGCTAGAATTTTGTTGAGGATTTTTGCATTTATATTCATTAGAGAGATTGGTCTGTAGTTTTCTTTTTTTGTAATATCTTGCCTGGTTTTGGTATGAGGGTGATGTTGGCTTCATAGAATGAATTAGGTAGTTTTCCCTCCACTTCGATTTTTTTGAAGAGTTTGAGAAGAGTTGGTACTAATTCTTTCTGGAATGTTTGATAGAATTCACATGTGAAGCCGTCTGGTCCTGGACTTTTCTTTTTAGGAAGCTTTTGAATGACTGATTCAATTTCTTTACTTGTGATTGGTTTGTTGAGGTCATCTATTTCTTCTTGAGTCAAAGTTGGTTGTTCATGTCTTTCCAGGAACCCGTCCATTTCATCTAAATTGTAGTATTTATTAGCGTAAAGTTGTTCATAGTATCCTGTTATTACCTCCTTTATTTCTGTGGGGTCAGTAGTTATGTCTCCTCTTCCATTTCTGATCTTATTTATTTGCATCCTCTCTCTTCTTCTTTTTGTCAGTCTTGCTAAGGGCCCATCAATCTTATTGATTTTCTCATAGAATCAACTTCTGGTCTTATTGATTTTCTCTATTGTTTTCGATTTCATTTATTTCTGCTCTAATCTTTGTTATTTCTTTCCTTTTGCTTGCTTTGGGATTAGTTTGCTGTTCTTTCTCCAGTTCTTCCAAGTGGACAGTTAATTCCTGCATTTTTGCCTTTTCTTCTTTTCTGATATAGGCGTTTAGGGCAATAAATTTCCCTCTTAGCACTGCCTTTGCTGCGTCCCATAAGTTTTGATATGTTGTGTTTTCGTTTTCATTCGCCTCGAGGTATTTACTAATTTCTCTTGCAATTTCTTCTTTGACCCACTCGTTGTTTAAGAGTGTGTTGTTGAGTATGATTTCTAAATGTTGTGTTAATTTCTTTCTTTTTTTTCTTTCTTTCCGTTAATAAAAATAATAAAAAAATAAAAATAAATTAAATTAAAAAAAAAAAAAGAGTGTGTTGTTGAGCCTCCGCGTATTTGTGAATGTTCTGGCACTCCGCCTATTATTGATTTCCAACTTCATTCCTTTATGATCCGAGAAAGTGTTGTGTATGATTTCATTCTTTTTAAATTTGTTAAGACTTGCTTTGTGACCCAGTATATGGTCTATCTTTGAGAATGATCCATGAGCACTTGAGAAAAAGGTGTATCTTGCTGTTGTGGGATGTAATGTCCTATAAATGTCTGTTAAGTCTAGCTCATTTATAGTAATATTCAGATTCTCTATTTCTTTATTGATCCTCTGTCTAGATGTTCTGTCCATTGATAAGAGTGGGGAATTGAAGTCTCCAACTATTATGGTATATGTGTCTATTTCCCTTTTCAGTGTTTGCAGTGTATTCCTCACGTATTTAGGGGCATTCCGATTCAGTGCATAAATATTTATGATTGTTATGTCTTCTTGTTTAATTGTTCCTTTTATTAGTAGATCGTGTCCTTCTTTGTCTCTTTTAACTGTTTTACATTTGAAGTCTAATTTGTTGGATAATAGTATTGCTACTCCTGCTCTTTTCTGGTTGTTATTTGCATGAAATATCTTTTCCCAACCTTTCACTTTCAACCTATATTTATCTTTGGGTCTAAGATGTGTTTCCTGTAGACAACATATAGAAGGATCCTGTTTTTTAATCCATTCTGCCAGTCTATGTCTTTTGATTGAGGAATTCAGTCCGTTAACATTTAGTGTTATTACTGTTTGGATAATATTTTCCTCTACCATTTTGTCTTTTGTATTATGTACATCATATCTGATTTTCCTTTTTCTACGCTCTTCTCCATACCTCTCTCTTCTGTCTTTTCGTATCTGACTCTAGTGCTCCCTTTAGTATTTCTTGCAAAGCTGGTCTCTTGGTCACACATTCTCTCAGTGACTTTTTGTCTGAGAATGTTTTAATTTCTCCCTCATTTTTGCAGGACAATTTTGCTGGATATAGAAGTCTTGGTTGGCAGTTTTTCTCTTTTAGTAATTTAAATATATCATCCCACTGTCTTCTAGCCTCCATGGTTTCTGCTGAGAAATCTACACATAGTCTTATTGGGTTTCCCTTGTATGTGATGGATTGTTCTACTCTTGCTGCTTTCAAGATCCTCTCTTTCTCTTTGACCTCTGACATTCTAACTAATAAGTGTCTTGGGGAACGCCTATTTGGGTCTAATCTCTTTGGGGTGCGCTGCACTTCTTGGATCTGTAATTTTAGGTCTTTCATAAGAGTTGGGAAATTTTCAGTGATAATTTCTTCCATTAGTTTTTCTTCTCCTTTTCCCTTCTCTTCTTCTTCTGGGACACCCACAGCACGTATATTTGTGCAGTTCATATTGTCCTTGAGTTCCCTGATCCCCTGTTCAAATTTTTCCATTCTTTTCCCGATAGTTTCTGTTTCTTTTTGGAATTCAGATGTTCCATCCTCCAAATCACTAATTCTGTCTTCTGTCTCTTTAAATCTATCATTGTAGATATCCATTGTTTTTTCCATCTTTTCTACTTTGTCCTTCACTTCCATAAGTTCTGTGATGTTTTTTCAGTTTTACTATTCCTTCTTTTTGTTCAGCCCATGTCTTCTTCATGTCCTCCCTCAATTTATCGATTTGGTTTTTGAAGAGGTTTTCCATTTCTGGTCATATATTCAGCATTAGTTGTCTCAACTCCTGTATCTCATTTGAACTATTGGTTTGTTCCTTTGACTGGGCCATATTTTCAATTTTCTGAGTGTCATCCATTATCTTCTGCTGGCGTCTGGGCATTTAGTCAGATTTCCCTGGGTGTTGGACCCAACAGGTTGAAAGATTTTTCTGTGAAATCTCTGGGTTCTGTTTTTCTTATCCTGCCCAGTAGGTGGCGCTCGTGGCACTCGTTTGTCTGCGGGTCCCACCAGTAAAAGGTGCTGTGGGTCCTTTAACTTTGGAAAACTCTCGCCGTGGGGGAGGTTCGCCAGCCGAAGCAGGTTGGAAGATTGCCAATCCGAATCTCCCAGCCGGCCGGGGATCCAAACGCGGGAAGTGTCGCCGGCCGCCGCAGCCCGGGAGATCGCCCGTCCGAATCTCCTAGCCGGCCCGGGACACCAAGCATGGCGGGAGGGCGCCAGCCGCCGTGGCCCAGGGGAGTGCATCGTTCCCAGCCGGACTGGGAAGCCTCGTGTCTGGAAGGGACCCCCGTCACCGTTCTCCACAGCCTGGGGATCTCCGATCCAATTCTTCCAGTTGGTCCGGGGGGCTGCGCGTGGGGCAGCGCCAGCCGTCGCGGCTTGAGGGGACTGCCTGTCCAATTCTCCCAGCCGGCCCGGGAAGGAGGGAGGGAGGGACTCCGGCCGCCTGCCGCCCCGGCCCGGGGGAGCCCGCACCCCTCGGCGATCTCACCGGAGCGGGTTCTCCCAGCCAGTCAGCTGTTCCAGAATGGGGTACGCTCTCTTCTTGATCTCTGTCATGGCTCTGGAAGCTTTTCTGTATCGTTTCTACTCCCCTAGTAGCTGTTCTGGAGGAGGATCTAAGACCCGCGTGTCTTACTAAGCTGCCATCTTCTCCGGAAGTCCACATTTATTTTTAACATGGTTTACTGAATAATTTAGCCCATTGTTGAGACCTACCACTCATCAAAAAAAAAAAAAAAAAAGATTCCTTTCAAAATATTACAGCTCAATGAAAATTTCTGATCACCCAATGAAATGAATGTTCTTTTCATGCCTGGTAACAACATCCACTGCGCAACCCATGGATCAATGAGTAATTTCTACTTTCAAGTCTTATTGTTTAAGTTTAGTCCATTAACATTTAAAGTTATTACTATGAAGGCATTCCTTGAATCCACCATCTTATCCTTTGGTTCTTATTTGTCAGATCTATACATTCTTTTGCCACTTTCTCTTTTTATCCTTTAGGTTACCCTTATTGGTACTTTCAATTCTGTGCCTCCTCCATACCTCCCTCTCCTGTCTATTTTTTTCAACCAGCAGAGCTCCCTTTAGTATTCCTTGTAGAGCTGCTCTCTTGTTGACATATTCTTTCAAACTATGTGAAAATTTTAATCTCTCCCTCAGTCTGAAGGACAATTTGACTGGGTACTAAATTCTTGAGTGTAGGTCTTTCTCTTTTAGGATCTTAAATATGCAATACTGCCTTCTCACCTCCATACTGCCAGTTGGGTAGTCTGAGCTCAGTCTTATATGGTTTCCCATGTAGTAGATCATTTTTCTCTTGCTGCTTTCAGGATTTTCTGCTTCAACATTTAATAGACTAATTAGTATGTGTCTTGGGTAAGGCCTATTTGAATTTATTCTATTTGGGGTTCGTTGGGCTTCTTTGATTTGCATATTTATGTCTTTTATAAAGGTTGGGAACTTTTCCCCCATTATATACTCCACTAATCTTCCTAGCCCTTTTCTCTTCTTCCAATTTTCCCTATATTTGTGTTCTTCATTTTGCCCATCACTTCCCTGAGATCCAATTCAATTTTTTCCTCCTTTTTTGCCGTTTTCTCTTTTGTATGTTCAAAATCAGTTGTCTTGTCCTCTAGTTATCATATTCTTTCTTCTGCCTCTTGAAATCTGCTGTTGCGTGTCTCTAGTATATTTTTTATTTGGTATACAGCATCTTTAATCTGTGTGATAGTTGTTATTTTTCTTTTTATTTTTTCATATTCTTCTTTCTGCTGTTCTAGTGTCTTCTTTGTCTCTTTTATGTCACTGGTTTTATTTAGTAGAGTTATTTGAACATCTTTGATTTGTTGTTCCAAAGTTTGTGTCTCCTCCAGTGTTTTAATTTCGTCATTAGGCTGGGCTATATCTGTCTGCATCTTTATATGCTTCTTAATCTTCTGTTTCCTTCAAGGCATGCAAATATCTTGATAGGGTTACTTTGGAAGTTGATTTTCTTTAGTAGTATAAAACTTTTTATTTGTGGGACAGGTGTGGAGTGGGACACAAGGCGTGTGGCTGGACACAACAGTGCTGTGACAGGTTGTAGTGCAGGTATAGACATGGGTTGGGGACTGTACGCTGGTGCCTCTAAGCGTGGGGTGGGGGTCACTGGGTTGTGGAGGTGCAGTTTGGGGGCTGTGGAAGTGGGTGCAACTCAGACGGGCCTTGGAGTGCAGGAACAGTGTACGGCTAGGGTATGGCAGGAGACAGATGGGTAGCTTTGCAAATGTGTGGGGTTTGGTACACAGGCAGTATGCAGGTGGGCACTTAGATCGTGGAAGTTGTGAGCATGAGAGTGTGGGATCCGGGACACAGGAAGGATGGGGTGTGGGTACCTCCTTGCATTGGTGAAAGGGGGCCAGGTGGGTGCGCGCGTGTGCAGTGTTGGGGTGCATGTTGCAGGGGTTGTGTGGTGTGGGTCAGGGATGGGTGTTATGGTGTGGGTGTGACCCTGGAGCAGGTGCACATGGGTGTGGTGAGGGAGTGGGGCAGGGGTGTGTTTGTGCAAAGGGCAGGGGCTGTTTGGCAAAGATGCACACATGAGCACCTTCCAGGTATGGAAATGGGGTGCTTATGCCAAAGGGTGGGGCAGGTGTGTGCATGTACATTTGGCATGGGGGCAGGGTTCAGGGTTGAGAGGTCGGTGCCCGGAGGCATGGGTGCCTGGGCAGGCAGGAAGTGCCTGTGTCTGTGCACATTCTGGGGGCCAGGTCTCTCATGTGCACGTGTCTGGGGGGAGGGGGACTCTGGTAGACTTCGTTGTGGTGGGCAGGGCCCTGGTGTGCTCTGTGTAGAGCTTAGGGGCAGCAGAGTGAGGTTGCATCTGTGTGTGTTGGGGGCAGATGTGGCCTGGACGTGTGTATGCACTTTCCCAGAGCTGGGGGTGTGTGGTGTGGCAGGGATGCACTCCTATGCTGGGCCAGGGGGTAGGGTATGGGTACATGCATGCATGAGCCCAGGTCTGGGCAGGGGGAGTCTGATGCTGATGTGCATCTACACATTTCTCAAAAGAGTGTGGGTTGGGGTTGTGCAACTGCATGGGCTAGGGGTAGTTGTGTCTCAGGTACACAGATGAATATCTGCAGCCTAGATATACAGGCTAGGGGCTGACTACGGGCATGCAGACCTTGGGAGTGTGCTTACGCAGGAGAGGTGGGTCAGCCTGGAGGGGGCGTGTGTGTGTTGTGGGTCGAGATGAGGGTGCTTGGAGTGTGGTGATGGTGGTGGAACGGCCTTCAGGTTCATGGGATGTAGGGGGTTCGTAGGTCTTAGGGCTGGGGCAGTGCCTGTGGGTGTTGTGTGTTCAAGGAGCAAGGCTTGGCTTACTTCCTATTCCCTGTCTCCCTGTCTGCACTCCTGAGACCTCCGTCCTCGATTTGGAAAGGGGTGTGTTAGGCTGTTTGCACTAGCTGGATGGTCTTCGGTTCGCTGTTTCTCAATTCCTCAGCTTTTGCAACCAGGGCCTCTCTGTGTGATGTAAAAGACTCTCTCAGGACACTTACAACCCTGGAATTGCTATTCAGGTAGTTTTTCTGTCACTTCTCTAGCTGCTCCTTGGAGCAGGGGTGAACACGACCTATCCTATTCCACCATCTTCCAAGTTTTATTTAAGAAATACATTTTATAAGGCTATAGTTGCCATAGCTAGTGGTTTCTCTGATGGGGCAAAGCAATTGAAAACCTTCTGGAAATAATTCACCATTCTAGATTCCTTTAAGAATATTCATGATTTTGGGGGTGGTCAAAATATCAACATTAATAGGAATTTGGAAAAGATTGATCCCAACCCTCATGGATGACTCTGGGGGGGGCGGGGTTCAAGACTTCAGTGGAGGAAGCAACTGCAGATGTGGTTGAAATAGCAAGTGAACTAGAATTAGAAGCGGAGCCTGAAAATGTGACTGAATTGCTGCAATTTCATAAGAATTGAACAGATGAGGAGTTGCTTCTAATATTTGAGCAAAGAAAGTGGTTTCCTGAGATGGAGTCTACTCCTGGTGAAAATGCTGCAACATTATTGAAATGACAACAAAAGATTTAGAATATTGCCTAAATTTAGTTGAAAAAGTAACAGCAAGGTTTGAGAGGATTCACACCAATTTTGAAAGAAGTTCTATGGGTAAAACACCATCAAACAGCATCACATGCTACAGAGAACTCTTTGATGAAAAGAAGAGTCAATCAATGTGACAAACTTTATTGTTGTCTTATTTTGTGAAATAGCCACAGCCACCCCAGCCTTCAGCAACCAACACCTGCCTGATCAGTCAGCATCCATCAGTATGGAGGGGAAACCTTCCACCAGCAAAAAGATGAAGACTCACTAAAGGCTCAGATGATGTTAGCATTTTTCAGCAATAAAGTATTTTTTAATGAAGGTTGTACATTATTTTCTTGACATAAAGCTATTGTATACTTTATAGACAGTATAAAGTAAATATAACTTTTATATGCAGTGGGAAATCAAAATATTCATGTGACTTGCTTTATTGTGGTATTCACTTTATTATGGTGGTCTGGAACTGAACCTGCAGTATCTCCAAGTTATGCCTGTAATTTATTTTTCTGCTATCAAAACCCATAAAATTGCCATGATGTCTGATCTTAGGTTATTTTATATTTATATATTGGTTTATATATTTATGTATAAATATCATTTTGGATTGATAGAACACATTAAAATAACTTAGAGAATATATTTATATTAGCAGCAGTTGTCACTGAATATATTTTTAATTTAGAATTCTGTCAAATATATTTTGCTGTGGTTATATTTCAATAGTTTAATTTCCCGTGCTTTTCTTTCAAAAGGGCTTTCAATTTATCTGTTTAATTAGCATGGTATCTTAGGCAGTATTGTAGCTAATTTTATTTTCAATTTTAAAATATGCACAGGATTTGAAATAAACCGATGAAAAGGTTTTTTATATTAAAAACATTGATATTTTGGCTAAATTATTTTATCTTAAATAACTTAAAACTGTGTCTCAAAGGATGTTTTCTTTAATTGACGTACTCTAACGATCTCATGATTTTACTTCAGTAAAGGCTGTTTAATTGCTAAGAACCCAGAAAAATATATGAAGAATCCTTGTTTGTTTTTTCCTTTCCAGCAAACTCAGTAATCTTTAGACACGGTTATACAACAGGTAGGAAATTTTTGCTGTGGTAGCTCTAGCATTGGCCTAACAGAACAGATTAACAATTTTAAAAGTTCGTAATTTTATGGTTTAGCACAGCATAATTTAATTTTCTTCTTAAATAAAAGGATTCTCCAACTAAGTAAGGAAGTTAAGCATTGGTAGATTAAAAGATACTAAATTATATGTAATTTGTTTATGCAATGCAATATTTTTATTGCTTTTAAACATAAAATGTATAATTTGCAGTATTTAAAAATACAGAGATGAATTTGATTATATATTTGCTTGCTGTTTAAATTATACTTTTTAACATTTAGGATTATTTCTTTTTCACACTTTCTTAATCTGACACAAAGAAGCCTACATTAAAGATGGTATTGGTACCTCTCTAAAACAGTCAGGAATCAGGCAGTTTTCTCAGGATTACGAAGATAAAGTTCTTATTGCTTTATTTTACTTTTTCACACTAACTCTTACATAGTGGAATTAGATAAATGACTGTTAGAATCACCAAGAAATAAGTAAGAGAAATAAGAAAAAGAATCCAGTATTGAAGCTGAAGTAAAAGCATTTTTCTCCAAAAAGCTTTTGCATTTCACCTAAAGGCACCATTTTAATCCCAAGTAAAGCCCTTTTCCTTTGCGAATTAGGATGATATTTTTTAAACCATAAGGTGTATTGTACAGCATTCCTTTGATCAAAATGTGTGTGATTGCTATACTCAGACACTGAGCTATACCCTAAAAATGCAGAAATTAATGAGAAGTAGTACATACTCTTTCTTGGGAGAGTGTGACAAGCAAACTGATGCTACAGTACAATTGTAAGATATTATTCTCCTCAAATGTATTCCTTTCCATGTGTGTGGAAAAAAGCAGGTCATAGCCTCTCCTCCAGTAACCTAATGTTCTATTGTTTTGCCTCCCTACAGTTCATGGTTTTGTTCTTTTCTTTTCTTTTTTAACATTTATTTATCAGTCAATACTGAACATCTGTTTTCTAGGTCCTGAAAATGCAAGATGAGTATGGCAAGGCTTTAGCCTCTAGGAGCTCTCATTCAAGCATAGACTTAGAAAGAAATAAGCACAGTACAGTGGAGTGTAATTAGTGGTATTTAGGTAGATGCAGAGATGGGTCAAAGTTGAGAGCACCAAAGAGTCAGTGGTTGCATCTGTCTTGGGGATTCAGTAAGGCTCCAGAGAGGAGGTGATGTTTGAGTCTAGGCTTGAACAAATCAGTATTCTCTTTGAGGATAAGAAATGGAAAGGTATTCTGGGCAGAGAACAACATAAAAAAAGGCATGACTGTGAAATAGTGGGGAGTGTATTCAGACTGTCTAGAATATGAGATAGAAGTAGTATGGTGAGAAATGAGGTAAGGAGAAGTAGAGAGGGGCTGAATCCTGAAGAACCTTGTATATTGTTTTAGTTTGTTAAGCTGCCAAAATGCAATATACCAAAAATGGAACAGCTTTAAGGGAATTTATTAAGTTACAAGTTTACAATTCTAAGGCCGTGAAAATGTCCAAATTAAGGCAAGGTTATAAAAATGTCCAACTGAGGTATCTAGGGAAAGATACCTTGACTAAAGAAGGGCCATGACATTTGGGGTATCTCTCAGCTGGAAAGGCAAATGGCAATGTCTGCTAGCTTCCTCTCTCAATTCATAAGGCTTTCCAGGTGACATTTTCCTTCTGCATCTCAAAAGATCTCTGGCTGTGTGGGCTTTGTTGGCTCTGTAGTTTTTTCCAAACTGGTTCCCTCTTAAAGGACTCTATTAAGCAACCCCACCTTGAATGGATGGAGACACATCTCCATGGAAACAACCTAATCAAAAGGTGCCACCCACAATTGGTGGGTCTCATCTCCATGGATACAATTAAAGAGATTCCCCCCCAGCAATACAGAATGAGGATTAAAGAACATGGCTTTTCTGGAGGACACAATAGATTCAAACTAGCACGTATATCATGTCTATATTTTGTGCTAAAAACAAATGTTTTGTTGTTTGTGTGCAGAATGATGTTTGGAAAATATTCTTAGAATTTCAGTGTAGGGTGGACTGGTGGGATGGACTGCATAGATTAGCAGTGAGAAGCTGTAAAACTGGAGATAGAAAGTCTAGTCCAACCCTGTTAGAAGTGCCAGGGTTTGAATTCAATCAATAGCAGTTAAAATAAAAAAAGAGAGAGAGGCGGGACCAAGATGGCGGCTTAGTAAGGTACGTGTGTCTTAGTTCCTCCTCCAGAGCAATTACTAGGTGAACAGAAACAGTGCAGAACAGCTCCCGGGGCCACGGCAGGGAATGGACACACAGCGTACCCCAGTCTGGACTGGCTAGTCTGACTGCGAGACTCAGCTGCGGTGAGATCCCCGAGCGGCGCACGATTTCCCGAGCAGTGGCAGCTGTGGCGGCCGGAGCTCCTCCCTCCCTCCTTCCCAGGCCGGCTGAGAGTCTCCGAGAGGCAAGTTTCCCAAGCCGCGGCGGCCGGCGCCCCTCTTTTGTGGGCGGCTTCCTGGACCGGCTACGAGTCTCGGATCAGAGGGCTACCCAAGCCGCGGTGGCCCTCCCCCACGGGCGGCTTCCTGGTCCGGTGGCGAATTCCCCGGGCCCGCTGCGGCCGGCGACTGACACCCCTCCAGGGAGAGGAGGGAATTTCCGACAGTGGCAGGCTCAACAACACACTCTTAAACAACGAGTGGGTCAAAGAAGAAATTGCTAGAGAAATTAGCAAATACCTCGAGGCGAATGAAAATGAAAACACAACATATCAAAACTTATGGGACGCAGCAAAGGCAGTGCTAAGAGGGAAATTTATTGCCCTAAATGCCTATATCAGAAAAGAAGAAAAGGCAAAAATAAGATTGATGGGCCCTTAGCAAGATTGACAAAAAGAAGAAGAGAGAGGATGCAAATAAATAAGATCAGAAATGGAAGAGGAGACATAACTACTGACCTCACAGAAATAAAGGAGGTAATAACAGGATACTATGAACAACTTTACGTTAATAAATACAACAATTTAGAGGAAATGGACGGGTTCCTGGAAAGACATGAACAACCAACTTTGACTCAAGAAGACATAGATGACCTCAACAAACCAATCACAAGTAAAGAAATTGAATCAGTCATTCAAAAGCTTCCTAAAAAGAAAAGTCCAGAACCAGACGACTTCACATGTGAATTCTATCAAACATTCCAGAAAGAATTAGTACCAACTCTTCTCAAACTCTTCAAAAAAATCGAAGCAGAGGGAAAACTACCTAATTCATTCTATGAAGCCAACATCACCCTCATACCAAAACCAGGCAAAGATATTACAAAAAAAAGAAAACTACAGACCAATCTCTCTAATGAATATAGATGCAAAAATCCTCAATAAAATTCTAGCTAATCGTATCCAACAACACATTAAAAGAATTATATATCATGACCAAGTAGGATTCATCCCAGGTATGCAAGAATGGTTCAACATAAGAAAATCAATTAATGTAATACACCATATCAACAAATCAAAGCAGAAAAATCACATGATCATCTCAATTGATGCAGAGAAGGCATTTGACAAGATTCAACATCCTTTCCTGTTGAAAACACTTCAAAACATAGGAATACAAGGGAACTTCCTTAAAATGATAGAGGGAATATATGAAAAACCCACAGCTAATATCATCCTCAATGGGGAAAAATTGAAAACTTTCCCCCTAAGATCAGGAACAAGACAAGGATGTCCACTGTCACCACTATTATTCAACATTGTGTTGGAGGTTCTAGCCAGAGCAATTAGACAAGAAAAAGAAATACAAGGCATCAAAATTGGAAAGGAAGAAGTAAAACTATCACTGTTTGCAGACGATATGATACTATACGTCGAAAACCCGGAAAAATCCACAACAAAACTACTAGAGCTAATAAATGAGTACAGCAAAGTAGCAGGTTACAAGATCAACATTCAAAAATCTGTAGCATTTCTATACACTAGCAATGAACAAGCTGAGGGGGAAATCAAGAAATGAATCCCATTTACAATTGCAACTAAAAGAATAAAATACCTAGGAATAAATTTAACTAAAGAGACAAAAAACCTATATAAAGAAAACTACAAAAAACTGCTAAAAGAAATCACAGAAGACCTAAATAGATGGAAGGGCATACCGTGTTCATGGATTGGAAGACTAAATATAGTTAAGATGTCAATCCTACCTAAATTGATTTACAGATTCAATGCAATACCAATCAAAATCCCAACAACTTATTTTTTAGAAATAGAAAAACCAATAAGCAAATTTATCTGGAAGGGCAGGGTGCCCCGAATTGCTAAAAACATCTTGAGGAAAAAAAACGAAGCTGGAGGTCTCGCACTGCCTGACTTTAAGGCATATTATGAAGCCACAGTGGTCAAAACAGCATGGTATTGGCATAAAGATAGATATATCGACCAATGGAATCGAATAGAGTGCTCAGATATAGACCCTCTCATCTATGGACATTTGATCTTTGATAAGGCAGTCAAGCCAACTCACCTGGGACAGAACAGTCTCTTCAATAAATGGTGCCTAGAGAACTGGATATCCATATGCAAAAGAATGAAAGAAGACCCATGTCTCACACCCTATACAAAAGTGAACTCAAAATGGATCAAAGATCTAAACATTAGGTCTAAGACGATAAAACAGTTAGAGGAAAATGTTGGGAGATATCTTATGGATCTTACAACTGGAGGCGGTTTTATGGACCTTAAACCTAAAGCAAGAACACTGAAGAAGGAAATAAATAAATGGGAGCTCCTCAAAATTAAACACTTTTGTGCATCAAAGAACTTCATCAAGAAAGTAGAAAGACAGCCTACACAATGGGAGACAATATTTGGAAATGATATATCAGATAAAGGTCTAGTATCCAGAATTTATAAAGAGATTGTTCATCTCAACAACAAAAAGACAGCCAACCCAATTACAAAATGGGAAAAAGACTTGAACAGACACCTCTCAGAAGAGGAAATACAAATGGCCAAAAGGCACATGAAGAGATGCTCAATGTCCCTGGCCATTAGAGAAATGCAAATCAAAACCACAATGAGATATCATCTCACACCCACCAGAATGGCCATTATCAACAAAACAGAAAATGACAAGTGCTGGAGAGGATGCGGTGAAAGAGGCACACTTATCCACTGTTGGTGGGAATGTCAAATGGTGCAACCACTGTGGAAGGCAGTTTGGCGGTTCCTCAAAAAGCTGAATATAGAATTGCCATGCGACCCAGCAATACCATTGCTGGGAATCTACTCAAAGGACTTAAGGGCAAAGACACAAACGGACATTTGCACACCAATGTTTATAGCAGCGTTATTTACAATTGCAAAGAGATGGAAACAGCCAAAATGTCCATCAACAGACGAGTGGCTAAACAAACTGTGGTATATACATACGATGGAATATTATGCAGCTTTAAGACAGGATAAACTTATGAAGCATGAGAACATTATGCTGAGTGAGTCCAGCCAAAAACTAAAAGACAAATACTGTATGGTCCCAATGATGTGAATTAACATTCGAGAATAAACTTGGAATATGCCATTGGTAACAGAGTTCAGCAGGAGTTAGAAACAGGGTAAGATAATGGGTAATTGGAGCTGATGGGATACAGACTGTGCAACAGGACTAGATACAAAAACTCAAAAATGGACAGCACAATAATACCTAATTGTAAAGTAATCATGTTAAAACACTGAATGAAGCTGCATCCGAGCTATAGGTTTTTGTTTTGTTTTGTTTTGTTTTGTTTTGTTTTGTTCTTACTATTATTACTTTTATTTTTTTTCTCTATATTAACATTCTATATCTTTTTCGGTTGTGTTGCTAGTTCTTCTAAACCGATGCAAATGTACTAAAAAACGATGATCATGCATCTATGTGATGATGTTAAGAATTACTGATTGCATATGTAGAATGGTATGATTTCTAAATGTTGGGTTAATTTCTTTTTTTCCGTTAATTAATAAAAAAAATAAATAAAATAAAAAAGAAAAGTTAGAATATAAGAGTTGTTAATGAGGTAGAATTACTAAGACTTGATTTCCTCAGTTCTTAGAGAAGAATTGAAGATGGGCCAAGAATTGAAGAATATACTGTGTTTAATTTTAGAAATACTGAGTTCGAAAAATCTTATAGAGGTTCTAAGAAGAGATGTTGAGACAGGTGAATATATACATCTGTAGCCTGAGATTTGAGCTGAATTAAGAATTTTTGAGTTATTCAGCAAATATATGTTGAACGTTTTTTACATGCCAAGCATGTTCCAGGCACCCAATATATTATGACGAGCCATAAACACACCTGCTTTATACCCAAAAAGGAGACAAACAGAAATCAGTGATAAAGTTATATAATTTTAACTTGAGACAAGTTCTATAAAGGAAAATTGTAAGGTACTCCTGTATAATTTTACAGGAGGACATGATCTAGTAAGGGCTGGGTGTGCTAGTTTGAATCTGTTGTGCATCCCAGAAAAACCATGTTTTTTAATCCTCATTCAATATTGCTGGGTGGTTACCAATTATGGGTGGTAACTTCTGAGAAATGGTTTGCATGGAAATGTGTCTCTACCCATTCAAGGTGTAGTTGCTTACTAGAGTCCTTTAAGAGGGAACCATTTTGAAAAAAAGCTTTAAAGCCATGATAACAAGGGTTCCCAGAACTGACAGACAACAGAATGGACAGAGCTTCAGGGAAGCCATTGAAGAGAAAGCTAGCAGATGTCATCATGTACCTTTCCAGCTGAGAGAGAAAGCCTGAACGTCATCAGCCTTTTTGAACTGAGGTATCCTTCCATGGAACCTTCATTTGGACATTTTTATAGGCCTGCTTTAATTTGGACATTTTCATGGCCTTAGAACTATAGACTTGCAACTTAATAAATTCCCCTTTTTAAAATGCCTTTCCGGTTCTGGTATATTGCATTCTGGCAGCTAGTAAACTAGAACAGCTGGGGGGTTAGGGAATGATCTGATTTGAGATGAGATTTGAAGAATGAGTAGGAATAGAAATGGAGGGAATGTGGACCAGAAGAAATATGGGCAGAGGAAACATTACGATCATATCAATAAAGTGTGCAAAAATTTTCAAACTGGGGAAAAAAAAGTAAATAAATGAAAAAGAAACACTTAGCTATATGCTGTTTAGATATGTTTTATGTCTAAAACATAAGAATATAGGAAGTTTGGAAGGAAAGGGATGGAAAAGATATACCATGCAACACAAAACGAAAAGAAAGCTGGTATAGCTATATTAATGCTAAAAGGTAGACTTCTAAGCAAAAACAAACAAACAGAAATCTATATTACTAGACGTGATGGTTAAGTTCTGGTGTCAGCTTGGCCAAGTGATGATACATGGTTGTTTAGTCAGAGAAGCACTGGCCTAACTTTTGCTGCAAGGGTACTTTGTGACTGGCTTATAAACTGGAAGGCTGGTGTGTTAAATCTGTCAGTCAGTTGATTGCATCTGTGGCTGATTACATCTATGATCAACTAAAGTATACTGCCCCACCAAAGAGATAATCCAATCAGTTGAAGACTTTTAAGGAAGAAGAGAGACTTTTTAACTGTTCCTTCATTCAGCCAATAAGCCTCTCCTGTGGAGTTCACCCAGACCCTTCATCAGAGCTGCCAGCTTCACAACCTGCCCTACAGATTTTGAACTGTTCATTCTCACAGTTGCGTGAGACACCCTTATAAATCTCATATTTACAGATATCTACTGTTCTGTTTCTCTAGAGAACCCTGACTGATACTTAGGAGATAGGGAATTTCATAGTGATGAAGGTTCCATTCATACATATTAATATTAGGAAACTTCAATAAATTACTTTCAGTAATGAATAGAACATCTAATTAGAAGATCAGTTGGGAAATAGAAATTTCAATGATGCTATAAACCAATTAGACCTAACAGACATATATAGAATACTTGACCCACAACAGCAAAATACACATTCTTCTGTAGTCCCCAGGGGTCACTCTCCAGGATAGACCATAATATATGGTCACACAACAAATCTCAATATGTTTTAAAATATTGAAATCATACAGTGTTTCCTCTGACTACAATGGAATGCAGCTAGAAATCAGTAACAAAGGGAGAATTGGAAAATTTTAAAAATAAGTGGAAATTAAACAGCATGTTCATAAACAACCAATGAGTCAAAGAAGAACTCACAAAGCAAATTAGGAAATAGGTAAATGAAAACAAAAACACAACATGCCAAAACTCATGGGATGCATCAGGGGCAGTTTTAAGAGGGAAATTTATTGCTCTAAATTATTACACTAAAAAAGAAGAAAGATCTCAAATCAGGCCTAACCTCACAACTGAAGGATATAGAAAAAGAAGAGCAAACTAAACCCAAAATGAGGAGGAGGAATGAAAAAAGAAAGATTAGAGAGGAGAAAAATGAAAAAAAGAAAAAGATACAGTAGAGAGGATCAATGAAACTAAAAGTTTGGTTCTTTGAAAAACTCAATAAAAGTGACGGAATTTTAGGCAGACTGACAAGCTCAAAGAGGGGAGGGACACAAATAACTAAAATCAGAAATGAAAGAAGGCGACATTACTACCAACCCCACAGAAATAAAAAGACAATGAGGATACTATGAACAACTATATGCCAGCAAATTAGAGAACCTAGGTGAATGGAACACACACACTGACTCAAGAAGAAATAAAGATCTCAACAGAACAATAATAAAGAGATTGAATCAGTAATCAAATACCTCCAAACAAAAGAAAGCCCAAGACAAGATGACTTCACTGGTGAATTTTACCAAACATTCCAAGAGTAATTTACACTAATCCTGCTCAAACTCTTCAAAAAAAAAATTGAAGAGGAGGGTAATATTAACTTATTCAATGAGGCTATCATTAACCCCAATAGCAAAACCATATAAAGATACCACAAGAAAGGAAAATTGCAGACAGTATCTCTTATGAATATAAATATAAACATACTCATCAGTATACTAGCAGGCTGAATCAAACAGCATATTAAAGGCATTGAATACCATGATCAAGTGGAATTTATCCCAGATATGGTTCAACATAAGAACATGAATTAATGTAATACATCGTAGTAATAGAATCAAGCAAATAGACCTCATGATCATCCCAAGTGATGCATAAAAGGCATTTGACAAAATCCAGCACTGCTTCTTGATAAAAAATACTCAGAAAAATAAGAATTTAAGCAAACTTCCTCAATATGATAAAGGGCATATATGAAAAACCCATAGCCAACATCATACTTAAAGGTGAAAAACTGAAAGCTTTCCCCCTAAGGTCTGGAAGAAGATAAGGGTACCCACTGTCACCACATTGTACTGGAAGTTCTAGCCAGAGCAAAACTATTATAGGTAATAAACAAATTCAGTAAAATGTCTACAAGATCAAGATGAAAAAAAAAAAACAGTAATGAAAAATCTGAAAAGGACATCAAAAAAATATTCCGTTTATAATAGCAACTAAAAGAACCATGTATGTAGGAATAAATTTAGCCAAGGATGTAAAGGACTTGTACAAGAAAACTCCAATACATTGCTGAAGTAAATTTAAAAAGACCTAAATAAATGGAAGAATATTTTTTGTTCATAGATGGAAAGTCTATTGTTATGATGTCAATTTTACCCAAAGTGAAGCGCAATCCCACTGAAAATTCTAATTGCCTTCTTTGCAGAAATGGAAACACCAATCATCAAAGAGCCCCATATAGCCCAAAACATCTTGAAAAACAAGAATAAAATTCGAGGATTCACTTCCTAATTTTAAAACCTACTACAAAGGTACAGTAATCAAAATAGCATGGACTGGCCCAAGGCCAGCCATATAGACCAATGGAATCAAATATGTAGTTCAGAAATAAATCCTAACTGGCCAATTGATTTTTTTTTTTTCCTTCTGCTGCTCCAGAATATAGGAGGCTAGAGGGCTTAAATATTTTTATCATCACAATCGACTTTTTTTCCTTCTTTTTTGGTGAAAAATAACATATACCAAAAAGCTATAAATTTCAAAGCACAGCACCACAATTAGTTGTAGAACATATTTCAGAGTTTGATATGGGTTACAATTCCACAATTTTAGGTTTTTACGTCTAACTATTCTAAAATACTGGAGACTAAAAGAGATATCAATTTAATGATTCAGCATTCATATTCATTTCTTAAATCCTGTCTTTTCTGTATAACTCCACCATCACCTTTGATCTTTCCATCTCTCTCTTTAGGGATGTTTGAACTATGGCAATTCTAAATTTTTCATATTGGAAGGGTATGTCACTGATATGGAGTAGGGAGATGAAACTATTTGATGTTCTGGAGAAGCTGGGCTAGGTTTTAGGACTTATCTGGACCAGGGACCTATCTGGAGGTTGTAGGTTTCTGGAAAGTTACATTGGTGCATGGAACCCTTGTGGAATTTTATATATTGTCCTACATGTTCTTTAGGATTGACAGGAATGGTCCTAGTTAGGGTTTGGCAGATGATGATAGGTAGCAAGGTCTAACTGAAGCTTGTGTAAGAGCAACCTCCAGAGTGGCCTTTCAACTCTATTTGAACTCTCTCTGCCACTGATACTTTATTAGTTACACTTCGTTTCCCCCTTTTGGTCAAGGCGGAACTGTTGATCCCATGGTGCCAAGTCTAGATTCATCCCTGGGAGTCATCTCCCACGTCACCAGGGAGACTTTCATCCCTGGGTATCATGTCCCACGTAGCAGTGAGGGCAATGATTTCACTTGGCAAGTTGGGCTTTGAGAGAGTGATGGCCAATTGATTTTTGACATGAATGCTGAGGGAAGGAATAGTCTCTTCAACAGGTGGTGCTGGGAAAATTGGATATCCATATGCAAAAGAATGATGATGGACCACTATCTCACACCATTCACAAAACTCAACTCAGAATGAATCATGAACCTAAACATAAGAACCAGAACTATAAAAGTCCTAGAAGAAAACACAGGGAAACATCTTAAGAACCTTGTGTTATATAATGGTTTCTTAGATTTTATACCAAAAACATGAGCAATAAAGGATAAATAGATAAATGGGACTTAAGCAATATTAAAAAGTTTTATGCATCAGTGAACTTTATCATGAAAGTAAAAAGACAACTTATAGAATGGGAAAAATTTTTGGAAGCCATGTATCTGATAAGGGCTTAATATCCATACTATATGAAGAAATCCTACAATTCAGCAACAAAAAGACAAACAGCCGAAGTTAAAAATGAACAAAAGACATTTCTCCAAAGAAAATAACAAATGGACAATAAGCACATTAAAAGATGCTTATTAGCCATTAAAGAAATACAAATCAAAACCATAATGAGATGCCATTTCAGACACATTGGAAGGCTACTACTGAAAAACAAAACAACAAAAAAATATAACATGGTGGAGTAGATTGGAGAAAAAGGAACACTTGTTCATTGTCGATAGGAATAAAATAGTGCAGCCTCTGTGAAAAGCAGTTTGGTGGTTCTTCAGAAAGTTGAGTATCAAATTACCATTTGACCCAGCAATTCCACTTCTGAGTACATACCTAAAAGAAGTGAAAACAGGGACTCACACAGCTTCAAGTGATATTTGCACACTGATGTTCATTGTGGCAATTCACAATAAGTGAAAAATGGAAGCAACCCAAATGTCCATTAAAAGATGAATGGATAAACAAAATGTTAATATATTCATGCAAGGGAATATTATTTGGGTGTAAAAAAAGAATAAGGTTCTGATTTATGCAAGAACATAATGAACCTTAAAGATATCATGTGAGTGAAATAAGCCAGACACAAAAGCACCAATATCATGTGATCTCATTTTATAAATAGAGTATGCAAATTCATAGAATCAGAAACCAGAATACAAGTTACTTGGAATTATGCTTAATGTGTACATTTTCTGTTTGTGATGATGGAAAAATTTTGGTAATGGATGGTGATGATGGTAGCACAACATTGTGAATTTTATACTTGAGTGTGCTTAAAAGGGGGAAATTTTAGGTCATATATGTTACCAGAATAAAAATTTTAAAAATACATAGAACTGTGCAACTCAAAGACTGAATCTTAATACAAAGTATGGACTGTAGTTAATGGTATAATTATACTAATATTATTTCATCAGTTGTAATAAAGGTACCATACTAGTGACAAAGGGTTAATAAAAGGGTAAATTTCATGTGTAGGGAGGAGGTATATGGGAACTGTACTTTCTGCATAAATTTTCTGTAAACCTACAATGGCTCTAATAAAAAATATGGAAATAAAGAAACATAAAACGTTTCAAGGGTAATTTGAATAGTGCTTGCCTTCCTCTCATCACAGAATTTATGATAGCAGACAAACAGAGCAATCACCTATTCGGTTTTGGCGAATCATCTTACTCCTTTCTTTTAAATTTAGATCACTTTCCCATACTTTATCCTTTGACATTTTCAATATCCTGAGAGATCTCCAAGAGCTGGGACTGCTTCTTCCTTTTTTGTCACAGCCCCTTTCTTCATTTACGTAGATAAATTCAACTTCAGTAAGTTCCTGTGGCTGCATATCTAGAGTCTATAGAACAGCAACAGGGTCACCATTGCCATTGTCAGGTATTTCTCCAGTAATATCGCTTAAGTTCAATTTGAATTTCACTTTCAGCATTATCAATTTTTGTTTCTTTGTTGCACTTTTATCTTCTTGGCCAAATTCCCTCTTTCATTTACCCATTTTGCAAAATTTCATGTGGGTTTATTACTGGGTGGCAAGAAAATAATTTATTCTTTAATGTGAAAGATAGGATCTTATTGGGTTGAAATTAAATAACGTTAATTTTTATTGTTTGATTTCCTACAGGTGAATTAGCATACAAGTTGATCTCAAGATGCCATTAGTGAAAAGAAACATCGATCCTAGGCACTTGTGCCACACAGCGCTGCCTAGAGGAATTAAGAATGAACTGGAATGTGTAACCAATATTTCTTTGGCAAATATAATTAGACAACTAAGTAGCCTAAGTAAGTATTTTATATTAATAATAATATTACTCATAAACAAGAACGTTATGCTTTAAAGTATTAAGAATATATTATTGTGATTATTTTGGGGGTGGAGTGGGGACTGTATTTGGTATGTATCCTGAAAATGCAGTCATTTTTTAAGTAAAATTGAGTTTTATAATTACTTTTGAAATTTGCAAAAAGTATGAGGTAACTTTAAAAAGGTAAAATTCCAATAAGCTGTTCATTTATTTATCTCTTCAAACCTTTATTGGAACCTTAGGGTAGTAAGACTTCTCATACTTGAAAATATTTTGTCTATTCATTACACAGCGTTTGGGAGTTTTTCAAAAGTAATATAGGTGTTATACAATTTAAGTGTAAGTACTCTGTCATATGTGTTTGTGTATGTATATGTGTGTGTATGTATATATATACTAAGGTATGCCTATAGTCAGAAAAATGTATGTACTTGTCTGGTACACATTTGGTGTATACCATTAATGTGTCCCGTAGACTCAGTAATATTTGAGTACCCATTGTGTTAATCAAAGCACCATGGAACAATCAAAAGAAATGGAAGATATAATTTTGAGAACTGTTTCTTTTTCTGAATTTTATCACATCTGTTTTACCTATTTTTATGACACCATTTTCATATTTGATATAACTACGTGACTCTACTTATTTTCTGTTATTCGAATTTCTGGTTTATGTGGAATTTTGAGCCACTAAAGCAGAACTTGCTTAACTATCTTTAAGGGATACTTAAACAATTCTTATTATCATATCTGCTCCCAATTCCCTCCAGATAAGGAGTTATGTAGACTAACAGACATATACATACTGGAAGCACTGTGTTAATAAAGCTTTGTAAAAAGAAGTTTTGTGACTTTTAAGAACTAGATTCACTTTAAGTTCCCTGAGGAAAAAGATAAGGGATACTTTCAAATGCTTATTATCCCATTTAAATACATTTTGAGTGAGGAAAGAGATCCTTCAAGGGAAAGCGTCAAATCTGGATATTGATAATCCTTGAGGTATAACTAGAAAAATTCCTTAAATACAAACAGACAACCTTATTCTTCTTGAATTTACCTTTCAAATTTCCTTTCTTTTCTCTTCCTAAAACTTGCTCTATACCATAAAGTGCCCAGTATTATTTATTGAAGCAAATAAATTTACCCCAGCTAGATGTTTTCTGTCTGAGGGCTGACTATCCATACAATAACCCTTAATCCATTTAGTGCTCCAAGTATATTGGGAAATAGATTAAGTCTCTAAAAATTTGTAGCCCTGTTTAACAAAATCCTTAGAGACAAAAAATATATGTCATCAATCATACTGTAGCCAAGAAATTAGGATTTAAGTGATAATTTCGATTACTGAATCATTATTACATATTCCTTTTTGCTTTCTGGTATATTGAAGAAATGAGGGAAATACCTGAAATCTCTAAATTATAATCTGGCTACCTTGATCTCTGATAATGATTGTATAGCCTTTATCTTTGCCCCTGTGATTGTAAAACCTTGGGACTAACCTTCATTTGTACCCAGTTAGTCCAGTTTTACAATTTTAGAGCCTGGTAATCACTAAAGACAACACCTAATGTTTATTAATGAAGGGTCTTGGGTCAGTCCAGAACTAACCCACCTTTAGTCCAAAACTATCCTGATAAACAAGACTAGATCTCACCAAAGTGGGCCCTCCAGACATGTGCAGTAGCTTACACTTTAATCTACAAATCACCTATTCCTCATTACAATACTAAAAATCACACCCATCATCATATTAAGGCCACCATTTTCTTACATATGTTCTGCAACTAAGCATGTAATCCATCTGGGGCCACTGTGCTCATTATCCTAAATGCCCATCTTTTTCTCTAATATAGCTATTAGAATTACTGCAGTTCAGAGAGAGACAGTCTTTGGACAAGTAGTCCATCTACTCTTCTGTTCCGTGCTTAGTAATAAACTTTCTTTCTCTCTTTGAGACCCTGGTGTCTCAGAAATTGGTCATTTGAGTACAATACGGCGAAAGAATCTACCACATTTATCCAGTAACAATATCAGTCAGAGAAACATTTTTTAAGAGTTCTTTTGTAAAAAGTAGGAAAAGATTGTACCCTGAAGCTAATTTATTTAGGGTTTGACTGTACCCGCAGATAACCATTATTCTGAAGGGTGTGATTGTGTTAGAGATGTTGACCCTTCCTAATCTCATTTCCTCTCAGGGCTTTGGATCAGAATCTTCCTGATCCCATTCTAACAGAAAGGATAACATAAGGATTAACTAGCATTTTAGCAGCCCCCTAAAAAATGTCAAAAGATTGAGCATGGGTAGGTAAGTGGTAGCAGCACAAGCACTAGTGAAAACAAATGTAGTGAATGTGTAAGTGGTGGCAAAAGATGAAAAGTTTGGGTAGAATCCGTCAGTTACTTAAGTAGAGAAGAAATCATTTTTTTAAAGAACTTAGTTACAAATAATTTCAAAGGGAAAAAAAGGTTCAAGGCAATTCAAAGATGGTGAATTATTTTGGTTTTTTTTTTTAAGTAATAGTCTTTGAAAATCTAAAACTGGACCATATTAAGCCAGTGAAAAAATATAAAAATAGATTTTCTCTTCCGTTCAATCCATCATACACACTGTGAATAGATTTATTGTTCTCAAGCCCAAACAGAATAATGTTACTACCCTGTTTAAAAGCTTCTAACTGCCCTTACATTGACAACCAAGTAAAATAAGGCCTGTGGCACAGACGGGGATACAGGGACAAAGAAGTAAACCAAACTGTGTTCTTCGAATATGCTACCCTCACGCATGCCACCCCCACCTCATGATCTGCAACTACCCACCCACCTACCTGAACCCTGTCGCACACCCCCCCCTCAAAGTACCCCCTCCCTGGCCCCTCCCTGCACATCCCTACCCCATGGATGCGTACAAGCCTGTCCCAGCCACCTACCTCTTCTGCAGGAACTCACAGTCTTGCCCCATGCCCCCGCCCCAAGGCCCGTGTACCCACAGCCAGCCCTTTAACCCCCTCTCCCCCTCCCTGCCCCCTGCAGGCAATCACCTGTGTATCCAGGCTACAGGCACTCACCTTCAATCCTGGCTGGTATGCCCTCCTGACCACTCACCCCCACCCCTAGCTCTGCACAAAGGCATATCATTATCTAGTACGCCCAGACACAGGCACGTGCCCACTCAAACCACACACCCTCAGACCATGTAGGCATAATCCCACCCCTCTTTCCCTGAGCTCTGCATGTGCACACCAGAGCCCCACCCCCCGCCTCTGCCCAGACCCGAGTATACCAGGGCCTTGCCCTCCAGATCCACACACACACACCACAGCCCTGATCCACGCACCAGCACAGCCACATCCACTCTGCCGGGTACCCACGTATCTGTGCACAGTCCTCTTGACCCTGTGCCCCACCCCCACCCCACACATGTGCACATCCTTACCCCACCCCACGGCATAAGTGCCCTTCTCCCACACTTCACAAGTGCTCTCAGGCACATGTGTGCCACAAACCCTCTGCCCTGCACAAGAAGGTACCCCTACCCTACCCCACCCCACCCCAGCACTTGTGGACCTGCGCCAGGGCCCTCCCCACCCATCATACCCACCCCTGACACACGTCCGAAAACCTCTATGACCCCTGATTAACACTAGAAATATAAATTAGTTCTTGCGAGAACTACTTCAAAGGTATGATTCATGTACAAAGAGTGTTTACAGGGTACAGGGTACATGGTACAGGGGGAAAACGGCTATTGCATGCTGTGGGCTATGTTTAAAAGGAAAACATTAGCACTACCACAGCAGCAGCAGAGATAAATAATGGGGGGAGGCACAAAAGTTATATATATATATATATATATATATATATATATATATGTATAAAAGTCTCTCTCTCTCTCTCTCTGTATACATATATATATATAAAATCTGATATTTAGAGATGAGAATGAAGCTGACCAGGTTGGGGTTAAAGTAATTCAGAACACAGGGTGGAGTTAAAGTAGTTCAGAACACAGGGATAAGGAAGGCAATGTCTTTTAGAACCACACATGCCCTTGGAGACCAAAGGAAGAAAGATTTATTTGGTCTGGACCAAAATTTTCTGTAGCACACAGTCTAAGTCAACCTACCTGTATAGCTTATTTGAACAACTGAAACACAGGGAGCCTAGAATAAGAAAGAGGTCCTTTAATCTTGTATAGCCTAATGTAATGCCTAGCTATAGCCTAGAGTATATTAAGCAGATAATTAGAAAGTATTGGCAAAATCCCGTGAGGGATGGGGGGAAAAATATGGAACTATTAATCCTTATCATCAGGTAATCCTCTGACACTGCATCAGACTTTAGGGACACCCAAATCAATAAGCCATGCCCTTAATCTTGAAGCTTACTCTTATGAAGCTTATGTAGGTAGCGGAGAAGCTTAGCCTACCTATAGGTATGCCTAAGAGTTACTTCTGGAGGACTCCTTTTGTTGCTCAAATGTGGCCTCACTCTCTCTAAGCCCAACTCTGCAAATGAAATCATTGCCCAATCCCCTACATGGAACATGACATCCAGAGGTGAAAGTCTCCATGGTGACATGGGAGATGACTCCCAGGGAAGAATCCAGAACTGGCACCATGGGATCAACAATTATGCCTTGACCAAAAGGGGGAAAAGAAGTGTAACTAATAAAGTATCAGTGGCAGAGAGAGTTCAAACAGTTGAGAGGCCACTCTGGAGGTTACTCTTATGCAAGCTTCAGTTACACATTGCTACCTATCATAACCTGCCAAACCCCAACCAGGACCATTCCAGTCAGTCCTAAAGAACACCTTGGGCAATATATAAGAGACAAGGGTTCCATGTACTAGTGTAACTTTCCAGAAACCTACAGCCTCCAGATGGGTCCCTGGACCAGATAAGTCCAGAAACCTAGGGCCCCAGCCTCTCCAGAACATCAGATAGTTTCATCTCCCTACCCCATATTATTGACAGACCCTTTGAACATGAAAAATTTATAATTGCCATAGCCAAAACACCCCTAAAGAGAGGAACAGAAAGATCAAAGGTGATGGTGGAGTTATACAGAGAAAATAGGATTTAGCAAATGAATATGATTCTTTTAGTTTCCAGTATCTTAGAGCGCTAGAAGTAAAAGCTAAAATTGTGGAATTGTAATTCATGTAAAACTCTGAAATATGTTCTGCAATTAACTGTGGTGCTGTGCTTTGAAATTTATTGCTTTTTTGTATATGTCATTTTTCAAAAAAAAAAAAAGGAAAAAAGTTTAAGCCTTCTAGCCTCCTATATTCTGGAGCAGCTAAAAGGAAAAATCTGAGCAGATCATATGGTAGCCTCCGACAAATTTAGGGATCTGTCCTGTAACTACTTGTTGAAAAGTGATTTGAAAATATTGCTTTTTTCTTCCTTTGCTTTGTATATATGTTATCCTATACAATAAAAAAGTTAAAAAACAAATAAGCTCTGTGACCTGTGCCCTGCCCCTACACACTCACACATTCACATGCTGGCACCCCTGGCCCCTCTCCCAGTGCAAGGACACATCCATGCCCCAAATTCTGTGCCCTGTATCCCATTCTCTTGACACTCATGACCCACACACTTCACTCACCCACCAGCATACTGCCCACATATCAGCCCCAACACAGCTGCTCAGCACCCCCATGTTTCCCCACCACACCCTGCTCCTGCACTCCAAGGCCTGCCTGAACTCCATCTTATCCCCACAGGCCTCATACCACACTTCTACAACCCCTTGACTCACACCTCATGCTCACAGGCACCAATGTAGAATCCCCAACCCGTACATATACCTGCATCACAACTAATCAAAGATGTCAGTTATGTGGTATGTGCTATTTTTCTGTTCTTTCAAATTCTTCTTTATACTCTTACAGTGTCTTTTTCATCTCCTTTATGACATTAGCCATCCCACTGATTTTATTTCGTAAAGTTATATGAACATCTTTGATATGAAGAAACTAGAGAACTTAGATAAAATGGACAAATTCCTGGAAACACACAAACAAGCTACACTGACTCAAATCACAAGTAAAGAGATTCAAACAGTCATCAAAAATCTTCCTACAAATGGAAGGAGGAACTGTTGTATATACATACAGTAGACTACTGAATTGCTGCAAGAAGGAATGAAGTTTTGAGGCATGCAACTAGGTGAATGAACCTTGAGGACAGTAAGTTGAATGAAAGGCAGAAACAAAAAGACAAATATTATTATACCTGGCTCATATGGACTAACTATGCTATAAAAACTCAGTGAATTGAAGTCCAGAACATGGGTTATCAGGTTGGGGCCTATTGTAAAGGGTCCTAGATTGCAAATTCTTACAGCAGTCATATATATTCAGGAGCAGTAACTGTTATTTATAATGTCTGTGATACCGAGCTATTGGTATATAACCTGGTCGTTCTCAGCAACCCCAGGCATTTGTGTGATACTTGAGACTCAGAGTTAGGGCTCTGCAGCTATGAAAGTCAGCATTACCCCATACAACAACTGTTAAAAATTTGAAAAAAATCAGACTTCAACTAGAGATATGAAGGAAGCTGATCTGGATAGGACTGGGGTAGATCAGAATACAGGTTAAAGGATGAGATCACCCTTATTTTAAAACTTCAACTTCTGTATAAGGCCAAAGGGAGAGATGTTTAGTTAGTATAAAATTTATATTTTCGGTAGTATATTACCTAATTTACTTTGTATGGTTGCTTTAGTTGAACACCATAAGTACGTGGAATCTTGAATAGGCCGTGAGGTTTTGTTGGTTTGTCAAGGTTAGTGTGATGCCCCAATATACCCAGAGTAATTTGGGCAGTAAATAAAGAAGTATTTGCAAAGTCTCCTTGGGGAACTGTGGAGAAGGGAGGAAATATTCAACTTCCCTATTTGGAGAATTTCTGATATTCTTGCAAGCAGTGGAGACAACCAAATCAATAGGCTGAGCCCTTGATTTTGTAGTTTACCCCTATGAAATTATTCCTGCAAAGGATAGGCTAAGTCTACTTAAAATTATGCCTTAAACAAAAATTATGCCTAAACATCACTTCCAGAGAACCTCTTTCGTTGCTCAGATGTGCCTTTCTCTCTAAGCCAAGTTGGCAGATGAACTCATTGCCCTCCCACTATGTGAGACATGACTCCCAGGAATGTAAATCTCCCTGGCAACATGGGGCAGAAATCTCAGGATGAGCCAGGACCTGGCATCATGGGATTGAAAAAGTCTTCTTAACCAAAAAGGGAAAGAGATAAATGAGAAAAAATTAAGTTTCAGTAGCTGAGAGATTTCAAACTGAGTCAAGAAGTTACTCTGGAGGTTATTCCTAAGCATTTTATTGATATCCCTTTTTGGCTTATGGTGTATTGGAGCGGCTAGAGGGAAATATCTGAAACTGTTGAGCTGTGTTCCAGTAGCCTTCATTCTTGAAGACGATTGTATAAAGATATAACATTTATCATGTGACTGTGTAATTATGAAAACCTTGTGTCTAATGATCCTTTTATCCAGGTATGGAGAGATGAGTGAAAAAATATATAGATAAAAATAAATAAATAATAATAGGGGGGTTTGGGGTTAAGTAAATACTAGTGGCCAATAAGGGGGGGTAAGGGGTATAGGATGTATGAGAGTTTTCTTTTTTCCTTTTATTTCTTTTTCTGGAGTGATGCAAATGTTCTAAAAATGATCATGGTGATGAATACACAACTATGTGATGATATTGTGAGCCACTGATTGTATACCATGTATGGATAGTATGTGTGTGAAGATTTGTCAATAAAAATATTTTAAAAAATGAAAAAAAAAAATCTTCCTACAAAGAAAAGCCCAGGGCCAGATAGTGTCATTGGGGAATTTTATCAAACATTCCAGAAAGAACTAACACCAATCCTGGTTACATTTTCCAAGAAATTGAGGAAAAAGAAACACTACCTAATTTGTTTTATGAGGCTAACCTAATTTTAATACCAAAAATAGGTAAAGATGCTACAAAAAAGAACTACAGACCAATCTCCCTAATGAACATAGATGTAAAAATTCTCAACAAAATATTAGCAAATTGAATCCAACAGCACATTAAAAGAATTATGTACCACAACCAAGTGTGGTTTTATACCACGAATGCAAGTATGGTTCAACACAAGAAAATCTGTTAATGTAATACAGCATATTAACAAGTTAAAAGGTAAAAATCATACCATCTCGATTGATGCTGAAAAGGCATTTGACAAAATTCAGCATACTTTCCTGATAAAAGCACTTCAATAGGTAGGAATCACAGGTAACTTCCTCGACATGATAAAAAGCATATATGACAAAACCCATAGCCAGCCTTGTACTCAATAGTGAGAGGCTGAAATCTTTCCCCCTAAGATCAGGAACAAGACAAGAATGCCCTCTGTCACCATTATTATTCAAGATTGTACTAAAAGTTCTAGCTACAGCAATCAGGCAAGATAAAGAAATAAAAGGCATCCAAATTGGAAAGGAAGAAGTAAAACTTTCATTATTTGCAGATAATATGATACTAGGAAAATCCTGAGAAATCTACAATGAAATAACTTGAGCTTATAAACAAATTCCACTACCACTACTCGGTATATACCCAGAAGAGTTGAAAGCAGTGACACAAACAGAGATTTGTACACGGATGTTCATAGTAGCACTATTCACAGTTGCTTAAAGATGGAAACAATCCAAGTGCCCATCAGGAAACGAGTGGATTAACAGATTGTAGTGTATACATACAATGGAATATTATGCAACAGTAAGACAAAATGACATCCTGAACCACATGACAAGATGGGTGAGCCTAGAGGACATAATTCTGAGTGAAAGCCAGACACAGAAGGACAGATACTGTATGATTCCACTTTTATGGCCATGGTAAAGGTAAAATCAGAGGCTTATAAAACAGAATATAGGGGACCTAGTGATAAACAGAAGCTTGAGATGGGTGGACAGTTTGCTAATGAGGTTGAACTTAATGGTAAGGGAATAGATAGAAGTGAAGGCCATTCACTAGTGGGTCTAGAAGTAATATTACCATATTGAAGGTGAACATGATTGAAAGGGGTTTTATAGACTCCTGCATCCCATCATTTAACACTACAAATGTAAATAAATTCTTGCATGAACTACTACAAAGTTATGAATCTTGTACAAAGAGTGTATAATTTCAGCATATAGGGGGGAAAATGATATTGCATGCTCTGGGCTGTGTTTAACAGGAAAGCATCAATAGTACCACAGCAATACCAAGGGTACATAATGGGGGAAGAGACAAGAGTTAGGGAGAGGTATGGAACTTCTATTTTGTGAGGGTATGTGTGTTTACTGTCTATTTTTCTCTTGGGAACAATTAAATTATCTAAAGTTGAGAGTGTTGATAGACTGTTGACATTGGACACTATACATGAGGCCCGGCAGATAGAGGTGGCTGAAAGATGCACTAACTGGAAGTAGATTGGTGAGTGATAGTGTAAACATATGATCAATCACAGTGCTGCTACAAAAAGGAACGAAGTTGTGAGGCATGCAATGATGTGAATGAACATGTGGGACATTTGGTGAGGCAAAATAAGCCAGAAACAAAAGAGCAAATATTATATTCTCATTTAGAAAATACTTAAAAAAAAAATACTGGGACCTCGATTGTAAGCTCTTATAGCTGTCACATTTAATCCAGAGTGATCATAGTTATTTCTGGATTTTCAGGGGCTGTTTATATATATATATATATATATATATATATATATAAAACTTGATATTTAGAGATAAGAATGAAGCTGATCAGGTCAGGGTTAAAGTAATTCAAAAATCAGGGGTAAGGAAGACATTGCGTGTATTTCAGAACTTTGCCTACACTTTGAGACCAAGAGAAGAAAGTTTTATTATGCCCAATACCAAGGTTTTCTGTAGCACATAATCTAACTCAACCTGTCTGTATAGCTCATTTAAACAACTCGTACACATGGATCCCAGAATAAGTATGAGAGCCTTTAATCCTGTATAGTTTAAGATAATGCCTGGATACATCCCAGAGTATATTAAGCAAATAATCAAAAAGTATTGGCAAATTTCCCTGAGGAATGGGAGAAAATTTGTAGAACTATTAAACTTTACCACCAGGGAAACCTCGGATACTGTCCCAAACATTAGGGACACCCATATGAATAGGCCAAGCCCTTGATCTGGAGGCTTGCTCTTGTGAAGCTTATGTATATAGCAAAGAAGTTTAGCCTACTTATAGGTATGCCTAAGAGTCACCTCCAGAGGACCTCTTTTGTTGCTCAGATGTGGCCTTTTTATCTCTAAGCCCAACTTGGCAAGTGAAATCATTGCCCTCCCCACTACATGGGACATAACATCTAGGGATGAAAGTCTCCTTGGCAGCATGGTAAGCCTGGCCCTGGCATCGTGGGATCAATAATGCCATCCTGATCAAAAGGGGGGAAAGAAGTGTAACAAATAAGTATCAGTGGCTGAGAAAGTTCAAATAGAGTCAGATGTCACTCTTACACATGCTTTAGTTAGACATCACTACCTATCATAACTTGCCAAACCCCAACCAAAACCATTCCTGCCAGTCCTAAAGAATACCTAGGGCATTATATAAGATTCTACAAAGGTTCCATGCACTAGAGTAACTCTAAAATCTACAACCTCTAGATGGATCCCTGGACCAGATAAGTCCTGAAATACATAGGGGCCAGCCTCTCCAGAGTACTGTAGGGAGAGGACCATCTCCCTACACTATATTATTGACAGCCCCTTCTAACATGAAAAAGTTAGAATGGGAATAGCCAAATACCCCAAAAGAGGGGGAGAAAGGTCCAAAGCTAATGATGGAGTTATGCAGAGAAGGTTGGGTTTAACAAATGAGTATGAGTGCTGAATCATTGCACTGATACTTTTTTTAGTCTCCAGTACCTTAGAGCAGCTAGAAATAAAAACCTAAAATTACATAATTGTAACCCATACTAAACTCTGAAATCTGTTCTACAGCTTGTTGTGACATACTTTGAAATTTATTGCTTTTATGTGTTTATGTTACTTAAAGAGAACGAGTATAATAGAGAAAATAGGATTTAACAAATGAGTATAACTGCTGAATCATTATATTGATATTTCTGTTGGTCTCCAGTGTCTTGTAGCAGCTAGGAGAAAAAACAAAAATTTGCAGAACTGTAACCCATGCCAAACTTTAAAATCTGTTCTATAACTATTTGTTAAAATGTACTTGGAAAGTTGTTGATTTTTTGTATATATGTTATTTGTTACACACAAAAAAAAGTTTAAAAATATAATAATAAGACCTATGGGATATGGCCACCAACTGCCATGCAATCCAGGTTCCCCACTTTTTGATTTTGCACTATATGTTTTAGCCACACTACTCATGGACTTCTGTGTATCCATGCCTTTACATAGGCAGCTTCCTCTACCCAGAATAAGTTCTTTGGACATCTTTGTGTGTTAAAAGTGTGTGTCTTTCAAGGTTCAAAATTCACTTAAATATTTCTCTTTTTCTCTCAGTTCACATAGTACTTTTACCATACCTATTTCATCAAGCTTTGATCTCTTTATACCTCATATTTTATTAATTTGTTAAATTTTGATGTGGATACTGAGCAAACATGGGATTCCTTGCCTGATGCACACACAGCCAATCTATGACACCAGGGTTTCAAAGGAGAGTTTATTACTACCCAAAGCGAGGAGAACAGATGGCCTATCAGCACTAAGGCCTAAAATCTCTCTCTAGAATCTAAGGAATCTTGGGTGTTTATGGATTCAGACAAGGGGAGGTGTTGTTATCATTATAGTAACAAGTATAATCAACTACAATTTACAAAATGTAAAGGAGTAGAGCTAAGCAAAAGTAATCATTACAATAACAATTACATATAACTATAGTACCATGTAAGGTGTGGAACTAAGCGAAAATAACCATTGCAATAGCAAGTATAAACACTGAAGTCAACAGATAGAATTACCCCCCCCCCCCCTTATTTTTGTTCATTCCTCAGTCTTGAGGGCTATCTAGGCAAAGACCAGTCTGACTTTTTCATGCTGAAAAGGAATGTCAACTCTAAGGGCTGAGGGAATGGAACATCTTAGGTTGCAATTGTACATCTTATGTGAAATTTTGCTAGTGTAGTAGTTTATCCCAGTTATTCTGTTACAGCAAGCTTCTATCCTAAGTGTAAGATCCACTTTGCCTAATGATGGCAGAAACATAGTGATTAGGTTGAACATACCAATGAAATACTGATCGAACCCATCAAGCTTTTTAATAAAGGCAGATTTGCTGCTGATGGTAAAGTTTTATGAATAGTTCCTTGAGTCCACGTTTGTCCTAAAGTGCATCTGCCAGTCTGACATGGGGGCAACCAGGGACATAAGTTGGTGCCATATAATCTTTGAGTTCTGTTCAGAAGTACCCCAGGTCCATTAAACCAATCTGTCCCAAACAAGTCACTTTCTTGTACTAATATAGTTTGGAGACATTGCTCTGGAGGCAACAGTACCATTTTCATTGTACTATACGGATTATGTTAATGGGAGTGTTTTCGTTGTTCTCAACAGAGAGGGTCTGTCTTTCTTAATCTACTGTACCCAGGTGTTAGCCATACTGTGCCATCCCAAAGTTGTAAATAACTCTTTTCTCTAATTGTTAAATGTTTGGCCTTGTTGTCTAAACTGTTTGCATTATGAATGGCTTTTTCTACTATTATGCCATAAGATAAAGAAATTCAGTGTCTTGGCGTTTGCAAATTGATTGGCCATTTCTCTGGCTCTGTATTAGTTATGTATATGGTATCTATGGTCCCTTTTTGTTCTCACATCTCTTTTATTAATTTCCTTAGTTTTTTCCAGTCAGTTCCCTATAGGGGTGATACCTGCTAGAAACACTAGATATAGGTGATTGGCTGTCTAGCCAATAATCTGATTGATTTATAGAATTTGCATTGAGTGTGCCCATTGTGAAAAGACATTAATGTCAACATCCAGGGGTAAAAGTCTCCCTGGCACCATGGGGTCAACATTGCCATCCTGACCAAAAGGGAGAAAAGAAGTGTAACAAATAAGGTATCAGTGGCTGAGAGGGTTAAAATAGAGTTGAGAGGCTACTATGGAGGTCACTTACTGAAGCTTCAGTTAGAAGCCATAGTTTGCCAAACCGTAATTAAAACCATACCTGCCAATCCTAAAGAACACTGAGGGTATTATATAGGATTCTATAAAGGTTCTACGCACTAGGGTAACTTTACAGAAACCTACAACCTCCAGATGGGTCCCTGGACCAGATACGTCCTGAAATGCAGAGGGGCCAGCCTCTCTAGAACACCAACTGGTCCATCCCCCTATTACATATTATTGACAGTCCCTTCCAACATGAAAAAGTTAGAATGGGCACATAGCCCAAATACCCTTAAAGAGTGGGAGAAAGATCATAGTTGATGGTGGAGTTATACAGAGAAGTAGAGTTTAACAAATGAATATGATTGCAGAATCATATATTTCTTTTAGTTTCCAGTATTTTAGAGCAACTAGAAGTAAAAACTCAAATTTGTAGAATTGTCACTCATGCCAAACCCTGAAATCTGTTCTACAACTTTGTGATGTGCTTTGAAATTTATTGCTTTTTGTATATATGTTATTTTTCACAAAAAAGGAAAGAAAACTGTCTATTGTGATGATAAAAAAAAATCATACATCCAAAGAAATAAAGCTCAAATTAAGTTTTAAAAAAATAAAAGGGCCACAGTGACTCAGCAGGCAGAATTTGTACCTGCCATGCCAGAGACCTGGGTTCAGTTCCCGGTGCCTGCCCATGTTTAAAAAATAATATATGTATATATTTCAGAAAAAGACATTAATGTCTAACAGTATGTCAGCTGCTTGAGCTAGACTATAACAGGGATACAAAACAAGTATACAAGTCCAAAAATACATGTTGGGAAGTATCTAAATTTTTATACAATAATCTATCTGTTTGCCACAGATGAGAGTGTTCTCCACTCTTTAGACAACACCTACGTCTAATAAAATGTTGAATATACTTAATAAAGTGTTGAATATACTTAACAGTATTCAAGCAAAAATAAGTGCTAGAACATGTGGAACTTCAGATCTACTAATATTTATCACTTCGTAACTATTCTCCTGAAGAGGTATTTTAAATATTCTAGAGGTTCACACTGATATCGGTCTGCTGAAAGTTTATCAGCTTCCTATCCTTCTTTGAGATCTCTGGCAGTTTGTTTTTCAGTATTTGCTCTGTGAAGGATTCTAGGAGAGAAAAACTGGCTAGAGGATGCTATTTTTACTGTACCATGGTATATGTGTGGTTTCACTCCCATCAATTTAACAGATGAGTAAGTAGTTAATAAACCTGCATAAAGACCTTCCTACATTGGTTCCAGCTGGGCTGTTGAGTATTGATCCCTTCATTTTCTTAAAAGAATTTGGTCCCCAGGCTTAAAGTGATGTAAGGGAATGTCTGTTAGGAAAAGAAACCCTAATTGAGGCATAACGGCGGAATGCCTCACATGTGGTCCTAGTGACTGAATGTATCTCTTAGTTTCTAATTCTTGAACTTGTTCAGTCCAGGTATACATACCACCCTGTTTCAGGAATGGTCTCCCATATGCCATTTCAAATGAGCTCAAAAAGAGCCTGCTACTGTGTGCTACTCTTACCCACATCAAGTCACTGGGAATACCTTGTCCCATGAAAAATTATTCTCTTGATAGAGTTTAGCTACTGTTTTCTTCAGGGTATGAGTTCATCTTCCCCTTTTTCCTGGTAGATTGCAGTCTCCCAGATGCATCCAATTTCTGATGTATGTTCAGCACTCCTTATGGTTCCTGTGAAATTTTTTATGTAAAAGTCCTTCCATTATCACTTTGTATTGAAAATGGGAGTCCAGACCATGGGATTATTAGCTTCAAGAGAACCTTGCTCTGTCCTGCATGGAAAGGTTTCTATCCATCCTGTAAATTTATCAGCAAAAACAAGAAGACATTTATAATTTCTACATGGTTTTGGCATAACAGTAAAGTCTACTTGCCAGTCCTTACCTGGTGTTGCACCTCTTGCTTGAATTCCTTTTATAGGGGGCGGAGGTCTGGATTTTAGATTGGTTTTAGTACAAGTTAAACAATTTTGAGTTATTTTCTGAACACTTCTTTGCATCTTAGGTCCTATAATATAATTTTTCAGCTGCTGATACATGGCACCTCTTGTATAATTCATATTTTGATGTAAGTAAGAACTCTTTCCATTAAATTGTTCAGGAATAAGAATTATGCCATTTTTGTTATATATCCATCCTTGGTTCTTTAGTATGGAATGTTTGATTAAGGACTAACATCTGTGTCATCTTTTGCTGTCAATAGATCATGGACAGAATACTGAAGAGAGAAGTTCTTTAGTCTTATGTTGGGTATCAGAGAAGTACTAGTAATGAGGATGGAGGTTTCAGTTTGACTTCTGATTTTACTTCTAGTTCTGCTATTCATTTACCTTTAACAGAGTCTATTTTCCTTTTTTATGACTGTAGCAGTGTATTATGGCAACTTCTTTAGGCAACATTACCACTTTTTTTTTTTTTTTTTTGCTTTTTAAAAAGAGAATTTATTAAGTTGCACTTTTACAGTTCTAAGGCTATAAAAATGTCCAAACTAAAGCATCCTTTGAAAGGTACCTTGACTCAAGAAAGGCTGATGGGTCTGGAATAACTCTGTCAGATGAAGGCATGTGACTAACATCTTCTGGTCCTTTGGCTTCTCCTTTCAAACAGCTTTCCCAGAGACATTTTCTTTCTGCATCTCCAAATGTCTGGGTCTTGTCTTGGCTCTGTCAGTTCTTTCCAAAATGATTCCCTCTTTTTTTTTTTTTCATTGTTTTTAACAGTTGCTGTTTGGAGTAATGCTGACTTTGATAACGGAGAGCTCTAGTTCTGAGGTTACAGAGCTCTAGCTCTGACAGATACACTTTTTTAAAACAATTTATTTCATGTTATCAAACCAAAACAACATACAAACATAAACATTCTTAACATACAAACATTCTGTTTGTGGTATACAATCAATGGCCCACAATATCATCACACAGTAGTATATTCATCACCATGATCATTTCTTAGAACATTTGTGTCAATCCAGAAAAAGAAATAAAGAGAAAACACACACATACCATATCCCTTACCCCTCCCTCTCATTGGCCACTAGTCTTTCCATCTACTCAGTAGATTTTAACCATTGTTCCCCCTATTTTTTTTCTATACCCTTAACTACTCCCTTTCATTGTTCGCTAGTATTTCAATCTACTCAATTTATTTTAACATTTGTTCCCCCTATTATTTATTTTTAATCCATATTTTTTACTCATCTTCCAATATTGTTGACAAAAGGAGCATCAGACACAAGGTTTTCACAATCACATAGTCACATTGTGAAAGCTATATCATTATACATTCATCTTCAAGAAAAATGGCTACTGGCACACAGCTCTATGGTTTCAGGCACTTCCCTCTAGCCTCTCTAATACACCTTAAACTAAAAAGAGGATATCTGTGAAATGCGTAAGAATGAACTCCAGGATAACCTCTTGACTCTATTTCAAATCTCTCAGCCACTGACAGTTTATTTTGTCTTATTTCTCTCTTCTCCCTTTTGATCGAGAAGGTTTTCTCAATCCCTTGATGCTGAGTCTCAGCTCATTCTAGGATTTCTGTCCCACATTGCCAGGGAGGTTTACACCCCTGGGAGTCATGTCCCACATAGAGAGGAGGAGGGTGGTGAATTTGCTTGCCATGTTGGCTAAGACAGAGATAGGCCACATCTGCACAACAAAAGAGGTTCTCTGGGGGTAACTCCTAGGCTTAATTTTAAGTAGGCTTAGTCTATACTTTGTGGGTGTAAGTTTCATATGAATAAATGCCAAGATTGAGGGTTCAGCCTATTGATTTGGTTGTCTCCACTGCTTGCAAGAATATCAGGACTTCTCCAAAATGGGAAAGTTGATGTTCCCCCTTTTTTACCATTCTCCCAAGAGGACTTTGCAAATACTTTTTTATTCACTGTTCAAATCACTCTGGGGTTTATCAGGGCATCATTCTGGATGAACCTACAAAATCTCATGCCCTGTTCAAGGTTCCATGTACTTATGGTGTTCATTTAATCTACCCATATAAGTTATACTAGGAAATGCACTAGTCAAAATATAAATTTTGTACCAAATAAACATTTTTTTCTTTAGTCTCACACATAAGTTTAAGTTTTAAAATATGAATTACCATCTTTTTTTCAAGACCCTGCAATATTGATATTCCTTTGTCCTTCCTCATACAAAAACATTTTTAAATTTGTACCTCTAGACACTATCATTGTACACTCTAGGCATTCCTAGATTATACCATCTCAGTCTTTATCTTCTTTCTTTCTGGTTTCATTTGTGCCCCCAGCTCTCCTCCCTCTATCATTGTCACAATCAGGTAATATTATGCTATCCATTTCTGAATTTTTATAATCAGTCCTGTTGCACTATCTGTATCCTTTCAGCTCCAAATACCCAGTATCTACCATATTTCTATCTCCTGATGGCCTCTGTTCTTAACTAAAATTCTCCAAGTTCATTCATTAATGTTAGTTCATATCAGTGAGACCATATGGTATTTGTCCTTTTGTTTCTGGCTAATCTCACTCGACATAATGTCCACGTTGTTACATGCTTCATGACTTTATTCTGTCTTACAGCTGTGTGATATTCCATTGTGTGTATGTACCACATCTGTTGATGGACATTTGGTCTGATTCCATCACTCAGCAATTGTAAATAATGCTGCTGTAAACACTGGTATGCAAATGTCTGTTTGTGTCCTTGCCTTCATGTTCTCTGAATATACACCTAGCAGTATTATGCCAGTACCATGCTGTTTTGACCACTGTACCTTTGTAATATGCTTTAAAGTCAGGTAGTGTGAGTCCTCCGACTTCATTTTTCTTTCTCAGGATATTTTTAGCTATTCAGGGCAACCTGCCCTTCCAGATGAATTTGGTTATTGGTTTTTCTGTTTCTGAAAAATAAGTTTTTGGGACTTTAATTGGTATTGCATTGAATCTATAAATTAATTTAGGTAGAATTGACATCTTAGCGATATTTAGTCTCCCAGTCCATGAACATGGTATACCCTTCCATTTGTTTAGGTCTTTTGTGATTTCTTTTAGCAACTTCTTGTAGTTTTCTTTGTATAGGTCTTTTGTATTTATTTCTAAATATTTTATTCTTTTGGTTGAATTGTAAATGGAATTTTTTTTCTTGGTTTCACCCTCAGATTGCTCATTACTAGTGTATAGAAACACTGCAGATTTTCGAGTGTTAATCTTGCAACCTCCCACTCTGCTGTACTCATTCCTTAGCTCTAGTAGTTTTACTGTGAATATTTCAGGGTTTTTGACATATAGTATCATATCATTTGCAAACAGTGAGAGTTTTACTTTTTCTTTTCCAATTTTGATACCTTGCATTTCTTTTTCTTGTCTAATTACCCTGGCTAGAACTTCCAACACAATGTTGAATAATAATGTTGATAGTGGACATCCTTGTCTTGTTCCTGATCTTAGGGGGAAAGTTTTCAGTTTTTCCCCATTGGGGATGATGTTAGCTGTGGGTTTGTCATATATTCCCTTTATCATGTTGAGGAAGTTCCCTTCTAGTCCTATCCTTTGAAGTGTTTTCAACAAGAAAGGATGTTGAATTTTGTCAAATGCCTTTTCTGCATCAATTGAGATGATCATGTGGTTTTTCTGCTTTGATTTTTTGGATTAATTTTCTTATGTTGAATCATCCTTGCATACCTAGGATGAATACTACTTGGTCATGGTGTATAATTCTTCTGATGTGCTGCTGGATTTGATTTGTGAGAATTTTGTTGAGGATTTTTGCATCTATATTCATTAGAGAGATTGGTCTGTAATTTTCTTTTCTTGTAGTACCTTTGTCTGGCTTTGATATGAGGGTGATGTTGGCATCATAGAATGAGTTAGGTAGCCTTCCCTCCTCTTCAGTTTTTATTTGAAGAGTTTGAGCAGGATTGGTGCTAATTCTTTCTTGAATGTTTGGTAGAATTCACATATGAAGCCATCTAGTCCTGGACTTTTGTTTTTTAGGAGCTTTTTAATGACTAATTCAATTTCTTTTCCTGTGATTGATTTGTTGAGGTAATCTCTTTCTTCTTGAGTCAGTTTGGTTGTTCATCCCTTTCTAGGAACTTGTCTATTTCATCTACGCTGTCTAGTTTATTAGCATAAAGTTGTTCATGGTACCCTCTCATTACCTCCTTTATTTCTGCAGGGTCAGTCATATCTCGTCTTCCATTTCTGATTTTATTTATTTGCATCTTCTCTCTTCTTTTTGTCAACCTTGATAAAGGTCCATCAATCTTATTGATTTTCTCACAGAACCAACTTTTGATTTTGTTGATTTTCTCGATTGTTTTCATGTTCTCATTTTCTTTTATTTCTGCTCTAATCTTTGTTATTTCTTTCCTTTTGCTTGCTTTGGAGTTAGTTTGCTGTTCTTTCTCTGTTCTTCCAAGTGAACTGTTAATTCCTCAATTTTTGCTCTTTCTTCTTTTTTGATATAGGCATTTAGGGCAATAAATTTCCCTTTTAGAACTGCCTTTGCTACATCCCATAAATTTTGATATGTTGTGTTATTCACTGTGACCCACAAATGAAATGTGGGTCATTTTCATGTGCCTTGAGATATTTACTGATTTCTCTCGAAATTTCTTCCTTGATCCATTGGTTATTTAAGAGTGTGTTATTGAACCTCCATGTATTTGTGAATTTTCTGGCCCTCTGCCGATTATTGATTTCCCACTTCATTCCTTTATGATCTGAGAAAGTGTTTTGTATGATTTCAGTCTTTTTAAATTTGTTGAGACTTGCTTTGTGACCCAGCATATGGTCTATCTTTGAGAATGATCCATGAGCACTTAAGAAAAAGGTGTATCCTGCTGTTGTGGGGTGTAATGTCCTATAAATGTTTGTTAAGTCTAGCTCATTTATTGTAATATTCAAATTCTCTATTTCTTTATTGATCCTTTGTCTAAATGTTCTGTCCATTGATGAGAGTGGGGAATTGAAGTCTCCAACTATTATGGTAGATGTGTCCATTTCTCTTTTTCAGTGTTTTCAGCGTTTGACTCATGTATTTTGGAGCACTCTGGCTCGGTGCATAAATATTTATGATTGTTATGTCTTCTTGTTGAATTGTTCTTTTATTAACACATAATGTTCTTCTTTGTCTCTTGTTGAATTGTTCTTTTATTAACACATAGTGTCCTTCTTTGTCTTTTTTTAATTGTTTTACATTTGAAGTCTAATTTGTTGGATATTAGTATAGCTACTCCTTCTCTTTTCTGATTGTTGTTTGTATGACATATCTTTTCCTACCCTTTCATTTTCAACCTATGTTTATCCTTGGGTCTAAATTGCATCTCCTGTAGACAGCATTTACATAGGTCCTATTTTTCAATCCATTCTGCCAGTCTATGTCTTTTGATTGGGGAGTTTAATCCATTAACATTTAGTGTTATTATGGTAACAGCAGTACTTTCTTCTACCATTTTGCCTTTTGGATTTTACATGTCATATCTATCTAATTTTCCTTCTTTTTACCTTTACTGATAGTCTTCATTTCTACACTCTTCTCCACACTGCTCTTCTGTCTTTTCATATCTTTGTCTCTAGTACTCCCTTTAGTATTTCTTGCAGAGCTGGTCTCTTGTTCACAAATTCTCTTGGTGATTTTTTGTCTGCAAATATTTTAATTCCCCCCTCATTTTTGAAGGACAGTTTTGCTGGATATAGAATTCTTGGTTGGCAGTTTTTCTCTTTTAGTATCTTAAACATATCATTCCACTGTCTTCTTGCCTCCACAGTTTTGCTGAGAAATCTACACATAGTCTTATTGGGCTTCCCTTGTATGTGAGCAATGCTTTTCTCTTGTTGCTTTCAAAATTCTCTCTCTTTGACATCTGACATTCTGATTAGTAAGCATCTTGGAGTATGTCTATTTGGATCTATTCTGTTTGGGGCACACTGCACTTCTTTGATCTGTAATTTTAAGTTTTTCATAAGAGTTGAGAAATTTTCAGTGATAATTTCCTCCTTTCCCCTTCTCTTCTCCTTCTGGTACACCCACAATACATATATTCATGCGCTTCATGTTGTCATTCAGTTCCCTGAGTCCCTGCTCATATTTTTCCATTCATTTCCCTATATTTTCTTTTGGTTGTGGAATTTCAGATGTCCCGTTCTCCAGTTCACTAGTCCTATCTTCTACTTCTTGAAATCTAACATTGTAGGCTTCCATTGTTTTATTTTTTTTCCATCTCTTCTACTGTGCCTTTCATTCCCATAAGTTCTGTGATTTGTTTTTTCAGACTTTCGATTTCTTCTTTTTGTTCACCCCTTGCCTTCTTTATATCCTTCGTCAATTCATTGATTTGATTTTTGATGAAATTTTCCATGTCTGTTTGAACATCCTGAATTGTTTCAACTCCTGTATCTCAGTTTAGTTGTTAGATTGTTCCTTTGACTGGACCATAGCTTCAGTTTTCCTAGTATGATTCGTTATTTTTTGCTGGCATCTAGACAGTTAATTTACTTAATTAGTTTATTCTGGAGATTGTTTTCACTTTTTACCCAGGATTTTCTTGCTGGATGACTTTGTTGTCTATCTGTTCTTTGGCATTAAGTCGAAGTTATTCTAGACCTCTAGCATAGGTTTTGTTTAAGAGATCAGAATTTTTCAGTTCTTGTTTTCTTGGTTTTGCCCTGCCTGTATGGTGTCTTTTTTTCCCCCTTAGGATGGTCTGCTTAGGTATTATAGACCCCAGTCAGATTTTCCCAGACCAGACTGGCCTCCTCTCAGGAAGAAAGGGTCACCTGCATCAGTTTTCCCTGAGGGTGAGACCCAGCAAATTGAAAGACTTTCCTATGAAGCCTCTAGACTCTGTTTTTTCCTATCCTGCTCAGTATGTGGCTTTGTCTGCCTATGGGTCCCACCAGCATGGTACCTTTAATTTCAGCAGACTCTCCCTGCTGCGGGAGTGGTTTAGACTTAGGAGAAGTTGTAGACTGACTTTAATGACTTCAGTTTTCCAGACCCTGAGTTCTGAATTCCTGTAGGGAGGGATTCCACCTGAGCTGGGTCCACTCCTCTCCTGGGGAAGGCACAACCTCCAGGGACTTACTTCATTTCACTTGACCAGCCTCTTTGACTCTCATGCAAGCTTAATTCCACCCTTGCCTGGGACAGTTGTAGCCTGAGAAGCCTTGCAGTTGTATTCAAAGAGTAGTCAAGCCATAGAAACACAGCCATACACACATACAAAAAAATCCTTTTCAGAGCAGGACCTCCCACCCCACCCCACCCCACCCCCCGTACCTCTGGTTTGCCAATCAAGAGCTTAAGTTGGTACGTTGCTCTTTGTATTTCCAGGTCTTGTGTCCCCCTCCTTTCCTTCAAGGCCCAGACCCTTTCAAGTATTTTTTGCTGTCGGATTCAAAAAGCCCTGTTTTTTATTAGTTTTTTTTCTTTATCCATCAGCCCTGCCCCCTCTGCACTAGGGTAAAAACCAGCAACCTCAGCTTTTACTCGAGGTTCAGTTGAGCTGGGGATTTATCTTTAGTAGTCAGAATTTGTTAATTAATTCCACAATTGGAGCTTAGTTGAGCTCAGCCCCTTACTGTTAGTAAAGTCTCTTTCCTTTCCCCTCTGGGAACCAGCCTGTGGGAGAGGGGCACGGGCCTCCACAGCTTGGGGGTTTCATGGTTCTGGGTGGGATTACAGCTGGTCCAGCTTTTCCAGACTGGTGTACGCTGTGTGTCTGATCACTGATGTGGCCCCAGCAGTTGTTCTGTTCTGTTTCTGGCTATTTACTAGCTGCTTTAGAAGACAAATAAATTCTACACCTCACTAAGCCACCATCTAACATTGCCACTTTTTTTTTTTTTTTTTTTTTTTTTTTGCATGGGCAGGCACCGGGAATCAAACCTGGGTCTCCAGCAAGGCAGGGAGGACTCTGCATCCAACATTACCACTTTTAATATGGCTCATGAGCATGAACTATATTAAAGACATACTTAGAGTCTGTATAAATGTTTATTCATGTCCCTTTCCCAGATGTAAAGCTTTGGTGAGTGCAGTAAGCTCTGTCCATTGTGCAGATGTACCTGGTGAGCAGGACCCATTCTCCAGCAACAGTTGTAGAGTTACCACTGCATAACCAGATTTTCAAAGTCCTTGATCCGTGAAGTTGCTTCCTTCAATGTCTGAATGTTCTAAAGGTTGCTTGACTAAAACAGGATGGCTGGAATAAACTTCATCAGTTATTTGTATACAGTAATGCATAGGCTGTCCTTTCCCATTTGGGAGTAAGGTAACCAAGTTTAAATTATAAGAAGCTATTTAGGGTGATGTTCATATTATCTAGCAGAATAGCTTTATGTTTGCCTAATTGTCTAACAGTGACTCAATATCTTCCTTTCAGTTCTAATAATGTCAGTACACAATGGGTGTATGCATAGTGGTGAGCTATCCTAGAGTGAATTTTTTGGCTTCTTTCTTTCTGTTTGCATGGGCAGGCACCAGGAATCGAAACCAGCTTCTTTAAGAATGTTACAGGTGGCTTCTAAGCCCTTCAGCATACTGGCCATCCTTGGATATTGTTATCCAACTGTTTAGAGAAATAGGCTGTGGGACATCTGGTGTTTCCAAATTTTTGAGTAAGCACCTCTAATCCAGTTCCTTGCTTCTCAAGTACAAAAAAATCAAAATGCTTTCTTGGGTCTGGGAACCTAGGGGCTGGGGCTGTTAAAAGCTCTCTTTTTATTTTCTGGAAAGCATTTTTATATTCTGTGGTCCAATTTAGAGGTTATTGCACACATCCTGACAGGCCTTTAGTTAAGGGTTTTGCTATGAGTCCAAAATTAGGTATCTAAATTCTACTGAATACTGCCATGCCTAAGAATCCTTGAAGCTGCCTACTTTTAAGTGGCTCTGCTACTTGGGCTAAAGATTCCCTCCGATCTGGCGTTAGATTTCTCTGTTCTTTGGATAATTCAGAACCTAAATTGTGAAATTTGAGCCTTTTTCTTTGAGAGTTTGTAACCTCAGTCTGCTAAGAAATTCAGAATTTGAATATGTTCTTATCTGATATTTTTCTGGAATGACTTGTAATTAAGATACCATCTACATACTGTAATAATATTCCTTCTTCTAAGTGTAATTCCTTTAAATCTCTAGCTAAATCTTCTCTAAATATTGGGGGAGAATTTTTAAATCCTTGTGGAAGAACAATCCAACAATATTGTTGTTTTATGTTAGTAATAGGGTCTTCACATTCAAAAGCAAAAAGGTCTTGAGATTCCAAATCAACAGGTAAGCAGTAAATGGCATCATTAATATCTAAGACTGCAAACCAAGAGTTCTCCAGATAATATATGAAGTAAAATATATGGATTTGGAACTACAGGCTGGATGTCTTCTACAATTTGATTAGTAACTTGGAGATCTTACACAAACTGGTATTCATTTAGGGTGCCTGACTTTTTTGTACCAGTAAAATTGGAATGTAATATGGAGTTCAAAAGTGTCTCTATAAATGGAGCAATTCCTTCTGTGGATTCTAGTTTAAGCAAATATTGTTTAATGTGATGGTACAATACCTGGCTTTTGAAGTTTCACTTGAACTGGTCTTAAGTCTGGGTTTTCTATCAGCCCATACCCCTGGTTTTACAACTTCTAAGATTTCTTCTAAGTGGGGCTGACCTGCTTATCTCCCTCACGGAACAGCAGTGCTGCTTGCAATGCACAGCCTTGTCCTAGAGGCACTTCTGTTGACAGACAATTTGGCAAAAAGGTTATTTGGGCATTCAGCTTGGTTAACGGATCTCTTCCTAACAAGGAAACAGGACATTCCTGTATGTACAGGAAACTATGCTTTAAATTTCTGGTCTCAATTAGGCAGTCTAGCAGCTGCAAAAATGGTTTATTCACACTTTTACCAGATACTCCTGTTACAGTATCTGATTGGTTAGAAATTGCACTGGGTTTTTTTATTTAACACTGAGTACCTGGCACTGCATCAACAGGAAAGTCAATGAATTCTTTTCCCACCTGTATTATCTTCCAGTGCTCCTGGTGGGAGATTGAAAGAAATGGTGTGTCTTCTCATAGAGCCCCTGGGCCCCTTCATTCCGGGTCACTGTCCTCTACATCCTCTGTTTAGAGCATCTGGAATTTGGATTGCCCACCTTTCCTTAGGGTTTTTTTCCATGGAAGCGGGTAGGGCAGTCCCTCTTCTAGTACCCGTCTCCCTATCCTTGCAGTATGCACAATTAGGTTGGCTCCTAATATCCCAAGAACTTCTAGAGTCACTTGAGGGGGACACTGGGGACTTACCTTCCTGTTGTTGTCTTGTCCTGATTGTCCTTAGTTCATTAGAGCCCTCTTAAGGTGTGATCCTCAAGCACTGCTTGCTTTTGGAAGTACCAATCTTCTTTAACTGGTACTTGATCACTGTTGTTGCAAACTTAAAAGAGGATTTTAACTAAACTAGAGATAGGCATGCCTAGTCTATTGTCAATTTCCTGTAGCTTTCTCCTATATCAGGAAAATTCTGAGTTAAAAAGTCATATTTAAATTTCTGGCATACTCTGGACTTTCTGGATCTATATTAGTGTACTACTCATAAATAATATAAATTCTTTCAAGGAAATCTGAGGGACTCTCCTTTGGCTTTTGTATTACTTTATTAATCTTTTATAAGTTTATAGGTTTAGGGACCCTTTTTCACAGGCCTGCCATAATACACTCTTTATAATGCTGTAGTTTATTGTGGTCACCAACATCATTTGGATTCATTCAGGATCCCTTATTAGTATTACTTAATTTGGTCTAGCATACACTGGGCTGCCAGGATTTTCTCCTCGTTTGTTATGCGCTTCCTGCTTTGCCTTTTCTATTACCCGTCTCTGTTCTTCTCCTGTTAATAAAGGCATTTAACAAGGCCTGAATATCAACCCAATTTGGGTTATATGTTACAAATATTGAAGCAACTAAGGTTCCCATATTCTTTGGGTCTTCTTTATAGAGTGGGGTATTATTTTTTCATTGATATAAATCTGATGTGGAAAATGGTGTATTCACATATATGAATCCTCTCCAGTCTCCCTGTTCATCTACTCTGATAGGCACTTGCCAGAGAGGTAGGATTTTTGCTGGTGGCTCAGTTACTGGTTTTAGAGAGCAACCCTGGCCAATTGAGCACCTGATGCGTATAGGAGGGGGAGACCCTTTCAATGTCAGGTTCTTTTACCTCCAGTAAAGGGAGATACAGCGGAGGAAGAGGCAGCAGGGGAGCTTCCTCCCCTCCTGGATCTCCTGGACCCTCAGTTTACAGAGTGGAGGTGGCGCATATGAAGGAGTAATAAAGGCTCTATTGAATCCTCCAGACTTGAATCAGAGAGAACATTTTTCTTTTCTCTGCTAATCTTTATAGGTAAAATTTTATATTTTCTCATTAGTATTGACTGCTGAAAGAGAAAAATAAAAGATTGAACATGCATCATCTCATCCCATTTCTGCTCTCCTTTGCAGATCAACTCTAGCCGTAGTATATTATTCTTTTCTATATAGCCATTCTCAGCACTTCTCTCCTGATTCTTAATCATAGTAAGGCCAGACTATGTTACAGAAATAAACCTTTTTGTTTGGTTGGTTTTCTATAAATCCATAAATTTCCATAAAATCTTTCCAATTTTTCAAAATACAGCCCAAAGAGCTAAATTCAAGAGTGCTATCAGAATGAAAATTTCCCATTTTAAAGAGTTTCAGTAACCAGTTAGGAACAACTGAACAATACAAATGCAATAACATCAATTACAGACAGCGCATTATATATTTAAACAACACATCAATTAACAATTAAAACACTTAACACATATATCTCAATAACATACGAATTAGCAATTAACAATCAAACAGAAACTGAACATTTACTGTATCTCCAGTACCAGATATATCCAATACTTCACAATTCAGGAAGGGGCAGTGGTCGGAGAAAAAAGAGACCATTTTGGAAGTGGGTCCTAGGACTTCAAATTCTGGCTCAAGGGCCTGGAACCTGTTACTGACCTTGAAATCTGATCCAGTGGCCTTGAACCCTCCATACTATATTCCTGATCTACGTTTACCTCATTGACCTATTCACCCAGTTAGACATCCGGATTTGGAACAGTTTCTCCATTTGAAACTTCAAGTAGCTAATGAGCCTGGGGCACTGGCAGGGCAAGAAGAGCCTCTAGATTAACAGAGTACATGTCCATAAAAGACTCGATTACCATGCTTACCTGTCCAGATGGGGCTCCAGAATTTTGGGCAGTCAGACTCTTTATTCCTCATGTCCCACCAGAGTTGTCAAATTGATACCAATCAAATGGAGTTCTCAGTCCAATATGCATAACAGACAATCTATGACACCAGGGTTTCAAAAGGAGAAAAAGTTTATTGCTATGCCAAACAAGGAGAACAGATGGCCTTTGGCCTGTTGTTTGTCTTTCAGAGTCTAAAGAGTTTAGGGTTTCTGTGGATTCAACCAAGGAGAGATGTGTTATTACCGTTACAATAACAAGTGTAAACAACTAAGATTTACAAAATGTAAAGAAGTAGAGCCTAAGCTAAAGTAATCATTACAATAACAATGATAAACAACTATAATACATGTAAAGGGGTGGAGCTAAGTTAGAACTAAGCAAAAATAAGCATTACAATAATGTATATAAACACCTTAGTCATCAGTTACTAAATTGAAAACGATTTCCTACCAGAGACATTGATCATTCTTGTATTCTCCCAAATTCCTAGTATAATTCATTGTATGCTGTAGGTACTTAATAAATATTTATTTACTGAATTAAGGAAGAAATATTGAGCCAGACATGTCTAATCAAACTTGTCTTTTTCAAACCAAATACTAATGTGTGATTTAGAAAATAAAATATAAGCAATTCACAGTTAAGTTAAACTTACAGCCAAGTCTTTGAAAATGTTATTTTGTGCAGCATTTAATGAGTTTATCTTTCAGTAACAGACATTCCTTAATAGAAATTTTTAGGGTCTATTTGGGGTAAAGCTTGGTAGAGTAGTTTAAAAAAAATGGTAGATTATTACAGATTCTTTTTTCCTCTGTGTGTTTCTTCTGAAAAAGGAAATTAGAGCAAAATTTCTAGAAGCAGAATTACACGACGGATAGGAGTCCAGTGGATTATTGAGATTATATTTAAAGTATGGTTTGAGCTCTGAAAGTTGGGCAAGAAAAGTTCTACTTTTGCCTGCTTTTATTGCTGCTTGCTCTTTTTACAGTTATGAGCTATTTTATGTTTTGGGACAGACTTAGTATCTCATTCTATATATATATATATAATTAGTCTATATGTATTTTATTAGTCTAGGGAAAATTTTTATATTTTCAAATGTGTAAAGTGAAAAGCATGGGTTGGTTAATAGTCAGAGGGCTGGGTTGTTCAAGTGAGTTATCTAAAAGATAGCAGTTAAAAGTCTAATATGCAGGATGTTGTACAAACAAGTAAACAGGATCCTAGCCTCTAGAAGACAAAAGGCAAGCAGGTTAACCAAAGGATAAAGGCCAATGGAAGAGGCAGGTAGGGGAGGAGGCAGGCAGCTGGGGGAGGTGTGCTGGTTTGAAAGGATGTATGTCCCCTAGAAAAGCCATGTTTTAATCAAAATCCCATTTCATAAAGGCAGACTAATCCCTATTCAATACTTATGTTTGAAACATTAATCAGAATATCTCCCTGGAGATGTGATTTAATCAAGTGTGGTTGTTAAGCTGGATTAGGTGACAACATGTCTCCACCCATTTGGGTGGGTCTTGAGAAGTTCCTGGAGTCCTATAAAAGAGGAAATGTTTTGGAGAATGAAGGAGATTTGGATAGAGCAGAGAATGCTGCAGCACCACAAAGCAGAGAGTCCATCAGCCAGCACTTTGGAGATGAAGAAGGAAAACGCCTCCCAAGGAACTTCATGAAACAAGAAGCCAGGAGAAGAAGCTAGCAGATGATGCCATGTTTACCATGTGCCCTTCCAGATGAAAGAGGAACCCTGACCATGTTCACTGTTTGCCTTTCCAAACGAGAGAGAATCTCTGACTGTGTTCGCCATGTGCTCTTCCACTTGAGAGAGAAACTCTGAACTTTATAGGCCTTCTTGAACCAAGGTATCTTTCTCTGGATGCCTTAGATTGGACATTTCTATAGACTTGTTGTAATTGGGACATTTTCTTGGCCTTAGAACTGTCAACTGGCAGCTTATTAAATTCTCCTTTTTAAAAGCCATTCTGTTTCTGGTATATTGCATTCCAGCAACTAGCGAACTAGACCAGGAGGAGACTGGCAGTTAATTTGAATGCTCTTGATGCTAGCACTAAATTTTTGCATTGCCTTTGAAATAGATGAAGTCTAAATTAAAGGGCTATATATTTGAATTTAAGTATATTCCATGTCTCTTTTGTTGGTTAGTTTTTTCAGGCATTGGCAATGAATCACTAACATAATACTGTATTGTTTATGTGTTTCTTCCTTGGGACAGCAATATAGAACCATACTTTTGAAGAGTCAGAAGAAGAGTCTTAGACTTCCCATATACTTTATTAACCATATAATTTAAAAACATCTTGCTGACATTTTTGTGTTCTAGCACTGTATCTAATGTAACATGACTTCATATAAAATTTAGAGTATATCAACAAAATATATGATAAGCACATAGAAATGGCATTGATATGGATAAAATATTTATTAAACAAAATTATTTTCTTTTCATCCTCAGCAATATGTCATGATACATCCTTGGGGAGCATGGTAGAAAATTGAGGTCTTTGGACTGACACAAGGCAAAGTAGAAGGTTAAATATCTAGAATAATGCCTGGCACACACTCAAAAGACAAAAAAAAAAAAAGACACAAATATTGAACAAATATTGAACCAATGAAAAAGGGATAAAATATTCTAGAAATCAGCAAAGACATGCTACTTTCAGGCAAGGACTGTATTCTATACTTCTTTCATGTCTTCCATTTTGACTATCAGAGTAGTTAATGTATATAGCTGTTTAAACACAGATTCCTGGAAAATATAAAGAAAGCCTTTATTAATATTTCAATAAAAGACATAAATAGACAATGCAAATAAACTTTAGGGAATAACTGATTTTTCATAAGAGCTCAACATTTAGTTTATAAGAAGTTTTGATTGTTAGTATACTCTATAGATATGTTTCAAATATACAATTAATTTATTGGTTTAGGAAGTCTCTAATATAAGTTTTATAAAGCATTAACCTGGATTCTTCTAAAGGTTACTGGACAGTAAGATGTAAGAGTGTCATAGCCAAGTTAACTGCTGGACTCCTCGTTTTAGAGAATTAATGATTTGATCCCTTTCAAAGTTTTTATATTTGTTAGTCAACTTTGTATCAAAGACAGAAAACAGCCACTTCCTAATAATGAACTGTGTGAACAATTTTAATCAGGAAATATATAAAAGTAATAAAATTAGTGTCACAAAAGTCTATCAATAGAAATAACTAAAAACTAATGCCATGAAAATTTTAACATCAATGCAATACTTTTCTGGTATCTAAGTAGGTGACCTCATGATTAGTAAATCTAAATCCTTTTAAAAGTTTAAGACCAGAAGTCTTTGTGTAAGAGAACAAAGCAAATATCCAAATTTGAACTCTTATATCAGAAGTACATAAACTATGTTATGTCTCCTTTATGCTAAGCTCTACTTAAACAATTAAAAGTTAAAATGTTTACAAATTCAAGATATATAAATATATATGTTTATTAAACAAAATTAAAATAAGTTTTGGTTCTAATATAGGTATCTTGTGTTAGGTATATTCCCAATATAGGATTTAGAATTAATTTATTACAGGTGTTAATTTGCAATACTAACCCATTTTTTTATATAACATGAAGATGAAAATTTAAATACTTTTAAAAATCTAATCAGCAAGCAGATGGTCATATTGTAGCTGTTTTAGTTTCCTTGACCGTGCAACAAATACCATACAATGAGTTGACTTAAATGAATAGGAATTTATTAGCTCATAGTTTTGAAGCTAAGCGAAAGTCCAGATCAGTGTGTCATCAAAATGATGCCTTCTTTCCAAAAACTGGTATCCTGGCAGTGTGCTGGTGACCTTGGTCCTTGGCTCCTCTGTCATATTAAATACACATAGCATCCTCTCTTGGCCTTACTGTTCTCTTCCAGGTTCTGTTGAATTTCAGCTTCTTGCCTCCCATGGCTTTTTCTCTGTCTGAATTTCATTCTGCTTGGAAAGGATGCCAGTGATAGGATTAAGACCCATTCTGATTGAGGTGGTCCACAACTTGACTGAAGTAACCTCATCAAAAGGTCCTTCTTACAATGGGTTCACACCCACAGGAATTAATTAAATTTAAGAGCATGTTTTTTCTGGCATACATATAGCTCTAAACTATCATAGTTGCCAAATTCTGAAAACATAAATAAATACATTGTGAAAATATAACTAAATTAGGTTTTGTGAGCTTCAGATTTGGAATCAGAAACCATATAGTTATTTTCTAAGCAGTTCATAGAGATTCAAAAGCAAAGAGAAGACCCACAAAATGTTGTAGCAGGGTGTAACAATTAACTCCCCGAAATTAAGCTATAACAGCTTTACCAGCTTTCATAGTTGAGAATGTAGAATTAAATTTAAAAGGCTTCAGATAGCCAGAATAAATAAGCCCATGTACTGAAGATCATGTCCATGAAATAACCAATTGATCCCTCTCTTGGAGACTGTTTACTTTTACTTTGATAGTTCAAACAGGTTTAATTATTAGGTTTCCAAACACTAATACTTCAGAGCAGTTACTGAAAGCCTAGAATTCAGTTTTATATTCAATTCTTCTGCTATACCAAAATTCTTTCCCATTTTACCATTGTCTTACTCAACCTTTCGGACTCCCAATAACCTGAGGGATTTTTTACCACACTCTTTCACCATAAAGGGAATTAAAGAGGATGAATATTGGATAAATAGGGTGGAGTCTGTTTATGGAAGACATAGAATGGATTTGGATTTAACATCATAAATAACAAGGAGAAGTTGTAGGTTCTTGAGTAGAGAATCGGTATGATAAAAATAAGGTTTGTTGCAATTCAAATCCATGCACAATCAGTTTTAACATTACAAAGTTCATTCCTTTCTCCTCTCTTTGGGAGAAGGAAGTAGACTTTGTCAGTAAGAAGAGGTATGAAATGAGAACGGATAGGATAAACTCAAGTGCTTTGGTACCACTGAAGTACTTTGGCACTTAACCTTGCAAAGCGGGATCATAAGCTCTTAAAAAATCTATTAAAAAGCTGTGAACCCTTTGGTTCCCAGTGCCTGCCCATGCAAAAAAAAAAAAAAAAAAAAAAAAGCTATGAGCCCTCTCTCCAGGAAAATGTACATGTACTAAGAAATCTGCATGTAATTTCAGATGGTATATAGACTGTAATTTAAGGGTGCTTGGATTAGACTGAACTCTTTTAGGGATGAAATTGTCTCTTTCATCTCTGAATCCGTATCATTTGTATCCCTCACATTTGTTAAATAAATGAATAACTTTATGCCTTTTCTGACATTTTAGGTATTTCCCTTATCTTTCAAAGAAATTGTGTCTCTGGAAGTGTCTCAAACACCAACCCACATCCAAAGTGTTAGTTGTGTTAAAGTAAAAACTTTTCAACAACATAAAAATTAGAATCTCACAGCTTTATTGAACAATTTGTGAATCAGGTAGTATCACATCCAGAAAGTAGAAGGGAGCTCCAAAGAGTGGTAGAAAGTGTTTATATAGACAGGCTCATACAGGCTACACAATTAACAAGCAGGTTGGCAATATAAATTAATCCGTTGGCTCTATCAGAATATCATTCTTATTTGGCTAATGCCAATCCAGAGGGGCTAGAACACACAAGTATCTTCCAATAATTTTAAATCTCGAGGATCTGTTACAGTATATAGCACATTAGATATTTTTAGTCAATTTTGTTTAAAGGATAAATCTGAATGAATATACATAAAACTATCCTTTTTCTCTTAATTTATTATAGAGGGCTTGGAGTAAAATTCTGATCTTTTTTACTTATAGGTTATAAAATCTTCCAGGATAGGAATTTTATGTTTTACTTTTTGGTGTTTTTAATAGGTCATATCAGCCACCTGGCACAAGGTGAGACTTCAGTGTTTGTTGGTTTAATTGATAATAAGTTGAAATGGTTTGAAAAAAATACAGCATTACTCAATTGTAAACTGCTGAAATTAATGAATTCATTCAGTATTTTACTACTTCTCTTTCACAGGAACTGTCTTTCTAGAGTTTACATATAAATTAGGTTTTTAATATAGAGACTATATTTGGATTTAAAATATAAAAAATATTTAAAATATAGGTCTCAATATAGGAAGACCATCTATCAGATTATTTAAAAATATTCAAAGGTAATGAAAGTAATTGAGTCATCTTTATGGTGAAAGAAAGTGTTTACTACTTTATATATTCTAAGTACATTAGAATATCTTTCATTATAGGTCTTCTAAGACATCTACCTAAGCTATTTACTACATATAAATTTCTATTTTCTCTTTTTAAAATGGGATTATCTTAGTTTATCCTTTTTTGTTGAGGAGAATTTATATGACCAGAGAAATACAGTGATTTTAGATTTATAACTTACTTAGAAATCAGAACAAAAGTGGATGTAAAATATCTTTCATGTGTTTATTTGGTGCAAAATTTATATTTTGGGTAGTGCATTTCCTAATTTAACTTGTAGTTCAGTTTAGTTGAACACCACAAGTACAGGGACTCTCAAATAGAGCGTGAGACTTTGTTGGTTTGTCCAGGTTAGTATGATGCCCCAATATATCCCAGAGTAATTTGGGCAGTAAATAAAGGAGTATTTGCAAGGTCCCCTTAGGGGACTGGGAAGAAAGGAGGAGATATTCAGCTTCCCCATTGGAGAATTTCTGATATTCTCGCAAGCAGTGGACCCAACCAAATCAATAGGCCAAGCCCTCAATCTTAGGGTTTGCCCCTATGACACTTATTCCTGCAAAGGATAGGATAAGCCTACTGAAAATTATGCCTAAGAATCACCCCAGAGATACCCTTTTGTGGCTCAGATGTGACCTCTCTTTCTAAGCCAACACAGCAAGTGAACTAACTGCCCTCCACCCCCCTATGTAGGACATGACTCGGAGTGTAAATCTCCATGGCAAAGTGGAACAGAAATCCTGGGGTAAACCAGGATCCAGCATCAAGGGATTGAGAAAGCCTTCATGACCAAAAGGGGGACAAGAGAAATGAAACAAAATAAAGTTTCAGTGGCTGAGAGATTTCAGAGTTGAGAGGTTATCCTGGAGGTTATTCTTATGCATTGTATAAATGTTCATTTTTAGTTTATGGTGTATTGGAGTGGCTGGAGGGAAGTCCTGAAATTGTTGAGCTGTACTCTAGTAGCCTTGATTCTTGAGGACAAGTGTATAAAAATACAACTTTTACAATATGACTGTGGGATTGTGAAAACCTTGTGTCTGTTGTTCCTTTTATCCAGGCTATGAATGGATGAGTAAAAAAATATGGATAAAAATTAAATGAATAATAAGGAGGGACAAAGAGTCAAATAAATTAAGTAGATGGAAATACAGTGGTCAGTGAGAGAGAGGGGTAAGGGGTAATGAATGTATGTGTGAGTTTTTTCATTTTCTCTCTTTTTCTGGAATGATGTACATGTTCAAAAAAATGATCATAGTGATGAATACACAACCATGTGATGATTTGTGAGCCATTGATTGTACACCATGTATGGAATGTTTGTGTGTTAAGATTTATCAATAAAAATATTTTTAAAAATCTCTTGGGACATCCAATAAGATGGCCATTTAGAGTAGCCTCAAGCTTAGCCCTGCTCCATGGAAAAGTTAGAGAAGGGACAGGAGGGTGACTAAGGTGGCAGTTTGGCTGACCTGGGAGAGTGTTCAGCACCACATGCGGCGGTCTGGTTGCAGAGGCTGAGGAGCTGAGAGGCAGAAAGCTGGAGGCTGGCACAGAGGTATAAAGCCACGGAGCCCACGGCTAGGAACTAAACCAGGCCACATTCCTTGGGTGTGCTACCCTCACCAGTGCAGCCCTGTGACCAGGGACTCAGGCCAAACCACAAGCAACTGAACCCTGTCATCTGTTCCCCTTCTCTGCACTCCCGGCGCCCCCACCCCACCAGCCCCCAGTGCATATACCTGCTTCACACCCCCCACCCCACCTCTCCTGCACCCCTCCTTAGCACTTCCTCCCCCTCCCTGTTCCTTGCAGGCTGTTGCCAGACTGAAGACACTAACCTCCATACAACTCCCAACCAGGACCACTCCAGCCAACCCTAAAGAACACCTAGGGCAATATGTAAGATTCCACAAGTGTTCCAGGCACTGGACTAACTTGCCAGAAACCTACAACCTCCAGATGGGTCTCTGGTCCTAAGTCCTGAAACCTATCCCAGCCTCCAGAACATCAGATAGTTACATCTCCCTACCCCATATTAGTGACAGACCCTTTCTTCCAATATGAAACATTTAGAATTTCCATAACCCAAACACCCCTAAAGAGAGGGATGGAAAGATCAAAGGTGATGGTGGAGTTCTACATAGAAGATAGGATTTAACAAATGAATATGAATGCTGAATCATTAAATTGATGCCTCTTTTGGTCTCTGGTATGTTAGAAGCAGCTAGAAGTAAAAACCTAAAATTTTTAAATTATAACCCATGTCAAAGTCTGAAATATGTTCTACAAGTAATTGTGGTGCTGTACTTTGAAACTTTATCTTTTTTGTTTGTATATATGTTATTTTTCACAAAAAAAGAAGGAAAAAAGTTGATTGTGATGATAAAAAAAAAACATTTAAGCCCTCTAGCTCCTATATTTTGGAGCAGCAGAAGGAAAAATTCTGGGATCTGTCCTATAACCACTTGTTGAACAATGCTTTGAAAACTATTGCTTTTTCATTTCTTTGTTTTATATACATATTGTACATATACAATTTTAAAAGTTTTAAAACAATCTCTCATAAGTTTTCAGACACCTGAGGCAGGTCATCTACTAGGTCTCTGTAGAATCATGAATTCTACCATTTGGCCTTAAATTCAGTCTTCTGTAGATTCTATGTACAAATGTTGATTTGGAATTAAATGACATATTTCTTTATACTTTTGCATCAAAATCTCTACCCCTCAACTGGTGGGTAGATATGGATAAAGTAGGTGGAGTATTTCCATTTCAAACCCGTCACCCAGTAAAAAATGGTTGACTTCAAGATTTAAAACCAGGTTTTTCAGGGTTTGTGTTTTTTCCTCACCCTTTCACTACTGGGTTATTTTAGGCTAGGGTTTAATGTTGAAAATGGATCTAAATAAATGACAGATTCAACAGGACAGCATTTTTAAATGCTAAATGTTTCAGTATTTGTCTCTGATCACATTAAATTTTATGATATATTTTTCACTTTTGCTTAGGTAAATATGCTGAAGATATATTTGGAGAATTATTCAATGAAGCGCATAGTTTTTCCTTCCGAGTTAACTCATTGCAAGAACGTGTGGACCGTTTATCTGTTAGTGTTACACAGCTTGATCCTAAAGAAGAAGAATGTAAGTTTATGTTTATTATATCTTCTTTTCCACATATAGTTTAACCTAGGTAAAATAGATAAATTTAAGAACAGTATTAAACATGACTTTATTACAAATCTTTTTGCCCATGACCTTTCATATGCGTGTTATGAGAAATCAGTGACTTATATAAACACCATCAGCTTGGCTCTCCTGGTTTTTCTTTTGTACTTTTTTTCTTTATCTCTTTTTCTGCACTAAAAAGCACTTAATATTTTGACATACAGAAAACATTTCAACCAGTACTCTTCCCCTTTTCTCTTTTCTTTTCTCCCTTGTAATTTATTTGTGTCCTTTGTCTTCAAGATAAAAATAATTAGAAAATTACCTGAAATCCTTATGTTTGATTCTCTAAGAAGGTAGTTCTTTTCAATATGCTTTTGTGTATGTGTAAAATTGCTAAAGTCTGATATAGTTATTTAATTGAAAATTACTTCCTACTTTAAATGAATGTTTCCAAAAAGCTACAAATGATCAGCATGTAGAGTGGGAGTGTCTATATGAAGATATTAAACCAGAGATATCAGGTTCAAAAGCCACAGTTCAGGCTAAAATAATGGTAGAACCTTTTCTAGTTAAAGCACATTTCATAACTTGATAGAATATGTTGAATTCTGATGTTTCCCCAACGACTCTATCTTTATTTTTACAAAAATAATTGGAACTACTAAGAACATTATTTTAACTAATCTGTTCTAGAGAATCCTTTAATGTGAATATCTTTTTAATCCTCTGTTCAGAATATTTTTTCTTAAATTGCATTTCCAGTGTAAGTGCAAGTTATATTATAGATCTAAACTTGAAAAATAAATATATTAAATGATATCACTGGAAAAAGCAAAAAGGAGAATGTAATATAGATGTCTTTGTGATTGAACCATCTTTTTTTGATGTTATTTAATTTAATGTTTATGTAAGGAAAGACAAATACTAACCATGCTGAATTTCTACTTTGGGCAAAAATATAAACCAAAATAGTTATTTTATTAGCAGTTTTATTGACATATAATTCATATACCTTACAATTCACCCATTTAAAGTTGAAGTATACAATTCAGTTTTTTATTTCTCTTGGGTATATACATAAGAGTAGAATTGTGGGGTCATATGATAACTATATGTTTAATCTTTTGAGGAATTGCCAGCTGTTTCCCAAAGTCGCTATGCTATTTTCCATTCCCACTAGAGGGTTCCAATTTTCTTCATATCTTTACCAATATACTATCAGTATTTTTTATACCTATCTTAGTGGATGTGAAGTGGTATTTCATTATGATTTGATTTGCGTTTCCCTGATTAATAATGATATTGAACATCTTTTCAAATGATTTTTGACCATTTTATATATCTTCTTTGGAGAAATGTCTGTTCAGATCCTTTGCCTATTTTTAAATTGCATTTCTTGTCTTTTTATTGCTGAATTGTAAGAGGTCTGTATATGTTTTATCTAAGTCCCTTATCAGATATGTGATTTTCAATATTTTCTCTCATGTTGTGGGTTGTGTTTCTTAGTGGTATCCTTTAAAGCACAAAAGTTTTTAATTTTGACAAAGTCCTATATATCTACTTTTTATTTTGTCACTTAAGCTTTTAGAGTCGTTTCTAAGAAGGCTTTGCCTAACCCAAGGTCATAAAGATCTACTCTTATATTTACTTCTAAGAGTTGTTTTTTTTTTTTTTTTTAACATGAGCAGGCTCTAGGACTCAAACCCAGGTCTCTAGCATGGCAGGCAAGAATTCTGCCACTGAGCCACCATTGCACTATACTCTAAAAGTTTTATAATTTTAGTTCTTACATTTAGGTCTGTGATTCATATTAAGTTAATTTTTGTATAGTGTCTCAGAAAGAAGTCTGACTTATTTTTTGGCATATGGACATCCAGTTGTCCTAAAAAAAGGAAATAACAGCACTCTTTAAATGAATAAAAATCCTTAATTTTGAATTAAAATTATTTTAATCCCTTCTATTTTCCTCATTCCACTGGTGGTCAGTACATATCCAGAGATCACAGTACAATTATGTAAATTTGGTACTTTAACTTGGTTTTTAAGGTTTAAAAATATTTTCTTGATGCTCTTCACATAAGGTGATGTTATTAATGTTATGTTATCAAATCTTAGTTTAGAGATTTTTTGGTGATGAATACTGTCAGATGTGTTTTTTAAATGGTGTTTTAGTTTGGTTTGATGGTTTGTTAATTAAAAAAAATTGAATTGGTACTTAAAATAAGTGCAGTGTGTTTCAGTCATAAAAGTTAACTGTTCTGAAATATAAAGTTTATTCAAACTTAAGTTAGAGAAATCAGATCAGCTTTTATCTTTAAAAATAACATGCAAACTTTCTAGTCGTTTTTCCAATGAAAAGTTAGAGCTGTTTGACAAATTTGTATTTTATTGGTGTGCATTTATAGCCATAATATTTTCATTATTTCTCAATTTTTCTTTTTGCTTAGTTTTCTGAACCAGTATAAGTAAAATTAGAGTGACCACCAATTAATGAAATTTGAAAAATTATTTTTTAATTAATTCATTAATAATTAATTATACCTTGATAATCTGACTACCTTTAAATTTAAAAATCATTGTCACCTCACCACCACTATAGCTGGCAATCACATGTGCCTCATCCCACTGGTAAGCTGGTCCTTCTAGCAAACTCTTTAGGCAAAGAATAACTCTCCAGGTGTGGGGCTATGGAAGCTAAAGCACAACCCTTTTCCAGGGACATTAGTGTCCATGCGGGTCACATGTGATTTGGAAACACCCTGCTGGAGAAGTGAGAAAAACAGCCAGCAGATCTGGAGCTAGGGATTTATTCCAGAATTAAAACATTCCGTTGTTGAAATTGAAAGATGCTGATAGGCAGAGTATTTGGAGGTTGATAATTATGGTCAAAGTAGCATAGTAGCAAATAATTTCACCTGTCTTATATGTTTATGTCCATCCTAGGTCCTATTCTTTTGCCCTTCCCTGATTTTCTTTTCCAGAGTATGAGTTGCTATCATGCCCCTTAATTCCTTTAAAGACTGAGCAGTATTGCTTTTCTTGCTGTCTTCCCATTCTTATAAGTATATTGCCACCTGTGATGTGATGACTCTGTTTTTAAAAAATGTTAAACAGTTCAGATTTATTTTGAACAGATAAATAGCAGTATCCCAGCATGAGACTTAATTTAACACATAAAAAAGAATAGTACCCAATTTGTGATTCCTGAATAAGTTCAGGGCATTGATGGAGATGAAATCAATCTGTTCTAATATATAAATGAAAATTTTATTCCACAAAATATAATAAAATATATGCAAACAGAAGAGTAACAGGGAATACTTTTGTGAAACAAAATGGATGGAAATCTGCTCGCAAAATACATTAAAATTGATAAATGCGCATGAGGTCAGTACTCAGATTTCTTTATAAAGTAGTTAAAGGGGATGAACAGCTTCTACCCAAAGATGTATGGACAATGAATTGCAATGTAGTAAAACGCTGCTATTTTAGCCATTAAAGAAATACAAATTAAAACAATTAAAGTGTATCATTATATACCAATTAAAAGGTTTTTTTGATAATAAAAATTGATTTGGGCAAGCCTGTCAGTACGTCTCTTGTAATTCTCCAAAGCCAGACCTGTGAGAATAGTGAATCCATTAAATCTCTCTCAGGTACAATTTGGAAATAGTAAAAAGAACAATCAAATAGTTTTTACATTTTAACTCAGTTATTAAATTTGGGAGAGTGTGTATTAAGGAAATAACCTCCAAAGGGAAAAGATTCATTCTGCTAATTGTAATTATGAAAAACCAACCAATCAAATGCCTGTAAAGTACTATGCAGGGCTGAGATTCTGCCCTACTTGCCAGCTAGCAAGCTTGCCTATTACTGTTCATTGGATGCTGGCAGAAGATTTGAGACTCTTGGGTCAGAGATAAAGGACTTTATTACTTCAAACAGAATGGTTCACAAAGCTTCATGTTCATTTATGCTGGTTCCCCATGCCCTTCAAGTCCCATGGGATGACACCAAGGGTGCGTGGTGGATGCCTGCACACACAGTGGGCTATGTTACAGGACAGCGACATTGAACTTGGGGGTTTCACTACTTTAATATTAAATGGAAGCAAGCCTGCTCTTTGTCTTGGGGGAGGCGTCACCTCATTCTTTAAGATTGCTTGTTGCAAACTCAACTCTGAGACGCGTCCTGGGTAATGAGTGGCCAGGACCTTGCCTTCTTCACATACCCAGGAAGAACCTGCAGGGGTGCTCAGGGTCGATGGATCACCCCTCCCAACAATGTTTCATTCATTCATTCAATAAATGTAATTTCAAATTTAAAAAAAAAAAAAAGAGTAGTACCTTCTATTTTTCAGACCTGATTAGAAGCTTAATGAAAAAGCTATCCTTATAAATATATACATACACACACACACACATACATACATACTTGGGTGTATTATATATGTGTATATACTTGTGTGTATATACATACATGTATATATGCTTTCAGAAATAGAATTTTAATGAAAATAATCCCCAAATGTTTTTCTGGGTTATTTTAGAAGCCTTTTTTAAAGGTTAGGGAAAACATTCTCTGTAGTTCTTTAATTTTGAAAGTGTTTTCTCATAACAAAATCCAGTTTTCTTTCATTCTGTTGTAAGCACAGTTCCTTCTAATTTGGTTTCTTGGTTAATTTTTGTTCTTCATATAATATGTTTCTTTGATGTACATGTACATTCATGAAGTCCATTAAAAAAATCATTGTTAGTAGTAAAAAAAAAATTTCTGGCCATACTTTCAACTATGTAATTTACATCCAAAATTTATTTTTTAAATACATCAAACACTTCATTTATAAGTGGATGGTACCTAAGAATTCAGAAATATACAGACAGTTCTTCTATGTAACAGGAATAAAAGTGAACATTGTTTCAAAATACTATTAAATTTTAACAAATATCTTAACCAGTACCCTTAAATTTGAAAATAGAAATATAAATACCAGTAAACAATTTAAGGTGTGTGTGTTAAAATGCTAACAACAGAGATGTATGAGGTAGTTCAGTGGTAGAATTCCCGCCTGCCATGCAGCAGACCCAGGTTCAATTCCCGGCCCATGCACTTCCCAAAAACAAACACGCAAAGAAACAAAAAATGAAAACCCAAGCAAAAACAAAAATTCAACACATCATGCTGCAAAACGGGGATACTCACATGGAAAAAGAATGAAATGTGACCTCCACCATACAACATACAAAGAAAAAAATGCCAACAGCTATACTATTTCAAAGTACATTTCTGCTGCCAAATGTAGCAAGTTAACTATCAGAATTGTATATAGTTCCCTTTAAAATTATGTGGAGAAGTATAGAAGAATTTAGAATCTAAAAGTTGAGTTAATTAATTTGAAATTGGTTTGGGGAGAGTGGATAGAAACACTTTCAAAGTAATTTAACCTATAGTTTTAAACTCAGTAGGAGTTCAGACAAAATAACATTATGAATATGATGCTAAACTACAGAGGGTGGTATCAATATTTTTGTTATTCATTGCCATTACATAGTAAATAACAGTGGAAACTACCAATATACTTTAGAAAATATGTTTTAAAAATGAGTTTTTAAAAAGTGAGTTTCTAAACAAAGACTTGTAAAGAATATTTAATTCAATGTTTATAAAACATATTGTGCTAACTTACTGTGCTGTATGATCCTGTTAAAGGTACTATCTGGTTTTATTGTTGGTAACTGGAAGGTGCTTTGTCATAGTGATCTTTTATCAAGTAAGACAAATGATGAGAAGAATTGAAAATAGAAAACTACATTATGGCCATTATTTTACATGCTCTTTATATCCTTTTGTAAGAAAACATGGGGAGACTAAACTGGATACCATCTTGGCTACATACCTGTAGTTAGTAAGTGGGACAGGAGTGGCAAAATTGATCTATTTTGATTGTAGAAAACACAGGCCTCTTTCTTCTGCCAGGAGCCAGAGGAGTAGTGTGTGGTATTGTGCCAAAAGGATCAGCCTTAAAGGCAGAAGTTCTGAGTTCCAGTTGTGGCTTTGTTGCTTATTTAATCTCTATTTATTTGTGAACTTTCTCATCTTTTGGTGGCTGTTGATATCCAGTTTCATACCATTGTGATCAGAGAAGATACCTTGAATAACTTCTGTGTTTTTAAATTTATAAAGACCTGTTTTGTGCCGCAGCATATGATCTGTCCTGGAGAATGTTGCATGAGCATTAGAGAAGAATATGTATCCTTATGTTTTGGGATGTAATGACCTATATATGTCTGTTAGGTCTAATTCATTTATGAAGTTGTTTAGCTTCTTTATTTCCTTGTTGATCCTCTGTTTGGTTGTTCTATATTGAGAGGAGAGTGGTGTATTGAAGTCTACTATTGTTGTTGAAATGCCTATCACTCCCTTCAATTTTGCCAATATCTGTCTCATGTATTTTGGAACTCCTTAATTGGGAGCATAAACATTTATGGTTATTTATTCTTCGTGAATTGTCCCTTTTATTAATATATAGTGTCCTTCTTTGTCTCTTATGATGTCTTTACATTTAAAATTTGTTTTGTCTGATATTAGTATAGCTACTCCTGCTTTCTTGGTTACAACTTGTGTGGAATATCTTTTTCCATCCTTTCACTTTCAATCTATTTGTATCTTTATGTGTAAGATGAGTCTCTTGTAAACAGCATATATCTGGATTATATTTCTTAATCCATTCTGCCAATCTGTATCTTTTAATTGGTAAGTTTAGTCCATTAACATTCAAAGTTACTACTGAAAAGGTGTTTCTTGAAGCCACCATCTTATCTTTTAGATTTTGTTTGTCAGATATGTGTATTCTTTTTCCTCTATCTCTTTTTATCCTTTAAGTTACCCTTACTGGTACTGTTCATTCCTGTGCCCACCTCCAGACCTCCCTCTCCTGTCTTTTTTCATCTGGCAGAACTCCCTTCAGTATTTCATGTAGGACCAGTCTCTTGTTGACATATTCTCTCAACCTTCGTTTGTCTGTGAAAATTTTAATCTTTCCCTCAGTTTTGAAGGAAAAATTTGGCTGGGTACTGAATTCTTGGCTGGAAGTCTTTCTCTTTCAGGATTTTAAATATATCATACCACTGCCTTTTCACCTCCATAGTGCCAGTTGAGTAATCTGAACTCAGTCTTATGTGGTTTCCCTTTTATGTAGTAGATTATTTTTCTCTTGCCACTTTCAGGATTTTCTGCTTCTCTTCAACATTTGACAGACTGATCAGTATGTGTCTTGGGGAAGGCTTATTTGGATTTATTCTATTTGGAGTGCATTTTGATTCTTTGATTTGTGTATTTATGTCCTTTATAAGGGTTGGGAAGTTTTCCCCTGTTATATCCTCAACTAATCTTCCTAGCCTTTTATTCTTTTGTTCTCTTTCTGGAACACCAGTTATTCTTATATTTGTATACTTTGTTTTGTCCATCATTTCCCTGAGATCCTATTCAAATTTTTCCATCTTTTTTAGCCATTTGCTGTTTTGAGTGTTTGAAATCAGTTGTGCTCTCCTCTAGTTCATTTATTTGTTCTTCTGTTTCTTCAAATCTGCTGTTGTATATCTCTAGATATCTGTGATATCTACTATTTTTCTATCCTTTCAAAATCCTCTTTATGCTCTTCTAGTGTCTTCTTGATCTCCTTTATGTCATTAGCTATCCCATTTATTTTATTTAGTAGCGTTATAGGAACATCTTTGATTAGTTGTTCCAAAGTCTGTTTCTCCTCCCGTGCTTTAATTTGGCCATTAGGCTGTACTATATCTGTTTGCATCTTGATACACTTAGTGATCTTCTGTTATCTTCATGTCATGTAAATATCTTGATTGGTTTACTTTGTAAGTTGATTTCCTTCAGTAGTCTATTTCCTGGATAGATGTGTAACAGGATGTGGGGTGCAGGGCGGGACACAACAGTGCTGTGATGCATTGTTATCGCAGGTATCGGCATAGGTTGGGGACACTATGCTGGTGCCTTTAGGCATGGGGTGCAGGTTGCAGGGTTGTAGAGGTGTGGTACAGAGGCCATGGGTATGTGGTACAACTCAGGCAGGCAGACCTTGGAGCACAGGAGCAGGGTGCGGCATGGGGGACACAGAGGTAGAGCATTCCTACTCCTGGTCTCCCCATCTGTGCACTCCTGAGGGCTCCAGCCTTCTGTTTGGAATGGGGTGCTTTAGGCTGTTTGCACCAGCTGGATGGTCTCCGATTCTCTGCATCTCAGTTCTTCAATTTTTGTAACCAGGACCTCCCTATGTGATGTAGAAGACCCTCCCAGCTCACTTACACCTTGAAATCACCATCTCAGTCACCTTTTCGTCCCTTCTCTAGCTGTTCCTTGGAACAGATGAACTCGACCTGTCCTATTGCGCCATCTTCCCAGATGGGAGCCTGGGTCCAGCCCTTTTGCAATATTTTGTGCTGACTCAAAAAGCCTTGGTTTTTTTGTTTGTTTGTTTTTTGTTTTTCTTCTATCAGTCCCACCCCCTCTCCCACAGAGCAGAAACTCCTAGTGTCTTTAATGCTTATTCCAGGTTTCTCTGTGCTGGGAGCCTATTTTCAGTAGTCAGAATTTGTTAATTAATTCCACAATTGGAGCTGGTTTGAACTAAGCCCCTGCTGCTAGTAAGGTCTGTTTCCTTTCCCCTCAGGGAATAAGCCTTCCATGCCTGTGGTGGGGGCGGGGGGGCACAGTTTGGGGGACTAACAGTTCTGCGTGGGGTCTCAACCATTCATCTTGACCAGACTGATATAGCTGTGTGTCTGGTTGGTGATGTAGCCCTAGCAGTTGTTCTGTCTTGCTTCTGGCTATTTACTTGCTGTTCTGGAGGACAAACTAAATTCCACACCTCACTAAGCCACCATCTTGCCCCCGTCTCCTCGCTGTGTTGCTTATTAACCATTTTACATTGGGCCAGTTACACAGTATTTCCTATCCTTGGTTTTCTCATCTATGAAAATGGAATAATTCTTATCTCACTGAATCATTATCAGGATTAAATATTTTAAAAATAAGTGAAAACATCGAGCACATATGGTAAAGTGCTCATTAAATTTCTCCCACAGTGCTCTTTAGTGGTAATGGGGAAAAGAATTTTTTTTTCTCTGAATTTTATTTTAGTGTTTATAAGTGCACTGTTAAGTCAAGCAGCAGTGGAGCAAACGGAATGCAGCCAAGATGTGGCCATTGCAGAGCCAGCCTCATTGCTCCCTCAGCCTGTGTGTTCAAAATTTCAAGTTGAGTGAGTTTTACTTTAAGAATGATAGAGATACTACTTTAGGGAGAAAAATAATTTTAAAATTGTTAGTGATTGTTCAGTACTGACCTTGCTATAGTATAAAGCATTTATCTGTATACCTAAAGCTGTATTAAATATGTAAGAAATTACATAATTTTTAATATCAGGAAATCACTCTAAAAATTAACAATGCTGTATTTGGTTATATTTCTTATTTTAACATGCCACACCATCCAAAAGAAAATGAGTAACTGAAGTTTTTTTTTTAATATCATATATGTATTGGGACTATCCTAGGTACCAGAGATACTAATATACAAGACAGTCTCGGTCTTCAACAGCTTATAGTCTAGGTAGAAATCCTTGAAGTACAAGATAAAAGATAAGTGAAACAGACAATAATATGGGTCACCCAATACTGGACAATATTTTCTTTACACTAAAGTTTGTTTTAACTTTACAGTACATATATAATATAGCATATTTGTAGCATATGCAGCATAAGATAACTGTGTGGTTAACCCAGAATGCCACTAATAACTAAGGAATTCTTTCAGTGTTATTGATGTAAGCTCAAGAAAAGAAGTAAAGAGAGGTAGAAAAAAAGATGATAGAAGAAAGAAGATGAATATCTAAGTTGGTGGGGCCAAAGGTAGATAGAATGAAGAACATGGTATATTTGGGGGCAAATGTTGATAAGCTTCAGGTATCATTTAAGACTTTCTGTGCGTAGAAATCAAAGGTTGCATTAATATCCATATGATATGTCTTTATGTTAAATTCATTATAAAATTTAACAAAATGCATTTTTTGTTTTTGTTTTAGTGTCTTTGCAAGATATAACAATGAGAAAAGCTTTCCGAAGTTCAACAATTCAAGATCAGCAGCTTTTTGACCGCAAAACTTTGCCTATTCCATTACAGGAGACATATGATGTTTGTGAACAGCCTCCACCTCTCAATATTCTAACTCCTTACAGGTCAGTAGGTTAATATATAAGATGGCTTGTTATTTATCTCAGAATTCAAGTTCAAGTAGGTAGTGATCTACATTTAAATGCCAAATCCCCAAGTATTCTTCATTTCATTTGACTTCTGGCCACACAGATTTCTGCTCCCCTCCTTCATCCACATCTATATACAACCTTTGCTTTATTCACCAGATGATTTCTCAAGCTCTGGCATCCAATAAACAAGACCTATTCAAAAAATTGTTTGAACAAGTATTATAAAGAAAAGCTACACTTATTAATATATAGGGATAAGGAGCTGTTATTGTCCTTTTAATTTCATTTTTAATTAAATGGAAAATAAATAAATAGCTCCAAATTCCACCCATCAACAAAATAAATAAATATTATCATATTTGTTCTTATTTACTCTTGATCTGTATGCATTAAATGTTTACATAGTTAACATGAACTGTTTTAAAAGCATCTTTTTTACCATTTAAAATAAAATTTGGAATTATTCAGTCTTTCATTAGAGTGCTTTCACATGATTTGTTAAATGGGTAATTTAAGATGCATAGTACATATATCTTGAGCAAAATGAAATTCAAATAGTTATTTAAAATAAGTCATATGCAAGTTATTAGATATAAATGGTATTACTAGAATGATTAGTTAGGGCTACCTCCTGGATTTGTTAGGATGATAAATTAGGTATTGGCAGAGACTTTAAAATTTCTGTTCTAAATTATGTTGTTGTCCTTTCAGACTTTCATCTTTGGCAGGGCTATTTGTAATTATTGGAATTTCCCAAAGACTTTAGAGCATTTGGTATTCAACAGGAGAAGTTACAGGTGAAAATTGTCCAGCTATGTTTTAAATTATTTACAGCTCTGAAAAAGTGTCTGGTTTCCCATTTTCCTTGGTTTCCTGGTTTCCTATCTGATTTGTAAGAAGTTTTCTGTTGATGCATTATTCCAATTTATTTTGGCAATATTTTTATACATGCTCTGTTTTATATTAATAAAAGGAAATAAGAGAAACAGTTCAGTAAAATTATTTCTATTCTATTCTGATTGTTTTTCTAAGTCTTTCTAACATTTTTAATTGATATTTTTTATTTCAGAGATGATGGTAAAGAGGGTTTGAAGTTTTATACCAATCCTTCATATTTCTTTGATCTATGGAAAGAAAAAATGTTACAGGATACAGAGGATAAGAGGAAGGAAAAGAGGAAGCAGAAGGTATTACAAGAGATTAAAAAATTGAGGTTATTTTTGTGGAGTTTTACGTTTATGGAACTTTATTAATCTGTACTTTGATAGTTTTATTTCATTAAGTTAATTTAGTCAAATACAGAAGTCTTTCACACAGAAAGATCACAGGCTAACAGGAGCCAGATGAGCAATCAGATTGTTATAATATGGTGTGCGTGCCATGACAGGCGTAGCACAAAATAGCACCTCCCATAGCCAGGGGCAGGAGCAGAAAACATTTCCCACAAATTTAGAATGAATCTTGAAGAACAATAGGAATTAAGTGGACAAAGGAAAGAAAAGGTATTCTGGTAGGGAGGAGCAAAGGAAAACTGTGCAGATATTGGTAAAGTAGATAAAACTAATATTTTCTTACCACAAAGCATATTATAAAAGTTTTGGTGAAGCTATTTTATTCTCACTTAATTTCTGTAACTGTTTGTTGCATTGTCATTTTCTCTTCTGTTTTCTAATAAAATTAAAATTGACCTGATTTATTACATGTTAATGATAATTGAAAATATAGAAGGAGGAAGCAAACTTGGATTTAGGCAAAATTATGAAGGAGGCAAGTCATCTTCATCATCCCTGTTTCTCCTCTGGCTATGCCTACTTTCCCCCCTTGTTCTTCATAATGCCCTTATGTTATTATGTTCTGTTCTAGACAGTATCCCAGTTTCTAGCCAGAGTTTGTAAACTCTTGATTGGCAAGACAGATTACGTCTAAAGGCATAATTTGTCTGCTTGACAAATAGTGGTTTTAAAATTTTTGAACTGCTGTGCATTAGATAGAAATGCCTGTATAGTTCACTTCAGGCCCTATTTTACACCTGACCAGTTTTTTTTCATATGTATTATTTCTTGGCCTATTTGAGTATTTGAACTTGTTACATCCACTCTAGACCTTTCTATACTTTCTATCCCTTAGAATCACTTTTTGTTCTGTTTTTCAAAGACCCTGTTTTTTGTTGGGTGACAAGGTTATTGTGGGTTAATTGGATAATTGTTGTTGTTGTTTTCCCAATGTGTTGGCTAATTTGGTCACTTCCCAGAAAATATGACCTTAGTAAATAAATATTCAGGTTTTGTTTAGAGGTTGATAATGCCCTTAATGGTAGGAATTTCAGTCATCACACAAACATGGGAACAGTGTTGGTTTTTCACCTGAAAGGATTTTCTGGCCTCAAATTTTATTACTATTTGTATTTAGCGTATCAGTTCAAATTAGGGGTTAAAAAAACGTGGCATAAAACTGGGGTTACAAACAAACTAGCTAAGGTATAACTCTGAATATACAAATGAATTGTGTGTTGCTTTACTATGTTATTATGACATTGTCTTTTTCAATATCGATGTTAAAATTTCATTTTGATTGCTATAACCTCTTTTTTAAAACTTAGCACTTTAACATTTCACTTTCTTTCAATACATGTGCTATAGCAGAAAAATCTAGATCGTCCTCATGAACCAGAAAAAGTGCCAAGAGCACCTCATGACAGGCGGAGAGAATGGCAGAAGTTGGCCCAAGGTCCAGAACTGGCTGAAGATGATGCTAATCTCTTACATAAGCATATTGAAGTTGCTAATGGCCCAGCCTCTCATTTTGAAACAAGGTTTCTTGTCTTTTGATTCTTCAATTAATGATAAAACATTGGCTTCTTTGTAATATATACAGTTTATATATATATATAACATAATATATATAGTCATAGATCCTGAACAGCTGAACTGACAGACCTATTATAAGCACAGACATGATTTTGGAACCCTGACTCTGTGAGCCTACAGAAGTTTAACCCTGGGCAGGTCATTTTCTTACCTTAGTTTTGTCATCTGTGGAAAGAGAGGGTTGAAATAAATGATCTTAGGGTTGTTTTAGCTTTAATAAGAAGTCCCAGTTTCCTTTCAATATTTCCAGGCAAGTCTGCTAGAATTCATAAGCAAGGAATGGGGTTTAGAATTTTTTGCAGTACTATTGATTTACTGTATATAAATCAGTATATACAGTAAATTATATATATTATAGTATCATATATATATAATATTATACATATATTATTTGTTTTATAGATACAGTAAATCAATATTGAGGAGTTGTATTTTATTCCTTTTCCTTTCCCCTAATTGCCTTTGTGTGCCGCATCCCCTACCTCAGATACATCAGTACTTTTAAACAAAATTACCCATCCTCTTTTGCAGAAATGTAAGAAATGTAGAATAAGTCCTTTTTCTTTCTCCCTAGTCATAGGCCCTATCTAAGTAACATAATACCATAGCAAACACTTTATGCTGACCTCTGTGAAGAAATTTTTATATAGCTATTTTTTATATTGATGTTTTGAATGGAAAAGAAATTAAGGTTTTCTTTTGAACAATACATATAAATACATATAAATTACTAGACTGTAAGTGTGAAATGTCTTAACCTGTATTAAGAGAAATATAAATGAAAGTGATACTGTTCATGTGTGTTTCTAAAAAAAAGACTGCGAAAATTGAAATTATTTAAAAATGTATAATTTATAGACAAACATCTTATTTCTACTACTATTAAGTAATTAAAGTACTTATTTATCTGACCCAGTAGTAAAAATACAATAATTCTAACTTTTTCTAAGTTAGAAAACATCTGTTAGGTTTAACATTTGTTAAACCTAATTTTGTTCTCATAATGCATTACAGTCAGTAAATATTTATAAACTCCCATATGCTTAATATCTAAAATTTTGCTTAAATCTAATCATAAGTCACATACTTCTTTGTTGCTCAGCTATTTTCTGACACCTAATCATCTTTGGAAACACCAAAAGGACAAACATGACATAGCTAGCTATCTCTATGGTGCTTGTATTAGGAATGACTTTCTCTCTGAGTATACAGACATCTGGAAGTCATTTAAGTTTAAGAGAGTAATAAGGTATCTTAATGGTTGAAAATTCCAGTTCTTATATTGTTCAGCTTTATGTCATTGTTATCTCACTTCTAGTAAAGAAATAAATGAATTAGAGGCTCATTGTTTAAACATAATTTGCTAATAATTATTTTATTGCTTTGTTAAGAGTATATGTGTAATATTTTCCATCTTTGTGAATTGAGATAGAATTCTATTATAAAATAATAAAATAACTGATGGTCATCATATAAAACCTAAAGCAGGGAGAAGTTGCATTAAGAGCAGCATGCTTTGATTTAAAAGCAGGATTTATTAATATGTTTCTGAAAGAAGTTTGCTAAGAGTGGTAAACATATTGGCATTTGAAGGATAGCATTTGGCATCGCATGTAGAATGCTTCATTTTACTAATAATTCAAGAAAAATGCGCTGGTACTATATATTTATTTTTTAGACCTCAGACATATGTGGATCATATGGATGGATCCTATTCACTTTCTGCCTTGCCATTTAGTCAAATGAGTGAGCTTCTGACTAGAGCTGAGGAAAGGGTCTTAGTCAGACCACATGAACCACCTCCACCTCCACCAATGCATGGAACAGGAGATGTAAAACCCATAACCACTTGTATCAGGTATGTTGGGACAAGCACATAATGTTTTATCTCAAGGATTGGTGACATTTTTTTTAAAGTCCTATTTTAGACTTTGTGGGCCATACAAATTCTATCACAACTATAGAACTCTGCCTTTGTTGCATGAAAGGTAAACAACAAATATGGCTGTGCTTCAGTGAAATTTTATAAAAACAGGGAACCGGTCAAATATATAGCCATATTCAAATGTATCATTATTGTTGCTAATTATATTCACACTGTTGTGCTTCTATCACCACTATCCATTACCAAAACTTTTCTATCGCCCGTAACAGAAACTCTATACCCATTAAGCCTTAATTCTCCATTTCCTACCTCCATCCCTGCCCTTGGTAACTGTATCCTAGTTTCTGACCATTAATTTGTTTATTCCAGTTATTTCATGTCAGTGACTTTATACAATACTTATCCTTTTGTGTCTGGCTTATTTCACTCAGCCTGATGTCTTCAAGGTTCATACATATTCTCACATGTATAAGAACGTCATTCCTTTTGTCACTTAATAATATTCTATCATATATATATAGCACGTTTTCTTTAACCATTCATCCTTTGATGGATGCATGTGTTCCTTCCACCTTTTGGCAGTTGTGCATAATGCTATGAGCACGGGTGAGCAAATATCTCTTCAAGTGCCTGTTTTCAGTTCTTTTGGGTATATACCTAGAAGTGAGATTGCCGGATCATATAGTAATTCTACATTTAGCTTTCTGAGGAATCACTAAACTGCTTCCCACAGCAGCTGCATCATTTTACATTCCTACCAACAATAAACAACTATTCCAGTTTCTTAGTAGAGGAATATTCTAATGAGAAATAAAGATCAACTTCACCATTTTCAGTTACAAAATTAAGCTTCTATCATTGACTCATTTACACCCTCAGGAACGAAGAGGGCCATAAGTTTCCTATTGTGGTTTCTAATTAATTGCCATTGATTTAACTGAAATGACATATGATGACATTTAGTGGCTTCAATAAAATATATCATTGTATTGGCCACAAGTATCACTATAAATATTATAATATGATCGATGTTGAGTCACTAAAGAGACTCTTCTCACAGTATAGAATTGAGCATTTTAGTTATCAAAATGCTTAAGTACATATAAAGGTTGAATGAGAGGATGAGACTATTTAGAATACAAACCAAAACACTGTCTACTAATTTTCTTCTTGGTGTGTTTTTAGTTTTGATTTCATTCTAAATACTGCTGAAGGATTTAAAGTTTTTATAGAAACATGCTGATATAACTACTTTGATGTAATTACTGATAGTCACATATATTTTGCCTGGTTAGGTTTTTCTTTTTTAATAACTTGCTAGGATCTCTTTGTCTTTTCAGTTCCACTACAGGTTTGATAGAAAATCGCCCTCAGTCACCAGCTACAGGCAGGACACCTGTGTTTGTGAGCCCCACCCCCCCACCTCCTCCACCACCTCTTCCATCTGCCTTGTCAACTTCTTCATTAAGAGCTTCAATGACTTCGACTCCTCCCCCACCAGTACCTCCCCCACCTCCACCTCCAACTACTGTTCTACAAGCTCCAGCAGTACCACCACCTCCAGCTCCTCTTCAGATTGCTCCTGGAGTTCTTCACCCGGCTCCTCCTCCAATTGCACCTCCTCTAGTACAGCCCTCTCCCCCAGTAGCTAGAGCTGCCCCAGTGTGTGAGACTGTACCAGTTCATCCACTCCCACAAGGTGAAGTTCAGGGGCTGCCTCCACCCCCACCACCTCCCCCTCTGCCTCCTCCTGGCATTCGACCATCATCACCCGTCACAGTTGCAGCTCTTGCTCATCCTCCCTCTGGGCTACATCCAACTCCATCTACTGCCCCAGGTCCTCATGTCCCATTAATGCCTCCATCTCCTCCATCACAAGTTATACCTGCTTCTGAGCCAAAGCGTCATCCATCAACACTACCTGTAATCAGTGATGCCAGGAGTGTACTTCTGGAAGCAATACGAAAAGGTAATTTTCTAAGAGCCATTAAAAGCATTGCTTTATTAGCAGTAGAAACATTCTAAATGTTTGAGATAATAATATTTTCCTCATTTGTAAAATTTTAGATTATTTTTGCACAAATGACCTTTAGAAAGAAAACTATATCCAACTTTTATTTTAAATCATTTTCAAGTAAATATAGTACATTTGATCATTTTATTTTCATGCTAAATAAAATGTTTATTGAATGAATGAGAAATTGAAAATATCAGACCTAAATGTTATAGAAAATTTAGTTAAAACCCTTTATGTTATGTTTATTATGTGAATTTACTCCTTTAAAAATTGTGTTTTCTACTGTGTTAAGGCTGTCCATTTAGTGTATCAGTAACCCCCTTGCTCTACGAGATGCCTATAAAGGATTAAAGTTCTTTCCCTAGTAAAAAAGGAAAGAACTATTCAGTCAACATTTGCTCAGCAACTACTATATGCTAGGCATTATGAGTATAGGATGAATAATAGTGCTCATCCTTCAAATACTGAGAGAATAAAGCTGTTGAAAATATAGTAAATAATGTTTGATTTATTTGACTATAGAGGTAATAAAAGAAATGTATTACCTGGTTTACTTTTGGAGGGGATATATTGGATAAATAAACTGTAGATATCCACTGGGATATCTGATAAATTTCAGCAACTATCTTACCATCACAGTTGGTAAAATAAGAAAAGATTTAATGCCTCTCTAAATATGATTACTTCAAAATTTGTGTTAGATCTTGCTTTTTATTTTCCTGTGAGCATTCTTATGTGGATTTTATTTCATTACAGAAAGACTAGTAATATCTAGTAACTAGTATTCTGGTTTAAAATACTTAATGGTTTGTATTTACTATATCAGGTATTCAGCTACGCAAAGTGGAAGAACAGCGTGAACAGGAAGCTAAACACGAACGCATTGAAAATGATGTTGCCACCATCCTGTCTCGCCGTATTGCTGTGGAATATAGTGATTCAGAAGATGATTCAGAATTTGATGAAGTAGATTGGTTGGAATAAGAAAAATGCATTGATAAATATTATAAAACTGAATGCAAATGTTCTTTGTGGTGCTTGTTATTGGAAAATGTTTGGTCATTTTAGTGTTTGCTTTATTTTTCTTATGATAAATAACCCTTTTCCTCCATAATTTTTTATTTCTAAGAAAAATGTTAGCATACATTTCAAACTAAATATTTTAAAGTGGCTTATCTTCTTTTTTTTTCCTTGAAAAGACATAATTTGGTCAAATAAACCACTAAGTATTAAGCATGGGCAGCTGTTAGAGTAGCAGATTCAATTTTTCAGTATATCTTAATTGTGCACTTTGTGAATTTAATTTAAAGAAAGCAGGTGGGATTGAAATCTTGAAGGCAGCTGTATCTATTAATGAGCCTTATTCCATTTCCTGATGTTTAAAAGAAGAAACACTGCCTTGATTATATGAGTACACTCAGAAAGTACATATAGCTTGTAGTGTTGAATTCACTTAAAGGAATGCTTGAATTTTTTTAATTATTGTTTTATTGTTTTTAAATACTTGCCTTATTTGAATGTTTAGCAGTACCCTCTTCCCACTTATATATGGTATGGTATGATTTTGCTTGCCTATAGGAGTTTAAATTTTTTCCATGTGAAATACTCTGACTTAAGCATCCATGTAACGTACATAACTGTTAAGAATAACAATCTAATTTAATAAACAGTTCATTTGAAAGGTTCATGGGTATTGCTTTTTCAATAAAAATATTTTGATAGTTTATCAAATACAATAAAGTAGGCTCTAAATACATGGATGGTAAACTCAAATATAAAAACAGCTTAACCATTATAATTCTCTTAATTGTACATATGCATATTGTAAATTAGCTTTATATCATTTCTTTTCCTAAAATCAGAAAAATCAGTATTTTACAACTCCTTGTGCTCTTAATTAAAGTCTCAACTTGCCTTTTAATTTCAGCAAACCTTGATGTAAGTTTAACAGGAGATTTCTTAAAGTTAAACTTTTTTACAGTGATAAAATGAGTTGTTAATGTTTCCAAAGTCCATAAAGGCAAGGAGGGGAAAGCACCATTAATGTCGCATTACTTACTCTGAAAAAAAGACTAAATGAGATTTTAGCAAGCTGATTGTATGCAATTCTCAACCTTACCTATATCCATTGCATTTACAATGTAATTTCCAGGTCCTCCCATCAAGAGGTAGGTTCTATTTCCACCTTCTTGAATCTTGGTGTCCCTGGGACTTGCTTTGGCCAATGACATGGCAAAGGTGATATGTTCCAGTTCTAAGCCCAAGCCTCAAGATTCCTTGCGAGCTTAGCACATGCATGCACATTGTACTTGTGCTCTCTCTCTCTGAACAATTCCTCTTGTATGGGAATAAACCCAGGCTAGCCTGCTGGAATATCAGAAACCACAAGGAGGAGAGCTATCCCAGGTGAGGCCATCTTAGACGAACTAACCTCAACTCACTTACTGACCGACTGTGGACATGTAAGTGAGCCTGGCCAAGAACTGTACAGCCCAGCCCAACCCAGAACTGCTCAGCTAATCCATAAATTCATGAGCAAAAATCTATGTGTATTTTGTTATGCCTAAATTTTGAGTTAGATTATTTCATGCCATGTTATTGATTCTATGGAAATAAATAGCTAATACATGAGGTTACTTGGTACCTTGATAATTTGGAGGTTATTTAGGGAGATAACTAAGGACCTGAAGTAGACTTCATAGATTAAAAATGATAATCAAGTTGAACTGTAGCATTCAGTTTGCACATTAAAAAAAAGAAAACACTTATTTGTGGCTTTATTCAAAAAAGATTTGGATTGCTCTTTGGGGTAGATTTGTCTAGAATAAGAAATTAGATAGCCACTTGAGATTACTTTACAGCTTTATGAAAACTATACTATCAAATTAGCTCAAGAGAATATGGCATAATTTAAAGTCTGTCTTCCTAAGTATGCTTATGGTCAAAAGGCAGCAGCCAGGTGGGCCACAGTAGCTCAGCAGGCAAGAATGCTTGCCTGTGATGACAGAGGACCCAGGTTCGATTTCCAGTGCCTGCCCATGTGAGAAAAAAAAAAAAGACAGCAGCCTAGTTAGTATATATATTTTTATAAAGTTCAACTATGATTAGATAACAAAAACGTAATGATACTGTTGTAGAATAGCTAAGGATCATACCGAAAGAAAGGGCTGAAGATTTCTTACTAAAAGTGGATGTGTTGTTCAATTCCTGAACCATGCACCACCCCCTCCAAAAAAACATGGATGTGTTAATTAGTAAAGCCCAATAGTATATATCCTAAATAGTTTATGATAGATTTTGTTTGTTTTTCAGAGCATTCCTGGAAGATAAGAAGGTGCCTGCAGACTGAAGAAGCCAGATATGTAGGTCCGTTTTAAAATCGAAATAACTTTTCAGTCTAGATAATTCAACTAAGCTTACTGATAGAATTTTGAAAGAAATCATTTAGTGGTCAATTTTAATACCCAGAAAGTTACTGGCCAATCACTGCTTCTTATTGAATTAAGTCACTATTCAACAAGGTCATGTACATGGCATAGAATCAGAATAATAAATTGTTTATCATGGGGAAATAATTGGCTTTACTTGCTTTACTTGAGGTTACCCATTTACAATCCCTTGTTACCAAATCCAGTGAATGCTTTTCTTCTGTTTCCATGAAGCTTTCGATCTCTTTGGTGGTTTTGACACTGTTCCTTCCCAGTAAAGGTGGGACAGAAGAAGGAATGGGAAATACCTAGCAGCATGCTGTTTGGGATAAAATGTAGTCTTCGTGGAGGGAGTAGAAGTTTCTCTATATTTTTTCCCCTAAAAAAAAAATGTGTAGACTTACAAAGTTTAAGAGACTTAAAAACTATAATCAATACTTTTCATAACTTATAATCTATTTGGACAATTAGATGACTTTTAAAGCATTTTTCTTTCATAAATATTTATTAAAAGGTAAATGAGGAAAATGTTCATTTGGGTTATATTCTGTAAACTATGAAATACCTCCCTCCATTTTCATTTTAGGAAAGGCTTTATTTGGGTTATATTCTATAAATTATGAAACACCTCCCTCCATTTTCATTTTGGGAAAGGTCTTCAGTGACTGTTTCACATGTATATTTTCACGAAGTCTCCTTGAATCCCCACAACTGGAGCTTATATTCCTTTAGAATTTCTCTAATTCTTTTATTGTAAACTTTTCTCAAGTCACACACCATTTCGCATCACAGTTATGCCTATTTTGAGTTTGCCAAATAGATTACCCATAAGACAGCATGGGCCTTGTTTTAAATAGGCAACTCACAATGTCTCTTCTTGTTAACAGAATTAGAAATGTTCCTTTATTGCTAGAGCTATTAGAATCAATTCTTCCCAAGCATTGCTGTAGCTTAAATTTTCTTTCCCCACTAATTTCAATAACACACTTGACCTAAAAGTAGTCCTAACTTCATCAAAATCCTGTGTGTGTTTGTGTGTGTGCATGTGTATGTGTGTATTTTGAGAAATAGAGAGTATAGGAATGGTTCTTCTAGCCTAAAGGGAAATGTTATTAATATTTCCAAAGTCATCTCTTAAGGCAGAGAGCAAAATTGATCATGTTTCAACTTAATGAGAATTCTCATATATTACTTTCAAAATACAGTTTTCACTTTCCCCGTAGTAAACACAGCCTGTTTATTTTTTCATTTTCGTTTCCCTGCATTCATCTTGACCCAAATTTTTAAAAATCACCCCCTAAACTAAAGCAAGCTTAAAATAAATTATTTAAAGCTCCTAGATAGTTCAAGAAATTCCTTTTAGAATCTGTGATCTCTGTAATATCTACTTAGTAAAAAAAAAAGTAAATCAATGCAGTATATTAATCTTGCATATCAGGATTTAAAATGGTTTTATAGTGTTGAATTAATGAAAAAGGAATATCAAATTATGAACATTCTAAGTTGTGTCATATAATTATAGTTAATAGAAATCATATTAATGAAGCCAAATGGAATGCATAGGACCCTTGTAATAGAAGGATTAAGTCTTTCCCTCCCTTTATTCATTGCTGTACTTAGAATACATTTATTTATGTTCTTCATGACTCGGCTATTAGAGTACATCAGTAATCTCTGTTACTTTGTAAGCCTGAAAAACAGTCTCTGAATAAAGAATGAATACCAGCCATGAATGAACATTCAGACACTTTTTTTAAGACTAGTTATCAATACCTTTTTCTCATTATTGTAAGACCAGCTGCTCTGACTTTATTTCCTTTAGGGGGAAAAACTGTTTTCAGCACAACTGAGCATATATTGAAGTCATCCTTCTCTTTTTTGTAATAGATAGCATTTCATTAATGATAGTGATTTTGAATATTTTAATAGTGTAGTTTCTATATAAATGTCTTTTGTGTATTGTGTGCATGTTGTACTTTTTAAAATAAATTTCTTATTTAGGGATCCATCCTACCTTTAAGCTAGCTTTTTCAGTACCTCTGCTTTTGATAGAGGACACTGATGGATAAAATTTTCCATCCACCTTTCTGGCCTGAAAACAGTATAACAGACATAAGAGCCATCATTTTAGAATATTTCTTCTACTGTAACAGCTCTTGATATTACTTAAAAGGTCTGTTTTATTCTTGCTTATGAAATCTGTGAAATGTTATACTTCTAAATTTAAAGAAAAGCTATAGGGACTATTTATCTGTAGTATTCCAGATAAAGGAGTATATCTCCTGTTATTAATGATTTATCTTTATTCATTGATTTAACAATTTTTTTTGATCCTGAAAGGTTTTGAGATTCTGCTGGATATTGAAGTCACAACTCTGAATAGACAGAGCCCTCCTTTCTGTGCATACAGATAAATTAACAAAGAACAATGAATGTTGTGTTAGGGGAGCCCAGCATAGAGACCAAACCTAGTCTAGGGAGTCAGGAAAGGCTTCCAAAAGAAAATAATATTTAAGTGGAGACCTGAATGTTTGACAAGGTCGACCTAGACAGACAAATGTTGAACTGAGGGTGGAGAATCTTCCAGAGAATAGGTGAGAATACCTGGGAATGAGAAATTAGAGAGAAGTGTATTGAAGGAACTGAAATGTGCTTCGTACCAAGTGTGTAAGCAGTGGAGTGGCTAGAAATAGATCAGAAAGGTGTGCAGAAGCAAAAGAATCATTATTAAGGTATCTGTATTTTATTCCCTGGGCAATAAAATTGGGAAAATGACATAACAAGAACAGCATTTTGAAAGGATAACTATGCAAAACGGTAAATGAATTAGAAGTAAGGTTGGCTGTCGGGAGATGAATCTGCCTGTTATAATGTTACAGATAATACAGATAATAGTAAGGACTGGTAGTGACAAAGGAGATAGATAAGCAGATAGATTCAAGAGATATATAGAGTGTGGAATACATTGGACTTGGTGATTGAAGAGGGAAGGAATCAAGGATGACTCACAGGTCTTGGCTTATTAATATAAGGAACATTAGAGGAGGAGCAGGTTTGGGAGGTGAATGATGCAGTTCGAATAGAGCAAAGAGAAGATAATTGACATAGCTAAAGGGAGGAATTAATTTTATATTTGTAGAAAGAAACTTTTTCTATCGGAAAGAGAAAAAGCATGGTTGTGTAAACAGATGGGAAGGTCTAGTTCCAAAAAGTTGAGGAAGATTCCTTCTAATATGCATCTAGTTCTCTTTGAAGTAGATAACAGTTCTGCTTAGCATGGCTGGAAGACAAGAAGAGTGAACTTCCTGTTTCTTAAAACTTCTCTTTTAAGGAAAATAGAGGTTTGAAATAGTCATTGTGAAAAATGAGAGAGCTTTCCAGGGAAATGGCAAATAATTCACTATATCAAAGACTTTGTTAAGATTGGTGACCATGAATTTATAGTGGCTCCGGTATACTGTGTGTAATTTTTTTCCCCTAGCAATCTGAGGACATTGGCCAGAAGGAAACAAACAGTTGGATTCATCCAGAGTTGTAGTTTTGACAGTATGGTGGGCTGAAGGGACTGTTTCTAAGGAGGGAGACAGACCAATCTCCTTAATGATGTTTTTTTAAAGCAGTTTTATTGAGATATATTCACATACCATACTATCCATCTAAAGTGTACAGTCTGTGGCGTTTAGTATAATCATAGAGTTGTGCCTTCATCAGCACATTCAATTTTAGAACATTTTCATTACTCCAAAAAGAAAAACCTCATACCCCTTAGCAGTCACCTCTCAATTCCTCGATCCTTCCCCAGCCCTACATAAACACTAATCTAATTCTGTCTGTATGGCTTTATTTATATTTATATTTTATACAAATGGAATCCTACAATATGTAGTACTTTGTGCCTGGTCTCCTTAATGTCTTAAGCCCATGAGTAAACCCCCACATTGAAATTCTTCTATTTGAGTTGCCATTATGCTAATTTGATCTCCTTCTCTCCTCATTATATTTAAATACAATCACAGGCCCTCCTGGATTGTGGAATCATGCAAATGAATCTTCTTTTCCTTTTCTTTTAAGAGTTTACATTCTTCATCCCACAGGGTCAGAATGATCTTGATGTTCTATCTACCTAGATTTCCTATGCAGTCTCTTCTTTTTTTCCATTACACCTCCAGAATTTCTGCTTATAACCATTTTAACGTGCTCAGCTAGCCTTTATCCAGTTATATTTCAAATCTAGAAATCTTACTTCTTCTGAGGATTCTGCCATGTCAAAGGTAATTCTGCCATGAAGGTTTTGTAATTCAAAACAAAGAAACAGCAAAGGGGGCTGTTTGGGGCTCTTGTTATCTCATCTGCTTCATTTACTTTGCTGGTGGGAATCATTTTTCCTTTGAAGACAAAAAAAATACTTAGAGTTACTTTTATTAATTTTCATTTTTAGAACATATTTAAATTAGGCCATGTTTTTAGGTTTGATTCCTATGTGGATTAGTTAATTTTCCACAGCTCTTTGGTAATAGTTTCTTTCCCCTTAGCCAGCCATCTCAGAAATGTTTGGCCTAGGATATCCATGAAAGAATCTGGATAAGTCAATGTAAACTCTTACCCCTATTAGTAAAATAACTCAGAAATAAGAGCCTGCTAACCAAGTACTAGACTTTTCATCTTGATAGAAAAAAAAAGCAAACATTTCTTTCATTTGATTGTTTCAATTTTTTAATTGTGAAACATGCATACAAGAAAAATGCACAGTTTTCAACTCATTGATCTAATGCAGTGTGAATACCAGTGTAGCCACCATCCACATCAAGAAATGAAAATATCTCCATCACCCCAGAAAGACCCTTTCATGCCTCCTCCTACTCACCATCCCTTCTCTTAATCCCAACCCCAAGGGTAACCACTATTCTAATTTATGATAAATCATTTCCTTGCTTCTATCTAGAATTTTACCACCTAAGTGTGTGTGTTTCTGAATACTATAATTTAATTTTGTCTATTTTTTTAACTTTATATAAATAGATCTTTCAGCGTGTACGTTTTTGTGCATGGCTTCTCTTGCTAAAATTTTTGATTATGAGATTGAACCATGTTGTTACATGTAACTGCTTTGTTCATCTTTATTGCTGTATAATATTCCACAGTATAAAAATACCACAATTTATTCCTTCTATTGTTGATGGATATTTTAGTTTGCAGTTTGGGGCTTTTACAAATAATTCTGCTGTGAACATTTTTGCATGTGTTTCTTGTTGTTCATGTGCAAGCATTTCTATTAAGTATATACCAAGAAGTGGAATTATTACATCATAGATATGCGTATCCTCAACTTTAGTAGATAATACCAAAAAGTTTTTCGAAGAAGTTGTACCAGTTTATACTCCCACCAGCAATCTGAGAATTCCTGTTACTCCACATTCTTATCAACTTCTGGTATCATTCTATTTAATTTTAGCCATTCTAACAGGTATGTGGCAGTATCTCATTGTGTTTTAAATTTCCTCCCTGCTAATTACTAATGAAATTGAGCATATATTCATGTGTATAGTAACCATATCTTTGTTTTCTTTGTATCTTGCCTTAATGGTGTCCTTTGAAAAGAAGTTACTAATTTTATTGTGGTCAATTTTTTATCACTCTTATTTTATGGTTAGTGCTTTTTGTGTCCTGTTTAAGAAAACTTCCCTATGCTAAGGTTATACATGATTCTCCTATATTGTCTTCTAGAGGCTTTGTTGTTTTACCTTTCACTTTTAGATCTGTAGTCAGTCTGGAGTTGATTTTTGTGTGTAGTGTGAAGGTAGGGATAAAGTTTCATTTTCTTTTCTTATGGCTATCTAATTGAATCTCCACCATTTATTGAAAAGACTGTCCTTTCCCCACTGCTCTATGGGCCAAATCATCAAAAATACATAAACACAGAAAAAATAATTATACGTATGTATTTATATTGATATATGATGTATGATAGCAAGGAATTTCACAGTTTTTAAATTGTTATAGCCTTGTAGTAAGTTAAAATAACCCTGTTCACCTTGTTGCTTTTCATCAAGATTATCTGTACTGTTCTTGGCCTTTAACATTTCTATGTAAATTTTAGTCTCAGTGTAGTTGCTAAAAAGATTGGACATTCAGAGGCAGCAGTGGCTAGATTGGCTTTGGCAAGCCCATTGCACAGCCATCATTTCTACCCCTAGGGCCATTTGTTCATATGCCTTCATGCAAGTTTTCCTTCCCTTGGCAAAGCAGGCCTGTCTTAGCTGGACATTTAAATGTCTCTAGAGCTCTGTAATTCTGACAGTCAGATCAGTCTCACCTCAGCTTTGTCTGTTCTTCCATAACAAAAAATCAGAGCCTCTTACTGTCCTCCCAAAGAGACCTTCTTGCTCTCACGTGAATTTTAACTATTTGTAAACAGCTCTCACTGTCCTTCTGTAGCGCATCATAACAATTTAGCAATAACCAACCAATTCCACTCTTCTTGTAGTCATTGTTCTCCCCATATTGTTCAAATGCCTGAATCAGTGCACATGCAAAACAGTCTTCTCCCTAGGATGTTTTCCCAGGCCACCATTAGTGAAATCTTCAGCATTTTGGCCACCACTTTGTCTCAGGTACTATCCATGCCCCACATACCACTCAGGGTGACAACTCTTTGCTCACCAGGCAGTGAATAAGCCAGTCCAAAACTCCATCCTACCACTTGTGTACTCAGAGCACTCCTAGTACCATTTATATTAGTTTAGGTTCTCTGATAGCATATGCCAAGATGGGATTAGATATGTAGGAGATTTACTGGGGAACTTCTGTGAAGAGAAAAGGGGAGGAGAACCAGAGACGGTACATGAAGAGACTTGACAAAGAAGAGGAGAAAAAAAGGGGGGTTGGTTGGGAAGTGTCTTAGACTGCAGTCCAATTTTTAAAAAGTTTTGACCAAGCCTATTTAGAGTCCTCAAGCCAAAGTTGCGTGTTTGAGGAATGGTCCTCCCTTAGTAATCCCATTCTGTTCAGTCATTGACTAGGAACAACAGCATTATATGAGGTGGGTTTCAGCATGAATGGTGTTTGTAGATCCAGAATGTCCATCAGTCAATTATGCTTCCCCCACCTGGAGATCTAAATGACACATTTTCATGGCTACTACAGATTTTATTGGCACCTTTGTCAAAAATTTTGAATCACTGTATGAATATGGTCTATTTCTGTGCTCTCTAGTATTCCACTGATTTATTTGTTGTCTGTCAGGCCCACACAGTTTTGATTACTGGTGCCTTTTGTAAGTCTTAGGCTTCATGTACTGTAAACCCTCCCAGTTTTTTTTTCAAGATTGCTTAGGATATTCTAGGACCTTTGCATTTCCATGTGAGTTTTAAAATAAGATTTTCAATTTATATTTTTTTAAATGCTGGGATTTTGGCTGGAGTCATTGACTCTAAGACTCAATCTGGAGGAGAATTGACAATTTAACAATATTGAGTCATCAAATCAGTGAGCATGGTCTATTTATTTAAGTCTCTCGGCAGTATTTTGTAGTTTTCTGGGTAGAGATCTTGCATGTGCTCTGTTCCATTTATTCCTAAGGTATTTGATTTTTGACACTATTATAGATATCTTTTAAATTTCACTTTCCAGTCCTAGTATTTGCTGCTAGTATACACAGAGCTGATTTTTGTATATTGACTTCGTGTCCTCAAACTTGCTAAACTCATTTGTTAGTTCTAAAGGCTGTTTTGTAGATTCCTTAAAAATTTTTGTGTAAACAATCCATGTCATCTGCAACTACAGAAAATGTAGTCTTTATGTATTTTATTTCTGATCTTTATGTGTTTTATTTCTTTTTCTTGCCTTATTACACTGGCTAGGACTTCCAGTTCAATAGGAGTGGTAAGAGTAGTCATCTTTACCTTTATCCTGTCTTTAGTGGGTGTTCTAGTTTGCTAGCTGCCGGAATGCAACACACCAGAGATGGATTGGCTTTTAATAAAAGGGGATTTATTTTGTTGGTTCTTCAGAGGAAAGGCAGCTAACTTTCCACTGAGGCTCTTTCTTACATGGAAGGCGCAGGATGGTCTCTGCTGGTCTTCTCTCCAGGCCCCTGGGTTCCAGCAACTCTCCCCGGGGTAATTTCTATCTGCATCTCCAAAGGCCTGGGCTGAGCTGTAAGTGCTGAGATGAGGAGTGCTGAGATGAGGAATGCCGAGCTGCTAGGCTGTGCTACGTTGCGATCTCTCATTTAAGCACCAGCCAATTAAGTCAAACGTCACTCATTGCAGCAGACACATCTCCTAGCCGACTGCAGATGTAATTAGCAACAGATGAGGTTCACGTACCATTGGCTTATGTCCGCAGCAACAAGACTAGGTATGCTCACCTGGCCAAGTTGACAACTGAATCTAACTAACACAGTGGGGAAGCATTCAATATTTCACCATTAAAATATTAGCTGCAGGAGTTTAGTAGATGTCCTTTATTAGTTTGAGAAAGTTCCCTTCTAGTGCAAGTTTGCTGAGAGTTTTTATCTTGATTTGAAGTTGAATTTTGCCAGGTGATTTTTTTGTATCTATTAAAATGATGCTGTGAATTTTCTCCTTTATTATTTCATTTGATGAATAACATTGATTGACTTTCAAACAGGAAATTAACCTTGCATTAGTAGAATAAGCCCTTACTTGATCATGAGGTATTGACTCTTTCTAATATATTGCTGGATTTGATTTACTAGTTTTTGTTAAAGATTTTTATATCTGGTTTAGGAAGGATACTAATTTTCTGTTTCTGGAATGTTTTGATCAGGTTTTAGTATGCGGATTATGCTGGATTCATAAAAGTGTTCCCATCTCCGTTTTCTAAAAGAAATTTGTGAAACACTGGTATTAATTCTTTTTTACGTATTTGATAAAATTCACCGATGAAACTATCTGGGTCTAGAGTTTTCTTTGGGGGGTGGTGTTTTATAAAGGATTCAACTTCTTTAGTAGATAGATATAGAGTTGTTCAGATTTTCAATTATGTCCATTTCGTGTGTATTGTTGAATTTTTTGGCATAAAGTTGTTCATAATATTCCCTCATAGTTTTGTAATGTCTGTAAAATCTGTGTTAATATTATGAATTTCTTTTTATTTTGCTTGGGATCCAAAAGACTTCATGAATCTGTGGTTTGATAGCTTTCATCAGTTTCAGCACATGCTCAGTCATCCCTCTTAAAATTGTTTCTGCCCCCCATTTCTTCCTGGAACTCCAGTTACCCATTTGATAGACCTCACTGTCTCTTCTTTTTTCTTAATCTTTGTTCTGTATTTTCCATCCTTTAGTCTATCTGTGTATCATTTAGATATTTCCTTCTGACCTCTTTTGTAATTCACTTACTTTTTGACTAATCACTACTATACTCATCAGCTGAGTTCCTAGTTTCTGTTATGTATTTATCAAATCTAGAATGTCAAAATGTTTAAATATTTCCAGTTCTCTGTGAAAACTTTCAATCTTATCTGTTATCTCCTTGAACATAATAAACATTTATTTTATAATCTGTCTAATAATTCCAGTGGCCCCTGTTTCTAATGTTTACTATTTCCATTGGTGCTCCTTAGATTGTCTTTTCTCCTCATATATTCATTTGTCATTGTACAAATAATTTATTTTTTATATGTTCCAAAGAGGATTTACTTTTGCCTCTTCCAAGTCCTAGAAATATAGAATACCTTGGTCCAATTTAAGGAATGGAGTTATTTCAAAGTAAAATTAAGTCCTTGCAGGGCCTGCCTACTTCTGATTTAACCTTACTCCCAGGATGCAACATTTTAGGATCTTAGCCTAAAGGAAGGAAGTTCACCTAGCCTCTCCCATGACCAGTCCCAAACTCTAATTCCTATCCTCCTAGCACTGTGGGGTGTCAAAAGTGCTGCTTATTTTCTCAATGGCCCCTGAGAAAATCAAACTCCTCCAGGAGAAAAATCAAAATTCTCCTAGATTTTGACCTGGTAATTGTTTACTTTTTTTGTCCTCAGATTGTTTCAAGCATATATTTTTAATATTTTTTTCCAACCTTTCTAATTTTCCTCAGTATAGAATAGACCTGAATTACCTGTCCCACCGTTACCGAAAGATCTGGGCCAGCCCATTTATCAGTAAAAAGTAAATTAGGGTGCACGGGTGGTTCAGTGGTAGAATGCTCTTCTTTCATATGTGAGATCCGGGTTCAATTCCCAGACCATGCACCCCCCCAAAAAAGTAAATTAATATGCAGCCCATTTTGGGTAGTTGTAAAATTTAAAAGTAATGACATTGCCAAATGTCCCCTGGGAGGCAAAATCACTCCCAATTGAGAAATACTGTGTTAGAAATACGTACTGGAGTAGTTATGACTGAAATGATACAATATCTTGGATTTGTGTCAAAATAACCCAAGGTAGGGGGGGAGGAAAGTGGCAATAGAGATGAAATAAGTTTGACAATGTGTTGATAATTTTCGAGGCTGGATGGTGGACACGTGGGAGTTATTTACATTACTGCCTGTTTTTTTATCTTAGAAATTTTCAATAATAAAAAAAGTTCAAAAATTATAATGCCAAATTATTAAAAGTAAGGATATTTCTATTTTCTCAAAATGTCCTTGGTGTATTGGGTTAAACAAGTTGTCTCTAAGCCAGAGGGCTGTGAGTATAATTAACTGTTATTTGATAAGTCTTAGTAAAGCTAAATCTTCTTTGGTTTATTTCCCAGGTCCTGATAAAGTATATAATCAAATGACTGGATAATAAATTATCTTCCACATTTAAAAAATAGTGATAACCAAACATTTTTCCATCTTGAACATGAATTATATAAAATGTACAATTTCCAAATTTCAGCTGAGTTCCTTAAGCTCACAAACTGTTTGTTGTGAAACTGCATGCAGCTGCATTTAAAGATACATCAAAACAAAAAAAGAAAACTGTGAACAATCCAGGTTATTTTTAACTAACAAAGGAAAGTGTTCAAAAGCACAGATACAGAGGCTTACATAAGTGGGGACAGTGCATCCCTGGAGTCTTTTGAAGACTGGGAAAAACAAGTGACAGACCTGTCAGATGGCTCCCAGTTTACTGCTTGAGGACGTATGCAATGCCATTTGAAGTTGTACAATTTGCAAAAACTTCACCCTAAGTCAAAATTCCCCAGTGGCACTTTACTTTGAAGCATTCTTGCTTAAAGGAGGGCAAGTGCTTTAAGCATTTATTTATACTTCAATTTATTTTAACTTTTTGGTGACTGTAGAATCTTTGTTGATTACGAATGGTACTCTAACAGCTATCATTGATAATATCTCTGCTAGAGAGTAGAAACTGTGTCTTACTCATCTTTCTACTCCCAGTTCCTGGTATAATATTTATAAAATAAAGCATTAGCTATCCAGAACAGTTGAGAAATAAATCATTCTGGATAGATCTTCTTTCCAGGTCAAGATTTTACATACTATAAAGGAAGTGTTACTATTTTGACCATTACTACCACTCCCCCCCACCAACCATGTATTAAGTATTTTTGTGCCAGGCACTACCCTAAGCAGTTTACAATATTTATCTCATTTAATCCTTGTGACAAAATGAGGTAGAAACGGGTATAATTTCCATTTTGTGGAGGAAGGAGCTGAGGTTCAGAGAATTTGTGACTTGGCCCATGTCTCACAGCTTATAAATTGTAAAGTCTGGATTCGAACCCAGGTCTTTCTGACTCCAAAACCTATGTCCTTAACCACTGTTGTTACTGAAAGCTAATATGCATTTCTCCGCCTTTTTAAAAAGAATATTCTGGAGCCGGCCACAGTGGCTCAGCAGGCAGAGTTCTCACCTGCTATGCCAGAGATCCAGGTTCGCTTCCCAGTGCCTGACCATGTAAAAAAAAATACAAAAAAAATCTGGATATATTTCCTTTTTAATAATGATACTAACATAGCACTTATTAGTATGTATTATAATTATTTGTTTATATTATTATTTCCTTCTATTAAACTGTGAGATCATGTTTGTATCTTCACCCCTCAGAATAGGACTTCACTCATGGGAGCCCATCAATGAATGTTAAATAACTGTTGATCCTTTGCTCTCATCTGGGTTTCATTTATTTCAGCTTCTTGTTTCTCTGTCTTTTTCTCTGTGTCTAAATTTCATTCTCTTATAAAGAACTCCAGTAATACGATTAAGATACACCCTGACTAATGTAGGACACACTTTAACTGAAGTAATTTCATCAAAAGATCTTACTTATAATGGGTTTACACCCACAGGGATGGTTCAGACTTAAGAATGTTTTCCTGGGGTACATAGAGCTTCAAACCACCACAAGGTCTAAGATGCAAAGGAGGTTCAAGATGCAAATGGCTACTGTTAATGCCTACCATGGGTAAACATCTCAGAGGAAAGCAGTCCAAACTAGGGCCAGCCACCCAAATAACCATCCACCCCATAGAGGACAAAAGGAAATTCCTTCTCAGGGAGAAAAAGTAGCAGATAATACAAGCAAGGGAGACCTTTCCCATCTTCCTTCCTTGGAGATATCAGCCTCTTGGTAGGAACCTGCTCTCTTTCCCTACCTCTTCTACATTCTTAATCAAAGATAAGACCTTGAATGAGCTATTCTTCCCTGCCCAACCATCTGTTCCTATCCATTGTTTTCCTACCAGTAGCTGAAAATATGTTTTGGTTATGACTGATAGCCTGCAGTATGCTATTCACTAACCATCTAACTGTTGCTCAAAATCCATGTTGAGCATCCAAGACTTACAGGCTCTATTCATAAATAAAACTTGAGAGAGCCTCCAGGAGCTTGTCCGCCATAGGTCTCACAGTCCTACATGTCTTGCCAGATATACCAAAATCAGAACCCTGCCTACTTTTCTTATCTGGGACCTTTCTCAGGGTTGTTTAGCAGAGAGCAGCTTTGAGGGATGAGGTAATAATGTCTCTCTCCAGAACAAAAATAAGACTTTCTTACTGCCTGCTCTAAAATAGTGAGTACCACAAGCTCAGTGTTGCTCTCTGTAACAAACCCACTGCATGTGCAGGCCTATCCACATGTAGGCCCATTCGCATCTGACACTGGTTACTGCTTTTGCTGTGCGTAAGAAAATCTTTGATCTATTACCCAAGAGTCTCATGTCTTCTGTCAGCATCCAAAGAACTAGCTTGCAAATATGGTAAAAACTTTGACCCTTCACAGTCTTGACATACTCCAGTCTCTAATCATAACCATCCTTGTGTGTGTTTTGCCTACAGCTGGAACCACGAGAAATACTTGAATTTTCCCTTTTGCTCTCAGCTCTCTGTATCATTCCATGAATATTTTGGAAAGTGGGCATATATTAGAGGGGGGCATTACTCTCAGAGCCATTTGGAATATTGTATTAGGAATCTGCAGAAAAACGGAACTGTTAGGAGATACATATATATAATAGGACCTGTTAGGAGATATATATATGTATAATAGTATGTGATTGTGGAGATGGGCAAGTCCAAATTCCATGGAGCAGACCACTAGCTGGGAACTTTGATGAAAGTTTTCCATGAATTCCCCAGGAGAAGCTAGCTGGCTAAAATACAGATGGAAGTATTGCCTTCTGACTGATGAAATGATCAGTTCTCCCTTTAAGGCTTTGAACTGATTGAATAAGACTTCTCTTATTGTTGAAGGATATCTGCTTAGTTGATTGTAGATGTAATCAGCCAATAGAGACTCAGCTTACTGATTTAAATCCACAAAATATTCTCACAGTAACAATCAGGCCAGTGCTTGCTTGATCGAACATCTGTTCACCATAACCTAGCCAAGTTGACAGTTAATGCATAAATTAACCGTCACAGGTATAATCTCTGAGCTGAGTCCAGAAAGGAACACTTTCTTCCCTGGAAGCTTAGCTATATAAAATCTTTATTCTTGTAATTAATAAAAGATGACTCAGAATTGGAACTTATTATAGGGTCCAGCCCTCAGCAGAGTCCGAGCTACTCAGCTAGAAATTTAACATCTGTCTCTTTTCTTCTTACCTCCTCCTATTAGCTCCCTCCCCCAAGCCCCAAAATTGAGACTTTGGCTTTTTTTTTTCCTTAATGTTTTATTTGGAAATAATTTCAAACTCACTGAAAAGTTTCAAGAATTAGAATAGTACAAAGAACACCCATATGCCTACTACCCAGATTTACTTTTTTTTTTTAACATTTTATCTAATTTCCTTTTTTATTTACTCTGTGTAAGTAATGAATCACATGAAGGTAAGTTTTTTCAAGTGAATAACTTGAAAGTAAGTTATGTACATATGGACTGTTAGTTTTATATACACTTACGCTTGATAACACCTGTTTCTAAATTCCATTTTGTTGTGAATAATATTAACCTGAAGTTTCTATATGCTCAAAACACCTTTATTATCTTGAAAACTTAATAAAGGTACTTGCAGTTGACTCCTAGCATTTCTGATAAAATGACCATTTTCACCTCACAGGTATATTTGATATTTTATATAGTGGTTCACCTCACAGATACATTTGATATTTTATATGAATATTTTTGCTTAATTTTCTCCAGGATTTTACATATGATGGTATGTATTAGAAAATTTCAACAAAGGAATTCTGATGATCTCAAATTTGAAAATACTTTGCAAATGCTAACACTACGCAAATATTATTGTTATGATGACTTGTAGTGACATGTACAATCTTAAGTGTGGAAAAAAGAAATGTAGCTTAAATAAAAGGTACGGTGAACCATTTAAGAAGAGATTAATTTTTGAATTGTCTGAGATTCTGTGTATATGGTCTTGGCAACACTGTGATGCTGATAAAGTGGAAGATATTCTTTGAATATTTTCATGAAAAATCATAAATTCAGGTATAATGTAAGTGGTAGTCACAATCCATTGAAATATGAATTTGTTATTGGCCAGTGGTGATTTTTATCACTTTATTTAAATGTTCATGATTTTAACTGTAGGGTACAAATGTTTTGTAACACTGAAACCTAAAAAAAGATAGGGAGAAATCATAGCCTGTCTGCTTGATGCAGTTCAGAGACTTAGTGTCAGGTCCGCATTAATTCCACAGTTAGTTTTGGTAAAGAGAAGAGCTGGTTTAATTAGGACTAAAGTTTTGTAATGTGATTGTGCTTGAAACAAGAGAGTGTGTCAGGTTAACTTAAACTGACATAGAAGCTATCTTCCTAAGAAAGAGCCAGCAATTCTTGTCATTGTCCCCAATTCTTACATTAGGGAAAGCAAATAATAAATATTTCTATCAACATTTCAGCTGGCTTTCATGAGATCCAGAAATAACTTACTACAAAAAAGACTGGAAGGCATTTTCTTTTTCTGCTTCTTTGAAATACAAAAATGTATAAAATATTTAATGAACACCCATATATCCTCTACTAATTTTAATAAACACTAGCCAATAGAGTTGAAGCTACTTGTGTTCTCTCTGCCAATTGTAACTACTATAATGAATTAAGTGTTTATTATTTCCATGAATTTATATATGTTATCACACATATGTATATATATTGAAATATTTACTTCAAAGCTATTTTAGAGTTTTAAAAATCCATAGGGGGTACAGGGTAGTTCAGCGGTAAAATTCTTGCCTGCCATGCAGGAAACCCGGATTTGATTCCCAGCCTGTGTTCTTCTCCCCCAAAATTCAGCAAATGGTGCTGCAATAACAAGATACTCACATGGGAAAAGAATGAAATGTGACCCCTACCATACAGCATACAAAAAAAAAAAATCTACAGAAGATCTCACTGATGCTGGTTTACAATCACCAGTCTAGGGCCAACCTGGTATGGGGGAGGAAGGGAAAATACACATGCATGTGCATACACACACATATTCACAGAGAGGCAGAAAAAGTCTTTACTTTTGATACCTTCCATTCTCTCAAAATATTTTTCTCACCTCATTCACATGGCCTTCTCCATATTTCCCATGCCACCCATTCCCCTCTTTTTAAAAAAAAAATTTCTTTTTTAAAAAAATATTTTTATTGAAAAATCTTCACATACATACACATGGTGTACATTCAGTGGCTCAAAATATCATCACATAGTTGTGTATTCATCACCATGATCATTTTTAGAACATTTGCATCATTCTAGAAAAAGAAAAACATCATACATCCAATACCCCTTACTCCTCCCTCTCATTGACCATTAGTAGTTCAATATACCCACTTTTTTATCCTTTATCTCCCCCTATTTATTTTTTTTTATCATTTTTTACTCATCTGTCCATACCCTGGATAAAAGGAGTATCAGACACAAGGTTTTCACAATCACATGGTCACATTTCTACTGGACCACAGCTCAACAGTTGCAGGTATTTTCCTCCAGCCATTCTAATACACATAAACTAAAAAGGATATCTATATAATTCATCAGGAAAACCTCTCAACTCTGAAATCTCTCAGCCACTGAAACTTTATTTTGTCTCATTTCTCTCTTCCCCCTTTTGGTCAAGAAGGCTCTCTCAATCCCATGATGCCGGATCCCAGCAAATCCTGGGAGTTCTCTCCCACATTGCCAGGGAGATTTATACCCCTAGGAATCATGTCCCACGTAAGGGGGAAGGCAAGTGTTCACCTGCTGAGTTGGCTTAAAGAGAGAGGCCACATCTGGGCAATAAAAGAGGTTCTCTGGGGGTGACTCTTAGGCATAGTTATAAGTAGGTTCAGCTTCTCCTTTGCAAGAATGAGTTTCATATGGGCTAACTCCAAGATCAAGGGCTCAGCCTGCTGAATTGGTTGTCCCCACTGCTTGCAATATCAGGAATTCCCCAAATGGAGAAGTTGAATATTTCCTCCTTTCTCCCCAGTCCCTTCTTCGCAAATACTTCACAAATACTTTTTTATTCTCTGCCAAAATTGCTCTGGAATATATCGGGGCATCACACTAACCTGTAAAAACAACAAGATCTCACACCCTATTCAAGATTCCTTGTATTTATAGTGTTCAACTAAACTGACCAAGTTAAATTAGGTATTGTGCTACCCAAAATATAAAGTTTGCACCAAATAAACATCTCTCCCTTTGGTCTCACACAGAAGTTGAAGTTTTAAAATATGAACCATATCATCCTTTACCCTGTATTCTGATTTATCTTAGCCCTATCCAGATCAGCTTCATTCATATCTCTAGTCAAAGTCTGATCACTTTTTCAACTTTTTAAACAGTTGCTGTACACCCATTCCCTTCTTAACTACCTCAATACCACCTCTCTCTCCTTTACTAGGCAGTTCCACAGCTCCCTGCATTCACTGTCTCACCCATTTTGGGCTTCTCAAAGCAAGACCAATTCTTGTCTCACCAGAAAACTCACTGGTCCTCTTCCGTAACCCCAATCTGTTTATTTTACATTGTCAATAAGCTAAAAAGCTAATCACCAAAAAAGTTGATCACTAATAACTGTTTAGTTACCTATAGGATCTTTAATAGGAGGTAGTAAAAACTGGAAAAGCTTAGCTCAAATGATTTAATGGGTGATTTTGGCATTTCAAAAAAGAGTTTTGGGCAAGGGTTTCCTGGATGCCTCACTCATACCCAAGGGCTGAGAATATGGATTTATTTTACAACTTCAGGAGTCTTGGTTATCCTGTGCTTTTAATAGAGAGAGACACCCTGTAAGTGAGGTCTTAACACAACTTTAACGGACATAACATCATGCTTACTCTACTTATGGCCGACTGAGCCTCACTGTTGTTTGTCATGTGACTCTGAATAACCACCTTTTTTTTTTTAACTTAAATAATTACAGATGTGGCCCTTTGAGGTCCCTGGACAAATTGTACTAGATATCCCATTATCCAGTATGAGATCTAGTCCTTCGAGAAATAGGGGGAAAAAATAAAAGACCAGATAGCATAGAATAGAAGATGAAATGGAGACATACTTGGGCCACTTTAAAGTTAAAATATTTCATTCTGTTTCTTGGAAAGTGAATCAAAGGGAAAAATATATATTATGCATGTAAATTTATTTAATAAATTTTAGCATGTACTACCTTTTAGACATTTTATGTGCTTCTGTAATTCATCAATGAGATTTATTAGACCTTTAACATCAGTATTTGATGCAGTCCTATATTTCCAGCAGGAAATGATTTGTCTACTCAGAGAAAATATGCAATCTCTGGAGTTATTTCAAAAACACTCCATTTTCATACCTAAAAATAATACAATTAAAGTTAATTTTTTTATCAATAGCAACACAAATTGTCTTCCAGTTATATATGGCTTTAATTTGATGTTTGTTAGCTAAGAACTAAAAAGTGAAAGTATTAAACTCGTATTTCTTGCTGAACTCCACAAAAATAGAAATTGTTCAAAGCAAAATGGAATAGAAGTTTTACCTACTACGGTATTTTTGAAAAAGCCACCCAAGTTATATGCCAGAATATAGTATAAATGATAATATTTTAAAATATTTTCAACCAGTCAAAGGCTAACTAATGTTAGCATGTCACCTCTTTAAGTCTTACTTTGGCACACATATTCTAAAGAAAAAAAGACCTGGATGTGGAATGTATTTCCTATTTGGTGTCTTGACTGCTTGTCTCTGCTATCAGGAGTGTATCTGCTTGAAATAGAAGTGAGAAGGATTGTTGGCTCAGTTAAGTTGAAACTGGATTTCCTGCCAGTGGATAATGTGATAATGAAGGAGATAAAGAAGAGGTTTTATGTTGTCCTGATGAACAGTGGTAATTTAAAGACGACTTTGAAGAAACCCTTGGCATCTCTGCCACTTAGTGTGTGGCCTAGCTGATGTGGTCCATTGCCACATGTGGACACTTACCAAGCACTGTGGCATCACAGGGGAACTTCACAGTAGAAGGGGGAATGGTTAAGGACAAAGCTAGATGCTACTTTTCTAAGTCACATTTTATCAAACTGTAATGAATTGCAAAGTTGAACACTTGCAAAACCTGAAATAACTTCATATGAAATATTTTCAATTATTAAGGAAAAATTGAACACAAATAGCTGACAATCATAGGCACTAACTATATGCCGTGCATAGTTCTAAGTGCTTTACATGTATTATGCCATTTAATCGTCACAACTACCACATACGGTAGGTAACAGTATGGTCCCCATTTTATACATGGGGAATCCAAGGCACATCATAGTGGTTGGCAGAGTAAGGATTAGAACTGAAATAGCCCTGCTCTAGAAGCCGTGCTCTTCACAAATGCACCATACTGGTTCTTACACTGTGTGATTTTCTTCATTGTCAAATGCCTGGAGGAGGTGAAGCTGTAGTTTTCCTTTAGCTGGATATTTGGTAAACTCAACTGGATTGGAATTGGTGACTGATATGTGCATGCAGCATTCAATTCCTGTCCTGATGAAAACCCTTGATGACAGATTAGGTGTTTCAGACATGTAGTCAACATATTGGAGGTGTGGAGAGCTGCCCTTTAGAAGAGCCATGTGTCTCCAATAAAACTTTGAATGTGGTATAGTTTTCTCTCTGCTTCAAAAACACATTCAACGTTACATCATCCCAGTAAGGGAAGGTCAAGTATGAACCACAGAAAAATCCCACCAAAACAGAGACTGCCAGGAAATATGGAAGATACTTATTCAACCTCTATTATCTTTTAAAATAATTGAATGGGAGGGCTAGAAAGTGACTTTGCACCTCACAAAAGAATAGGCCAAAAGATTCATCTGTGTTCAGGCAAGAAAACCTTGCAAATTAATTAAGGGATCCCAATAAAACGGGACTAACTTTGTGAGTTTTGAGTAGACCCCATAGTATGATTTGAGGAATACCAGCTTGTCTAAAAAGTTAACCCCAGCACCCATTATTCCACTCTTGTAGTGCACTCTTTTTTGTTTAAGGCTCTTTTTCTTTGTGAGTCTCCTTTAAAATGTGGCTGCCCCAGAGGGAGGGCATACCTTTTACCTTTAACAGCCCATCCCTGATAACTGTTCATCACTTAGGCAGAAATTAGGTGACAAGCAGCCAAGTGAGAGAGTGACTCGGAATCAGGCAGAAGAGTAAAGCCAAAAAGGTAGGAAAGGGTTGTAGACAAACTCTATTACCTCACAGATTTTCCCATGCCTGGTCTACCTCTGAAATTTGATGAATACAATATTTAACCTAAAAATAATAAGTCTTTTGAAAGCCCTTTACAAAAAACGTCTTGTTTGATAGCAATCCTGCCAATCTCTTGGTAGCTTGAGCTTAAAAGTTTAGACTCAGTGTAGAGTTGTTCACTGCTTTCTCTCCATTCCCTGAACCTAGTCAGTTATCAAGTCACATTGCATTTCTCTTTGCATTGTTTCCTCTTATTTACTCTTTCTTTTGAGTTCCAACTTTTAACGTCATAGCTTAGGCCCTTGTCACTTCTTGCCTAAGTTGCTATGTGAAAAGTTGCTCAAGGTGACCATCCCTTTATGGTTTCCTCAGAGATATGTAATTCCCAAAGAAAGTTAGGAGGTCCCTAAATGGTCTACTATTCATAAGCATTATTCTACTTTAACTAAATTCAGGACCATTTACTAGCAAGACATACTTTTATGAAGAAAGGACATAAAAAAAGAGTGCTGAATGGTGTCAGGGACTCAGGAAGCTGAGAGAGGCACAATAAGATTGGAAAAGCCCTATAATCGGTAAAGAAGAGAAAGCAAAAGAGCAGGAAGCACCTAAATAGTATTGAGCAAGGAACTCAGAAATATGACTATAGGAGTTTTAAAGTTATGAATCTTCTGTCTGGAACTTTGTCATTGCTCTTAAAAAAAATAAAACCCTTAAAGGAGAGGGGCATACGTGGTTGTTATTTGGAGATAAAAAAGAAAGCAGGATGGGGAGGAGCAAGTTACTGAAAACTGGTTTTAGGAGATTACCGTTTGGGTTAATCCATGTACATAATATTTGCTTTTATGTGCATAAACCATCTCTGCAAGGATAGCCCAAGAACGGGAAACTGGTGGTTCCAGGGAGGAAAACAAAGACTGAAAGACGGGGAAGTAGGGAGACTCATTTTTCTATCTTATATTATTGCATACTTTTTGAATATTGTAATGTGAATAAAATATCTTTTCAAAATTAATAATGAAGTGGGGAGGGAACAATATAGAGAAAAATGCTTTTCCACACAATGTTCTATGAGTAGGAAGCAAGAGCTTCAAAAAAAAGAAAAGAGGTTGGGTAACCCCCTGAGGGCTTATGGGAAGAAATAATGGGGTGTCTGAGGAACCAGAAATTCAGGGCTAATTTTAACCTAAGAGTTTAAGGAGCAGAAAATCAAAACCTGTAAAAACCTCTCCAATTAGTTATGGATATAGCAATCTGACCAATGTTTCTAAAACACACTGCTCAAACAACTTCAGTGATTTTGAGCTTCCAATGGTTTCACTAGTAGGTGAGTTCCAAATTAGGAATATAGTTTTAAAAGTTCTTCTAATGATTCTAATGGTAGCCAGAGTCAAGAGTCATTTAGATTATTGCCATAATCTAAAAGCAACCTTAAATTCAATAATCTGTAGATGGTCTGTTGGAGAACACTGATTGTTTTAAGGCTTAGCATGTGAGAAAAGATGGGGGCACTTCAAGTTCAGTTCAACCTCAATCCTTTGCAGACCCATCTTCTTCTGGATTTGTGGGGAAAATTCCTGTGGAGAAAGACTGGAACATCACATTGACAACAAATAGCATCCTCAGATTCTGAATCCAAATTCCAAAGAAATTTTTTATTTAAAAAAAAGGGTGGAGGGTGCATGGGTGATTCAATGGTAGAATGCTCACCTTCCACCCGGGAAACCTGGGTTCGCCACTTGAAAAAAAAATGAATAGGGGCAGTGCAATGGTGACTCAGTGGCAAGAATTCTCACCTGCCAAGCTGGAGACCCAGGTTTGATTCCCAGAGCCTGCCCATGCAAAAAAAAAAAAAAAAAACTTACAGGTAAAAAAAAAGGTGGAGACATAGGGTCAAGTTTAAATCTATCATGAGAATGTATAAATCAGACGCAGGGAGATTCTACAACTGCCAAAAATTATTTTTAATATGTTCCTGGACAAACATATAGGTAAACCAGGCCCAGAGTCTAATGGAAAGCTTGTAAATGGGGGGTGGGGCGGGGCGTGGTAGGAATGTCCATTCTCCAGAATCAACCTGATGGAGTAGACATAATAAATAGCCAAGAAGAGAATTCATGTTGGCTGTACCACTCCTTGGCAGTGTGACTTTCAATAAGTTAGTAAAATTCTCTTGGCCCTAGTTTCTCCATCAAGGATAGGAGGGAAGGTGCTCTGTGGGCACCTTTGTGTTTTATGATCCTTCCATGCCCACCTCACACTAGTTAGTAGAATAGAATCTGGGACAGATTGCCCAGCTTTGCATCCCCACTCTGCCACTCACTTGCTGTGCATGTGACCTGGAGAAAGTTTCTGAATCTAAGCTTTAGTTTCCTTATCTTTAAAATGGGGGATGGGGGAATGGAATATCTATATCAAAATGAGGTTGTGAATGTTCTAGTTTGCTAGCTGCCAGAATGCAACACACCAGAGACGGATTGGCTTTTAATAAAAGGGAATTTATTTCGTTAGTTCTTCAGAGAAAAGGCAGCTAACTTTCAACTGAGGTTCTTTCTTATCCAGGAAGGCACAGGGTGATCTCTGCTGGCCTTCTCTCCAGGACTCTGGGTTCCAACAACTTTCCCTGGGGTGATTTCTTTCTGCATCTCCAAAGGCCTGGGCTGAGCTGCTGAGTGCTGAGATGAGGTAAGCTGAGCTGCTTTGGCTGTGCTACCTTGACCTCTCTCATTTAAGCACCAGCCAATTAAATCAAACATCATTCATTGCAGCAGGCACGTCTCCTAGCCAACTGCAGATGTAATCAGCAATAGATAAGGCTCACATGCCATTGCCTCATGTCCACAGCAATAGAACTAGGCACCTTCACCTAGCCAAGCTGACACCTGAATCTAACTACCACAGTGGGCAACGATGACTCAGTGGTAGAGTTCTCGCCTGCTATGCCGGAGACCCGTTTCCAGGAGCCTGCCCCTGTAAAAAAAAAAGAGAGGGAGAGAGATTGTGATGATTCAATAATGTGATGCATATAAAACACTTAGCACTGTGCCTGGTAAGAGTTCAATCATACCTATGACTACTGGTGTTATTCTTTGTATAGAATCAGAAGGAGCCACAGGGTAAGACAAAGACCATCTAGCCCCATCCCTTCACATCAGAGATGAGGAAATTGGGGTCCAGAAGAGGTAAGTGACTTGCTCAAGGTCACATTTTGCCCACCTTGCATATTTGGGGAATTGCTATTTAGCTATCAGGACAGCACAGATATAAGAGTTAGATGGTCTTTGAATGCAGCAAAATGAAGGAATGGAGACAGCATATGCCACACTGGGTTTTAAATAAATACAATTACTTATTAGAAACAACAGAGCAAAACTTAGTAAAATCTACTTTTTAAATAGATATCACACAATACCTAATAGAGAAAGAAGCAAAAAAGAAAATCTATTCCAAATGCAAAAGGCATATTTGGGCACTCACAAGGAAATAAAGTTTCAACTATTTACTTTATTTAATCCTATTCTCTTTTATAGGATGCTGGAGGCAGTTTCTTCCACTGGTCTTATGTTTGGCTGTTAGTGATTTAGACTGGATCCACCGTGAAACTTTCTTGCTCCCCTCCCACCAAGGGCAGTAATCTCTCGTTGGGATCCTTCAAGCTGGCTGTAAAGAACAGGGAACATGGAGCTGGGATTCCCCCCACTTTCCTATTTCTCTCTACCTCCCACACTACCTCCAGTTCATCCATCGCCTGCTGTGTGACCTAAGGCAAGTCACCCAACTTCTCATCACCTTAGCGTTTTCATCTCTAAAATGAAGAACTCGAACTAGGTGGTCTTTAAGGCCTTTTCTAGCCAAGTAGAAGGTCTGTCCACATGATTGAGAGCAGGAATGCTGAAAATCTCCGTGGGTTGAGTCCCACCTCCACCTCTTACTAGCTTTATACCCTTGGGTAAATCATTTAGCCTCTCTGTGCCTGAGCTTCTTTATACATGAAATGAGACTACTCACCATGCCACCTGGTAGAGTTGCTGCAAGAATTAGACAATTGAATGAATATTGTTAAAAATTCTGTAATCTTGTAATTTGTTTCAGCAATGAGAGGAGAGTTCCTCTAGAGAGAGGCACTTATTTTGGGAGGATGCCTTGGTGAGCATATGTGTTAGCTTACAAGCTGCCAGAATGCGATACACCAGAACTGGAACAGCTTTTTAAAAGGGGGAATTTAATAAGTACAAGTTTATAGTTCTAAGCCTATAAAAATTTCCAAACTAAGGCATCCAGGTAAAGATACCCTAATACAAAGAAGACCGATGGGTCAGGAACACCTCTGCTAGCTGGGTAGTCATGTGGCTGGTACTGCTGGTCCCTGGCTCCTGGGCTCTGTTGCTTTCAACCTTTGTTCCTGTGGAGGTTCCTCACTTTGCTTCTCCAGAGCTGACTTTCATCTCTTGGTTTCCCTTGGCTTTCTCCGGGTTCTGGCTTGCTTAACATCTCCTGGCGATATCTGCTAGGCTCTAAGCATCTCCAAACATCCATGTCTCTGTTCTCCAAATATTAGCATCTGTATCAGCTCTGCTCTTAAGTTTCTGTTGGCTCTGTCATTTCTGCAAAATGTTTCCTCTTTTAAAGGATTCCAGTAAACTAATCAAGACCCACCTGGAATGGTGGAATCACATATCCATCTAATCAAAGATCACACTCACAATTGGGTATGTCACATCTCCACAAATATAATCTAACCGAAAAATTACCAACCTACAGTATTGAATCAGGATTAAAAGAAATGGCTGCTCCCACAAGATTTGCTCAGCTTTAAAACATGGCTTTTCTGGAGTACATAATACCTTCAAACCGGCACAGCAGTTGGCAGGCAAGTAAGCCTGCAGGACACAGGGTGGGGGCAACAGTTTGTATTTGTGCTTAGAAGAGGAGGATGTAGGGGGGAGTCTCTTCTTGCTCTAAAATCCTGCTGAGCTAATTCTATCCAGACTCCCTGTCAGCTAAATTTCTGAAATCTCTTTTATATGAGAGGCATGGGATGGTCCCATGTCTTGACCCCAGCTGTTTTTAGTTTTTCCACAGAATGACTTATTTTACCACCTGATTTGTTAAAGCAGTCGGATCACTTAGCAACAAAATCAAATGTAGTTTAAAAACCATTAAACTGTTATATGTCACAGCTAATGTGTTAAACATATAGTTTACGCCTTTATGCATAGGTTTATTCATTTATATATATTTGCTGATCACCCAATATATGCCAGGTACCGTGCTGAGACCTGGGGGGAAAGCAGTGAATAACAGAAAGTCTCGTTTATTACAAACCGCACATTCTACTGGGGAAGACAGGTCACCTATGATAATATAGATAGTGATTACTGTAGCAAACAAAAATAAAGCAGAAAAAGAGAGGAGGGTCGTTAATAAAATAGGAAGTGGGGGGGGTCTGTCTTAGGGATGGAAAGTTGAATAAATAAAGGGAATGAGCTACTCCAGATATTCCAGGGAGAGGTAACAGCAAGAATGAGGCCCTGAGGTAGATACAAGACTGGTCATATTGAAGCACAACAAAGAAAATCAGTGTGGCAGGAACAGAACCAGCAGAAGGGGGCATGGTGGTAGGCACTGGGTGGGCACCCATTACATGGCATTCATAGATTATGGCAAGAACTCTGGCTTTCATTATTAGTGTGACAGGAAGACATTGGAGTGTTTTGAGCAAGGTAGTGATAGGACCTGATTATGGATTTTTTAAAGATCATTCTGGTTGCTGTGGTGTGGAGAACAGAGAATTGTGGTCAGATTCCAGACGTGCTTTGCAGTGGACCCAACCATCTACTAGGAGAAGACTGTTTGGGGTGTGCTATGCTTGGGATACCTATTAGAAATCCAAATGGGCATATTGAGAAAGTAGTTGCCCATATCAGCCTTGAGTCAGCTAAAATCAAGGAGTCAGCATGCAGATGCAGTTAGAACCAGAATACTAAATGAGATCACATAGAACGAAGGTGCCTAGGGAGGGAAGTCTTCCCAGCTTTGGTCATCTAGAGCTGGGGAAGAGAAGGAAAATCTTGCAGAGGGGAGTGAGCAAGAGCAGTTTCTGAGATCAGAGGAAAAGAGAGGAGAGTTTGTTCCCTGAAGTCAGGTAAAAGCAGTGTTAAAAGACAGAGACTGCCATCAACTGTGCCAAGTGCCCTGGTGAGATGGTAACATACGATGAGCTGCGCCCCGCGCGGTAGGCGGGAAGCTTACCTCTGCCCACTCCCGAGACCGTTGCTTAGAGTCTGATGTCTAATTGTATTTAAGAGGCTTTTAAAAGCTTTTTTTTTTTAACTCCAGGTTGTTAATGACAACTATAAAGGACTTGATGAGAAGCACTGAACTTGCATTATACGATCAACTCTGCACTTTGCTCACAGTTACATATAAAAAAATACTTGCTCCAGCTACAAAATCTATGTATGGTGCGGTCCTGAAGTAAACCCAATCTGCCCTCCCCAAGGCCTTGGTGAAACCTCATCCAGGAGCCTGAAGGAAAGACCTCTACCCAGTCTGAGTCTTGGTTCTTGGCTGCGCACTGATCTTCTGTGTCCCTTGCCAATTTGCGTCAGAATGGTCACGACTAGGCCAATAGCTCATTGCAAAGAATTCTCAGTTTGCAAGAGTTCAAAGTCCACCATTCATAGCCAGCCTTCCTCAGTTAGACTACTCAGCCTTGTTCTGTATTTGCTACTTCACAGTCCCAAGTGGAGGTGGAGTTTAAGGTTTAATTTTCTTCGTGTGCTCTTTGCATGGCTGGCCGCCACCTCACCTGAACAGCTTCTCTCTCCCCATGGTGTGAAGGTGGGAGGGCTGCCATGGCCTACCTGATTTCTGGCAAGGAAAGGACAACTTCTAGAGCAAGTTGCTATAGTTACCAAGTCTTCCGCACTGCACAGCAGTGACTGACTCTATGCTTCTTTTTGTGTAGCTCTATCAGATGTTCTCCCTCCAGCGGCTTGGGGTTCTGTTAGTCATTTCATGCCCACTTAAGTGTGGGCTACACAGAGAATGAGGAGCCCAGGGTATCTTTTATGGGGAGCACACACACACCCCCACAAATCTATAAATGCAGAGCTCAAGCTTGATATGCCTTAAAGCACAGGTGTTTTTCAACTAGGATTTCTTGCACTTGCATCTGCTTTGGAAGGTTTTCTGCAATTAAAATGGATTGTGCATGAAGTCGTTTTGTACGTTTCTGAGAAATGTTTGTTTCTGTTTCTGGACTTGAATTTTGTGTATGGAAAGTTTCTCCAATTCCTTTCTCAGTACTTATCTATTCTCTATTCCCAAGTGAAAAAGATAAAATAGAAGTTGATTGTACATGAAATGGTTCATTTGCCAGCATTTTCATAAGTCAATGTTTCAAATCAGACCCATTGTCGAAACTTTTCCATTGTTTATGCAAAGCTGTAATTACTAGAAATTGTGACATTTGAAGCCCAATTGAGCTCTCTTTTGTGACAGTCACATGCGTTCTAAGTACAGATTTAGAAAACTCATGTAGTGGGTGAAGAACATTATAGGAACATTATACAGCCTTTCTCTTCACCGAGCTTATGCACGTTCACATACCCACAGGCCACAGAGCAGAGCTTAGCTAGCCAGGCCTCGCGTTAGCGCTGAGGCAGGGCTTGGTGGCAGCCAGCGTCCCCCTTCCCACTAGCCCCCACCCTGTCCTGTCCTTCGCAGGCCAGGGGTGTGGCTAAGAGTGAATGGAGCACGCTGGATGGGGGATTCTCTGCTTTGCTGCCGCGGAGCTGCCGGGGGCACGTCGGACTGTTTGACTCTTACAGCCCACTGCCTCCGCGGAGGGTGTTCCCGACCCACGATGAGCCCAAATAACCAAGCCCTTTTTTACCCTGTCATGCCTGGATGGATTGCCCACAGGGCACCGGTTAGCCAGGAACCGCATAAACCAAAACATCTCAGATTGACTTGTAGGATAAAAGTAGGAAAAAATGGTGGCTGTGCCTGGGTTCCGCAGGGGTGGGCCTGGGGCCGGGTGGGTGGACGTCCATCAGCTGTTTCTCCAACGCCCATCCGAGTGAGGGCTGCCACCAGGCCGTGCAGGTGGTGCCTGGCCAGCCTGAAGGCTTTATAAACCCATGCACCCGCTCTCGCCCGGCCTTTCCCACCACGGAGAGGCTGCCCCTACCCCTCTCCCCACACTTTCTCCTCCCTCCCCAGGAGGGCCCAGGGAGAACATGGATTTCAGGGGGCTGCAAGCTCTCTGGCAGAAGAAGAGGAGCGGCTAAATTACTATTCCTGGGAGAAACAAGGCCCCTCGGTCTGGATCTGTACCGGTATCTGTTTCTACATCTCCAGCACCTCACAGAAGCTAATTTTGATAACAACCTTACATCAACCATTCTTTCATGTGTTTTACCCCAGTCACTGGGGACCGCCCTGGAGCCTCTGTTTGGGTTGCAGACACAAGGATAAATAAAGGGTTTCCCCTGCTCCCCAGAAAGCCCCAGAAGTGGCTGGAGGGAAGTATCTGAAGCTGTTGAGCTGTGTCCTAGTAATCCTGATTCTTGAAGATGATTGTATAAAGATATAACTTTGACAGTGTAACTGTGTGATTGTGAAAACCTTATGTCTGATCCTTCTTTTATCCAGGGTATGGACAGATGAGTAAAGAAGTATGGATAATAAATAAATAATACGGAGGATAAGGGGTAAAATATATTGCGTAGATGGAAATACTAGTGGTCAATGAAAGGGAGGGGCAAGGGGGATGGGATGTATGAGTTTTTTCTTTTTTCTTTATATTTCTTTTTCTGAAGTGAGACAAATGTTCTAAAATGATCATAGTGATGAATACACAACTATGTGATGTTATTGTGAGTCACCGATTGTACACCAGGTATGGACTGTATGTGTGTGAAAAATTGTTAATAAAAATATATTTAAAAAAAAGAAAGCCCCAGAGTCAGATATGTGAATACACATATTAAACACAGTGTGACAAGTATTATGAGAGAGACACTAATAAAATGGAAATCATGTTTGGAAAATTCTATTTCAGAAGGCAGGAAGAGACATAGGAACTTTTAGTCATCATTAATGTTTAGGTCCACTGGCTTTGGAGTGAGAACTGGGTTTAGCCAGGGTTGTTCAACGTTGACATTCTTTCTGGATGGAACAATTCTTTGTCGTGGGGGACAGACCTGTGCACTGTAGGACAATTAGCAGTATCTCTGGCCTTTACCCACGAAAGGCCAGTAACCCTCCCTGCCCACCACCCCTCCCTCAGTTGTAACATTGCCTCTGGACATCGCCAAATGTCCCTCAGGGGGCAAAATCACCTCTGGTTAAGAACCACTGATCTGAAAGTTTTGCTTATAATGCTCATGTCTTTATCTTTCAAATTTCCTGTTCATCGCTAGCTTTAAGCAATTTGAATTTGAAGTGTCTTAGTGTCATTTTCCTCATTTTTTTTTGCATATCCTATGTTTATAGTTTTCATCAAATTTGGAAAAATTTTAATCATTATTTCTTCAAATATTTTTCTCTGTCCCCCTTGCCTCTTTCCCATCTCCTTCAGGGACTCTAATTATACGTATGCTTGACTATTTGAAGTTGTCCCACAACTCACCAAGCTCTATTCATTTTTTAATACATTTTTTTCTTTTTTATATTTTTTAATTCATGTTTTAATTTTATTTGTAAAGTTCACCATTCTTTTTTTTCCTGCAATATCTAATCTGCATTAATCCCATCCAGTATAGTTTTCATCTCAGACACGTGTTTTCATCTCTAGAATTTCAATTTGGGTCTTTTTTTAAAATACATCTTCGTATCTCTTTAACAGACTCATGCTTTCCTCTACATTCTTGAACATAGGATGGATATTCATAGTTGCTACTTTAATTTCTCGTCTACTGATTCTATCCTCTGTCATTGCTAAGATTGTATTGATTATTCACACACACACACACACACACACACACACACACACATTACAGGCCACATTTCCTTCCTGCTTTGCATGCCTGATAGCAAAATTTTTTTGTTGGCTGTTGACATTTTACAGTCTTTTGGAAAACCTTAGGGACTTGCTTTTAAGCTTTGTCAGGTGGGAACACAGCAGCCTTTAGTTTAGGCCTCATTTTTCTCCACCTTGGGTGCTACCCTCTGAAGACTCTTGAAGCCTCAAGTATTCTGAGGTTTTTCTACTCTGACTAGTTGTAACACAAACACAGGTCCACGCGGGCCCCGCGCCAGCTCTGCGGACCGCTCCGCCTGCGGCTGGCGGTTCCCTCCCAGCCCTGGGCTGTCTGCGCAGCGGCGCTCGGCGGGCTGAGCGCTTTAGCGAGAAACCGTCTGCGGAGCCGTCCGCGTGCAGCAAAACCCACTGGGCGTTCTCTGCGCTGCACTCCGAGCCAGGCCGGCCTCTCCCAACTCTCATTTGTGTCCCGGGAAGACCCTCGAGCTGTTTAGATGCTCTCTCTCGGCCGTGCAGCCAGAAAACTCTTCTGGCAGGAAGCCGGGTCAGTAGTAGGACTCATCTATTTCTCTCCTCTTGGGGGGTCGTTGTTTGGTGCTGCCTGTTTTTCGATGTCTGCAACGCCTTGAGGGTCAGATTTATAATCAAATACCACGTTTTCCACTTGACCAATTTACTCCCCGCCCCCCCCCCCCCCCCCCCCAGTCTCGGTTTCCAATCTGTCAAGTGGGCATAGTGATATCTGTCTCTTGAGGCTTGACTTAGGTCCAATTCCCAGGAAACAGACTCAGAGGCAGGGCGGTGGTTGGAGAATGCCCCGGGCGGAGTCCTGAAGGGGAGGGAGGGAACGGGACTGGGCAGAGGGGGGCAGTGACAATCCGTCATTAGACCTCAGCGGGTTTCCCGGGGAGCTCCGGCGCTGGCACGGCAAGGGCAGCGGGGACTTTGTTCCTCAGCCCCAATCATACGTCAGCCAGACACTGGACACAGGACGCCCGTGGAGAGAGGGTGTGACTGGGGTAAGGTCAGTTTAGCTGTGGGCTTTGAGCCACCAACACATTTCTCTTCTCCCCACTTCAGCTGGGAGAATGCACTCAGTCCTCCGGGCACCTCAACAGCTACTACAGGGAGAGAGGAAGTTAAAGGACATAACACATATAATGAGGTAAGAATTGTTAAAAAATCTATAACTATAACCTTTCCACAGCCTCATCTTTACAAAGAGTGGTGTCAAGTTTCTAAGGCTGAGCTGTCCTTAAACATACCCCAGAAGAGGAGAGGAAAAGGCTTTGTATTTCAAACTCATTTAGGAACTATGGCTGGATGGTCCCAATAGAGAACTCTTGGAGGCAGGGTCTGGAGTTCAGGCGATGAAAATGATCCTGATTTTGAGAAGGAGGATACAAGACGGTCATTCCTAGGGCTGAGAGAGAATCAGTGGATTCTGGAATGTGTGAATGTTGGTCTCATCCCACTCCCATTTAGCCCCCGAGGAGGTGGTGTGTCCTTTGGGCAGAGAGAGGTTCTACATAAGTAGACTTGTCCTCCTAGGACTTTTGCATGACCCCAGGGGACAAAGCTCCCTTTATCACTGAGTGTCTTTTCCACTATCCAGGTGTGGTAGTTAGATTCAGTTGTCAACTTGGCCAGGTGAAGGCACCTACTTCTGTTGCTGTGGACATGAGCCAATGGTACGTGAACCTCATCTGTTGCTGATTACATCTGCAGTCTGCTAGGAGGTGTGCCTGCTGCAATGAATGATGTTTGACTTAATTGGCTGGTGCTTAAATGAGAGAGGTCAATGTAGCACAGCCCAAGCAGCTCAGCATACCTCATCTCAACGCTTGCAGCTCAGCCCAGGCCTTTGGGGATGCAGAAAGAAATCACCCCAGGGAAAGTTGTTGGAACCCAGAGGCCTGGAGAGAAGGCCAGCAGAGACCACCGTGTGCCTTCCCACGTAAGAAAGAACCTCAGATGAAAGTTGGCTGCCTTTTCTCTGAAGAACTAACGAAATAAATTCCCTTTTATTAAAAGCCAATCCGTCTCTGGTGTGTTGCATTCCAGCAGCTAGCAAACTAGAACACCAGGTGTGTGTGTGTGTGGGGGGGGTGAGTAAAGCAGTTTATATGAAAAAGAGAAACAGGCCTTGGGAAATAAGTCTCACAAACCACCTCACACTTAGCAACTACCTGGCATTTAGCATGCTATAACAAATCATTCCTTTCTCTTTCTTGTCCCCTTCTGACAGGGATACCCCCAAGCTTTGCAACCAGTTGAAAACCTTTCCAATTAAAAATCAAACCAAAAACAAACCAGAAAAATTCTTTTTTAGCCTTTTTAATTAAGCACAAACATTTATTAAATATTTACTATAATAGGTTTCTACCAAGATGGTAAACTGAATTGGGTTGCTCGCTGATCAACTGGAAAAACACAGAAAAAAAGAGGGAAACATGCATTTTGGGAAATGAACAAGAGAAAACAACAATGCAAAAAACAAACAAAATCCAATAAACTACTGGGAAGGTTGTCCTGACTTGTCATATGTGGAGATGTCTGTAGCCCAGGGTGGATGGACACATAATGCAGCAGTGAAGAGAGGCTGAAGAAAAGCCTTTTTTAAAAAATTATTTTTTATTGATAATATATATTCCCATACCATGTAATTATCCAAAGTGTACAATCAATGGTTCACAATATCATCATATAGCTGTGCAGTTATCATCACAATCAACTTTTTTGTGAAAAATGACATATACAAAAAAGCAACAAACTTCAAAGCACATCACAATTGGTTATAGAACAAATTTCAGACTTTGATATGGATTACAATTTCCCAATTTTAGGTTTTTACTTCTAACTGCTCTAAGTTACTGGAGACTAAAAGAATTATCAATATAATGATTCAGCAATCATACTCATTTGTTAAACCCTACCTTCTGTGTATTACACCACCATCACCTTTGATCTTTCTCCCAATCATTAGGGGGATTTGGGCTATGCCCATTCTAACTTTTTCATGTTGGAAGGAACTGTTGATAACATGGAATAGGGGCATGGAACTAGTTGATGTTCTGGAGAGGCTGGCCCCTCTAGGTTTCAGGACTTATCTGGTCCAGGGACCCATCTGGAAGTTTTAGGTTTCTGGAAAGTTACACTAGTGCATGGAATCTTTGGAGAATCTTATATATCGTCCTAGGTGTTCTTTAGGATTGGCTGGAATGGTTTTGGTTGGGGTTTGGTAAGTTATGATAGATAGCAATGTCTAACTGATGCTTGCATAAAAATGACCTCTAAAGTAGCCTCTCAACTCTATTTGAACTCTCTCAGCCATTGATACCTTATTTGTTATACTGGAGAAAAGCCTTTTAAGGGTTGTCCTTGCGTCTCCCTGGAGTGGACATAGGACTCTCTGTGTGCCTCCTGGATGCAGAAATCTGCACCAGTCACCTTGACTATTGGTACAGGTGTCTAGAGGTCAAACTTATGGCAGTGCAAAAGCCTGCTGGGGGGAAGAAGTGATGAAAATAGGTGTGAACTAAACTGCTAATCTCTAAGAGTCACTAGTCACTCCCTAACCTCCTCCCTCTCCATATGCACCAACGATAGTGGATTGTACACCAGGAGACTACTTCATCTCAGTTCTGCTTTATCAGCAAGGTATGGAGATGAAATTTCAATTAAAAGAGTTGCCTGATGGAATGCCAACATCCCAGAGGACTTAAATGTGATTCTGTGGTGCCTGGGGCTCCATCCAAGGTGTCAGCCCCTTCTTAAATTCATTGGCATCAACCAAGGCTACTGCCTTTGGCCCTTTTCCAATCTGCATTACCCAATAGAGTAGAAGAGACACAGATAGGGGAAGTTGAAGAGAAGAGAGGAAAATAAGCTTACAAGCTAAATGACTAGAGAAATACCATTACAAACCAAACAAACAAACTGAACACCACACACTATCTGTAGCAGAAGTATTTGAACAGATGGACCAAGAATTTTAAATAAGCATTATAAATATACCTGAAAAAAACAAGGGAAGATATTAACAAGAATTTAAAAACCACAAGAGAGAACCAAAGTGAAAATAGTAGGTATGAAAAAGACACAACACAATAGATGGGAAAACTAGTAGGATGGATATAGCCAAAGAACAATTAGTGAGTTGGAAGATCAGCTTGAGAAACTCTCCCAGAATGCAACAAAAAAGGATAACATGAAAAGAAAAAATATATTTAAAAAAAAATCTGAGCGATAGTAGAGAAAGAAATGTTTACATTAACATAATTAGAGTACTAGAAAAAATAGAAAAGTAAAAATGAGGGAAGGCAATATTTGAAGAAATAATGGAGCTAATTTTCCAGCTTCAAAAGAATTGACATGACCTCTGTGCCAGACAGGAAAGACAGAGGAAGGAGGAGATGGCGGGGGTTGGGCAGAGGAGAAGAAAAAGAAGCTACAGTAGCAGCTGTTGTCACCACTGCCACCATCTATAACATGAAACATCAAAGTGAAATGTAAAAATAACAAAAACAGAAAGAAAATTCTAGATCTTCCACAAAGGGACAAGAATTACACTGACATCAGACTACTCAGCAGTAATATTGAATGTGAGAAGACATTGGAATAATATTTTTAAAAAGTAACTTTGAACTGAGAATATTATATCCAGCCAATGTGTTAATCAAATAAAAGGACATGATAAAAATATTCTCAGGAATATAAAACTTCATAAGTTTTGCCACATAACTACCCATGTTGAAAATGCTTTTAGAAAAAGTACTTAAACGATAACAATATGAAAATAATCCAAACAATGAAGCAAGAGTTATGTAAAGTCAGGGTGCTCAGATATTCTGGTAAAGTTGACTATTGTCTTAAAGCCTAGAATGGAAGGCAAACATATTTACATAATAAGAAAAAACTAAAATTCTATCTACATAACATATAGGGCAAGGTGTGAGAAACCCAAGGGGGCATGAGATCCTAGAAAAGTAAAGGAGAGACGTAGATAGCAATACTTTAAAAAAATGTTTTTATTGACAAATCTTCACACATATAGAGTCCATACATGGTGTCCATGTGTATTCATCACCATGATCATTTTTAGAACATTTGCATCACTATAGGATGCAAAAAAATAAAAAGAAAAAAGAAAAAGCTCAATCATCCCATATCCCTTACCCCTGCCTCTCATTGACCGCTAGTATTTCCATCTGCCCCAATTTTTTTACTACCTCTCTCCCCCATTATTTATTTATTTATTTAATCCATGTTTTTTTACTCATCTATCCATACCTGGATAAAAGGAGCATCAGGCACGAGGTTTTCACAATCACACAGTCACACTGTAAAAGTTATATCTTTATACCACTATCGTCAAGAATCTAGGCTACTGGAACACAGCTCAACAGTATCAGGTACTTCCCTCCAGCCACTCCAATACACCATAAACTATAAAGGGATAGCTATAGAAAGCATAAGAATAACCTCCAGGATAACTTCTCGAGTCTGTTTGAAATCTCTCAACCACTGACACTTTATTTTGTGACAGCAATAATTTTAAGAAAGCAATCGTAGCAAACAAGAGTAGTGGTCTTAGGTTAAAGGCAACCATAGGACCTAAACAGAATGTATAGTTTTTAATCTTGAAAGGAAAATTTGATCTATCCAAATTTAGGAACAGAGAAATGAATGAAATGAAAGGAAAGTAGAACAGATTGCTACTGGACAAGTGCCGTGGATTCTTTTGCCTGATGTGCCCAACAACCAATTCCTGAGACACTGGAGTTTCAAGGACAGAAAATGTTTATTACTAGGAGTGTAGTAGGAAAGCAGATGGCCTAGCAGCCCAAAAATCTGTTTCCCTGAGTTTAAGGGGTTCAAGGTTTTTAAGGATTGTAGCAAGGGGAGATGAGGTCATTTCAAATAGCAAGTTCAAAGCAGGAAAGGAGACAATGTATCATCATTTCATTAGGAGAACATAAGCTGAAAGGAGGGGCGGCAGAGCTATCACTTCAGTACTGAAGGTGTAAATTGAAAGGAAGGGAGACAGGTTATCTTTCAGTAGCGGAGTCTGGCCAATGTGATGTACAAATGTCCAGGGCTGAAACTAGTTCATGACTGACTTCACATTCTTCATTAGCAATAGGGCCTTTGCCCTATGAGAAAATGACCAGATAAAGGGAGTAACAGCTCTTACAATCACAAAGGCACAAGATGTAATCATAACAGATATAGGGCAGCTGAATTAGAGTTTAGGGATTTCAGGTATTCCCCTCTATCTACTCCAATATCCCAGAAAGCAAAAAAGAATATAATTCAGTAATCAAAATCATCCCTTAAATCATAATTTCTCAGTTACAAGATGGAAAATGAGACAATGGAATTAAGTCCTAATAGAGCAGCATAAAGCTTAAACTCACTACAGGCAGGGAGATCCTCAGAATGGATTCAAAACCAAACAAAATGCAGCACAACATGCAATCTATAAAGGACACACTTATGACAAAAAAAAATACAGAAAACTGAGAATAAAAGTAGGTAGAAAAATATATACTAGGTAATTATGAGCTAAAACAAAACCAGGGTTACAATATTAATACCTTACAAAATAAAAATTTAAGGCAAAAAATGTTACAAGTGATTGACGGATGATAGGCATTTTATATACCTAAAAGGAATAACAGAAAAAAATAACTAAATTTCCATTAAGTATTTGATATGTCTAATAACAGGCTCAGTATATTTCAGCCAACTGGAAGAACTGTAGAGAGAAATAGATAATCCTCCAATTATAGTTGGACGGATTGATAAAGCAGACCAAAAAAAAAAAAAGCAGAGCTATCAAAGACCCAATAATCAAATTAAACAAAGAGTTCTTCACACATAGAACATTTATGAAAAACAGATTATATATTAGGCAACAAATGAATAATGAATATATAAATTAATTAAAAAACTAAAAATCTCATGTTTTGAAACAAAATAATGTATTATTCAATACCCTTTGTATGAAAGAGGAAATCATAAAGGAATTTAAGAAATAGCAGAACTAAAATGAAATACTATACATCAAAATTGTGAGATTCAGCTGAAATAAATAGCTTTAAATACATTTACCAGGAAGTGAAGAATTTAATAATAAATGAGATGAGAAATCAATGGACAAATTTGGAAAAAAGCAACAAAACAAACAAGACAGAGGGAAATAATTATAAGGGCAGAAATCAATAGCAAACAGCAACAAAAAAAAACAGGTGACAGGTGTGTTAATTTGAAAGGATGTTTCCCTAGAAAAGTCATTTTTTAATCAAAATCCCATTCATAAAGGTAGAATAATCCCTTTTCAATACTGTATGTTTGAAACTGTAATCAGATCATCTCCCTGGATGATGTGATTTAGTCAAGAGTGGTTGTTAAACTGGATTAGGTGACAACATGTCTCCACCCATTTCGATGGGTCTTGATTGGTTTACTGAGTCCTACAAAAAAGGAAACATTTTGGAGAAAGGAGATTCAGAGAGAGCAGAGAGTCCACCAGCCAGCACTTTGGAGATGAAGAAGGAAAACACCTCTCCGGGAGCTTCATGAAACAGGAAGCCAGGAGAGGAAGCTAGCAGATGACACTGTGTTTGTCATGTGCCCTTCCAGATGAGAGAGGAACCCTGACTGTGTTCACCATGTGCCTTTCCAGATGAGAGAGAAACCCTGAACTTCATCGGCCTTCTTGAACCAAGGTATCTTTCCCTGGATGCCTTTGACTGGACATTTCTATAGACTTGTTTTAATTAGGATGTTTTCTCAGCCATAGAACTGTAAACTAGCAATTTATTAAATTCCCCTTTTTAAAACCCATTCTATTTCTAGTAAATTGCATTCTGGTAGCTAGCAAACTAGAACAACAAGATTAACAAAATTTTTTTTTAATTGAAAATATTAGCAAGACAAATCTCTGGCAAGATTGATCAAGAAAAAAGAGATATTGTAAATTTAAAAATAGAAAATGAAAAAAGGGCTATAACTACAAACAAAAGATTAAAAGAGAATAAAAGAGCACATGGACAACCATCTGCTGCAAAATTTGAAGGCCTACATAAAATGAATTCAAAGAAAAATATGAAATATTAAAATTTGCACAGAAAATACAAAAAAGAGCTTGACCTAGATCACTACGCATTAAACAAATTGAAAAGGTGGTTAAAGACCTATCTTCCAAAAATTCTCAGTCTCAGACAGATTTAAAGGTGAATTTTACCAAACTTTCAAGGAACAGCTATTCCTATTTATACAAACTGTACTATAAAATAGGAAAAGTGAAAGCTACTTAGTTCATTTTATGAATTCAGTATAATCTTGATCACAAAGACAGTAAATTACAGATTTGTCTCACTTATGAAGGTAGTTGCATAACTGCAAGTAAAATATTAGCTGAATATAACAGTTTACGCATAAAATACAACAGTTCATGCACCAAAATCTTTATACCAAAAGCATATCCTTGAAGTAATTCTTGCAAAAATTCATATTCTAGTGTTAATCAGTGGGACATGTAGGTCTATATAAACCCTTTCAATCTTGTTCATCTTCAATATGGTAATACTACTTCTAGACCCACTAGAGAACCACCTTCATTCCTATCCTGACATTTATCGTTTCCTGATTGTTTAATAGCAGCCATTCTTATAGGTGTGAGGTGCTATCTCATTGTAGTCTTGATCTGCATTTCCCTTATAGCCAATAAAAATGAGCTCCTCTTCATGTGCTTTAGAGCCATCTGTATCTGTTCTTCAGAAAAATGCCTATTAGAATCTTTAGCCCATTATATACTTGGATTGTTTGTTCTTTTGCTGTTGACCTGTATGATTTCTTTACATATGCAGGAAATCAAACCTTTGTCCAATATGTGATTTCCAAATATTTTCTCCCATTAAGTTGGCTGCCTCTTCACCTTTTTGACAAAGTCTTTTGAAATGCAGAAGCATTTGATTTTGAGGAGTTCCCATTTATCTATTTTTTCTTTTGTTGCTTGCACTTTGGGTGTAAAGTTTAGGAAGCTATCTCCTATTACTAGATTTTGAAGATGTTTCTGTACATTTTCTTCTAGAAGCTTTATGGTGCTAGTTCTTATGTTTAGGTGTTTGATCCATTTTTGAGTTAATTTTTGTGTAGGGTGTAAGATAGGGGTCCTCTTTCATTCTCTTGGCTATTGATATCCAGTTCTTTCATGCACAATTATTGAAAAGATATTTTGTCCCAGTTCAGAGATTTGGGGGCCTTGTCAAAAATCAGTTGACCATAGATTTGGTGGTCTATTTCTGCATTCTCAATTCGATTCCATTGGTCAATGCTTCTGCCTTTGTGCCAGTACCAGGTTGTTTTGACCAATGTTGCTTTAGAATAGGTTTTAAAGGCAGGGAGTGTTAATCCTCCTACTTCATTCTTGTTTTTTAGGATGCTTGTAGCTAGTTGGGGTCTCTTTCCCTTCCAGATGAATTTGGTAGTTAGCATTTCCAAACCTTCAAAGTAAGTTGTTGCAATTTTGATTGGTGCTGTGTTGAATCTGTAGATCAATTTGGGGAGAATTGCCATCTTAACTATATTTAGCTTTCCTATCCATGAGCAGGGAATGTCTTTCTATATATTTAGATCTTTGATTTCTTTTAGCAATGTTAAATAGTTTTCTTTGTACAAGTCCTTTACATTGCTAGTTAGGTTCATTCCTAAGTACTTGATTCTTTTAGTTGCTATTATGAATGGAATTTTTTTCTTAACTGACTGCTCAGCTAACTCATTACTTGTGTATAGAAACATTACAGATTTTTGCACATGAATTTTATATCCCACCACCTTGCTGAATTTGTTTATTGGCTCAAGTACTTTGCTATAGATTTCTCAGGATCTTCCAAGTATAGTATCATATCATCTGCAAATAATGAAAGTTTTATTTCTTCCTTTCCAATTTGGATGCCTTTTATTTCTTTGTCCTGCCTGATTGCTCTAGCTACAACTTCTAGTACAACATTGAATAATAGTGGTAACAGTGGGCATCCTTGTCTTGTACCTGATCTTAGGGGGAAGATTTTCAGTCTCTCTCCATTGAGCATGATGCTGGCTATCAGTTTTTCATATACTCCCTTTATCATATTGAGGTAGCTAGCTACCTTTGATTCCTAACTTTTGGAGTGTTTTTATCAGAAAAGGATGCTGAATTTTGTCAAATACTTTTTCAGCATAATCGAGATGATCCTGTGAGTTTTCCCTTTCAATTTGTTAATGTGCTATATTACATTAATTGATTTTCTTGTGTTGAACCATCCTTGAATACCTGGTATAAACCCCACTTGGTCATGGTGTATAATTCTTTTAATGTGCTGTTGGATTTGATTTGCAAATATTTTATTGAAAATTTTTGCATCTATGTTCATTAGAGAGATTGGTCTGTAGTTTTCCTTTCTTATAGCATCTTTACCCAGTTTTGGTATTAAAATGATATTAGCAGGCAGGCCGCAGTGGCTCAGCAGGCAGAGTTCTTGCCTGTGATGCCAGAGACCTGAGTTTGATTCCCGGTGCCTGCCCATGCAAAAAAAAAAAAAATGATATTAACTTCATAAAATGAGTTAGATAGAGTTCCTTTTTCCTCAATTTTTTTGAATAATTTTGAGCAGTATTGGTGTTAGTTCTTTTTGGAATGTTTGATAAAATTCCCCTGTGAAGCCATCTGGCTCTGGGCTTTTCTGTGTGGGAAGTTTGTTGGTATATAGTTGTGTATAGTATCCTCTTATGATTTCTTTTGTTTCTTCAGGGTCTGTGGTAATGCACCCCTTCTCATTTCTGATTTTTTTTTTTTTTGCATCCTCTCTCTTTTTTTCTTTGTCAGTCTTGCGAATGGCTCATCAATTTTATTGATTTTCTCAAAGAATCAACTTTTGGTTTTATTGATTCTTTCTATTGTTCTTTTGTTCTCCCATTCATTTATCTTTCCTTTAATCTTTGTTATTTCTCTTCTCCTATTTGCTTTGGGGTTAGTTTGCTGTTCTTTCTCACATTCCTCCAGTTGTGCCGTTAAGTCCTTGATTTTTGCTCTTTCTTGTTTTTGATAAAGGCATTTTCAGCAATAAATTTCCCTCTCAGCACAGCCTTTGCTGCATCCCATAAGTTCTGATAAGTTGTATTCTCATTTTCATTCATCTCCAGATAGCTACTGATTTGTCTAGCAATTTCTTCTTTGACCCACCTGTTGTTTAAGAGGCTGCTATTTAATCTCCATATATTTGTGAATGTTCTCGTTCTTTGGTGGTTATTGAGATCCACCTTGTAATCATCCCATTGTGATCAGAGAAAGTGCTTTGAATAATTTCAATGTTTTTGAATTTATAAAAACCTGTTTTGTGCCCCAGCATATGATCTATCCTGAAGAATGTTACATGAGCACTAGAGAAGAATATATATCCTTGTGCTTTGGGATGCAATGACCTATATATATCTGTTGGGTCTAATTCACTTATTAAGTTATTTACTTCTCTATATCCTTGTTGATCTTCTGTCTGGTTGTTGTACGTATAGAGGAGAGTGGTGTATTGAAGTCTTCTGCTATTATTGTTGAAACGTCTATTGCTCCATTTGGTTTTGCCAATATGTGTCTCATGTACATTGGTACTCCTGATTGGGAGCATATACATTTATGGTTGTTTTATTTTCTTGGTGAATTGACACTTTAATTAGTATATAGTGTCCTTCATTGTCTCTTATGCTGTCTTTACATTTAAAATCTATTTTGTCAGATAATTAGTATAGCTACTCCTGCCCTCTTTTGGTTACAACTTGCATGGAAAATCTTTTTCCACCCTTTCACTTTTAATCTATTTGTATCCCCTTGTGTCTAAGATGAGTCTCTTGTAAGCAGCATATAGCTGGATTATATTTCTTAATCCATTCTACCAATCTGTATCTTTTTCTATTTTTTTTAACTTTTTTTATTAATTTAAAAAAAATTACAGGAAAGAAACACAAACATTCTTAATATGTGATCATTCCATTCTACATACATAATCAGTAATTCATAATATCATCACATAGTTGCATATTCATCGTCATGGTCATTTGCATCAATTCAGAAAAAAGAAATAAAAAAACAACAGAAAAATAAAACAAAAACAGAAAAAAAATTATACATACCATACCCCTTACCCCTCGCTTTCATTGACCACTAGCATTTCAAAATAAATTTATTTTAACATTTGTTCCCCCTATTATTTATTTTTATTCCATATGTTCTACTCATCTATTGGCAAGGTAGATAAAAGGAGCATCAGACACAAGGTTTTCACAATCACACAGTCACATTGCAATCTGCACCTTTTAATTGGTAAGTTTAGTCCATTTGCATTCAAAGATATTACTGAAAAGGTGTTTCTTGATTCCACCATCTTATCTGTTTAATTTTATATGTCAGATCTATATATTCTTTTCCCTCCTTCTCTCTGTATTCTTTACATTACCTTAGTGGTACTCTTTAATTCTGTGCCCTCCTCCAGACCTCCCTCTCCTGTCTGTTTTTTTCAGCTGGCAGAACTCCTTTTAGTATTTCTTGTAAGGCTGGTCTCTTGTTGACAAATTCTTTCAGGACTTCTTCATCTGTGAAAACTTTAATCTCTCCCTCAGTTTTGAAGGACAGTTTGGCTGGGTACAGAATTCTTGGCTGGAAGGCTTTCTCTCTCAGGAGCTTGAATATATCCAACCACTGCCTTTTCACCTCCAGTGTACTAGTTGAGTAGTCTGAACTCAGTCTTATTTGGTTTCCCTTGTATGTAGTAGATTATTTTTCTCTTGCTGCTTTCAGGATTTTCTGCTTCTCTTCAACATCAGACAGACTGATTAGTATGTGCCTTGGGGAAGGCCTATTTGGATATATTCTGTTTGGAGTTCATTGGGATTCTTTTACTTGTATATTTATGTCATTGTGAGGGTTGGGAAGTTTTCCCCCATTATATTCTCAAATACTCTTTCTAGCGCTTTACTCTTCTCTTCTCCTTCTGCAACACCAACAATTCTTATATTCTTGTGCTTTGTTTTGTCTATCATTTCCCTGAGTTCCCATTCAAATTTTTCCATCTTTTTTGCCATTTGCTGTTTTGAGCCTTTGAAGTCAATTTTCCTGTCCTCTATATCACTTATTCTTTCTTCTGTCTCTTCAGATCTGGTGCTGTGTGCCTCTAGTATGTACATTTTTTATTTGGTCAACAGAATCTTTAATCTCTATAATATTTGCTATTTTTCTATTTATTCTTTCAAATTCCTCTTTATGCTCCTCTATTGTCTTCTTAATCTCCTTTATGTCATTTGCTATCCCATTTATTTTATTAAGTAGAATTGTATGAACCTCTTTAATTAGTTGTTCCAACATCTGTCTCTTCTGGTGTTTTAATTTGGTTGTTAGGTAGGGCTATATCTGTCTGCATTGTGATATGCTTAGTGATCTTCTGCTGTATTCATGGTATGTAAATATCTTGATTGACTTACTTTAGGAGTTGGTTTCTTTCAGTAGTGTAAGGCCTTGTGTTTGCAGGATGGTTATACAGCAGGGAGCAGGGAGCAGGGTACGGGGTGGAGCACCCAGTACGTTGATTTGTTTCAGGGCAGGTATAGGTGCAGCTTGGGACTGTTACACTGATGCTTGTGAATGTGGGTGCCCAGTGGCCAGAGAGGATATAGCTGTGCGGGTACACTGGTCTGGGGGCGCGTAACCCTGGTGTGCACTGGTCTAAGGCACAGGGCCCTTTGTGCACATGTATAGAGCTGTGGCAGCAGGTCAGCATTATGCCTTCGTGGATTGGGGGCAGATGTGACCCGACGATGCAGGTCAGCACTTTCTCAGAGTTGGGAAGTGAGGCTGCAGGTGTGTGCATGTGTAGTTCTAGGACTGCTATAAAGTGCGGTTCCCAGAACTGGATGATGTGATTGGGGGCCTCTGCACATGTGTGGGCCTGGAAGTGTCGTAAACTGTTGCGCAGAGCTGGGGGGTGTGGGGTAGTGTGGGTGAGGCTGTGCGACACTATGGGCAGGGGGCGGGGGTAGCCTAGGTATGGAGGTTAGTGCCTGCAGCCTTCATGCACTGGCAACAGCCTGCAGGGAACAGAGAGGGGGAGGAAGTGCTCCGAGGGGTGCAGGAGAGGTGGGTTGGGTTGCACTTGGGGTGGGGGTGGGGTGCAGGTACATGCACTGGGGGCTGGTGGGGTGGAGGCGCCTGGAGCTTGGGGAATGGGAGTGAGTGACGGGGTTCAGGTGCGTGGGGTGTGGAGTGAGACGTGGGTCATGGGGCTGCGTTGGTGAGGGTAGCGCGCCCAAGGAACATGGCCTGGCTTACTTCCTAGTCCCGGGCTGCCATCAGTGCACTCCCACAGACTCCACGGCTCCACGCCTCTGCACCAGGCTCCAGCTTTCTGCCTCTCACTTCCTCGGCCTCTGCAAGCAGGGATGCTGCATGTGGTGCAGAAGGCTCTCCCAGTTCAGCTGCACTCCCAAATTGCAGCCTCAGTTGCCCTCCTGTCCCGTCCCTAACTTTTCCATGGAGCAGGTCTAAGCTCGAGCTACTCTAGTCGGCCATCTTCCCGGAAGTCCATAATTAATTTTTAAGTGTAGTTTTGGAGTAAAAACAGACAAATGGATCAATGGAGCGGAACAGAGAACTCAGAGACAAACCCAAGTATACATAGAAACCAAAGAAAAAGGTGGCACCACAAATCTGTAGTGAAAGAACATTGTGTATAGTAAAAACGTGTTGGGAAATCTGAGAAAAATAAAGCTGAATCCTTATAAAACCCAGCATCACTGGTGGTCTGTAGATGGAGTAAAACACCAAAATGTAAAACATCAAACTGTGAAGTTAATTCAATAAAATAAAGCAGATATCTCTGTGTCCCAGGATGAAGAAAAGACTTTTTAACCCAAACCTCAAAAGTGTAAATCACATTGCAAACAAACAAACAAATGAATGGGAATAAATTAAAATAAAAAATTTCTGTTGGGTGAAAAATACCAAGTACAAAGTTAATAGACAGATGACAGGAGGGGAAAATATATTTACAGTGTCTTAACTAGACCTGAGATTAATAGTTAGACTACACAAGAACTTCCTGTAAATAAAAAATGAAAAGACAGAAGCTCTGATAGAAAAATGGGCAAAGGATAGAAACAGGCAATTTTCAGCCATCCAAAAGCTAACACGCATATGAAGAGATGCTTAAAATAATTAGTAATCCAGAAAATGTAGATTAAAGCAACAATGGGATATTAATTTATACCTATTAGCCTGGCAAAAATAATAAATTGGATAATACCAGGTGTTTGTGAGGATGTGGCAACTGCTAGGACTGTTAAGGTGAAGGAGTAAATGATTCAAGCCTTCTGAAGATAGCAAACTGACCCTACTTGGAAAAATGGAGTATATGCATTTCTATACCTACCAATTCTCTCCTGAGTGCTTACACTGAAAAGCCATAAGGAGCTTGCTCATTAGGTATTGCTTATAGTGGCAAGGAGTTGAAAACAAACTTGATGGCTCTTCCAGGAGAGCAGAGGAGTAAAATGCGATAGGGACACAACATGTAGGATTTTGCAGGAGTCAGATCCACCCAAGTTAGCAAGTTGGATGGATCTGGAAAGCATAATGCTCAGTGAAACAAATAAGAGAACAAGCACCAGAATGTGTTACCATTCACATACATAGATTACAATAAGAACATAAAAAATAACAACATAAATTTTCTAGTAATGCAGAAAAGCAAAAATATACCCATGAAAAAGATGGGTGTGTTTGCCTATGTGAAAGTGATGAGAAAGGAAAGGGAGTAGGATACAAGAAGGGAAGACATTTTTTTAAAAAAATGAATGAACAAATAAGCAAATAATAAAAGCGCATGGAATTCATAAACAGCTGGTTAGAGGTCATCTTAATAGACATGTTGCTGGAGAAACTGTTCAATGAAAAACACCAAGTAGTCATGTCAATATTTGTTAATTTGCTTTGTCTAAAGATGAAAAATCTGTCATTTCTAAATTGTTCTCATGGGCGTCTCTAACTATATAATGAAGTTTAAAAGATCATTCTAAAAGCCAAATTATAAAAATACAATGTATAGAGGGAAAAGAAAGGAAAATCGCCAAAACAAATGACAAGGCAGCCCATTCCAGGGTGGGGAGAACATTTGAAATAGCAGCTGCCCGCTGTAGTTTTTTCCTTACATCCACTATATATTTTATGGTGAGATGTAAACTCATTTACTCCTGTTTTTCACCGTTGGAGAGGATCATCACCTTCTGTATTGGGCGCCAAGGTGTTTGGCTTCCGTTTTCGGCTACCTCCAGCTTCCTCACCTTCTCGATACTGTCTGAGGTAGAGGTGGAGACCGGCCTCTCGGGGAGGCACACAGCCCCCTCCCCAAGCGCCTGCACTGACTGCTAATTTCATATTTCTATGATAATAAAATAATTTTATTATTATTAATAGTAAATAATAAAAATGCAATTTTAATAAAATAATAAAATGCAAATGGAGTTTTGAGGGGAATCTTTAGGCAGATTGGATGTGCGGATTGGTTGGAAGGCAGCCAAGAGCTGTGCCAATGGCGAGAGGGAGAGAAAGGATCAGAACGGATGAAGGACACTGAACCGGGCAAGGAAAACACACTGGTGCTTCTTGGCAGTTTATTCTGAGGTCAGTTCTCTCCCAATAAGTTTCACTGGCATGCTAACGACTTGACCCAGTGTGCTGCAGGTGATCCGTGCTTGGATCTGAATGATCTCGACTTTCATAGGTCCCGCGACTCCTTTTCAGCTTCTCCGTATTTTATTTTCCTGTGGTGCTGGACTCTCTCAAGTTACCGGGCAGCGGTGCTGACGGTGGCTCACGGTGACTCCCTCTTGTGGTGCTCTGAATTCAGTGTCATTTTCTGCTTGCTTTTCCAACAAGGGCTCAGCCTTGCTGAGTGGTTTCCATCTATGCCATGTACTACTGCCGCCAGCAAAATTTTCAGCTCTAGCTGCACATATATTTATTGGCGTCTAATCCTCCTGCCCAGACTTCTTGTCTCACTTTCCAGATTTTGAGTGTGAAATATGTTCTTTTCCTTCCTCTCACACTGTTTTTTACTGTAGTCAACAAGAACAGAGGAGAACCTTGCAAGGCTTTCTCAGAGTAGTGAAGGGATGTGTGCGTGACTGTGTATTGACTTTGTTGCAGGTTATTAAAATTAGTCCCACTGTATGGATAGCATATTAGGTGTTGCATAAACAAGTGCAGGGAAAAGAGGTTGTGCCTTTTAGAACCCACCCACCAATTTTTAATGTGAGGGCACCTTACAATAGAGTGCCAGAACCAGCTCACCCCTATGCACACCTCTTCCCAACTCCCTGCTCATTGAGATCACATAGGTAGAGTGAAATTGGCCAAAATAGGAGTATTTACACCATGGAAATTAGCCAGTGCTATATAACACAAGGACTTCCTGTTCCTAGCCCGTTTCCCTCACCCCATCATGCCCTCACCCCCACCCCACAGCTGGTTGTTAATTTAGACATTTAGCAACACACAGGGCTTTGGGAGCTGCAGGAGGAGTCTGACAGGGCTTGGAGAAACTAGGCAGAAATGCCTCCAGAGAGAACCTGCCTCAAATTCAGTGAGTCATCCCTGAATGGGCCATCATTGAGGAGAGATTTGTTGCTGGAGAGTGGCGCTGACAAGTCATTTTAGCCAGGCTATGAACACTGGCTTCCCCAGCACGGAATTCCTGAGCCCAGTTCTGAGACAGACAGCACATCCAGAGTGAATGAGGTGAAACCAGTAAGCACGTGTAAAACATAACTGTTGCATTTCACAGAGGTACTGCTGTTTTGCAATTTTTACAGTGTAAGTTTTTTTTTAATTAGTGTAATTTACAATTGCCTTTCTTGTCTTGTAACTTCATAAGTTACATTTTTATTTTAAGATGTAACTGATCAGAACCGTAAACCTCCCTAGGAATCGCCCTAGTTCTTCCATTTCCGTGGCTGGCGGCCCAGCACGCTAGCCCCTGTTTCACCAGGTGTGAGATGGGGCCTCAGGCCTCCTGAGTGCAGGGCCAGGCGGGGTGGGTCCCATCCGCTGCCGGTCAAGTGGTTCGGGCTGCTGTGGGGCCCACGCAGCCGGAGCAGGCAGTCCTCAGCCCGGGAAGCCCCCCGCCCCTGCCTCTGTTCCGGGACCTGAGCCCCTGGAGGAGCAGCAGCGTGGGTGGTCTGCTCACACCCCTCCCAAGCAACCCCATAAAGGTGGGGAGGGTGGGTGAGGGGCCATTTCCCAGGTCATGTTTGCCGCCCTTCCAATCCTAATTGTTATGGTGTGCCAATCACCGGGAAGGTGATAACAAGGGCGCTTTCTGCTAATTTGCTTAAACTAGGGCTTTTGCATTCTGATTTTGGAATGTTGGGCTTCGTTCAGAAATTCCCTGTTATGGTCTCGCCATCGCAGGTTGTTAGGTACCCGGAGAGGGAGGGACCACCCCGAGGCAGCGGAGGCCGGAGAGGCGGGGGACTTGCACATCCTGTCGTGGCTACGCAAGGACAGAGCGCGGGAATCTGTGCTGAATTCGAAGTTCAGGACTCCTTCAATCTATTTACTCAAACAGTGAGACATTGGACAAAAACTAAGATATTGGATTTTCTTTTCTAAATATTCAGCGCTAAGTAAAAAGAGGCTTAATCTTTAACAAGTGTGTGCGTGAGCGCGGACATTTGGCTGGGATAAAGCAGGCATGCTGGATGACCAACAGGTGGCAGTGCTCCCCTGCTGTCCGCAGCCGCGTCACTGCACCGGGCGGGAATAGTGTTTCTGCAGGTCTAGGCTAATCCCTGGGGAAGGATAGAAAGGCTGCCAGGCGGAGGGGTGAGCTAGCACCCGGCATGTGCCCCCTCCCTCTCCATGCCTCACCCCCACCCCCTAATGGAGAGACTTACCTGGTAAAGTATCTCTTCCAGGCTGATCTGCCCTTATGGATTTGAGAAGAAAAGAGAAAAGCAACCCTGAGCAGGCTGGACTTACCTGGAGGGTTCCTTTACATTTAACTTATGGAATGTTTTGATTATCTCTTTTCCATTGGCTTTTCATTTAACAGCACAGAGGGGCACACTTAAGGGAGGAGGTGAGATCTGGGGACGGGTCCCCAGGGGCAATCTGTCCAGTAGAGGGAATCAGGATGGAGCCCTGTTAGGCAAGGGATACAGGAAGGAGCACAAGACCATTGTTTCTTGCCTGTGTGCTCTACACCAAAATATAAAAATAGTTCTAACATATCACAGGCTTACTATGTACTAGGCATTGCACAAGCTTTTCATAGAAACTGTTGCATTTATTTATTTATTTAAAAATTACAAGAAAGAAGCACAAACATCCTTAACATATGCTCATTCTGTTCTGCATATACAATCAGTAATTCACAATATTATCACATGGTTGTGTTGCATTTATTTTTACAACCACCTGTGTGGTAGGTACAATCACTGTATCTATTTTACAGATGAGGAAACTGAGTTTTCAGAAAGAGAAAGAAACTTGACCATCTAATAGTATTGAAGTTAGAATTTGACCTTAAACCCAGGTAACCTGACTCCATGCCCTTTCCAGTGGTCCCCCAAGCAGAGGGCATCTTCTGACCTCATGGGATTAGTTCTGGGCAGTCCTACCCATGGGGCATCAGCCTTTGGGACGGCCACAGGGTTGGCCCGTCTAGGGATGGCTCTTAATTAGCCTCTGACTCGAGATGACTTACTTGGAGCTTTGTCCTTGGTAAGAATTGCACTTACCATTTTGGAAGGATGATCTCAGGTTCTCGTGGTTCCACCAAATGGAGGAGGTGCACACAGAGAGCGAACGCAGCCTGGGTGGTGTGGGCTGGGCCTCCTGTTAGAGAGCCTTGCCAATTAGAAGGTTAGTGGGGGCCAGAGCCAGGGCCAGGATTTAGAGAAAGCAACTCTGAAACCCTTGATTTCAAGGTTGAGGACTGCTTATGTATGTCTGCGGACTGACGGGTGCTTTTCCCTGATGGATACTGATGTGCAGCCATCTCACGCAGTGATCAATCTCAGGCAAAACACCTCCTCTTGGTATCTGGTTTGATTTCGCAATTTCTTTCATTCCACAGAATGTGGTTTAGACAGCCATTCACTCGGTCCTTCTGAGAGCATTTATTGATACCTATTATGTACCTGGCTCTGTGCTCAGCCTGGGAAAAATAGTAATAATGATAATGATAACAATAACCTTTTTATTTTATTCTAGTAACATATATAAAACCTAAAATTTCCTTTAACCACATTCATATGTATAATTCAGTGTTGTTAATTATGTTCACAATGATGTGTTATCATCACCACCGTCTATTACCTAAACTTTCCCATCATCCCAATAGATACTGCACAATTAAGCATTAACTCCCTATTTCCTACCCCAACTCCATCCCCTGGTAAGAAATATTCTAGATTCTGACATTATGAGTTTACTTATTCTAATTATTTCATATTAGTGGGATCATAAAATATTTGTCCTTTCATGTCTGGCTTATTTCACTCAACATGACATCCTCAAGATTCATTCCTGTTGTCACACGTATCAGAACTTCATTCCTTTTTAATGCTGACTAATATTCCATTGTGTGTATATACTGCCTTTTGCTTATCCATTAATGGACACTTAGGTTGCTTCTGTCTTTTGACAATTATGAATAATACCGCCCTGAACACTGGGTGTGAAAATATCTCGATGAGTCCCTGCTTTCAGTTCTTTTGGGTATATATCTAGATGTGGGACTGCTGGGTTATACGGTAGTTCTGTACTTAGCTTTCTGAGGAACTGCCAAACTGTCTCCTACAGTGGCTGCACCATTTTACATTCCCACCAATAATAACTGTTCCTATTTCTGCACATCCCCTCTAACATAAGTAGTTTTCCATTTTTAGAATAATAGTCTTTCTGGTGGGTGTGAAATGGTATCTCATTGTGAGTTTTGTTTGAATTTACTTGATGGCTAATGATGTTGAGCATTTTTTAAATGTGCTTTTGGCCATTTGTATATTTTCTTTGGAGTAATGTCTATTCAAGTCTTTTGCCCATTTTTAAATTGGGTTGTTTTTTGTTGTTGTTGAGTTGAAAGATTTCTTTATATATATATATGTACTGGATATGTCAACCCTTATTGGATGAGTTTTTTCTTTTTCCTTTTTATTTCTGTTTTCTGGAGTGATACAAATGTCCTAAAAATGATCATAGTAATGAAATGCGTAATATGTGACAATATTGTGAGCCATTGATTGTATACTTTGGATGGACTATATGTATGTGAAGATAAAACACTTACACACAAAACCCTAATTAGATATGTGGTTTCCAAACATTGTCTCCCATTGTGTAGGTTGTCATTTCACTTTCATGATAAAGTCCTTTGAGGTACAAGTTTAAAACTTTGATGATGTCCCACTTATCTGCTTTATCTCAAACTAGAATAAAATCTAGAATATCTGTTGCTAGAATATCTAGAATATCTGTTGCTAGGTGATAGGGTGGACATAGGAAATAGGGAGTTAATGCATAAATTGCACAGAGTGTTTATTTGGGATGATGGGAACGTTTTGGGGATGGATGGTGGTGGTGCTAGCACATCTTTTGTTGGTTGTGCTTTGGGTGAAAAGTCTAAGAAACCATTGCCTAACATAAGGTCCTGAAGATCTTTCCCTATGTTTTCTTTTAGGAGTTTTAAAGTTTCAGTTCCTATATTTAGGTTATGATCCATTTTGAGTTGATTTTTGTATGTGGTGTGAGGTAGGGGTCCACCTTCATTCTTTTGCATATGAAGATCCAGTTTTCCCAGGACCATTTGCTGAAGAGACTGTTCTTTCCAAATTGAGTGGTCTTGTACCCTTGTCAAAATTCAGTTGGCTATAGGGTGAATGGGTGGTTCAGTGGTAGAATGAACCCATGCAGGAGACCAGGGTTCAATTCCTGGACCATGCACCTAAAACAAACAAACAAACAAAAATATCAATTGGCTATAATTGTGAGCGTGATTTCTGAGGTCTCAATTCTACTCCATTGTCTATATCTCTGTCCTTGTGCCAGTACCATGCTGTGCTGATTACTATGGCTTTGTAATAATTTTTAAGATCAGAAAGTGTGAGGCCTCCAACTTCGTTCTTCTTTTTCAGGATGGTGAACCTTCCAAATAAACTTGATGATAGGCTTTTTCACTTCTGCACAGAAGGATGTTAGAATTTCAGTTGGAATTATGTTGAATCTGTAAATGACTTTGAGTAGAATTGACATCTTAACAATATTTAGTCTTCAATCCATGAACATGAAACATGCTTCCATTTATAATGTCCTTCCTACTTTGATTTCTTTTGTTTTGTAGTTTTCTATGTGCAAGCCATTTACATTCTTAGTAAGATTTGTTCCTGGTTATTTGATTTGTTTAGTTGCTATTATAAGTGGAATTTTTTTTCTTGCTTGCTTCTTCCAATTGTTCATTACTAGTGTATAGAAGCACTACTGATTTTGGGGTGTTTCATGCTCTTTTAATCTCTTTGGTGCTATCCTCAATGCTAGGCTTATACATTATGGCTGAGCTGCTTAATTCCAATTACTGTGCCTGCATTTCAGCCTTTAAGGGGAGGGAAGAGCAGTCTCCTTCCCTTTGAGGCCACCATCTGGAAGCAGTTCACATAATTTCCTGCATGCCAAGGGTTAGTATTTAATCACATGGCTATACCCAGAGAGGCAGGGCAATACAGTGCCAACATCCTCAGATTCTAATATTTTATAAAAGGGAGAGGATGAATAATGGGGTTACATCTAGCATTCTTTTCCACAGAAAATATGTGCTAGAGGTAAGTCATAATGATGGTCAGATAGGTGAGGTGTTAGGGACGTAGCACTCACTCGTGCAGTTAGAAGCGTGAGATCTGGAGTTGGGCTTCTTGGGTTTGGATGCCGGCTGCACTGTTTATGTAGTTGTAGGACTTTGGAAGTTTCTTGCTTCTGCAAAACTGGGATAATAACATCCTGTTTGAGTGTCATGGGCATTAAATGAAATAATGCCTCTGAGTGTTTGCTGTTTTTTGTCTTAACCTGGGTTTCCTAGAAAGCTGCACCCGATGCTCAGCCTAAGTGCTAATGCTTTATAATGAAGTCATCTCAGGGCGGCGAGAGGGGTCAGCCAGGGATGGAAAGCAAATATAGGGCCGTGCCTTACTAAGCTGGCTGAGTTCATAGAAAGACACAGCCTGTCAGCTGGCGACCGGAGATGTCTGTGGGGTAAATTGGAGGGAGGCAGGGTGGAGGAACTTATCAGCTGCACCCCTCCTGAGTGCTATCCCCATGATCAGTTCATCTTGTGGAGTTAAATACCACATACCTGGCTGCACGGCAGGTCCTTTTTGCCCCTGCAGTGTGGTTCTTTCTCCAGGCTGGCGGTGGTGGGTGGAGCCATGGACTCCAGTTGTTGGCCTCGAGCTGTGGAACCAGCTGGCAGAGCCAGTTGCCACAGGGATTGCAGAAGTATGGCGAACAGCCAAGGACCAGAAGACTCAGCTGCTGGGGTAGGTTCCTGCCTCCGTATTTCGCCGCGAGCCTCGCACAGAGCCGCCCGTGACTGAGATACCCTAAACAGTGTCTGTTCCTGCCAGCAGGGAAGAGCTTCCCGAGTCCCGAGATGACAGGCAGGGTGGCGCCAGAGCCAAGGGACCTAAGATGCTGGGACTGCAGCCCTAGAGAGGATGCCCCTGGTCCAGGGCGATGGGTTTAGATCCCATTCTTCTGGGCAACTTGTTAAAAATGCAGCTTCAGGGCGCCAGCCAGAGAGCTGATTGGAAAGGTCTGGGGGAACCCTGGACAACATCTGCATTTTAAGAAGCCCCCAGGCGATCCTGAAGGAGGAGGCCTGGTGACCGGATTGGGGAATGACAGGTTTACCAGCTGCAGCTACCCTAGCGCCTACACCACCACCTGGAGCCGGGTTGAGGGGCCCCCTGCAGAGAGGCAGGGGATTTTCTTTTTCTTTTCTTTCTTTTTTTTTTTTTTTTTTAGCATGAATATGTATTCCTTTTTTCTTTTGTCAGAATTCTAAAAGTAGTTACTAAAGAAACTTTTGAACACTTTAAAAATAGAGGGCAGGGCGAGCCATTTGTCACGCGGGACCTCCCTGGGGCCCTGTCAGCGGCTCAGGGGCCCAACCCAAGTGAGGAAACCACGTGAAAATCCGGGTTCCTGGGCAGCCCCAGGGTGCGTGCCCGCTGCCCTGCCCACCTGCAGGTGCTTTGCTGTGTAGAGGTGATTTTGTTGAGGCTGATGTTGCATTCGACATAAAATAACTTAAAAGAAAGGAAGAAGGTGAAAAAGGAAAAACGGGCTGTCAGACTCAGGAGATTAAAAACATTCGTATTTCTTACAACACCTGGCCTCTGGGTGGGAAGATTTGTTCCCAGAGATGTGAGACTTCTCCTCCTCTAACTGAAGGCAGGGGCAGGCCCCGTTCTCAGAAACGTTATTTCAGGGGGACATAATATGGTGTTTCCACTGGGGACAGTCCTCCCCTGCCTTGCCAGAACTCAGGACAAAGTTCCCTGAAGTTGGATCTCACCTTCCTTTTGAGGACCCAGTACCAAATCCTACGAATCAATGTGCGTTATCCATCTCCCAGCGAGAAGGCCTCCTTTGCCTGTGTGACACTCTAATGCATTGTGTGCTGGTAGCATCTCTGTGCTCAGTTGTCTGTCTTACACATTGGGGCAGGGGGTCAGTGCCTTCATTACATGGGGGATATCGCTGATAGAGTTGAATTGTGACCTTGGGGACTCCCTGACAGGACTGGATCCAAGTCTGTGGGGTCTGAAGCTTCCATAATTTTGGAGGAAGGACCTCTTAAAACCAAAAACGCACATTACAAAATTAGGTATAAAAGCGCATATTGTTTTAGGAAACAAATCACAGCAAATCAGAAATACCACAAACATGATACAATGAGAGAAATAAAATATTTCCATTAGTTAACTGTGCTTACAATCTTATATTTCGTTTCACACATTTTTTGGTTGCACATTCTTGGATCACCTCTTCATATAATAGTGACTTTGTAATATTTTTTCATGGAGAGTAAAGAAAGATAATTCAGGTTTTCTTTAAACCTGGTAGGTCAAAATTTGTTTTTCGCTATTGTATTTTAGAAAGCGTCATAACTCTTTCTCGGCAGGTCATGTAAATTTTTAGGTTTGTTGTCAAATGTGTGAAAACCACTATTAAGCTTCTTTCATAAAAGAACTGGACGAATTTCCCACAGATTTGCCACTGGCTTCATATAGTCCAAATCTTGATTCTCCATCACTACCTCACACTTCCAGAATGTTCTCACATCCCTACGCTGCCTCTGGCTCTGCACTTCTGTGTCAGGAGGGTAGATGAGAATGCCATTCCTCCTACCGGAAGCCGCCCCTCAGGATGGTTGACAATAACTTAACCCACGAAGTGACTGAATCGCATAAAATGTCCCATGAAACTCAAATTAAATGCACCCCTAACTCAGTCCCCCCTTAATGGAATGCCCAGAATATCTTCCACCACTCTACTGGGGGATATATGGTGAAGGGGATGTCAGAAGGGAAAGAGGTGGAAGTCTTCATTGACTGAGGTTGCAATATGTCTACAAAGCTTACAAAAGCATCTGGCGTGTGAACACGCTGCTGGGACCCTTCCCAGGACTTCGACCCGAGGTGCCCCGCCACTTAGGCGTCATCCACTTCAGGGCCCAGCCGCCTCTGCTCTCTGCTGTGTTCGTGCTGGTAAAGTGGGGTCTCTAGCCTGGCTCGGTGCTAAGAAACAGGGCAGGAATAGGACGTGCCTGGGCAGGGATACGCCGACCTGGGGCGATGTAGAGCAATGCTTCCAGAGAGAGGTCTCGTCTTCGTTCTGCCTCCTGGGGAGGGGGTGCGGTGGGTCCCTGCACCCTTGGAATTTTCTGAGTGATTGTGGTGTCTTTGTGAATTATGGCAAGCCCCCAGACCACACCTGATTGTTGATGCTGATGGAATGACACTGGGAGTGGGGTGCACACCAGTGGTCTTAGGATGGGCGTTGGTCATGCCAGATAGGTCAACGATATGATTAGGAGGTTGGGGCTTGGGGTCGTGTCATATTAGCCAGACCTCAGGGAAGGAAGAGGGCCTGGGCATCTGACTCAATAGTCAGTCATGGCCATGTAATGAAACCCTAATAAAAAACCCTGGACACTGAACCTCAAGTGAGTTTCCCTGATGGGAAATACACATCATGTGCCAGGAGGGTGATGCATTCAAACCCCATGGAGAGAGGACAGGGGAGGTTTGCATTTGAGACTTTCCCAGTCCTCTCCCTCTGTGCCTCTTTTTGGGGGGCAGGTCCTGAGCCTGGTCCTTTGCTGTAATAAAACTGCATGAGTTAGTAAAACACTTCCTTGGGTTTTGGGAGTCACTCTAGGGAATTATTGAACCTGCATGGGTGGTGGGAACCCTTGAATTTGTAGCCACTTGGTCGGAAGTAAGGGTAGCCCAGGGAGTCCCCAAATTTGTGGCTGGCATCTGAAGTGAGAGCCGCTTCACGGCAGATTTGTGCTCTTCACCTGAGACTCTGACCTCACCCCAGATACAGTCAGATCTGCATTGCACGCTGCCTCTGCGCCTGAATCTTTCCCAGCTCTGCCTTGGGCAGCAGGGCAGAGAAGCCCTGCCTTAAATCCCGACCTTCTAAGACACAGGAAATGGAGATCCTCTGTTTCCTAGTTAGAGAAACAGCTTTGGAAGAGGCTGCTTCCCGAGTCTGGTGATTTCTTCCCCAAGGAGCAGGAAGGCAATTTCTGTTTCCCTTATGGTCCGAAGGAAATGTGTGGGGGGGGGGAGGGGGGAGGCTGGGGGGTGGGGGAGGGAACAGCTGTTGGTTTAAAGTCTCAGGTAGGCTGGTGTTACAGTTTCCCAATTTGAAGGCTCTGGCGGTGTGGGTGGCTTCTTGGGAGAGCTCCATGTGTCAGGAAATTACTTCTTATCAAATTAGAGGTGATAATAGGACAACGCCTCGCAATGTTTGAAGGTGTTGAGAAGGCAGTGAGACAGGAGAATGCATTTCTTGGCTTGCCTCTGCCAATGTAGGTCAGCGCACATAGCCTGGTGTATAGGGAAAAGGGGTTTTAGGGACTTACAAGGAGCTATTCTGTTTAGGGACTCTGTATTTATTTTTATGTTTTCATAGGGCTGCCATTGGAGATGAGAGGGCCAGGCTGGTCTATACAGGTCCTTTAATGTTCTAACGTCTGTCATCATTGGCTTTGGTTTAAAGCACATGCCCTGTTATAGGACAAGTACCCTTGAGAGGGGTCGTGCCCCAGGCTACTACGGTCATTCACACCAGAGCGAGAATCTGCTCATCAGCCGTTTCCACACACTGATGTCAGGGAGAATCCAGGAGACCAGCCTTGTAATGTGTTACCAGGGGGAATATTTGAGAGCCCGTAGCTATGTAGCTCTGTCATCTCCCTCTCCCCTTTTCCTTAGGGGTGAGGGACCCCAGACAGCCTCTGAGTAATAAGAAGGCCCCGGCATCAGGGGTAGCCTGATGGGGGTGGGGCTTGGAAAGAGGAAGGTGGGAGAACATCAACAAGAAACTTCAGCTGCTTCATGGATTGGCCCAGAGCGGACCTGGAGTATCTTGAATGGCATCAAGGCCTCTGTTTCCAGCTCTGCTGAGGAGAAAAGGAGGTGATGTGGTTCCAGGGTCTGATGCTAAAGTGACTGTGTTCTCGGGACTACTCAGAATTGGGGCCCACCTCACATGCTAGCAGAAGGGGAGCAAGAATTCAGCGAGCCACGGCTTACTCCTTTTTCTTCTCTTCCTCCCTCCCATCCTCCCTCCCCCCTTTCTCCTCCCTCCTTTCCTTCTTTCTTAGCTTCCTTCCTTCCTTCCTTCTTTCGTCCCTCCCTCCCTCCTTCCTTTCCTCCCTTTCCCCCTTTCTCTCTCTCTTCTTTCCTCAGATTTTGTTTGCGTGCCAGTCCCTCTTCCAGGGGCTGGGATACAGAAGTGAACAAATACAGACCAGTTCCCTGTCCTCAAGGGCTTACGTTCTAGTGAGGTCAAATTCACAAGCATGGTATGGGTGGGCCACTGTAGCTCAGTGGCAGAGTTCTTTCCTGCCATGCTGGAGACTCGGGTTCGATTCCCCGTGCCTTCCTAAGGAAAAAAAAAAAATTCACAAGCATATAACTATGATGTTAGGCACTATATTGGGAGTTTATCATGAATCTTCCTAACAACTCTGCAAATTGAGTTTATTGTTCCCATTTTGCCAATAAGGAAACAACACAGAGGACAGTGTCTGGCAGCCTATACTTATTTTGTAAAGTGAATAAGTGAATAAACAAATGAATGAATCGACTCATCAAGAATTAAAGTGGTTGACTCAAGACCACACAGCACAGCTCATAATTGGTGATTGCCTTGGTCTGGCTCCAAATCTCCACCGTGCTCTCCCTTCCAGATTGGTTGGACCTGGAGGTGGGGTTACATCTCCTCTGATTCTGGAAATAAAGGCAGCTGGGGCTTCCTCAGCTACCTTCTTCTCCTCGGTGACCTCCCTTTTTTTCCCCTCCTCCTTATTTCTGTTTTTAAATCTCGCCTCCCCACTTCTCTCGCATTCTCCTTCCATTTCCTCCTCTCCCTTTCTGCTTCTCAACAGACAAGACACACAATGGGATGGCTGCTCTCCTTGGTGGCCTTTGGACCTGCAGAACTGTCTGCCTCCTGAAGAAGGGGGTGACAAGAAAGCTGAGGAGGAGGAAAGAGAGAATCCAGTCAGTCATCTTCACCTTAGCCCCACACGCCCAGGGAAGGGGGTTCAGACAGGACCAGTGAGGACCTCTAAGACAGTCTATTTTTTTTTTTAACTTTTTTTTAATTGTATAATATATATTCAAAGGAAAGAAAGAGAAAAGCAAGAGTTTTCAAAGCACCCTTCAACAAGTAGTTGCAGGACAGATCCCAGACTTTGTCATGGGCCACCACACCATCATCTTAAGTGTTTCCTTCTAGCTGCTCCAGAGCATTGGCGGCTAGAAGGAGTATATATATTTTTTATCATCAGTTTTTTTCTTTTTTTTGGGAAGAATAGCATCTATACAAAAAAGCAATAGATTTCAAAGCACCGCACAACAATTAATTGCAGAACAGATTTCAGAGTTTGGTGTGGGTTGTAATTCCGCAATTTTAAGTCTTCACCTCTAGCCACTCCAAGATACTAGCGACCAAAAGAAACAGTTTAATGATTCAGCAAGCACACTCATTTGTCAAACCCTACCTTCTCTGTACAACTGAGACATCTATTTTAAGGAAACTCAAAAAAACTAAGCTCATTTATATAGTTCAATGTTTGAGGAAATGGCCACTTACAAATACTCTTTTGAGGCAGTCACATTGAGCAGTTACTACAAATTTCGGGCACCATGAACCAACCAGTTTTCATCTCGGCTTCAAATAATTATGTTAGTGATTTCCAAACTTTCGCAGGTATCAAAGTACCCTGGAGGGCTTGAAACAGACTGCTGGGCCTCGCCTCCAGAATTTCTGTTCCTCTGGGTCTGGTCAGAGTTTGCCTTTCTAACAAGTTCTCAGATGCCTCAGGTGTATGAACCCATACCTCAAGAACCAGTGAATTATATTTTAAGTCCACCATGAATTTTTTAAAATGCAATTTTATTAAGATATATTGAATATTCACACACCATATAATCATCCAAATTGTGCCATCAGTGGTTCACAATATCATCGTATAGCGGTGCCTTCGTCATTAGAATAGATTTTTGAACATTTTCATTACTCCGAAAATAAATAAAAATAGGAATAAAGGTAAAACAGAACACCCCTCCACCCTATTATTTATTTATTTTCTTTTTTCCTTCTTACTCATCTGTCCACATGCTGGTAAAGGGAGTGTCAGTCACAAGCTTTTCACAATCACATGGTCACACCTTAAAAACTCGACCGTTATTCACTCATCTTGAGAATCAAGTCTATTGGATTACAGTTCAACAGTTTAGATATTTCCCTCTAGCTACTCCAATACACCATAATCCCACCCTGAATTTATCAGTGGTTTCTCAGAAGCCACATGGGGAGCCTTCACCCTGTGTCCTCTAGTGGGTCCTGGCACTGTGAGTGAGGAGACACAGCATGGTGCCAGGGTCTGGGCTTCACCTTGGGGACCTGTCCCCACCACTGGCCCTGCCTGCCTCAGAGGGCTGACGGGAGGTGGGGCCAGCCGAAGAGCAGGACACATGGGCCCAGGGGACAGGGCAAAGAGCTGTCAACATGTGTGGCTATTTAAGGCCTAGAATTTATTAACTGGAACACAGAGTCTCAACCCCTGGGGCCAGAGAGGGATTTGGGTCAACAGGAAATTGACCTACAATGAGCCAGAAGAGTGCCACTCATATGAAGCAGAACTTTCTTGGCCTCTGCCCTGTGGCAGTGTGAAAGAGGAAATAATTAAAGGTGGCCTGATGCTTGCGTGCCCTCCAAGGCGGGATATTCACTCTGGAGCCAGTTGGGAACAACTGCCAGCAACCAAGTCCATGTCATAGAATGTCTGCCTAATTGCAATAGTAGCTTATTCCAAAACCAAAAGGCAAAGCCATTTTTATTTGGTTGCATCTGAAAGGCCCTCTCACATGAGAGTCATTAAAAGAAATATCAGAGGTGCACATGGGTGATGGATTTGAGTCTCATGTGTCACGAATACAAAAAGTAGAGAGCCCCTTTACCTTCAACCGTCATCCTTCTCCCCTCTACAGAGGGAGCCGCTTCTGGTGTGCTGCTTTTTTTTTTTTTTTTTATGACTTTTACTCTCCTTTTTGGGTAATGATACCTTTTGGGACATTTTTACCAGGCATTGGCCGTGTCTTATTCATCTCGGTGGGCTCAGTCTCCGGTCCAGAGTAGGGGCTAGGAAAGCCGACAGCAAATGAACAGCGAAAAGGAATGAATGAACTAATCAGTTAATCAACCGTCAGTGGGAGGGTGGGAGTGAGGAAAATAGTACTGGCTGCAGAGGTGCTGGGAACATGGATATTTGCTCAAAATGAGGCTAATGTTGAAATTTTTTCCTTGAATAGACGAAAAGCCTACATTTGTATAGTGCTTCACGGTTTAGAAAGCATCTTCTCATCAGAGAGCTTTGCCACCATCCCCAGGTTTCACAGATTTCTTTGTCGCCAACTCTGATCTGGTCTGTGGGGCTGACGGCTAATCACAGACTTTGTTCCTGCCCTGGGTTTCTTTCTGAAGCAGGGTGAGAGCTGCTTGTGCTGTAAGAGTGCGGTCAGGCTTCAAATGCTTCACTCTTGGGGTGGAACTTCCTGGTGGCTTTGCAGGGGAAAGCAGCAATACTCACAGCCAAACCCAACAGCGTCCCTGGGGCCCCTGCACCTCAGAACTGCACCAGCTGCGGTCTGTGTGCCTCCGGGGATTTCAGACCCAAGCTCAGGATCTCCTGGACTTCTAATAAAACAGTCCTTTTGGAAATTCCCTTGAAGTTTCCCTCTCTGGCCATGTGTGTTCCGATGGCCTGGTGGCCTGGTAAGACCTTTAGATTAAAAGATGCTGGTTCCTCCACCTGCTCTCCTATGTTATCTTCAAACATTTGAGCTGTCAGGAGTGGGACATTTATACCCCTTTCCTTCTTTTCCAGGTTTGCTGGCACTTGAGTGCAGAAGGGTTGGCTTTTATAAACTCCAGGAAAAAGGGTTAGTATGAATCCCTTATGCTGAGAGCTTAAAAATTGCATCTGGTGAAGGCAGCTGACCCTGTCTTGCTCCTCAAATCCATTTTAAAAGCAATACCTAACCAGTGTGTGCTATTCCAGTCTACTTTCCTTCTTTTATGCCAAAGTGAGCCAAGGAGCCCTGGTGGCCTCTATATGGGAAAAGACCAAAAACGGTGTAAGGTTGCAGTGTCCATGTCTGCACTCTGAGGCCTGTGTCAGTTGATTTCTCAAAGACAAAAGAAGCTGCAAGCACCTCAAAGCCACCTTTCACAACCAGGGCACAGGCAACACCCAGGTTCTACAAACACTTTCTTTTTTATCCACCCAATTACTACTTGCTCATCTCAACACTGATGAGTCAAACTTGCAGGTGCCAGGACTTAGGAGTCTGGGTCCAGGTTAAACACTGCCTCCTCCACGCAGTCTTCCCTGATTCCCCATTGTGCTATTACTCTTTTCACCGTGCTGCTCCCAGAATGCTTTTCTGCTCTCCCTTTATGCCATCCCCTATGTGTTATCTGAGTTGTAGGTATTTTTTACGTGTCCTAGCTGTCCTCGTAAACTCTGTGAGGGTGAGGACTGGGTCAGCCAGGACAGTGGTTTGCACCATGATGGGTACTTAAAGTTTGCTGAATTGAAGTGAGTTTTTAGAAATTTGTTTCAGCTTCTCTTCACAGCCAGTTCCTGGTGGTGCTGTGTCCTGGATTCCAAAGGCACATGGGCTTAAAGGGTGGAGAAGAGCTTGGAGCCTTGCCAAAAGCCCCTGACCCCTGATGATCTGGGGCAGGTCCGCCATTGTGTGTGGAGGGGGATAGGGGCTGGGTAGGGCTGGGCCGGCCTCACCTCAGGGCCCTCCAAGCCCTCAGAGTTCTCTTTCTTGGTGCCCTGGGCCCCTCAGGGGCCTCCTGCCAGCAGACTGCTCTCTCTCCCTGCCCTTTCTATGAACAAGGCTCTGTCCTTAGCCCTCTCAGCTTCTGCCACGTGCTGCAGGAGGCTTCAGACAGCACAGGTCTGTTTTTAGATTTTGCCTCACGTGTGTTCCACTAACGTAATGAGCTCTCTATAGGGAGAGCTTTCTTGAAAGACCGTTGCTAAGGGCCAGTCCCACGTTTCTGTCCGCGTTGTGATGGAAACGTGATTGGAATGCTGATCCAAGCTCAGCCGAACCTGCTGGGGTGTCTGGCTGGAGAGACCTCTTCTGCAGGAGGCTGTGGGATTTCACAGGCCGGCAGACCCAGACCAGTTATTTCATCAAATGGACGAAGGGGTGGGAGTCTGGGAAGACTTTGGATCCATGTGGCCGAGGGCACATGTCCACGTCAACAGCTGTGCCTAAGTGCTACCTGCATCGGCACCAAAGATGCAGGACCGATACAGTGGGCCCTGCCTCCAAGGAGCGTAGAAGTTGGCCCGAGAAGTGAAAGTAGGCAGAAAATGGTTAATTGACAATCTGGGGCTGCCCAGGTCTAAGTGCAGATGGTCAGGGGTCCCAGAGGAGGGGGGACGCCTGTATGGGCTGGAGCAGTCAGGAAAGGGAGTGCTTAAACTGGACCTTAAAGCACCAGCCTTGAGGGCTTGAAGCTGTGAGAGAGAGCCACAGGTGCAGGGAAGGATGGATCAGCAGAGAGGTGGAGGGAGGGCCAGTAGGGGGGAGGGGGGAGGGCCACCTGGCACAATGGTGGTGGTAGTCTTTGTTCTTACCATGTGTCTAGGCCAGGCTCCTTCTAGGGGTTTCCTCTTTGTGTCTTCACAACCACCCTGAAAAGGTGATGCTGTTATCTGTTTTTACAGATAACAACTGAAGCCCAGAGAGGTTACATGCAGCGCCCACGGTCACACAGCTGATGAGTATCTGGAGTTAACCTACCAGGTTGTTCTGACTCCAAAGCATGTGTTGAGATGGAGGGTAGTAGTGAGATGAGCTGCCTACCTGGTGGGAAGGGGTTGGAGAAGGTCTGGACAGTGGAGGGCCAGAAAAGCTACCCTGAGGGTCTTGGCCTGTATCCTGGGCTTAGGGGTCACCCAAGGAGAGGTACACACCTCACACGAACCATATAAAAATTCTCGGTAAAGAAAAAAAAATATATATATACATCAGTATTAGTATATATCGTATGTACTATATATATCTCTGAGTTTTATTTGCCTCATTCTTTAAGAATTTTTATTTGTTTGTGCTTTATCAAGTAAATAATATATTAGTAGTTCATGTCTATATTTACACATGTTTAAATATACATACATAAGGATACAGGTGTAGAAGTATTTTACTGATGGGTTTCCTGATAAGAATAGTTTGGTACCTACTGCTGAAGATGATGTTCAGGATGTGAGGGGCAAGTGGAGTCTCCACAAATCTTAGGATTGTAAAATTTCACTACAGATTCCACAGATGTGAAAAGAACACTAAAGGAATATTATGATTATTCTGCGTCACTAAATTTGACAACTAAATAAAATGGACACATTTCTTATTGTAATAAAGAGTCTGATTCCATTTTTTGATGTTTCGGTGCTGACAGTTTTAAAGCTTTTCTGCCCCCTTTTCTTTTTTTTTTTTTAAGTGTTTAATTTTGAGGAGTTCCCATTTATTTATTTCTTTCTTCAGTGCTCTTGCTTTAGGTTTAAGGTCTATAAAACCACCTCCAATTATAAGATTTATAAGATATCACCCTACATTTTCCTCTAACTGTTTTGTGGTCTTAGACCTAATGTTTAGATCTTTGATCCATTTTGAGTTAACTTTTGTATAGGGTGTGAGATACGGGTCCTCTTTCATTCTTTTGCATATGGATATCCAGTTCTCTAGGCACCATTTATTGAAGAGACTGCTCTGTCCCAGGTGAGTTGGCTTGACTGCCTTATCAAAGATCAAATGTCCATAGATGAGAGGGTCTATATCTGAGCACTCTATTCGATTCCACTGGTCAGTATATCTATCTTTATGCCAATACCATGCTGTTTTGACCACTGTGGCTTCATAATATGCCTTAAAGTCAGGCAGCGTGAGACCTCCAGCTTTGTTTTTTTTCCTCAAGATACTTTTAGCAATTTGGGGCACCCTGCCCTTCCAGAAAATTTGCTTATTGGTTTTTCTATTTCTGGAAAGTAAGTTGTGGGGATTTTGATTGCTATTGCGTTGAATCTGTAAATCAATTTAGGTAGAATTGACATCTTAACTATAGTTAGTCTTCCAATCCATGAACACGGTATGCCCTTCCATCTATTTAGGTCTTCTGTGATTTCTTTTAACAGTTTCTTGCAGTTTTCTTTGTATAGGCCTTTTGTCTCTTTAGTTAAATTTATTCCTAAGTATTTTATTCTTTTAGTTGCAATTGTAAATGGAATTTGTTTCTTGATTTCCCCCTCAGATTATTCATTACTAGTGTATAGAAACACTACAGATTTTTGAATGTTGTTCTTGTAACCTGCCACTTTGCTGTACTTGTTTATTAGCTCTAGTAGTTTTGCTGTGGATTTTTCAGGGTTTTCGATGTATAGTATTATATCATCTGCAAACAGTGGTAGTTTTACTTCTTCCTTTCCAATTTTGATGCCTTGTATTTCTTTTTCTTGTCTAATTGCTCTGGCTAGAACTTCCAGCACAATTTTGAATAACAGTGGTGATAGTGGACATCCTTGTTTTTTGTTCCTGATCTTAGGGGGAAAGTTTTCAGTTTTTCCCCATGGAGTGTGATATCAGCTGTGGGTTTTTCATATATTCCCTTTATCATGTTGAGGAAGTTCCCTTCTATTCTTATCCTTTGAAGTGTTTTCAACAGGAAAGGATGTTGAATCTTGTCAAATGCCTTCTCTGCATCAATTGAGATGATCATGTGATTTTTCTGCTTTGATTTGTTGATATGGTGTATTACATTAATTGATTTTCTTATGTTGAACCATCCTTACATACCTGGGATGAATCCTACTTGGTCATGATGTATAATTCTTTTAATGTGTTGCTGGATTCGATTTGCTAGAATTTTGTTGAGGATTTTTGCATCTACATTCATTAGAGAGATTGGTCTGTAGTTTTCTTTTTTAGTAGTATCTTTGCCTGGTTTTGGTATGAGGGTGATGTTGGCTTCATAGAATGAATTAGGTAGCTTTCCCTCCACTTCAATTTTTTTTTTGAAGAGTTTGAGCAGGGTTGGTACTAATTCTTTCTGGAATGTTTGTTAGAATTCACATGTGAAGCCGTCTGGTCTTGGACTTTTCTTTTTGGGAAGCTTTTGAATGACTGATTCAATTTCTTTACTTGTGATTGGTTTGTTGAGGTCATCTATGTCTTCTCGAGTCAAAGTTGGTTGTTCATGCCTTTCTAGGAACTTGTCCATTTCATCTACATTGTTGTATTTATTAGTGTAAAGTTGTTCATAGTATCCTGTTATTACCTCCTTTATTTCTGTGGGATCAGTGGTTATGTCTCCTCTTCCATTTCTGATCTTATTTATTTGCATCCTCTCTCTTCTTCTTTTTGTCAATCTTGCTAAGGGCCCATTAATCTTATTGATTTTCTCATAGAACCAACTTCTGGTTTTATTGATTTTCTCAATTGTTTTCATGTTCTCAATTTCATTTATTTCTGCTCTAGTCTTTGTTATTTCTTTCCTTTGCTTGCTTTGGGGTTAGTTTGCTGTTCTTTCTCCAGTTCTTCCAAGTGGACAGTTAATTCCCGAATTTTTGCCCTTTCTTCTTTTCTGATATAGGCATTTAGGGCAATAAATTTCCCTCTTAGCCCTGCCTTTGCTGCGTCCCATAGGTTTTGATATGTTGTGTTTTCATTTTCATTTGCCTTGAGATATTTACTGATTTCTCTTGTAATTTCTTCCTTGACCCACTGGTTGTTTAAGAGTGTGTTGTTGAGCCTCCACGTATTTGTGAATTTTCTGGCACTCTGCCTATTATTGATTTCCAACTTCATTCCTTTATGATCTGAGAAAGTGTTGTGTATGATTTCAATCTTTTTAAATTTGCTGAGACTTTCTTTGTGACCCAGCATATGGTCTATCTTTGAGAATGATCCATGAGCACTTGAGAAAAAGGTGTATCCTGCTGTTGTGGGGTGTAATGTCCTATAAATGTCTGTTAAGTCTAGCTCATTTATTGTAATATTCAAATTCTCTGTTTCTTTATTGATCCTCTGTCTAGATGTTCTGTCCATTGATGAGAGTGGGGAATTGAAGTCTCCAACTATTATGGTAGATGTGTCTATTTCCCTTTTCAGTGTTTGCAGTGTATTCCTCGTGTATTTTGGGGCATTCTGGTTCGGTGCGTAAATATTTATGATTGTTTTGTCTTCTTGTTTAATTGTTCCTTTTATTAGTATATAGTGTCCTTCTTTGTCTCTTTTAACTGTTTTACATTTGAAGTCTAATTTGTTGGATATTAGTATAGCCACTCCTGCTCTTTTCTGGTTGTTATTTGCATGAAATATCTTTTCCCAACCTTTCACTTTCAATCTATGTTTGTCTTTGGGTCTAACATGTGTTTCCTGTAGACAGCATATAGAAGGATCCTGTTTTTTAATCCATTCTGCCAGTCTATGTCTTTTGATTGGGGAGTTCAATCCATTAACATTTAGTGTTATTACTGTACAGGTAGTACTTTCTTCTACCATTTTGCCTTTTGTATTTTATATGTCATATCTAATTTTCCTTCTTTCTACACTCTTCTCCACAACTCTCTCTTCTGTCTTTTCGTATCTGTCTCTAGTGCTCCCTTTAGTTTGTGACCCACATCACAGCAAGCTGACAAGAAACCTGGATGCACCTTCCTTTGTCATCAGTGGAAGATTTAAACTCTGCAAGCAATTCTCACATAGGAACCTACTGCAGCCTCGCTCCCTAGCTGTCATTAAAATCCAAGCCAGCTTCCCGTCTCTGCTCTCTCAAATCACTTTCAGAGAGCTTGGGAGACCTGCTTACTCTCCCCAGAAAGCCTGTGTGTGTGTGTTTTGAGGTGGGGTGGAGTGGGGAGGTATCACCAGTCTTGATATGCAGACCAAATCTGGGTGGGAGCCCATCCTTTTTCTGCAGTGTGGCCACAATACTTGTAAAACAGAATTTACCAAAATTGACACAAGAAGAAATGGAAAATCTGAAGAGACCTATACATATTAAAACCATTGATTTATAATTTAAAAATCTCCCCACAAAGAAATATCTAGCCCTAGATGACTTCCCCAATGAATTCTACCACATGTTTAAGGAAAAAATAGTATCAATTATACACAAAATCTTCCAGAAAATAGTGGAAGAGGGAGTACTTCCCTACTTATTTTATGAGGCCAGTATAACCCTTACATCACAACAAAAGATATTACAAGAAAATATAATACATAACTGTTTCTTTCATTACACATGTTTCTTTCTAGACACAAAAATCCTTAAAATATTAGTAGTTTAAATACAGAAGTATATTAAAAGGATAGTATCTCATGACCAGGTGGGGCTTATCCTAGGAATGCAAGGTTGGTTTAACATTCTAAAATCAATCATAATAGTTCACCATATAATTATACTAAAAAACAAAAAACCATATGATTATGTCAATAGATGCAGAAAAAGCAACATCAATATCAATGGTTGCTAAAAACTCATAGTAAATTAGGAATTAAAGGGAACTTCCTAAACCTGTTAATTACATAGGGTCAGATAATTGAAAAGATTCCACTTTTACAACTTTAACTCAATATTCTACTAGATGCCCTAACTAGGAGAGAGAGAGAGAGAGAGAAACTTACCTCACACTATATGCCAAAATTAACTCAAAATGGATATTAGATATAAACATAAAAGCTAGAGAGAGAGAGAGAGAGAAAGCAACAATAAAAGAAATAAAAGCCAAACAGGTTGTACAATTAAGAATTAAAACTGTATTTGTATATGTCATGATCATACACATAGGATATCCTAAAGTATCTACAAAAAAGCTATTAGAAATAAAGTTTAGCAGGGTTCTCAGCACAACTTCAATATATAAAAATCAATTGTACTTTAATATACTAGCAACAAACTATTGGAATATGAAGTTTTAAAATTAACATTATTTACAATAGCATCCCAAAAGAAGAAATACTTAATTGTTAGTTTATCAAAGGCATCCAACCTCTATAGAGAAAAGTGTAACATTCCTGAGAGAAATTAAAGAAGAGCTAAGAAAATGGAGAGCTATTTTATGTTCATGGATTCAATAGTGTTAAAATGTCAATTCTATCATATTGACCAATAGAGTCAGCAGAATCTCAATAAAAATTTCTAGCATGCTTTTAAAAAAATAGAAATTGACAATCTGATTCTAAAATTTATATTAAAATATAAGTGACCTGGAATTGCCATAACAATTTTGAAAAAACAAATTTGGAAATTTTATACTACTTGAATATAAGACCTACTACCACTGTAAAGGTACAGAATTCAAGACAGCACGGTGTTGGCATAATGACAGTCATATCCATCAGTGGACCAGAATAAATAGCCAGAAATAGTCACACATATATGGCCATTTCATTTTTTAAAACTTTTTTTTTATCATATACAATAACATATATACAAAACAGAGAAAAAAAAGCAGTAGTTTTCAAAGCACTCTTCAACAAGTGGTTACAGGACAGATCCCAGAGTTTGTCATGGGCTACCATATGATCCTCTCTCTATTTTTTCTTCTAGCTGCTCCAGAATATAGGAGGCTAGATGGCTTAAATGTTTTTTTATCATCACAATCTACCCTTTTTCCTTCTTTTTTTGTGAAAAATAACATATATACAAAAAAGCTAGAAATTTTCAAAGGACAGCACCACAATTAGTTGTAGAACATATTTCAGACTTTGACACTATTTACAGTTTCACAGTTTTAGGTTTTACTTCTAGCTGTTCTAAAATACAAGAGACTAAAGAAATATCGATTTAATGATTCAGCACTAATATTCATTTGTTAAGTCCTATCTTCTATGTAGAACTCTACCATCACCTTTGATCTTTCCATCCCTCTATTTAGGGGTGTTTGGGCTATGGAAATTCTAAATGCTTCATATGGGAAGGAAGGGTCTATCACTAATATGGGGTAGGGAGATGGAACTATCTGATGTTCTGGAGAGGCTGGGCTAGGTTTCAGGACTTAGGACCAGAGACCCATCTGGAGGTTGTAGGTTTCTGGCAAGTTACTCCAGTGCCTGGAACACTTGTGGAATCTTATATATTGCCCTAAGTGTTCTTTAGGATTGGCTGGAATGGTCCTGGTTGGGGGTTGGCAGGTTATGATAGGTAGCAAGGTCTACCTGAAGCTTGCATAAGAGCAACCTCCAGAGTAGTCTCTCAACTCTATTTGAACTCTCTCTGCCACTGATACTTTATTAATTACACTTCTTTTCCCCTTTTGGTCAGGACAGAATTATTGATCTCATGGTGCCAGGTCTGGATTCGTCCCTGGGAGTCATCTCCCCCATCGCCAGGGAAAGTTTCATCCCTGGATGTCATGTCCCATATAGCGAGGAGGGCAATGCTTTCACTTGCAAAGTTGGGCTTAGAGAGACTGAGGCCACACCTGAGCAACAACAGAGGTCCTCCAGAAGTAGCTCATAGGCACGCCTATAGGTAGTCATAAGCTTCTCCACTACCTACATAAGTTTCAAAAGAGTAAGCCTCCTGGTAGAGAGCATGGCCTATTGACTTGGGTGTCCCTAAAGTTTGACACAGTATCAAGGGATTCCCTGATGGTAAGGTTTAATAGTTTCATATTCCTTCTCCCCTCCATCAGGGACTTTGCCAATGCTTTTTGATTATCTGCTTAATAAACTCTAGGATGTTTCCAGGCATTACAATAATCTATACAGGATTAAAGGACCTCTTTCTCATTCTTTACTCTCTGTGTTTCAATTGTTCAAATGAGCTATACTAATAGGTTGAATTAGATTATGCACTACAGAAAATTTCAGTTCCAGATCAAATAAACCTTCCTTCCATGGGTCTCAAAGAGTATGTGTGGTTCTAAAATATAGACACTGTCTTCCTTACCCCTGTGTTCTGAATTACTTTAACCCCAACCTGTGTGACTTTGTTCTTATCTCTAAACACCAGGTTATATATATAAAACAGCCTCTCAGAATCCAGAAATAATAATTGTCACTCTGGACTTAGTGTGTCTGTTCTAAAAGCTTACGGTCTAGGCCCCTCTTTTCTTATGAGCATTTTCTAAAGGTGGTGTCTCACCGAATGTCCCACATCTTCATTCACATCATTGCCTGCCTCGCGACATTGTTCCTTTTTCTAGCAGCACAACCTTTGTTCATAAGTACGCACCATCGTTCACCAATCGACTTCTCCCATCAGTGCATCCTTCAGCCACCTGCATTCATCTGGCATCATGTAGAGGGCCCAAAGTCCACAGTCCATCAACATTCTCAATTTTATATGATTTCATTGTTCCCAAAAGACAGAAAACCAATAAATACACCCTTGCCAAATAGGAAATCTAAACCTCTTTTTAACTCTTGTCCCTAACCCCATTATTTACCTCTGCTGTTGCTGTGGTAGTGCTGATGGTTTCCTTTTGAACATAGCTCATAGTATACAATAGCAGTTTTCCCCATATACCCTGGACTTAAGCACTCTTTATACAAGAATCATATCTTTGAAGTAATTTTTATGAGAACTCATTCATATTTCTAGTGTAAATCAGTGGGACACATAGGTCTATACAACCCCTTTCAATTTTGTTCATCTTCAATATGGTGATGTTACTTGTAGACCCACTAGAGAATCACCTTGACTCCTATCTATTCCCTTACATTGGAGTTCAACCTCATTAGCTAATGGTTCACCCATCTCTAGCTTTTATGTATTTCTAAGTCCCCTATCTTCTGTTATTATAAGCCTCTGATTATACCTTATGCTGGTCATAAAAGGGGAATCATACAATATCTATCCTTTCGCGTCTGGCTAATTTCACTCAGTATTATGTCATCAAGGCTCATCCATCTTGTCATGTGCTTCAGGACGTCATTTTGTCTTACTGCTGCATAATATTCCATCATATGTATGTACCACATTTTGTTGATCCACTTGTCTGTTGATGGGCATTTGGTTTGTTTCCATCTTTTGGCGGTTGTGAATAATGCTGCTATGAACATTGGTGTGCAAATGTCTGCTGTGTCATTGCTTTCAGCTCTTCTGGGTATATACCAAGTAGTGCTATTGCTGGGTCATAGGGCAACTTGATAGTTTCCTAAGGAACCATCAAACAGTCTTCTATGGTGGCAGCACCATTATACATTCCCACCAGCAGTGCATAAGTGTCCCAGTTTCTCCACATCCTCTCCAACATTTATTGTTTATTCAGCCATTCTTATAGGTGTGAGGTGGTATTTCATTATAGTCTTGATCTGCATTTCCCTTATAGCCAGTGAAAATGAGCATCTCTTCATGTGCTTTTGAGCCATCTGTATTTGCTCTTCAGAAAAAATGCCCATTCCTCTCTTTAGCCCATTGTATAATTGGGTTGTTTGTTCTTTTGTTGTTGAGTTGTATGATTTCTTCACATATACAGGAATCAAACCTTTGTCTGATATGTGACTTCCGAATATTTTCTCCCATTGGGTTGGCTGCCTCCTCACCTTTTTGACAGAGTCTTCTGGGGTGCAGAAGCATTTGATTTTGAGGAGTTCCCATTTATCTATTTTTTCTTTTGTTGCTTGTGCTTTGGGCATAAAGTTTAGGAAGCTACCTCCTATTACTAGATTTTGAAGATGTTTCTGTACATTTTCTTCTAGAAGCTTTATGGTGCTAGTTCTTAAGTTTAGGTGTTTGATCCACTTTGAGTTAATTTTTGTGTAGGATGTAAGATGGGGTCCTCTTTCATTCTCTTGGCTACTGATACCCAGTTCTTCCATGCCCAATTATTGAAAAGATATTTTGTCCCAGTTCAGAGGATTTGGAGCCTTGTCAAAAATCAGTTGACCATAGATTTGGTGTGGTCATTTGATTTTCAAAAAGGTGTAAGTAATTCAGTGGAGAAAAGGTTAGTCTCTTCAGCAAAGTGCTGGATATCCAAATAAAAGAATGAATCTGGAACCTTACCTCACAACATATGCCAAAATGAACTCAAAATGGATATTAGATATAATCATAAAAGCTAGAACTGTAAAACTTCTGGAAGAAAACATGGGAGAAAATCTTTGTGACCTGTGGGGTAGGAAAAGAGTTCTTAGGACACAAAAAGCAGGCACCATAAAAGAAAAAAATTTGAGGTATTGAACTTGACTCAAACTAAAACCTTTTGCTCTTCAAAAAATATTGTTACTAAAACTGGGAGAAAATAGTCACAATCACACACACATGCACAAATATATATATATATTTTAAATAAGTATATATGAATATTTTGTGGAAAAATTACAAGAAAAAGTTTGTATCCAGAAGATATAAAGAAACCCATAAGAAAACAACCTACCTGTGGTGGTCTGAATTGTTGTACCCAGTTTGGACATGTTCTTGGACTTGGTCCACATTCCGGTGGGTGTGGATTCATTTGTATCATAAACATTTAGTTTTAGCACAACGTATTTGTAACAGTCATTTTAAATGACAATAGTCTCTTAATTATATGTCATACATTTTCTTTTTTTGTTGTTTGTTTTGGATGCATGGTTGGGGAATTGAACCTGGGTCTCCTGCATGAAGGCAAGCATTCTACCACTGAACCACCCACATGTCCTAAGTTTTTAAATTCTTTTTCTGTCATTGTACATTTAGTTATTTCCAATTATTTCACTATTATATATAATGCTGCAGTAACCCATCTTTTTTCTTTCAGATTATTTCCCTGAAATGCTATTTCAGAGTTTGAAGATTTTTATAGCTTTTAATATGTGTTGACAAATTGACTTTGGAGTTCTGCATCAAATAGTAGTAACACTTAGCAGTGTAGGAAGGCACAAGTTTTACCAGCTATCTTAGTTTCCCAGCTGCTAAAACAAAACCATATAATGGGTTGGCTTCACAATAGGAATAGATTGGCTCGTGGTTCTGAGGCTAGAAGGTTGCTTCCTCTTAGTTGCCAAGTTCTGGCTGGCTGGCAATCTTTGGGTTCCTTGGCTTTTTTGTGTGTGTGATATGGCAATGCACATGGCAGAGTTTTCTTTCTCTTCAGATTCTGTTGACTTCCAACTTCTGGCTGCTCCCCATGGCTTCTCTTTCTGTCTGAATTTCATTCTGTATATAAAGGATCTAGAAATCCAGATTAAAGCCCAATCTGATTCAGTAGGACCACACCTTAACTGAAATAGCATCTTCAAAAGATCCGGCTTACAATGTGTCCATACCCACAGGAATGGTATAAGACGAACAATGTGTTTTTCTGGTACATACTTCAATCCCCGACACCAGTCTCATCAACGTTGGATTTATTGGATTATGTATATTCTGATCATTTAAACATTTAATTTAGTTTCTCTCTTGTTTTAATTTTTTGTCATGGTGATTATTTTAGATGATGGAGGGAAGTGTGAAATTTCCCCATATGCATTTTGATGATTTTATCTCTTCATGTGTGGATTGTATGTGTCTATTTCTCATTTCTAAGTCAGCGTCTTAACATTTTCTTCATAAACCTTCATAAATTCTTCATATCATATTAATACTTTGCATTGTTAGTAATATTATGTTCTTTAATCTATTTTCTTTTAGTTTTGTTGTCTTGTCAAATTTTTACACATTTTCATGTTCTATTGATCTTTACTTTTGTACTTTCTTTGATTACTTAATGTCTCAAAGTTTCACTAACCCACCAGAGATCTGAAAATTACTCAATTTTGTTTTCTGCTTGTTTTTATTTAATACCTCTATCATACTTATTTTCAGTGTATGATATTGAGGGCTAATCTAAAAATTTTTCCAAAGAGATTAATCATTATCCCAAGGAGTCTATTAAGTATTCCTTCTTTTCCTCATTATTTTGTGCTGGCTTCTTTATCATTTATGTTCTCACAATCAGAGTAGCTCACCTATACTTTTTATTCTTTTCTATTTATTTATGTGCCCATATTTTTGTTAGTAAACTACTGACTTTTTTATTAAACATACCAACATACAAGCACAAACATTCTTACCATAGATCATTCCCTTCTACATATATAATCAGAAACTCACAATATCATCACATGGTTGTATATTAATCATCATGATAATTTCTTAGAACACTTGCATCAATTCAGAAAAAGAAATAAAAAGAAAACAGAAAAAAAATTCATACATAACATATCCCCTACCCCTGCCCCACGTTGATCACTAGCATTTCAATCTACTAAATCTATTTCAACATTTGTTCCCCCACTATTCATTTATTTTTAATCCATATGTTCCACTCATCTGTCAATAGAGTAGATAAAAGGAGCATGAGACGCAAGGTTTTCACAATCACACAGTCACACTGCAAAAACTATATCATTATATGATCATCTTTAAGAAACATGGCTACTGGAACACAGCACTACGTTTTCTGGCAGTTCCCTCCAGCCTCTCCATTATACCTTAATTAAAAAGGTGATATCTATTTAATGCATAAGAATAATCTCCAGGATAACCTCTCGACTCTGTTTGGAATCTCTCAGCCATTGACATTTTATTTTGTCTCATTTTGCTCTTCCCCCTTTCGGTCGAGGTTTTCTCAATCCCTTCATGCTGAGTCCCAGCTCATCCTAGGATTTCTGTCTCACGTTGCCAGGAAGGTACACACCCCTGGGAGTCATGTCCCACATAGAGAGGGGAGGGTGGTGAGTTTGCTTGTTGTGTTGGCTGGAGAGAGAGGCCACATCTGAGCAACAAAAGAGGTTCTCTTGGGGGTGACTCTTAGGCCTAATTTTAAGTAGGCTTAGCCTATCCTTTGTGGTGTTAAGTTTCATATGAACAAACCCCAAGACTGGGGGCTCAGCCTACTGCTTTGGTTGTACCCACTGCTTGTGAGAATATCAAGAATTCTCTACTTGGGGAAGATGAATTTTCCCCCTTTCTCACCATTCTTTGCAAATACTTTGCAAATATTTTTTATTCACTGTTCATATCCTTCTGGAATTTATCAAGGCACCACTGTGTACAAACCAGCACAGCACCCTTGCCTTTTCCTGGTGACATGGCTATTAACATCACACATGGGCAGTGTGGACACTGTGTGGACCCTGGGCTCTGTTATTAACCAATACTGCAAGCTGGGTTTGCCTCTGTTTCAGCAGACGCAAAGTAAGGGATTCATTAATACAAGTTATGGGGTGGGGGAGGTGGGGAGTCAACATAAGTACCTGACTAACCGGGATTTTAAAGGCTTATTTCCACTTCAGGATGCGTTAACACTTTCAAACTGTGAGGTCCAGTACGGTAGCCACCAGCCTCATAAAGTTACTTAAATTTAAATGAATAAGAATTAAATGAAATTTAAATTTTATTTCCTCAGTCCCATTAGCCGCATTTCAGGCGCTCAGTAGCAACATGTAGCTGGTGGCAACTGTATTAGACATATGTATATTGGACAGTGCAGATAGACAGCCTTTCCACATCAAAGGAAGTTGTATTGATTTTAGAGTAGGGGTGAGCAAACTTTTCCTCTAAAGGGCCAAATAGTAAATATTTTTGGCTTTGTGGGCCATTGGTCTCTGTTGCAACTACTTAATGATGTCATTGACTCGAAGCAGTCATGGGTAATATTTAAACAAATGGGCATAGGTGTGTTCTTCTAAAACTTTATTTATAAAAACAGGCAGTAGGGCGGTGCACCGGTGGCTCAGTGACAGAATTCTCGCCTGCTGTGTCAAGAGACCTGGGTTCGATTCCCAGAGCCTGCCCATGTCAAAAAAAAAAAAAGAAGAAAAGAAAAGGAAAGAAAAAAAACAGGTGGCAGGCTTGCCAACCTCTGATTAAAAGACCTGCCCCAACATGCTGGACTTTTGACTCTTAAGTATCTTTGAAAGTTCTGGTTTGGCCTGTGTGTTTAGACTATAAATGCTTCCACAGAATTCCTATTTATTTAATGTTTGGGCTGGAAAGATAAAGCATACCTCTAAGGAAAGCCACCTTGGCTAAAATTCACTCAAATTCATCATCACTGTAGGATTACACTGTTTTCTGTAGCCTGGGGGACATATTCCAAGCAGAAGTTCACTCTCATTTCTAATGAATGTGTCCGGGCTGTTGGTCATTTAATAATCAGTTCTCCATTGAAGGACACTGTAGCAGATATTACTAGGTGCCTACCAAATATCTGTTTGGCCTTCTTTTCTTACTGATGGTACCCAATTTTGCATAGGAGAGTATAGGGTGAGGGTGGGAGGTCACTGTGCTTTCACAACAGGAAGACAGAGCTGGGAGGGGCGGCAGAGAAGCAGCCAGGCCCCAGGGACAGAGTGGTTTCTTGCTTAGAATGCTGCTCAGGGAACAGAGCTGAGGCCTTGACCATGCTTCAGACAAACCCAGCAGATCAGATCCGGAAGGGGGAGAACTAGAGGCCTATCACCCCCGATGCAGTCCGAGGAGCACTAGGGATCTGTGAGAAGCAGATAGGTGTCCAGTGAAAAAATAGTTCTGTAATTAAATACAGCTGGGGGAGCTGCATAAATAGTTTTCTTTCTGTAGGAATTCTCAGAGCCTTTAACAAGCTAATGTGCACTGTAAAGGAAGTGCAGTAAACAGTGTTTCCCAAAGGTGCTAAATCATTTCATTCTCTGCCGCTCCTACCCTTTTCTCTTCATATTAATGAAGCAATAGAATTCTAGAACTGTATGGAACAATTTCTTCAATAGTCATCGAGTGAAACACTACTTGCCCCATTACTATTAGACAAAAATGTGCGGGACTTACAGGAATACAGAGCTGTGGAGTACCAGGGGAGGGGCAGAAACAGTTCCCAGGCATATCGGTCAAAATGAGCTGAAGCCAGCCAGAGGGTTGTCAGGGCCAGTGGACCTGTAACGAGGGGGCAGGCGTGGTGGGTGGTCCCGGCCTCATGGACACAGACTCAACCACACACTTGCAGCCAGGGCAGCTGATGAGCCCAGCGCTTCTTTCTTTTTTTTTTTTTTTTTTGCTTTTTTAAAAAATATTTTAATTGAGATATCTTCACACACATACAGTCCATCCAAAGAATACAATCAGTGGCTCACAGTATCATCACATAATTGTGTATTCATCACTAAGATCATTTTTAGAATATCTGCATCACTCCAGAAAAAAAAAAGAGAAAACTCATACATACCATACCCCTTTCCCCTCCCTCTCATTGACCACTAGTATTTCAAGTTACCCAATATTTTTAACCCTTACCGCCCCCATTATTTATTTATTTATTATTCTTAATTTTTACTCACCTGTCCATACCCTGGTTATAAGGAGCATCAGACACAAGGTTTTCACAATCACACAGTCACATTGTAAAAGTTCTATAGTTATAAATTCATCTTCAAGAATCAAGGCTACTGGAATACAGTTCAGCATTTCAGGTACTCCTTTCTAGCCACTCCAATACACCATAAATTAAAAAGGGATATCTACACTACATGATCCATAAGAATAATCTCCAGGATAACCTCTTGACTCTGTGTGAGACCTCTCAGCCACTGAGATTTTATTTTGTCTCATTTCTCTCTTCCTGCTTTTTGTCAAGAAGTCTTTCTCAGTCCTGTGATACTAGGTCCTGCCTGGCTCATCCTGGGACTCTATCCCATGTTGCCAGGGAGATTTATATCCCTGGGACTCATGTCCCATGTAGAGGGGAGGGCAGAGAGTTCATCTGCTGGGTTGGCTTAGAGAGAGAGGCCAAAAATCTGAGCAAAAAAATAAGCCCAGCGCTTCTTGACCCAGGTTGCTGTAGATGCTAGAAAGGACTGAGGACCCGTCAGAGAAAGAGCAGAGAAATCCAGCACATTTCCATTTTGCAGGCCATCAGGTCTCCAGTCTTTAGCTCCGTCTTATAACTGTCCAAGAGCCCTTTCCCGGGAAGGCAGCCAGTGCACGGGGAGCTTTCTGGCCCCACGGAGGAGCCTGGGTTGTGGTCCTGGCACTGCTCTCTCCCGGCCGGGTGAGGTGAGCAAGCCTCTGGCTCTCTCAGAGCCTCCACTGCTTCCTCTGGGGAATGGCAACTGTCCTCCCTCACGAGGATGTTGTGTGGAAGAATTCAGCAAGCACGTCTGCAAGTGGGCTTTGTCAGTCCAGAAGCGCTGCTGAAGTGCCAGGAACCAAGGAGTGGGGTGAGCCGCTGAGGCAGTGAGGGCGTGTTCGGACGAGACCCTGGCTTGCCCTTTGGGCGCCGCTCGCAAGAGCGAGCCTCGGGGAGGGCTCTGGATGGGTCAGTAGGGTTTAAGTCAAGGCCTGGGTAGCTTTCTGTCCTTTGTGCTTGTCACTCTCTTCATCAAGCAAGGTCCCTGCCAACTGCCCAAATCAGCGCTCCTTGGAAAGGTCAGGATTCCGCTCCCAGGTGACTTGAGGGAGGTGGTGACTTAACCAGCAGTTCTTCAACTTCAGTGTATCTCCTTAAACACAGATTACTTGGCCCCTCCACCAGTTTCTGATTCTGCAGAAATTTGCATTTCTAAGAAATTCCCCTGCCACACTGTCTCTGTTGTTCCCCAGACTAGGCCTCGAGAACCGCTGCATCTGGCTGACCAGGCTGGAGAATCTAGGGGAGCCCCCACTTCAGGGTTTAAAGATTAAAGCAGTCGGGACCTCGGCCCCTTCCTGTAGCCCCTTCCCTGAAAATCCCACGGACTCCTCCTTTGTGCCGGTGCTAATGGGCCAGTGGCTTTTGCTGTTCACTGTGCCTCATGCGACGATGGGGAGGTCTTACCTCTTCTGCCAAATACCCCAACCCCCCTTGCCCACTAATAATTACATGAGTGCCTTATGCTGGTGTCTTCTCGTTGTGCACCTTGCCTCAAAGGGTGCAGGCATTTGTTTTCCAATTTGGAAAGTTAGCCAAAGTCTGACTCAGGCTGCTGCTTTCTGACTTGATCCATTTGGGAGGTCTTGCTTCTTTGCACAAAGAGTGTTTTGCTGAATGCCAGCTGTGGTCCTGTGACCTGAAAAAGCCCTTTTGCCGGCAGATGGGCTGGTGCGCAGTGGTGGTCACAGGCAGGTGATCTGGTAATTGCTCCGCGCGCTGTTTCCTGCCCTCACCCGCAGCCTCTCCTTGGCCCCAGCCCACAGGTGTTGCCATGTTACCTGGAAGCGCTTGTGTTTCTCAGGGTCCATCCTCCCTGAGGCTGTTTGGTTCACCAGCAGGTCCTCTGCCCTGCTGCTCTCCCCCTCTCCGGGGTCACCGGGCAGCTGCTGTTCTCATCCAGGCACCCGTTTTCACATCACAGACCTCCCCGAGCTCAGAATCAGCTCCTGTGCTCATTCTCATGTAATTGTTTTCCTCCCCTCACTTCTCTACTATTCCACTCAGATTGTTTGTATCATCTGTTCCCTTTCGATGGCACAAGTCCTGGGGCTCAATGTTCCTCTAGGTTTTTGACTTGCAGGGGGTAGTGGCGAGCCCTGTGAAACCTGCTTTGTATGAAATAAGAACTTTATTCATCTCAAAAAGGTGATCTTGGTCTAAGTTCATGGGTTCGGTTGGAAACTTTGCAATTTATGAAAACTTAGTTTTTATAGGCTCGTTAAGGAACTAGGACAGAAATGAGCCCTTGAGATTGGGAATTCCAGTCCTTTGACTTACAGATGAGGAGCTAAGGGTTCTAGGAGCCCATGATTCTTGTCCAAGTTCACTCCATGATCCCCTGATGAAGCTGGAAATGGAACCCTGGGGTCTGACTTCCCTTCTGCAGAAACAAATCTGTTGGAGAAATCTGAAAAACTAGCCAGGGCTTCCCAAAACAGTTTTGGTTTCATGAATATTTTGAGTTTTTCCTCCCTTACTGTGGCCATCAGAAATGACTGATGGAAGTTAGAGTTTTTTGTGCATATTCTTTCTTGAAATCACAATCCTCCATAATGGCATTGCAGACATCTGTCCGGTAACGAATTATTCTGTGGTGAAATGGAGGAAGGATTGAAGTACTGCCTGTGAGAGAGCATCTGTTGTCATGTAACATCTCCATTTATTTGAATTTGCTTTAAACAGGCTCCCCAAATGGTTTTATAAAGGCAAAGTACTTCTTGAATGCAGTCAGACAGGTCCTAGACTGGGGCTTCTGTTACTGGTCAAAGGCCATGCGCTTGATAACTAATTCCTGAGACACTGGGATTTCAAAGAGAGGAAGAGTTTATTATGGGTGCATAGAAGGAAAGCAGATGGCCTATTGGCCCAAAATCTGTCTCCCTGAACTGCAGTAATTCTGATAGTTTTATTAGAGAAAAGATGGGCAGGGTTAGGGTAATGAGCGCATTGGCCCCAGATGATGCAATTAGAGGTGATCTGATTATTGAGTATGCGCAGATTGATTACACGCTTAGTCACAGAATGTAAGAAATGTCAGAATGAGGTATGGGTGACTTGTAGGCTAAAGTCTAAGCTACTGCGCATGTCAGGTGGGCCCACTTTGGCTAGATCCAATCTCAGTTATCAGGATAACTTTGGACTTGGGGTGGGTTAGTTCTGGGCTGACTCAGCATCCTAAACATTAGGGGCTGTCTTTAGTGATTACAAGACTCTAAAGTTGAAACACTGGGTAAATGGGTATAAATGAAGGTTAGTATTTTTACCATCACATGGGGCGCAAGATAAAGGCTATGCAATCATTATCAGAGATTGAGACAGCTGGATTACTATTTAGAGATTTCAGGAATTTCTCTGTCTACTCCAATATACCAGACAGCAAAAGGGAATATCTATATAATGATTCTGTAATCAAAATCATCCCTTAAATCCCGATTTCTCAGTTACACTTCCAGATCCATTTCTCCCCCTTCGAGGGTCTCTCTCACAGTCCCCCCACCCACCCCCAGTCTCCTTCGACTTCATGGCTACCCTTCCCTTCTGGGTCCCCTCCCAGCCCTCCCCCAAGGCCATGCTCATCCTCAGGAGACCTCAAGGTTCTGGAATAGAGAAAAGAGCTCCTCTGCTCTCACAGATGGTCAGACACTCCTGGTGTAACTTATAATAGAGTTTCCAGAAGGAAAACAAGTAATTAAAAATAAGAAACAAGCTTCTTCTTCAGGGGACTTTGCACTGGGTAATTTTCCTTTTTCTCCTACCATCTATGAGGAAACTGGGTCAGTTAGCTGCTCAAGTGGCCCAGTTTACACCGAGCAGCCTAATGACACAGGAAGACAGGCCTATGCTATTTTTGTATTAATGTGAAATCACATGCTCTAGAATGAAGAGGATGAGATCCATTCACATAAGTATGCCAAAATTATGACCAGAAAAAAAATACAAAGGTGTTGGTAGTTATTTTCACATGGAGAAGAAAAAGCAAAACTGAAATCAGACCTTAAAAATCCCTAAGGATAAGAGTGATGCCATCAAGATAGCCACATAACACAGCCCCCCAGAACGTTTCCTCTTAGAGACAGCTGCATAAAAGGGCAGATTCAATTCACTTGGAATTCTGGAGGATGACAGAGACTGGAGAAAGACTCCACAAATGCTGAATTGAAGAAAAAGAAAGCCAACATAAAAAAATAAGGCAGGAGAGCTGTGACTCAGGTATGCCAGGCTGGACCCCTCCCACATGCTCAGTCTCGTGTTGCGTTAAGAGTCACACAGCGGCGGCACTCTGGCCCAGGCAGCACCTGCCATGGTCACTGACCACTGAGCCACCCATGGCAGTGACTTAGAGCCCCAAGCACGTTCAGGCACCGGGAACCAAGGCCACATTGAGCTAAGGCTTAGACCATGTGCATCCAAAGCAGTGCCCAGGAAATAAGAGCAACCTGCGGTGAGAGTGCTGGCACGCTGTGCGCACTCCCAGTTGAGTCCCTAATTGTTTTTGCACCTAAATTAAGAACTGGACGTTTTTGAATACTGACCCGATCTGGCTCCACCAGTCAGGCTTTCCTAATGCAGAAGTTATTGGAGGCAGAAAAGCTTCACAGAAAAGGAGAAAACCTTAAGGTGGGGCAAACCCAAGACTTAAAGCTGGAGTGAAATGTCAACCCCTGCGGGTAGGAGAGCAGTTGAGTAAATCCTAACTCTCGGGAAGGAAAATCCGTATAACAACAGGACAGCCCAGGACTCCTGAGGAAGAAGAGAGGAAAGGAAACCCTCTCCTGGAGGGGAAACAGTCACACATAACAGGTTCATCTTAAAGTTGCTGCATACACTCAGGGCAAGGACAGGTGAAGACCTGAGAAAATCCGAACTGTGAAACACGGCTGCTGTGAATGTTCAGCATAAACCTGAGCAATGTTGAAGAAGAGCCTTAACACACAGCTGATCTAGAATAAAATCCTAGACAAGAGAGAGAAAGTGACTTCCAGAGTTAGCATATCAAAATAATCAGGTGCCCTGACATCAACAAAAGATCATAAGCCATACAAAGAAGCGGAGAAATGGTTCATACAAAGGAACAAATTAAAACATCAGAGGAAACACCCACGTACAGACATTGGAACAACTAATCAGAGACATTCACACAAATCTAAATCAATCAAAGAACTAAAGGAAAACATGAATAGAAATAAACTAAATATGGCTATGGACCTAAAGGATACTAAAAGATAATATGTGTGAACAAAAAGAAGAATTAGGAAGTTGAAAATGGGACATAATAGAATGTATAGGATCATAAGCAAGTAATTTACACAGTAGTAGAGATTAAAAATGCACTAGGATTAAAAAAAAAAAAAAAACACCAAACAAGTAATACACTAGGAGCATACAACAGCAGATTGGAACAGAGAAGAAAGAATCAGTGAACTAGAAAAATCATACAGCCAGAAGAACAGAAAGAGGAAAGAATTTTACAAAGTGAGCAGAGCCTAAGGGACCTGTGGGACAAACAAAATATGCATTATGGAAGTCTCAGAAAGAGAAGAGAAAATGAATATGGAAGAAAATAATGGCTGAAAATTTCCCAATGTTTACAAAAGACAGAAGTATACATGCCCCAAGAAGTGCAACGTACTCCAAACAGGATAAGCCATAATAAACCTACTCCAAGACATGTACTAATCAAAATTTCAAATGCCATAGATAAAGAGAGAATTCCTAAATCAGCAGGGGAAAAGCAGTTTGTCACATGCAAGGGATCCACAATGAGACTAAAGGCTGATTTCTCATCAGAAACCATCCAGGTAAGTGATATGACGTATTTAAAGTACTGAAAGAGAAAAACTGCCAGCCAAAAATTCTTTATTTGGCAAAACTGTCCTTTAGAAATGATATTTGCAGATAAATAAAAATGGAAAGTTCGTCATGAAAACACATAAGAAATGCTAGAAGGAGTTCTTCAATTTCAAAGGAAAAGATAGGAGAGAGTAGCTTGAGCAGGAGGAAGAAGTGAAAATCTCTAGTAAAGGTAATTAATGGGTAAATGCAAAGCCCAATAATATTGTATCTTCAGTATATAATTCTACCCTTTATTTCCTATAAGACTTAGAATACAAATAAGAAATAATCATATTGCCTTGTTATGGACATATGCAATATAAAGAGGAAATGTATGACAAAAACAACATAAAGAAAAGAAATAAAGGTGTATAGGAACAGATACTGTGTATGCTATTGAAATTAAGTTGGTATCTGCGCTATTTTGAAGATGTATGTACCCCAGAGAGATCGTTCTTTTAATCCAATCCTGTGGGTACAGACCTGTTGTGGGTAGTATCTTTTGGTTAGGTTATTTCAATTTGAAATGTGACCCACATTCAAGGTGGGTCTTAATCCTTTTACTGAAGTCCTTTATGAAAGAGTAAAGGACAGAAAAAGCAGAGAGAGAAACACCCTGAGAAGTTTGGAGAGAAAAAGTCCCCCAGAGATTTGCTGAGAGAGGAAGCCACTGAATCCAGAAGCTGAAAGCAATGAAACCCAGGAGAGAGGGACCAGCAGAGCAGATGCCAGCCATGTGCCCTCACATGTGACAGAGGTGTCCCACATGCTGGCGGCTTCTCTTCAGAGAAAGTAGAGTCTTATTGATGCCTTAATTTGGTCATTTTCTTGGCCTTAGAATTGTAAATTTGTAAGCTAACAAATCCTCATTGTTAAAAGACAACCCATTTCTGGTATATTGCATTCCAGCAGCTTTAGCAAACCAAAAGAGTATCTTTTCAAACTAGTAGGTTATGAACTTATGTGGTTTAATACAAACACCAGGGTATCAATGAAGAAAGTATTTAAAATATATCACAGAAAATGATATATTTGGCTAAGGTGTCCAGTTGTTTGGTCAAGCAAGCACTAGCCTAAATATAACATGAGGTTATTTCATGGACTGGATCATCAGTGAGTTGGTTGCATCTATGGCTAATTACATCTACAATCAACAAAGGAGATTGTCTTCATCAATGAGACAGGTCTCATCCAATCAGTTGAAGGTTTTAAAGAGAGAACGGATGATTTCAGCAATCAGAGAGGAGAATTTCTATCTGTACATCATCCAGCCAGCTTCTTTGGGGAAATTCATTGAAACCTTCATCAAACTTCCCAGCTTGTGGCCTGCCCTACAGAATTCTGACTTGACAATCCCCACAGTTGCATGAGCAAACTCCTACAGTAAATCTCAATATATATATATATATATATATATATATATATCTCCTGTACATTTTGTTTCCTAGAGAATTCTAATGGATCAACCAGTTACATTACAAATGATCAACTACACACAAAAGAACATTGCACCTCCTCTTCCTCTTTCTCTGCCGGCGGCGTTCCATCTGCCATCTTATCCTTCCCTTTCCCCTTCTGCTCCGGCGGCTCTCCAACCACCACCGTGCCCTCTTCCGCCTTCACCGGCTCCTCCACCACCGTCCTCGACAGCCTTGCCACCCTCACCTTTCCTCCTCCAGAAGCGCTACTAGGGAAGTAGAAATGATACAGAACAGCTCCCAGAGCCATGACAGAGATAAAAAAGACAGCGTACCCCATCCTGGAATGGCTGACTGTCTGGGAGAACCAGCTCCGGTGAGATTGCCGAGGGGCGCAGGCTTCCCGGGCGGGGCGGCAAGTGGCCAGAGTCCCTCCCTTCCTCCTTCCCGGGCCAGCTGGCAGAATTGGGCAGGCGGTCCCCTCAAGCCATGGCGACTGGTGCCCCCATCACGCAAGGCCCCCCCGACCAATTGAGAGAATTGGATCGGAAATCCCCAGACCGTGGAGAACAGTGACCGGAGGGGTCCCTTCCAAACACGTGATTACCCAGTCTGGCTGAGAATGGTGCACTCTCCCGGGCTGCGGTGGCTGGCACCCTCCCGCCACACTTGGTGTCCCAGGCCGACTAGGAAATTCGGACGGGCGCTCTCCTGGGCTGCGGCGGCCGGCGACCCTCCCCGCGTTCGGACCCCTGGGCCGGCTGGCACCCTTCCACGCCACTTCGGCTGGTGAACCTCCCCCACGGCGAGAATTTTCCAAAGTTAAAGGACCCACAGCACTGTTTACTGGTGGGACCAGCAGACAAACGTGTGCCACGAGCGCCACCTACTGCGCAGGATAAGAAAAACAGAACCCAGAGATTTCACAGAAAAATCTTTCAACCTGTTGGGTCCAACACCCAGGGAAATCTGACTAAATGCCCAGACGCCAGCAGAAGATAATGGATCACGCTCAGAAAATTGAAAATATGGCCCAGTCAAAGGAACAAACCAATAGTTCAAATGAGATACAGGAGCTGAGACAACTAATGCTGAATATACGAACAGAAATGGAAAACCTCTTCAAAAACGAAATCGATAAATTGAGGGAGGACATGAAGAAGACATGGGCTGAACAAAAAGAAGAAATAGAAAAACTGAAAAAACAAATCACAGAGCTTATGGAAGTGAAGGATAAAGTAGAAAAGATGGAAAAAAACAATGGATACCTACAATGATAGATTTAAAGAGACAGAAGATAGAAATAGTGATTTGGAGGATGGAACATCTGAAACCCAAAAAGAAACAAAAACTATCGGGAAAAGAATGGAAAAATTTGAACAGGGTATCAGGGAACTCAAGGACAATATGAACCACACAAATATACGTGTTGTGGGTGTCCCAGAAGGAGAAGAGAAGGGAAAAAGAGGAGAAAAACTAATGGAAGAAATTATCACTGAAAATTTCCCAACTCTTATGAAAGACCTAAAATTACAGATCCAAGAAGTGCAGCGCACCCCAAAGAGATTAGACCCAAATAGGCGCTCTCCAAGACACTTACTAGTTAGAATGTCAGAGGTCAAAGAGAAAGAGAGGATCTTGAAAGCAGCAAGAGAAAAACAATCCATCACATACAAGGGAAACCCAATAAGACTATGTGTAGATTTCTCAGCAGAAACCATGGAGGCTAGAAGACAGTGGGATGATATATTTAATTTACTAAAAGAGAAAAACTGCCAACCAAGACTCCTATATCCAGCAAAATTGTCCTTCAAAAATGAGGGAGAAATTAAAACATTCTCAAACAAGAAGTCACTGAGAGAATTTGTGACCAAGAGACCATCTCTGCAAGAAATACTAAAGGGAGCACTAGAGTCAGATACAAAAAGACAGAAGAGAGAGGTATGGAGAAGAGTGTAGAAAGAAGGAAAGTCAGATATGATATATATAATACAAAAGGCAAAATGGTAGAGGAAAATATTATCCAAACAGTAATAACACTAAATGTTAATGGACTGAATTCCCCAATCAAAAGACATAGACTGGCAGAATGGATTAAAAAACAGGATCCTTCTATATGCTGTCTACAGGAAACACATCTTAGACCCAAAGATAAACATAGGTTGAAAGTGAAAGGTTGGGAAAAGATGTTTCATGCAAATAACAACCAGAAAAGAGCAGGAGTGGCTATACTAATATCCAACAAATTAGACTTCAAATGTAAAACAGTTAAAAGAGACAAAGAAGGACACTATATACTAATAAAAGGAACAATTAAACAAGAAGACATAACAATCATAAATATTTATGTACCGAACCAGAATGCCCCAAAATACGTGAGGAATACACTGCAAACACTGAAAAGGGAAATAGACACATATACCATAATAGTTGGAGACTTCAATTCACCACTCTCATCAATGGACAGAACATCTAGACAGAGGATCAATAAAGAAATAGAGAATCTGAATATTACTGTAAATGAGCTAGACATAACAGACATTTATAGGACATTACATCCCACAACAGCAGGATACACCTTTTTCTCAAGTGCTCATGGATCATTCTCAAAGATAGACGATATGCTGGTTCACAAAGCAAGTCTCAACAAATTTAAAAAGATTGAAATCATACACAACACTTTCTCGGATCATAAAGGAATGAAGTTGGAAATCAATAATAGGTGGAGTGCCAGAAAATTCACAAATACATGGAGGCTCAACAACACACTCTTAAACAACAAGTGGTTCAGAGAAGAAATTGCAAGAGAAATTAGTAAATACCTCGAGGCGAATGAAAATGAAAACACAACATATCAAAACTTATGGGATGCAGCAAAGGCAGGGCTAAGAGGGAAATTTATTGCCCTAAATGCCTATATCAGAAAATAAGAAAAGGCAAAAATGCAGGAATTAACTGTCCATTAGAAAGAACTGGAGAAAGAACAGCAAACTAATCCCAAAGCAAGCAAAAGGAAAGAAATAACAAAGATTAGAGCACAAATAAATGAAATTGAGAGCATGAAAACAATAGAGAAAATCAATAACACCAGAAGTTGGTTCTATGAGAAAATCAATAAGATTGATGGGCCCTTAGCAAGATTGACAAAAAGAAGAAGAGAGAGGATGCAAATAAATAAGATCAGAAATGGAAGAGGAGACATGACTATTGACCTCACAGAAATAAAGGAGGTAATAACAGGATACTATGAACAACTTTACACTAATAAATACAACAATTTAGATGAAATGGACAGGTTCCTGGAAAGACATGAACAACCAACTTTGACTCAAGAAGAAATAGAAGACCTCAACAAACCAATCACAAGTAAAGAAATTGAATTAGTCATTCAAAGCTTCCTAAAAAGAAAAGTTCAGGACCAGACGGCTTCACATGTGAATTCAATCAAACATTCCAGAAAGAATTAGTACCAACTCTCCTCAAACTCTTCAAAAAAATCGAAGTGGAGGGGAAACTACCTAATTCATTCTATGAAGCCAACATCACCCTCATACCAAAACCAGGCAAAGATATTTAAAAAAAAGAAAACTACAGACCAATCTCTCTAACGAATATAGATGCAAAAATCCTCAATAAAATTCTAGCAAATCGTATCCAACAACACATTAAAAGAATTATACATCATGACCAAGTAGGATTCATTCCAGGTATGCAAGGATGGTTCAACATAAGAAAATCAATTAATGTAATACACCATATCAACAAATCAAAGCAGAAAAATCACATGATCATCTCAATTGATGCAGAGAAGGCATTTGACAAGATTCAACATCCTTTCCTGTTGAAAACACTTCAAAGGATAGGAATACAAGGGAACTTCCTTAAAATGATAGAGGGAATATATGAAAAACCCACAGCTAATATCATCCTCAATGGGGAAAAATTGAAAACTTTCCCCCTAAGATCAGGAACAAGACAAGGATGTCCACTATCACCACTATTATTCAACATTGTGTTGGAGGTTCTAGCCAGAGCAATTAGACAAGAAAAAGAAATACAAGGCATCAAAATTGGAAAGGAAGAAGTAAAACTATCACTGTTTGCAGACGATATGATACTATACGTCGAAAACCCAGAAAAATCCACAACAAAACTACTAGAGCTAATAAATGAGTACAGCAAAGTAGCAGGTTACAAGATCAACATTCAAAAATCTGTAGCATTTCTATACACTAGCAATGAACAAGCGGAGGGGGAAATCAAGAAACGAATCCCATTTACAATTGCAACTAAAAGAATAAAATACCTAGGAATAAATTTAACTAAAGAGACAAAAAACCTATATAAAGAAAACTACAAAAAACTGCTAAAAGAAATCACAGAAGACCTAAACAGATGGAAGGGCATACCGTGTTCATGGATTGGAAGACTAAATATAGTTAAGATGTCAATCCTACCTAAATTGATTTACAGATTCAATGCAATACCAATCAAAATCCCAACAACTTATTTTTCAGAAATAGAAAAACCAATAAGCAAATTTATCTGGAAGGGCAGGGTGCCCCGAATTGCTATAAACATCTTGAGGAAAAATAAACGAAGCTGGAGGTCTCGCGCTGCCTGACTTTAAGGCATATTATGAAGCCACAGTGGTCAAAACAGCATGGTATTGGCATAAAGATAGATATATCGACCAATGGAATCGAATAGAGTGCTCAGATATAGACCCTCTCATTTATGGACATTTGATCTTTGATAAGGCAGTCAAGCCAACTCACCTGGGACAGAACAGTCTCTTCAATAAATGGTGCCTAGAGAACTGGATATCCATATGCAAAAGAATGAAAGAGGACCCGTATCTCACACCCTATACAAAAGTTAACTCAAAATGGATCAAAGATCTAAACATTAGGTCTAAGACCATAAAACAGTTAGAGGAAAATGTTGGGAGATATCTTATGGATCTTACAACTGGAGGCGGTTTTATGGACCTTAAACCTAAAGCAAGAGCACTGAAGAAGGAAATAAATAAATGGGAACTCCTCAAAATTAAACACTTTTGTGCATCAAAGAACTTCATCAAGAAAGTAGAAAGACAGCCTTCACAATGGGAGACAATATTTGGAAATGATATATCAGATAAAGGTCTAGTATCCAGAATTTATAAAGAGATTGTTCATCTCAACAACAAAAAGACAGCCAACCCAATTACAAAATGGGAAAAAGACTTGAACAGACACCTATCAGAAGAGGAAATACAAATGGCCAAAAGGCACATGAAGAGATGCTCAATGTCCCTGGCCATTAGAGAAATGCAAATCAAAACCACAATGAGATATCATCTCACACCCACCAGAATGGCCATTATCAACAAAACAGAAAATGACAAGTGCTGGAGAGGATGCGGAGAAACAGGCACACTTATCCACTGTTGGTGGGAATGTCAAATGGTGCAACCACTGTGGAAGGCAGTTTGGCGGTTCCTCAAAAAGCTGAATATAGAATTGCCATACAACCCAGCAATACCATTGCTGGGAATCTACTCAAAGGACTTAAGGGCAAAGACACAAATGGACATTTGCACACCAATGTTTATAGCAGCATTATTTACAATTGCAAAGAGATGGAAACAGCCAAAATGTCCATCAACAGAAGAATGGCTAAACAAACTCTGGTATATACATACAATGGAATATTATGCATCTTTAAGACAGGATAAACTTATGAAGCAGGTAATAACATGGATGGTTCTAGAGAACATTATGCTGAGTGAGTCTAGCCAAAAACTAAAGGACAAATACTGTATGGTCCCACTAATGTGAACGGACATTCGAGAATAAACTTGAAATATGTCATTGGTAACAGAGTCCAGCAGGAGTTAGAAACAGGGTAAGATAATGGGTAATTGGAGCTGAAAGGGTACAGACTGTGCAACAGGACTAGATACAAAAACTCAAAAATGGACAGCACAATAATACCTAATTATAAACTAATCATGTTAAAACATTGAATGAAGCTGCATCTGAGCTATAGGTTTTTTTTTTTTTACTATTATTATTACTTTTATTTCTTTTCTCTATGTTAACATTCTATATCTTTTTCTGTTGTGTTGCTAGTTCTTCTAAACCGATGTAAATGTACTAAGAAATGATGATCATGCATCTATGTGATGATGTTAAGAATTACTGATTGCATATGTAGAATGGTATGATTTCTAAATGTTGGGTTAATTTCTTTTTTTCCATTAATTAATAATAAAAAAAGAAGAACATTGCAGTAAAGAAAAGAGGGAACAAAAATATAAGCTGTATAAAAAACAAAGGACAAAATGACTGAAGTAAGTCCTGCATTAACAGTAATTACACTTTGCATAATGGAGTAAAATTCCCAATCAAAGGCCACAGATTGGCAGAGTGGATAAAAATGAATGCTCCAACTACATGTAGACTCCTACCAGCAAGGTCCCAAAATACATGAGTTAAGCATTGACAAAACTGAAGAGAGAAATAGACACCTTTACAATAATAATTGGAAACTACAATGCACCACTTTTATCAAGGGATGGAACATCTAGACAGAAGATCCATAAGGAAATGGGAAACTTGACATATACAGAATACTGCACTCCAAAACAGCAGAATGCACATTCTTCTCAAGCACACATGGATCATTCTCCATTACAGAGCACATTAGGTTACAAAACCAGTCTTGATAAATTTTAAAAGATTAAAATACAAAGAAACTTCTCTGACCACAATGGAATTAAACTAGACATCAACAACAGATGGAGAACTGGAAAATACACAAATACATGGAAGTTAAACAACATGCTTTTACATAATCAATGCAACTAGAAAGAGTGGGAAAAGAAAATTTAGTAGTGTCAGTGTCGTAAACATGGTCTCTGTGGCTTCCAGAAAAGGAGCCAGAGAGATGATAGTTGGGCAGCCAGAATATGAATAGGGACAAGTTGGCAGTTCATCAGGAAATAGGTGGATAAATTCTGAGACAGAAAGCCACAGGAGGTGATGGACTTCTGCTAAATTGCTTGAGAAAAAAAGAGTAGCTCTGCATGGATTTGAGAAGGAGGTAGGTTGATGTATGAAAAAACCAAAAGTATATTAAGAAAACTATAAAATTTTCTTCCACAATCCAATTCTAAAAATGTGTCATCAAACACAAGACTCTTTTTAAACTATCAAAAATAAACTGGAGGATGAAAATGTGTTCTCCATTCCTTAGGTGCAGCTGGTGACCCTTCAGTGGTCGGGGAATAACTGAAGGGCAAAGACCAGCTTGTCAGTTCATGGGAAGAAATTTTAGGGAAGACTAACAAAAGCCTTGGGTCCTCTTGTGCATTCCTGCCTGTCTTCGGTTCCAGCAGCCCTGCTTAAAATCAGCAAAAGACTAACTGTGCTGGTTTGAAAAGATGTATGTACCCTAGAAAAGCCATGTTTTAATCCTAATCCCATTTTGTAAAAGCAGCCTTTTCTTCTAATCCCTATTTAGTACTGTATGTTTGAAACTGTAATTAGATCATCTCCCTGGAGATGTGACTCAATCAAGAGTGGCTGTTAAGCTAGATTAGGTGACGACATGTCTCCATCCATTTGGGTGGGTCTTGGTAAGTTTCTGGAGTCCTTTAAAAGAGGAAACATTTTGGAGAATGAAGGAGATTCAGAAACAGCAGCGCAGAGCAGAATGACATAGCCACAAGAAGCAGAGAGCCCACAAGCCAGTGACCTTTGGAGATGAAGAAGGAAAATGCCTCCCGGAGAGCTTCATGAAACAGGAAGCCAGGAGGGAAACCTAGCCAGATGACGCCATGTCTGCCATGTGCCCTTCCAGCTGAGAGAGAAACCCTTACCATGTTCGCCATGTGCTTTTCCACTTGAGAGAGAAACTCTGAACTTCATTGGCCTTCTTGAACCAAGGTATCTCTCCCTGGATGCCTTAGATTGGACATTTCTATAGAACTTGATTTAATTGGTACATTTTCTTGGCCTTAGAACTGTAAACTAGCAACTTATTAAATTCCCCCTTTTAAACGCAATTCTGTTTCTGGTATATTGCATTCCAGCAGCTAGCAAACTAGAACACTAACCTAGGGCCACAGGAAATAGGATCAGTGACATTCCAGAACTTGGCTGTAGACTTCACCGTGGAAGAGTAGCGGCTATCTGATTGTGTTCAGAGACAACTCTGTTGTGATGTGATGTTGGAGAACTTGAGGAACCTAATCTCAGTGGGATGTCCAGTTACTAAAACAAACGTGATCTTCAGGGTAGAGCAGGGACAAGAGCCATGGCTGGTGGAGGGAGAGAACCCATATTGGAGCTATCCCGCATAACCTTAACAACAGAACGTGACTATGATTTGCAAGAAGAAAGCCAAAACTGTTTACACTCAGCTCAAAATGAACATGACCATGGAAATCCAGAAACCTGTTTTTATTTATTTGAAGTCAGTGCTTTTGTGTAGTTGTCAAAAACATGTCTGAAATAGCCACACATAATGTTAGCAATATCCTTTTACTTTTCACATCCACCTTCTGTCTAGAATATGTTATACCTTAAGATATTTTTACTTTTACTTTTTTTCCTTTTTTAACAGGAACATTCAGAAATGTCACTTTTGGTTGGGGAAAGAAGAGGGAATTTTTGCTTAAATGGTGCAGAATTTTTCTGTTTGAGGTAAAAAAAAAGTTGGCGTAATGGATGTTGGTGATTTTAGCACCATATTGTGAATGTAATATTAGTGAATTGTACACTTGAAAGTGGTTGCAATGGGAAATTTCTAGTTGTATAATGTTATTACAATAAGAAGCTTATAAGAAAAAAATAATCTGGAAATAAATCACTTAGACAAGAGAGATAAGAATACTGAATTTAATATAGTTGTCAGAACATTGTTTTTTATTATCTCAAAACTAAATTCTAGGTGACACAAACTTAGTGAATGAAAATATATCAAATGTGCAATCAAATGAAAGTTCTATATAGCTTCTCAGAAAAAAATTATGGGACATGGCAAAGGCAGTGCACAGAGGGGAATGTATAGCCCTAAATGCCACAAGGAAAAAGAAGAGCACAAACCAGAGACCTAACCACACACATGAAGCAACTAAAAAAAGAATAGGAAACTAACCCCAAACTAAACAGAAGAAAAAAAATCAGAGTAAATGAGAAATAAATGAAATAGAGAATAAAAAAATAGAAAGAATCAATCCCAAAAGTTGGTTCTTTGAAAAGATCGATAAAAACAACACATCTTTAGCTAAACTAATGAAGAAAAAGAGAGAGGACTCAACTAAATCGGAAATAAAAGAGACAATACTGTCAACTCCACAGAAATAAAAAGGATCATAAAAGAATACTATGAATAACTGTACACCAGCAAATTAGATAAGTTAGACAAAATGGACAAATTCCTAGAAGCTCACAAACTGCCTACACTGACTCTGTAAGAAATAGAAACCTCAACAAACCAATAACAAGTGATTGAATTAATAATCAAAAAACCTCCCATCAAAGAAAGCCCCTGGACCAAATGGCTTCATTGGTGAATTTTAACAAACATTCAAAAAGGAATTAATACCAGTATTGGGCTAATTCTTCCAAAAACTTTTAGAGGAAGGAACAGTTCCCACCTCATTCTTTGAGGCCAGCATTACCCTAATACCAAGTACAGATAAATATGTTGCAATGAAAGAAACTTATAGACCAATATCCCTCATGAACTGGATGCAAAAATCCTCAAACAAAATACTAGCAAATTAAATCCAACATCACATTAAAAGAATTATATATCATAATCAAGTGGGATTTATTTCAGGTATATGCAAGAGTGGGTCAACATAAGAAAATCAATTAACAGAATGAAGGGAAAAAACACTGATCATCTTAACTGATGCAGAAAGGGCATTTGACAAAACTCAGCACTCTTTCTTCATAAAAACACTCATAAAACTAGGAATAGTAGGAAACATCCTTTACATGAAAAAAAAATATATGAAAAACCCACAGCTAACATCATACTTAATAGTGAAAGACTGAAAAATTTCCCCCTAAGATCAGGAATAAGACAAAGACACCCAATGTCACCACTGTTATTCAACATTGTGCTAGAAGTTCTAGCCAGAGTGATTAGGCAAGAAAAAGAAATAAAAGCCACACAAATCGGAAAGGAAGAAATAAAATGTTCCCTTATTTGCAGATGACATGATCCTATACCCAGAGAATCCTGAAAAACCCACAACAAAGCTACTAGAGTTAACATACAAATTAAGCAAAGTGTCTCGGTACATTATCAACATGAAAAAAATCAGTGGTATTTCTATACACTAGTAATATTCAAGGAGGAAATCAAGAACAAATATCCATTTACAATAGCAACTAAAAGAATGAAATATCTAGGAACAAATTTAACCAAGGATGCAAATCACTTACACATGGAAAACAACAAAACATTGTGAAAGAAGCTAAAGAAGACCTAAATGAATGGAAGGATATTCTGTGTTCCTGACTTGGAAGACTAAATATTGTTAAGATGTCAATTCTACCCAAAGTTATGTACAATTCCAATAAAAATACAATAGACTTCTTTGGAAAAATGGGAAAATAAATTATCAAATTCATATGGAAGGGAAAGCAGCCCCAAATAACCAAGTCATCTTGAGAAAGAAGAGCAAAGCTGGAGAACCCACAGTCCTTATTTTAGAACTTATTACAAAGCTACAGTAATCAAAACAGTGTGGTACTGGCACAGGGACAGACATATAGACCAATGGAATCAAATTGAGAGTACACAAATAAACCCTTATACCTTTGGCCAACTGATCTTTTTTTAAAAAGTGTTTTTTTATTGTGAAGTATAGCGTATATGTAGAAAAGTGATAGATTTCAAAGTGTGGTATGGATTATAGTTTTACCATTTCAGGTATTTCCTTCTAACTGCTCTAATATACTGGAGACCAAAAAGAAATATCAATATTACGATTCAGTAGTCATACTCATTTGCTAAATCCTATTTTCTCTGTTACAAGTTCTCTCTCTCATTTGATCCTTCTCTCAACCTTTAAGGGTATTTGGGCAATGACCATTGTAACTTCTTCATGTTGAGAAGAGGTGTTGACATTATGGGGTAGGAGATGGAACTGGTTGAGGTTCTTGGAGACACTGGTCCCTCTGGACTTCAGGGTGTGATGGTTAGGTACTGTTGTCAATTTGGCCAAGTGATGATGCCTAGTTGTCTGGTCAGGTAAGCACTGCATTGACTGTTGCTGCACGGATATTTCATGGCTAGTTGCTACACCATAAGGCTGGTGTATTAAATCCGTTAGTTGATTGCATCTGTGGCAGATTACATTTGCGATCAATTAAGGCATGTCTCCTACCAATGAGATGATCCAATTGCTTGAAGGCTTTTAAGGAAGGAGAGAGACTCTTTCACTGCTTCTTCAGCCAGCAAGCCTCCCCTGTGGAGGAGACCCTTCATCAGAGTTACCAGCTTCACATCCTGCCATACGGATTTTGGACTCTTCTATTCCTGTGGTTGTGTGAGATACCTTTATAAACCTCATATTTACAGATATCTCCTGTTGGTTCTCTTTCTCTAGAGAGCCCTGACTAATACACAGGGCTTTATCTGACATAGAAATCATCTGAAGGTTTTAGGTTTCTGAAAAATCAACTGAGTGACACTATTAGAGAGTCTCAGATAGTGAAACCTGCATATTCTTTTAGGTTTTCAGGAATACTGTTGGTTGGGGCTTGGTATCCTATGGGTATTTGCCATATCTAGCTGAAACTTGGTAAGAGTAACCTGGAAAATACCCTCTTGACTGTATTTGAAATCTATTAGATACTGAAACATTATTTTGTTACAATTCCTTTCCACCTTTTGGTCAAGAAGGCACTGTCAATCCCATGATGCCAGGGCCAGGCTCATCCCTGGGAGTCATGTCCCACAGCACCAGGGAGACTTACACCTCTGGATGTCATGTCCCATGTAGGGGGAGAGTTATGGGTTTATTTGCAGAGTTGGGCTTTGTGGTAGTTAGATTCAGTTGTCAACTTGGCCAGGTGAGTGTACCTAGTTTTGTTGCTATGGACATGAGCCAATGGTATGTGAACCTCATCTGTTGCTGATTTACATCTGCAGTCAGCTAGGAGGTGTACCTGCTGCAATGAAGGACGTTTGACTTAATTGGCTGATGCTTAAATCAGAGACCGCAACGTAGCACAGCTAAGCAGCTCGGCATTCCTCATCTCAGCACTCGCAGCTCAGCCCAGGCCTTTGGAGATGCAGAAAGAAGTCACCCCGGGGAAAGCTGTTGAAACCCAGGGGCCTGGAGAGAAGGCCAGCAGAGACCATCCTGTGCTTTCCCACGTAAGAAAGAACCTCAGTGGAAAGTCAGCTGCCTTTCCTCTGAAGAAATAACAAAATAAATCCCCTTTTATTAAAAGCCAATCCGTTTCTGGTGTGTTGCATTCCAGCAGCTAGCAAACTAGAACAGGCTTACAGAGAGAGAGAGAGGCCACATCTAAGCAACAAAAACGTTCTCTGTAAGTGATTCTTCCAACTGATCTTTGACAGAGTTGCCAAGTCTACTCGGTGGACAAATGGTGCTGGGAGAACTTGATAGTCATATGCAAAAGAATGAAAATTAATTTTTAAAAATTAACTTAAAATGGGTCAAAGAAAGACCTAAATATAACAACTAAAACTATAAAACTCCTAGAAGAAAACATAGGGAGGCATTTTTAGGACCTTGTGTTTGGTGGTGATTTCTTAGACTTTACACTCAAAGCACAAACTACAAAAGAAAAAAATAGATAAATGGGGACATCATCAAAATAAAAAACTTTTGTGCATCAAGAAATTTATCAAGAAAGTAAAAAGACAACTTACAAAATAGGAGAAAATATTTCAAAACCATATGTCTGATAAGGGTTTAGTTTCCAGCATACTTAAATAACCTGTGCAATTCAATAACAAAAAGACATACCACTCAATTTGAAAATGAGCAAAAGACTCTAGTAGATATTTTTCCAAAGGTATAAAAATGAACAATAAGCACATCAATAGATATTCAACGTCATTAACCATCAGGGAAATACAAATCAAAACAATGAGATGCCATCTTGCCCCAGTAGAATAGATAGTAGTTAAAAATGGAGAATAAGTGCTGTATACGTTGTGGAGAAATAGGAGCACTTGTACATTTTTGGTGGGAATGTAAAATGGTAATGTAAAAAGTCACTGTGGAAAATAGTATGGTTATTTCTCCCCAAAAGAATTGAAAACAGGGACTCGAAGAGACATTTACATACTGATGTTCATAGCAGAATTATTCACATTGCCAAAATATAGAAGCAAGTGTCCATTAACAGATGAATGGATAACCAAAATGTAGTATAGACATACGATGAAATATTATTCAGTTGTACAAAGGAATGAAGTTCCAATGCATGCTACAACATGGATGTACCTTGAAGACATCACGTTGGTTGAAATAAGCCAGAAACAAAAGGACAAATACTCTATGATATTATTTATATGAACTGAATAGAGAGTGCATATTCATAAAGTCAGAAAACTAGAATACAGGTACCAGTGGTTGAGTTGGGGAGAGGAATGGGCATTTAATGTTTAATTGGTATAGAGTTTTTATTTGGGGTGATGGAAAAGTTTTGGCATTGGATGATGGGGACAGAGGCACAACTTTGTGTACGTAACTAACACCACTGAATTTTGTATTCAAAAAGGGGGAAAAAAGGAAATTTTAGGTTGTGTATAAGTTTACACACAGAGAAACAAGTTGATACAACTGTACAACACAAAGAGTGAACTCTAATGCAGACAATGAGCCTAATTATAAAACATATTTATATAGGACAATGAGCATAATTATGAAAATATTGATTCATGGATTGTAACAAAGGTGTCCCACTAATGCAAAATGACATTAATAGTAAAAACTATACTTTCTGCATGATGTTTCTGTAAATCTAGAATGGCTCTATTTTTTTTTAAGTGGAAAAAATAGACTGTATATCTTCAAACAAACAAACCCTAAGGTCATTTAGGACAGTGGTTCTCAAATTTAGTGTGTATCAAAAGCAGGATAAACAGATGGCTGGGCCTCCCCCCAAGTGTCTGATTCGTTGGGTTAGGGATGGGGCAAATAGAGAGTGTGCATTTCCAAGAAGTTCCCAGGTGATGCTGATGTGGCCAGTCGGAGGAAAGCCACTGGTTTGGAGAATTTCCCAGTCCTTGTTTTTCTTTGTCATTTCTGACACTTCCCACTTTCTCTCTACATAACAATATATTTAAGAAAGCCAGAATCATGCCCCTTCCTTTGGACAGGCTGTATAAAACCATATACATATACTTCCCCACTCCCAATAGTTATATTTGAAAAGGGCCTCATTGCACACACATCAGAAGGACTGCTTCCAAGTATCTTTAGTAGAATCAGCAGCAACGCGAGAATGTTGTAGCCTTTACTTGAATGTGCAGCATTGGCTGTAGAGGTTATTTGGATGATATTAGAAAATAAACAAATAACCACAGTCCTTTCACTGTCTAGTGCCCTCTCATATTTAGTCAACGCTCTCTCTGTCTTCATGGAAGTCCCTGGAGAGCAGGGGCTGTTTCTTCTAATTAATGCCTCCTCTTATTTCTTCCGACATCTTCCTTTGAACTCAAAGCAAGCGGGTATTGGGCGAGCTCAGGGATCTGGTGTGTGATTCTGGATATGCACTTAGACAAAGAGTGGGGAAGGGACCATTCCTTTTTATTTCCACTTCACTGGATGTTTCCTTCCTCAATCCAAATCCATTGGAAAAGAAACGTTTGTAACCAGCATTGGAAGAATCTTTTTATTTCTGTTAAGACTCAGAAACCGTAGCTCAGTCACTTGGGTATTCATCCCGAGAAAGCGAAGGCACAAGAACCTGGAGAACAGACATTTTCCCTTCGCCTCAAAGGGAGTAAAGATTTTAGTTACAATATAAGGTTAGGAATGGACCCTTGACCTTCGGCTATTGAAAGGGAGTGACAGAAACAGAATCTGAGTGGAAGTGGAGAGAAATGAGGTGAGGAAAAATGACAGGGGAATAAGTGGAGGGGCTGATTCCGAGCTCGGCAAGGTCGGTGATGTGAAAACTGTGCCCAAGTGAGGACAACAGCTGCTCAGTGAGCCCGGAGAGGGGGAAGCAGCTGGGCAGGAGGCCCCACTGGTGAGCCAAACAGCCGCTATGAAGGGTTGCCTTTTGATTCCCTGGTCTTGGACAGAAAACACTGCATGCAACTTTGGCCAAAAAAAAAAAAAAATTACCCCCACCCCCATCCCAACACACAAAAAACAAAGAACCCCACTTCATGGAATGAATGCTACATCTCCAACAGAAATACATATTGTTCTGAAAAGATGAAAATTCCTGAATCCCCCTTCCCCCCAACACCCACGTACACCCATGGGTGGCCCACCGGCATGGGATGGTCCTCAGGTGAGCCTGGGTGCCCACACTGTCCCCGATTCGGGACTTCACTGGGTTTCTCACAGGCTGTCAATGAAAAGAACTGAAAAGCAGACACCTCTGAAAAGAACTGAAGGCAGAGGAGGCTTTGTTGGGGATGCAGCTGTCACATCCTATTAGTGCATGGGTGGGTCTCACCGGGTACAGGAGGTATGTCATTTATAGACAGAAATTGCATAATTAAGCTTGATAGAATTTTGACACTTTCTTGGCAGCACAATTTGTTCGTCAAGTACAGAGCCTTTAGGAAGCCGATCACGTGGAATCTGGAACTCCAGAGTTCAAGACTAGGTGACTTTCACAAGTGGGACTTAGGACTCTCACAGCCCTCTAGTTTAGAATAACAGTAAAGAACCTGAGAAAGACCTGCTTTAGCCTCTCGGCCTCTGCCTCACCAGCCCAGGCTTGAATGGGAAAGAGGGTGAAGATGAAACCAGATTTTTTTTCCCAAATTACTTGAGAATGTGGGCCATATGCATTGTCTTTAGTTCCCCACTATTCATTTACTTAAAAAAACTTATTTGTGAAGGGTAAGTCCCATTGGAAAAATACACCAAACACAAATATGGAGCCTAGTAATAATCACAAAGTTAACGCCAGCATATCCGTCATTGGTAGAGACTTTTAAATGTCAAACAGGTGGACTCAATATGTATGCCTTTGTGTGTGTCTTCTTTAGTTCAACACGACACTTGTGAGCTTTGTCCATGTTGCATATAGCAGTGTTTTTCATTTTCATTGTTGTATAGAATTTTGTTGTGTGACTTAGACCTCAATTTATCCATTCTATGGTTGATACACATTACGGTAGTTTCCACTCTTTGGCTTTTGCAAATTGTGCTCTTAGGAACATTCTTGTACATGTCAGCATATCAGTCACTTAATAGAATTACAATAATGGGCTCTACTTTGGAAAATTCTGATAGTGTATAAGTGAAATCACTAAAATTTAGGTTATGCATATGTCCAATGTTGGTTGATGATACAAAACTGTTTTCCAAAGAAATTGTAACAGTCGATCACCCAATAAGGTTACTCTATTCAGGGTCTGACATCTTTTATTTCTAGTTGTCTCATCACAGGATCTTGGCCTCCAGGTGACAGCAAATATATCTAAAGGTGAAGAGAAAATTCTAGCTCAGTATGAAGACTTAGCTCTGTCTGCTTTTGATCATAGGTTTTTAGAAATGTCTTTATAGGACCTTGTTGGAATGGCTTTGTCACAAGACACAACCAGAAAACAAAAATGGTGGGTGTATGGGTGGTTCAGTGGGGGAGACACAGGTTCAATATCCAGACCATGCACCCTCCCAAAAACAAAAAAACAAAAAACAAACAAAATGGTGAGATTTGGTACTTCACTTGAGATTTAAAAATGACTTTCAATGGCTTTCTAGAATATGGCCATCAACAAATTCGTATTTTTCCATGCACTGATGAGATTCTTGTTTTGAACTGCAAGAGATTAGATTAGAGAAAGCATACATTTCTGGCAAAATGGCATTCTGCAATGCTGTAGATAGTGCCATGTTGAACTATTTAAACTATTATGCATGTTTTATCAAGTCAAAGGATTTTGAAATGAAAAGCAGTAGCACCCTGGGCATCCCTGGTCCCCATGCAGCTGTCACCCACGCAGGAAAAAGGCAACAGGGGTCCTTATCTCCCCTGCACTCTTTCCTAACACATCCAGATGTTGATATGGCATGGATGGGTTTGCACAGAAGTTCTGTGCAGGTAGCCAGAAATATCGATGCCCCCTCTACGTACACTCCCACTGTACAGATAACTTTAATAACTGTGTGCCAACACCAAAGAAAAATGTCAACACCACTTTTGAATTTTCAAGGAAGATCTGACTTTTTGCCTCTGAATCTTTTGGATGAGAACAGCTGAAGATTTGTTTCCCAGCACCCTTGCATCAGACCAGCAATCTCTTCATTATAGTGGCATTTACCACGTCCATGTGAGCTTTTGGCTTGTGACTGTGCACGCGCCAGTCTTCCAGCTGGTATTTTAATTTGAGATTGGATTGCAGCTATGAGGGGGAAGAAATCCAAAAGACAGCTTGTGGAGAAAGAAGAGCAGGAAAATGTATCGAGTACTTAGAGGACACTTCTGAAGACTTTCAACAGGTCAGCAGATCCACCATGTGACACCAAAGCCTGGTAAGACAATGAAGGGAATTGTGCTGGAAAAGGTCCAAAAAGTCACATTTTGATGAAAAAATCCTAAGTATGTGAAGACCACACTACTGTCATAGATAAATTAATTGAGCTCCCACATTCTCCAAAGAGAAGGCTAGTAGAGTTTCCAGAAATAGTTTGCCGAGCTAAAGCAACTGCAGCTTTCAAATATTTAGCAAATTCCATTTGGGCTAGAGTGGTTAGGAGTGAACACTGACAGTGGTGTGTGTGAACAGTGCTGGGAGGCAGCGTTGTGCAGGGTTTTAGGGAGCAGGCTCTGGAGATAGATGCCCGGGATTGAAGTGCTACCACTTCCTAGCTGGGTGACCCCTCTTAATTACTCTGTGCCTCAGTTTCCTTACCTTTAATGTCAATAATACCTGCTTTACAATGTTGCTGTGTGCATTAAGTGATAATGTTAATGCCTAACACATAAGTAGGTGCTTAATAAATGTCAGTTATTATTGTTCAATATGATATCAAGGAAGTTTAGGTGCTAAGGCAGCTTTGGTGATGGATTAAGGGGTGGCTTTCCAGGGTCTCTCTGCTTGTACCCCACAGTACCAAGTTCATGATGATGAGAGGGGCTCAGGTGACCTGTAGACAATGTAGAGTTTTCTGGCATTTTATTGTGGTACCCCCTCATCCAATGCCTTCTTGGATAATTACCCCGTGACTGTCCACCAAGAGACCACTGGGGACAAGGCCAACACCTGTTCCCAGAACGGACCCCAACAATCTTCACTCAGCCCTAGGGGTCTGTCTTTCCCTCCTCTAAAAACCCGATTTCTTTTTCTTTCCTTCTTCCTCTTCCAACATCCCTTTATTCCTTTTTTTTTTTTTTAACATTTCTTTATTGTGAAATATAGCATATGTACACAAAAAGCAATAAATTTCAAAATACATCATAACAAGTAGTTATAGAACATATTTCAAAGTTTGGTACGTTACTCTTCCACAGTTTTGTGTTTTTCCTTCTTGCTACTTCAAGACACTGTAGACTAAAAGAAATACCAATATGATTCAGCAGTCATACTCATATTTGTTAAATCCTATCTTCTCTGTTATAACTCCTCCTTCTCCTTTGATCCTTCTCCCAATCTTTAGGGATATTTGGGCTATGCCCATTTCTAACTTTTTCATGTTGGAAAGATGAGTCGATAGTATGGTAAAGCAGGATAGAACTAGTTGATGCTCTTGGAGAAGCTGCCCTCTCTGAATTTCAGGACTTATCTGGCTTAGGAGCCCATCTGGAGATTGTAGGATTCTTTTCTGAAAAGTAATCTTGGTGAATGAAACTTTTGTAGAATCTCAGATAGAGCCGTAGGTGTTCTTTAGGATTAATAGGAGTGGTTTTGATTGGGGTTTGGCAAACTGTGATAATTAGCAATATCTAGCTGAAGCTTGCAAAAGATTATTCTTCAGGATAGACTCTCAGCTCTCTTTGAACTCTCTTAGCCACTGATACCTTATTTTGTTACATTTCTTTTCCGTCTTTTGGTAAGGAAGGCATTGTGGATCCCATGGTTCCAGGGCCACGCTCATCCCTGGGAGTTATGTCACATGTTGCCAGGGAGATTTTCACCCCGGGTGGCATTTCTCATGTACAGGGGAGGATGATGATATTACTGGCAGAGTTGGGCTCAGAGAGAAAGAAAAGCCACATCCGAGCAACAAAAGAGTAAATACTGATCTCTTTATTTTCCAGTCTTCCCTCCTGCTTTACTATGTGCTTTGCCACTCATTTGTTTATTTAAAAGTGTTTACTGAGCACCAGCTATGTTTTAAGCACAGTGTTAGGCGCTAAGAATGTCATGGTGGACTGTGTATTCTTTTGGAGAGTGACAAAACCCAAGTTAGCAGACAAATATTGAAAATAAAAATAAATAGTGAGTGGTATTATACTATGAAGGACTCCATGAGGGGTTGAGAGAGATTACCAGGACAGAAGAGGAAAGGGGGTGCTAATTTTGACTGGTTGCTCATGATAAGCCTCCCTGGAGAGCTGAGACTTCTTCAATCAAGAGGAGCAGTGCCTGGCCAAGTGGGACAGGGTTGGGAAGACATCCTAGGCAGAGGGGCCATATGGCGAAGGTTCAGAAGGAGGAACAAGCTTAGTATCAAGGGAGAGCAAAGGGCCCAGGGAGGCAGAAAGAGGGTGAGCAGAGAGGGATAGTAGAAGATAAAGTCACAGGGGTGGGCAGTGCCCATTGTGGGGGACTCAGAGGCCATGGAGAGGAGATGGACTTTGTGTAGTGTGGCTACTTGGTCTTTCAAGCAGGGAGGATGCTCTATTTCTCTCTGTGCATCCTCATCCTCATCCCTCTGCCTCTAAATGGGCCCCAGCACCTATCGCAATGCCATGGATACACTAAATGCAATAAATACTTGCTGAATATGGTGGTACTCTTTGGTGGACTGAGTCTACATTAAAGGGTAAATAAGTCAAAAGACTTGAAAGATAAACTGATAGAGCTCCCAGTTGATAATTCATGTTTGCATTTGGTTTTATATTTGGAAATTTATCCTTTTTTTTTAACTTTTACTTTTCTCTTTATTAGACAAATTGTAGGTTTACAGAAAAATCATGGAGAAAATAGAGTTCCTATACCCTCACTCACATAATTTTCCTTATTATTAAAAAGGTTTACAGAAAAATCATGGAGAAAATAGAGTTCCTATACCCTCACTCACATAATTTTCCTTATTATTAACATTGCATTAGTGTGGTAACTTTGTGACAATTGAAGAAACAATATTTTTATGATTCTACTATTGACTAAGGTCCATAGTTTCATTAGGTTTCACTGGTTGTACACGCCTATATTATTTTTAAAATTTTTAGTCTGCTAAAATATAGATACCCTAAAATTTCTCCCTTTTAAGTTCATTCAAATATATAATTCACTGGTATAATTACATATGCAATACTGTGCTACCATCACCACCATCCATTACCAAAACTTTTCCATCACCCCAGGAAATTTCTCTTTTGTGAATGTAAATACTGGATTTTGCCAAACATAGGAGATGATTCCTAAGAAAGCTTTGTGTGGTTTAAATTCCATTTTATATATGGTTGGGGGGCTAGCAGATTGAAGAAACCCAATTTTGAGTCCTTTTCTGTGATATAGATCTGTTATGAAATGTGAATTGAAAATCCTCCATCATTCAAATACAAGTTTGTATTTTTATAGCTATTCAATGCATAATCTGGGCCCAATGTCCCAGGCTGCCTTCCCTGCCCAGAGCTGCCCACCATATCCTCACATTGAGCATGGCTCTCCCTGGCTAGGTAGGGGTGGCAGTTGATGCCTCTCATAGCAAAAAGCTGTCATTGAAGAATCTTCATTTATTGCCACATGGGGAAGGTAGTTTGATTTTTAAACTGTTGCTACTGGATATCTACAGACATTGTGCTATATGTATTACATAAATCCTCTCATTCCATTTCCTATTAGCAAATTAGGATGCTCAGAAAGATGAAGGTTGTTGTCTAATCACACAGTAATTGCCAGAGGGTGTGGCAACCTCAGCTTTCATATTTTGGCACAAACACGAACTCACAAGTCCTAGTCCTCAGTATACCAGGCTACAATGCTTAACCAGGACAATGCTAAAGGCTAGGGCATGACAAAAGGAAAATCAACACAGAGAGGAAGCTATGGCAATTTGTTATTTAGGCTTACAAAATATAGTTCTTTCATCTACAGTTGGTGTAGACAAAATCCCTATCTAAGTTATCCCCACCTAGGACAGCTTTATAAGATCCCTTTCTATGTTCCATCCTTGGAGATTGGTCAGTAGGACAATGGCAGGGCCTGGGCAGTCATATACATAAAAAAAAAACTTTCCTTAAGGATTAGGATGTGTAGTTGGGGTTAAGAATACCAAGTACCTTGTTGCTTGTCTCCCAGCCAGCCTCCCTAATGCATATGCCAGTTCTCTTCTGCTACTCAGGCCACACTCAGAGAGTTTTGTACTCCTACAGGCACAGACTCAAGAGAGAAGAGAGTTCCGTCTCCCACTGGCATCCTGTTTGCTGCTGATGGCAATTTTCACTTCTTCAAGGGAAATAGCACCCATCTTTCAGGTCCTCGTCAGATAATAATTATTCCAGTATACAATCAACCCAACATTCAGACATGTGTCATCCTACATGCATAGAGTTAAGGCATCACCGTGTCATCATAACCCAAAGTCCAGGACACCCCAACTTCCTCCACCTTCCACAAAGTTGGGACTGCATTCACTAGGGGTGCTGCTTTCTGCTTCTGAGGCTGGGAGATTAGTTTGTTTATGTGTAAATGAATTTTTTTTTTCTCACAGTTATATAATTCCCTCTCCTTTTTTTAAAACTTTTTTTTATTATATAGTATAACATGTACAAAGCAAATAAATAAAAAAGCAATAGATTTCAAAGTACTCTGCAACAAGTAGTTACAGGACAGATCCCAGAGTTTGTCATGGGCTACCATATGATCCTTTCATATTTCTCCCTAGAGGTGCTCTAGAAGATAAGAAGTTAGAGGGCTTGAATTTTTTTTTATCATCACAATTGACTTTTTTTCCAAAAACTAACATATGTATATAAAAGCTATAAATTTCAAAGCATAGCAACACAATCAGTTGTAGAACATATTTCAGAGTTTGACTTGGGTTACAATTTCACAATTTTAAGTTTTCACAATTTAAAATACTGAAGACTAAAAGAGATATCAATTTAATGATTCAGCATTCATACTCATTTCTTAAATCCTATCTTCTCTGTATAACTCCACCATCACCTTTGATCTTTCCATCCCTCTCTTTATGGGTGTTTGGGCTATAGAGATTCTAAATATTTCATATTGGAAGGGTCTGTCACTAATATGGGGTAGGGAGATGGAACTATCTGATGTTCTGGAAAGGCTGGGCTAGGTTTTAGGACTTTGGACCAGGGACCCATCTGGAGGTTGTAGGTTTCTGGCAAGTTACTCTAGTGCATGGAACACTTGTGGAATTTTATATATTGTCCTAGGTGTTCTTTAGGATTGGCTGGAATGGTCCTGGTTGGGGGTTCACATGTTATGATAGGTAGCAAGGTCTAACTGCAACTTGCATAAGAGCAACCTCCAGAGTAGCCTCTCGACTCTACTTTAACTCTCTCTGCCATGCATACTTTATTAATTACCCTTCTTTCCCCCACTTTTGGTTGGGATGGAACTGTTGACCCACGATGCCAGGTCTGGATTCATCCCTGGGAGTCATCTTCCACGTTGCCAGGGAGACTTTCACCCCTGGATGTCATGTCCCACATAGGGGGGAGGGCAATGATTTCACTTGCAGAGTTGGGCTTAGAAAGACTGAGGCCACACCTGAGCAACAACAGAGGTCCTCCAGAAGTAACTCTTAGGCACACCTATAGGTACTCTAAGCTTCTCCATTACCTACATAAGTTTCACAAGAGTAAGCCTCCTGATAAAGGGCATGGCTTATTGATTTGGGTCCCTAAAGTTTGACACAGTATCAGGGTATTCCCTGATGGTAAGTTTAATAGTTCCATATTCTTTCTCCCCTCTATCAGGGGACTTTGCCAATGCTTTTTCATTATCTGCTTAATAAACTCTAGGATGTTTCCAGGCATTACAATAATCTATACAGGATTAAAGGACCTCTTTCTCATTCTTTGCTCTCTGTGTTTCAGTTGTTCAAATGAGCTATCCAGATAGGTTGAATTAGATTATGCTCTATAGAAAATTTCAGTTCCAGACCAAATAAAACTTTCTTCCATTGGTCTCAAAGAATATTTGTGGTTCTAAAATATAGACACTGTCTTTCTTACCCCTATGTTCTGAATTACTTTAACCTCAACCTGTTCGGCTTCGTTCTTATCTCTTGAATATCAGGTTATATATATAAAACAGCCTCTCAAAATCCAGAAATGATTATCACCACTCCAGACATAATGTGTCTGCTCTGAAAGCTTACAATCTAGACCTCTATTTTCTTATAAACATTTTCTAAAGGTGACCATACCATTCTTGTTCTTTTCTTTCTGGCTTATTTTGTCTCACCAAATGTCCCACGTGTTCATTCATATTGTTGCATACCTCACAACTTTGTTTCTTTTTGTAGCAGCACAACCTTTGTTCATAAGAATACACCATCGTTCATCAATCTACTTCTCCATTAGTGCATCCTTCTGCCACCTGTATTCATCGGGCATCATGTGGAAGGCCCAAAGTCCACAGTCCATCAACATTCTCAATTTTAGATACTTTCATTGTTCCCCAGAGAAAGAAACCAATAAACACACCCTCACCAATTAGGAGATCTAAACTTCCTCTTAACCCTTGTCCCTCCCCCCATTATTTACCTGGGCAGTTCCTGTGGTAGTGCTGATGGTTTCCTTTTGAACATAGCTCATAGCATGCAATAGCAGTTTAACCTCTGTATCCTGGATTTAAACACTGTTTATACCAGAATCATATCTTTGAAATAATTTTTGAGAGAACTAATTCATATTTCTAGTGTTAATTAGTGGGACACATAAGTCTATACTAACCCCTTTCAATTGTGTTCATCTTCAGTATGGTAATATTATTATACACACACTAGAGAACCACTTCACTCCTATCTGTTCCCTTACATTGGAGTTCAACCTCATTAGCTAAAGGTTCACCCATCTCTAGCTTTTACATATCTCTAAGTCCCGTATATTCTGTATTATAAGCCTGTGATTTATACCGTTATGCTGGTCATAAAAGTGGAATCATACAGTATCTATCTTTTTATGTCTGTCTAACTTCACTCAGCATTATGTCCTCAAGGCTCATCCATCTTGTCATGTGCTTCAGGACGTCATTTTGTCTTACTGCTGCATAATATTCCATCGTATGTATATACCACATTTTGTTGATCCACTCGTCTGTTGATGGGCATTTGGTTTGTTTCCATCTTTTGGTGATTGTGAATAATGCTGCTATGAACATAGGTGGGAAAATGTTTGTTTGTGTCATTGCTTTCAGCTCTTCTGGGTATATTGTTGGGTCACAGGGCAACTTGATATTACTTTCCTAAGGAACCACCAAACAGTCTTCCATGGTGGCTGCACCATTATACATTCCCACCAGCAGTGCATAAGTTTCCCAGTTTCTCCACATCCTCTCCAACATTTATCGTTAACTGTTTGTTTAATAGCAGCCATTCTTATAGGTGTAAGGTGGTATCTCATTGTAGTCTTGATCTGCATTTCCCTTATAGCCAGTGAAAATGAGCATCTCTTCATATGCTTTTGAGCCATCTATTTTTGCTCTTCAGAAAAATGCCTATTCATATCTTTAGCCCATTTTATAATTGGGTTGTTTGTTCTTTTGTTGTTGAGTTGTATGATTTCTTTGTATATACAGGAAATCAAACCTTTGTCTTATAAGTGATTTCCAAATATTTTCTCCCATTCAGTTGGCTGCCTCTTCACCTTTAAAACAAAGTCTTTTGAGGGGCAGCAGCATTTGATTTTGAGGAGTTCTCATTTATCTATTTTTTCTTTTGTTGCTTGTGCTTTGGGTGTAAAGTTTAAGAAGCTACCTCCTATTACTAGGTTTTGAAGATGTTTCCCTACATTTTTTCCTAGAAGCTTTATAGTCTAGTTCATATATTTAGCTGTTTGATCCACTTTGAGTCAATTTCTGTGTGTGGTGTAAGATAGGGGTCCTCTTTCATTCTCTTGGCTATTGATATCCAGTTCTTCAATGCCCAATTATTGAAAACACTATTTTGCCCCAGTTCAGAGGATTTGAGGCCTTGTTAAAATCAATTGACATAGATATTGTCATTTGTCATTTCTCTATTAGTCTATTAGTCTATTAGTCAGAAATAGAAATTAGTCTATTTCTGCACTTTGATTGGATTTCACTGATCAATACTTCTGTCTTTGTGCCAGTACCATGCTGTTTTGACTACTGTGGCTTTATAATAGCTTTTAAAGTCAGGGAGTGTTAATCCTCCCACTTCGTTCTTGTTTTTTAGGATGCTTTTAGCTATTCGGGTTCTCTTTCCCTTCCAGATGAATTTGGTAGTTAGCATTTCCAAATCTTCAAAGTAAGTTGTTGGAATTTTCATTGGTACCATGTTGAATCTGTAGATCAATTTGAGGAGAATTGCCATCTTAACTATATTTAGCCTTTCTATCCATGAGCAAGGAATATCTTTCCATCTATTTAGATCTCCTTTGATTTCTTTAAGCAGTATTATGTAGATTTCTTTGTGCAAGCCCTTTACATCCCTAGTTAGGTTCATTCCTAAGGACTTGATTCTTTTAGCTGATATTTTGAATGAAAAATTTTCCTTAACTGACTCCTCAGCTAAGTCATTGCTTGTGTATAGAAACATTACTGATTTTTGCACATTAATTTTATATCCCACCACCTTGATGAATTTATTAGCTCAAGTAACTTTGCTGTAGATTTCTCAGGATCTTTCAAGTATAGTATCATATCTGCAAATAATGAGAGTTTTATTTCTTCCTTTCCAATTTGGATGCCTTTTATTTCTTTGTCCTGCCTGATTGCTCTAGCTAGAACTTCTTGCCTAATGTTGAATAATAGTGGTGACAGTGGGTATCCTTGTCTTGTACCTGATCTTAGGGGGAAGGCTGCCATTCTCTCCATTGAGTACAATGCTGGCTATAGGTTTTTCATATATTTCCTTTATCGTATTGAGGTAGTTACCTTTGATTACTATCTTTTGGAGTGTTCTTACCAGAAAAGGATGCTGAATTTTGTCAAATGTTTTTTCAGTATCAATCGAGATGATGATGTGATTTTTCCCTTTTGATTTGTTAATGTGCTGTATTACATTAATTGATTTTCTTGTGTTGAACCATCCTTGCATTCCTGGTATAAACCCCACTTGTTCATGATGTATAATTCTTTTAATGTGCTGTTGGATTTGATTTGCTAATATTTTATTGAGAATTTTTGTATCTATGTTCATTAGGGAGATTGGCCTCAAGTTTTCCTTTCTTATAGCATCTTTACCCAATTTTGATTTTAAAATGATATTACCTTCATAAAATGAGTTAGGTAGAGTTCCTCTTTCCTCATTTTTTTGGAAAAGTTTGAGCAGGATTGGTGTTAGTTCTTTTTGGAATGTTTGATAAAATTCTCCTGTGAAGCCATCTGGCCCTGGGCTTTTCTCTGTGGGAAGATTTTTGATGACTGATTGTATCTCTCTACTTGTGATTGGTTTGTTGAGATCTTCTATTTCTTCCTGCATCATTGCAACTTGTTTGTGTGTCTCTGGGAATTTGTCCATTTCATCTAAGTTGTCTAGTTTGTTGGTGTATAGTTGTTCATAGTATCCTCTTATGATTTCTTTTATTTCTTCAGGGTCTGTGGTAACACATCCCTTCTCATTTCTGATTTTGTTTATTTGCATCCTGTCTCATTTTTTCTTTGTCAGTCTTGCTAATGGCTCATCAATTTATTGATTTTCTCAAGGAACCAACTTTTGCTTTTATTGATTCTTTCTATTGTTCTTTTGTTCTCCCATTCATTTATCTCTCCTTTAATCTTTGTTATTTCTCTTCTCTTATTTGCTTTGGGGTTAGTTTGCTGTTCTTTCTCACATTCCTCCAGATGTGCTGTTAAGTCCTCAATTTTTGCTCTTTCTTGTTTTTTAATATAAACATTTAGAGCAATACATTTCCCTTTTCACAGCCTTTTTCACATCCCATAAGTTCTTATAAGTTGTATTCTTATTTTCATTTGTTTCCAGATAGCTACTAATTTCTCTAGCAATTTCTTCTTTGACCCACTGGTTGTTAAAAGGTGTGTTATTTAATTGCCATATATTTGTTGAATGTTCTTGTTCTTTTGTGGTTATTGAGATCCAGCTTCATCCCATCGTGATCAGAGAAAGTGCTTCGAATAATTTCAATGTTTTTAAATTTATAAAGACCTGTTTTGTGCCCCAGTCTATGATCTATCCTGGAGAATGTTCCATGAGCACTAGAGAAGAATGTATATCCTTGTGCTTTGCGGTGCAATGACCTATGTATGTCTGTTAGGTCTAATTCATTTATAAAGCTAATTAACAAGTTATTTAACCTCTCTATTTCCTTGTTGATCTTCTGTCTGGTTGTTCTATCTATAGAGGAGAGTGGTGTATTGAAGTCTCCTACTGTTATTGTCAAAACATCTATCACTCCCATCAGTTTTGCCAATGTCTGTCTCATGTACTTTGAAGCTCCTTGATTGGGAGTATAAGAATTTATGATTGTTTTATCTTCTTGGTAAATTGACCCTGTGATTAGTATAGTGTCTTCTTTGTCTCTTATGATGTCTTTTTATTTAAAGTCTATTTTGTCAGATATTAGTATAGCTACTCCTGCCCTCTTTTGGCTACAACTTTTGTGGAAAATCTTTTCCCATCCTCTCACTTTCAATCTATTTGTATCCTTGTTGTCTAAGATGAATCTCTTGTGAGCAGTATATAGCTGGATTATGTTTCTTAACCCATTCTGCCAATCCATATATTTTAATTGGTAAGTTTAGTCCATTAACTTTCAAAGTTTTACTGAAAAAGCATTTCTTGATTCCACCATCTTATCTTTTTAATTTTATTTGTCAGATCTATATGTTCATTTCCCTCTTTCTCTCTGTATTCTTTAAATTACCCTGAGTGGTATTCATCAATTCTGTGCCCTCCTCCAGACCTCCCTCTCCTGGCAGAACTCCTTTTAGTATTTTCTGTAGGGTTCGTCTCTTGTTGACAAGTTCTCTCAGGATTTCCCTGCTTGTGAAAACTTTAATCTTTCCCTCAATTTTGAAGGACAATTTGGATGGTTACAGAATTCTTGGCTGGAAGTCTTTCTTTTCAGAATCTTGAATATATCATACCACTGCCTCCTCACCTCCAGTATACTAGTTGAGTAGTCTGAATTCAGACTTATTTGCTTTCCCTTGCATGTAGCAGATTGTTTTTCCCTTGCTGCTTTCAGGATTTTCTGATTCTCTTCAACATTTGACAGACTGATTAGTAGGTGCCTTAGGGAAGGCCTATTTGGATTTATTCTGTTTGGAGTTCATTGGGATTCTTTGACTTGTATATTTATGTCCTTTATGAGGGTTGGGAAGTTTTCACTCATTATATTCTCAATTACTCTTCCTAGCCCTTTACTCCTGTCTTTTCCTTCTGGGACACCAATGATGCTTATATTTGTGCACTTTGTTTTGTCTATCATTTCCCTGAGTTTCAGTTCAATATTTTACATCTTTTTTTGCCTGCTTGAGTCTTCAAAGTCAATTATCCCTTCCTCTATATCACTTATTCTTTCTTCTGTCTCCTCAAATCTGGTGTTGTATGCCTCTAGTATGGTTTTCATTTGGTCAATAGAGATTTTAATCTCTGTGATATCTGCTATTTTTCTATTCATTCTTTCAAATTCTTCTTTATGCTCTTCTACTGTCCTCTTGATCTCCTTTATAACATTTGCTACCCCACTTATTTTATTGAGTAGAGTTGTATGGACATCTTTGATTAGTTGTTCCAACATCTGTGTCTCCTCAGGTGTTAAATTTGATCATTTGGCAGGGCTATATCTGTCTGCATTGTGATATGCGTAGTGATCTTCTTCTGTCTTTGTGGCATGTAAATATCTTGATTAATTTACTTTGGGAGTTTATTTCTTTCAGTAGTCTAAGACCTTATGTTTATGGGATGGTTGGACAGCAAGGAACAGGGCACAGGGTGAGGCACTCAGTGCAGTCATTGTTTCAGGGCAGGTATGGGTGCAGGTTAGGGATGTTATGCTCATGCTTTGAACATGGGTGCCCAGCAGCTAGGGAGGATGTAGCTGCACGAGTGCATCGGTCTTGGGGGTGTAACCTTGGTATGCACTGGTCTAAGGCATGGGGCCCTTTGAGTGCATCTGTAGATCTGTGACAGCAAGCTGGCATTATGCCTTCATGTACCGGGGACAGATGTAACCCAGCTGTGCAGGTTTGCACTTTCTCAGAGCTGGGAAGTGAGGCTGAAGGCTGTGTGTATGGGCTGTTCTAGGACTGCTATAAAGTGCGGTTCCCAGAGCTGAATGACGTGATTGGGGGTCCATGCACATGCATGGACCTGGGAGTGCCATAAACGGATGCACAGAGCTTGGGGGTTGGGGGCTAAGTGAGGCTGTGCAACGCTATGGGCAGGGGGTAGGGGTAGCCTATGTATGGAGGTTGGTGCCCAAAGCCTTTAGCCTCTAGCAACAGCTTACAAGGAATAGGGAGAGAGAGGTAGTGCTCAGGAGGGGTGCAAGAGAGGTGGGTTGGGCTGTACTTGGGGTGGGAGTATGGGGCAGATATGTGCACTCGGAGCTGGTAGGGTGGGAGCATCTGGAGTGCGGGGATGGGAGTGGGTAAGGAGGTTGGGTGCGTGGGGTGTGGCATGTGGGGTGAGTCACCATTCACGGGACTGCATTGGTGAGGGTAGTGAGCCCAAGGAACGTGGCCTGGCTTACTTCCTAGTCCCGGGCGCCCATCTATGCACTCCCTAGGACTCTGTGCCTCTGCACCAGGCTCCAGCTTTCTGCCTCTCAGTTCCTCGGCCTCTGCAACCAGGGCTGCCCCATGTGGTGCAAGAGGTTCTCCCAGGTCAGTCGCACTCCTGAATCGCCACCTCAGTCGTCCTCCTGTCCCTTCTCTAACTTTTCCGTGGAGCAGGACTAATCTCAAGGTGCTCTATTAGGCCACCTTCCCGAAAGTCTTCCATCATTGAATTCTGATACATCTGGATCAGCATTTTAATAGCTAATACCCTTTGATACCCATACATTTCAAAAACTCTTGGAGCTTAGTTTTCCTTTTATAGAATCATAGGAGTGTTTTAAAGATTAAAGGAGATTACATATCCCAAAGCACTGACTTTTAAATTTTACTGCATATTGGAATCATCTGGAGAGTTTTTAAAAATACTGATGTCTAGACCTCATCCCTGAAGATTCTGATTTAATTGGGATGGGGATAGACCTTGGTATCTGCAGTTTTAAGAGCTTTCCAGGTGATTCTAATGTGCAGCCTAGGCTAGAACCAGCCACGGATCTGGCCAATACCTGACCCATTAAGTAGACAATCAAGAGAGCTGATGGGGAGGTGTTTGGGCAGGACTGACATTCAATGCCCTACTGACAATTTGGAGGATTATCTCTGGTTTGCATACATAAACTAATTTTTCTAAGCTGTTCTGAATGGCTTTTGAAGGCTCTTTCTTATCAGTGGCCACATTTACCAACTTCATTGGTCCCATTGGTTAATCTATTAAATGTTCCTAAGCTAATGGAATGAGAATTGACCTGAGTGACAGGTCCAATTGCAGGTCTCAGGGGCAAAGTGAGAATAAGGACCAAGACTTGGGCTCCCTTGAATTCTCAACAGTGCCTAGCACAGAGAGCTGCTCAGTAATTATGAATGAAAAAAAAAGTGGTTGTAATTCCTGGTTGCAGGCTAACTTAGTTTGAAATGAATTCCCATTTTTACCGCAGGTCCCTGAGCCCCTCAGGCTGGCATGGCCATGGTTGGAGTGTGCCCTGTCCTGCTGAGTTACACAGGCGTCAAGCTCCAATTGCCTGCAGACTAACAGGAGAATTTTGGCCAAATGGAATTCAATCTGCAGACTGATTATAAGTGGATGTAATGGGGTAACGCTTGTGGTGCTTTAACAGAACATCCCTCCCACCCCCACCCCAGCTTCTTAGCCTTTAAATTGTCAAAGTCATCTTTGAAGATTTGGCTTATTTTGCTCTTGCTTAGCAAGGAAATTGCTTCCTCCTTTTTTGATTTCAAGCTTTTTGTTGTTGATGGGTGATGAGATGACAAAAGAGAATTAGAATAGTCCCCAGCAGAAAGTGCCTTTTTATGCAAGAGGTATTAGAACGACTGTGCTGATAGAAGTGAATTTACAAGGTACGATCCCCCATTTCCATGACCAAAAATATCTGAGGAGTCATGAAATGAGACATTGCAATGGATGGCACTGAGGAAAAGCAAAATTCTTAACAGGGTAGCTTTTCTGATCTTAACTACATTTCAATCAAAAGCAAATCTAACATTCAGTATATAAATAGGAAAGTCTTTCATCAGGAAGCTTGAGTGATGTGAACCAACAGAACAAAAGGACCCATGACAAGGGGTTTGCTTTTTGGATTTTTAAAAATGCAAATATAGCATAAATATTCATGGTGGTTTATTTTAGGGAGAGAAGTTTTTAGTGGCAAGAATTATTTAACATTAGTTTTACCTCTCACGTCCACAACTATCTTAAATCCTTTGAGGAACAAGGTAGTGGTATAATTATACATTCTTAAATTTTGCAGGTGTATGTGTATCTTAGTTTGCTAGGGCTTCTGTAACAAAGTACCACAAATTGGATGGCTAAAATGACAGAAATGTATTGTTTTACAGTTTTGGAGTCTAGAAGTCTGAACTCTGTATGGGAGAATCCTTTCTAGCCTCTTCTTAGCTTTCGGTGGGTTGCCAGCAATCCTTGGACTTAATCTCTGGTCCAGCCATTTCATGGTGTCCATGATCGCCTTATATCAGCCTGTCTGTGTCCAATTTTTCCCTTCCTACAGGGACACCACTCATAGCAGATTAAGATTCACCCTAATCCAGTTTGGACTCATTTTAACAACTAACATGTCCAAAGACCCTTTTTTCCAAATAAGGTCACATTCATAAGACTCAGCGGGTTAGGGCTTGAGCATGTCTTTATGGTTTAATTCATTAAAAAGTATGTACTATTCTGCCTGGCACCTTTCGTTCAAATTAATATATTTTTATATTCATCCATGTTGTATGTATTAGTAGTTTGAATGGGTGATTTAAAGTAACAGAAATTATTGCCTCACAGTTCTGGAGGCTGGAAGTATAGAATCAAGGCGTCAGCAAGGTCATGCTTCCTCTGAAATTTGCAAAGAATTATCTGTTCCACGTCTCTCTCCTGGCTTCTGGCAGTGCCTTGACAGCAACCCATGGCATTCTCTGCCTCAGCCATTACACAGCCTTCTCCCCTGTGTCTGTCTGTCTGTGTTTGATTCTCTTCTCCCTTTCTTGTAAGGACACCAGCCATACTGGATTACGGCCCACCCTGAAACAGTTTGGCCTCTTCATAACAAATAACATCCTATCTCCAAACAAGGTCAAATTCACAGGACCAAGGGTTAGGACTTGAAGATGTCTTTTCAGGAGGCGCAATTCATCCTGTAACTGTGCTTGTCTCTCTATGCCCATTTTCAATGAAAATCAGGTATTGAATCATGGTCAGTTCTCATCTAATGAGGGGATCTGATAGCTTGGAAAACCACAATTATTATTATATAGAAATCTTATACTTGTTCACCTATGGATTCTTTGGAATCATCGTATTCGAGGGGCAGGCAGGTCAGAGGTTTCTTAGGATCTGTGGGAAGGGGGCCCCCAGCCACTGACATTTGGAGGATTCTGTCCAGGTTCTACAGGGTGAGTCCAGCAGGCCTGGGTCTTGGGCTGGACTGAACCGCCAGAATCAGATGTAGATGTTTTCAGTGTTGAGAGTTATCAGATTAATTCAAGGCAAATCCCAGATATAATATTATTTCTTTAACGCTTTTTGTTTTTCTAACCCACACTTAACCAATTGCTTAGAAATCAAAAGTATTAACCTATTGCCATCTAGCTATAAGCTGTCCAATTAACCAAATCCAGTGGCTAGAGATATCAAAAATGATTGTTTTGCTGATTTAATTTGTTTCCCAAATAGTTTCTATAGTTAGATACAAACGCTATTTACAAACTCCTCTCAACATGAAGCAGCAAGATGCTAAACCAGCTGTAAATTAGAAAATGTTAAAATATAAACCTGATCTTCCAGATACATCTCCCAGGAGATGTGTTTCCAAGGTTTTTGGTTTTCTCACAAGACACATCCAAATTTTTCATGCTACAAGTTCAGTTTTTCATCTGTTGGTTATGATTATTGCATTTTACAGAATATAAAAATTGTTATTTCAATGTTTTAAGTAAGACTATAAAAGAGAAATTAGGATAATTGGCAAAATTTGTGAAACTTTTCTTAAGTTTTGCTGGGTGTTGAATGTGTTAGAGTGCATTTCTCAGTTTAAACTGGCATTTGATCATTTCAATTTGACAAAATAAAAGGTCTTTTAAGTATAATTTATACTTTGAATTGTATTCATAGTGACTGTGTCTTTTTAAAAATCCTTTCATTTTGCTTCACAGTTATGGAACAAATTAGTCATCACTGGTTTAATTAAAACAAAATGCCTGGAAAAAGCAAGAATTAGTTCTCATTAATATGGACAAGCTAAGGTGGTCAGTCTGAACTTTATATTTAAGACATTTTAAAATTATATTCAGGCCAAGAAACTGAAACTGATACAATACTGAGATGCTTCCACACTGAGCAATAAACAGAAAATATATGTTTGAACTGAGTAGCTTCTATGCCCAGTAACATTTTCAAAAGATACCATTTTTATCTTTGATAAGCAGAGTAAATTACCTACCTCAAGTCTTATTTCTGTTACTAATTTACTTAGAAAACTCTTTGCAGATCTTACAAAGGTAAAATTTCAGTCTTTCCAGATGAGATAGATTTATCAAAATTTCTGCATCAGTAGAATGCAAATGAATGAAAATTTTATGTACAGAAAAATCATAGCTATCTGGAGACCAGATAATAAGTCATTCAGGGGAGCCAAGCTTTCTGGATGGAGGCTTTATCCTTTTAAGCAAATTGGGGAGGTGGGGCGGATTTTCTTAGTTTACATGTAACGTTTTCTAAGTAATCCAGATATTTCTTTGTTTTCTTCAGGAGAGTTGATCAAACATCATTTGTTCTTTTCTACACGATTCAAAGCTATGGTTTTGTTTTGTTTTTTTTTTTAACAGAAAGAAAAAAAAATTAACACAATATTAAGCAATCATACCATTCTACATATGCACTCAGTAATTCTTAACATCATCACATAGATGCATGATCATCGTTTCTTAGTACATTTGCATCGGTTTAGAGGAACTAGCAACACAACAGAAAAAGATAAAAAATGTTAATATAGAGAAAAGAAATAAAAGTAGTAATAATAGTAAAAAAAAAAAAACAAAACCCTATAGCTCAGATGCAGCTTCATTTAGTGTTTTAACATGATTACTTTACAATTAGGTATTATTGTGCTGTCCATTTTTGAGTTTTTGTATCTAGTCCTGTTGCACAGTCTGTATCCCTTTAGCTTCAATTACCCATTGTCTTACCCTGTTTCTAACTCCTGCTGAACTCTGTTACCAATGACATATTTCAAGTTTATTCTCGAATGTCCGTTCACATCAGTGGGACCATACAGTATTTGTCCTTTAGTTTTTGGCTGGACTCACTCAGCATAATATTCTCTAGGTCCATCCATGTTATTACATGCTTCATAAGTTTATCTTGTCTTAAAGCTGCATAATATTCCATCGTATGTATATACCACAGTTTGTTTAGCCACTTATTTCGCTGTTGTTCAAAGGCCTCTGGAGAGATCTATGGTATTCTTTTTTATCCCCTAGACTCAAGTCTCAGCAGGTGTGTCTGTGAGTGTGCCTGTGTGCACAGAAGGCTCCTGAATGTTCCTTAACTGGAAGGTTCCCACTCATGCTGTGGGCAATGACATCACCCCTCACTCCCCAACTTCCAACTTCCTACTTCTCCTCTGGCTTGGGACACCAGGCTTATTGGAAAGATGGATAAAATAAAAGCAACGTAGCTCTCTGAGAGGGCCAGATGAACTCTCCTGTGAATGGAGTTCAGGAAGGGAAGTGAGAGTCTGAGGTACTTCCTGCCTTGCATGCTCAGTGGTTTTTCCTTCTCACCTCCTTGTTCTTAACAGCGTCCCCATAGCTGAGGGCTGAGGCAGGAGTGTTCGAAGCGAAGAGGCAGTCTTGTCTTGTTGTTCTTAATACCTTGCAGTGTCTCTTAAAACAAATCCAAACGATGCTTATTAGAATCTTTCATTCATCACCCAAGTTAAAAGAAATGGTACAGAGGTGCAAGGGTAGTTCAGTGGTAGGCTTCTCATCTGCCATGTGGGAGACCAGGGTTTGATTCCCAGCCCATGCACTTCCCCGCTAAACAAACATGCAAACAAACAAAGAACTGAACAAACAAAAATTCAACAAGTGGTGCTGCAAAACGGGATACTCACATGGAAAAAAAAAAGAAAGGAATGTGTGTCAGATGTAAGAGATGGTTAATTCTGAGTCCCAAGAATAAAACACAGTCACATTAGCCATCAAGTCCAGATGACTCAATTTAATCAATATTTTCATTTAAAACACACATTTTTATCATTTAAAAAGGTTCTTGGCCTTCACAGCTATGAGACAATTTTTCATTTCTGTCAAAAACCTAATGAAGCTCTTAAAAGATGAGTCCTCCCTAATTTGGGTGCTTTTTTTTGCTACACGATATTATAATTACCATAGATATTAAAATACTTTTATTAACTAAAGCAAAAATATTTGTTCTTTTACATTTTCAAAGTATTTGTTCATTTTAACCAACTAGAGAATTTTGGTACACATTGTGTGGTAAGGTGAGCGATACTCCTCAAAGCTGTCCATGTTCTTGGTTCCTGGAAGCTGTGAGTGTTTCCTTATATGGCAAAAGGGATTTTGCAGATGTGATTAAGGATCTCAAGATGGAGAGATGATTTCGAATGATCTGGGTGAGCCCAGTGTAATCCTAAGGGCCTTTATTGAGGGAGGCAGGAGGGCCAGCGTCAGAGAAGAAGGCAGTGTGAAGATGAAAAAAGAGGAGAACAGATAATGATGCAGGGCCGTGAGCCACCGAGTGAGGACAGAATCTAGGCGCGAGAAAAAGACCAAGTACACCTTCTCCCTTAGAGCCTCCAGAAGAAATCTGCCCTGCCCACACCTTGATTTTTAGCCCAGCGAGGTTGATTTTGGATGTCTGACCTTTGCAACCGTAAGAAATATATTTCAGTTTTTTAAGCCACAAGTTAGTGGTGATTTGTGACAGCAGCCAGCAAACTCATACACATAAGAAATTCAGTTAAAGATAAGCAAACATTAAACACGAAAATATGTAAACTCAGATTTTACTTTTTTTCCTCCTGTTTATTCTGAAGCTGAACAACAAACATGAGTTTTCTTGTATTCTTCAACTTGCAAAAGAACTCTTAATTTAGAATGAATTAACCTAAAAGAAGGAAACATTTTTAAAAAGCCCTTTAAAATCTCTGTAGGTATAAAATTGGCCTTTCATTCCAGTGGGCCCCAATGTACCCTGGTTTCCAGTATTTACTGTCTGACTTTCTTTGAATTCCTGCCAGCAAGCATATTTTTGAATGACTCATCCTTAGTCCAAAAATGTGTTGAAGGGTGGTTGTTCTTATGGGGAGATGATTACTGTGAGCCCACGCCATTCCAGCTCCTTGCTACAATGATTGAGAGTTGATTAAGAGTTGACCCTGCTACTGTGTATCGAGAATCCTGGCAGGAAATCGAACTAGAGATTTGGAACAAAAGGCTAAGTACTACCTTTATCGCTTTTGTGAGAAGGTCACAATATTATGTTGTCTTTAATACAGAACAATAAATCCCCCATATTATACTTAATTATGAATAAATTTATACCATTACAAAATGTGCCACATCACAAACCATTTGGAATACAGAGAAAATAAAGAGAAAACAAACATACCTGGATCTTAGCATAATCACTCTTAGCATTTGATGTATCTTCTCGCAGACTTGTACCGTCTCAAACACAAGGTTTTGTTATTTTGTTTCTTTTTAAACCAAATGCTATCGTTTACCTATGGTTTTGCATCCTTAAAATTAACCACTCTGTCATAAGCTTGAAATAATGATATCCTTAAACTTTAAAATACTTTCAAATAAGAATCTGAGAATACACCAGGATTTGGTCTAAGGGCTGTCACTGCCAACCCCTGGATTAGAGTAGGTTTCACATACTCTGTCTACTAAGACAGGAAAACCAGTTGTGGTGGTTTGAAGCTGTATGGACCCCAGAAAAGCATGCTCTTAAATTTGATCCATTCTAGTGGGTGTGGACCCGTTATAAATAGGGCCTTTAGATGTTATTTCCTTTTTTTTTTTGCATGGGCAGGCACCAGGAATCGAACCCAGGTCCTCTGGCATGGCAGGTGAGCCACCGTGGCCCTCCCTTCAGATGTTATTTCAGTAAAGGTGCAACCAACCACAACCAAGATGGGTCTTAATCCTATTACTGGAGTCCTTTAAAAGCAGATTGAAATTCAGACAAGGAGAAAGAAAGTCACAGGAAGCAAGAAGCTGAGCATCAGAGGAACTTGGAAGAGAAGGGAGCGATGCAAAGATGGTGCCACGTGCCTTGCCATGTGACAAGTGAAGGACCAAGGCTCACCACAGCCAGCCCCACAGCACCAGTTTCTGGGAAGAAAGCATGACCTTGATGGAGCCTTTATCTGCCTTTTCTTTTCCCCTCAAAACCATGAGCAAATAAGTTCCCATTGTTTAAGCCAACTCATTTCATGGTATTTGCTTGAGCAGCCCAGAAAACTTTCTTAGGAGCTATCCGGTCACTGGAAACTTAGTCTATTTGGTCTAGTATAGATAAAGCCAGGATTATTTTTCTTAATAGAATATGATAGACAAGTCACCTTCTAGACATCCACAGATTGGCAACAAAATCCAGCCAGGCCCACTGGCTGAACCAGTCCGGTTGTGATTTTATATAAACTTTCAACAGGTGTCCACCATCTTCTAAGTGGGTCTTTCAGTTTCCTCATTCCAAGTTCTCAGGAGAAAAAATTGGATTAGCTCAGCAGGGATTGGATGTTCAGCTGATTGGATGGTCCAATCAGCTGTGGCTGGTGGGGATTAGGTCATGTGATAACACTGGAAGCCAGGGAAGGAAGCTGGGGTAGGGGTGAGACCATAGCAATGGACATCACTGCTGTGTATATTCTGTCATGTGGGAAATCCCAAATACTCACATGTCTGTGAAACATGGGAAATGAATATACAGTAAAGCCATTTTAAAAATAGTATGGCACTTAGTACTTAAATTTAGTAATTATTTGACTCACAAATTCTGGGTCAAATAACTCAGCAATCCTGCTCCTGGGTATAGAATTCAGAGAAATTATCAAACCAGTCTATAAGGAGACATGCATGAGAATGTTCATTTTGGTACTGTTTGTAGTGTTAGGAGGGCGGAAGCCATCTGGGAAACAGGAATGTCTGGGAAGCATACACTGAGCCAGGGCAGTGAGAAGCATAATTTTGATGTACTTAAGTATGTGTTACCTGTGCTGAGAGAAAAAGGTCAAAGCAAACAAAAAACACGTGATTTAACACAACACCGTATGTGTAAATTTAAAATACATGCATAGAAAACATAACACTCTGCAAGAATACATCCAAACAAAATAACATACACTAATTAAAAACATATAGTAAAGAAAAAAAACAAGTAGGAGAGTAGGGAAGAGGTGCGCCCCAGAGGGCATGGGTTTCTGCGCCTGCAGTCGCTGAGGGTGGATGTCGTTGGCAGAGCTGGTGGCCTCGTGATCTACCGCTTCACCCTGAGGATCCGTGGGCTCCCGACGGCGCTATGGCCGCCCAGGTTCTGGAAGGTTCCATGGATTCCAAGGAGGGCAGCAACAGCAAAGGAGCCTCTCATTACATGAATACCTGAGCACGGAATTGTTGCGAGAATCTGGTGTGGCTGTTCACAGTGGACAGGTGGCAGAGTCATCAGATGAAGCTTATGCAGTTGACAAACAACTGGGTTCGGAAGATGTCGTGATAAAGGCGCAGGCTTTAGGTGGTGGTTGAGGTAAAGGGACATTTGTAAGTGGCCTCAAAGGAGAACAGAAGAAGCTTCCAGAGAAGTGAGGACGTTCCCTCACAAACGACTGGGAAATAGGTGATTACCTGGTGATAACAATCAAAAGCGATGGGTTCTCTGTCCAAGGTGCTCAAATGACCAATTCTGGAGACACCAGGCTTTCAAAGAGGGAAAGAGTTTATTGCTAGGCACAAAACAGGCGATCAGGTGGCCTATAGGCCTAAAAATCTGTCTTCCCAAGTCTAAGGAATGCAAGGTTTTAATAGATTCAGACAAAGGGAGATTGAGTCATAACCATTTCAATAGCAAGTATATATAACCAGTAATAAAAAAATTACAGGCAATAGCAATGGTTAGTTTTGAGCTGATTCAGGTTCCTCCGTGAGCATTGTGCAGGGGGTGCCCTTATGATTACAATTTTCTGAAGTAAAAATATAAACAGATAAAGAAAGTACAAATAAGGATCAGTCATCAGTTTTTTACAATCACAAGGTCATAAGATTAAAGCTATGCAGTCTATCAGAGATTAAGGCAGCTGGATTACAGTTTAGAGATTTCAAATATTTCCTTCAGTCTACTCTAATATACCAGAAAGTAAAAAGGGATATGTATATAATGGTTCCGTAATCATAATCATCCCCTAAATCCTAACTTCTCAGCTACACAAACAGGAGAAAAAGAGAGCAGAAGCAATCAAGTATTGGTCTTTTAGGGAAAACATCCCATAAAAGAACACTACTTTGCAATCACAATGGAAAGGTTCAAGGTCATGTCTTAATAGGGAGTTTTCAAGGTGGTGTCAACATTGCAAAGGTTGCTGCTGAGACTCTTCAGGTGATAAAGAACCTACTGATATTGCAGAAAGCATCATAAAAGAACAAGCTGTGAGGATTGCACAGAAGATAGGATTTCCACCTAATATTGTGGGTTCTGCAGCAGAAAACATAATCAGGCTTTACAATCCTTTTCTGAAATTTGATGCGAAATGGTAGAAATACCTCCAGTGGTAGAAGATGCAGATAGAACTGTGCTGTGAATGGATACAAAGATCAATTCTGATTCTAATTCAGCCTATCACAAGAAGAACATCTTTAGATAACGTGACTGGACCCAGGTAGATGAAAGGGATAAAGACACAGCTGAGGCAGATCTCAACTACATTGGCTTAGATGGAAATATAGAGTGTTTAGAGCTATGTCTTTTATGTTTTAGTTGGGCTGGCTAAGCTTAATTTATTTTCTCTGTGTTTGTTACTTATATAAGAATAATTTCCCCCTCTTGATAGAAAATGGAGCTGATTTGGCTGTGGCCACAATGTAAATAAAACTTAATGGAAGGTTTCCAGCCAATTATGTTGGTGTTGGTGCCACAGAATATGTATCAGAAGCAATTAAGCTTATCCCTTCAGATAAAAAGGTAAGGGCATAGGGTGAAAGGGCAGTTCAGTGGTAGAATTCTCACCTGCTATGTGGGAGACCTGGGTTTGATTCCTGGCCCATGCACTTCCCAAAGCAAACAAAAAACCAAACCAAACAAAAAGTCAACATGTGGTGCTGCAATAAGAGGATACTCACGTGGAAAAAGAATGAAATGTGACCCCCGCCATACAGCATACAAAAGGAAAAATAAAATGAAAGGGCAGGGCTTATTTGAATAACAGGAAGTAAATTGATGTGGTCATTATGTTACTTGAGTATCAAAATTCAAAAGACCTCTGTAGTTTGGAAAGGGAAGCCAAAATCAGTGCTATAAAAGTCAACTAGAGAGGGCAGGTGATGGTGGCTCAGTGGCAGAATTCTTGCCTGCCGTGCCAGAGACCCGGGTTCAATTCCCAGAGCCTGCCCATGCCAAAGGGGGAAAAAAAGTCAACTAGAGGAAAACTTTCATATTGCTATTTAAGAAACAAGCTGAAGAAATATTAGATGGTAGTTGTATTAGTTAGGGTTCTTTAGAGAAACAGAATCAACAAGAAATATTCATAAATATAAAATTTATAAAAGTGTCCCATGTAACCATGGGAACATAGAGTCCAAAATCTGTAGGGTAGGCTGTGAAGCTGACGATTCCAATGGTGGGTCTGGACAAACTCCACAGGAGAGGCTCGCCGGCCGAAGCAGGAAGAGAGCCTGTCTCTTCTGAATCCTCCTTAAAAGGCTTCCACTGATTAGATTAAACATTACTCATTAAAGAAGACACTCCCCTTGGCTGATTACAAATAGAATCAGCTGTGGAGGCAGTCAATGGGATCATGATTTAATTCTATGAAATGTCCTCAGAGCAAAAGACAGGCCAGCACTGGCCCAACCGGACAAACAGGTAACATCAACTGGCCAGGTTGACACATGAACCTAACCATGACAGTAGTTATCTGATATGGGAACCATTTCTAAGGAAAAAAGTTCTAGCAGGTGTTGACCACAAATGCTCAGGAATTTGGAAAATATATAAAGCTACAAAGAAGGAAATAAAAATAAGCTTGGGTGGTGCAACAGTGGCTCAGTGGCAGAATTCTCACCTGCCATGCCGGAGACCCGGGTTCGATTCCCAGTGCTTGCCCATGCAAAAATAAGTAAATAAATAAATAAAAATATTTAATTCTATCCAGGGATAACTTTTGTTACTATTGATTTGACTTATTGTCTTCCAGACTTTTAAATACATATATATTTTTCATATCATATCACTTTTATCTTTTTAGAAATAGCTTTGTTGAGATACCCCTCTGCCCATTTGAAATTGTTGCGTACCCCAGAAAAGCCATATTCTTTAATCCTGATTTAATATTGTAGGGTGGGACTTATTTTTTTTCACTGTTCATGATTTATTTGGTGTTTTTAGATAGTATGACATTTGGATAGTTGGTTGCGTTGTTTACAGGTAAACCTTTTAAAAATTTTTTTTACATTACATGGCAATGTATACTACTTTGATACATTTGGTACAGAAAATAAGCTCCTTTAGAACAGCTATACACAAGATGTGCAATGTTGGAGTTATACATTAGAGTCCAGGGTGTGATTGGTTGGGGGGAAAGAAGTTGGACTAGGCATGTTGGATGAAGGGACAGAAAGTATATAACACAGAGTAATTATGCATTCTTCTGCTTTGAAAGGCAGCTGCAGCATGTGCAACATTGGTACTGCTACCTCAGAGGTGAATTATTTTAAACTAAGCATTTTGGGACTACCCAAGATAAAAATATCACCTCTAACATCAGGATATAGCTGTAAGGTTTTGTGAACCATTCCTACTTCTAACTTTAAGAAATTGATGTTTTCCTTAGGTCATCTTAATCACTGCTTTAGTCATAGGTAGATAAAAAGGGCAACATGCACAAACCCCAAGTGAAATCCTATTGTAATCTAGATAGTGAAGTAGTACATTACAAGACTTTAAAATCCCACAAAGTGTGTCTGTGTCTGTCCTCTTCTTCAAATGGGTCTCTTCTTCAGGAGTCAGAGCCACCCTGACAAAGTCTGAGATTGCATTCTGTCCCAATCTGTCATGTATAGATATGCCATAATTTATAACTATAAATTTATAAATGATAAACCAAAACATAAGGGACAGTGAGGCATCATAATCTAAAAGACACATATTATCAGTCACTAGATGTTTGTTCAAGAATATACTTACTGTGTGGCCAAGGTGGACTTTGCAAGGCTTATAAATGTGTAAGATAATGGCTTACATGGAACTAGTCTTACTGAATTTAGATGAGAATTCATCATTGGTAGGGATCATATCTTGCTATCATTTCTTCTTCCAGAGGCTGGCAAAATGCTCAGAACATACCTAGTTCATCAGTAAATATTTATTATTAATGATCACAGGGTACATTTTTATTTGTAGTGTTAAACTGTTGAATTGTTTTAAAATAAATTTTATGTCACTGGTTAAAAAAAACAAAACAAAACATATGAAAGATTTTTTATTATAATGGTCTAGCATATAATAAATCAATCTTCCTACCAAGCCCAACTAGAAAAACTGGATATATACATATATGTACACTTGAAGGCAGGTGAAGCTGCAAAGACAGGCAGGAATTGAGAAGCCAAATTTTTAAAAAGAAGGGAAACTCATTCAGGGATTTTTCTTTTAAAAAAATTTTTTTTAAGAAAACAACATCTTTGACTTTGTGGATTTTCTTCATTTATATTTGTTTTTAAATTCATTAATTTCTGTCAAATTTATTATTACTTTCTACTCTTTTTGAGCTTAATTTGTTTTTTCAAACTCACTGAAATTGATACTTTGAATATTGATTTTCAACCTTTCTTCTTTTTAAATAGTTAAATTTAAAGTTATACATTTTCTTCTAAGCATATCTTTAACTGTCCCCCATAGCATTTGATATACTATATGTTCAGTTATTTAATTTAACCCATTTTACAATTTCTGCTTTGATTTCTGTCCAAATATTTGGAAATTTCATAGTTTTAAAATTATTAATCCTTATCTTAATTCCATCATGGCCAGTGAACAGACCCTAAATTATTTAAATCCTTTGAAATTTATTGAAACTTCTTTTATAGCCTACCATATGGTCGATTTTAAAAAGTGTTCCAGATGTACTTGAAAAACTGTGTATTCTCATCATTGCATGTGGTATACTTTATATGCCAAATGGATCCAGTTTGTTGATTGTGCTGTTCATATCTTGCTTGTCCTTACTGAATTTTTTGTCTACGTGTTCTATTAATTACTGAGAGAAGTATGTTATAAACATCCCACCATAACTGTGGGTTTGTATATTTATCCTTTTACTATAGCCAGTCTTTGCTTTATAAATGTTGAAGCCAATTATTACATAAAAATTAAGAATTGTTATATCTTCCTTGTGGATTAAGTCTTCAGTGCCATTCTATTTCTGGTACTGCTTCTTGCCTTAACATTTACTTTGTCTGTTAGTATAGCTACTATTTCCTCTTGCTTAGTGTTTTCATGGTATATATTCTTTCATCCTTTTACTTTCAAGCTTCATGTGTCTTTATGTTTAAGATGCTTCTCTTTAGATGCTTTTCTTTCTGCATATGATGATCTTTGTTTTTTAATTCTAGTGTTTAAGCCATTTATATTTGATATGTCAATTTACCATCTTGCTACTTATTTTCTATTTGTCTCACTTAATGTTCTTTTTTAATTTCTTATGAATTAATCAAATAAAATCTATTATCAAATACACTTGTTAGTTATACTTTTTAAAAGCTATTCAGTGGGTTATTTTAGAGATTACAGGATAAATAATTGACTTATTAGTTTTATATAATTTAGTATTGATATTATTATCTAGACATTGCAAGGACTTAAGAAAACTTTAAATCTATTTTGTATTGTAATTGCTCTGCATTAAACTCTAAATTAGCAAATTCTTTAATGTTCTTTTGCTTATTACCCTAGAGATTACAGCCTGCATCTGTGATTTATTACAGTCTAATTTAAATTAGTACTGTTACCACTTTCCAAACAATAAAAAGACATTGTTAATTTTCTCCATCACGCAGTTTTCCTAATTAAAAAATTTTACCTCTTAGACAACAAAATATTCTTTCTTCTCATATTTTAATTCTATGTATATTTAAACATAAGACATTGTGCTCATTGTTTTGTCAATATTCAAAAGTTTCACTTAAAAATTATCTGACTTGCTAGATGAAAAAAATGTCTCATTGTTTTATTCATATCCCTATACCTCGGGTAATACGGTTGAACAGTTGATTATCTTCCTTTGTTGAAATATCTTTCACGTTATGGGCCAATTTTCCTATTTGGTTTATTAGCATTTTCTTGATTTGTGGAAGCCATATATAAGATGGTATTCCTTTTGTCATATTTATTTTCAGTAATTTCTCTACTGTGTTGTTTCTTTTTAAATTTTGTTTCTGTAAGGGTTTGTTTTAGCAGCTTACTTTAGTTTCTTATGTACCAAGTCTAGATTCATTTTCTTTGTGATTTGTCCATTACATTTAAAAAGTCCTTGCCACTCCAGAGATTTTTGATAGTTAGGTACTCACTTGTATTTTATTTTAATTCTTTTAATGAAATGAAATTTTAAACTTTAACTCATTAATCTATATTCAATTTCTTGGGGGAGATAGAAAACTCTTTTGACTCATTAGACTAACAGCTTTAATTAAACTTCTTAAGATGCTTAATAGCATGATTCTGTAGTTGAGGTAGTACTTCAAGCACTAGACAAGACATGGCTTGGGCCCTGGACTAGATTATATAAGGCACAAGAGAATTTGGCTCTGAGGTTAGGGCTGTTAACTTAGCTTATCTACCACCGCGTTGTAGAACTGAGTCCTTAGCGAAAGGTTGTTATCCACAGTAGAACTGGAAGCTGCCACCGGAATCTGCTTCCTAGGTGGTGTTGTACTGTCTTGTGGGGCTCTGTTAGAAAGAAGGAACAGTGAAAGCTATCTCTCTGTCTTGAGCCTTGAGAGAATGATAAGCAGAATCTGTCTACACTCTCCCCCCCAACCATACCAAAGGGCCAGGATTCTGCAGTGATGAGGCCATCCCCTATGAACCTTGGGTTTGCAGTCAGAAGAGCAGGGAACTGACTTTTTTAAAGAGCTCCCATCAGCGCCCTTCCTGCCAAAAGTCAAAAGGAGCTCAGAGCTCAGTCTGGGGATTTAGGGTTTGTAATGAAGCCCTGGGCCAACTGCATTCCTAGGATATAAGGTACGAACATCTCTGAAAGCAATTGATGGGGCAGAGGCAGGGTGAAAAGACAGGCCAGAGCACACCAGGGTCTGTATGGCAGATGAAATGTCATCTGCTGGGGGAAAAAATCCCAAGAGTCTTGTATCCCAGATATCTCTTTTCCACTTATGAGCTATACAATCTCGGATAAGTGACCAGTGTTCTCTGAGGCCCAAAGTGCTACTTGAAACTGAAGACAGACAAGGTAATCTCTGAGGTCCCTTCCAGTCCTGGTCTTCTCTCATGCTGTAACCAGAAGCCCCTGCAGACCCAGTTGGGCTCCCTGAAAGGAGAAGTTGGCTCTTACGCAGAAGGAAAGGGGTCACAAACAGCAGCAGGCTCCTGGGAATCAAATGCGATCTGCAAAGCACATGCAGGCCAGTTCTCACGCGCACACTGCATGGTATGGAAAGTTTTGCTGGTTTTGTATCAACCCGTTCTTTGATACTTGTCACATTGATAAGATGCCACCACCCCAGAAGTTAATGTTATTAACTGTCATCCATTTCAGTAATAAAGTGGGATGCACATTCACAGTGGTGGAAATATGATTTAACACAATGTTATAAAACAACTAATAAAGTATCAGAGACTGAGAGAGTTCAAACAGAGTCAAGAAGCTACTCTGGAGGTCACTCTTATGCAAGCTTCAGTTAGACATGGCTACCTATCTTGCCAAACCCCAACCAAAATCATTCCAGCCAATCCTAAAGAACACCTAGGGCAGTATATAAGAGTCTACAAAGGTTCCATGCACTAGAGTAACCTTCCAGAAACCTACAACCTCCAGATGGGTCCCTGGACTAGATAACATCAGCTAGTTCCATCTCCTTACCCCATATTATTGACAACCCCTTCCAAAATGAAAAAGTTAGAATGGATATAGCCCAAGTACCCCTAAAGAGTGGGAGAAAGATCAAAGGTGATGGTGGAGTTATGCAGAGAAGGTAGGGTTTAACAAACAAATATGATTGCTAAATCATTAAAATGATATTTCTTTTAGTCTCTCGTGACTTAGAGCAACTACAAGTAAAAACCTAAAATTGTGAAATTGTAACCCATGTCAAACTCTGAAATCTGTTCTACAACTAATTATTGTACTGTGCTTTCAAATTTGCTTTTTTTTGTATATGTGTTATTTTCACATACACACAAAAAGTCAGTTGTGATGATAAAAAATGTATTTATTCCTTCTAGTCTCCTATATTCTGGAGCAGCTATAAGGAAAAATCTGAGATGATGGTATGTAGCCAAGGACAAACTCTGGGATCTGTCCTGTAATTACTTGTTGAAGAGTGCTTTGAAAATCATTGCTTTTTTCTTTCTTTGCTTTGCATATACGTTATAGTATGCAATAAAAAAAGTTAGGGTGGTGTGACTGTGGCTCAGTGGCAGAATTCTCACCTGCCACGCCAGAGACCCAGGATTGTTTCCTCGTGCCTGCCCATGTAAAAAAAAAAAAAAAAAGTTAAAAAATATTATGAAACAAATGATCATTTAACCATCTTTACCTTGCATCACTATTTTCATAAGCGCAATATCTGTGTACAATATATGCCAGACACAAATTTAATATTTTTCCAGAAAAAGAAAGATTGCTGTTATTTATTTACCATGTGTTCCCTTTAACAGTAGTAATTAAAAATCTAGGGGGCAATAATTTGCAGTATTACCATTATCCCCACTACAAGACGCTTTAATCATCCTTGCATTTGGTTGCACTGTGGCTTAACCCGCTTTTCCTACAGATAAACTCCCAGGATACAACTCTCACCTGCATACTCATACAATTCATAATACAGCCCCCTAACACAACATCCCAGGGGCTTTCACTGTTTGCAAGGAGTAGGTGACTGTACTCAGAGGGTTCCTTTAATGATTGTAGATCCTTCTCCTCTTTTTTTTCCTACTTGCCTGTCTGTGTTCACGTGTCCATGCAACCGCTACACTAGCGGGGAATGTTGATTCTAGTGGTTATGTAAACCTCTGGAGTTTAGCCTAACAAGTTCCTTTCGTGTAGTTGCGTATTTCTAGAAAGTAACCGAGTTCTGCAAAGCAATCTTGACTACAAACTACTACAGGATGTGTAGTATATCCTCCTAGTGAGTCCTGATAAATCACAGGAACTCTTGGGTACCTGTGGAGTGTCAGAGAGCGAATGAGGGAGAGAAGGGAAGGAGAAAATGAGAATGAGTGTGTGTTTGCTGGCTGATTTGTTTGTTTGTTTTTCTGCACAAAGGGCCTAGTTTGGGGAGAGCAGAGGTAATCAAATCTGTGATATTATTGTGTCCTGTTCATGGTATGCTGCTCAGGTATTCCTGCAGATCAGGGTTCTTTTCGAATTGAAGGACCAATATTTTATAGCAGATACACAGACCTCAAGTTCAGTCCATTGGAACATATGAGCATAATATTGATTTGTATTGCTGTTTTGGAGATCAATCATCAAGGAGAAGCTTTTCTTAACTATGTATCAAAAGTTGGCATATAAATAGCATATGTTGTATTCATGTTGTTTTCAGAGCAGCAATTAAACATACTGAAATGACAGCTTTCGAGGAGAAAAACAGATTTGCAGACTACTGAAAACAGGTAAAATGTGGAAAATATTTTATGGGTATAGTAGAAGGAAACTTGTAAAGCAAAATACACTTAAGACTATGAAACCTAAACTGGACTATTTGAAATTCAGCATTCAGAAGTTCTGTTTAATCATAACAGTGAGGATGAGAATGATGATGATGATAATATTGGTAGAGCTAGGGGATATATAATGCTTGCCATGTGCCAGGTACTATTCTAACTTCATATACTAGTTTATTTAATCCTCACAGAAACCCTAGGAATGTAGTTAATATTACAAACCCCACAGTACAGATGAGAATTTGCCTAAGGTCTCACAGCAATTAAAAAGTCAGAAGGAAGAATATTGTAAGGTACTGCTCTCCTTTCTTTCTCTCCATTTCTCTTTTCACTCCGCCTTTAAGTGACAGAAGCACTGATCCAATTGGACCATCTAGCAACGTTGATAAGTGGCAGACTGCTTGCTGTTTTCCTCTTGGTGGAGTGGAAGGGACAAGCCCTGCTATCATCTGTCAGGGCGCTTGGTCTCTTCCTTCTGGCTCTCCTCCTCTGAGAATGAGGCACTGGAATTTCCTCTTTGTCTCTCTGATTCTGTTCTCCCAAGATTTGGAAGTTTGATTATGGTTTGGCTTATTTTGTAACCATTAGTGGCAAGATCTGAGACCTGGCTTTGGGCCCTAGGGGCTTAACTTGGGTAAAGCAAGCCAAGATTTGAATTGAGGCTTTTCAGATCTGTCTGGCTTTAAAAAATTGGACAGTTTCTTATGATTTAGCCCAGCTTCTGAGAATGCTCTGCATTTGGATTATGAACCAGACCCACAGCTCAGAGGCAGAGCAAACTTCCTTCCATCCCCCCTCCCTTCAACAACTATTAATGTTGAGTTGATATTGTCCCTCATTGTTTCCCTATGGGACTTGGTTAGCTTGTGAGTGGAATCCAGATATTTCTGGACCCTCTGGCACTATCAATTAGCACTCCCTCCTTCAATCTGCACACACAACTACCTCAACAGCAAACCCAACAACATGGGGTTGGGATTGTTTGTGTGGGGAGAAGGGCTTGTGCTAAGTCTGCACAGTTCCCCCCACCCCCCACCCCCACTCCGTGTGGCCAGGTGCAAAGGCCGAATGAAGTTAGAAAGTCATGCTCTTGGCTGGAATAACATTTTCTTTTATGCTCACCTTAAGTCTTTTTTTTATACTGTGTTCTACTAACTGAACTCAGTAGCCCCATTATATAAGTTTTATTAAAGGACCACAAACTTCAGTCTAGTCTTAGATACTCTTTGAAAATTTGAATTGGAATCTTGAGAAACTCATCTCTGTCTGTACCTGATACTCATTTTGGATAGCAAAGAAAACATACTTGTTCTTGAAGCCATTCAATTCATCTACGTCTGTTCTCCTTTATTTCTGGGCGCTGAGGAATATTACATTTCTCTGCCCCCTTGGGGGTGGGGCCATGTGATTAGTTCTGCTACTCAAGCTACTAGTAAAGTGTCATTTATGAGTCAAAGTCTTTAATTGCTGGTGTGAGATCTTTCCATGCTCTTTTCCCCTGCCCCAGTGATTGTAGAGGAGGCTTCGTGTGGAGGAGATAGAGTCAGAAGATGGATGGCTATGTCACTGCACCAAGAGCAGTCATCTTGGAAAGTTGCCCAGGCATTTCAGTGAACTTTGCACAAGTTAGAAATCTTTGCTTTGTTAAGTTACTATGATATTGGAGCTGTCACTGCATCCTAACTGCGCCTATCCTGAATAATAAACCATGTCATATTGGGAATTTGCATTTTATTTTCATTGAGTACTATTTTTAATTAACTGCTATTTTACTATGGTTTGTTCTCTGACCTTTTATTTATTACAACCATGTTGAGGTATGAACTGTACCTATTTAAAGTTTACAATCTGATGAGTTTTGACATATGTGCATACCTATGAATCATCATCACAATCAAGATAATGAACATACCCAACACCCTCCCAAAGTTTCTTTGTGCTCCTTTCAATCCCTCCTCTCTCTCTCCCTTCCTTGCTCCCCCATCCCAGCCATTCATCTGCCTTCTGTCACTATACATGTTCTAGAATTCTATATAAGTGGAATCGAATAATATGTATTCTTTTTAGCCTGTTTTTTTTCTCTCAGCATAGTTATTTGGAGATCCATCTATGTTGTTGCATGTATCAATAGTTCATTCCTTTTAATTGTTGAGTTGCTTTCTATTTTATGGATGCATCACAATTTGTTTATTCATTCACCTGTTGATGGACATTTGGATTGTTTTCAGTTTTTAGCTATTACAAATACAGCTTTCTATGAACATTCATTTACCAGCTTTATATATGTACGTAGACTTTTATTTCTTTTGGGTAATTACTTAGGGAGTGGAACGGCTAGGCCATATAGTAGGACTTTGTTTTCTTTTTTTAAATTTTTAATTAATTTATTTTTTTACATGGGCGGGCACTGGGAATCGAACCCCGGTCCTCCGGCATGGCAGGCAAGCATTCTTGCCTGCTGAGCCACCGTGGCCCCTTTGTTTTCTTTTTAATCATTTTCTGAAATGTGCTCTTTTTTATATTCGCATCTGCATGTATGAGAATTCCAGATGATTTACATCCTTGCTCATACTTGATGTGGTCTGACCTTTAACTCTGATGAACTTTTTCTCAAATGCACAGATTTATTCCCACATCATCAACCCAGTTTCTTGATACTTCTTGCAATAGTCTCTTAAATGGCACTCCTCCTTCAGATAAAATTAAAGTTGTCAGAGAGGAACTCTGTGAACTTCCTCCCACCACCAGTAAACTTAGTTTCATCAGTACCAATTATTCCCACCCTGCCTCCTGTCAGAAAAGGGGAGCTGTGTCCCCACCTCCTTCTGTCTTAATCCCCTCCTCTCTTCCGACTCAGTACACTGGACCCCATCCTCCTCCTGCGAAGCCTTATTCTGTCAGGCGTCTTGCTCTCTCTGCTACCCTCAGCTTTCCCAGTTATATGGCGCCTTCACTTTAGTCTAAATTCTTGTCCATCTTTAAAAATAAAATAAAGAAAAGACTATTCCATGTCCATCTATATCCCTTTAGCTACCTCCTATCTCTCTCCTTCCATTTAAAGTTAAACTTTGTAAAAAAAAACCAAAAAACTCCCATTTCCTCTTCAATCCACTGCAATCTGGCTTTCATCCCACACTCCATTAAAGTTGCTTGCACTCAGATCACCAATGGCCATCATGTTTTTAAATCTAATACTTTCCTTCTTTTACTAGATCTCTTAGAAGGTTTTGCACTTTTGATAACTTCCTTCTTAAACGGAAGTCTCTTGGCTTTCCAAAGTTTTCTTTGGACCACACTGGGTGCCCCTCCTTCATCTCCTCCTCTTTTTGCTTTCCTTCACCATATTACCAACAGGCTATTGTGACCAAGGTTATGACCTTGGCCTCTTCTCATTTCCTCCCATAACTTCACTTCCACCTCAAGGCAGATGACTACCGAATCCATGTCTCTATTCCAACTGTTTTTTTAAGTTCCAAAGCCACGTGGATATACCAAAGACCCTGAAATCCAATAGGTAGGAAATTTAATTCATCACCCTTGTCCTCAAAATCTCAGGGAATCCACCCAGTTTAACCCCCTTGACTCCATACCTATTCCTCAATTTCCATATCCAAACACTTGCGTAGACTGAGACAATCTACTTTAAGATCTCTTGAGTTTATTTGCTCTCCGTCCCTTCTGTCCCTGTCTTAACTGAATCTGTCATCATCCCTTATTTGGATTATTATGATTATTCAGCCTCCTGAATAGTGCCTTGACTTGTGGTCTTTCCCATCTACAATCCATTCTTTGTGATCTGGCTCCTGCCTTGGTCTCTAGACTTATCTCCTGCCACTTCCTCTCTAGACTGTGTCTTATATACTCCAGCAATACTGAATGCCCTGATGCTTTTGTACTTCATGTTGCCCTCTTGATCTGGAACATCCTCCAATGCCCTTTTCCTTGAAAATTTTCCCAGGTTCTTCTAGACTTAGTTCTGTGTGCCCACGCTAGTAGAATCTTCCAAAACATTTCCCGGACCTTCCCATGAGACCTTTTACTTCTTTGTATATATCTTTATTATTATCCTCTTCACCAGTACTGTTTTCAGACCTCTAAATATTACTTTATAATGCAAGAGGGATTTTGCAAATGTGATTAAGTTAAGGATCTTGAGAAGGGAGATTATCCTGGATTATCTGGATAAGCCCTAGACATAATCAGTAGTGTCCTTTTAAGAGAAAGGCAAGAGCAGAGTTGATTATAGAAGAAGAAAACAACATGACCACTAAAGCAAGGCACTATCTATTGGCTTTGAAAATCAAGAAAGGGATACAGGTGAAGTCCTAGAGGCTGAAAAGAGCAAGGAGAAGTTCCCTCCTAGAACCTCTGGAGGGAATGTAGTCCTGCCAACACCTTGATCTTGGCCCTATGAAATGAATTTCAGATTTCTGAACTCCAGAACGATTAGAAAATAAATATGTGTTCTTTTAAGCTATCAAATTTGTAATTATATGTTGTAGCAGCCATAGGAAACTAATGTACTGGGCCAGGAGGATCCCTGCTGTAGATGTCCCTGCTCTCGGCTGCTTCCAGGTATGCTGTTTCTCCTTGGGAAAAAAGTTCAAATCCTTGTTTCTACACCAGCCTCCAGGTACATAGGACCCTGGAAGTCCTTACTCAGGGAATTCTTCCTCAAGACCTATTTCTGGGGCTTATATACCTCTTCCTGGAGTTTGTCCTTTTGAGGCAGACTGCACTGCTGGTGGGCTTATGCCTAGAACTAAAGGGTAGGCAAGGGGTAACTCTTTGCAGGGTGAGTCCCATGTAGAGAGTAGACTGAAGGGCATGAGCACTGAAGCCAGGAGACCAGATGGAAGGTGATTCAGGCAAGAGATGATGATGGGGGGGTGGGTGGGGGTGGAGAGAAGTGCTGGAATCTGGTTATATTTTGGAGGTAAAGGCATCAGGTTTGCTGGCATGTTGGATGTGAGATACGAGAGAAAGAGAAGGGCTAAGGGTAACTCCAAGGTTTCTGACCTGAAAAACTGGGAAGATGGCATTGCTATTAACTGAGACACTAATGAAGAGAAAAAGAGTAGGTTTTTGGAATAAGATCAATAGCCCAACTTTAAATGTGTAAAAATTGAAGGTATCCATTAGATAACAAAGTGAGTAGGCAGTTGGATATTTTTTAAATGAATCTTGTTTTTCTCAAAGACTATATGCTTACAACTATTTAGGGCCTTGCAATAAGAGACTCTTAATTAATATTTGAGAAGTCAAGTGAATATGTGACATTCCTTCATGGAAATATTTCAACATCTGCTCATAGTTTTATATACTCACATCGTCAGGTAGGTTAATGCCAAGCCTGTGAGACAATTGTATAAGCCAGGGATATTAACCACCTGATTGTTTAGTGGATTCTTGTTCTTGGCTCTTCCAAACATCTTTGATTGGGACTCGGGCTGATGTGGAATATTAAATACCAAGTGAACTGAAGTCAATCCCATAGTCTGTGTCTTATTATTCAGAAGTTGCTGATTGCAAGAAATTCTTCCTTGTAATTATAAAAGTATACTAATATTGACATTGTTCCATCTCTGAAATTATATTGTTTCCTCCACCAGATGTTTGGGAAAGTTGACAACCAGAGTTGTTGTTATTTCAGCCCCCTTGAATACATTCTGGATGCTAACAGGACCTGAAACAGTACCTGATGATGCTGAATAGTCTATGAAGGTTAATTCTCTAGAAAAATTTAATTTGATGAATGAGTAATAATGCTGATCTTCCAGGCTGCAATTTTACAGACACTACAAAACAATATGTCTATAAAGCATGGTCACAGTTCTGCTGTGAACTTTTGGAGACTGGATTGCTCACTCATTCTCTCTTGAGCCTTCTACAGTCAAGATTTTCCTCCCGTCACTCCCCTGAAATGTCTCTTGTTAAGTTCACCAATGGCCTTCACTTTACAAAACCTAGAAACCTATCATCATTTTTAAATCTTCATTTTATTTATTCTCTCAGCAACATATGACCAGTTAACTGCTCTTTTCTTAACGTGTTTTGCATTTTACTTTGGATCACTGTGTTCTCCTGGTTTCCTCCTACCTCAATAGTCACTTCTCTGCCTCTTTTGCTTACTCCTCTTTGTTTTCTTGGTTTCTAAACATTGAAGTTCCCTGGAGCTTGGTCCTTGGCCTTCTGTTCTTCTCTAACTACATGCACTCCCTACCTGACTCCATCCAGTACAGTGGCTTTAAATACCACTTACATGCTGATAAATCCTATATTTCAATGTTGGGCTTTGATCTCTCTCCTGAACTCCAGACTTGTATAGCTAGGCTGCCTGTGGCTTTGCTCCCTCATCTGTAAAGTGGAAATAGTAATAGTACTTACCTCAGCATGTTAGTGCCGTTTGCACTTCCAGATCCTCTCTTCACCCTTCCCTACTCTTGTTTCCAAGGACGCTCATCTATACGGACCACACCAAGGAGCTATCTTGCTCTCTGGTTTCTGGTTGGGCTTAGTTCATGGAAGGTGTCATCAGGTGATGGGACAGAGGGAAGAAAGGGTGCCCCTGTTATTTATTCTCTCACCTTCCTCCCTGTCAGGCTGACATTGACAATGGCCACCTTCCACTTCTAAAGGCCACATCTCCTATTGGGCAGTCAAGAGTTACGGGCCTCTCTCCCAATTCCAGTCATTGCTGGCTCCTCTTTCCCCTTCTGGCATCCCTGTTGGCACACTTTGGGGGATTCAACATCCCTTGCTGGTTTCCCTTAATCAGGCTTTCTCCTTTCAAAATAGTTCCTTCATTAAATGCTCTTCAATCACCTGGCTTGAGCATGCCATTTGTTTCCTGCTGGGCCTTAACTTATCAGGATTTTTATGGCAATTAAGCAAGTTAATATTTATAAAGTGCTTAGAGCAGCATCTGGCACATCACTGTAGAAGTGTTTATTAAATAAATAAATGAATAAACTGCCTAAATGACTTCTCCATTTAGGTGTCTAAAACCAAATTTTTGATTCCCCATCCCTCCTGACCTAATCAACCCCAGCCCACCAATCTATCTCTGCTTTACTAAAGACCCCTTGCATTTACCTATTTCCTCAAGGGACACCTCTTGGAGCCACCTTGAACTTTTTTCTCTCATACTTCACCTCCAATCTATCCTTCAACATATTTCTAGAGCTCAATCTTTTCTCACCTTCTGCATCGCTGCCTCTGTGCTCCAAGCCACTGTTCATTTCTCATATACCAATTAGGGTTTAGATCTCTATCTGTTTCCACTCTTAAAGTGGAAAACACCCCTTCCCCACAAAGACTATTCTTAATTGAACAGCCAGAGTGATTCTTTTAAAAAAGAAAAAATGTCAGATCATGTCACTTCCACATCACTCAGAGTAAAAGCCTTTAAAGGTTTACATGATCTGGCCCCAGTTCCCTCTCCAAATTGCTTTCAAACTTTCTTCCCCTATTATTACAACCTTACTGACATGCTTTCAACTCAAAACATTTGCACTTGCTGCTCCCTCTGCCCCAAACGCTCTCCCCCAAGATACGCATATGTCTCAAAACCTCACTTTATTGAGATTTCTTAAGTTTCATCTCCTCAGAGAAGACTTCCCTGGCCACCCTAGCCAAGGGAGGACCCTCCACTGCTTAACATCCCCTCACCCTGTTCATTTTCCTTTAGCCTGGCATGATATATTCAATTATTTGCTTGTAGTTTTTCTCCCAGACTAGAATGTAACTCCATGAGCACAGAGACGTTTTGCTTCTTTCGTTCACTTGGTATCTCCAGCCCTGAAAGACTGTCTGGTATATAGTAGACACTCAATAAATACTTGTGAGTTGTATGAATGGATTTGCTTGTGTGTGTTTTCCTAAGGGCTAAGAGCAGTAACTACTTGTACTTGTGTGCATATTTCTTCACAGGTGTTCAGAGCAGGTCCACAGTATCATCTTATTTTCATATCCCATTAGGAAAGGACAGGGGAATCACTTCACTTCACTCACATTCATTGGTGGAATGGGAATGGTTAGTTCTTGAGCATTTTAATGCCCCATGTTTGGAGAGTGCCTCGAGAAAAGCTGCTGGCCATCCCTCCATTGACCTCATGGACGCAATACACTTCAAAATCCTGCCAGGAAAGAATTGATCACTGTGTAGGGGTGAACACTTTGGCTAAAAGACCTGGCCAGCAACAATATACTAAGTCATTGTGAATTTTCAACATTTACAATTCTTTCCAGACAAGGGGAACTACAACTGAAAGTTCTACTTTTAGGATTCACAAGTGTACATGTGGTGATGCACTACTTGCAGGAACCGTCTCAGACTTCCTATGGAGCTTATCTTCCAAACCCAGAAGCCAAGGGAGAATATTAATTTGCACTAATAATACTAGTGAGCCATTAATGTTCTGTGAATACTGTCATATGAACACATTATTCCTTCCTACCCTCCCTTCCCAACATCCTCCAGATTAGATATTTCAGTGAAAATCTGTGAACAATGTGCAAATGTATGTTTTTTAATATCAAGATTTTCACAAGAGATGATATAAAATAAACTTTTAAAAGAATAATTCAGTAATTATTAATTGTACAGTGCTATTGTCAAATAGTAATTCTATAGTCAGTCACACACCAAAATTTACCTTTTCATAATGTGTTTATTTGTGTACAAAATATGTTGTAATTTATTGATGCATGTACAGCAAAATATTTTGTCACATACAACAAAAATACACCTTTTACTCTTTCCCCTGCCCTTGAAAACGGCAACACTGTTTTGGCAGTTCAGCAGCTAGAAATAAAGTGCTATAATTAAGCAGTATTGGAATGTCTTCACTTGACAAATGTGATGTACAATTGGAGTATACAACCACATGTCTGTTAGTTTTTCACAGAACAGGAAGCTCCACATCCTGAACACCTCCAGGAGATACAAATATTTGTAAATATATGTACACATGTATACACTGTATATGTAAAGTGCCAACAAGCTTCTTTGTCCTTGTGAGTTTGTTGCGTTTATTTAGCTTTCTGTTTTGTTTTTCGTTTACTCTTTCTTCCCAAAGTCAGATTCATTCACGCCAGAGGGATCTCAGAGTTCAGCAGTTACTGAGAAGTTCACCAAAGGCTGGCTTGTTGGGGTGGGGGTGGAGGAGCGAGTGTTGGGAAAGGAGGGAGGGAGCCTTCAGACCTCACTGGGGGACCTGGAGCGGAAGGGCACTTTGGACTGGAAACAGCCACAAAACAGGAGCCACAGGGCACGCTGGATCTCCTGGTTGCGGAAGGCATAGATGATAGGATTGATCATGGAATTGTACGTGGCGGGTAGCAGGGTGGCGTAGGTGTAGACAGCCGGGTCCTCGCGGCTGCCCACCAGGCAGTAGATGGCGAAGGGCAGCCAGCTGGCGCCAAAGGTGCCTAGCACTACCGCCAGCGTACCCACGCCCTTCCTGGTGGCGGCGAGATGCGGCGGCGCCAGGCAGTGCTGCTGCAGCGCTATCTGGTGTGCGTGGCGCCAGACCACCTGGCAGATGCGCACGTACAGGTGTAGCATGACGCCGAAGACCGCGAAGAAGGCCGCGGAGAGCAGCGCCACGTGGCTGCGCGTCAGCGGCCGCACCACGCTGCAGGCGGCGCGCTCGGCCAGGCAGTTCCAGCCGAGCACCGGCAGCAGCCCGAGGGCTAGGGACACGGTCCAGGTGGCGGCCAGCAGGATATGCACGCCCAACAGCGTCCGGCGGGAGTAGTAGGTGAGCGCGTTGTAGAGGGACAGGTAGCGGTCCACCGTGATGGCCAGCAGGCTGCTGACCGAGGCTGCGAAGGAGGCCACAAGGAAGCCCACCGTCAGGAGGCTCACGGTCTCCGAGGGCACCACGTACTGAAACACGAAGTGTAGGATGAGGCCGCAGCCCGCCAGCAGGTCGGCGGTGGCCAGGCTACCCACCAGTACGAACATGGGCGTGCGCAGCGCGGGAGTGGACGCGATGAGTGCCACCACCAGCGCATTCTCGCCCGCGATCACGGTTCCAGATACGCACAGCAGCACGTCCCACGGGTTCACCGCCGACAGCAGCAACCCCGACGGCCCCGCTGGCAGCTGAGACGACAGCTCCAGCGATGAGTTAGCCCCGCTGCCGCCCCCCAGTGCCGCCGCCGCTGCAGGGCGACCCCATTCGGCGGTATCCGGCGTCCCCGCCGCAGTCGCGGCTGCAGCCGTCCCCTCTGCCGCCACCGCCACCACCTGGGACTGGTTAAGCGAGGAGGCGCTCGCGTTCATCGCGGCGGGAGACAGCACCCTGTATGAAGGGGGAAAGCAGACGGCAGATGTGCGATTCAGGCTGTTTTGGGACTTCCCCGCACGCAGGTGCCGGGCTTGTATGGCCCATCCCACCCGGGCACTCCGGAGCTGAGCAGGGAAGCCGAAGCTAAGTGAGAGCCAAAGCTGAAGATTTGTCGAGTGAGTGAGCGAAATGCACACGGGTCCCCCCATGGACATCTGACTTTTTGCACAGATGTACGCATAGGTAACGTGCATTCACTTGCACACAGACCAATTCTGTGTGTCTGTAAATGCACACGCACCCGAATACACCGAGCTAGAGGTGTCACCCAGGACTAGTCCCGCCGCAGGTGTGGGGCAGAGACCCGGCTTTCCCCAAGGCTGGGCCGCCGAGTCGCTGTCCGCGGTGCTGAACTCGAAGTTTCTGAGATCTAGCTGCCCAGCGGTCCCCGGAACCCACAGAGACCTGGCAGGATCCCCTTTTCCGGCGGGAAGGACTCTTCCCTGGCCATCCCTCACTCCTTCCCCTCTCCACACACTCAAAGTTCCTCCGAGGAGCCCCGCCACTCACCTGGGGAGTCAGGACTTCAGGAAGTCTCTGGTCATGGGCGCCGTGGTCGGGCACCGGGCTGCGCTCCCTGCGCGGACCAAGCCGCTGCCTGCGGGAGGCGGCCGGGGCCGGGCCCGAGCAGAGCTCGCGGCGCCTGTCGCTGTGCCCGCGCCGCGGCAAGTGAGAAACAGTTGCAGAAAAGGCGGCTGCGAGCAGCGCGCCCGCAGGAGATTGACAGGCAGGGCGCGGTGACGTCAGGTCTCCGGTTCCTGGGTGCGGGCCGGGGACTTATTCTGCTTCTCCGCCCATCCCTGTCCCTCCTCTCCCCTTCCCTAAAAGACACCTCGTAGGGCTCAGGAGGGGGGAGAAGGTGCGGCCAGCTCCAGTGCAGAACCTCCAGCAGTGGGATGGGAAAGAAAGAAGGAGAGAGTGAAAGGGGAGCGAGGAAGACCCTGAGGCCCGGTGAGGAGGGTGAGCTGGGAGGAGAGAGGGAGGCAGGTCGAAGAAGCCGCCCTGATGAGAGGCTTGGAGAAGGGGAAGGTTGGGGCAAGAGTCGTTGACAGCAGAGTTGCTACTTTTAAGAAAAGCGGTGCTGTTTTGCAGAGAGTTGGGGATGTTCCCCCAAAGCACAGATTTCGAAAAGAAACGGGCTTCTTTTAAGGGTGTTTGTGGCACGTGTATTCGTTGAGTGGAGCCAGAGAAGAAATGGCGAGTTAGGTAGCAGAGAAAATATGATTAAAAAGGGGACATGTGAGGCTTCTGAGGAAAACAGTCTCTTCCTTTGGAGGCCACCTGAACAATCCCCCTCTCCCTCCATTCCCACCCCCTCTCTTCCTTTCCATCCCTCACTCTCTCCTCACTATCTTTCTTGAACTCTACACAGCAGGTTTCACCATGCTCTTTTCTGCAGAATAGTTCCCAATTTCAGTAGTTGATGGTGCCCTTGGAAGTGCTCTTTAATTAAAGACCAGGTCTGTGTCTTGTTAGAAGAAAACAGCAAAATGCGATTTACTTTTCTGGCAATAGACGTTGCCCTGTTAATTAGTACCCTATAAAACAAATTACAGGACAAAAATAGTGATAACTCAGCTGCACCAGACTTCAGTAAGCAGTTTTATTTTCAGCACAGATAAATCATCCATTTGGTTTAAAGGTGTTTTGTTTTGTCAGTAAAATACAAGTATTAGACTTTTTTTAATCATCCAAAATTTCCAATAGCTATCCTAGCATGCACATCGGCCAGATGGCATCATGCCAAGGCAACAGCCATGGTTTTCAGGGACCAAATGCTCTGGACAAACTGAAAACAGACAATATTTGTTATTGATGCTTCTCTCTCTTCTTCCTGTGCACGCTCTTCCCTCTCTTGGCTTCACTTTGTCTCTAGTCTCAGGGAACCAAAGAGGAAAAATATACCCACATTGTCCACCAGCTTGGGGTGGGGTATTTGCACCCGGGCCTGTTCCTTGTACACATGGCCTCCAAGTCCAGACTGCACTTGCCTCAACACAGCTGAACTTAATTAGAGGAAAGATGGGCATGGGGGCAGTTCAATTCTTTGCTGTGTAAGTAAAATAAAATGACTTCCTGCATTGGGCATTGCCAGGAGGGACCTGTTTCCAAGAAAGGATTTTCCAGTAGACAAAATAGTTGACGGGTAGGGGCTTTCTGAAAAAATGAAACAATGGAATGCACCCTACAGAACTGCAGATAGATACAGAACCTCATATTAAACTAGGTTTGGTCCAGTGGAGATAATTTATCAGAATGGACAAGCATGCCATACTTATCAATGTATATCTGCTTCCCACTTTGTAAGCCTCCCCATAGGTAAAACAGAAATTAACTGTCAGCCTCATCTACTTCCACGTTTGCCCTATATTAGCTTCCCCTTCCTATACCAACCCCCCACCAATTTCCACATGCGGTTTGAATACTGCCTGATTTACGAATTGTAAACTGCTCAAATAAACTGACTAAATAATTTTGCTAATATTTTAACAGCTGCAGTAGTCAATGTTGGACCATAAAATTAGCTTACATACAATTTTTCCATTTGAAGAGTTTATAAAATTCACACACCATAATATTCAGGAACCCAAAACTTGGCTGAAGTCCTAAAATTCTGAAAAGAGCCATTTTGGGTTTCAGTACAAGATTGTCATCTAAGAGCCAAAAATATTACTTCAGAGCTGTCGAGTGAACTGTCAACTCACTGTAATAATATGTTAACCACAAATTTTTCAAAACCATCAGATAAAGGTCCAAGGGGAAGGGAATTCTTCTTAATGTCTAAATATGTTACATTTTTTAAATGCCATTGTGCAGCAGAAAGCATGAGATTCAAATTGGATTCACCAGAGGATCTCTGTTTGGACATTCTCAGGCTTTCACCATGGCGAAGAATTAACTTCTCAGTGATTTTAGGAGGAAAACACATGTAGTGCCATGTCCACAAATACTGGTGGAAGGTTTGTAGATTGTCTTTAGGTCATGCCAGGCTATGACTGCCTTTCTAGGTGCTAGACTGAACCAAAGAACAGCAAAGCACATTCTTTCAAGCCTTTCCTTAGCTCCCCGGTCACCTGGAAGGCAGAAGATGGGATAAAAGGAAGGTTGTGTAGTGGATGGGTTATGGACTGGTTCTAATTGAACTTCACTGCCTGCCCTGCCCACAGCTCCTACATCAGTAATCCCTTTCCAGTGATCTTCTAGAATGTTCAGCCCATGAACCATATGACAATTTCACCCCTGGCCTGGCTCATGGGAAAATATTGACACCTGGCCCAAGGCTAGACAAAACCAGCCACCCTCTGCTGGACCAGTGACCAGATTCCCTCTTTGAAAATTTGAACTAAGTGTCTCTGTGACTTTGGTCAGTCAGTATTGCACTGAAGATGAAAGAGCATGATAACTCTGGGCTGGAGCCCACGTGTCGGACCTTGAATAATCAGAGGAAGCCAGGTGTGATGGGGGAATGGAGCAGATGTACAGAGAGGAACAGAGACAAAATATGGAAGGCAATCTTAATCCCCAGGAGTCTGGTTTCTGGCTCTGAGAGTTCACTTGCCCTGAATGCCTTGAGATTTCCTCTTGTGTCTCTACCACCAACTTTCCTATTCTTGAGCTACCCTAACTGGGTTTGCGTTCTGTGAATCCATGGTACTTGATTAAAACACATACTCAAATGTGTTATTCACCCACCAGCTTGTGTGGTCTTGGTTGTGTTTTAGGGTCTGCAGTGTTTAGTTTCTGGTGGTGGATGCAGATAAAACTCATGATTGCCAATTCTATGACACACCCACTATATTCTCTGATGCCTTGGCTCTTAATATTCCAGCACTACCCACACATGAAATGAGGACACTTGCATTGATTTTAAGGTTATGCCCAGGAATCACAACCTCTCAATCACAACTGTCTCTCTGATTTCTTTTGATATCTCTTGCTCATCTCAGCCTGAACTGTGATTCTTAACCTTGGCTGCACACTAGAATTACATAAAAAGCTTTTTAAAAAAACAAAAACCCAACCACTCATAATTTGGTCACTCACCTAGAGATTCTGATTCATTTCTTCTAGAATGAGGCCCAGGAACTGGTATTTTCTAAAGACTGATGAGCAGTCAGAGTTGAGGACACTCATCTAAGATTTCAAACAATCCCACTGTCAGTTTAGTGTGCAGTGAAACTCCTGAGGTAGTGGATTAGAGTTTGGAATAGTTACAATAAAGGAATTTTAGCAACAATCCAACTTCAAGTTAGTTAATGTAATTTCAGGCTTAAGACACTAACCAGACCTCCTCTACAGACCTTAAATTTTCCACACTCCCAGAACCTCCTTTCTGGCCCAAGACAGGGGCTGACACTTGTCTCTCTCTCTCGACCTTCAGGGAGCACCCATCAGGGAGCTCGAAGCTCTGATTCTGGTTCAGGTTGTTCTGAACCTTCTATTCAGGATACCTCAGCATCTGCCTGCCTTCTTAATTCTGAGTTCATGACTTCTTCCAAGGCGTGCCACCTTCTGGCCCAGATCTTTCTGAATCAATTCTGTTTTACAAAGTCAGAGCTGCAGTCAGCCAAGCTGTCTTGATCATTATAAAACTAGGTTAGAAAGACCCATACTAGCAATTCTGGTCTTCCTCTCTCCAGGCATCTGCAGACGCACACACACATTCTCTCTAATTGGTTCTTAAGGATGAGTGGTACAGTTTTCTCCTGGAAAGCACAAGTCTATCGGGTGGTCCACAAGTACTTGTGTTGGCAGCTCGGGAAGAGAGCGGATGCCTGAGGAGATGTATGAAGCTGATTATTAAGAAAGGTTGTTAGTTCTGAATGTTGTATGAATGTGATTAATAAGGGAGGTTTAGAATCATACCTGCCACCAGAAGGAAAGCCAGAGGTTAAAGCATGGGGCTGTATGACACAAATCATGTGGTAGACAATGACTGTGATTAACAGTACAAATATTTAAAATTTCTTCCATGAGCTAGAACAAATGTGTAAAACTATTACAAGGAGTTAATAATAGAGTGATGGATGGGAAAAAAACTCGCCTATTGCAAACTATGGATTAGAGTTAACAGGAATATCTTGATATTATTTCAATAGTACCAGATGTACTAGGAATCAATGATAGAGGAGATAGGGGGTTAGAATGTTTGCGTTTTCTTTCTGTCTCTCTTTTCTGAGTAATGAAAATGCTCTAAAACTGATTGTGGTGATGAGTGCAGAGCTATGTGCTAATACTGTGAGTCATCGATTGGATACTTTGGGTAGATTGTATGGTGTGTGAATACATCTCAATAAAATTGCATTAAAAACACACAGGTTGTTGCTGAAAGAGGCAAGAATCACAAATGGCCACGGAACACTGTACATTGTTGCCCAAATTCAGAGTACTGGATGGAGCGTAACCTTTTTGGGACACATGCAGAGATAGCTAAACGATATACAAAATGTCTTACTGTTTGCTGTTCCACCTGTGCCTGGGGTCTCCTTGTGTCCTCGGGCATCACTAGTGTGTCATAACATTCAAGGTGACCGACTTCCTGAGGATGTACAAAAGATATCATGGGTGTTCCTGTTTCATACCAGATGAGCAGTGTCCCCTCCAAAGTTGTTAACCTAGGTCAACACCACCTGATGTTCCCACCAAATTCAGATAAGAAGCAGACCACCGTTATTAACATAACTTGTCTGCAGGATGCAGAAAACCGTGCAGGACACTTGAGAGTTTTTATTTAATTCAGTGTTGAGCAACAGTTTTTTGCACGAGAAACAAATCAGGAAAAATAATAGCATGTAAGAGCATATGTCTTTTCCATAGAAAGTGAAAATAATTGCCTTGTGTTTCATGAAAAACTATAGCTTTACAACTTAAATTTTCTGTTTTACAGAGTGTGCGCATGTTAATGAGAGTTTTCTCTATTTGGTATATTTGAAAAATAATATGAAGGCAGTCTTCTAATCCTTTCTGCCCTACATTTTCAAAAGGCTTTAAAGCTCACAAAGGGGCTCACATTTATTACCCCACTTTGATCTTTGAAACAATTACATTAAGTTTGGGGTTGATACCTTTGCAGATAGGGCAAATGAAGCTTGGAGAGGTGAAGTGAGTGGTCCAAGGACACACGGGGCATCGGTAGGAGACCTGAGCATGGAACAGATTCATTTCATTCAGAGCCACAATTTACTAAGGGCCACTAGTATACTAGAGAATATGTGTGTTAGGGTTCCCTAGAGAAACCAAACCAACAGAAGAGATCTGTAAATATAAGATTTATAACGGCGTTTCACGCAACCGTGGGAACAGAAGAGCCCAAAAGCCGTAGGGCAGGCTGTGAAGCTAGCAACTCTGATGAATGGTCTGGATGAACTCCACAGGAGAGGCTCGCTGGCTGAAGAAGCAGTGAAAGTGTCTCTTTCTCCTTAAAAAACCTTCAACTGATTGGATTATGTCATTGTGGGAGACGTGGCTTAGTTGATCGCAGATATAATCGGCCCCAGATGCAGTCAACTGACTGATGACTTAATAAACCAGCCTGACAGTTTATCAACCAGTCATAAAATATCCTTGCAGCAATGGTCAGGCCAGTGTTTGCCTGACCAGACAGCTGGACATAATCATGCAGCCAAGTTGACACTGGAACCTAACAATCATCGTCCACCCTTTGGCAACTTGGCAACTCTACACATCCCCTTGAAACATACTTAATTTCCAAATAGAACACAATAACAGACATATGTTTCACCTAACAGTATCCAACTGTCCTGTGTACAACCAGAAATGCACTACATCTCTCTAGAATAGGATGCAAGTCCTTAGGTAACATTCACTCCTAAACTTCATATCCTATGGCTTAAATACTACATCACGAACAATACAACTTACGTCATATAATAAGAGGCAAACAAGATATTTGCTTATGTACAAATGCAAACATATTCATAACAAAACAGGGAGGAAATATTCATGGAATCACACCCGTCATTTCTGTAAAAGGTCACATGGTTGTAGTTTATAATATTATCACTACCTTCTTCCACTACCCATTCTGTGTTTCCTTTACCCTCAGAAAGTACTTCAGCTGGCTATGGTTCTTTGCCAGGTGGGGTGAGCCAAACCTTTATTCTTGAAGTTTCTGGGCCATTGGTAGTCCTGTCTGGATTAGGTTGTTGCAGTTTTCCATTGACTTTAATCACAGGGCATGGTGTATTAAGAGACACCCTAGGGGACCTCCTGTATTTCAGGAAAACTCTTCTTTACCACCATTGCATAGTTGAAGTCCTATTTTCTCTTTAATAGTCAGGATCAATCACCCAGATGGAACAGTAATCCCTTTTCATGCCTGTGGATTCAGTGGCATGAGAAACCCAAAGTGGCCAAGTGGCAGTCTTAATTCCCAGTTCAATGGAATCATTGTCGTGTCTCCTGGAAGGAGCACCCCACTTTTTGGAACTAAGATCTGTAGACCAGCAGAGCTTAAGGTTTCAGGAACAGAAAGAAAAAATTTTCATAGTGGATCACTAAGGGTGATAGTGAGTGATGCCACCTCCATTTCCACCGTTTGATTCCTGGACCCGTGAATTCTGGCTATGGGAGAAACAGCACCATAGAGTGGATGCTGATTCAGAGCACACACAGCCTCCTGGAGAACATTGCCCCAGCCCTGCAAGGTATTGCCACATAGTTGGCACTGTAATTGAGTCTTCAAAAGGCCATTCCACCATTCCATCAATCCAGCTGCCTCTGGATGATGGGAAACATGGTAAGACCAGAGAATTTCATGTGCACATGCCCATTCCTGCACTTCATTTGCTGTGAGTGGGTTCCTTGATCAGAAGCAATGCTGTGTGGAATATCATGATGGTGGATAAGGCATTCCATAAGTCCATGTATGGTAACTTTTGTGGAAGCGTTGTACGCAGAGACTGCAAACCCATATCTGGAATATGTGTCTATTCCAGTTAGAAAAAATCACTGTCCCTTCCACGATGGAAATGGTACAATGTAATCAACCTGCCACCAGGTAGTAGTCTGATCACCTTGGAGAATGGTGCCATATTAGGTACTGAGTGTAGGTCTCTGCTGCTGGCAGATTGGGCACTCAGCAGTGGCTGTAGCCAGGTCAGCCTTGGTGAGTGGAAGTCCATGTTGCTGAGCCCATGTATAAGCTCCATCTCTTCCACCATGGCCACTTTGTTCATGAGCCCATCGGACAATGGCAGGAGTGGCTAAGGAAAGACAATGACTTGAATTCACAGAATGGGTCATCTTAACCACTTGATTATTAAAATCTTCCTCTGCTGAAGTCACCCTCTGGTGAGCATTCACATGGGACACAAATATCTTCAAGTCTTTGCTCACTCAGAAACACCTATCTGCATATCTCTTCCCCAGACCTCTTTGTCACCAATTTTCCAATCATGTTTCTTCCAAGCCCCTGACCATCCAGCCAAACCATCAGCAACAACCCATGAGTCAGTACACAAATGCACCTCTGACCAGTTCTCCTTCCAAGCGAAATGAACAACCAGGTGCACTGCCTGAAGTTCCACCCACTGGGAGGATTTCCCCTCACCACTGTCCTTCAAAGACATCCCAGAATGGGATTGTGCTGCAGCTGTCCACTTCTGAGTGGTCCCTGCGTATCAAGCAGAACCATCTGTAAACCAGGCTTGAATATTTTCTTCCTTAGTCAACTGACTGTAAGGAATTCCCCAAGAGGCCATAGCTCTGGTCTGAGAAAGAGAAGGTAATATGGTAGGAGTGGGAGCCATGGATATTTGGGTCACTTCCTCATGTAACTTACTTGTGCCTTCAGGAACTGCTTGAGCCCTAGCTCTAATATACCATTTCCATTTGATGATGGAGTGCTGCTGCGCATGTTCAAATTTACGGCTTGGTGGGTCAGACAACATCCAGTTCATGATAGGCAATTCAGGAATCATGGTAACTTAGTGGCCCATGGTTAAACGTACAATTGCTACTAAGGCTCAGTAGCAGGCCAAAAGCTATTGTTCAGAAGGAGAGTAGTTATCTGCAGTGAATGGAAAGGCATTGCTCTAAAATCTTAAGGGTCTGCATTGTGATTCTCCTATAGCGGCCTGCCAAAGGCTCCAGACAGCATCCTTATTTGGCACTAACACATCCAGCACTATTGGATCTGCTGGATCATATGGCCCAAGTGGCAGAGCAGCTTGCACAGCAGTCTGGCCTGTGGTGATGCCTCCTCTTGTTCCAGTCCCCACTCAAAACTAGCAGCTTTTTTTGTCGCTTGGTAAATGGACTCGAGGAGCACACCCAAGTGAGGAATATGCTGTCTCCAAAATCCAAAGAGGCAAACAGGCATTGTGCCTCTTTTTTGCCAGATCAATAACTGCTTACCAGGTACCAAGTGACATGTTGATTTGCTCAAGCAATGATCCCACATCGGGGCAGCAGCTACAATTGGAGTCACCACCTGGTTAGGTTTATAATAATCCACTGTCATCCTCCAAGACCCATGTGTTTTCTGCACAGGCCAATTAGGAGAGTTGAATGGGGATGTGGTGGGAATCACGACCCCTGCATCCTTCAAGTCCTTAAGAGTGGCACTAATCTCTGCAATACCTCCAGGAAAACAATATTGTTTCTGATTCACTATTTTGCTAGGTAGGGGCAGTTCTAAGTGGCTTCCACTTGACCTTCCCTACCATAATAGCCCTCACTCCACAAGTCAGAGAACCAATGTGGGGATTCTGTCCGTTGCTGAGTATGTTAATTCCAATTACGCATTCTGGAACTGGGGAAATGACCACAGAATGGGTCCGGGGACCAACCGACCCATTGTGAGATGGACCTGAGATAACACTCCATCAATCACGTGACCTCCAGAAGCCCCTACTTTGACTGGTAGACCAGAGTGATGTTTTGGGTCTCCTGGAATTAGTGTCACTTCTGAGCCAGTATCTAATAGTCCCTGAAATATCTGATCATTTCTTTTTCCCAAGTGTACAGTCACCCTGCTAAAAGGCCATAGATCTCCTTTTAACTGTGTAAATTTTGGACAGTGTAAAATGGGTCCTCTCCAAGGGTACCCAGCCCTCCCCTCATTCAAGGGGCTCTGGGTCTGTAAATCTTAAGTCTGGGAATTGATTAAGGGGGCATGACTCTCTGTTTTCGTAATTCAAGTTGGAATTTTCACTTGACCTATCATTATTCTGTTTATTCAGCTCAAACAAGAATTTAGTAGACTGCCCATTTATTTTGCTTCTAGATACCCCATGATCTACTAGCCGCAAGTCTTTGCAAGCCAGAATATTTTGGCTGCTGCTTTGAGTCTCCTGTTCATTATAGTGGCTATGCCCACCTTGTCTATGATTAACTGTCACCACATAGCTTCTGATAACTCGGGAATCTGATCATCCCCACTGTGTTTAAGGATTCCAGCTCAGTGACAGCAGTTCCCACAGTAATATCTGACCTGAAGAGAAAGGCGATTACAGAGCTCTTCAGACATGATGGAGCTTGTCTCATGAATTTATTTCTCAAGGTTCTGGTGAAAAATGTGTCCTTTGGACATTCCTGGGGTATGTGACCAGGTCTTCCCTGATAAATCCAGTCTAACATTCCCATCTTTCTAAGCCCCTTGATCCCCTCATCGAGGGGCAGTTACACCAAAGCAGTTCTGGCATTTCAACCTCAGGTGACGTTAGCCTTCGTTTTATCCATGTTTCAGCCAACCATCCAAACAAACTGTTAGTGCCTTTTCTAACCCCTTGAGCAACAACATTAAGTGCAGAATCTCTGCTAAGGGGGCCCATATCAACAAATTCAGCTTGATCCAACTTTATATTCCTTCCACCGTTTTCCCACATACTTACTATCCACTCCCACACATATTCCCCTGATTTTTGTCTCTATGGATTGGAAAACTTAGGCCGTTCTTTTGGAGTATAGCATACTTCCTTACAGGTAACATTTCTTACCTCACCTGTCAGGGCCTGTTGGGACTTTAATCTAATTATAGGTCTTGAAGAAAAAAGGGGTGGTGGTGGGTCATGAAAAGAAATAGAAATGTCTTTCAAGCCGGTTAGTTACCTTAGGTCATTCCATTGCAGTTTCATCTGGTGAAACAGGATTAGTTGCTCCAGACAGATGAGTGCGGGCTGTTTCCCCAGGGTTGGTGGCTATAAGATTAACAGGCAGTGAATCTCATTAGGTGGAGGTTTGATGGCAGACTCCTCTGAGGAGACTGGAGGCCAGGAAGCTGGTTCCTCTAGGCAGTCCATTACTATCTAACAAACTGCAGGGCCCGAGAAATTGTTTATTATAAACAGCCTGTTAAGATGACTCCCTTAAGTGCTTCAAGGTCTGAAGGTCTGGGGAAGCATGATACGGTATAGCTGTTACATAACACAGGACCTGTTATGTAATCAATGATGTAACATGTATCCAACATATATCCCATGAATGATGTCACCTGTTGGTAAAGTGCCACTTTTGCATAATTTAGCATATAAGGGACTATTGCTCCATAAGCCTCATGAGAGACGGGAGATGAGATAGGAGAAAGAGATGAGAGGGTGGGAGACAGAGCAGAGCAGAGGGAATAATTAAAGAGGACCACTCTAACAGAGGCTCCTTGTGCTTTCTTTCAACTTGGTACTGGACCAGAGTGACCAAACCATAAGATATGAACCTGACGCAAAGTCTTTGTGGATTCCAGGGTTCCTGTCTCCCCATTGCCATCAGTATCAAGCTATATATCACCATCCCATGTTTCAGGATCCCATTCTTTTCCAATCAAAGCCCTTACTTTAACAGAAAACATCCTGCAAGTTGAGATTTTAGTTTATGCTGTAAATATCTGCTACTCATACAATGAGGCTTTGTGTCTGGTTATCAGAAGAGATCTCAAGTCTATGAGCACAGGAAATAAGGTTTTCATTCAGGACACACATGGAAACTTTTACATCATTCATATGGCATGGAAGATTTCAGCTCATCTCTTTCCCTCATCACTGTATTCATCATATCTAACAACAACCAGCCAACATTATTACACCTCTTAATTCCACACAACTCTGTAAAGGTGTAAAAAACATTATCACCTAGCTTTGCCTCATATAAGTGTACAATTAGCAGAATTTAATGGTGATATTATGAGTAGTTCTTTGGCCCACTGATCCCATGTACTGTCAGTGTCATCTTGATTATTGGAAACAGAGTCATTAATGCCTCTAAGTCTAGTCAGAGTGTAAAACCATTTGCAAAAACCCACTTTTAAGATTCTGTTTCTCAAGAACTACTCCTGGTGCCAAGCAATGTTACTCAGGACTCTCTAGAGAAACAGAACCAACAGAAGAGATCTGTAAATATGAGATTTATAAAGGTGTCTCATGCAACCATGGAAATGGAAGCGTCCCAAAGATAATGGGATCCAGTGACAAATGTTCTTTATTAGGGTTGGTTGACATAATAAGACTTGGATGCTTCTAACAACTCATGAAAATCCCATCACCTGTATGGAGAATGGATTAGAGAAGGGTAAGACTGGGTTCAGACAAACCTGTTGGGAGGCTGTTGGAGTGAACTACACAGGGGATTATGGAGGATTAATGGAGGGTAGTGACAGTGGGGATTGGAGAAGTGGGTGGATCCTTCAGATATTTTGGACTTTAAAGTAGTTGAGTCGATGTTAGCTGCTATAAATGTTAGATCTCCAAATCTCAGGGGCATATGCACTAACAGATTGTTTCTTACCAATATGAAGTTCAAAATAGCTCTTCCACTGGAAGGCAGTCTTTCTCTCAGTCAGTCCAGGGACCCAGCTCCTTCCATCTTGTAGTTCTGCCCACATCTAAGACCTCGGCATTTCAGCATTCCACCATTCTGGCGGTTGGGAAATGAGTTTGGGGAATTCCACTTGGAGTATTTTATGGAACATGCCTGGAAGTATGTGTGTCAGGGGGAGGTAGATGAATATAAATAAAAGGAGAGGAGGTATTCCTTTCAGAAATGGAATAGGAGTGGGGCAAAATGATTTATGCAATTGTGGGCATGCTGAGTTTGAGGTAAGACATTCAAGTGCAGATACCCAGTAGAACATTGAATATCAGGATTGGTCTGAAGGTCAACAGAGAATTTGGATGGAAAAGTAAATTAGGGTATCACCATCAAATAACAACAACAATGGTTACTATTTCTTAAATGCATACCATTTAGTAGGCACACAATGGGATGGGTCCTATTTTACAAAAGAGAAAACTAACTAGCAAGGTAACTTTGCTACATGGTTGGGAAGTTAGTGAGTCAAAATTTGAAACCCAGGCATCTGACTCCAGTTAAAAGGAGTCGAAGAAGATGACCAGCGAGAGTCCTTTGGGGAACACAGTCTTTACTGGAGGGGTGGAAGAAGAGGTAGCCATAGAAGAGTTTGAGAAGAAGAGTCAGATTGGGGGCAGAGCATATCATAAAAACCCAGGTTGGTTAAAGAGGAGAGGGTTGAGTGTGGAAATCAAAAGAAGAGTGAGTTTCCAGAGGGGTAGAGTCTAGCTATACCCTGAGAGTCAAATAAAAGAAGGGCAAGGAAGGAAAAGTATTTACTTGACTTAGCAACTGGGAAGTTATTGATGTCTCTGAAAGCCAAGGATGGCAGGCAGCCAGGCTCAAGGGAATGGAGTGCAAATGAGGGGTAAGAAAAACGGTACAGAAGTCTCTAACAATGTTTGGTTTGAAAGGGAAGAGAGCAATAAGACAGTGGCAAAATAAAGATACGGGTAAAAGGGAGAGCCTTTCCCTAAAACTGGGAGAGAGGTGAAGGGGAAAGATGCACCTAAGAGGGTGAGGTTAATTTCAGAGAGAGTAGCTATTTGGGGGAGGAGGGAGGAAGAAGAGATGCTGGGAAAGAAAGACAGAGGGGGTCTGGGAGACAGATGGAGAGATTAACCTGAGAAAAGGGAGGGCCAGGAAGGATAAGGAGTACATGAGGGTCGATACATGGGAATTTTAAGTGGGGAGCCAGGAAATCAAAGGACTGCCTCCTTGATGCCCTCTAATTGCATGTGAAAATTGGGAAGTGAGCAGATCTATTAGAGACATCAGATAATAGTGAGATGGGAAACGGAAAAGTCTTTTTAATAATCATTTTGATGGCTGTACAGTATTGCACTGGGGACATGGAGCAACGTTTAATTCCCCATTCTCTTACATTAAACATTTAGGTTGTTTTATATGTTGCCTATTGTAGATAACCCCACTGATTATTTTCATGTACATAACTTTTTATTTTGTATGATTATCTTTACATGAAAATCCTCAGCCAATGGGCAGAAATATTTTCATGGCTCTTTAAATGCACTGCCAAATTGCTTTTCAAAATGAATGTAATACTTCACAATGTCAATAGCACTCTAGGAGTGTACCAGTTTCTCTGCAGCTTTTATAACACTGGGTTTTATTATTTTAAAATATTCTTTCAATTCAATGGGAGCAAGTGGTACCTTATTAAAGAATTAAGCTATATTTATTTGACTACCACAAAAGTAACCTTTTTTTTTTTTTACAATTTGAATTTCCTCTTATTTGAATGCTCTATTCTTAACCTCTATCTGTCTTAATGTTACTATTTTTTGTTTTTTGCATGGATAGGCACTGAGAGTCGAACCCGGGTCTCCGGCATGGCAGGCGAGAACTCTGCCTGCTGAGCCACCGTGGCCCACCAAATGCAATTTTTATAAGGCTGGTGAAATCTATTGTAGATATTAATCTTTTGCATGTCAAACTTGTGGCAGTTTTCCTATTACTCTTTTTATTTTTTTTTACTTCAGTTCTGATTGTCCTGTAGTATTACTTTTTTATGAAGTTGGCTTTTAAAGATAATAGAGAATGATTCTTCTACCCTCAGAGGGGCACATGCATCGCTTTCCAGTACAGTTTTTATTTATTTATTTATTAAAGAAAAGAGAGGGTAAAAATCTGGGCAGGAAAGTCCTGGGAGCAGGACTGGACCCTGAGGCAAGTCAACTCTACTTAAGGGTGGAAAGGTCCACTCTGGTGAGAAGCCGGTGCGATTTGCCCAGGGAGGCCATAGGCACATGAAGGACACTGAGACTTTGGGAAGTGAGGGGTGTACAGAGGATTCCCCAGGGAGGTCAGGGATTAAGACCTTAACGTTGAAGGGATGCCAGCAGTGATGAGAACGAGGTGCGGAGCAGCCCAGAACCAGAAGCGTCCAATTGGAACGCAACCCCTTGCAAAGTCTGAGCAGAGAAGGGGCCCTAAACAGAGGGAGATAATTAGTGGAAAAGGAGGTAGGAAGAGGAAAGTCACGGTGACTTGGTCCCTTGCTGTGGACCAGGTGTAATGCAAGGCATTACATGGGTCATTTAACCCACCAATGTGTCCCGTGGAGCAGTTATTATTTCTATTTAAAACACGAGGAAACAGAGGCTCAAAGTGATTAACTGACATTCTAGAGTACACGGCTTATAATCAACAGAATCCATTTGATTCCTGAAACGTCACTTCCTTAAAAATAGAGGCCTCGGGCAGTACGACGCTAACTCAATGGCAGAATTTTTGCCTGCCATGCTGGAGACCTGGGTTCGATTCCCAGTGCCTGCCCACGCAAAAAAAAATAGAGGCCTTGGCTCTAGAAAGAAGAGCTGAGGTGCCCTTGGCTTTAGTACAGTAGGTGGGTCAGGGATGGGGAATCATTTGGGGGTTCAGTGAGCAGGTTTAGGGGACTACTGAAAGTGAAGTACAGGAGTTCGGGTTTAGTGCAGGAGGAAATAGGGGCCCATGGAATAATTCTGAGCAGAGAGCTAACAATGAATTGATGCTTTAGGAAGACTGCAAAGCAGCGGTGAGCAGAGTAGAGGATGCTTTCCTGTGCCACACTTGTGGGAACTATGTAAATAAAGCAGGCCTGTAAAATGAGAGCGAACAGGAACTGATGTTTCTGAGTTGCTGCTAACATAAGGCACCGGTCTGAATGCTTATCTGAAATGTAATACCCTGATCTTTTGAGAAGGATCCTAAAACCCAGGAGTGGTTGCTAAGGGAATAAAGCCCTAAGTACTATGCAGAATCCATAAAATAATTTCCCCAAAATACCAGGAGCTCAATTTTCTACCCAGCAGCACCTGAGGGCTTGGCTGGAGATGAAGAGGAAGTCAGCGTCATTTGCCCTTTCCTCCCTGCCCCAGACTTCCCTCCCCTGCACACAGAAAGAAGCCCCGACAAGGGTCCATCGTGTACATCTGCATTCTCAGGGGGCTCTATATGGCCTTGGTGCCCTGAGCCAGGCCCCTGTCCTCCTGTAGGCTCTCAATTCCCCCCGTCTTTCTATCTCGATGTGGAATCACCCAATGATGGTCAACCAAGAATTAGTCATTCAAGTGCCTTGAATAACATGCCTACTTTATTAAGTGGAGAAGGATTCGATTTTTCTTTTGAATTTCTAAAACCTGGATAGATATCTATATATAACATAAACAGTCATAAAATATCACAGAGTAAAAGCATAAAACAGGGTATATAGTATGCACTCAGTTTTGTGAAGAAAGCGTACATACATATGCATGGAGATGCTGTATATCAGAATGTTAACAGTGATTGCCTCTGCGTGGAGGCTGTTTTTATTCCTTTCTTTTAATGTGCGGCAGAAACCAGGAGTTATCTCCCAAAATCTATTCTTCCTTTATACTGGTGAAGTGGAACCCCCAATTTTAGCTTGGCATATGGCCACTTAGAATGAATATCATTTTTCTAGGCCTCCCTTGCAGCCAGGTGTGGTCATGTGATTAAGTCTCGATCAGTGAGCTATAGTGGCTGTGTTGGATGACACGTTCTAGGAAGTGTCCTTGAAGGGAGGAAGCATGCCATTCTGCTTCTCTGTCCTCCTCCTTACTGGTCAGAAAATGCATGTGATGGCTGGAGCTGGAGCAGCGATCTTGGACCCTGAAGTAGAAACCATACGCCGAGGGTGTTGGAGCAGCAGGAGAAGCATGGGTCCCTGATCATGGAGCCACCACACCAGACCTACATTTACGCGAGAGAGACTTATTTCTCCTCTTCCATCATGTTTAAGTCATTATTATTTTGAGCTTTTTGTCACTTGACAGGTGGGTCAAATCCTAGCTAATACACTTTTATATTTTTTAAAGCCAAGTGATGTCTTGGGATCTATGTGATAGCCTTCTAGAATCCTGGAGACACTGGCTAGATGAGGCAAAACTGAAATCCAGGTGGTCCCGGCAGCCCTTTGCCCTGCCCAAGTCAACTGCTTTTATCAGCATATTGAGGCTGGGATTGTGAAGCCCAAGAGATAAAATGAAGTGTGTGGGAAGGGGGCTGCAGCTGTGTGTTACACATACTCCATGTGGGTGCATGGTGCTTGTGTGCTATGTGGTGTTGGGTGGGGGTCACATGTTTCTGAGCTGTGGATGCTCATGTGTGTCTTGCAGGCACGTACTGTTGAGCCTGTGTGTTTTATCAGGGTGTGTGTACGTGAAGATGTATGTTGTGTTCCTATGTTTTCTCAGGTGCCATATAGGTGTGTGTATGTGTGCATGCATGCACATTATATAGGTGTGTGTTTGTGGTGTCTGTGTGTGTATGAGCACATGCTCACACATGCACTGGTCGTGGTGTACAGTGGAGACAGTTGTATTACATAACAGTGATAGAGGAGACACCTTGTGTTACTGAGTCCTAAAGATTGTAGTTGATTTAGGAGCTGTGCCAGTATAGTCCCCACCCCACAACCCACTTCCCCATCCCACTTCATACTTTTCTAGAACACAGGCTTCCCCATTCATTCCTAATAATAATGCAGTATTCGCATTATGTTTGGTTATCTAAACTGTTGGAGTACTAGCAATGTAATTTTGAGTCGGCTTCAATTCAGCTGGTACTTTTGCTTTCATTACTCCAAATGACTTCGTCCTCATTCTCTTTGTTAAAGCAATTTTTTCTAGGGATTTGCTCACACTCTGAAGGTGAAAATTAGCCTCAAACATAAGGAATACTTAAAATAATAAAATAAAAGGGAGGTATCAGATGAGGAAAAACAGATATCAGTGAAACACAGTGTTGACATTTCCGCTATTCTCACACATTTGGTGTGAAAAATATATTTCAGCATCTCACACGTCACCACTACATCCCCACAAAGAATCCGTCATTTGTGGCTTGTTGGTTCACTTCCTACACTGGCTATCCCTTCTGAGCAAGCCTGGCTTAACAGGGACCCTCCAAAAAGGAGAAAGAAAGAAAAAAAAAATGAACCTGTGGGAATATTTACAGATGACCTCTCTATGCATGGAGAGATTGCTGACTCCACGGGATCGCAGTGCTTTTCTGAAGTTCCTCTCACACGGATGGTAAAGGAGCCCGCGGTCTCCGCGGTCCCCGGGATAGAACTGCTCCCGACTTGGCAGGAAGCCCGCGGGGCTGCGTCCTCGCGCCGCTCCTGCGCTGGGAAGGGGCCGGCTGCCGGGCGGTGGCGCTGATGAGCGCGCGCAGGGGCGCCCTGACCGCGTCGGGGGTGAGCTGGCAGCTGGCACCGGCCGCGTTTAATGTCCCTAGAGTTTGGTGCCCCTCCTGGCTGGTCTGGCTACAGCTGAGAAGGTTCTGGGAGTAAAACTACGGAATCGTTCGTCTGGCCAGTGTGCACCTAACCCTGTGACAAACGGATGATCTCCCACCGTCGAAACTGAGGCTTGGAGAGGCTTCCATGCCTTCTCCGAGGTCACCGGGGTACTAAGTTTTTGTGTTGGGATTCGGGTGCAGGCGCTTTGGTTCCAAACCCATATCCTAATCACTGCTGATGGGATTTAGCGTGAGCTCCGCTTGGCCGACAGCCCGGCATCTCCATGTGATAGTGTTTCCAATTAGGAATAATCTCGTGAAGTGAAGAAAACTCTCTCTCTCTCTCTCTCTCTCTGAAAACCAGTAGAAGTTTAAAAACAGTTGATTTGGGGTGTCGGGAGAAATGTGGTCCTCTGTGTTTCTCTCAGATCTAACAGGGAGTGAAAGCATCCATCAAGCTGTCCTTTAGACCCTTCTTTCAAAATACAACCAGAAACTGACTACTATTTGCGACTAAAATCCTCCCTCACCTGAATTATGGCGACAGACTCCTGAGTCATCTGCCTGCCACCCTCCACGCCTGCCTTCTATTCTCAATGCCATCGCCAGGGTAAAGCTTTTAAGATGAGAATCCGATCCCGCCCCTTCTCTCCTCAAAACCCTGGCAGCTGTCATCTCACTCCTTGTAAAGGCTTGTAATGGTAACTTTTAAATAAAATCGTAAAACTGTAAGCAAGCTGGAAACTGTAAAGTAGCCTTAGATTGTAACCTTTAAAAACAGCCTTTGAATGTAACTTTAAAGCTGGAAGTGGGCTGTTACTGGGAGCTCTTAGTTTCACAAAGGAGTAACATGTAAATGTAAAGTCTGCACCAGATTTGAAAAGCCCATTTACGAGTAGGATCCTCTAAGATCCTACTTAGGTCAAACTGAATGGGGGGGGTGCTTAATCCTTTTGGCTGGAGGCCTTATTGAGAGAGGAAACTCAGAGGCAGCCAGAGGAGTCAGAAGCCAGCAGCTCGCAGAAACCGGGAGGGCAGACACAAGGAGTGAGAAGTCGCCCAGTGACAGGCAGGGAGGCAAGCCAAGGAACCCCAAGGACTGCGGCGGGTCCACACAGAACGCGCAGGCTTCTGGGAGGCATGGCCTCGCTAATGCCTTGATTTTGGACTTTTGGCTGAAACCCTGAAATGACAAATTCCTGCCTTTAAGCCAACCTGTGTGTGGCATTTGTCATAGCAGCCCTGGCATTCTAAGACACTTGTTTTTTAGACAAAGCTGAGATGACTTAAGCATTTCATTGTTCTCTCTTCTGGTTCCATTGTCTAATTGTTTTTCTGTGGAATGACCTTTTCTCGGAAGGGAGAATTCACAAGACTACAATGGAACACAAAGAACTCAATAGTACTTCCTTAATTCTTCTTGGGGGTGGCTCTTGCGGGGTGTACCTGTGCGAGAGTGAATGCCTCTAAACCACTGTGTACCCGTGGGCCTTCTCTTGCCCACGGCATGTGCTGCTGATAGGAAGGAAGCCTTGCCAATGGAGGAGCAGCTAACAAGGCTGACCCACCTTTCCACTCAGCTCTGCCAGAAAACTGTGTAAGGAGGATAGCTTTGGTTTTGTTTTGTTCCTCTTTAAGCATTTTTACTAAGAGGCTGAGAAGGTGATTGTTTGACCAATGTGCCCTTTGGGAGAGACGGAAGAGCCATCAGCAAGACTAACCACAATTGGTGTGGGGGCAGGAGGCTCAGCCACAATCCCGCCCAAGCCAATGTCACTGAAGCTGGGCTGTCCTGGAGTGGGCAGCCATGGGCTCAAGGTGTTTCCTGCAGAGGGAAGCAAGCCTGTTACCAGCCACCAAGGAGCTCCAGATGCCTCTGGCTGCTCGGCAGGCGAACGTCCCTAACCCTGGCCAGAGTCTGGTACACCTCCCACCGCATTTCTACATCCTATATTTTCCTTCACAGCATTATCAGAGTTTGCAAGATATATTTGAAGAGTCCTTTTAGTAATGCTTAGCTCTTCCACTGGAGATCTATGAGGGAAGAACATGTCTGCTTTATCCAGTTCCCAGTCTAGTGCCTGGCACCCAGCATTTGTTGAATGAATGTTATTAAGTAGCCCGTGGAAGCTCTTGGAAAAGGAAGGGTTTTATGAAATTCTCTTATCATGCTGTGCTGTCCCCCTTTCCCTAGAGCAACAGTCCTCACTGACCATGACAAGACCACTTCGAGCTGTGTGTCCAAGAGTGGAGAGAGTTGGCATTGACAGCCACACACACAGTCCAGCCACCCTTTGTGGCAGACCCTGGTTAGGACTTTGCTGGAAAAGTAACCTGGAGCTATGAAAATTTAGGGGCATGTATTTAGGGGAGTTTCCTGAGGCTAACAAATATCCACCATGTGGGTGGCTTAAAACCACCAAAATTTATTCTCATAGTTCTATAGGCCGGAAGCCCCAAATCAAGGTGTCGGGCCAAGTGCCTCTCAGGGCTGCAGGGAAGCATCCACTCCTTGCTTCTTCCAGCTCCTGGTGGCTCCAGGCATTCCTTGTCTTATGGACTCCAGTCTCTGCCTCCATCTCTACACGGCCATCTGTTCTATGTCTTCTCTTCTGTCTCTTACAAGGACACTGGTCATTGGGTTAGGGCCCACTCAGATAATCCATGGTGACCTCATCTCATGACTATAATTAATTATATCTGCAAAGACCCTTTCTCTACATAAGGTCACCTCCACAAGTTTTGGAGATACGGACATATTTGGGGGGTGGGCAACATTCAACCGATTACATGGAGAAAAACTTTGGTTCTATCGCATTGGGTAGACTTTGAGAAGGAGGTAGCATTTGAGCTGGTCTTGGAGAAACAAAAGGATTTCAGGGATGACTGTGGAGCATCTTCTGCAATGAGGCCCTGCTGGATTCCTTGTTTGTGTGGCCTCCCTTGGGTCTGACTGTATCCCTGAGGTATATCATCTTCTCTTTCCAGAGAAGGAAACTGAGGCTAACTGAAGTTAGTTAACTTGTTGAAGTTTAACCATTAATGAGTAGCAGAATGAGAAGTTGAACCCAGGACTTCTTTAGATCAAAGCCCATGCTCTTCCATTACGCCAGATGCAGCTTGTGTCTGACAGTGATCATGATAAGAAAGTTACACAAACAATACACGTGTCTGGAGCACATACATTACATGCACTGCCTAATCTAATCATCTCCTTCCAAAATGAAGATAATGCTTTGGTTATCTTTATTCTACAAATTCCAAAATGTAGCACAGGAAGGTTTAATAACTCATCCAAGTTCACACAACTAGTTAAGTGTCAGAACTAGGGTTTGAACCTAGGCTGGTTAGAAAATCCATGTCCTTAAAATTCACTTAAGTTTTTCAGATATGCACAAGTGTGGGGGTTGGGGAGTGGCACAGGGGTCAGGGAGGAGTGAGGGCTGGATGTTGCCAGTTTTATATTTTTAGACTGAAAATCTTTTAGGACAAGGACTGATTGGCAGAATTCTGTGTAAGTAGTAACAATAGTAATAATCAGCAATGATAAATATAGCTGAATATTCTCCAGGCCAAACCAGTTAGGGTAAGGACAGCGTGTCTCCCTAAATCCCCTCTGCATTCTGGGTGGTGCATGAGCCCGCGGTATGACTGTGATTGAAGTAGCTGTGCACCAAGACCCTTCAGTGACTAGCCACCCTGTTGATGTTTGCTATGAAACTATATCTTAGAGTCATCTATCATCCTAGAAATGAGGACCAGAGCTGGAGGCCAAGGGTTCCAGGGACCTGCTTCAATCTGGGGCTCAGGGTATGCTGAGGCTCTCTCTGCTTCCTGCAGGCAGCAGCTGCCTCTCTCCTTCACAGCAGCCCCAGCCTTCGAGGTGGCGAAGCTCCACAATGCCCCTTCCAGCCATGGCACCTGGGGGATCGCCAATTCTTCCACACTGCACATTAGAGGTGGGCCTATGTAAAACAGGCACAACAGTGTTAAGGGTTCCCTCAGAAATGAGTCCAGGGCCTCCCTGACTCTCCTACTTGTGCTTCCATTGCAAACAGCACCTGGGCAGCCCTGGGGTAGGGGTGGGAGGTTGCTAGGCAACAAGCCATCTTGGCCTCTGTTTTAGTTTCCTTGGATGCTCAAGCACATACCATGGAATGGTCTGGCTTAAACAAGGGGAATTTATTTGCTCAGGGTTGGAGGCTAAAAGAAAGTCCAAATCAAGGCATCATCAAGACAATGCTGCTTCTTCTGGAAGACTAGCATGCTGAGGCTGGCTGCTGGTCTCCTGGTCCTTGGCTCCTTGGTCACAGCAGAGCACCTGGAGGCATCTCCTGGCCTCTCAGTTCTCTTCTGGGTTCTGTTGAATTTCAGCTTCCTTCTTCTTCTGATGGCCTTTTCTTTCTTTCTTTCTCCAAATTTCATTCTACTCATGAAGGATTCCAGTCCTTAAGCTCCATCCTGATCGAGGTGGGCCGCAGTTTAACTGAATGATCCTACTTACCTCATCAAAAGGTCCTTCTTACAATGGGGGGAAAAGGTGGAAGGAAAAGTCTGAGATGATGATGGTAGCCTATGACAAACTCTGGGATTTGTTCAGTAGCTATTTGTTGAAGAGTGCTTTGAAAATTATTGTTTTTTTTTTCATTGCTTTATATCTATGTTATATTATACAATTAAAATTTTAAAAAGGGGGGGGGAAATAAGAAGTTATATATATGTGACTAGAAGATATTTTTTAAAGAAACATAGGACCTGACAACAGAAAAAGTGAATCCTAATGTAAACTGTGGACTATAGTTAATACTACAATTCCAATGATATTCTTTCATCAATTGTAAAAAGGTACCACACATGTGAAGTGTTGATAATGGTGGTGGGGGGATGGGGATTTATGGAACTCTATTTTCTGCATGATTTTTTTTCTGTAAACCTACAACTTCTCTAATAAAATATATATATATATATTTAAAATAAAGAAAGCTTTCTCTGTTCTGTGGCTAAATATTAACAGGTTTTGAAATGAAGAAATAAAACATTAAATAAATGACCAACTACCGTCGCTACCTTGGTCTTTTCACGGTTTATGCCAAGTCAGTGCAGGGAATCTCTAGGGAGAGGAACTGCAAAGATTGCAGAGCGCTGACTCGGTTCCTCTTCAGTCTGCCTTATTCGGAGGGAAAGTCTCCTCCTTTCCCTCTGGATTTCAAACCCTGTTCGAATTCACAGGCCATGCCAGATGAAAGAAAATGTTAAATAACCAAAGTAGCCTCTACGCAACAGCCTTTTAAAAACCAGTTGGAGGATTTCTATCAGACATCTCAGAACCAGTTCATGGGTCTTTTCTGGCTGGATTCCTCCCACCACATAACCCCCAACCCCACTCCAAAGGACACCATCCTTTGGCGTCCTCCCTGCCTGCCCATTGAGGGAGCCCTGTCCTCCAAGCGTCCTTTGCCTCTATGCATGGAAGAGTCTGTCCACCTGAAGGTGGCATTAGGTGTAAGGGACTGAAGGGGAGAGAGCCAGCATTTATGGAGGAACACTGCTGCAGGTCAGGCACCGACATAGGAGCTTTCACTTTTTTTTTTTTTTTTGCATTAAATCTTTACAACAATCCTATAACATAAAAATCCTATTTTAGAACAGATGAAGATAAAACTCAGGGAGATTAAGGGATTTGCCCACCATCACACAGCTGGTAAAATCCCTTGTACCTCCACCAGTTCTTTCCATGCAGGGGAGTCTCCAGAGCAACGGGGGCTTGCTAATTCCCTCAGCTATCCATGACAACTCCCCATGCCTCAAGCAGAGAAAGAGAGGGAAATGGGGGGGGGGGAGCAGCCAGGTTTCAAACTCAGGTGCTAATACTTGCAATGAGCTGTCAAACAAAACAAAACAGGTCAGGAAATCCAGAAGAATCACCTAGGTTTGAAATATTCCAGTAGGAGGTAAGCAGTCTCAAAGCCTCTTTCGTTTCTTGGTTGACCTTGGGAGGGTTTGGAAATGCAACCTTGAGGACCCCTGCTGGATCTTCTAAACCAGCAGATGTGAAAGCTGAGTGGAGTTTATGATACCACTTAAAAAATGATCATTTATCTTTTCAAGGAGAGCTTCAGCCTGCTGAGGAAGAACTCACTGGCTTTAGTCTGTGATCCAGCAGGAGCTGCCGACTTGAACTGCCATGTCCTTGTTGCTATAGGAACAATTTTCCTCCACATTGTCTGATATATACAGACCTGGGTAAACTGCCATTGCTGATGCATGCACTTCCAATGGGTTAGTAGGGGAAAGAATGGCTAGGAGGTCACCTCCCAAAGACAGAACCTCTTTCTCAATTTGAAAACTAATTGACAATCCCATTTCTAATCACAGGGATGCCTGCAGATTAGCCTGTGGCACATTCAAACTTCCCCCTTGGGCTTGTTTCCTAGGTGAACAATGATTGGTGATGGAGGTGTGGGGTGGTACCATTCAAAGAATGTATCCTGATGGCTGTGGCTCATCCTAGGAAGCCAGGTTCAGCACAAGCACAAAGGAGCTGCTGATGAGGAGTGGTGTGTGCATGTGCTCATTCACACACACGCACACACACACACACACACAATACCCAGTTTGGTCATTGTTGTGCCCCCCCACGTTATCTTCCTGGAGATCATATCACAGCTTGGTCCACAGAAATGTCTTAAGGGAATGGGTCACTGAGACTTAAGACTCAGGCAGATGTTGCTACAACCTGCATTGAGACCCTCAGTCTACACAGAATTCGTGTTTTTACGTTGGCATGCAGGGCATTTAATTTTTTTTATTAATTTAAAAAAATTAACAACAAACAAAAATATTAACATATCATTCCATTCTACATATGCAATCAGCAATTCTCAATATCATCACATAGTTGCATACTGGCATTTAATTTTTTAAAGAATGATGAGGACATCTGTTCAAGGTGGAATTTAAGGCGGAGGCAGCTTCAATGTACATGGACAAGGGACTAGATCTTGACTCATACAGCTTGCCCTGCCACTTATCTAGCAGTGGGACCTTGCGTAAGTCATCTGGCCCAACTGGATGACATTTTCCTCATCATAAAAAAGGATGATCAAGCCTCCTTCGCAGTGAGGTATGTAGATGAGCTGGAGATGAGAACCCTCAAATCTGGGTTCATCATTTGGCACCACTCAAATGCACAGGCACACCTAATGAGCTGAGGAGGAGCAAAAGGTTTATTTATACTGGCAGGAGAAATTTCCCAAATCTGCTTCTCTGCAGTGATTTTTTCAGTTGCCTTTTATACATGTTAAAGACAAAAAAGAAAGGTCTGGAGAACTTCAGTAGTTTTTTTCTTTTGTATCTCAGTTATTTACTACTTCCTTTAGGATTTCCATTCTCTGTGACAGCTGGGGCATTGTGCCTCCAAGGCTGGGGGACAGATGGAGCTTACTCATGTCTGGATGCAGACTTTACATTTCTATATTGCTTCTCTGTGACACTAAACTCAACTTCACAGCTGGCTTACAGTTTCAAGTTTACATTTCAAACATTACTATTACAGTTCGATTCTGCTAAGTAAATTGATTCATTTGTTTGAGAGTTATCTTGGGCTGGAGATATTTCAGATGACCGTGGGATGAGATCCTTACTCTTATTCCAATGTACATAAATAAATGAGAAATTATTATTATTATCTGCAAATAGTACGCAGATAAACAAACAGGGGGATGTGAAAGAGAGGAACTGGAAACTACTGTAGACTGGAGGATCAGGACAGGCTTCTCTTGAAAACTGACATTGAAGCTGAGCGCTAAATGACAAGAAGGAGCAGCCACACAAAGATGAGAAAGAGCAATCAGCAGAAGGAACGTATAGTGCAAAGAGTCCTGTTAATAGGAACGAGCTTGGAGTGTTTGAGAAGCTAAAAGAAGGGAGACATGGCTGCAGGGTTTACCTGCAGCACTTTGTAAACCCAGATAGTGAAGGGGGATTTTATTCTAAGAAAAACAGAAGCCACTGTAATGTTTTGGGAAGGAGTGGGGTGGCGTGGTTTGAATTTTTATTTTAAAAGGTTTATCTGGTCATTATGACCATTTGTCTGGTCATAAAAAAGTGGATTGGAAACAAGAACACCAGTTAGGAGGCTATCACAGAAGTCCAGGCAGAAGATGGTAAGTGGTCTGATCTAGAGTGATAGGAGAGAGATGGAGAGAAATGTCCATTTTAGGACTATGTGCTGCAGACTGTGTCGATGAATCTGACTGATGGATTGGACATGTGGAGGTGGAAGGGAAAAGTAAAAGAGAAATCAAGGGTACCACAGAATTTTGGGGTGAGCAGCTGGTTGAATGAACAGATTTAGTGGGATCAAGAATTTTATTCCAGATGTGCTTGGTTTGCAAGGTATTTTAGAAGCCCAAGTAGAGATGTCATCTAGGCTGGTGGATATAGGGGTGTAAAGGTCAGGAAGCAGGTCAAAGCTGGAAATAGAAATGAGATCATCAGCGCTGGGAAGGTATTTGAATCCATGGAACTGGAGAAGGTCACCAAGGGGAGAGAGAAGAGGTACAAGGACTGAGCTCTGGAGTTCTTAAACATTTAAAAATGATGCTGATGAAGAGGAGCCAGCAGAGGAGACACTAATCACTGTGGTCTTAGGTAAGGTAGAAGGGTGCGGCATCACCGAAGCCAGGGGAAGCAGGGAGTGCCTGACAAGGAGGGAGTGGTCAACCGGGTGGCCCAGCGAGAAAAGGCAAGTGACCCCTGACAATATGGATGCAGGCTTATCACGTGGAGCAGAAAGGTGCTTTGATGTGCAGGAAGTGCCACTGGTTCTTCTCAAAAGGGGTGTCGTGTAGAAGACATCCCCACGGAGAGATTCTCTCAAAGGGTGCATCTGGTCCTCAGTCCTGAGCAACTGAACCAGAACCTTTGTGGCGTTTGAAAAGCCTCTGACGCAGCTGTGATCAAGAGCCCCCAGTTTGTACGACTGTACGTTGTCACTATTACCTGTGTATCCCACACCCCAGGATATTCCATGCCACCGTCAGCCTCTTAGGTGACGTCTTATAAATATCTCTGTGGGAGGATGGTTTTTGCTATCATCACTAGACATACTGATAATGCTGACATAATAATCATATTCAGCGACCCTCCTGTACTACTGCACATAAAAGAGATATTCGCATTGTCTAAAAACCCTTGGAGCCCTGGAATGAACAACTGAAGGGTTCACAGTACATGTTGCATATACAGGTCTTCTTTGAATTGGTTCATGAAATTTCCCTGTTCGAAATAAGTTCTAATTGGTGTAGATGAGAAAATTAGTAGATAACTATGTTAATTTCCTTTGGCTGCCGTTCCAAATGTCACAAACTTGGTGGCTTAATATAACAGAAACATATTCTCAGTTTTGGAGGCTAGAAATGAAGGTGTGAGCAGGGCCACGCTCCCTCTGGGAGCCCTAAGGAAGAACACTTCTTTGCCTTTTCCAGATGCCCATGGCCCCAGGTTTTCCTGGGCTTTTAGCAGCACAACTCCGGACTCTGCTTCCATCTTCACAAGGCTGTCTTCGCCCCGTGTCGCGTCCCTCTTCGTATATAAACACCGGTCATAGCGGAGTCAGGGCCTGTCCTTTGACCTCATCATAACTTTATTACAGCTGCAGAGATCCTATTTTCAAATAAGGTCCCTTCACAGGTACAGGGGTTGGAACTCGAACATATCTTTTGGGGGGACATAATTCAACCCTCAACAGTAACCAAAAGTGCCCGATTCGAGGCACAGTGGATGAGGGGTGCTGCAGTTCAGGGCAGGCAGCCCTTGGGACCCTGCAGGAGGCTTGTTCCTGAGCCCTCTTCTCTTCCTCCACTTTGCTCGCATGGTCCTCCATTGCAGACGGGCTGGATCAATGAGCGGATGCGGAATAGGAAACGGAAGAGTTTGAAGCATCTCGTCAATGATTTATTGATTCTAAAACCATAGCTTGGAAAATAACTAATAATTATATGACAATTGGCTCTGAGGAAGCTGCTGAGCCTCTGGGGAAATCATTTTGAACACACTATTATCCAATTATCGCAGAAATAATCAAACGGGCCAGTCCTCACATTAACACACCTGAATATGGCTCAGGAGGGTTGTCATGGGTGCCTGCTTTGCTGTGATATCTTTATTAATGAGCAAGAAGGAGAGGTAAATATTGTGCTAATTAAATCTACTGTGGATATTACTCTCAAAGGCATGGCTAGCTGGGGAGATGCGCTGATGCCACACTCACTCGCTCAGAGCTTTTAAGTACATGGAAAGAGAACATCAAAATGAGTTGTGGATATAAAGAATGAAAATGTGAGGGAATAATATCCTGGATGCACAGATTACTGGAAAGATTATAATAAAAAGAAAATGCCACTCGCTATCAACATAGCTCAGCCACAACACTGAGTCCGCCTGGCCCTGCCCACAAATCAGATTTCCAGAGAAGGCTGGAATATTACTTGGAAAATTAGTTTTCAAGGACAGAAAAGCGGAAGCTAGAGGTTTTGAAACCATGTTTACTCAATGGGAATGGCTGAGGTCAGGTTTTCTGAGCCTAACTAGAAGTAGAGGCCAGTTGAAGGGGCCCTGCCTCCATGGGAGAAGTTAGAGGGCAATTGAGGGAAAGAAGAATTGATGTAGGACCTCTTCTCCTCAGGGTCCTGGGCATACATGGTCCGAGGTCATCTTCTTGGTCAGAAGTTGACATTGACAGATGGTGATTATGCCCAGGAGGGAAAGGAGGACCCCATGTCTTTGCTCCTTTGGTGGCGCAAGCACTTTCCACTTTTCCTTTCTCTTTTCCAAGATCCTGCCCCTGTAATACTAGTCTTCTCACCATAAGCCCTGGGCCTGGGCCTGGCCCCCAGAGTGGTGGTGTGAAGGCTCCCAAGAAACCCAAAGAATTGGCTTTTTGTCTGCTCCTAGCTGTGGCAGCTAGGGCCAAAGAGAGGACAGGCCCACCTGACACACAGGCGGAGGGTTTAAGGAGAGGCAAGGCACCAGCTCTGATGTGGCCACTAGGTCTAAACTCCTTGGGTCTGGAGAGTCTGCCCCAAGGTGGGCCTCATGGGGAAGACCTGAGTTTCTTCCTAGGAAAGGGTGGCATTCATTCATTCAATTGAATTCCATTTATATTTATCAGGTAATTGCTAAAGCCAGGGTCTGTGTTAGGATCTCAGGACATAAGGAAGCAGGAAGGACAAATGAACAAATCATGTCAATGCAGAGAGCTAGTCCCTTTAGCCTGTTCATGTCCTGAGAGTGGACAAGAAGAAGGGCAAAAAACACTTGTAGTTGAGGCTCAAGGATTATCAGGGAAGGATTCATAGACTGTAGAACACAAAAAATAAACCCTATGTGAACTAAGGACTGTAGTAAAAAATAGAATTAAAACAATATTCATTCATCAGGTGTAACAAAGCTACCTCCCTAAAGCATGACGTTAATAATAAGGAAAACTGTGTGCACGATGGCTGTTGGGTATGTGTGAATTCTGCTTTCTGCATGATTTTCTGTAAACCTATAACTGCTCTTAAAAACAAACAAACAAACAAAAACAAATGTTCAGAAATCTTCCAGACCTACTGAATCAGAATCTCTGACCTTGGAGTGTAGCACACTTCATTTTCAATACGTTCTCCACTAATTCTAATATATGCTAGCTTGAGAACCACTCTAAGGACCAGGGATAAAACCAATATCCACTTAAATAGATTGAAAGATGGTAGATTCATTGCTTCATTTTTCATCCTTTCCTATATCCTTGCCATTTTCCATGGAACTTTGCAGGGCCCTTTCACTCTGATTTTGGGTTCAGCCATGTGACTTGCTTTGACCAATGGACATTAGTAATCACTATGCAAGGGGGGCTGTGTGACTGGTCTTGCAGATCTGTCTCTGCCAAGAGTCTAGCTTGGGGGAGGATGATGACAGGTGGAGCACAGCGCCACCTAGTGGTCCTAGCCAAGGCCGTTCTAGATCAGCTGACAGCCAGCCAACCCTCACACGTGTCTGAGAACCCATCCAAGATGGGCTGAGCCACCTGGCCGACCTGCAGCTGACCACCACGATGTGAGTGAGCTCAGCCAGATTCAGCGAAGCCCTGCAAACTAGTGAGTTAAAGAAATATTTATTATTGTATGACACTAGGTTTTGTGGATTTTTTTTAATGCAGTACCATTATGGCCATAGATGATGACACAACTGATTTCCTACTTTTCAGCCATAATGGAGAGAAGAAGTAGAATGCGGTAACTAAAAGCTTTGACTCTAGAGACAGATGGCCCGGGCAGACCTTTCCTATAGCCTTGCCATTTATAAGCTGTGCGGCTCTGGGCAATTTATACAACCTCTTTTTGTGTAGTTTCCTCATCTGTAAAATGGAGATGATAGTAGTACCTACCCCAGGAAGCTGCTTTGAGGTTTAAATGACTAAAGTATGTAAGGTTCTTAAACAGTGCCTAGCCAGGTGATTCACAGTCCTCCCCCTTCTACATGGGACATGATTCCCAGGGATGTAAATCTCCCTGGCCAGGTGGGACAGAAATCCCAGGATGAGCCAGGACCCAGCATCAAGGGATTGAGAAAAACTCTTTGACCAAAAAATAGAAGAAAGAAATGAGACAAAATGAATTCCAAAGGCTGAGAGATTTCAAACTGAGTTGAGAGGTTATCCTGGGGTTTATTCTTATGCATTTTATAAATATCCTTTTTTAGTTTATGGTGTATTGGAGTGGCTAAAGGGTAGTACTTAAAACTATTGAGCTATATTCCAGTAGCCTAGATTCTTGAAGATGATTTTATAATGATATAGATTTTACAATGTGACTGTGAAAACATTGTGTCTGATGCTCCTTTTATCCAGAATATGGATGGATGAGTAGAAAATACGAATAAAAAAACAAACAATAGGAGGGACAAAGGTTAAAATAAATTGGGTAGATGGAAATACTAGTGGTCAATGAGGGGGAGCGGGAAAGGGCATGGTATGAATGAGTTTTTTCTTTTTTCTTTTTATTTCATTTTCTGGAATAATGCAAATGTTCTAAAAAATGATCATGTGATGACTACACAACTATGTGATGATATTGTGAGCTATTGTATATAGAGAATACATGTGAGTGACGATTCCTCAATAAAATACCTAAGAAAATAGTGCCTAGCACATAGTTAGGGCTCAAAAATTGTTAGCTATTTCTGACTCTATCTGAAATATACTGTTGCTCTTGGGTAGGAATTCATGTATCTATTAATTAACTAGTAAGTGCTGGTTTACCACCAACTGTGAGCAGGCCCATCACAGGTCCTGGGGGGGTGGGGGTGGTCCATAGAGACACTTTTGCCCACCAAGAAGTGATCTGACCAATGAGAGTTCTTTTGGGCTGTGGTTTGTGTGAAGTCTGTGGAATCCCCACCTCTCATCACAGCCTGGTGTTTTTCTAGCTGTTGGAATGCAATATACTAGAAACAGAATGGCTTTTAAAAAGGGGGATTTAATAAGTTGCTAGTTTACAGTTCTAAGGTCAAGAAAATGTCCCAGTTAAACCAAGTCTATAGAAATGTCCAATTTAAGGTATCCAGGGAAAGATACCTTGGTTCAAGAAGGCCAATGACGTTCAATGTTTCTCTCTCAAGTGAGAAGGCACATGGTGAACACAGTCAGGGCTTCTCTCTTGGCTGGAAGGGCACATGGCGGACACGGCATCATTCGCTAGCTTTCTCTTCGTGTTCCAGTTTCACGAAGCTCCCTGGGAGGCGTTTTTCTTCTTCATCTCCAATGGTCGCTGGCTCGTGGACTTTCTGCTTCGTGGTGTTGCAGCATTCTCTGCTCTCTCTGAATCTCTCTCATTCTCCAAAATGTTTCCTTTTTTATAGGACATCAGAAACTAATCAAGACCCACCCGAATGGGTGGAGACATGTCAGCTAATCCAGCTTAACAACCACTCTTGATTGGGTTACATCTCCAGGGAGATGAGGTAATTACATACAGTATTGAATAGGGATTATTCTGCCTTTATGAAATGGGATTGAGATTACAACATGGCTTTTCTAGGGGACATACATCCTTTCAAACCAGCACACCTGGGTAGGATGATCAAAGAGGCACAAGTGTCTGTAAGAACATCAAGGAAAGCCATCTGTGGAATCTCTAAGACCCAAAATTTTTACAAGCTATGACTCTTTGTGCAAATTACTTAACTTCTCAGAACATTGTTTATTCTCTTGTCACATAGGAATGAGGGATGGCAAACTGAGCTCAGAGACTTGGGGAAGGATGAAATCTGTTAATATTCATAAATAGCTCAGCACAATGAGGGGCACCAAGTAGCACTCAGTATGTGTTAGTTTCCTCTCACCCCTCCCCTGACCGGCAGCACTCTTAAGTGCCCTACCCCCTCCATCCACCTTGGCAGCTCAAACCCCTCTTCCCAGCAGACCACGCCCCTCCTCTTGCCCTGGCACCCTCACAGACACTCTCTGGAAAACACAGGCTGACCTCAATGCATCTCTGAGGTTTTCACTGTGTCACTCATGTTCTTCGATTCCCTAATGAGGTCCCTTTCTCTTGGAACACAAATGTGGACCTGCTCATTTGTGTCAACACAGCTGCAAGCTGGGCCCCTGAGCTGCCATAGCTGGAGTACAAGGTCTGCCCTCCCACCTCACCTTTCCCAAACCAGGTAACCTCAACTCCCTCTCAGCTTCGCATTGTAAATTCCCCTGGGGAACTCACCCAGTTTCACACAGTCTCTCCTCACCATGATGAGGAATTATTAGGACAATTTCCCTTGGGGTACAGTCAAAGGTCATGGCAAAGAATATATGGGGTCACCTCAGGAGCCTCTGTCCCCTCTGGCAAGGCTTCAGGAGGGCGCTGGCAACTCACAGTGCAAGTCTCCTGCTCAGGGAAGCCAGCTGCAATTGGGAAGAATCAACCTCCATCCTTCACTTCCTGACTTGCCTTCTCCCATTTAAGAATCTGAATGCACTCTTATTGTAGCCTTCTACCCAGCTTCAGGCTGAGTGGACCTCTTTTGTCTCTTACCATAGTTGCATCCAACTGATCTGAATCCATATCCAGTTCCACTAAGGGAACAAAGACTGGGGCGTATACATCTCTGTATTTCTAGAGCCTTGTGCATTCCTGGACAGATGAGTGAATGGATGAATAAATAAATGTCCCAGTGGAGATGATGCCTTGGGTCTTGACCTTCTCCATCTAGAGGAGGATGCCCTTTCACAGATAACTTAACATGGCCTTGAAACTAAGCAGAAATATTCTAAGCAGACTATTTGAGACTCTGAATTCTAGATATGGGGGCTTATTCCTCAGTTTTGTTTGTGTTTCTGAAGCAATTATTACAGGGACACAAATGACTTCAGTCATTGATCTTGCAGAATTAATCTCAAAGTAATTTTTATATCTTAAAACTGATAAAGTAAAAATAAAATACTACAATGGGCCCTCTAGGGAGAACAGATAAATGAAGATCTGCTTTATTTGAGAGTAGTGGGGGTGGATAGGAGATGGTGTTGGAAAGTATGGGAAACAGACAAGACTCAGTCTGATCCATCTCACCCACTCTCTCCTTCACTGAATCCCCTGAAGGACTGTGGAACCCTAGAGTTCCTTGGACCTCAGTTTGAAAACCACTTAGAAGAGCAAATAAAGATTACCAAGTGATCTATACAGTGTGACAGAGGGGCAGCTACGCTTCAGCTGCACTTTCAGAGCACTTGCATAGCCCACTTTTTGGGCTCTCACCTCGAGACTGACAGCCAGATAAATTGGAGCCCAAGTTAAATCTAACACTTGGATCTCCGAAAAGCCTTGACCATGTGTTGACCACACACAGTGTTTTTGCTACTCCAGCTATGGAAACTAGCACCTAAAATGGAGCAGTAGTTGGTAATCTCATCTTATTAGCAATGTGAATCCCTTCATTCGACCAACAGTTATCACTGGGTACCTACAACATGGCAGGGGCGGGGGTGGGCCAAGTGGAGCTTTGCAGTCCAGGTAAAGGAGAGTGTGGGACAGTGATTAGAGTTCAGGAATTCAATATAGGCTGGAACTATTGAGTAATTTTTATCTATGGTTGATGGCCAAAAGTAAAGTAATAAGGATATACCCATGCCAAGAAGAAGTCTAAAACAGGAGAGAAAGACTTAAAATTTTCATCAGACTGAGCAACAAGACAAAAGCATGAATTTGGGCAAAATATAATCTTCCTTGTGTAAGACTTTCTCTCTGAAACAAAAAGTTTTTCTAGTAGATTGTTTTGGTAGTCAGCTTGTCCCTTCTCTTCAACACTCCCTCTTTCTCTTCCCTTCCTCATACTCTTTCTCCCTCCCTCACTCCTTTTCTTTTTTTCTTCCTTCCTTTCCTTCCTTTCTTCCTTTATTTCTCAGAATTACTTTTCATCTCTTGTCCTTCACTGCCTTTAGCTTCTTCACCTCTTCTGTTTGAGCTGAACACAATCCAATCTGTACACGAAGAGGCTTCCTTCCACACAATGGGCAATATAGATGGGTTTTTCCCTAAGGTACTTGTATTCCTTACTCAAAAGAGAACATTTTAACAACTAGATGCAAAATGAATGAACAGAGCTCAAGTTGTTCTGCCACAGGTGCCTCCTCTGTTCCCCTCTGGCTCTACCCCAAAGCCTCAGTTCCCTCCTGAGCCTATCGTTCTCCCAGAGCTCTGCAGATCAGAAAGAGTTTTCACAGTTCTGATCATTTCCTGATATCCTTGACAACTCTTTGGCATAGCTAGAATTTCTGGGTCAGTTTTTATAAATGAAGCAATAGACTCAGAATAATGAAATAATTTGATTTATCCCTAAATGGCAGGGGCTAATCTCAAATGTCAGTTTTCTGACTAGTTCAATCACTCCCTATCACCACCATCCTGCTGCTCCTTGTTCCCTGTACGGACCCACATGAGATAGCCTTTTGCTGGGACTTTCCCTGTGATAGTATTAACATGCAACTGGAGGAAGATACGGCTGAATTCCTTAATAATGTGAGAGTGGAAAACAACTTTTTCTAACTCTGACTCAAAATCCAGATGCCATAACAGAAAAGACTGCTATATCTGAGTACATTAAAAAAAAGAAAGAAAGAAAAGTTGCATGGCATACACCAACATAAGCAAAGTGAAAAGACAAATTATATTCTGGGGAAAAAAGTAATTTCAACTTATATTATAGAAAAAATAAAGAGAGAATAGTCCTAATATATAAAGAACTTCTAAAAGTTGAGAAGAAAAAAACACTAAGAACTTGAGAGAAAAATTGGCAAAAATGTAAAGACATTTCTTTTAAAAAAAGGAATGAAAATGCCTTTAAATATAAGAAAATATGTGAAAACTTGCTCCTAACAAGAGAAATTAATTTTGAAATTAAACTATCATACTATTTCTTATCTGTCAGACTGGTAAAAAACTAAAAGTTTGTCAAATGCTCTCTTGGCAATTTGGAGGAAATTGCCTTTCTCATACATTGTTAGAGAGAAAGCAAAATGGAACTACAAGGCATGTGAATTTGGTGCTATCTAGTGTAATTACACATACATTTGCCCTTTGATCCAGTCATACAACTGCTAGGATTCGATCTCAAAGACACACTGGCAAACATATTAAATGATGGACACACAAAACTCTTTATTGCAGCACAATCAGCTAAAGACTAGAAACAACCTAAATGACTGCAAACAAGGGATTCATTGAATAACCTATGGAACATACAAAGAAGGGACTATGAGCTGTCAGAAAGAATGGGAAAGATCTCCATAAACTGCCTTGGAGTGATCTCCAGAATATATTGTTAATAAGCACAAATGCAAGGTTCAGAAAGTGAGTAAACAGTTATCCTTTTCACATCGTGGGGGTTAGGGATGCGGTGCCCTCCCCACCCCCACCCCCCAAAATCTGGAAAGTCCACATGAAAGTTTTGGGCCTCCCTTTGAACCAGAGAAGAAGTCTGAATTTTTAATTTTCCTTTTATGCCTTTATTACTCCCTGTTGAAGAGGCTGAATGAGAGGTGTTGTGTTAGGTGGCATGTGGATGACCACAACACCTTCACTTTGGAATTCATGGGGTTCTGGGTGGTGGGGGACATTGTCCCCAAGCAATTACACCTTAAAGGTTAATCCTTTGCTGGCAAAGTATTTCCTAACCTCCAGCACAAAACACTGATGGAATAAGTCAAGGAAATGTGCTGTGGACATCCATACTTTCCTATTGAACATCCAGAAGATAGGCAGCTCCTTTCAAAGCTTAAGGGTTGGCAGTTTATATATCAGGGTTATCTTTCTTATGAACCCTACAATATTGCACAAAAAAAGCAGGGTTACCCTATGCCTTGTGGCTTTAAAACCTGGGGCTCACTTCTCTTCTTGGCTGATGGAAGTCCTCTGAGGCATTTTTTCCCAATAAAGGGCAGTTTCATCAGTGTTGAATATCTGTTCTGTTTGCAGCCTTTCTCTTGCATCAGTTTCTTTAGGGTTTCAGGAAACTCCCCAGCTGCCTCTTGATCAGCAAATACTGCCTCTCCCATTACTTTTACAGTGTGTAGGCTAAGCCTTTTTTAAAAAAAATTATTTTCATTGAGACATCTTCATACACATACAGTCCATGCATGGTATACAATCAATGGCTCATGATATCATCGCTGAGTTGTGTGTTCATCACCATGATCATTTTTAGAACATTTGTATAGCTCCAAAAATAGAAATAAAGAGAAAAAGCTCATACATCCCATACCCTTTACCTCTCTCTCTCATTGACCACTAGCATTTCAATCTACACAATTTTCTTTTACCCTTTATCCCCGCTATTATTTATTTTCTGTCCTTATTTTTTTACTCATCTCTCCATTTCCTGGACAAAAGAAGCATCAGACACAAGGTTTTCACAATCACATTGTACAAGCTATGTAGTTAGGGCGCATGGGTGGTTCAGTGGTGGAATGCTCTCCTTTCACACAGGAGACTAGCGTTCGATTCCCGAACCATGCACCCTCTCCCCCCAAAAAGCTATGAAGTTATGCAATCTTCTTCAAGAATCAAGGCTACTGGAACACAGCTCAACAGTTTCAGGTACATCCCTCCAGCCACTCCAACACACCATGAACTAAAAAGGGATATCTCCATAATGCATAAAAATAACCTCCAGGGCAACCTCTCAAGACTCTGTTAGAAATCTCTCAGTCACTGAAACTTTATTTCGTCTCATTTCTTTCGTCACCTTTCGGTCAAGAAGGCTTTCTCAATCCATGATGCTAGGTCTGGGCTCATCCTGTGAGTCCTGTCCCACATTGTCAGAGAGAATTGCACCCCTGGGAGTCATGTCCCACGTAGCAGGGGAGGCGGGGAGGGCAGTGCGTTCACCTGCTGAGTTGGCTTAGAGAGAGAGGCTAAGCCTTTTTCAAAAAAAGTTTCAAACCAGCCTTTGCTGGCCTGAAAATTCGTAAGGATAGATATTTCACCTTCATTTTCCTTTAGGGAAACATATAAGGACTTAACTTTTTCTCATATGATGAGAAAAGTTTACCAAAATGCCTTGTTTATAACAATCCTGCACCCAAAACAATGTCGCACTTTCCATGTGAGAGAGACGCTGCTCTCGTAGCTTACGCAAATGCCTTGCAGTTGTTGATGTATATTTATGGTATTAAAAGATAAAATATGTTGATATTGCACAATATTATCCATATATTTTATGTATTTCTGAGCTTCTAAACTTTTCCTGTGTCATCTGTGGCTTCTGCAAAATTCCCCCCAAATTTCCATTTAATTTCTAATGCTAATGGGTGATATATCAAAATCATGATCGGGAAAGAGGTGACTTGGAAGGGACAACTGTATTATGCTAACTTTTGTGTAGGAAGTGGGAGTGGATAGGAATATATAAATAATTTGATCATATTTGGAAGAGGAATCAATGGAAAGATAAACCAAAAGACTAAAATAAATAAATAATAAAAGCTACCAATAGGAGGAGGGAGAGAAGAGGACTGAAGGGAGGTGAATAGAAGTTAGAACTCTCTGAATGCACCTTGTTTTATAGTTTGATTTGGAGAATTAACTACTTTATATTTTTTAAATTAAATTAAAAGAATTCCATTAACATGGACAACAAATAAACAAAATAACCTAATTTCATATGTAGTTGGTAGCATAACCACACGATGCTTATTTCATATGACTTTAAATCACAATGTTTTTATTCCACATCCATAGTGGGATCTACCCCAAGGACAAAAAGAACCACAAAGACATCAAGAAATCTTAGTCCATATTCAGTGGCCTTATTGTAGATGCTAACAGTGTTAATGTTATTTTGAGAGTAGATATCAGGATAAAACAAATCTGCTTGCCTGATGTCATTAGGAAGGAAATAAGATCGTCAGTGGGATGAGAAAAAATATAGATGTATAAAATCATGAAGTTTAACTAAAAGCTCCGTAATTTTTACTTTAAAAATGGAAAATGTCAATGTTAACTTCTGATGCATTTTTCTTGCTCTAAAAAACAAATGTGTCCTCGTTATGCCCACCGAAAAGATTTGGAACAATGATGGCCCTATATCAACAAACACCCCGAGTTCCCATATTGTAGTCTCCTGATGCCTTTTCCTACCGAAAGGAACAAAGGATCCATGAACTGGAACATCTTGTCATGTCGAGAGGCAAGGAAGCAATCAGAATTACTGTGGTCATATCAAATGGGTATGGCAGTCAACTTGAATGATTTCCCACTGGCCAAAAGTGAGACAGTTTAAGGATCCGAGAAAATGAGTACAATAGATTGAAATACATCAAATACAAAAAAGATCCAGGGATCATCATAACAAGCTACATTTCCCTCCACACTGCCCACCACCCCTGCCCCAACAGGTAAAACCGCCTTTAGTCACCTTCAGAAGCTACCAGAACACAAGTTCATTATTCTGAAAATTAACAACAACAACAAAAGAATAATTAGAAGAAAAAGAATCAGGCAGTTATCCTGCCTTTCCATACAAACAGTTGCTATGGGGAAGTTCTTTTCAGAAGTCACAATAGAAGGATAGAATCAGGAAATCAGCAGTTTGCAAACCCTAATAAAATAAAGATTCTAATCTGCTACAACCATTAGACTGAAGACTGATGGGGAATTTTATAATGTGGGATCAGGTTGAGAAGTTTAAGTCAAGCAGACATTATGTGCTTCCTGATACAATGCAACAGAAATTATACAACATCACTTATGAACCATTAATGTACTCCTACCAAAAAAAAAAAAAAAGAACCTGCATGTAATCAAACTCTAGATCTCAGTTTACAGGAAATATGGGACATAGAGGAACAAGTTCAACGATACCATGAAGAACTAATCAAAAATATTCAGCGTGTGGGAAATTCTACAGGTGAAATGACCCAGTTTCATTCAGAACTAAATGTTTCTATTTTTTCAATTTTTTTAAAAAAAAGATCATTGAAACTGCTATAGATGAATAGAGATTTAAGATGCATACCCACTTTGGTGTCTCTTCTTGAAAGGTACACAGCTGTTCATCGTACTCTTCTTCCAACTTTTCTATAGGTTTGAAAATTTTTCCAATTTTTTCAAAACTTGAAAGGGGAAGAAGACGTTATCA